>NC_044277.2:12776843-14017468 GCF_004027225.2 Strigops habroptila
TTCTCCCTGTATCCTTAAGTTACTGAAAAGACTTGACCCCCAAGTGAAATTGGAAGATATTTTCCTTTATGCTGCCACGTTTCCAGATGGCTGGAATCTACACTGACTTCTGCCTGAGTGTAACAGCCAAGGATTTACACAACACTAAGTAAAGTGTTGTTCTGCCTCCAAGCTTGCTTATATGATTTTCCAAGATCCACAATAATGGGACAATGGATTTCTGCTGGGATAGCTTTGCCAGCATATGGAAAAGCCTTTCCTGTGGTCTGTATTCTGAGTCTTATTCACTGTTTTGCTGTCTCATACTAGCAGAGTCCCAGTCAGTGCCTTTTTTGCAGCTTTACTACCAGGAGCTCTGAGAGCTATGATGATTTATATCCAAAAGGGTATTCAGCATTAGCAGATTTTCTGTTCTGGCTAGAAATTGGTTGTCAATATAAGCTGTATAAGTCTATGCCAAATATGTTGAGGATATTCACATAAACACTACATGCATGCTTAGGTTTAGAGTAAATACCAGATCCCTGAAGAATCAAAAGAAAAATCTCAGAACATGAATTATTCACTGCTATGTATCAGCCAAAAGGGCAGACAAGTTATGGAGGAGCAAGGACCAAGATCAACCATGCACCTAGCAAAAAATAGTTATTCTACCTTTATACCAACTATTCCACACTTACCAGTACAAAAAAAATGTTGCTACATAGTATTGCCTCCCTAACTTGAGCATTTGCAAAATGTTTGTTTAGTAGGCTGCGATTTTCGAACAAGCCTGAAAGGCTCAGGTCCTCCGCTCTTTCATGTGCGAACAATATTTCTCCCATGTCATCCTTCACAAGAAAAGAATGAAAGAAAATGTGAAAAGCAGTAAAAGCCATAGTAGATTTTATTCAACTGCATCTTCATCAGGCATCAGTCTTTCTATAGTATTGTCCCCACAGTAGCTTTGAACCAAGTATTGGTTGATTTACCTGCTCTTCACTTTGCAAGCTGGATGATATTAACACCAGTGGAATGCATCATGTACTACAGTGATGTCTGTATATAATTTGCCTGTGCTATGACCATTTATTTCTCCTAGTGACTTAAACTGAGTTTCAAACGTTACAAATGAATTTGAGTGAATACCTCATCTGCATATTCCAGAATTTACCAAGTACAAGATTAAAACATTGACTTATTCCCTACTAGTGAAATATTAGGAGCCTAGAAGAATAACGGAACGCCATCAGTTGGAAAACAAATTGGAAGATTGTCAGTCTTATGGCAAGGGCAGACATTAATTCAAGGGAACAAAACCCCTTTGTAGTGGAGAGTTACAGGGTACAGAAACAGGGCTTTTCTTCCTGTTCTGACACCCTGTCAATGCCTGTGGTATAATTCTTGACCATGCCCTAATTCCTGAGCATGTTTTGGAAGAAAATGGTCTCCACAGCTGAAAGCTGGCAATGAGTGCTACCTGGAAAGCTAGTGTGACAGCCAGCACAGTTCTGCATGGGGCCAGTGGCTGGGTGGGCTCTGGGAAGCCCAGTTAAGCTAAGAGGTGCTGCCATGCCCACATCACTCTCCTCCTCACCTTCTGCCACCCACTCCTGCCTGCTCAGGCCATTTGCTGTTGCTGCCTGGGACTTTCCTGCTGAATTACTTTCCTCTGCAGATGAAGGTTCTGGAACTGGAAGAGGGAGAGCTGACCATGCCCAGGACAACATCAGTGAAGAGACCTGGGCAGTCCCTTCACCTGAAGGCCTGAAGTTGTTCTCAGTCATCCCAATTGCTAACGATCATATGTGATCATCTTGGGGAGCATAGAGCAGAAATTCTTACTTTATAATTTCTATGGATGTGCAGACATTGCACAGGCATGGAGAGTTTCATTGTCTAAAGAGCAAACTCATCATGTGTGAGGTACTGAAAGGGTCTGAAAAAACACCTGAAACCCCATGAAGTGGCAATTTCTCCAGAGACAGGCAGACCTCTATATACCTGGACATCTGTGCTTCATCTCTCCACCCTGCTCCAGTGCACTGAGTCTAGCAAGAGGCCAGGCACAAGGTTCCAGGAGGACTGTGTCAGCCTCAGCAGAGATAAGGAAGGATAAGGAACATCGTTCCTACAACAGTTCCACTGCCTGAAAGGGACAGAGGGAGACACTCTCCAGGAAGGGCCCATTTCTTCATTTGCACCATTCTGCAGATGACAGTCCCCATAAAGAGCACTTGTGAAGTTGACTGAATAGGTAAATAATATACAATAAACAGAACAAGGAAAGCTAATAATTTTTTTGATTTATGCAATGGCAGCAAGGCTGTTTTCTTCAAAGCCATGAGCCACAATGATTAAACATTCATCGGTGACTGAGTATACCATGCAGTATGATGTGGGGGCTTTTCCATGGAGCCCTATAAATCTCAGAGCTGGAATGGGCATGCAGGGGTGGGGTGAAAGCTAACCTCGTCGGCACATGTCAGCCCTGCAGGAGCTGGAGCGAGCTCCCACCCCCAGGCTCCACAGAGCTTTTATTGCTCACCGAGGGCCAAACTTCACTTTCTTAACAGCCGGTGGGAGTTTTGCCATCGCCTTTCTTGAAACAAAGCTTGACACAAGCAGAGCAAACAATGGGAAAATAGGAGCCAAGCCCTGGGTTGCAGAGCTCATGGCAAGTTTCCATGGCTTTAACTGGCACCCAATGTTGGTCTACTAAAAGAATAACTTCCCCTGTACCTGTTCTTTGTATGCAAATATACCTGGAAACAATATCTTAAAAAATATGATATATATACATTTATACATATTCTTTTTTGCTCTTTGTAGCAAAGATAAAATCTGAGAGCTAGCACTGCTATCAGGGCCTTCAGATTTTCTGAAATCTAATATGTATCCCAAGTGTCAAGTCTTTATTACCGTCGTCTGTTTTAAGTGGAGCATATAATTTCCTGACTGCTCTGCCTGCTTCAAAGAGCCTGTGCTTGAAAATACATTAAAAAAAAAACAGAAACAAAAGAAAAGAACTAAGATAAAAGAGAGAAAAACATCAGAAATACTGGTTGTTGCCAAGTGTTCCCCAAATCTCAAATGTTAGAATAGCTATAACCTCAAGATTTATATAAAATGAAGCAAACATATTCTATAAAACAGGAAGAGCAGGAAAACTGTTCTGAAAGTCATGTCATGTTAAAACTTTTAATCTTCTATTTTCTAAAATGTTTAATGTATGCAGTTCATACAGTGTATACAGTATACATATATATGTATATATATTATTGAAAAGTAAAGCTAAGTTGTAGTATATTTAAGACCTCATGGTTCAATTTTAGATCAACATGAGAAATGGAGTCAGTGGACAGAGTGCCATCACATTTTTAAAGAAGTGGTAGGTGATAATATGACTGTGGAGAGGACAAAATTGCTAAAGATTTAAACTTTGTAATTGCTTCCTTATATTTTAATGGAAAGAAAGAAAAACTAAGAAATCTACAGGAAACTAATTTACACTTGGATTAGGAATTCAAATTGAGGTAGGGAAAAACATGCCTACATCTAACAGTTTGTCACCATCTTTTGAGCAGTGCCTAAGCCCAACCTCCTTGCAGCATCCTTAGGCATGGCTCCAGTACAAGCCAGTGTTACCCTTTGGAGTGCATGCAGCTTCACATGCCTAGGAGGAAGGAGCTCAATCAAATGCCAGTTGCTCCTGGGTGAGGGCCAAGCCATCCAAGAGGCAGCACTGTGGACACACAAAGGGATGCTCCATGCTTCCAGCTGGCTCCTGCCCACTGCCAAGGTTGAGGTAACCCAGGCCCCTCACAGAGGATGACAAGAGTGCTCACTAACTTGGGCAAATCTGCCTTGTGAACTCTTTGCACTTCAGCTGTTTCTGAAAGCATGGCTGTGTGGCTGTGAACGTTACGGCAACCTCCATCCACATATACTCTTTACATAGTTCTGACAACATGTTGGCATTACTTCACAGTTAATCCTTTCTGCCTCCATTTTTTTTTTTTAGCAAGCTATAGCACCTCATTGTTTGCTAGAGCATTTATTATAATCTGGTCAGGTCAGAGAGCTTGCCAGGCCTCCTTGCAGCAGAGCTGTATGCTTTAGGCCTGAGGTCACACAGCTATTTTCACTTCCAACAATCGGTTGGATCAAGCTGTGTTGCAACATTGAAACATACCACATCAGGGTTTCATTCTGCCCTCAATTTCTCTCTTCAGTCCTTCCCTACTTCTCCCAGAGAGCAGCAAGTCATTTGGAAAGATTTGAAATTAGTTTTCAATCTTAGGCTTTCATGATTTATGAAGAAATCCTTCTGCCTAGAGTCATTCACAGCAAGGTTATATTTCCTGCGATCTTGGGATTTGTCTCAGAACTCATCAGTTGATAATCAGCCTTCATAACTCTCCTGACCTTGCAAGTACAACCTTACCTCAGGTAACAAAACACTTGACCCACTTTTCTGAGCAGCACAATAGCAGATGTAACTCATGTGCCTTTGGGTACTTTATTCCATTTCTAATTTAGTTCTAATTATTGCCCCCTAGTCATTTAGTTATTCTACTGAAAGTCTAGGAATACAGGATAATTAATTGAAGGGAAGATGATAGTGAAATCCCCCATGCCCAGAATACTACCTTGAACAAAGAGAGTAACTCTTTGCTATTCCCCATGGTTTCTAGCAGTAGTGTTCAAGAAGACTACTTATGGGGCATGACATTTCAAATGATGGGAAAGAGAAAGCAAATTCTCTAGGGCTGAATCATCGTATCTGGAAATGCAACTAAAGTCCAATTTACACAAACTGCATTCATAAATCTGAATTACACACTGTATAAAGAGACACTCATCCAGTATATGCTTGTAGAAACGGGTGAATGAAGCAAGGAGGGGTTCCAAATGGAAAGCTGAGACCTAGAGGAAAAGAAATGGCACATTTGTTGTTTCTGACTAGTTTTATTTTTTGTAACAGGAATGAACACAAGACCTTTATCTAGGATGACTATCTTAGAGAGTACATTGCTGGAGGGGTCGGCTGATCACACAGACTTTGCCCACACAAGAGTTCCCACTGAATACAAATGCTGGATCAGATGAAAATTGTGCCTTGGTTTCACAAGGCACTGTACCTGCCAGGTGATTTTAAACACATATGTAACCAAAAGGGTTTTGCTTGTGGAGCACTGAATACAAACCAGAAGTTAACTGCTGGGAAAAGTAGGTGTCCTCTGGTGCTCCCTTCATCTTACAGGAAAATGAAGTCACTAATTCTGCCCTCTTACAAGGAAATGTAGTAATGAATCCAGCTTTTTTTTCTTTTCTTTTGCATAAAGCCATAAATCCTACATATCCCATTTTTCTGTATCACAGAGTGCCATGTTGGATATCACTAAACACAATGAAGCATTCATACAGCTTGCCTAACACTTCCATAGGACCCATTCTTCTGGTAATCTATCTCCTTGACAGGAAGATAACAGTTTACTACACAAAAAGCAAAGCTGTCCTGAATTAGCATTCATGTGTATCATCCAGGAGAAAAAGTGTATCCCATAGTCCCTAATAGCTTCAGTTTACCAAGGGCCTCTTTTTTATAACACCTCTAAAAAGCCTGTGATATTGCCATTGGATTATGTTCAGATTATGCCTTGATCCTGCAAGCTCAAACCCCATCAGCACACGCTGAACATTTAATTCTGTTGAGGTCTGTATCGTAACCACATCTAACCAAGTATTCAGCTTTCCATTAAATCAGATGTTAGAATCCCAAACAGGAGTTGGAAACCTGAATGCCTGCCTGGATCTGAGCCAAGTACCTTCCAGTATTGTATGAAGTAACACAACTAACATCTGTCCTCAACAGAAAGCAACGGCACATAGCACTTTTCTGAATGGTGGCCTAAAATAGCAGTACCTGTCAGAGTTTTCTTTCCATCATATTTCCATTGTTGGTAACCAGTATATTTTTAAGGCAAAAGGATGAAGCTTGTTTCTTCTATGCAAGCATATGGAAGACTTAGAATGATAAGGAGAGCGGCAAAACTAGTTGGACTTGATGATCTTAAGGGTCTTTTCCAACCTGAATGATTCTATGATTTTAAATAAAAAGATCAAAGATAATGAAGAGCTTCAGTACAATGAACAGCTGTGTAGGTAAGGATTCCTGAATCTTGGAGAAAAATTACTAAAAAGGGTGGTCTAAAACCAGGACAAGAGACAAGACAGAAGACTGTAAAATGATAAGCAGAATGGAAAAGGTGAATAGAAAATAAGGAATGACTGTTAGTCCCAATAGAAGATTGAGAAGGAGGACATTAACTGATGGTAATAGGTCATAAATACAAACCAAACATGAACAGGTACTATTTTTTTGCACAGCTTTGCTGCTAAACTGTGGCATCTCCTGCCACAAGACATTGGTGTATGTCTTATGGAGCACATAAGGTCAAAACACAGCTGGAAGAAATGAGAAGACATGCTGGTGGCCCAGGCAGTCTTTCTTGGGACTAGGAGTACATGTCAAGGAGGTATCACTGCATCCCTACTCCATCCAGACACTCTTCCACAAATGACCACTATTGACAGTGTCAGAGACAGATATTGAGATACATGGACATTTCTGATGTGGTGAAGCTGTTCTTCTGTTCTCATATTACATATGCATGAAAATCACCAGAAATGTCAACGGAAACTTCCTAATCTCATCATAAGATAAAATTTGGTGTATTTATAGCCCTCTTTTCTCTTTCCCAAAGAGTCTGCTCAAAGCTATCACCATCATTTATTTCTCCAACAGACTTTAGCAATTTTTCAATGTTTTAATATGTCTGTGCAAAACTTTTGCCCTTTTCTTTATGAATAGGTCATTAATGTTTACAAAAAGTTGGAAAAGGCTTCTTTTCAAGGGCCAAATCTGCCTACTTCTTCATTTCTGAGGTGCAAAACTAGGAGTGGTCTATTGTGGAAAACAGCTTACAAAGGTTTTGCAAATGCAAATGAAATATAAGTAAATTTGTAGCTTTTTTGTTGATAGTGATGGAGGAACAACACAAATTTGCAATTTTAAAAATTAAAAGGGGTGTGTGAAATTTTTTATGGCCAGGGCAGCTTCCAGAAGGAAATTGGAGCCAAAGAGAAATTTTAAAACATAACTAAATCAAGGAAACAAAAAAGTTCCTTTTCACTTACACAGAAGCCTTGTTGAAAGAGAAATACTTGTGGGACATGAGGAATGAAAAATGTCAGCATGCAACTTCCCAGGCTTGCCCGATTTGTAGCTCCCACCTCATGGCAGTTTTTAAGAGTGTTGTAAAAGAGCTTCTTTGTCTCTGGAGAAAGTATTGCTTTCAAAGACAAGAAAAATCCACAAGCAACCTCTCACTTTGACACACAGGTCATGACATTAAAAGAATAATGTGAAGAATCACAAACCACCGGTTTTAGTTAGGAAAGCAAATGGCTTAGTAGGAGGGAGGGAGTGCTATTTAAGTTATGATCTGCTAACTCTCTGTTTACATATATCTAGTTCCTTCTTAAAAAAACCCAGGTACCTAGTAAAGTCCTTCAGAATGACCCAAAAGAGGCAAAATTCTTTAACTGAGTCAACAATGTCAACAGTTTGCAAAGGGGGAGGCTAGAACAATATAACTTTTAAAAAGAGGTGGGGTTGTTTTGCCATGTCCGCTGAGGTTTCTAAAAGCAACATTTCACTGCAGAAGGGAGATGCCAGCATCACAAGTCAGTGCCGCAGTGATCCAGACACTGGAATGAGCACATTTCCTGGCGGGTGCTTTGGTAAGTTAGCGATCGTGCAGCAAACCTGCCAAAGGGAAGGGGGGAGAGGAGAGAGGGCACCGTGCCAGCAGAGCTGGCACACAGTCCCACCTCTGACGTGGGAAGAGTTGACAGGTTTATGAACTTCATCATTTTGCCAGAATCAACCTCAGCAACCGGTTTTGCTTGAAATGCTTAGAAAATCGATTGTGATTCTGGCAAGACGAAACAGTACAGTATTTCCTTGCCCATCATGATAGGTGATGGACATATTCTTTAACAAAATGTTTTGAGCTGCATCCCTTCCTACTGCTGATGCTGGAGGTGGTAGTAATAACACCAGGTTGTTTCTGCCATGCCATGTTTGCTACACTGCAATTAGAGGCAACTGTTGAAAAATGACAGCAGCAGCTTCACTCTAAAAGAAACTGAAAGGAGAAGAAGCGCCCTTAATTCAGCAAAGCCCGCTATGCAAGCCAGAAGTGAATTTTTACTGAAAGAGGGAACTTGGTTTCTTTGGTAAAGTCCTTGAAAGTCTGAATTTCTCAGCTTAGCTTGTGAACTGAACCTGAGACTTGCACACATGAGCAAATGCACAGGTTGGGTCTACAGCTAGGGCTAAAATACACCCCTCAATTACACTTTTCACTGGAACTCCCCTATCAGGTCTGCAGTGGGTTTGGAAACTCTGGCTGCTTCTCTGAGTGACTGTAATGTAAGAAAGGCATAAAGATATCTTTGGAGTTCTGAGCAACTGGGTATTTCCAGAGCAGAAACCCCAAATGCAGCCAGCCTACAAAGTTTCAGTAAACTCTCAAGTTCCAACAAGAAAAGCAAAAAGGATGACGTTGTTTGAAAAGGAGCAGAGGGAACAGTTGAAAAGCAGCCTTTTCGAGATAAATTTGGAATAACAGTAGCATATGACACTGACAAAACTCAAAGATTTTATTATTGCTTTTGTTGTTGTTCTTACTGTTATGATTTATAAGAATGAGATTCACCTCCCAGCAGGTAGCCTGTAAAAGGCCATGAAACCACTTCTTAGTCTGGAGTCTTTTGAGAGGCACAATCAGAGGACTCCATCCTGCAGACCAGATTTACCATATGCAGCTGGAGCTGTATATATATCTATATTTCTCAGTCTGAGTTGATTTTCCCAGCTGTGGATCTGAACTATATGAAAAAAAGAAGATGCCACTGGTTTTGGTATGCACTGTAAAATTAATTAAAAATGCCAACAACGACAATCACCTTCTCCAGGGAATCAACAGAAGATCACTGGATGCTTCAGATCACATGTCAAGGGAATTGTATGGTTAAGCACTAATAAACTGGCTGCCTAATTTGTATGGCTATTTTGACTGGAAATTAGATTTTCTGTTTCAGAAAAGAATATAATAAAATGTTTGGTAAGTAGATATATTTGAAGGTTTGAGCTCATGGAATCCAGATTTGATGCCAAAATAGGTATTTGTGCATTCCTGGGAGTATTGTAAGAAAGGAACTAAGGAGGAGCCAGGAAGCCATAGATTAGTGAACCCGATCTTTTTGGTAGGCAAGATCTTTCTGAAGTTAATAAGGAATGCGATCACAAAACATCTGGAGAATGATTTGGCTTTTTTTTGTTTAAGTTTTTTTTTTTTTTTTTCTTAAGAAGAAAAAGAAGAAAGGGGGAAAAAAAAAAGGGAACTTGTCACTGTGGCTACGGAAAGGGGAATGGTTGAAAAATTTTGTGTGAATTTTTGAGTAAATGACAATGACTCAAAACTGAAATAACAAAATCTTCTACTTGGCATCCTAAAAATAATACAAACCTCACAGTTCAGAAATCTGGGACTTTCAGCAGAAAGGGCAGAAGTATGTAGCAACCACAACACTATCCAAATATATCACAAAAAGCTCAAACTTTCTGAAAGCAGAGAGAGGTTTCTATCAAGGAGGCCAAAACTTGCTCACTGAAGTTGGCCTCTGTGAAGTAGACAGGATCTCTCATGCACAGCTTACATGCTGTGACAAGCAGGCAAAAGTAAAATGTAAAATATTGCTATAAATTTCTATTGAATAAAAGAAGTAGTCACAGCTTTCTTGCTAACTCTATAGTAAAGCCCATCTCTTCTTTTATAGTGCCTTATTTCTAAGGAAAGCCAGATGGTAGCATGTAGCAGATTCCCACTCCTTCTTCACAGTAAATTCTTAAATAGAAAGACAAGGATGATTTTAAAAAATTAGATGGAGTTCCAGTTGGAAACAGACATCTCTCTTTAAATGCATTCAGCTAAAAGCTGGTTTTGGTTTGTTTGTTTGTTTGTTTATTTTATGAGTGTAGTAGTATGGTTTGGCCAAAGCATCAATACCTGACTTCTCTGGTCTGGCCTGGCCCATGCTCATCTTTATGTCTTGTTAATTACTGTCATCTTTCTGTTTTTCCACATGTATTTCGGTGTTGATTGCTTACACCCCAAATCAGACTGAAAACTACAGGTGACAAACAGCATTAAACAGATGGGGTAGTATAACTCTACTGGCATTTCTGAGGGACTTAATTAGTCATCCTGAGTAAGGGGTGCTTTGTACCCTCCTCTTTCCTTGTAAATCCTTTGACAAGCCATTAGATAAAGCAAGATACTACATCTGGGCACATGACTTGGCAGAAGAACTGGCAGGAAGGCAGAAATTATTAATTTAAACACATAATGTGAGATCAGACTGATGGCTGCAAAAGCTTGATTTACTGAAATCTCTGTTGAGAAGATTCCAATAGATGTCCTGCAAGAGCTTGGCTCTGCAAGAACAACTTGCCATGAGCAAAGCTCTTGCTCTGCAAGGAGCCTCAGTGTTTCAGACACTGCTGCTGTGACTAGAATGCATTTTCAGCTGGAAAGAAAAGAGAGTAAAATCATCATCTTATCTCTGCACAGCTTTCCTCATAAAGAAGACCAAGGTTTATAGGGTATCCACATACTGCATACGCCTGCGAGGCAGTATAGGGTGTTGGAAGACAAAAATTAGTTTGGTGGTGAGAGATAAGCTGGTTTCTTTTTCCCAACAGTGACTGGAGGCAGGGAGTCTTTTCATATTGGATCCAGTATCTTTCATTTGAGTTTTTCAAATTTTCTCCATAATAATAACAAAAGCCCAAAAGAGGATCCAGAAAACTAGAGGCTCATTAGTCTTGGTTCAGTAAGACTTCAGAAAGTAATAGAATAAGTCCTCCTAAAAACTCTTACAAGAAAAATGAAGCAGGTGGCTGGGAAAAGCCAATGTGGATTTACCAAAGGCAAATCATGCCAGACCAACCTGATTACCTTCAACAACAAAGTGATGCTTTCTGTCCATATGGGAAGAGCAGTTGCTTATCTGGGCTTCAGAAAAGCATTCAGCACTGCTTCCCACAGTTCTAGCCAGTTTGTCTAGTTCTCCTAGACAAACTGGCGGGATACAGACAGGATGGATGGTCTGTGAGCTGGATAGGAAGTTTGGTCATGGGCTGCACTCAGAGGATGGCGATTAATGGTCTTTACTCAGGCCGGCAGCCTGTCACAAGTGGGGTTCCCCAGGGACCATCTTCATAAATGGCCTGGACATGACATTGAAAGCCTCACCAAGTTTGCTGAGGACATTAAACTGGTTGGTGAGGTGGATACACCTGGATTACTGTGTCCAGTTCTGGCCACCACAATTCAAGGAATATGTGAGCAGACTAGGGGAGTCCAAAGAAGGGCCACGAAGATGATCAGAGGGCTGGAGAACCTGCCCCGTGAGGGAAGACGTGAAGGTCTTTTCTCCCTGGAGAAGAGAAGTCTTATGGAGACCTCATCGCAATACTCCAGTTCTTAAAGGGTGGCTACAAATAGGATGGAGGCTTTCTCTTCACGAGGAGCCACATGGAGAGGATAAGGGGCAAGAGGTACAAGTGGCAGTAGGAGAGGTTTCACCTCAGTATAAAAAAAGTAATTTTTACAGTGAGAACAATTACTTGGTAGCACAACCTCCCCGGGGACATGGTGGAGTCCCCATCACTGGAGGTTTTCAACATGCAGTTGTACAGGCTGCTAGATAATCTCATCTGAGCTCCCTTTCCCACAAAACTTGGACCACATGATCTTTTGAGGTTCCTTCGAGCCTGGGCTGTTGTATGACTCTATGATAAAGATTATTTGAAACTGAAAGTATTATCTTGCAGAAAAGGCCTTAAAGCAGACTTTTGATTTAACATTCGTTCTTCTATTGTATAAGGAAAGAAATCCAGCTCTGTTATGTTACTTCTGGGAGCTCATGTACTTCACCCACTTGTCTCCACTCTTGCTGCATATTATTTATTGTTACCTACTGGGACTGTGTCTCCACCACAGTTACAGTCAGGGTTATAGGTGCCCTCAAAGCAAAACTCCCAATAGTTTCTATTGTCTGTGCTTTGGTTCACACTGTGGTGTAGTCTGGATGACCTGAACTCTTTTGGATGAAACTGAATCCTATTCATCCTGTAAATGGGATGCAACTGAATCCTATAAATCAATGGAAAGGAAGGAAATCAAAAGGGAGGTTAACACACCAGGCTATGAAACACAGCAGCTGAGCTGAAGCACACAGTTTAACTGCTGCTGCTCTAGCCAAAGGGGCTGGTAACATCTGGCAAAGTGATGGGGCAGTAACCCTGACTCATAACGTCCAAAAACACTCCAGTGTAATTCCCACAGTTTTCTTGTCAGCACCCATAATTCCCTTGTTCTTGTAAATCGAAAAAAATGATCAATGTCAAACATAAAGAGACTATTAGAATCTTTCAGCTGGCTAAAGGAGAGGTGTTTGTTTCTTTAGAGGGATGGAGTCAGCATGATTTATTCTACTCTTAGTATGTTCTCTTTAAAGTTGCATGACTGTATTCAGAAAACAGAAAACAATGAGAAGAGACTTGCAAGAACACCACCAGTTTCCATCTGTGAACAATTTGATACTTGCTTTCGGCAAATTACTAAGTGTTCCAGTTTTAAATAGACCTTGCACCAGTATTCTCACCAGCAATGCTGCAGTGTTGAAATATTCAGAGAACTGAGTACAAAATATCACAAACACACTTGGGCTGAGAAGTGGTTATTTACATGTGAATAGTTATGCTCATGGTCCCTCTTTCACTTCTCTCCTGCTTTTGAGAAGATTGTTGGAAATATAACACTCTAGGAAACAAATCTGACAAAACCAGATGATTTATTGCTTTGAGTTGGTCAGTATTCAGAAAAACTTCTTCCACCCCAACCTAAGATATGGAAGGAAACATCAGTTATCCTCAGCTGCAATGGGGCTGTCTCCAGTAGGTCTGAATCCAGTCTATCATGATAGAAATAACATTTTAAAATACTATCTTTGTCTGCTCTTTACTTTTTAATCTACAGTTTAGTAATAATTTTATGTATGATGAAAAAGTCCTTTTGATAGATCAGTGAGGCCTGTATGGATCTTTGCTGATATCAAAGCTTTGGATATTTTTCTTTCCAACTGCAAAAGAACATACAATTCCTCTCTATTTTTTAAACAAGAATCAAATGTGAGTGGTTACTCTGAGCAAGAGCTGGACGTTAGAGAAAAATCTTAGAAAAAGCATGCCGTCCGGCCCTGCGCTTCATGTCTTCCTAGCTTGGAGGTGTCTGCTTCTTTCTGTTTTGTTTCAAGAAAGGAAAAAAAAAAAAGTTAAATTTATTCCAGCATCCAAACAACCAACTCTTTCCAATGCAGATAAGGATCTTATCCAAAGGGAATATATTTTAGAAACAAGACTGCACCAGCTAATGATATTCAAACACCAATGAAGCATTACGTCTGCCTCCAACTTGCTAACAAGGCTGTTCTGAGTTATGCTCTGTGCCTGTTAGAGCAACTGTCAGATAAATAATCTTGCTCCTTTGTAAGAAAATCAACAGGCTGGTTCACTTTAATCCCCCGCCATCCCAATATATTTAAAGAGTAACATGATTAGGATAGGATACACTGCAATATGAGTTGGAAAAGTGCTAAGGCTCCGGAAGCATGCACCATAAATCAAGCATTTAATGATTTAAATCATGAACTTTAAGCAGCTGCCCCTAGGAAACATCAGGAGAACAGACTGTGCAATGAAGCCTGATGAAAATTAATTTAGTAGGCAAACATTGTTATCTCATGGACTTTATTGGAATCATAAAAATAAGGTGCTGAACTTTATAATCTGTTTTTATGTTCTTATGCTAAGAATGTTTTCTACAGGCCTGACTTCTTTTATTTAATAAATAGAGCACAAACCCTGTTACCTTAGGCAAAAGCTATTTTGGGAATTTTTTTCTAACTCAGGTGATTAAGTCAATGCCTTTCAACTGCTCTTTTGCTATCTGTGTAAAAGGTCCTGACATCAGGAGGTGCGATGTACCTATGCAATGCTCAGGGTTGTTCTGCAGAACAATCAGGCTGTTCTCAGCTCCAGCTGAGAAACCATCCTCTTAAAACTCTCCTCGAGCACCATAAAAGCACAGGCAGTATGAAGCCATGCAAGCTGGCACTGCTGGCCAGATGCTCACCCCTGCCTTACTGCAGCTCCCTGTGCTGCTTCCTCCATGCCCCAGCACAAACATTGATTTAGCCACATGAGGAAGATCAGAGGAACAATCCCTGTTAAAAACTCATTCTTGATTTGCCAGTTTAATGTTAACCTGGGTCAGCTTCCCATAGGGATTGTGAGGGAGGAGGAATGAGCCGATGGGGGCTGGTAGATATCTTAGTAGCACGGCTGAGTTACAGTGACCTAAAATGCTCACAACACAACAACCTTAGCCTTGAAAGTAGAGTGAGTCAACAAAAAGTTTAAAACTGGTTTGTAGTTCTATACATCTACAGTGGTGTCATGTACGCATTACTAAAAACCCAGCAAAAAACCAGCAAACAGTGAGTAAGCATATATTTTCCCAACAAATTTTAGAAGGTTAGTGGTGGCTCTGCTTCTCTCATCTCCTCAGGACATAATTAAGGATCAGGAAACTCCCGCTGCATAAAGACTCGGAACTTTTACAAAATGCAAGAAGAATCCATTGCAGACAAGTTCATACAGGGCAATGATCTGCCCTACATGAAATGGTAGCACAGGATTCAGGCACCAGTTAAATACTCCTTAAATTTACCTTAAAACGTACCATACTGAAAAAAAAGAAAGAAAAAAAAAAGATACACTAGAAAGCAGGTATGTTATATGTTTCTGTGCTTACCACACATTGGATATTGTCAAAACCACATAAGTTTTACCAGAAAAGAACTATCTAATAATCTATTTTATTTTACTTGGAGAATTGGGATTTAAAAGTGGGTTAATTTAATCCCAAAAAATAATCCATGATGTTACAGTTCCACTTTGTGGTTTAACAGCAAATAAGTTTGATTTCCAATAGATTTGTTTGTAATGGTAGATATTCTTCAGTTCACACTTGTATTTGTGCTCAGAATATATTTTATCCTAACTCCCTTAAAAATAGAAGAAGGAAAATTACAAAGAAGTGATTGTTTAAAAAGGACGTGATTATGCTAATATATAACAGTCTTTCTGGAACCTGGAAGGAAGGACAAAAGTTTAAGGAAGAGGCTAATAATCCAGCCTGCATGCACATGGGTAAAATGTAGCTATTTTTATACTGCCTTTACAAAGAGCTCCCTGAACAACAAAATTTTGTTGCTTTAGAAATGTGTAGAGATGTTATTACATTACACCAGTGTACCTGCTCAAAATGTGAGAAATAAGACCTGGGTTCATCCACCTGCATCCCTCAGTGACTCCTGGAATTCAGTGATGTAGGTAGATGCTGACTTCCATGTTAACAGAGGAAAGAAGTGTTGTAGGCAGTGTATGACACTGGATTAGAAAAACCCTGTCATAACTGAAAATAGTCCGCATCACTTTAAACAAATTTCTTAAACAATCTCTGTAAAAAAAAGTGTGTGGGGGGGGGGGAGAATAAAGCCTATTTATCTCAAAAAGCATCATATATCAAACAGAATAATTGTTGAAATGTGCTTTATTTTTTATCCTCAAGTGATTATGTTCTCTACAGATGTAAATATATAAATCAAGTAATTTCGCTATTATCAATATATTTTAAGAATGTTTCAATCTCAAATGTATTTGTGGTGAATGCTAAAAGCTTTGTAGTTTTGCCTGGATAAAATTGACACTATCATTAAAATAACAGTGCAGTAGTTCTCTGTGTAGTAAGTTTGCTGTTGACACTTTTCTTCAATCAGCAGTGCATGTGGTATTTCTCTCTCACTAACTCCAGCATGTTCCTGATAGCAACATTTAACATCACTGTTCTTCTGTGCAAGGTAGAATCATCGAGAATGAAAGGAAAGTGATAAAAGCTCCAAATCAGACAGAAAAATAAATCCACAATTTAGGAGGCTTTGTTCCAATAGAGATTTGTTTGTTTGTTTGTTTTCTCTCCAAAGCTATAGAGAAGCATAAAGATTGTAGCTTTTATAATTTACATTAATATAACTGCCACATATAGAACAATAACATAAATTAATTTATGTCAAGACAAAAAAAAAATTAGAGGTTATGTTACAGCCAGTAAACTTCCTAAGATGTCTGTAATACCAACAGAAAATATTTTACTGAAACATTAATCATAAAAGCATGTAGCCATCATTAGTATGATTCACTGTCATGCTATGAGAGATTCAAGGCCAAGCTAGTAAAACAAATGTCCATTTTCTGTTTTCTTGTTTGTCTGATACAAACATTTCAAGAATATTTAAAGAAAAAGCAGGAGATGAAGGGAATTATTTAAGTGCAGAGACCAGTATCCATGCATTTGCCTGGATGCACATGGACATACACATACCTACATAAACTGAGCATCAGTTACAGCAGTTTTGTTAACATTGCTTTACAAGATTCTACATTTTGCTTAGTACATTGTGATACTTAAACCATTTGTTAATTCAAATTTTTCCATTGCAGTGATCCAGTGAAGCAGAGGTTGAGAAGTTTTGTGAAAATTTCAGCCAAATAATTGTGTTTTCTGATCTAGAGGCTGAGGATACAGACACAATCCACAGACAAGTTTTTGTTCATCAGCTGCACCTTCATGGCTGGGTGAAGCCAAAGTGTTTCACTTCTCTGGTGGGTGGGTTAAGCATGCCAACATGCTTGGACACCACAGCTCAGCGAACACATGATAACACAGTAAATCATGGAAACTCAGTCAGGCCTTCTTCCAGGCACGAGAAGTTTGCAGTAACACTGACATTTTGCAATATAGAAGGTATCTGCGAAAAGGGAGGGATTCCTTTCTCCGTGCCTTCTGGGGACGAAGTCGTAAACTAAAATTGAGCAACGTAAGTTTAGGTTAGACTCTGGAAAAATGTTTTCAATAGTAGTGATGGTAAGGCTGTGGGCAGGTTCTCCTGGGAAGTCATGGAATCTAGTTTACGGGGGGTTTATAGGAAGGGGTTACACAAACATTCCCTGAAAGTGATTCAGGACTGGCTGGATCTGCCTGAAGGAGGGTTATGAACTACAGGATCAACCAGGGTCCCTTCCAGACCTACTTTCTAATTACAAATTAATCTTGATAGAGGTTTCTGCTGAATTTGGTAAAGGTGCCTCTCTGCTGAGATTGAATTTGGCTTCATGGTAGAAGCTTGTGCTTCTTAACACTATTGAAATAGGTATTATGCACCTTTCTCCCCTGTTGATAATATTTTAATTACACAGATTTTTTTTAAACCTCGAACAATAAACTCCTAAGGGAGCTTAAGGTGAAGAAAAAATAGTCACAATCATCTCATTGGGAAAGTCATATAAACCAAGTGTGTATTTAACCATCAGCCAAGTCAGAAAAGTGTTTCACCTGAAACAATACTATGTTCTTCAAATATTTTATAGTTTTGATTTTTTCATGATGATATACTTCGAATTGCTCAGCTTATCAATGCGTTAGTTGAGGTAACTTGGTTACATATACCAGGTACATCGACACTGCCTATTGCACTCTGCTTTACACAGTGGCAAGTCTCATCTCTGTTTTGCAGACTGATCTGAGGATATAATTTAAAAATAATTTTTCTCAAGAAAATCAGAAGTGAGAGGTTACTGAGGTGCGTGCTCTGGCTTCTGGACTTGTTTGATAAGAATTCATGATTCAAAGCAGGGAACAAGCAGCACCATATTCTCCCTAGATATTGTGTTACAAACGTTGAGATGATTGCTGCTAACAGGAACAAATGAGGTTTCATATGAGGTCTCGCATATGCCAGTCAGCAAGTCTAAAAGAGGAACCCACTGCACTAGGAATCCACTTGGAAAAAATAATCTCTAGATGGAAACTAATGCTCCAGATCTTAGGGCCTAAGTATTGTTCAAGTTATAGCCAGTTTACATCAAACCCTTCGCAAAAATTAGGACGTTATAAGAAATACACAGACACTTAGGACAAATACTCACAATTTAGAGCATTTATAAAATTACAGTTTCATAAAAGTCAAGGTATCATCTGGTTCTTTAGTCTGCGCTTCCTGAGCAGGTAAGGGCTTTGGCTTCCTTTCATTTCCCAGGATCTCCAAGAGCACTCTCGGTTCCCCTCTAAGTATCAAAAACTGTATTTTAATGACAGAAGGCTAAGGGATAGGAGGAGGAAGAGATCATAACCACAGTTCACTTGGTAAACCTGTGGCACACCAAGGAACTGTCATAGGTTAGTGTTAAAACCATGAGATTTTTCTAGGACAAATTCACTCTCTAAATTATTTTCTCTCTTTTCTCTCTCTCTTTTTTTTTCTTTAAACACTTGATTCTCTCTGAACTGCTACATTTTGATTTAATTTACACTGAATTATTGAATATTACAACTAGATTGTTATTGCTAACAGCATCAGAATTAACAACATTCATTGCCTGAATTTTAGTTGCACCTGAAGGTATGAAGTCATGTGATATGCAGTATATACACATACAGGAAGAGCTAATTCCTGTTATAAGAACTTTACTGTTCAATTACACAAAAATGAGGAAAGATTAATCATTTTGAACAGGGTTCCACAGTTAATCTGTGGCAGAGCGAGAAACCCATTATAGACCCGCTGGATCCCTGCCCAGTGCTCTACTCACCATCCCATTTTTCCCTCCATGTTTACTGTATGTTCAGCACAGCTAAGTAAAAGATCATACATATGGCTAATAAATGTTTGGCTGCTTGAAGTGTTGTAAAGCAATTAAAGTATATCCTACACAACCTTACCTGGAAGTATCTAGAGTCGCTCTTCATTTTTCATCAGTCTCCACAGAAGACCTGAATAAGGAGCAAAATCTCTTTGTGATCTGTGCAGGTAGAAAACAGCCTGGGAAAGTTTGGAACCTAAAGAAGAATCTTCACCATTAGAAAGGAGGATAATAATACATTTCTGAACAGTTATTTATCTACATTTAGAAACTAGGCTCAAGCAGTTGCCTAGAAAATCTGTCCAGCCACCCAAATTTGCTTGGTTGCAGGGCTCAAAGGCAGATCTGAAAACATCACCGAAGCAGAAGGAACAGCACAGTGATGTACTGTCATCAAAAGATTCAAGATAATATTGCACCTGCTACCTACTTTTAAAGTTTCTCTAAAAGAGGTGCAAGGTAATGTGAGGAATAAAGCTAAACTGCCATGTGAAGATAAGCAAAGGAAATATAACAGCAGTTGAAGTGGCGATTACTAGTGTTACTACAAAAGCTGTCAGTGAGAGATAGATTTTTCTTAGCCTGCAGATTGTCTGTAAGGCTTCGTTACAGAGGCTACTAAACACTTCTGAGCTTCCAGGTATTAATACCTAAAGCATAAGGTTTATCCCTTAAGAAATCTGGAAAAGAGGGAAATTTGTGAAACTGCCTTCCTGGATTGAACCCATGTTAAGTAAGCTACATCTGTAAAATTTAGAGACTGGATCTGTTTCTGTTTTTAGTATTCCCCTGAAATCATATTGAAGGGAGAAAGGAAAAAATACCTTGAGATTTAGTTCCAAAGATAAGGCTATCTCTACTTCAGTCTTTCTTTCCTTTAATTTCTTGTCCTGGATGCATCAATGCATGTGTTATGAGCTAAGCAGAAATACCACATTTATTGTAAAGGCCACTTTTCAATATTTTTATTAAAAAAAAGTATTTTTTTAAATGAAGAATCAAAATTACTCTTACTGCCCTACCTAGAAAAGAAGAAAGAAATTTAGCTCAGTAAAACTGGTTACAATGACTTTTGCTCCATCTCTTTCGAGAATGCAGTGCTCAGAAATGAAACTCTGCCTCTCCCAGCCCATAGCTCTGGGAAGGGCACAGATGTCAACATGGTGCTACTGCTGAGGGGAGCAGGAGGGAGGGCTGGGCTTCTCATCTGTGCTAGTCCTTCTAGTCCTTTCTGTGCAAGGGATACATGCTGCTTTATTCAGTCTTTATTGATCTTTCACCATCCACACAGAAATGATTCAGGTTCTGACTCATGCCAGCTTTCCATCAGTATTTTTTGGGTTCACCAGGATTTCTTTTGGTGACAGAAATGGCTTAATCAACCCTTCTGTTTCCTGAGCTCCTCTGTCATATCTCCAAAGCCTGGCTGCTCACCCTTCTTCCCATCACTGTCTTTGCAGAGTCTGTCCAAACGTTTATTTGGCCAGTCAGTGAACCAGGTCAGGGAACTGATCAGGGTTAAACAAAACTTAATATGAGAACATCTGTACTGGATCAGAGCACAGGTCCATTTGGTCTGCCCCCAGCAACAGAGCAGACACAGCAGATGTTATCCAAGGAAGGCTGCAAAGACAGGGCAAGCACGCAGGAATGCTTCCCAGGAATGCTCCCTCACCCTCCTGTGACTTGTCACTCAGGGATATCTTGAGTCAAAGTTAATGCTTTTATATTTAATAATCCTTGGTGGATTTTTCTTTCATTTATGCTCTTGTTTTGGTTTTTTTCTTTTAAATAATGGAAATATTTGCAGCCCTACAATGCCATGGGCCATAGCATAACTATGCGCTATGCAGTCAGTGAAGTGCCTGATTTTGTTTGCTTTGGAAGTAGTATCCACTAGTTTAATTTCATGGCCTTTGATTTTTATACTGGAAGAAGCAAAGAACAGCCATTCACCCTATTAACCTCTCTTTTCCTACTACCTATTTTATAGATCATTGCTGTATCTCTCATTCCCAACATCAAGAGGTTTTAAAATACCCTTAAGAGAGCTGTTCCATCTCAAGGGGACAGCAGAGACAGTAATGCAATGCAGGTATAGATGTACATGGCCAGGGATCCTGATTGCTTACATTGAAGAAAGAAATGCTTATGAAGTGAAGCCTTTAATTAATAAGAAATATGCATCTGGATAGGCAGTATTGTCTGCTGAACCTTAGACTTTTTATTCTCCTTCTTCCCTCCCACTTTCTCTACCACTGCTTGCCAATGTTAACCAACGTCTTAAGCAGCTCTCCAGTTCTGCAAGTATATAAGGAAATAAAATGAATTGTTTAATAAATTTCCTTTAGTTCTCATATTGCTTAGTCATCAGCTGTCTTCTCTTTTTCCTTATTATACCTTAATGCATTTTCTTTTCCCTCCTTGGTCAACTGCAAATATTTTTTGATGATTTGGTTTCAGCTGGATGAAATGTTCACTAAAATTCAATGATGTTCCACATTTCTTTTGCTATTCTAAATATAAAATCTTTTTTACCTTCCTTTGGCTTGTTTTCAGTAGATTTCCCAGTACTTCTTGTTTCTCATTTGTTTATATTTCTTAAAAGCTTCAAAGCTACTCTTCAGTATCTAACTTGTCCTTGTCACTCTTTCCCTCTGCCTACAATAGGATTTAGCTTGCAGGCTCTTGCCAAACGTGCTTTTTAGAAATATTTTCCCATCTTAGAGATTTCCAATCAAAATTATGCTACTCATTACACCCTGTCTTGAATATATCTCCTCTAATATTGAGATGCGTGTGTTTTCTCCAGTCTTTCCCCAGTCAAACTCCAAAATCCACGAGAAAGCCAACACTTTTTGTTCTCTTGCCTGCAACATGGTCACCTGTGTGTGGGCTAAGACACAGCCCCATGTGCCTTCAGCCACAGCCGTTGCATGGAGGCAGAGCCCAGCCCTGCAAGGAGGAACAGGACCAGCTCTTGTATTCAGCTCGGTGCATGGCTTTTTAACAATGCTCTTCACAGAACAGCCTCAGATGGCACGGTGTTAGGATGACTCCACTGTCATACAAGATCCTACAGCATCCTTGTGACAGCAGGGAAAGAAATGCTGTCACCTAGGAAAATGCTTCCAGTGGGTTTTTTCTGGGTGCACAGTATGACCAAAAGGGTCAGGACTGACATGGATTAACGTGAAATCATAGAACAGTTTGGGTTGGAAGGGACGTTCAAAGTCACCTAGTCCAATCCCCCTGCAATGAGCAGGAGCATCTTCAACTAGATCAGGTTGCCCAGAACCATATCCAGACTGGCATTGAATGCATCTACTTTTTCCCAAGTGACAGAAGGTGTTTCTTAAAATGACCTTTCATGAATTTTTTAAGAGATCCTTGCCTTATTCAATATGCAAGTGGGAGAAAGGAGGATGAAAATCTCTCTAAACAATTCTCTGAACATGTTGATTTTTATTTTGTGCCGTTATGTCAGATTTAAGCAGTACATGGACCACTCATGGCCTTTTTTCCACAGAAATAATTTTCAGCTTCATTTCAGCTTCATGCAGCCATCCCTGTTCTTAACAGAGCAAACTAGAGGGTAGAGGAATATACAGAGAGAAATTTTAATGGGGGGAGGGGGCCAAAAAGGAAAAGCTTTTTGCATTAGTATTTTTTGTGGTATTGATTTTGTATCTTTTGTGGGATTGATTTTTTAATTTTCCTTGGAGCATGTATAGGGATCACTTCACACTGTCAGTTTAAGCTGTGGAATATTGAGACACAAGATCAGCGCCATACGAGCCCTGAACCAGCTCTCTCTGGAAAGGAAGCTTCAGCGGCATCTTGCCCCATCCCCTTCTTCTCCACCTTGCCTGACAGCTCCCATCTTCTTTCTTCACTTGTGAAAAGGGGAATGTGTGCTTTGTTTCTGCATGGAAACAAGAGGATCTAAATAAGTTTTTCCACACATACATGGCTACTTCAAGTAGGTGGGACTCTTGCGCCAAATATATCCTGTCTTGCTTCTTCCCACAGCCGCCTGAGCCACCTCTAATCTCTTCGTTGCCTTTAACTTCCATTAAATCATCTTTACTGTGGCAGCCAAAACATTTACACTATTTCTTTCTGCAGACTCAATTGCTGCCTTTCTGCCTTGTGTGTCCCCAGGACCCCACAGCCTCTCATGGCCATGCTGCCTTCTGCATCCCTTACCTTCAGTACAGTGAGCTGAGTTTTTGGGCAATTCAAATTAGCAATCGTATAAACCAGGTTCCTTTTACTTCCTTTAAAAGCTGTTTAGCTCTTGTCTCAGAGCTTCTTTTGCTTTTCTTTCACATTGCCTTTAAAAGCAAGACTGACAGAAAAGATTAACTTGCTTCTGGTGGCATTGGGTAGAAGAAGATTAACACAGCTGGATCCAACCCTCAGGAGCCCAGCCTGGAAATGTATGTTAGCACAACCTCGGCAATGTAAAAGCAAGAGTCATTTGTGCTGATCTTTTTCAGGATGATGAGTTTGTGATTAACTCTTTTGTGCAGAGTCTTGACTGTGTAGGAAGCTAATACACGGCAGGATGCTGATAGAAAAGCTCCAGAGGTGTCAGCCCTCCCTCACACCACACACAGCCCTGCAGCTGCTCATCCTGCCTGTGCCAGGGCTTTAGCAGGGACTTTTGTTTCCCCTCTGTCTTCTTTGAGAGTTTTTTGTTTCCACCTATAACACTCACGACAAAAATAGTGGGCAGGGAAGTGCCCAGGGACTCAGAGCAGGGATCATGGTGCCTGGGGAAGAAAGGAGAGCTTTCGTCCAAGGAAGGCTTAGTACAATGCACTCAGCTGAGGCTAAGGGGTAGGTAAAATCCAGTGTGGCGGAATTGCAAATCCAAATTACATGCACGTAATTATGAATTATAATACATGAATAATTACATTACATGTAAGCTATGAATTACAATGTGCAAAAGGAATCCAGGAGACCCTGGATTTAACAAACTGTCCTTAACAAGCAGATAGCACTTTTAATATTTTAATAAAGAAAAATACAGTAGATCCTGCAATATGCACATTTTGCCCTGTGAAGAGCTGGCTGGAGGAACTGCAGGCCAGTGAATGCATCAGATCCATATGTGGGGTGCATGAACCCGTGTTGGCTCATGTTCTTGCCCAGGTTTCCCGTGGATGGAAGGACTGACCCTCCAGCCTCTCCGTGCCCCCAGTCTGACGTTAGCTGACTTGAGATAATGTTATTTGCCAACCTCAAAGAAGTGTGATGAGGATAAAATCGTGAGCCCTTGAAGGGGCTTTGCACAACTTAGCTGAAAGAAACGAGAATTTGCCTTCCTGGTTAAAATGGGGGGTTCAGAGCAAATCTTTGCTAGAAAAAATATATCTTCTGGATGAGCTGGAAGCAAGAGAGAAATAACATCAATACAGATATTCTGGGGTTCACATCTGAATTCCAAACAACATCTTATTAAGGTGGTTTTTTACTGCTGGGCTCCTTTTTTTCTTGTTACATGGCATTAATCCAGGACATTTTTACACATAACAGTTTCGAAATCTCACACACCCCTAGGCTGCATATGAAATATTTCTGTACAGCATAATTCGTCAAAGATGGTAAATCAGACCATCTGAGATGTATACCTATAAATTTTAATGAATACACAATATCCCTGTCACTTCTGCCTTCCTTGTCTAATGACAGTTTTTCTCTGTTGCCAGCACATCTCCTTCTATATCAAGGTGAATGAACAAAATAAAACACTGCTGACTTTGCAGTAAATAAGTAAGAAGGAAAGATTCTACCATGGACTGTGGAAAAAGATCATTCATTTTGCAGGCTTAGTGCCAACAGCACTATCTTGCATCTCCATTTCTCTGATATTTTAGGGATTACTCTCAGATAAGGAAGGATAATTGAAGTAATTTTCAACATCTTCACCAGACAAGCCAGAGGCATAACCTTATTTTAGATAACAGGAAAATGAAATTAAAATGAGCTTGCTTGCTTGCTTTCTCTGCCTGCCTGCCTGCCTGCCTTCCTTTCTCTCAGTGAGCATGATTAATTACTGGAGCAAATTAGCATAGGAAATGGAAGCACTCCCAACACTTCCATTCTTCAGATGGTACCTGGTGCCTGACTGGTGGACATCTCTTAGCTAAACACAAGTTTAGGGGCTTTATACAATTGATTTGGAGCTTGTATAATTGATTCCATATGGGAGGATCCTAGAACTTAGGTATAATTGTATGATTATTATTATTATAAATGTATGATATTTAATTAATCAATGTATTTATTAGCTTTGCTGGCTGGAATGTGTTCTGCTTGGTATCGTCAGCATGAACTCAATCTCCATAAACTGCTAACGCTGATTTCATCTGACCACCTGAAGGGGAATGGAGGAATAGATGGGATTCCACTGCCCAAGCCTGAGATGTCACAGGGTGAACTGCTGGCCCCATCAGCTGCTCCAGAACAGCCAAATACCCTGTAGCTGCTGTTGTTTCTTCCAGCTCTGCACAATAGGGAATTTCATGGCTCCAGACATCTACAGTCTGGCAATTAAATCAAGCCTTCAGGGTCTAAAAAGTGCTCAGAAAAGCTTATGCCTTCCTGGCCCAAAAGGCAAGCAGGAACACATCAGTGGTGTTCCCCACTCTTAAGTGATACAGTCTTAATTCTGCTCTGCACAGGAACTATAAAGAGATGACTCCAGCACTGCTCAAGTCTTCTGCTGTTGTCATAATAATCATACTTATGAAATAAACAAGACTATGCATTTTAAAACCCCTAGTTCTGGAAAACCAGCAACTTGCACTGTTTTATTTTGTACTACTTTGGCCATTTTGGTTCTAGCTCACACACAGGGCAGTTATTCTGTGTGGGCGTAATATCACAGAGACAGCCATGAGGACATGAAAGTTCATGCTTTTTGCTGTGAGAATGAGCCCTATGAAAATGAGCAATCCACAAAGAAGAAAATATTTATATTTGCATTACACATTCCCACACATGCAGAAAACAAGGTCTTTAGTTGATTCCTCTTAGACTAGTGCATCAACTTACTATTTTCAGAGTGAAGCAGGGCACAATAGTTCATAAAATACAGTAACGAATATAGATGTATTCATTTAGAAGTATTTCAAGGAGTACTTGTAAAGAAGATCAAAAGTTTGTTTGCAAGCTTTTGTCTTTGAGAGGTAAGTTTAGTTTTCTGGGACTGGAGAAATAACCTGGTAGTCTCTCACGTCTCTCTCATTTTAAATTGAACCTCCAGCATTTTACTGGCACCGTTTGAAAACATGATTGTTCTGGTGGAAATGTCACATATCTAATGGTTCTATGGGGAGAAGCAATGGACTGCTTTAGTTGAAAAAAATGTGTGCAATAAAATTATGAAGGAATAAATGATGGCTTCCAGCCCAATAGAATGCAGTGTTGGGCATACAGTGTCAGATTTGCCTGTGTGGGTAGGATAGCTTGCCTGTTTATTTCTAGACAGTTCACAAATCTGTTCCCACGCATGGAGGCTGCAGAGCCAGCTCAGCACAGGAGAGGCAACGGCTGTGCAGCCCAGCATAATGTAAATGGGAAAACGGGCAGGAGAGGAGGATTTCCTCAACAGTCACTGAAACAAACCCAAACGAAGCTGTAGTCATCCCTGGGGGCACTCAGGAGATTTGTGCTGCTATTTAATCTAAGAGGATGTGTTCCCACAGCTGCAATTCAATGACTCCTTTGACAGGTCCTCATGGCTTCATCTTCCCTTTATACAGACTCAAGATGTTCAAAGCAGCGGGTGGGAGCTGGGCAATGGAGGCCTTGGAGTCATCTCTTTCTTGCTGCATGGCTATGACCACCAAACGTGAGACCTCCATGACCATCTGTCCCCACAGAAGGAGAGTTAAGGAATAACTTCGAGGAAAAGGCTGAAATAAATAAATGCAAAACATTTTCGGTCATGTAGAGTGAAATCAGCAGAGCCTGAACATGTGCAGGGAGTACGTGTGAGAATTGGGTGCCTCTAGTCCTCGCTACAATGCCTGGGGCCTGGTTTCCAGCTCTTACATATTGCAGCATTACCCAGGGTGATGGCTTGTCTAGCTTTCCTTTTAGATCCAGATTCACATCTGTCTCTTGGTACGAGGAGCAGTCTGGGAGTTACTCCCTGTATAGTTTGGAATGGCTGGCATGAGAATCTGGCCCTTGTAACTCCTCATTGCTGGGAGTTGGAAGCAAAAAAAGTGTGTCTCACAGCTTTTAAATGTCAGCCAGCTATGGCAGCCTTTTCATTTCTGTTTATCAACACCTTTCCCACCTCTTCCCGCTGTACCGAACTGGAAGAGCCAAAACTTGTCCTTCTGGACTCATCCCAACTACAGACTTCATTTAAATTTTCTCAAGTCTAGTCATAGCTGAAGTTGTTTCAGGAAAATAGCACAGGCCAATGCACTTAGTCTGTGAGCCCCTCTAGATTTCCTTTCTCTGAAATCTCAAGAGGATTCCCCGACTCACCTAAATTAACCTCGCCTATAGATTTCCCAAAATAGAACATATCAAACACTCTCTGGCACAAGTTTCCACATAGATATCAACAAGGACTGATGACAAAGATATTTTTCATGACCAATATACAGTAGGACTTTCACAGAAAGCTAAATTTGCTCGTTTCTGAGACCCTCTTTTATTAACTGCATTTATGTAGAAGCCTTTATTTACTGAGATGCTTATTTAATTTATAGATCTTGCGTAGAACAATAGCAGCAGCTCAGGCTGTGAAATGCCACTTTGTTGCTTTTTTCTGCTGCTGCCCAGAGTGTGAATGCTCATGATGGTGTCTATTTGGCTTGAACATGTCTGATGCAGACCAGACGGGATGCTGAAGAAAGAAACTGGTGTCCTTCATTTCCAAGGCCTGGCTCATTACACATTCGGTGATGAATTTGCTCTACTTATAAATTCTGCAGCTACCGTTTGCAGCCATACCTGACGTGAACTTGAGGAGCTGTGAGCCGAGCTCAAATGATCTTCCAGACTGTTGATTTTTCAAGAAAAACATTGCATGGAAAGCTTAGAAACTTGGATTATGGCTACGCAGTAAATGGTGTGAGTGCCAATGGCAACCTGCTTTTTACAGCAGCTCTTTTATACACTGGAGCCAGCCGGACCAGCTAAAACATCATGCTAAGATTGCCATGAAGGAGGAGCAGGGTCAGACGTGAGTATTGATCTCTGCCTGAGGTAGCACATTACCCCAGCACAGGATCATGCAGCCACCCCAATGTGTAACAGCTCACAAATACTGTATTGAGTTCAGCACGGATGCATGCACTTACTGCTGCAAGAACAGCTTATCTAAAAGCCTTATCTGCAGCCTGTGGGAGATAGAGCTATGGTACCGGGAGGCAGAAGCATGGACATTCAGAGGTAAAACTGGAAACATTTTTGGCAGAAATTAGGCACTTCATCACTTGCACTTCTGAAAGTATCTCTGTTGGGAATGGGTCACTGACTCACCTGCCCTCCTAATTGCCACTTGGAGCTCACTATAGCAAGATCACCTTGACCTTGGAGAGGCAACGCATTTCCTAGGGCTCAAGCTAATGCCGTGGCTGAAAGCCAGCTAGGACCAAGCCATGCAGTAGGGTGCTGACTCTGGTCACCACTCTGATGGCTGACCTGCCACAGAGAGCAGTGACATTCTGCACAGCTAACAGAGATAGGGCACAACTAGCTGATACTCACGATGCATGGATTAAGAATAGAGTGAGACCTAAAATATGTATCAGCAAATTAACTTGGTGAAGGCCAAGGGAAGCCAGGCTGCTCATTAGCAGGGTTTTCTACAGCACAAGAAAACATTTACGTGCAGCAAGGCCAGCTTCATCCTCCTGGGTTTTGCCAGATGCCAGAAAAAGCAGCCTATGTGCCAGTCTCACACCACCCCACAGCACCGCACGTGGAACTCCTCAGGGCTTCCAGGCGACCACCATCCTCAGGTTCAGATACAGTGCAGAAAGTACCAGAGCCACATTCCCTAGGAAGGTGTATGGACAGAGACTCCCATTCATAAACATCTCTCCCCTACCCCTCGCAGCCACAGGAAGCACATATGTTTTGCAAACCCCGAGGGAACATAGCAAGAATTGCTTAGGAAATGTCCTTTCTTTCCTCATACCTCCATCAGCTGGCATGCTATGGTTAAACCCTCAGGCCTGGACAAGATGTACCCCTCACCTTTGAACTTCTGTGATCTTAAGGTTGTGGGCTCAGATTCACCCCCCACCGTGAATTAAAATAACCTTATTTCCATTACCTCATGTCCATCCTTCTGGTATAGGGTTGAAACAAGCTCCATCTGCACCTTCCTTGTCCCTGGTCTGTACTTGCTACTGGGAGGAAGCAGGAAGACATTGAATCATCAGTGTGAGTCTCCTCCTCCTAATGTTCCCTCCTGCAGAGCTGTTCTTGGCTCTTTTCTGAGATCAGGTTCTGCAGACTGAAAGGGCTGGATGTCCCAAATGAACAATCCTAATCTCCATTTCTGCTGCCTTTCTGCACTTACACCCCTCACAGCTGTCCTGAAGAGCTTGGACAGACTATAACGTTCAGAAGAATTACTACTGGTACTAACGAAAGAGCATTTCAGGGAGTCCCACAAGCAGAGGATACAGGAGGGGATGGTCAAGGCTTAACCAGAGCCAAACCTTACCTGGAAATTTCCTCGGTACCCAGATGAAGCCCCAAAGCAGGTATATATTCCACATATATCCAGACAGCAGCAGCTCTTACTCAGGTGGTCTCTGGTTTCTGACATGATGAAGCTCAGCTGAGTTCAGTTGTGCTTTTCTCCCTCTCCATATCTGTTTTAAACACAACCCTGTATACATTTTATTCCCTTCCCTTCAGCCTCATGAATGAAGTGTTTTGCTTTCGGTTGGCAGGGAGAAAATTCTGCTGTGTGAAGCCACCTGGGATGCTTGGTTCTGCTCTTGAGATGAGGGCCAAATGTGGTTTACATTGTTATGTATCAGGTTTTAAAGGGCTTTCCAAATAGACCATTTCAGTAAACAAAGCAGCTCTGATTCTGGGAACAAAAGGTTTGCTCCAGTTTTGCTATGATATAGCTGAAATTTGAGACAGCATTGATTTTTTTCTGCAGACATTTATTATAATATGTGTTTAATTTGGCTTTAACTGTTTAGTGTGTAAAGGGTATTTTTGTGTTGCTAGCTATAATTCTTTAAAATTAGGGTTTTTTCAGTGTTCCTGACCAGCTCTCTGCATTGGTCTACTCTCTCTGTTCCTTTCCTGAGGATGTGTATCTCTATCAGTTTGCCTCTCTTCTAGCCCAGTATACCAAGCAGGTAATGATTAATGTTTTGTCTTTCTGTTACTCTTGGCTTCCAAAGTGATCCAACTTTTTGAAGTTAGGAGCCAGATGGCAGTCTCAGGACATCTATTCCCATGTGCTAGAGACACCTGGAAATGTAATAACAGGTCCACATAGGTAGCAGACCTCGGCACTAGAGTCCTTCAATTCACAATCCTCTCAGAGTTGCTGCTGTCACAATGGACAGCTGAGTAGCAAGATGCCATAGCCAATGCCTTTTCCTTTCTGCTACCATAGCAGTCTTGCTCAAGCACATTTCACTGTCCCTGCTGAAAACCAGGCAATCAGAGGAATGTGCTCCCACTTTGCTAAGAGGCAGCGTTGGTCTATGGGTCAGATATGCTCCATAGACTGTGAACAGACAATGTTTAGGTAATAGATGGAAGCTCAAGGCATTGCTGCGTTGCAGGAATTAGCTTTTACATAGTCACTTCTCTTCCTAGACTGCAAAATGGTAAGATGGATCACCAGAACTTCCAGCCTTAACTTAAAGGCAGTAAAATCAAGGTGCAGAAAGCTTAGAGATCAGCCCAAAGTAATTCAGTAAACAAGCTCAGAATCAGAAACAGAGCCCAGGCAAAATGTCCTATGCTAACCTGAGTTTATCTTCTCAACTCTTTAGGGGGTCATAGCAAGCTTCTCCCAGAATAGATGATTTCTCGCACGCACACAGGAACAGGCTCCATTGCAGACAACCAACCTCATCATGGGTTGGGTTCATGTCTATGACTGCCAGAGCCAGCAGAAACACTAAACACAGTTTGAAAATAAATCACAAGGAAGGTTAAGCCTGTAGAGGGCACATGCAACCTTTTGAACCCACTGCATCTGACCTTGGCTGACGAGGTTCATTCACATGAAGAAACACTGGAAGCTCACTGAAGGCTGCATGTGAATCCGAGACCACATTCTCTGCACTGATGGTGTATCATCCAACAGCAGACTTCAGTAATATCAGGTTTTCCTGCAACTTTTGCAGTTAGATTTTCCAGATGAAGAAGCCTCACAGGTATCGTAGTTTGGAGATAAGGAAGAGTAGGAGGCTGAGCTGCCATCACAGAAAATACTGCTAAGTGGGCTGGAAGAAGTCCTCTAGACCACGATTCTGTGCCAATGTAACTTCAAATATATATGTACTTCCTCACATATATTCCTTCTTTCTGATAGTGATCCTCTCTCCTTTTTTTAATAAGCAGTCTATTCCAGTTCTTAATTATCCTCGCTGTCAGAAAATCACTGCTGCTGTCAAGTCTGCAGTTTAGGCTTATTGTTTGCTGTCATCTCAAGTGTTTCTGGAGAAAAGATGATTTCTTTAGTTATTTTTTTTAGTAGATACACTGCTATTATGTGTGTATCAGGTACATCACTCAACATGCTTATTCACATTTCACATAAATAGTGCAAGTTGCTGCATATTATTGTATGGCAAAGTAACTAGAGAAGCATGCTATATAGGCTGTCTATGTCATTGTGCTGGTTTTGACTGTGGCAGAGTTAATTTTTTACATGTTAACTTGTACAGGACTATGTTTTGGATTTGTGTTGCAAACACTGTTGATAACACAGGATGTTTTCATTACTGCTAAGCAGCGCTTATGCAGCGTCAAGGCCTTTTCTGCTCCTTACACCACCCCACAGCAAGCAGGCTGGGGGTGCACAAGAAATTGGGAAGGGACACAGCTGGGACAGCTGACCGCAACTGACCCAAGAGATATTCCATATGGCATCATGCTCTGGGGGGGAAGAAGCAGGAAGGGGGGACATTCGGAGTGATAGCATTTGTCTTCCCAAGTAACTGTTAACACGATGGAGCCCTGCTTTCCTGGAAATGGCTGAACACCTGCCTGACCATGGAAAGGAGTGAATTCCTTCTTTTGCTTTGCTTGCATGCATGGCTTTTGCTTTACCTACTAAACTGTCTTTATCTCAACCCATAAGTTTTACTCTTCTGATTCTCTTTCCCATCCCACTGGGGAGGGTGAGAGAGCAAGTGGCTGTGTGTGGCTTAGCTGCCGTCTGGGGTTAAACCACGGCAGCCAGTTTTTATTGTTGTGATAATAAAATTAATTGTGGTTTGGGTTTTGTTTGGTTTTTTTTTTTTTTTTTTTTTAACTGAGGGTATTTATGTGATTATTTTTTATTCAATATTGGATTTTTTTATTAAACCATCACCTGTACCAACTCTACCAGTTCTTCACCTGTAGGCTAGTAGATTAATGGGAAAAGTAATATCAGGGACTGTTTGGAAGAACTACAACTCACGGGGGGAGTGTTCCTTTCATTCTACCTTCATTTCTCTTAACCTTTGAGAAGTCATAACAGGAAATAAATGTAAAAACATCTCAGGAAGTAATTTAATCCAGCCTCCTGCTCCAGGGCTGAACTTGAACTGAGAATTTATAAGAAATAATAGGAGGTAGCCTAGTGAATTACTTTCTTCCTCAGTCACCTAAATTTCCTTTCTCTAAAGGATTCCAGTGATTGGATAAACACAAGCTTACCCTTACAAAAGCCATTTTTGTTTCTAGAAACACTAAAATTATGATCTTCTTTCTATTGGAGGGATTCTTTGATGCTGCAAACCTCATTGTACAATTAGTTCTCTGTCAAGGCTGTGAAAACATGCAGGTCCGACATAGCAACTTCTTAAACTGTGAGTGACACCATCATGTCAGAGATTTTTAGAAGATTTGGTGTAAGGGAACTTAAGTAATGCTCTACATCTCATTATTATTTAGATATTTAGAGATTTAGATTAGATATTAGGAAAAAAATCTTCACTGTGAGGGTTGCAAGACACTGAAACATGTTGCCCAGAGAAGTTGTGGATACCCCATGCTGGAAGTGTTCAAGGCCAGGTCAGATGGGTCTTTGAGCAACCTGGTCTAGTGGAAGGGGTTGGAACTAAATGATCTTTAAGGTCCCTTCCAACCCAAACCATTCAATGATTCTGTTATTATACTGACTGGATCTCCTTTGGCTATGTTGGGGTTGAATGGGATCCAGTGAGATACAGGTGTTTGAACTGCAGTCACAGGAATCTTAGTCATGTTCATATACAGGTTTGTATCTATAAGCACAGCCACTTTAGGTTTCATTTCTATGAAATGGTCATGTGAAATAGTGACAGTAACAAAGTTCCCCAAGAGAAAACCAAACTTAGGCAATAGATCTGGCTTCTAACAGGGATTGGCTGATGGCCAGGGGGCTCAAAACACTTGCCATAGAAGAGTTCCTTCTGCTCCTGGCACTTGAGCTCAGCTTATCCACGGCTGAACTCCCTTAGCCCTCTTGTGCATTCCCTGTCCCCAGCCCCCTTCCACTAAACATCTCTCAGGTAGGGCAGAGAAAACACATCCACTCGGGGATGCACATAGGGTCCTGCAAAGACTTCAGTCTTTTTGCCTATTTCATGTCCCTATATGGGGTTTTAGAGGGAACAAAGAAAAGATTCTAAGCTTCCAGCAGAAGGCAAAGGGGCAAAGATGTCAGATGGATAGAAAAGTTTTCCATTGTTTGCAAGTGTACCAGTTAGCCTAGTAAAAGATTGTTTCTGCCTACAAACCTTGTCTTTCATCACAAATAATTCAACTAACATTATTACTCCACTGTAATTTATAACACAGTCTAAGATTTTTTTAATCCTTCCGTTACTGTAGGGACTGAAAAACAAGCAAACTGATTATCACCTTGCCAACACTTATCATCAGGTAGCTGTGACTGTTTAGATTGCTGCCCAAAGCCATGAAGTAGTACATTAACTTAGAACAAAAAGTATTGTTTAAAAAAACAACAGTTACCGTTAAGCCCCCAGATATGGATCAACTAAATCCACTGATACTGTAGGGATCATGACCTCTGGGTCCCCTGCCAGGCCCATTACAATTTTATCTTATCATCACTGTATATCCAAATAAATCAGTGTGAGCCACAAAAACATACCACTTAGCACTGCCTTTCCAAAGGATGCTTTGCAGCTTTTGTTGCTTTAACTAAGCATTCCCTAATTGCTTTAGATTGGTTTAGCTGGACATCCAGGAATAGGGATTAGATTTTAAAGATTTCTGGGATGAGGTGTGTTCCCACATACCAATTTTTCCAACTGTGCTAACAAACAGGAGGCAAAATGAATGGGTGGCAGATACATACAGGGCTCAAAGCACTGGACTGCTTGGGCAATCAATTAACACCTTCAAAACTTATGAATGCCTTACAAAAAGCAAACTTTCACATCTCCTGAAGAGCAGCAGCAGATCGTGACTATTGTGACCCTCATAACAAGCTGTACAAAAGAAAGTCTATCCCACAGGGTATAGACTTGTGTGTCCAGTCTCTCTGGTTTTTGCAGGGTATTCTGCCCTTATGGCTGTGAGCCCCAAAATCAAGCATCTGTCATTGATTTGTCAGCCACTGTTCCTTGTTGTTTGCAGTGGGGGGATTTGAGTCTTGATTTTGAGTTATTAATGGCATCCACTGAAAAGGCAGTTAGAGAGACACTGTGGAAACTTTCTAACCGGAGCTAAACAAAGGTAAGGTCAGCCAGATTTGTGGAGGCTGTTGTGAAAACGAATGACTTTTTTTTAATGTCCTCTCCTAGCATTTCAAGTAATTTAGAGATGGTGCTTATCTTGTTTTCTGTGTTAGTGAAAAATTTTGATGATGAAATATTAAGGAGTACATTGGTGATTATCTGATCTTGCTGTAGACAGTAGCAAAGTAGGCACTATGATATTATATTTAGGCACTAGGCCCTCAGAGTCAAAACTTGAAGGGACCTGGAGATAGATAAGGAACAGATAACAATAGATTAACAAATCCAGCTATTGCAGTTTAAGAATGAGTCCTCAACTCTACCCCATTCCTGGAATTAACGACCCACTCCTGTGACAGAAAGGTATGTTAAAATAAATTAACCAATTTAGTGTAAATTGAACATTTTTCACTAAAATGGCTGAGATCTGAGCAAATACTGTTTTTCCAACTATGCTTTGCTCATTAAGCACTGCCAGAGAAGAGGAACAGTGGCAACAGAGAATAGTAACATGTTAAACCACTTCCCTTGAATACATCTTCAGTGCCCTTCAGCACAGAGGCGATCCAGCAGAGTGAGGTTCAACCAGCACCTGTAGGTACCTACTATGAAACACTGCAAAAAGCATGACTAAATCCTTACCCCTTGCTAGAAATCAAGAGTGGCCCTTGAAGTGGGTTAGGTGGTTCTCCCACTAAGTCTGAATGACAAGGAAATTTTCAATGTTGGTGTTACATCCATCTTTCATATCACAGCTGTGTCAATAGTGCACTGACCCATAAAGTACTTTAGGTTGAAGGGACTCAAATCCATGTCTTTGTCTACAAGAAAGTGCCTAAACCATTTGGCTAGGTAAGGTCCCCTTCACTTTCCAGTGGGATCTGTGCCCTGATGCAAAAAATAACACAGCACCTCAGGGCCCACTGAGAGATGTTCTTTCCCAGAGTGCTTGGTATGAAAAGTTCCGCAGTCAAGCTGAACAGGGAGGTCCTCAGTGAGTTTTAAATATTGCCATACATAAGTGACCACCAAAACGTGCATTCTTGGAGTTGGCATTTTAAGAAATTTCTCAGATCTGGTCCTTAGTCTTCTGGCTTTGTTGTTTTCCCCAAAATTATCAAAACCCAGGGTTTTTTACTGCAATTAAAATATCCACAGATGTTTATTTTACTTGCTTACATCACGTTCCTGGTGTCTACAGTGTGGGCAGGATTGCAGTAATAAAGACCTCAGACTAAATAAATACGAAAGAGCCTGAACTCCAGGCTTAGTAAAAGAAGCAGACACTTAGGAATTGAATTGACTTGAATGACTTATCTAAAAAAAATGAGATAGAAATCTCCAGAGGACTGGGAGTTTTAGGGGATTTTGACATCCCATGTTCCCAGTCAGGCAGCTGGCAGCCAAATGGGTGCTGTTTTCATAGTGTTTTGTGTGGTCTTCTTCCAGCAGACCAAGAAAACCAGAGAGGATGTTAATGCCTTGGAAGATCCTTTGGCTGCACCGTTTTAAGGTTCCAGAGGAATTTGGTTGAATCAGCTTACATGAAGGGATGGTTAGCTGACTTTTATTTTATCAGTACATTTGGCCCATCAGTAATCATGTAATGTATCCACCCAGTGCTCACTCCCACCTCTAAAAGCAGAAACCAGCAATGTCCTTCATCTGATAACCCACAGTCTGAATACTCCTATGTCATTCACTTTTCATTAACAACTTCTTTCTGGGCTTGATGAAAGGTCTTGCTTAACTCTGCATGTTACTGCATCCAGTGGTACATCGCCTTTGCTGTTTTCCTGCATTCTGCCATTATTGTCCTCCCTTTTTCCCTGGTCACAGCAGGAATTTGCCTTCAGATGTATACATTAAGCCTCTAAGCCCTAAGAACAGATATGCTGTGGCTGGAGCTATTCGTCCTGTGCCATATCAAGGAGGCTTGCCTTGCTGTTTGCAGAGGGCAGACACATGTCCTTCCTTTTGCTAACGCATGAGTGCAAAGTAGGTTTGACTCCCTCATCTGGGTGCAGGGACCAACAGTCAGCAGGTCTCCAACAGCTGCAGTCAGAGCCAGCAAAGGACTGTTCACAGCCAGGTGATGCAATGTTAGATTTTAAAATCCATTAAATTAGTCCATTACTTTTTTACTTATCAAAACACACATTGCCAGGTACTGCACTGCATATCCAAGTCACCAAGCACCCTCTTGCAAAAATGCGTATGTATGGTTTACAGCGCTGTCTTTCATGACAGTCCTCTAAGTGAATTCATGCTTATGATTAGCTTTCCTTCAGATATCTAAAGACCAGCTACTAGTCAGGGGATAAGTGCAAGACCAACATCACCTAAGCCAGTGTGACTACAGTCAGCATGTCTTATGTCTGTGCAGGAGGTACCAGCTCATCACTAGCCCTTTGGCAGGGGCTGCTGACAAAGAGGCTAACCAGCTCCAAATAAAGGGGTTTTCTCATGCAGACACATGACACTGGGATTCAGACCACCAGCTCTTTCCTCACAAGTCACTGAACATGCATCAGAGGGGAATGGTGTTTTGTTCATAAGACAGAGGTGAAAGGCCCTATATCCTACTGCATATCCCCTGAGCCAGCTAGTCTCCATGTTTACATTTTTGTCGGAAGAAATCAAGGATGTTTTTACATTTGTGAATGGAAATGCAGTAACAGGAGTGTGTATGAAGTGGTATTTCTTAGTGCCTCCTCTGACTTAGTGTTGGATAGCAGCCAAGGAAGGAAGGAAAGTAATTGCCAGCTCTCCAGCTGTGAACATGGGGCCACGCTAAACCAAGGATTTCTCTGGCACTCAATGGAAGTGATGGAGAATTTTTCTGTTCTTGAAGTCACCCTCAGAGCTGATTGATTGCTGCATTCTGGTGACTGTGCAGGTCTAAGCTAACACCACACACAGAACCAACAGTTCTGTGTCCTGGTGACTCCAATAAAGAGTATCGCTATAGTGAGCTCTCCAGCCTTGGGTCCTACAAAGTGATCCAGGCTCTGGAGAACTTGACTCATCAGATTTGCTCAATGCCTTTTGGAAATGCACTTCTTTCTCACACTTTGGTTTGGGATCATTATGTCCTAAAATACAAAAAGATGCTGTTTCTGAATTAATTTCCTAAGTCCTATTACGACTGAAGCTACAAGTGCTTAAAATAACCTGTGAATGATCCTTCTCATGTGCCAAAGTAAATCAATATGAATACCTCATAGAAAAACAGCAGAAATGTTTCTATAATGGTGAGTTAAATAGCACCAAGCAGAGTTCCCAGGTTTAGTGATTCAACCATATGTGTTGTTCAGCCAGTAGACTAGCTCCTGGCAAGGTTTTGACCTGGCTAGCTAGCTTTTTCCAAGGTGAGAAAGATTCGGAGCAGCCAGCACAGGCCTGGGAGCACTGCTGACCCAGTCTGGGTGCAGACGGACAGCAGAAGCTCTTTGGCTCTCATTTGTAAGCTCGCATGTAAGTTTTGGAAGATAGAAAAGAATGTGTGCAAGCCATTGTGTACCAGCTGGCCTCAATGCCCAAGGGCAGTCCCAACCTTGGTCATTTGGTTCCCTGGGAGTTGGCTAGAGATGGGATGAACAGTTCTGGCAGGGCTAATTTGAACCTGAATACAGTGTAAGGTCTTTGATGCCTGTTTTCTTTCTCAAGGCTTTTAGCCCTTCCAGCTCACCCAGCACATTCTGTCCTTTCAAGGAACTGATCTAAAACATGCTCTCTTCTTTGGTCTGAAAAACAGCGCCCCTTATCTCGGCTCCATTGGCTATTATTCACACCGCTGCCTCCTCTTACTGCCCTCCTGCTGCCTCTGCTCTGTGCTCTGTCTCCTCCTTCTCCTGAGCTCTTCTGCCTCCTTATCCTCATTGTTGCCACTTCTCTCCCACCACACCCCCCTAGAAATTTTCTCCAGCTCCTTCCTCCCCATCTCTCATGAACCAAACCATTTTTCCTGTTTTGTTGTTATAATTGCCTGTGGGCAAGATCCCAGCCTGAAGACTTGACTCTGTTGAATCATGCCCTTGACTTCCTTGGAGCCAGATTTCTCCTGAAATGTTTTGATTATTTCCCATTTCTGCACACAAAGAAAGACACGTGTGTGAACCAGCTCCTCCATAAGATTCATCAAAGGCCAGCAGTAGCTGATGAGTGAAACATGATTAAGATGTGATTATAGTATCAAACTTAGTTTAGTCCATTTCCGCTAAATAAGCCTATCTTTCTTGGCTTTCAAGTTGACTTTGTTCATGTGTAAATAGTTTCATATTATGGAACCCAGACCATCTCAGCTGTTCGGGTTAGTTTGTTTAAAGTTATAGGAAAAGCTACTAGAAATGATGGCTACAATCTGCTACTTTGGCCCAAATGTAATCTGTACTAGATTTCCCGAGTTTCTGAACTTTACAACATCATAAATTTGTTCAATTATAACTGTAGAGGCAAGAAGTATGTAAGCTCAATGAAAACATCTGAATTAACATCATGTAATGATAAATAGATTCCCATAAAAACTGCTACAGAAATCTCCAGAGAGTAGTTGTTAAACAATGACCAGAAAAAAAACCCCAACCAAATAACCTAAAAACATTATATACTGTATCTAGATGTTTTTGATTTTTAAATGGTCTACACTGGGCTATGACTATGACATTTTAGGAAAATTTTGAGTGGAACTGTTTAATGAAAAGTCTTCATAGTGCTCCTGAGAACAAATGCAGCTCCAAGGCTCCTTAAGAGAAGTCCTATAAGGTCTCTCGCTATATTGGCACTGGAAGACAAAGTTAATCAGCTACAAAAAAGTTAAGCTATTAAAATACCCTTTGGCTTATAGAAAACATTCAGCTCTCTGGCTTTTTATCCACTGCTAGGTAAAGAAAGAACTTCATCTGCTCCAGTTTAAGTCAATCACTACGTCCTGATTGACTTAAACAGGGAAATGGCTGGGCCACAAATGCAGGATGGGAGGGAGCTGATTGAAAATGGCTTCATATTTCTGTCAGAGCAAAGGAAAATATCTGTAAACAATTTCCTTCTAAGGCCTTTTAGAACTGAAGTGATTAATGGAAAGCAACTGGCAGAAAAGCAACAACCAACCCACTGAAGGGAGCAAAATAAGCAGAACATTTACACAACCATCTTTACAGGGCAGCTAATGTCTTTCTCACACCTATATTTACTTTTTTATGCTATCTGAAAGTGAATACACTGAAAAAATACATTTTTTGCTTATTTTCATAGCATCATCTTTTCTACCTTCTTTTCCAGCTTTGGTAGGGCTGCACAACATGTAATAGGGAGTTTAGTAAGCTTCAGCTGCTTTAACAATCATTTAATCTTACATTCTTTTGTTGTAGAATATGTCTTCTATATTCTCTTGTATCTCTTAAAAAATTGAGGCACAATGAGTGTGTAAGCAGAAGTATTAATTGCAAACACATTTTATTTATCTTGCAATGTGTAAATGAAGAAAAGATAGATAGCACTTAAAAGGAAAGCAGTCTTTCCTTCCACAAAAAAAAAAAAAAAAAAAAAAAAATAGACCTCTAATGTTCTTATCATTCCTGTTCTTATCTGGTACAGAGCACTTTCAATCCATCAAGACAGTACTCTTCTTGTCTAATCGAACTGCTGAGAGATAAGAGGTTTTAGGATTTCCTGACCATTGTTTGAACCTTTTTCTTTCTGGCTCAAAGAGGAAAGTCTTGAAAGTCACTAAAGCTCCAACTGTAACTAATTAGGGAATCTGAGGAATATTCAGTTCAATGCAGAGGTTAACAAATAGGAAAACTTCAAACCACTACAGAGATGACCTTAATGGGAGATTCAGATTTGAATTAAAGCTATAGTAAGCTAGTCACTGGAGATTCAAGCTGCTTCTTACTTTGAAAAGCTCAAAAGCCTACTGTTAAGCAAGCAAAGAACAAAAAACTCCAAACTTTAAAAAGGTTGCCCACTTGTATTTATTTTTATCGGAGTATTGAGCCATTTTAATGGAGATGAGCAAAGAGCTGGGCAATTAGCTGAGTAAGTTAGTTGTGTAGACTTACGGCTTGGACCAAAGTGGGCAAAGGAAAAATTAATGGAGTTTTTTATACAACTCTAATTGGCTCTTAGAATTTAAAATTAAATACCTCCTACAGGATAATATGACATTCCAGAAACAGAACATTACATTTGCCGATTTTATTCCTTTCTGTTGCAATATTATTTGGTTATGTGAGGACTAATTTTAACCAAACACATAAACCATGTAAAAGCAAAGCATGCTTGGCAAAGACCAAGAGACAGTGAACCACTGATTCCAGATAGTTGCCTGGTTTTGTTTTATCCCAACAGACTTTCAGTTCCTTTGAATACAATAGACTCGCATTTAATTACATAACCTTTTAAAATCATCATGTCTCCCTTGATTTAATGGCAAATTAAAGAGGGAACACTTCTCAGAATTTAGCTTCCTGCTTTTAAAATTGAAATTTTTCTTGTTCTGTAGAATTAAAAAATGTCATCAGGCTTTTACTGTCTGCAGTTTGTTATGAATCACATAAAACTCATTAAACATGGCATTTTTCATTGTCATGTGTATTAACAAAGTCATTACAAATGTGGTTCAATAAATCACCAGATCAACTGCCATGGAAAAGCCAACAGGAGAGTTAAAAATAAATATTCTTTCATGGTTTCCCACAGTAATGGGACTGTCTCAAACTCTAGCAATTTATTTATAGTCTTTTTTTAATAGTAGCTACTTAGTTGAATTTCCGCCTTCATATTTGGGTTGTTTCATCTAGACATGAGTATCAGTCCCAGCCTGATTGTTTGGATTCAACTCTAATTTCTCCCAGATTGTCCACAGAGCGTGTACATTACAGAACTATGTGGCTAAAAAGAAACATACATCGAAAAATCTAGCTCAATAACCTGCACCGAGACAGAATCAAGCAGACTAAATCCTCCTCACTAGAGGGTCATCCACCTTGATGTTCTTGAATGCATTCACTGAAAGGTTTTTCACACATAACTGGCTGGCCAGTGCTTCAGAATCTTCGTATATTTAAAGTTTTCTTCTTTTTAGGTATTAAACAAACCTTGTTCCTTCAGACTTTCCATATATGTGGTCTATATCCCTTATCATCTAGGAACCAGGTTTGGGCTTTACCAGCTTAGCTGCACTATCTAAACCTTGTTGTAACAATCCTAACACTCCTGGAACGCCCCTCCTATGAAGAAAGGCTGAGACAGTTGGGCTTGTTCAGCCTGGAGAAGAGAAGGCTCCAGGGAGTCCTCATTGTGAACTTCCAAAATATAAAGAGGACTTATAAGAAAGACAGAGTGAGACTTCTTATCAAGGCCTGTAGTGACAGGTCAAGGGGCAATGCTTTTAAACGGAAAGGGGTATGTTTAGATTGGACATAAGAAAGAATTTTTTTTATGATGAGGGTACTGAGGCAGTGGAACAGGTTGCCCAGAGAAGTTACAGATGCATCATCATTGGGAGTGTTCATGGTCATCTTGGATGGGGTTTTCAGCAACTCAGTCCAGTGAAAGATGTTCCTGCCCATGGCAGGGTGGGTGCTGGACTGGATGATCTTTGAAGGTCTCTTCCAACCCAAACTATTCCATGATTCTATGGTTCTACTGAAACAGTTAGAACAAGGTGTTGATTCGCAAGCAAATGACATTTTCTATTCCTATCTATTTTAAACTCTATCAATCATAATCTCCAAATTCACTTTGCTATACTGCTTTCATTGCCAGTTACTTCAGCTCTGCATTTGTGGGTTTGATCCTCACCCCGAAGTGTCCACATCACAGTTGTTTTTGCAGAATTTCCACCTGTCTGTTTTGAGCCATCTACCCGATTTGACAGACTTTGAATTCCCACACGATCCGCTGGGCTGTCATTGCCAAAACTCACAGGGCTCCATTGATGATGACAAGCCATGTCTCAAAAGCACTGGTGCATCCCACGGGGACTGCAGAAGTTCAATTTATCTCAAGGATGGTCCCGTGTTCATGTGCTGTTCCGTTTTACCTACAACAGAAGCAGCATGCAGGAGCTGCTTCTTTCTGCAGCTGGGGAAACACTCCAGATCCTCATTTTTGCCCATGCAATATAAAACATACAAGCTAATGATGAACTTTTTAACGGTCAGGAAATGTGGAACTTATTCCATTAAGTATACAAAGCGTCTAGATCTTTAGAAAATGTTTAGAGAAACATTTTGGCTACAGGAAGTTGATCATAGGCACTAAAGGACTTTTTCTTGAATTGGAAAAAAGATTGAGACATAAAAGGAATGAGACTTGCTTTTGTGAAATGCATTTAAGCTGTCCTTTTAATAATAAAACCCAGTTGTCTTCAAGATGGGATAACTTTTAAATATAAAAAAATAACACACCACAGGGAGCTGAAAGGAAAAACAAATTTAATTATGTATTCAAGGCCATCCAAACCACCCACCCACATATTGTTTGCTGTCTACACAGACGCTATAGTTGCCATGGCTCAACCAATGATTTTTGTATGAAAAGTAAACAACACCTTTGTTAAAAAATAAAAAAATGACATGGAGTGAATAATCAGACGGTTAGGGCAACATCCTGCTCCATCTGAAATCAGCAGGCTACTTTCAGCAGGATGGGTGCTAAATTTTCAGCTATCTAACAAAAGCTGGGGTAACTGTGGTGAGGATGTCAGGAGCTGTGCTGGACCAACAGCCCAATGCTCTGATAAAGAGCAGCCACATCTAACAAGGGGCCAAGGGAGGAAGGGTAGAGGTTAAGTAACGGGTGCAGGACTACCAGTGGTGGACTTTCAGAGCCACTGTGTCCATCTTAGTGAATTAATATGGAATTTAGTGGTATAGAGAGTCAAACTCCTGTGTCTGTGAGCATTCACTGGCATTGCTTTATTTTCTTATATAGATATAGCTCTCAAGAGCTGTCTGTCATGTTATCAACAGGTTGGAAAGGACTGAAGTAAACTGCCTTCAGTGTGCTGTCGCAGATGCCCACGGCAAAGCAGCTGTAGATCACCTCTGCCTGAACAAAATGCTGATTAATATTCAGTCTGTGTGCCATCATATGTGGCTGTGTCTGCTGGTACTTCAAAATTGCAAACACTGAGAGGCTGAAAATTTCGATGAGTGAAAGAATGAACCTAACAGGGTTGTGCACAAAAAGTCTTTCCAAATATCCCTGAAATGATGCATCTCACCCTTCTGCAGTCAGCAAAGTTTGCGGGTGGTACAAGGCAGCTTCATTAAATGGAAAAAGACAGGTCACTGCAGCAAGAAAGATGAAATATCTGCTTCTTTTATCTGTGTGTATATATATTGCATCTATGTATCATGCAGGCTTTTAGTAACTGAAATCTAGAACTGATGGCAACTGATATAATTTTGGTCCTTGAAGAGGGATGCTTTCTTATGGTACACATAGACTAAAGCCTTTTGGAGAAGACAGATGAAGGGACCATTGTAAAAACATATTTACCCATTTTCTGTGATGTATTCTGAGAGGATACTGATTTCAATTTGTCATAGTTTCCTGGTTGTTGATACTATCTTCCAGACATGAAAACATCAAAAGTGACAAAAGCAATCTGTGAAACTGCCATTTACAAAGCTGCAATTTGCAAAAGCAGGAAACACAAGAGGGACTACTGCTGGGAGTTTGGGAGTGCAACATTTTGGAGGCTTGTGAGGATGCTGCACCAGATGAAAGGCAGAAGTAGCAACAACAACAACAAAATTTTGCAATGGCAGGCATTCAAAAGCCCCCATGCTGAGAGAAAGAGACATCAAGTCCATCTGAAAAATAGCAAAGGTAGATGGATGCCAGCAAAAATAATTACTTTGTAGAGACAGAGCCGAACTTTTGGAAACAAACTGACTGACTACTGGAGGAACCATCCGTTTTAACTGGTTGTGGCAGAGGAGTCAAAAATACCTGTTGATGCAAACAAAATGAATAAATTAAAAATAAAGAGCTGTTTACAAACCTAATTGCTTAGAAGACCCTGAAAGGGGGAAAAAGCCTACCAGCAGCAGCAGTGTTCTTGCAGCCTGGCATTCCTTAAGACACAGAGGGCAAACTCCAGATAGACACATCACTGCCATGCTGAAAATGCATGCAATTCATTAGGATGTAATCATTTTGGTGAGGAAAAAAATTCTAGAAATACAGAATGGAGTAGAGCTAAGGGGCATTGGTAAATCTATATACCTGTCTTGAGTAATTATTCAAATGGTTGCTTCGGAAGAAACTAAAAGAGTGTTAAAAAGGAAATAAATGAAAACCCATAGGTAATACAAGTGCATCTGTGCAAATGAGACAATGTGATGCTGCTATGGCAATGACTGGGCTAAGAGAAATACTACAGAGTGAGTATGTCCATGATAATGAAATGTCTCCCAGAAGCCTAAACCACGTCAAACCGAGTGATATGCCTTCTTCTTCTCGTTTGTTAAATCTGGTCCTGCTGTCTTAAAGGCAAGCAGAGAGTGAAGGGGTGGCTGATATGAACCGCTAGAGAGAGGGAGTCTAGTAAAGTCTGTTCAGATACGTGTGTTCTGCTTTTGCCAATCTGGGGTTTCCATGCTGCCAGAGCTCCTGATGAAAGTAAGAAGCCAGAGGATGAGGAGCACTTTCAGGGAAGACTCTTTTCCATTTGCATGAATGAGTTTTCAGAGGTCCTGGGAGCACTGCACAGACCCTCGCCTGCAGGAGGTCTCTGTTCTACTGACCTCCAGAAAGCTCAGTTTACATTAGCAAGGGATTTTTCTCAATTCAGTTCCTTATTTGAAAGATTTCAGTTGCTTACCAAAATCTTTCTGAGGTGTATACACAGTTCCTTTTCCCAGGAAATCAGGCTTTAATCTACAGACATGTATTTTTATGCCTTAAAAGCAGAGATTTGTTTGAGAGAGAGAGAAAGGAGGAAGGACATCTCTAAAGAGCCTGCAGTCATGGGACATACACAAATAAATAGAGATTCCCTGGGGGAAAAGGGAACATCAGTCTGACCCTGCTAAATTAAACTCTTTCATTCATTCAGTATATGCAGTTAAGATGTAAGGATCTTGGTCAAAAGTGGATTAAAGTGCTTTGAAACAGCTGGTCTCATCTGGTAATTAACCAGGCATTCAACCCTATATATAACCAGGATAAAACCAGGAGAGCAATGCTAGATGTCCTTTTTTTTTTTTTTTAATTCATAGTAAATATTGTAATATGATTTTCTAAGAAAAAAAAAAAAGACAAAAAACCAAAACCAAAACACAATAAACCAACACAAAACAGACTACAATAGATATTTCTGATTCTTTATTAAGGCATTAAAATCAACTCCTATTCTTACTAATATTAATTACAAACATGGCTCCTGGATGATCTCCTAAAATCCTCACAATCCCAGAGAGCGGTTATTATCCCTTGATAGCAAAATATCCTTCAATATTTTTTCTCAGAATTCATAAGTGGGTCTGTGAGGGAGAAAATGCTATCTCACAACATAGCACTGGAGAACTGGTTGGTTCTTTTAGTAGTAACTTTCCATATGATTTTTACTAGTGGGAATGTCTGATAATAATTGCATGCTTTCCAAACCAGGAAACCATAAACGAAGCCTTCTTCGTTTATGTTATGTATGGCCAAACTGTTATGTATTATCATAAGTAATAGTCAGAATGTGCACTCACATTCACATAAATTCAGTGTAAGAGGGATGTTAGCACATAGCACCAGATTTGCTTTCCATGTATCTCAAATTTGCCCTTGTGAATTAAAGGAGAACCATAAGGTTTTGAAGACAAAAAGGCTGCTTAAGCCACTTAGTTCCCCTCCATGCCAATACATGATGGCTCCTTGATATGCAATCATGTGTGTGTTTTAGTTTTTTCTCCCTCCTTTTGTCTTAATACAGATGTATATGAAAAAATTTAACAAGAAACAAGAATGCCCGTGAAACAGAGCACTGTGATACTGGAACGCATGAGAAGCAACTTCGGATTTTCTGACTGCACTGAGAGGAGCCCAGCTGGTCAGTCCCTCCTGTCCTATTCCTCCCCCTTCCCAAATCCAACCAGAAGATTCAGCCTTCACATGCCAAGATTCTTGTCTGTGAGCTTTAAAAGCTACATACACACCGGTTTCCAAGTAAAGCAGTGCCAAGGAGAGACTGCTGCAATTAATGCAATTAAGAGAAATCCAGCAGCATGCTGAATCCCAGCCTGGCTCGAAGCCGATCCCTCCTTTCAGGAAAGGTCACTCCTAGCTTCAGATGGAGCAGAGTAGTCCACGTGCTCCTGGGGTTTGTCCTGTCAGCGACAACGTGGCTCATGTTTCTGGATGCTGCATGTGTCAGAGCAATCAATATCTTCCACCCTCCCAGACAGAGCTCTTCTAGCAACTGCAGTGTCAATTCTAGGAACCATCCTGTGTGTGAATGGGGAATTTGCTCTTACTGGGAAGCAGAAACTGCCAAGGGATTTACAAGGAGGGGCAGCATATCTCATTAGGAAAGTCATCCAGGAAGTCTCATTTCCAAGAACCAGCTGGTAAACAGTTTAGAGCACCCTGTTCACATCTGTAACACTCAACAATTAGTGAGATGCTGCTCATGTACCTATAAAATAACCTATTTGGTCTTGTTTATTTATATCATTCATTGAGCATTTGTCACTGGCTTTGAAGAGGGAAAACTAGGCTTAGCTGCAGCTGCAGGATTAGGGAGTGCTGGCACGGAAAGGTGACCTATCTCTCCTGTTAAACAAGCAGTGGCTATGGTCTTAATTTAATGTCAAAGGTATTTAGAGTGGCATTAGCAGTTAATTAATAGCCTGAAATACCCTAATCTATGATACTGCTCAGGTTTATACTTTACTGCTAGTTTAGAGCTGCCAAAATATTTCTCAGACACCTGGAGCGTCAGCAAGCAGTACACAGTCTCAGAAACGTTCCCCACCAGTTTTCCCTAGCCACGTACACAGGAGTGAGCACAACTCCCACTAAAGCATGAAATCCTGTCCAGACTCTAAAATGAAGTTCTCTTTTTCACGCTTGCCTGACCCAGAGAATGTCTGCCCAGTAGAGACTGGCAGCCCTCAGCGTTGTCCACTTTAGAAGAATACAGCTGCTCTTTTTTAACAGGGGGGAAAAAGGAGGCTTTTATGGCTATCCCTGAAGAGAGGCCTCTCACAATGCATCGCAGTGTCTAAACAGACCTACGTGCTCTGATCCCACTTGGCAATAATGAGGGACTTGTATTCCTCAGGCTTCGGAGACCAGCTCTCCACATCGGGCTGCAGATGCAGTCTCCAGTTACAGCAGCGGCGTGTTCAAAACCTGTGACATTTAAGGGGGAATGAAAATTAAAATTGTCTTTTGCTATTGTCCATGTATTTACCCTTTGCTTTGGTCTGTTTCCATAGCAATAAAAGGAAAGAGATCACATGTGTCCCCCTCGGAGCGGGGCGGGCGTGGGGAGCGCTGAGCCGCGGTTCTGCGTGCAACCGCGCCCCGCCGTGGCTCCGCGGCGAGAGTGGCTCCGCGCCCCGCATCCCACTTCCCTCCCACATCCCACTGCGGATGCACGCTAGGGGATGGAGCTCTGCCGGACAGTGAAGGGGTTTGTCTTGCCCCTCCAAATGTTTTGGGAAACTCCCGTTTAGCTACACTACCGGAGTGCTCACTGTTTTCTCTTGGTAAAGCCATGTGAAAGGCAAGCTTGCAAGAGGAACAAACCTCTCTGAGAGTGGATACCTGTTCAAAAAACAGCTCCTGGAACAAAGGAAAATCTGAAGACAAAAGGTTCAGGATAATGCCTCTTCCCTCGCCTGCATCAGCTTCCACTGACATTGACATGGCAGTGCAGATACAAACATTACAGCGTGATTCTATGTCTGTCCCCAGCTCCCTGTGTGGGGCAAAACCCTCACTGACTTCAGTGGGCCAGATTAAAAGAAGCTGTTGCCTGACTATTGGTTCTGCCGTCAGCCCTCTCCCTAGATATTTGATGAACTTTGGGAATTTCTACCTGTCTGAGCATAAACACATCAGATGGCCACGGCCAGCAGATCATGGCAGCTGCTCCCCTATTTTCTGTCTACATCCCATCAGAAATTGTATTATAGGCTCATAAAGGGTAATACATGGTTCCTAATACATAGCAGTTAATAGAGAACTTACTAGAGAAGTTAGTTAGGAGAAGGACTGAGAAATAAAAATAAAAGCCTCCCCTTAAAATAGGATTTACAATACTCAGAACTTTTTAGCATTAGTGAGTTTCATATTACTAATTCAGTTCATTCTATAGCTTTATTATTATAAATTTAAGTTAAGAAAGTGATTTCTTCTCAAAGAATAAGAATAAGAAAGCAAACTTTCCTAACCCAGAACTATTTTTTGCCTTAAAGCTGCTGCTAATGTTGTCACATGGTGGAAAGCAAGTGTAGTTGCCTCTGCTTGCTTTAAATAGTTTGGATACCAGAATTGATACACAACTCTCTTCTTTTTTTGTCTGGGACAGAGTTAATTTTCTTCCTAGTAGCTGGCATAGTGCAGTGTTTTGGATTTAGGGTGAGAATAATGCTGATAACACACCGACGTTTTAGTTGCTGCTGAGCAATGCTTACACTAAGTCAAGGACTTTTCAGCTTCTCATGCTGCCCTGCCAGCAAGGAGGTTGGAGGCACAAGAGGCTGAGGGGACACAGACAGAACAGCTGACCCCAACAGACCATAGGGTGTCATGAAATTCCATACCATATGGTGTCATGCTGAAAAATAAAACTGGGTGGACCTGGCCAGGGAGTGGTGGCCCACTGAGTGGGACTGGATGGACATCGTTCAGTGGGTGGTGAGGAACTGCATTGTGCATCACTTGTTTTGTATATTCTTTTATCATCATTATTATTTTCCCTTCATTTTCTGCCCTATTAAGCTGTCTTTATCTCAACCCATGAATTTTCCAGTTCTCTTTCCCATCCCACTGTGGGGGAGTGTCCTGGGTGACTGAATGGCCTTGTGGTGTTGAGATGCCTGTCAGGTTAAACCACAACAACATTTCTCTCTTCTTCAAATAATTTTTCTTGTTTCTTGGGAACTAGTTCAGGCTTCAATGAACTCTGTGCTGAAGAGCTAGACTGATTCTGGTATACCAGCTGGCTTCTTCAGGTCTAATATAGGCTTCAGAGTTTATAAGTTAAAAAAGCTAATTTATGAAGCATTCAATAAATCAAGTGCATTGGTGGGAAGAAGTAAACTATGTATCTAACAAAAAAAAATATAGAGGTTGAAATTGTATCTAATCCATTGTTGGGACGGATAGAGAATAATCTTCTAGGTTTGGAACATGTTTAAGTAATTTTTTTGGTTTTAGAAGAGACCTTCTATTAAAAACATAAAAGTACTCCTCAAGACTGTTGTTCTCTGATTTCAGATGTATCTCAAACTAACATCTTGTCAGCACTTTTTTTAGTGAAAGGATGTGGCTTACCAAAAAGAGGAACAGGGTATTTTCCTTGTTATTTCCCAAGTGGGGAATTAATACGTGTATTTTTGATAGTTGCAAACAGATCCATAGCCTTTTACCAGCCAGAAGTCTTGCAGAACTTTGAAGTGCAAGCAGCCACTTATTTTGTCTTTGTTTAAATAAAAGAAGAGATTTAAACTGCATGAAAAGCCATTGACCTTCCTTTGAAGAAATCAGTGCTTTTTTCTTCGAACAGAAAGAAATTTTGCTGCAGGACATGCTAAATAAGGGAATAAAATTTATTGAAACTAAAAATGCATTTTATTAGGTTATCCAGTGTCCTTTTCTGAGGATTGAGAATAATGGCACATGGCAATTGTAGCTCTGTGATTTATATAGCCATGTATGAATATAAATATTTTGGAGGCCACACACATTTTTGCCAAGTCAAATCCACCTTTTTGCTTCTGCAGTCCTATCTGATGCCCATTCTGGTAGCTCACATCAAGCTTATTGACTTGTCTTATATGTCTTGTTAGGAAAACAGCCTTTCCTGGTGAGAGCATTATGGATGTATGTTTAGATCTTCCAGTCAGAGATGATTAGGGGAAACTCTTGAGCTTCATAAAACATCAACTCTAGCTCCAGAGCTTGCAGAGAGATCAACGGGAAAAACAGTTGCACAATTTCAGGCAAAACCCAATGCAGGACTAGGGAAATGATCATCCCCTTGTACTGGGCAGTGGTGAGGCTGCACCTCGAATGCTGTATTCCATTCTGGGCCCCTCACTACAAGAAAGACATTGAGGTGCTGGAGCGGGTCCGGAGAAGGGCAACAAAGCTGGTGAAGAGTCTGGAGCACAAGTGTGATGAGGAACGGCTGAGGGAACTGGGGGTGTTTAGTCTGGAGAAAAGGAGGCTCGGGGGGGACCTTATTGCTCTCTACAACTAGTGAGGTGGATGTTGGTTTCTTCCCTAAGTAGCAAGCAATAGGACAAGAGGAAATGGCCTCAAATTGCGCTAGGGGAGGTTTACATCGGATATTAGGAAAAATTTCTTGTCTGAAAGGGTTGTCAATCATTAGAACAGGCTGCCCAGGGAAATGGAAGAGTCACCATCCCTGAGGTATTTAAAAGACATGTAGATGTGTCTTTTAGGGGCATGGTTTAGTGGTGCACTTGGCAGTGTTAGGATTATAGTTGGACTTGATGATCTTAAAGGTATTTTCTAACTTAAATGATTCTATGATTCTATATTCTGAAGATGGTCTGTAAGTCTTAGACTTGGGATAGGAATCTATCTGTATTTTCTGCCTAACAAGAAAAATAAAAATAATTAATGAATAAATAAATAAATAGAAACAATTTAAAAACTCCAATTGTCATGACTACTGTGTGAAAGTTTATAGTGAGGGAAATAAAAAAGATAGATCTATTCAAACACACTAAGGTATTCCAGAATGTCTTTTGGCTCTTACATTCAGGCGAAGAGATAAGAACCTCAGCATTTTCTTTGACTTAGGAAATAGCTTTCCAGTCGCTGCAGTAACATCCCATTCAGATAACAATATCTAGCCAAGGTATTTCTGATCCATGTAAGACTGTCTGTACTGCCTGTGACTGGGGCTAAACCTCCTCCTGTTTAGACACTGCCAGCAATCACAGTCTCTGGCACTGTGAAAATGGGCTGCCCGGAGCATTTAAGGGTAAGAGAATTGCACAGAGCAATGGAGTTTCCTCAGTGAAAGAAGCAGAAAGGTACCAAGACAAATAAGTCATCTTTGGATGTACGGTGTGCATCCGGCATCATAGTCCATACAAACACGCTGCCAGATGTGTGACTGGATGCACTTTGATAACGCAGGTTGCCTGCCTGTGTACCTCTGGATGGATGCACCTATTTCTGAAGAGGGCCTCAGGCTTTTCCTTTTTTTCAACATCTCTTTTCTGCAGGCCTCCCTCCGCTTGTCTGAAGGTGAAAGACTCCTCTGCATCGTCTGTACACATGATGGAAACAGATGAGTCCCAGGGGAGAGCAGAGCGACCTTTGCACTTCAGCAGCTTGGCAGAAGTGCAGCAGAGCACTTCAGATCCTCCTCCAGAGCGGGAAGGAGCCCTAGGATGTTGACAAGGTTCAGAGGGGTTTCCTTTCTGGTTCTGCTTTCTGCAAAGAGAAAGTGCTGGCAACCAAATTAGAAAAAGTTATGATACTCCTTGTTTGTTGGCAACATGCAATAGACAGGTTAATAACTTGCTGGCATATTTTTCCTTTTTTGCTTTTTTTCTTTTTGCTTATTCCTCAAACTTCAACACAATAGTAAAAAAACAAGAGAGAGAAAAAAGATTCTTTGCAAATGACTTGTTAAAAAGCAAGATGTTTCTTGAAAAATCCCAAAGATGATATAAAAGTCTACAGCTGGTTAGGAAATTAGAGTGAAATTGCAATAAATTCACTGTATTTGTATTCCATGTAAGGTTCTGTTCTCCTTGGGTACCAAAAATACAAATACACTTCCGTAAAACTCTTGTTTCTTTAACCTTGTGGTCATTCCTGCAAGTTCAGAGCCATGTTTTTGAAACCCAAGATTTAAATTTCTGGAATTTATCAACAAAGTTAACAAATCTTACTACAAAAGCTCAGCGTTCACACCTTACCTGTTTCTGCCATGAAACACAATAAGCTGAACCTGCTAAGGCTGATGTACTCTCTAACACATGGAATAATTTTGGAAGGCATTGATTTAATGGAAATAGTCATGATTTCCATGGAGAGTTGATAATATCAGTCACTCCCCTTCTTCCTTCCATTCCTTCCTCAAATGTTCAGTGGAAAGATTAAAGTAGAGGGTTTAGGAGAGTTCTGGGCTATCAGGAGGTGATCTGTGTGGCAGAAAAAGTTGAAGGAAAGACGGAACACAGCTCAGGTTATTAACTGGAAGAAGTCATGACTAAACCCAAGGTGCTCATGTCTAGGTCATCAAAGATTTGCAGAAACTCTGATGGGAATCAGTCATACAAATAGGAGAATGTGTTTAATTACCTTTGAAGTTCTTGGAGTAAAGGTCTCCTAAAACTGATCTTCTTCCTCCAATTCTGATCATCACATTAGAGACCTCTATGCCAAGTAGACTTGAAATATCACATAAAGCTGACTTTATGGCCAAACTTCTAAATTTAAGATTAGAAGTATGAGGTAGCCTAATCATCATAACCCTGTTGATTGTAGTTGAAAATTTGCATGGCATCCAAATAACTTATTCTCAGAGCTTATATATGCATTTAAATGCTTAAACTTAGTTGCTAGTATCTGAGAATTCTTGCTAACCAAATCAGGAAAACAGAATAAATTATTTCTGGAACAGGTTATAAACTGACTGTCTTTAGGAGCTAGAGTTTTTCTGCGGTAGCATTTTTTGTATAGCATATACCACTAGTGAAACCACAACCCAAAGTGAAAACTTCCAGTAGAAAACTTGAGCCCCCATGAAAGGAAGGCATACACAGAGAAACAAAACAACACCAATGGGTAAAACTGCTGGACTACAAGGATAAATGACACTTTACGTCTGTGCATTTGCAGAGTCTAATAACACAGATATTAGCTGGAATTAGGACATCCCTGTGCTGCTCTGACATAGCAATCATAGTATCTGAAAGGCACAAATAGCCCCAGAACAGCATAGGCTGTTTTTGTGACCACTGTCCACGCAAGTACAAGCAGGAGTGTAAGATACTCCTGTAAACAAGAACACAGTCATTAAGGTCATCCTGTGGGTCATGTCTAGTTTCTTACTGTCACAAGAAGCCACGCTGGACAGTCTCTTTTGTGAGCAAATCGAGGTTCTTCTTCAAAAGAAATACAACAAAGAGTTGATGATCTGGATAGCAGTTGTCACACTCCCACACAAGAGGACAGCGCACTGTGTTCCCCGGGGAGACTTCTCTCCACCCTGTGGCAACAGAGTGACTCCTGGAGATGGGCATTGTGCTTTAGTTTAGATCAGAAGAGCACTTTTGGAGCAAGTTGTTCCCATTTACTGTCCTTTGGTTCACGTTGTTGAGCAGTCTCCCAATGCACAAACATTCTTCTTTTGTGAAACTGAGCTTGAAGTGTGTGTGTCAGACACCTCGGCTGCAAATAGGTGTTCAGTCCAGAACTAATCTCAAAAAAAACCCCTTAAAGGTGCACAGGGTGGAGATCGGGTCTGCAGGACCAACTGCTTCACTGTATAGATCCATTTTATTGATGGGCACTGCCTGCTCATGCACACATAACCTCTGATGAAAAACCCTAAATGCATTTCTGGTTGATATTTCATATGAGTGAGTAATATGCATGCACAAAAGACAGTGTAGATGACTTTGCATCAAGTTTGTCTTCCCTGTGTCCTTGCAGTAGTAGATAGCACTTCCAGTAATGTCTGAGGAAACCCAGAACCCTCATTATGCTATACACTCCTCCTGAGCCCTTGCAACGCCTCTGGTTTATGCCATCACTCTCCAGGGCACATGCATTTGGTATAGAAGACTTAGCCAAGAGGAGTCATTGTTGCATTTAAAATACACAAACCTCTTAGAGTCAGTTTATGCTGGGGATAAAAAATCTCACTATCTAAAAATATCTTTATTTCCTTGTTTTTTAACTTGACAGAATTACAGCCATGAATCAAACAAGAAAATCTAGCAACCTATAAATAAAAGTAAATATGTGTCCAAACAAGGCTGCTCATTCACTCTCAGAGCTTGGTAGACAGACACCAGCAACTCCAACATGATTAATCTTTTGAGGGATTGTGCACAACAGATCTTCTCTGAACTCTTTGCAAGTGGTGATTATCTTTCTCCTTGAGTCTACTCTGTTTATATTAGCAATCCACAGACAAAGACTCAATTTTTGAACAGATATGCTCAGCAGCTTTCATCTTCCTTGTATTTCTCCCATTCGGTTCACAACCTGGGACTGTGTCCAGAGGATGATTAAATGAACAGACTTCTAGGTCCACATGTCTGTCTCATTCCCCATTGATTTATACTGGATAAAATAATATAAGACAAAATACAACAAAAAGTCTTCTGGGGCTGAGGGGATAAACTGAAGTGAGGAGGAACTGGTTCCATATCTCTCCTACTCCCTCTCAGCCCCCACTCCAGCTACGTAACTTTTCTGTTTAACATCCAGTTCAGCAAACATCTGAGCTTTTTCAGGACACAAGATTGCTGAAGACTCTGAAGTATATTTTATTCTTCTTGGTTACTGCTTATTTTTTAAGGGGTTTGCTTGCTTTGGGTTCTTTTCCCTAAGCTTGTGTGCTTCCTACCTGAGAAATCTTGGGCTGTTTGTAGTAGACTTTTGTAGCTATACGTCCAGATAAGCCTAGGATGGGCTCCATGCTGTCTAGATGCTGCATTCATGCTCTCTAGATGCAAATTACTTCTAGTATCTCTAGCATTTTTCACCCCAATTTACATCATTAGTCCTTTTCAATAAATATTTTTACTTGGCATCAAGGACCATATTGCACAGAGACATAGCAAGCAACAGTCTTCTTCCTCTGGACAAAGCAGGAGAAACCAAGGCACAACAAGGTCATACGATAAATCAATGAGTAGCTTAGCCATAGCACTCTGATCTCATACTCTACCTATAATTACCCATTTGGATACTAGTAGCCTTCTAAGTCATGTCATCAAAGATGCCAGCTGGCATGAAGGGCGCTTTGTGCCTCACAGAATGAGGTCCTAAAGAGATGAGTGGCATCTGAGTGCAGTTTCACTAGATGAGACAGAACTGGTGAAGCTGATTAAGAGGTTTGGCCCTCACAAGCAACAACCATGCTGCAGCTCACCATCCTCCCAAGAATGCAAGTACAACAGTGTGCAGCACCGGCACAGTCAGCTGCCTCCCGCACACAATCCTAAAAATACCCTCTGTCCCTGAAGGGGAAAGGGAGGGAAGACAATGTCCTAGCACCTTTTGTTTGTGCAAGGAACAACCTGTTGGCACCATGCTGCTACTTCAGGCTTAGTAATTCTGCTCAGATTTTATGGCACCCGCGCCTGCAGCCCATGAAGTGTCTCTGCCTTTCTCTGCTTCCTGAAATTGGAAAATGCAGTAGATCGATAAAGAACAATTTGCCCACAAATTAGAATTATGTCTGATCTAGGCTCCTGTTTACCCAGGAGCCAACTTCAATATCAGACCTGACCACTGAGCATCTTGTCTCATAGCTGTCTCTCACCTAGAATACAGTCCTTTCAAATAGCTTTAGGCTGACCACTGCAGCCTATACTCCAAAAGGAAGAAGCAGAGGAAAAGGCAGCCTTCTCATTTTTGGCCCAAACGTGAGCTAACTTGCTAGAAGATACATCAGTAAAACACTTGTTAAAATATTTTTGTTTGGAAAGCAAATCTACAGTGTTCCATCTCTGTTCTCAATGTGGCATCAGTACCAGCAGCTCACAGATATATTAAATGCGCTAATGGTTCCTCCTTGCCTGTGAATGCATTCCATCGGTCTGTAAGGATTCATGCTGGTGCTTCAGTGTTTTGAACACTGTTATTTCTAGGCTCCACTGGAAAGCAAAAGTTTCCCTGCTGTGGCAAGTAGATATGAATGGGTCATTATGTGTTTTTTTAATATAATGGTTTGCCCCTCTTCCCCACTGTGCCACACGACCACTTTCTGCCTTCTACAGCCCCCGCTTTTAATAGGCTTTACATCCTGTTCTTACCTTAGCCAATTCCTCAGTTTTACATAAATCATAGCTTCATATATATAAAAAAAAATATCTTCTATTTCCAGGGTACTCCATAGACAGAAATAACAGCTCTGCAAGGGTTTATTCTTCATAATTTCTAAATGTGTTTTTGGAAGGCTATTGAGCCCATGTGCACTTGCTGGCTGTTATTCCTGAATGAGAACTAGAGAATTCATCCCTTTAGCTGCAGAATTAATATGAGAGCAATTAGAGCATATTAGAGATGCTTAAAGTAGTAACAAGCCAGAAAGTCAGGACTTGTGATTTTGGCTTTTATTCTTAGCATTGGACATGACTTCAAGAACATTTTAGGACTGTGCTATACCTCCTTGCATATCAGCACCTTGCATGTTACCTATAGACAAATTGAAAGCCCTTCTGCGTCCTTAATCACTATGGCTCCATTTAGGAGTTTCCATAGCAGCTAATACATGTAATTTTGCATTCCAGAAAAATACATAGCATTTGAGACCTTGGGACTGAATACCAAGTCTTAGGACTTGGTGTTTGAGTGCACCACTAAAATTAATAAGTAATCTTTATTCTATAAGATATCTGGATTGGTTAGTGGTATCAGTCTATTCTCTGACAGAAGAACAATGCAGTCAAATGTTGTGTAAATAGGGAGGTATTAGAGTTTCCTCAAGTGTGGCAGACTATTTTCATCACAGATCAAAATAATTTAAGAGTTACCAGCAAGAATTATGAATTGTGATGGAGAGAGTGTTCATGTTAGTGATAATGTAAGTCAGAATTATCTCCTATATTTTCAGCTTCTCCCTAACTCTGATGTAAATCAACAAATGTGTTTATGCAGTACACTGAAGTATGGCTGTTGTATCATGCCATAGATAAACAATTACTTGCATGCTTCAGTTTTGCTCCTGTTAGTTTTCTGCACTAGAGGAGTAGGGGAAGGAGACAGGCTCTGAGCACGCCTGAACATCCAAGAGAATGAGAGCAGATCACAGGATGATAGAATGGTTTGGGTTGGGAGGGACCTTCAAGATCATCCAGTTCCAACTCCCTGCCACGGGCAGGGACACCTTCCACTAGACCAGGTTGCTCCAAGCCCCTGTGTCCAACCTGGCCTTGAACTCTGCCAGGGATGGGACAGCCACAGCTTCTCTGGGCACCCTGTGCCATAGCCTCACCACCCTCACAGGGAAGAACTTCTGCCTTATATCTCTAATCTAAATCTACTCTCTTTCAGTTTAAAGCCATTACCCCTTGTCCTACCACGACTTGCTTTTATAAAAAGCCCCTCTCAGGTTTCTTGTAGGCCCCCTTTAGGCACTGGAAGCTGCTCTAACACCTCCCTGGAGCCTGCTCTTCTCCAGGCTGAGAAGCCCAACTCTCTCAGTCTTTCTTCTTAGCAAATGTGTTCCAGCCCCCTGATCATCTTCGTTGCCTCCTCTGGACTTACTCGAGCATGTCCACCTTGTTCTTGTGTTGGGGCCCCAGAGCTGGATGCAGTACTCCAAGTGGGGTCTCAGAAGAGTGGAGTAGAGGGGGAAAATCACCTCCTTTGACCTGCTGGTCATGCTCCTTTTGATGCAGCCCAGGACACGATTGGCTTTCTGGGCTACAGGTGCACACTGAAACCTTGTAATGCTGACCTTCTCATCAACCAACACTCCCAAGTCTTTCTCCACAGGGCTGCTCTCAACACATTCTCTGCCCAGCCTGTATTTGTGCCTGGGATTGTCCCAATCCAGGTGCAGAAGCTTGCACTTGGCCTTGTTGAACTTAATAAGGTTCACATGAGTGATGACACCAGAGTAAATGCTGCAATAAAGAATTATGATTTGAAGCCTCAGACTACACTTGGTTTATTTGGCATCTGGGCCACACAGACAAAGCCAGCTCAGAGAAGCCCTTTATATCTCTCAGAATCTATACTAGGCAGATCTTATCAACAGTTAGAACAGAAAATGCTGCCTGGAGTGGAATTCGCTTTGCATTTGTTGGAAAGGCTGGGAGAGCAGAGAAAAAGTGTTTGTAGCACATGGCAGCAGCTGGGCCAAGGCTGGACAAAAGTGAGGTTCCTTTTTCTGCAGGAGAGAGATCTTTGGGACTCTTTGGAGTACACCTCCTGTGACATCAATGAAATACAACCTAACTTTTGTGTTTTAAAGAAAAAGTCTCCACTGAGCCCTAAGAAGCTGAAAGTAGCTGTAACAACCAGGATGACAGAGAGAAGGTCCTTCTTATTTCTGTTGCTGGGCAGTCATGGGCTTTGTCTCAGTGTCATCCATCTGGTGAGAACTTACTGCATAGAAAAAAGCTCAGAGAGACTTAGATTTCTGTATTTCTAACCCAATTTCTGTTCAGCCACGCAATGGAGTTGCCCCTCAGTTGCGGCTCTGGGCCATGTGATGACAGATGCTGTACAAATGGATCAAAAAGGACAATCCTCAACACCACCACCACTCCAAAAGCAAAACTGAATAAACAACAAGAAACAGCATCTGGGTAAATGCAAATTGCAATGCCCAACAAGACCTTTGCACCACTCTGCTCTTTGTGACATGGCCACATTACTCCATCTGTGTAACTGCAGTCAGGATTTAGGGAGCCTGATGGTTTGGGTTCTGGAGGGTTGCCTGGTTTGCAAGAGATCAGACTGATAGCAAGCTGTCTGATTTCTAAATTCAAGCTAATAAAACATTGCATGGGTGTGTTTTGGAAGCAGGAGCAATATTAAGATGCAATTTCAGAAATCTTAGATTTTGGCAACTTTTCTGGTAATTCTTTTCACCTTATTTTGGAGAACAAGAAAATTGATGGCAACATCAAAGCACAGAATTGTGAGATAGAGAAAATTATAACCTTAGAGGTGAACAATGAAAGGCATTTGTTTTCCTTTATGAAACACAGTTTTTGGATAGAAGCTAAAAGGTCCTGTGAGGCCCAGAGGAGTCATGTAGTGATGTGCTAGAAAGCTTGGGCTCTCTGTTGTCTAGTCCTGGGTGGTGCAAAAGTTATTTGAAAAGGTATAAACTATTGCTGCAACCCTGTTTCCCCTAGAGCAAATTGTTAAATCTGTGTGCTTTCCATAAGACAAGTGGGAGCTAGGCAGCTGGTTTGTTCTCTGGGAACAGCTGAGCCATGTAAAATGCTATGAATTGTGTCCTCTGGAAAAGGATGGCTACCTTCAGAAAAGGTAGGCAAGCAGCATCGGGAGATCTCTGGGGTTATGGTGGGAAAGATCTGCTCGGGTACACATGGGACAAAACAGGGTAGAAATGGAGTGACCAGAAGGAAAACAAAGTGTGGGGAACACAGGGCATCTAGGGACTGTGTGTGGGGGAGGCAGGCTGAGGCCCTGGAAGCCTGCAAATTTTGCAATAAAAGGTGGGAGAGAAATGAGCCCTAATATTGATAAACTGAACACAGTAATAGCTCATCCTGCTCACTGGAACTGGGACCTTTGGTTTGTCTCATAGGAGTGTTTGGAAATTTCTCACTGTGTTTCAAGATACAACTGATACCAGATCACAAAAGTGTGTGTAACTGAGCCAACTGAATCTTGAGGATAAGAAGCAGACTCTTCAGAAAATTAAGAAGAAAACCTAAACCATTACAGTACTTTGAAAGTATTTGGGAAAATGAACCACTGGATCAGAGTCGAGGTATTAAAATGTGCATGATAAATATATGCAAAATACAGTATGCTGGCGCTGCATTGTATCTGGCATATTTAATATCTGGCATACCTGTATCTACACTACACAGATATGGCAGGGAAGCTACACTGATGAGTGATTGAAAAGCTGAGAACTTCAACATTGCATGTCGTTACAGCAACATAGCAGAGAGGACTGGTACAACTGAACACCGAACTTTTTACACTTTCCTGCACTGAAAACTCCTACATAAAATACCACAAAGTGCTGAAAGATTGCTTGGCAAGTTGGCTCCAAAATGAAGATGACAGCTTGGTTTGACTGAAGCTTGTCAAATATTTCAGCAGTCTTTTTCAGAGAACATTGAGACCATGTTTTCTGTACAGTTTGTCACTCATCACTGCATTGTAACAAATCGAGAAATAAGGCAAGAGCAGTTTTGACACTAATTCCTATTGATAAGATGATATTACTGGTCCACTTCTGGTAGTGCTTTGGAGAGCAGCAATGTAGACCAAAGAAAGCCTCTGTGATTGCAGCAATGAAGCAATACCATAAATCTCCTAATTTTCTGACTAGAAGACAAATGACTAGACTACATAAAAAGAATTTTTTTGTTCCTATCATCTGTTTTAAAACCTCATTTGTCTCACTAACAGAAAGGAATTTTCCATGGTTATATCATAACCACTAACAGTTACATATCTACATCGCACAGCCACCATTATTCAACAGACAGTTCAACATTGTGGACTCTAGTTACCTGAGAACAGATATTTGCCTCTATAGGCTGTGAGCAATTCCAAGCGAAGTCAGCAAGGTCCAGATTTCGTCTCAACTAATTCTGCCTATGTAGGTTTCCTCTCCAGTCAGTGGAGGGACAGGTGGAACTGACCTGTCTGAAAATGTACCTCTGTATGCTGATAGCACTATTTGTTTCTTTTAGGATGAGTAACTCTCCTGGAAGTAATTATTGACTGACACAGAGTAAACCTTGATGATTAACTTGGATTAGAAGTCTAAGGTTTAAACAGATTGAGAAAGGTGAAGTGATTTCTAAGACTCACTAAATCTCCTGGGTGTGAAATGGCCCGAAGACACCTTGCAACAAGTACAAGAAAGAATTGTGCAGTTTTTTTCCACAGAAGACTTGAAACTGGCAAAAAATGGATCTATTGGACAGACAAATAGCAACAAGACCTAATAGTATGGGGAAATCCCACTTCAAATTGTGCAAATTGTTCCCTCCCCATGGTTGTGTGATTAACGGCTATGGGCACATAACTTCAATGATTCTGGTGCAGAGAGTAGGGCAGCTGCTCCTGTGTAGTAAGAAGGATACGCGTGTGGCATAGTGAGATACAATGCCATTTTAGTCCAGGCTCCCAAAGGAACAAGATTTACCTGATCACACTCTGACTGCATATGTCTATTCCCACAGCTAATTTCTGGATCAATTTGAAATAAAAATGGCAGCAAAGTACTAGTTCAAAGAAAATAGACAAATTGGTAAAGGAATTCTACTTGCAGAAAGGCTTCAGCAACACTTCAATCCTCATTAGTTATCAGCAGGTCCAGACAAAGAGCGCACATTTTGAAGGACCCATATGAACAGCTCAACTGTGAGAAAAATTCTGTAAAATATTTCCATTTCACTGGAGAGCAAAGAATCCAGACATGAAACCAGCTGCATGTATATGGACTAACTGGAGAGGAATTAAATATAGGTCTCAATATGAAAATATACATGCTTTTGAATTTAAAGTCATAGCTCTAATACATTAACAGTTATGGTTGGGATACAAAATACAGAAGACAAGGCTGTAATTAGACTCGTGAAGAGGAAACTTACATTTGATAGCTGCCAAATGTTTGCTGATCATGCAAAGCCTGTGGTGCACGTCTTTCCTACATGGTGCACACATTTACGTGCAAATATTTACTTCTCATAATTCTACTGCAGAACCAATGAGGGAATGTTATAAGCAGTGATTTGAGATAAAGCACTTCTACCATCAGGCCTGCAAATTCCACTGGGGTTTGAAAATCAGACTGCATGGTTGTGTTATTTTTGGTTCCCACTTATGTGCCACTTCCAGCAGTAAAAAATAAAGGATGGTTGGAGGCAATTTCTGATTTCTTGCTTTGCTTTCTTGTCTTTTGATCGGATCCCAAGAAGCCTTCTGTCCTTGCAGAGGTACAAGTCAGAAAAGTATTTGGCTTTGCAGCTGCAACTCAGTTAACAATTCTTTGAACAATTAACGAGCCAAACCCACATTTTTCTTTTCAATAGAGTATAGAGAGAGCTCTGAGGAGCTCGCTCAGGAGCACTGGTTTCATAAGCAGAGCTGAGGAAATGCACACACATGAACATGCAGAGGAACGTGCATTTTGCATTGAAGTGTAACATCTCCAGTCATTTTCCTCTAAAGCTGCAGTTCAGCAAGCTCATGGTTGCATCTGTGTTATCCCAAACTTTCCAGGGCCAGGAAGGTAGGGAGCTGTGCTGCTGACTGCGCAGCCTTTTGCCTACATCTCTGCCCCTGGAAGGATGAGCGGACAGTGAGGCAAAGCTGCTAGGGCTGAATGCTTTTCCTAATGTATAAGAAAATTGTACATCAGAGAATGATCCAAAAAAAGATGCTTGTTTCTAGAAGACACTCTGCCTGTAAAGAACTTCAAGAATCTACATAAAACAAGGAAGAAAAGGAAAACGACACTTTCCCCTACTTTACAGCAGCAAAGAGAAAAGTCAGTGTTAACTTCGCCTTTATTTCTTAGTTTACACCTAGCACTAAACTGTCCATCTTGGCCGGCATCTGGACAACCACAAGTTATATGGGAGAGGATTGTCTGTTGTAAACTCACCAGTAGCGTAGAGATCACGTATCATTTGTTCTTGTCTAACCCCTTTTAATAAAAGTAACAACAACAACAAAAATCTCAGATTTTGATTTGCGCTCTCTTCCGTCATAATGTGCCTCAGAGACGTCTCTGGCATTGTAGGTCAAGTTCTGCTGATTCAGTCCAAACAGTTTATCAGTATCCAGCTTGCTTCAGGCCATAGGGACAGATCCAGCCTCAGGAGGGTTCAAGTTAGGTCCCATATTTGAGACACTCCTTTTTCACAATAATCACTTATGGAAGCAAAGTTCCACTTTCCCAACAGTTCTTTCTCCATTTTTTTTTTTTTTTTTTCTCTTTAGAGAGGGGGGAGACAACTGTTGTTCCTTTTTTTATATTTTCCAAGTGAATGCCATAAAGACAATGGCTGTTTCCATTTCTCTAGACCCACCGTCTACACCAGTTCACATGCGCTAATGGTGCCAGACATTTATCACTGCTACCTGGGATTGTCTCAGGCTTTCAGTAAAACAGGTTTGAGAGGTCTGGGCTGAGCAGATGTATCTCACCTTACTTCCCCTGTCAGCCTTGCTTTAACTTTTCTGCGTCGTGGTGAATAACTAATGTCAAATGCTCTTACAGGAGGCAAATGGCCAGTATGTCATAGGCTGGAGATTACATCTTTATACGAAAGCTGGGATAATTATCTAGTTTTAACTTCTCCAAGTCAGGGATTTTGTTGTATCCAAAATCTCCTTCTACATTCTTTCACTTTATGGTTCATCGGAAATCTACAGAAATCAAATGTTAGATACAGAATCTAGCTATGAAAACACATAAAGGCTTCAACATAAAATAGAACCGCTTCAGTATCCTTTTGGTTTGGAGTCTTAACCAAAAAATTACTTATCTTCATACAAACATTCCCTCAGTTCTGGTCTATGATTGCACGATTGTAATATATCTGTGCTGCTATATTTTTGCAGAGGATCTAGACAATTCTTTTCAGAAGTATTATTGTAATTTTGGGGCAGATTTTCTGAGTTGCTCCATCTTTTTGTGAGATTAGATAAATTGTGCCTGAATTCAACTCTATAAATATTTTAATTGTTGTGAGACTGTCAACCACAAAGGTCATAAACAGAATAAAAGCAAAATCAGGAAAGCCATATATATTTCTACAAATATAGTCAGGAAGAGCCTTTTCTGATACTGTGCTTCTAGCTGTCTATCTAGTTGATGTTAACTGTCGTCCCTGCAGTCTTTCTTCTGTTGTGGAAAATTATTTTAAAATTAAATACACTTATTTCACAATAGAAAAATGATTTAAGACACAACATGTTTGTTAACAGTGTAGGCATTTTTACTGAAAATATTTTAGAAAGAAAATAGCACCAAGCTCTGAATAATTTTCTTCACTGTTTTTGCTGTCATTTAGGAAGTGACATTTAGCAAGTGGCACAAATGACCAGCAACTTTGGTGGAATGTTATCTGATATATATACAAATTTTCCTTAGGAGTTAAGTCTTGCAACATATTCCCAACTCTTCTAAGCATTTGGTGTGACCCATGACAATGAGTGTGCTTCCTTCCTAAAGCACCACCTTCCTGAAATAAGAAATTAAATTGGAATTCTAGTTTTCATTAGGAAAAAGAATAAAAACTATTTACATTTCTGGTCACTACAGTCACAGAAGAAAGCTGAACAGCTTGACTCAAGACTTAAGAAGTCAGACAAATGAGCACAACTGCTTGCTAATTAATTCTTTCATGTTGGCAATGCTTTGGAGGACAACTCATAATTTTTAAGTAGCTGGGGTGGGCCATACCAGCTATGGGATACAATATAAACATGGGGAAGGAGAAGGACTGTCTGCACCATCATGTTCTGGTTATGTTCATAACAGGACAACCAAAGGAAGGGAAAGTAGTTCAGTGTTGAGAGCTCTTGCATAGTAGACCAAAACATAGTTTGGGTGTGAATAACTGCAGTAACAGGCATGAGCAGCCAGGGTAATTATCCAGAGCCCCACTGGGTTAAATTAGGGACATGCACAAGCCATCTGCTGTGCAGATGGGGACAAGAATGGGCCCATGCCCTTATCTTCCACAAATCTAATGCTATCTCTGGCCATCAAATAACAGCTGAAAGGATGTGCCCGTAGGTCTGAAACCCACCACTTCCCTAACCTCCCGTAAGTCTAACATGTAAACCACAGGTTAGTTATTCTTCCCAAAGACACCTATCTCCAAAAAGTATAAAGTCTTTGAAAAGGGAGAAAGAACAATCCAGCACAAGTTTACAAGCCCATTAGCCTAAAGACTTTGATTTCCAGCTCCAGCTTAATCCAGTCCTAGGTTCCATTCCCAAGCCCGCTGTGCCTCCTCTGGAGCAGGTGGCAAACTTCATAGAATCATATTTCTCCAATTCTGCAGAGTTTTCCCATCTAAAGTGAAGACTATGATACTCATTTCTCTTTTTTAGAGCTTCTTCTTTGACAGGAAGATGCTAAACACATCCATAAGCAAATAGTAAGAACAGGGAAGATGGCAATGAGAAAGCATGGCTGAAACCAAGGCAGAAGAGTTACAAATGAAGATAACACAGTGGGAAAGTCTACAGCTGGGAGAGGGAGGGGGTGTGTGTGAAGAGAAGATAGCTTTGATTTGAAACACATGTGTGCTGGTTAATCATGGCTGGAACCTGGGATCGGGTGAGACTCTGTAGCGGAGAGGAGGTGGCAGACACAGGGAAATTATTTTTTATTTCAAACAGATGTATTCACAATGGTCTTATGCTGATGAAACTCAATAATGAAGAGATTTAAAGAGGGGTATACTGGGATGGGAATTTGTAGCTGGGAGGCAGAAGGGAAAATGATCATTTGCAATAGACATATGTAATCACTGTGCACGCTCAGTGCTGAGGAGAGGGTGGGACTGCATCTGCTAGAGCAAGTGAAAAGGAGAAGCCCAGTCACTACTGCAGCAGAAAGCAGGAAGAAGGGGTAGGCTGGCCCAGCAGGAAGGGAGGAGGAAATATGTGGTAGAGGATGTATACTTTTCAATTTGTGACTTTCAACAAAACTGACGGTGTTCCCTCAACATGCCATACTGAAGATATGTTCTGCTCAGTCCTGTAACTATTTTCTCTGTGGGATGTTTTGGGCCCTCTTAGCAGTTATAGCACAATGTCCGAATATGATCCTTGTGTTTTCATCATCAATACATTCATGATCTTTCTCATTCGACTTCTCATGAAGTTAGAATTTCACTTCCTCTTCACAGTTTTTTAATTTTTTTATTATTATTTGCTTTGGTGGGGTTTTTTAGCAATGTGTTAGAAACTTATGTTCCTAATTTGGTTTAAGGTGAGAGCTGTTATCAGCTTTGACTCCCTGGGGAGTTTCTAATCACAAGTAGTAAGAGATTTTACGTAAAAACATAAACACATATTATCATGAGTAACTGGGAAAAAAAAAAAAAAAAATCAGTGCAGGCAAGACCTGAACAATTTACATATAACAGCAGTAGAAATTTGGTGAAATCCATGATTATACGGATAACATGTTCAAACCAAACAATAAATGTTTAGACCTAATGTAAGTTTTACCTTGGAGAACACCGGCAGACAAAATGAAAGTGAAGAAGTCTTCCTCAAGTTTCGAGGGTACCCAGGGGTAGGTGTCCAGGTGAATGCAAGGAGGCTCAGCTTTCACGACCATAATTAAGATCTCATCATTGCCACTGCAGACTAGGATGGGATGCTTTGCCATTTTCAGGTGTTTACGTTAGAATAAGATGATTCCCATTTTACCCTCATTGACCACACTAACTCTTTGCTGTTTTCAAAAGACTAGAGTAACTCTCAAATCTCTCAAATGTATCTGCTGCAATGGAGATACCCTTTCTTAATCAAGTGAATCTGAAGCATTTTGCTTTCCCACAACAATGTATTTTGTAAGATAGGAAGACACAAAACAATAACACTTATTTTTAGGCATCCAAGGACTCAGATATGCATTTAAGTTCCAGTAACAAAGAGCACGTGCTCAGATACCATGGCTTGCTGATATGTGATGGCTTATTAGACCTAGGGAATTCCTTGCATCCCCAACTCTGTCATAAAAATAGCTGATTTTTCAAAAGCTTTCATACAGGCCACAGCCTTGAAACTGCATGCAAATAAAACTGTGATCTAATTAATGCTGGTTTATTCTCATACATGGGTGAAAAGTGCTTATTTCCTATGACTTGCCATTGACACAACAAACAGAAGGAACTGGAGATGCGTGATGCTGGGCTGCCCCTGGTATGGGAAATAACTGCTCTGACCCTCAGGGTGCAGTCTCCCCCTTTGGGAGGCTTTTGTTTTGCTCTAAGCTTTAAACAAAGCTCTCTGAAGACTGTTTTTACAAGACAAATTTTCTTTCCTTTGCTGTTTGGATGTCAGGGAGAAAGTAGAGTTTATGAAAAAAAAAAAATTTGGACAAGGCAGAAGTATTTAAGGGAGATTTCTGAGTTTGATTTTTTGTTCTATCTTTTTAAATAGTATTGCCGGCTTGCAGCAAAAGGCAAAGTAGAAATCCATGGGAAAGAAAACTGAACTTAGATTTTCAGAAAAGCTGTTTGCTATCAGCTTCTGCTGGTTTCAATCCACTGCATGCCTAGAACAAGGACATTTTATGCTCTAGGTTTTGCTTTCAAAATCCAGACACAAGGGAAGTGCTTGTCAAAAATTATTAACATCTTAGACAGGGTTTACTATAGACAAAGACATTAAGATAGATTTGAAAACGCCCATATACATTATAAAAGTTGGAGAAATGTGCTTTTTCCTGTGCTTTTATAGGACAGAAAGGAGAAGTGTATATTGTATGTTTCTCTTGGGACAGATTCACTAGCAGTGATTTGACTAGAAAGAAGCCTCCTTCGATTCTGCAATGTATAATGAAAGAAAACTGAGCTGTAAGTGAAAGATGAAGGTGAAAGCCTGACCCCAGTGAAAGTAATGGGAATACTGCCATTGATTTCAAAGAGGCCAGCATTTCAACCAAGGTACAAACTTTATTTTGTTCTGCCTTGTTCTGGGAGTTAGTCAGGAGTAGTGCTGTGTATGAAATAGGGTTTTTTTACTTTTTGGTTCTCTGTCCAAATTGAGGCAAAAATAAAAGAGAAAATAATCTCCAGTCAACCAAAACCCATTGTTTGTTTTGCTAAACCAACAAAAGCTCAGAAAAAGTTTTTTGTCAGCAGAGGTATTTCTTCTGACACAAAATGTATTGTTTGTGTGTCTCAAATCTCTCAGGCTTCTGTCTTCATTTACTATCAAAAACAGTTTTCCAAGTAAAAACTATTAAATGTCTTTGTTCAAAGATGTCAAAACAAATTGTTTAGAGTTTTCTAAATCTTCTACCACCTAATGCTTTTGTCCAAAAGCACTCATGAAGTTCAAAAGGGATTCATTTGAGTTCTTCAGGAACTTCACATTTTTGGAATAAATCCCTTTTCTGGAAAAAAAGACCCAAAACAACAACTCCAAACCAAACAACACAGATCTCTTCAGGATTTCAATGTGGAAGCACAGCAAAGAGAATTTAGGTTAGCTTTGAAAGAAATAATCATCACATCAAAACCACTTTACAGTGGTTTTTGAACAGTGAATAGTGATAGTGAATTTCAAATAGTATTTTCAACATGAAAAGTTAACATTTATTATTTTGTGTCACAAATGAGAGAGGAATGTGGACTAACATTTTAGTGCAAGAGACAGAATCAAGTACGGTCAAGATCCCAGTGCCTTTAGTTCTGAATATATACTCACCTCTGCTTCAAAAACTTGTCTAAAAACCCTCCCACTTCATTCAGTTATGGAGTTGAAGGAGCAATGCCATAGTAGCACACGGACATGCACAGAGTCATGGATAACATCACCACATAACCCAGCTGCTGAGGTGTGAACTGTTAGAGCTTAAGTGTTTGGAATGGATTGGGATTTTTGGCCGCCTTTTGTTTTGTATGCCAATATAATGTAGGTTTGAATAGCTCAGACTTTACACAGCTCTAGTAGAAATGGAAAGTCCTAACCACAGATTAAATCATCTGTATTGTATTATGAATAGTCAGCTCTGTTGAGAAAGGACATTTGACTTTGCAATGTGGTAGATATTAGCAAACACTTAAGAGAAACCACAAAACTTCATGTATTTGCTCGGAGTAAGCCTGCAACATCTGCTCGAACCCTTCTGGGTCTACACTGTTAAAGAACATAAGTCGGTTTGTTGGTCATTCCTCTGAACTTGAAGCCAGATGAGCAAATCCAAGCCATTTCATGGTACAATCACTCTAATCATTTCAGCATGGTTAGTAGGTTTTTTGCAGAGGATATGAGCTTCAGAAAAATATTAGGCAGCATTTGCAACACTTCCCTCCCTTACAAAGATTAAGCTGTGTGAATTGCAGAGCTCTGAGAAAAAGCCCTTCTTATCTGTCTGGCTGGTTTATTATTCATTTATTAGGTTACATTCCCAGGCCTTTTAGTTCAATTTGTATTTGGCACTACTGGCTTTTTTGTTCATGACCTGACATTGCCCATTTGTATTTTCAGTCAAAGGAATGGCTATTAAATATGCATATGAGTTACAACTTATAAGGATACATTTTATTGTACAGTATTTTCATAACTGCTATGGGTGTAGAAATATCTCTATGAGGTAGAACTGGATTTGTTCAGCTGGCAAGGTCAGCACTGACAGGTGAGTGAATAGGGATTATTTTCCTTGGCTCTTACTGCTTGTTAGATGTTGTACTTTGAGAGTCACAGGGTGTACACAGATAGCCAGGGTGTGCTATAGTAACAAATGCAAAGGTATAAGCAGCCGCTACCATATTGCCATATTTATACAGAACCCCTAATATACATAGCAGCCTGTGAAATTTGAAAGACAAGTCCCAGCCCTATGTATTTCACAATCCAAAAAAGACACAAGGTTGTAAACGATGACAGCAGACAACAGTGTACTGCATGAATGAAAGAAAAGCATTACAGGAGATAAAAATCCAGATTTGCTTTGCAAGGTTTTAGCTGTCTTGTTAGCTTTTTTTTGAGTCTCCCCTTTTATTCTGCTGATTTATTTTGGAACATTTGGATTTACTTACTCCATAGATACAAATTAACTGTAATGGGAACAAAATTTGTTGCCCATTTAAGACAAAAAGAAGCTTTCTGTTTTTCCAGTTCTGTGTCATTTTGGAAATAATATTTTCCAGGTGTCTGCATACAACTTTCTGTGTTGAAATGGGGTTGACAAAGTGTTGTTTCTTGAAACTTGAGTATTGATATGTAAAATCTAAATTCTTAGGGTGAATTCTAAAATCTGATCCAAACATTTCGTCTGGGAATTTGGTCAAGGTTTCTGCAGGGGCTGAAGCCAAATCAGAATTTGATTTGTAAAGAAATATCTTTCTGTATGAGGCAGAAATTCCTGCCCTTCTGCCCACCCCCAGTTTTCTTCTAGTGTGGCAAAATAGAGAATATTGAAAATACTTTGCCTCCTTCCCTCAAAGAAAACTCCAGTATTTTTGCAACATTCTCTTACAACTAAAAGAAATAAGTTAATGTGTAAGAATGTTCCACAAATGCTTTCGTCACAATAACCACTTTTGAAGCTTACCAGGTGATTGGGTATCTCATACAGAGGACAAATAATAGCAATGACTGGATGTGAATGAAACTGAATAAAGATTATCCTTCCAGTGTTCACCAAAATCAAAAAGGAGTCCTCACAAAAAGTTAGATACCTTTTAGTAAAGTGAGAAATCTTATATTTTCCAATTATCTTTTGTCAAAAGGAGGCAGCCAGGACCACTTCTTTCAATGCTTTCCAGGAAAAATAGATACTTTTGGCCCAAGTCTAAGCAGAGAGATTTGTACTAAAAAGGAATTGGGAGAAGCTGTAGATAACTGGCCATAAATGTGAGTTAAAAAAAAAGCAATCTGGCTATCAATTGTCTCATTATACCACTGCAATTACTGATGGAAGTTGAAAATCTTAGCAAGTCCAAAATAGTGATTTATATGTTCAAAATCAAAGACAGAAAGGATCACACTGTCCACACACATGCTGTAAAGAAACAGCAGCAGAACCATGTGCTGAAACAGTGGTGACGAGCCAACAAGTGTCACTCTGCCAAGCACAAACCTTCAAGGGAATTTGCCCTTTGTAGCGATAGAAACGGAGTGCACTGGTGGCTTCTGTGCGGCAGCTGCCATGGAGTCCCCTGAGGGCAACTCATGAGAAAAGCTCTCCAAAGGTGAGTTGGTACAGGCTGTCCTTCACTGCCTGCGTTGTCAGGGGAACTACTGCCAAGAAAGTGTTTGACTGTGCCAAAGAGGTGGTCAAGACAGTTCACCACCTCCCTTGGGTATTCCTGAAATGTCAAGAACTGAGAGAATATTGATTTAAACTAACAATCCTGTTGCTTTCGCAAGAGTCTTGCATGATTTTTCCAGAGGAACATCTGAAGAAACAAACACAAATACACACATGTTCTGGTCAGTTTTGCGTTTGGTAAGATGTCTCTTGTTTTCACATCTCATGCCCATAGTTCTTTCGACTGAGGGAACATATCACAATTGCTTCTCTGCTTTCCAACTAGAGGAGGAGAAGAGGAGGCTGTTTTATCCCCACTTTGTTCCCTGCAGAAGGAATTCCGTAGTGCATGTGGAAAGGTATATTCCAGATCTTCTTGCTAGTTTGCAGACCTACATTAATAAGTTGTGTTTTTTCTGCACAGAGCAAGGATACAAAACCACGAAGGCAGTGTATTAAATGAGCAGCTGTTTGCTCTCCAGTTCTGAAGGCACCTCCCAGTTCATTGCTCATTGTTTCTGGACCACTTTTTATCTGTTGTTATCACCTCTTCACTGCCATGAGAGAATCATTGCAGTCAGCTTTCACAACCTATACTTTCCACATCTCTCTCACAGCTTCAACTAAAGCCAATTCCTAATAGCCTGCACAGCAACCTAATACTTCTTCCTCTGGTCAAATGGTCCTTAAATGAAGCTACTACAACTGGAGGTCTAAAACAGAAAGTGAAGAAAACTCTTCTAGGAGGCAATTCAGAATTGGTGCTTGGTGAAAAAAACAGAGCAGATGAGAAGTCTCAAAATTAGTGATATGATCCAATCATTGATTGCAGTTATCCATGATATGCCTTGATATTGTGTATGTCTGAGTAGCCCACAACACAGTGTGTTATTACAGGGGAATATTGTACACATCTGTTGCATGCTGCAGGAGTAAGTTATGGGCTTTCTAAGCATAATGCAATTGCTCCACAATTAACAGCCACCACCAGGACTTTGGTTAACAGCCACCATCTAGAAACCTAAATCTAGATTTCTTTTTCTAAATGTTCCATGTTAAATTCTGAGGTGTAAGCTGCCTTTTACTTCTAATGGGTGTAGCAGACTGGAAAATACAAGAGTACAAATCAGATTTTTTTTGGGGCCGGACACCATGTAACCAAATGTTTAACGGAATTGATAACCTGAGCCAGAAATATGGAGTTTACTTATCCATTGTATTTTGCTTCTAAATAGAAAAGAAATTTAGGGAAAGGTCTGAAGTGAGACTCAGGTGTCTAAAGCAGAAGCTAGGTAGACTTCCGGTGCCAAAACTCAAACCTGCAGATAAAAATCCCTTCTCACCTGGTGGTGTGCTAGCTACTGCCTTTCTTCTTCCTTGGCTGATCTGAAAGTGTTAGGTCTGTGATTCTGCACTGTCCAAAGGCCCGCAGTTGAATAGCCTGTGGGAACTTCCCACAGTCCTGGGAAGCCAGAGGTACGTGCTCCAGGTTCCTCCAAAGTAGGCATCGTAGTGCTTTAGTCCATCTCCAGGTGAAGACTGTAGAGAGGCATTAAATAAAAGCTAAGTACACATTTCTCCAAGTATACATTTCCTCTACATTTGGCCAGGAAAAGTGGGATTATTCTCATCTGCAATGTAGCACATTTAGCAGGCAAAGCACTTCAAATCCTGTATTAATGAGTTCATTAAAAGTACTATCCATAAAGTTGTGGTGCTCATCATTGGTGGCACTCTGCTTTTGAGATACTATTCACCCAAACATAAAAGTTTCCAACCATTATTCATAAATCCTGTGCTGAGCACTTGAACTAGAGACACCTGTATACACTGGGAGCTGCAGACAAAGGGGCAGTCAAGCCAGGCCTTTGTACCTAGCAAGATTTTCATTAGAAATTGAACTATTCTTGAACACAACTACTTGTTCTGCCTAAACAGCCATATTGTGCAATTTCTCTTTGCAACTGCAGCTTCTGTGCACAGCCTCTTGTCAGAGAAGTGCCGGAACAATCCTTATTATCATAGATTCAGAAGAGGATTCAGTGGTGCCTATGCATAAAAGAGCAAGTAAACCATTAGCAGAAGTGGTTGGGCTGTCATGAAACAGTATTCAAAAAGTGGTTCTCTACCCAGTCACTTGTGAGGATCACAAGGGTCCTCTTAGATGAGTTTAATTATTTTTAATAGCTCTTTTCAGAGAGGAATTGGGTTATATGTATGAGCCCTGGGAGTGTGGCAAGTAGTAGGCATGTGTTCATTTGTTAAACTTCCATACTTGCTTTAGAAAAAGCAGAATATCCACACATGATCTTTCTTGAGAAGGTTTCATTGATTTTTTCCCAGGCTAATGAAAATCTATAAATATTCTGACAATTTTTGGTATGAGAGGTTATTTGCTGAGGTAAAAATAAATATAAATGATGAAATGTTTATACATTGAGGCCAGTACCTGCAGTTATGATAACCATAATAATTATTACAAGGTTTAACAAACCTGCTTTAGGGCATAAACTAAGTGTCTCAGTAAAGCCATCTTTTAATTAATTGAAAATGTTTCCAGTGGCTTCAGATGTAGTTGTTTAAGCTCCCAGTCTGGTAAAGACTTTCTCTTCCCCAATCTAAGCTATTGTTGGGCTGGAGAAGAAATTTACCAGAAGATAATGTTCCTTCATTTACAATTACCACTACTGATTACCTGGCATTTTTCAGTGTGGAAGACAGACTTCTGAGCTATATAAAACAATGGCTTTATTCAATAACATATTTTTTCTAACTAAAAATGAAAAGATTATTTTGAAGGTAAACTAGAAAAATATATCATGAAGTAAAGCTATTTTCTACTTCTTGTGTTAGCTTTGTTGGTAAAATATTTATTCTTCATATATTAACAAGTGATAATGAGTAATCAAGAGATTACAATAATTTTGGGTCTGTGATTCAACTCTAGGGTAATTTGGAAATGTTAACCTTGTGTAAAAAGTCAATTATAGTTTTTCACGGTAGTTGAACAATATCACTGTAATAACAAATAGTAGTACTTACTGGTCAAATGAGATCAAATCAGTTCATTAGTATTCTCCGTGTTTTATCAGAATAGACTCTGAGCTCTGTTAATGGGGATGGACCATATCAGTAAGTCTCACACACCACACAAAGATGCCGCGTGTGATGTTCATAGGAACCCAGGAGTTGATGCAGGAACACTATGAGGCTACAGAAGAAATCAAAGCTCTTTAACGCGGAGTCAGTGTCTGGCAGTGTCTGGCTTTTCTCTGTTTCAAGCTAATTTAAAATTTCTGTGATTATAATACATGTTAATAATACAAGCACTGCAGATGTGTTTCCTGCCTAAGTAGGAAGACACTGATTCTGTGCTTGCTATCAGAAGATCAGACCTTACCAGACAGAGCATGGGAAGCAGGACCCAGGCCACCAGACCCAGGCAGCTCATGTTTGTTATCAGTTTCCACACAGCTCTGTTACACCAAAACTAGGCAGCTTAGGAAGATGTTAACAAGCAATGGTTGTCTGTTTTTTACTCTATATTCAAGACAATAAATCATCATCTTTGCCACATTAGGATCTGAATTCTTGATCAGCTTAAAGAGGTATTTGATTTTTCGTGGGCCTGCAGTATGTTATTTAAAAAAAACCCCACAACACAACAGAAAATGAAAGTTGCAGATAAAACTTTCCAAATTAATTATCATTCATGTTCAACTGCCCTGTAAAAATAAATTAATCATCATGTTATGGTATCAATAAAACAACAAAGTATACTGCTGGAGGAGACAGAGAGCTGCCATTGGATGTCATCCTTCTGCCCTAAGCAGATCCACAATATCTAAAGAGTAGTACTGATAGAGTAGTTCCTGCCATTGACTTTTGACCAATTATTTTTTTCTGGATTCTTTAAAGTAGAATACAAAATTAAATTAATAAAATATAAGAAGAGAATTATACTTTCAAATATTTTTCTCCATAACTTAAGACAGAAGAGCAAAACAAGTTAAGGCTTTAACATGGCAGTATTCACAGTCATATCGAAAGCCGAAATAATCCATCTGGGTGAATCTGTGCATTTATGCTATTGATAAATCAAGATGTCTTCTGAAATTGCAATTTATGTAGTGCCACAGCTTTTACCACAATGGTATGTGCCATTTAGGAGTGCCTCCTAAAGCAGTTTTACACATGGAGGTGGATAAGTGCGATCCTCATTCCTTAGGTAGTATGAGTACTATACTTAGGTAGCATAGTGTATGTAACCCAGCCCTGGAACCATACCAGTACAATACACATATTTTCATTCTTGATCCTTACCTTAGAAATTGTCTTTGTGAGTTGAGCCTAAACCACACTTTATTAACACTTAACTCTCTTTTACACTGAGTTGCTGGTTCAACAAGATATTTTCAAATTATAAAATTACCTATCCTGTTTGTGATCCTGGATGATGGTATTTCTTGCCAAAACAAATAGGCTTGCTATCAGCATTTACGCTTTAAGAAGCTCGTGCCTGAACAAGATTAGCAGGAACCATGTATGTTCTCAGGAAGTGCTGTTATGAACAACCTTCACCAACACAGCTATATCTGCCAGCAGAACAGCTTCTGCTCTCTCCAGGCAAGTGAGTATTTATAAAAAATTCTGATATCCTAAATATTAAGAATGTAAATATTATTAAGAACATAAACATTGTAACAATTTCTGACATCCTAAATATTAACAATATTTTGTAGGAAACAGTTTAATATCTAAATTGCAGTTCTAGTAAATAGCACCAATGCACTGAATACACGGGCCTTTGCATTTGGGTGCTCTAGACAGTTTGAAGAGAAACCTGTCCAAATAGTTCTGCATGATGTGGACATCTTTCTTTCAGTGCCTCACAGAGATTCATTGGGCTGTCCAGGCCAGGATCAGACCCAGAGTGAAGTGTCCATCTACACAAGGTCTGAATTTGGACCCAAGACTCTCTCAGGCTTAAAAAAATTCTACAGCAGTTTACTAAAACAAAATCAATCAAAAAAGAACCCCCTCAACCCTATGATTAATCAAATCAAATATAAGTTCCGGTAGAATAATTATTTTCAGGATTAAAGAGAACACAGGGAGACAGCAAGCCAGACTTTTTAGCCTGAAGGCAGGGGTTTATTTATCCTCTGCATTTTAATGTTTTTTTTTCTTTTTTCAACAAAAAGCTAAGGAAATCACTGGTTTTCAGCACTTCTTCTCTGGTACTTTGCAAAATTAGTATAGGTTTTAGAAATCTCTTAATAAAATGTAGCCACAGTAACAGCCAATTTAACAGACTCACAGCTAGCCTGCTTGCTGTCATTTTACCACCTGGGAAAAACAGCCATCTAATATTAATTACAAATCACCCCCAAATCTTTGCAGGTTGCAAATACAAACACATTTATAGGCTATGCTCTCTAATATCTGATTTTATGGTCAGAAAAGCCAGAGCCAAGGAAATTCCCCATGTCCCCATGTCAAAAGGCAATAAACTGCGCCACCGCAGAACAATTATATGAACTGATTTTTTTTCTTATTCATCCTCATCTATGAGGTTCATCTGGTTAGAGTCTATGAAGATATTTTTGTAGAAGAAACTTCTCACCTGTTAAGAGTTTCCAGGAGGGAAGTGTTTTGTGTTTTGTTTCTGTTGCACTTTTTGTGCTAAAAGCAAAATTTTGCTTTAATTTTGTACAATGGTGTAAACCCTGACCAGCTTCCTTCACCAACAGAAAACCTAGTGATTCAGGGTTTGTACAAAACTAACTGTACATAGAGAACCACCCATGCGAGGAAGTTATATACCCTAAAGGACCTTCATTGAGCAGCAACAAACATATTCAGGCGTAGGAGCTACTTTAGTACCCTCGCAATCTATCCATAAAAAGTGCACATATTCTGAGGGTCCCAACCTCAGAATCTTTGGAGAGAAACTCTTCCTTTTATATATATATATATATATATATGCTATTGAAGTTTCCAAGCAGTGCTAATGCAATCTGTTGTTGGTGTTGTAGGGAAATAAAATTGCATACTTTGTCAGACCAGATGGAAGTGAAATTTGTTCGATTTAATATAGTGTAGACTCTCTCCATTATCCTGAAATATAGATAAGAAACTAGATAAGAAACTAGAAACTAGATACTAGAATTCCAGAATGCTAGAAGCTATATAAGCTACCCAAACATTTGAAGTATTGCTATAATAATTTCTTACTATAGACAGCGTCTCCCAGTTGACCTTTTCCTTCTTCCTTCCAGGTTGCCTATTATAACTCCCTAGTTTGGAATAAAGTGTGATTTCAACCCTCTTAGCCACTAGGATTCCCTCTTAGCTGTTTTAGGCGCTAAGAAGACTGGGAACACCACTGTAAAGAAATGGAGATGATGAAGATGACAAACTGGAAGCAGGTGGGAGCTCTTCAGGTCACTGGAGAGGAAAGATTGACATATCAAATGGGGTGTGTGAACCATCAGAGATCCCAGATACAAGTATTTAGAGCTATCCTAACTTTAGCTGCTTTAGAACAGCATTTTTCTCTGACAGGCATAGCTAATGCAGTCTGGTTATTTCATCCTGAGCTTGGGTGTTTCTGCATATACAAATTGCATTGTGCCATATAGATAAAGACACAAAAAGCCTGGAGCTCAATGCCGAATGAGAACCAAAGAAAAGACTTATTTCCATGGTTCTCATAAACCATCTGCATGAATTTGTGCAAAATAGGTGCTGGACATGAGGAAATTCACACTGCGTAACATAAAGCTCTAGTAGGCTGCTCTGTAAGCACTGGCCATTGCTCTTTTTTATAAAAGAGCATTCAGTCAAAGCACTATGTGTGACAGAGAGAAGATACAGTCATCAAAACATTAAGCTCACATGAATTCCCCATTTCCTTATGGGAAAGACTCTCCAGGATTTGAACACTCACCAAACCGTGTGGCCATTCTGAACCGAGTTCTGAGCATTGGAGCTCCTTGTTGATGACATTTTCCATCAACATCTGTTATGGACCTGCCTCCTTTTCCCCTTTTAAATTGGTTTCCATTGTCAGTGGAGCAAATATGCAAGCGGAAATTCATATGCTGCACATAGATGTCCTTTATAGTATTTAAATTCTTTCCTGGATCACGCTTCACATAGAGATAAGCCAAACATGAATTGCAACATATAGCTTTAGGAGGACAAAGTTTTAGAGAAGGAACCTTTTTTGCTGAAAATGAAGGTTCTCAGCTCAGTTTATGAGGCTTAGGACATATTTTTCACAATATTATCATTTATAGTCACGAATTGCTTTAAGCTGACAGAGGGGAGATTAAGGTTAGATATTAGGAAAAAGAAATTCACTATGAGGGTGGTGATACACTGGAACAGGTTGCCTAAAGCTTACTTCACTCTGCATTTGCCACTCAATATCCCCATGTAGACAATCCTTCAGTAGCTGCAGATAGGTCTCTATCTCCTGGCTATCATGGATGGATCTATGGAGATCCTGGCTGCAACTTTAGTCAGGCTACAGAAAAACAGGATTTCAGGTAAACCATAACCTTAGAAAGTCTCTTCCAGACTCTGTTTCGTAACTTTTACATAGCGGAGACTATAGACCTCGAAAAAAACATCATGGCTCTTTTTGACCAAGGTGGGGCAGTATCCTTGATACAAGCCATGCCACCTTGGCCAAAAAATAACAGGCATGACATTTGCTAACACATTATTTGAAATGTGTTCAGAAAAAAATATAAAATAGTCTAAAGAGACTATAAAATCCCAAAGCCTAGACTTCATGGGCCATGCAATAATGAGTGAATTCAAAAGGGTATTGAAAGAACATGAAATAGGCAGATACAGACACATTTATAGTGTGAATGGCACCATGTGTAGAGGCCTCTAAAATGTGGACAAATAGCTAAGCATATAAATGTGAATGTTCTCTGTGGTTTGTTTTCTTGGCACATCTTCTAGGATTCACTTCTTCTTGTATTTATTACTTAACGCATTGCGGATAATTTGTTAGCATCAGCTATTTCTCCCTTTAGGAGGCCCTACTAAATGAACACATTTGAAGTCGATAAAAACCAATCTCCCTAGAATAAAGAAAAACCAGTTTCTTGCTCATAAGGAACAAAATTATATTTCACATTCCAAGTAGTCTGTTGTTCGTTTTCAAATTGGCAGGAATAAAGTTGAAATCATGTCTAGATGGGTTATGTGAGAACTACCGGAGTTTGGAGGTATTTTATTAGGGAAAAGAAGATAAAAAAAATATCAAAAGTATCTCAAATAGAGGTTATCCATGTACACAACATTTAAATTTGGGACAAGCGTGAAATAAGTGTCTGATTAGTAAATAAGCCCATAGTTCCCCCACAACATACTACCTAGTAGCTGTAGAAAGAGTAGTTATATAATGGGTTAAAAAACACACAGTCAAGAAACTCAGGCTAGAACTAGTGTTACATTCAGCTTTTTCTTTTATCATGCCTTACAAGTAGGGGCAAGCTCTAGTTACCTTTGTACTGAAAAATAAAAGGATCTCTATTAAAAATAAAGCAAACACTACACTACAAAAATAATTTTATAGCAATTCTTAATGCAATTTATTTTTTGCAGTTTTATGTTAGGAATGGTGATCTTGGTCACCTTGGTTAGGACACTGGGCCTATACAATAGATTCATAGAATCTATTGGTAGGAAAACACCCTTGTGAATATCAAGTTCAACTGTTAACCTAACACTGCCAAGTTGGCCACTAAACCATGTCCCTAAGTGCCACATCTATACATCTTTTAAATACCTCCCTTAATTGCTACTACTAATATTAACAATTGCAGGGAATTAATGACAAAAAAAAAGACAATAGAGATGTAAAAATGCCTGAGATCACCATCTGAGAACATAACTCCTCTTTTATGGCAGTTCTACAATGACTACACCATATGCAGATACTATTAGAATAAAAAAGTGGATCTATTTCGTCTGTTTCTGGTTGTTTTTATTAATTGTTCTCTTCTGGGTACTTGAACATAGTAAGAAAAACGCAGGCTGTTACTTTAATTTTCATTTACATGATACCAATTAATAAACAAAGAAATTTGTTGTGTTTATTTTTCCAACTATCCTTTCATTCCCACTATTTGGACAGCAGTATCTAAGATCACCCCATTTCTGAGAGTATCCTTGAAAAGTCATCAGCATTAGCAATAGCAATCAATGGTTTCCTGAACTTTCAGAAGGTAGAAATGAAGCTGAGAGTGCTATGTGCCTAAAAATAATGTTGCCAAAATGAATGCCAGAACTTGAAAAGACAAGAGAGGCAGAAGTCTGAAGCATTTTAGAAATGTCATCAAGCCCAAGTATTAGAAGGAAACACTTTAAAAAGTAGGCCTAAGAGATGGGCTATGGTTAAAGTCTACTAATAGGGCAGGCAGTGACAGGGTCCAATAACGTTTGCTCTAAACTTCAACAGGAAAAGGACAGTCACTAAACATTAACAAGGGGATTTGTCTGATCAAAACCTGATGGCTACATATGCACTACTCTGTGAAATTCATTTCAGCTAATAGCAAGAATATCTCATCCTAAATAACAGGTAATGGTTTTAAACTAAAAGAGGGGAGATTCAGACTAGATATAAGGAAGAAATTTTTTACTATAAGGATGGTGAAACACTGGAACAGGTTGCCCAGAGGTGGTAGATGCCTCATCCCTGGCAACATTCAAAGTCAGGTTGGATGTAGCTCTGAGCAACCTGATCTACTTGAAGATGTCCCTGCTCATTGGGAGGGTTGGGCTAGGTGACCTTTAAAGTTCTCTTCCAACCCAAACTACTCTATGATTCTGAAGCAGACACAATAGGTCAGAAGAAATGTTCCCTAACAGAGTGTGGTCACTGCATGGGCTGCGCAAGTCCCATTGAAAACAAGCCACGTGTGGAAAAGTACTTTGTAGGTAACCAAAACACAGTGAGATTAATCCTGTACTATTGAAAGTAAAATGGTGCATCTCAGTTCAAGATTTATATGAACAGAATTGTAAAGTTAGAATTTTGGACAAATACTATAGCTTCTAGAAAATCCTAGTTTGTGTCTGCCTGAGAAACCCAGCCAGTACTGCTGAACATTCTTTAACATATTAAGTGTTTTATATTCCTTCTATAAACAGCACAATGAGAACTTACTCTTTTGCACACAAAAAAACCTACAATACCCTTTGTGATTTCTGTCTAAAAACAGTTATTGAAAGATCAAAACAAACCTTTCACTTGTTTGGCTTTTTCTAATACAAAAAAATAAAGTGTCTACTGCAGCACCATCCATAAGTGAGAGAAAAGGACCTTCCAAAACACCGTTCTCTATTACCCCTTGTTTGTAGATGGCAGTGGACAGAAGTTGGCTCTTGGATACTGAAATACTATCTTGAGTGCAGGCAAAATTAAATCATGTTCTCTCAAGAAAGTCCAGAGCTGGTTGCTCCTGCCCCAGGAAAGGGATCATAGCATGGGGAAGTCATATGGGGGCAGCTTGCTCCTCTGGGGATAGTGAGGACAGCAATTGATACTTCTTAGAGATGTCCCCTCCCCATGGACTGCCATCATTCTGCTGCTCCAGTCCTCTCTGATACATCATACTGCTGCCCCATTCCCCTCTGACACACCAGCAGCAGAGGGGCCTCCTGCCCCCTTTCTAGGTTTGGCTCTTTGTTTCCACAGTGCCTTTGATCATGTAAACAACTACCACCTCCACTTCAAGTTTTACAAATCAAAATGAAACAACAGTCTACATCAAACCCAATTGGTTGTGGGTTTTTTTGGTTTTTTGTTGGTTTTTTTTTTTTAAAGTCTCAAGGATATGTTGCTTTTTAAATTGCCACAGAATAAGACAGTACCTTCTTCCTTTACCAGCTTCCTTTTGTGCAGTTGTATCAGTATTGCCTTTTGTACGCACTGGATAGCTCATCATTCTGTGGGTAAGAGACTGGTGGTGTGGTTAGCCAAAAGCACCAGCCCATCTGACCCTAAAGATCTCTGAGCAAGCATCATTATCTGGGAAATGCTATTGTAGCAATCCTGCTGAGCTGGGATCAAATAGTATTGATTTGTATTTGTTAATTCCTTCCCCGAAAAGCTGGCAATTACCATGAAGCAGAGCTAGTCTGAGAAGGAATTTCTTAAATCCCACTTACAAGGGTTTCTCTCCTGATAACCAGAAGAAACTTCTGCAGCTTGCCTTAGTTGTAAATATCAGTGCTGTGATGTGAGGAAAGGAGAAGAAAAAACAAACACCCGCAGCAAAGTTCAGATTTAAAACAAAACAAGCTAGAAAAATAGCAGAATATCATAACTTTACTGATGCCTTTTGGTGGAGGAAGAACACATCCTTGTGACTGCTGCACAGTTTTGTCCTGTCCGACTGTTCTTGCCAGCTCACATTTCTTCAATTAAAACACTTCCCACTTATTGTATATAGTGCCTTTCATTCAAGTATCTCAAGTTACCTTGCGAACACTGATTTTGCCTTTCAGCCTTCCACAAAGAACAACCATAGTCCAAAGTCACAAATTTTTCAATGAGGAGAGAAATGTTGTCTTGGTTCCCAGCTTTATGCATTAGACACTAGTTAAGATTGTCTTTTTGCATATTCAGCATTTAGACCTTAAGGAGGTAATAAGAAAAAAGATTCTTGAAGATGGTAAAGACAAATCAGTGCTGTCACTGGAGAAGAGGAAAACAATTTTTAAAAAGGACAAAAGTTGATTTTTTGAAAGTCAAAACAATACTCTATTACTACATCTCAAATAAAGTGAAATGAAACAAAGAAATGCATCTTAGTGTTTTTGTTACTGTAGCCATATAGTCTGAATATCAGAAGCTGAAAGAAATCAATTTGGTTTAGAAAAGTAGATTGTTGATTGGTGTTTCTGCTACTATGCCATGTCAATGAGTGGTGCTAGCAATATAAATAGAACAATATGGATCTCCATTTATACCAAATATCTGCTGTGTTTTTTACATTGGGATCTGTATCTAAGTTAGTGAATTTTAAACATATCTGCGTACTACCTTAAGATTTGCATTCTAAAAAGAATTATGAACATGATTACTTGGTGTGAATTATGTGATTTTTATTTTTTTTTTGGGGAGAGGGAAAGTTACCTGTTGCCTTTAGTGTATGTTTATTCCTTACAAAGAATTGGAGGAAAGTAGGCCAGTATTGGAAGTCATAAATATTTCTCTTTGAACCCCAGCAAACTTTTCATTCCTTGATTTTTGATTCCTAAAAGGATAAAGTGTAACATGTACCATGTCTTGCCTTAATTTTAACTTTCTACATTCACAGGGCACCCATTCCCCTTCAATTTTCAACAAAATAACATTTTATCACTATCAATCAGGGCTGTCATTTGCGAAAAGCGGAATAGAGTAATTTGTAAAACTGAATTTTCCCACCTTTCTATCAAAAATATCACTTCCTTATTGCATTGTGGTTGAAATAGGCTAACTGGTTAGTTCTCAATTAAACCAAATTTGGAATACAGAAAATATCCTCAGGAATGGGGACAACACTTTTCGACAGAGGAAAAGTTCATCTCCTTCAGGGAAGCTCAGCATTCACACCAAAACATAGTAATGGGTGGGGAGGAAGAGAGAGTTTTTCTCCAGCAATAGCAGTGTCCTCAATTCATGTATATGAAAATATAGACTAGTATTTTTTATTTTAATGAACAGTGTCAATAGCACCTGCAGCCATTGCTGTCCGTTTGGTGTGGTTGCTGATGCTCTTATGCACTGCTGACTCCCAGCAGGTCTGGTTCAGGCTCCAGTTTCCCAGGCAGCCTATTGCCATCATTACTGACCTGAGGACACCATCTGATCTCTTGCTCAAAACCCTTCCAGGCGAACCTTCATATGTCCACATTTCCTAGCATACAAGCTGTGCTACCTGGCCTTCTGCACCCACCTCTCTAGACCCTTTATCACCACAGCAAAGTGCCAGTAGTTTTCTCTGTTTCACATTGAATGCTACCCAGTGATCCCACTCTTTTGGATGAGCAGCTCCCGTGCTGCCCAAACTCTGCCAAACTTTGCAATTATGATGCCAATAGAACAGGTACCTGCAGCATGCTCCTCAGGGTCCTGTGTGGCCTCTTGCATTTCCTCCTTCATGATTATCTGAAAATATGTCCTCCAAATGCACTTAAAACACAGTTAAGGTGGAATGGTTAATAAAGCAGCATGTTTGTGTTTTCACAATGCGTTGCTAAGGGATGTCACAACTAGAGACTGTTATCTAAGCAGTCAGACTGTTTGCAAGACGAAAAGCAAATTGATCGAGGTCTTTCTCCCAAGTACCCTAACCAGATACGATAAGAAACAACAGTACCATTGTTTGCTTCCAGTACATGAACCTCCCCAGTGTTGCTGTTATGTAGACATTAAAAAGTTTATCTCTGCTGATATTTACTATTTCACTTCCAACAATGTGGACTTGGTGAAATTTCTGTCATGAAATTGCCAGTTGCTCTCAGTCACAGAAACTTATTTAAAGCCAATTAAAGTTTTGAATGCTTCTTTTCCAAAGTCAGGTCACTTCAAAAAGATATATTGACTTGCAACCTGAAACACAATGATCTGACGTCAGTATTCAGGCACTTCACATTCCAAAGCACTCTCTTTTGTGTTTAGAGACCTCATGATGTTATGCCAAGCCATAGACCAAACAGCAGATTTAAGATTTAAAAAAGTAATAACACATCAATTAATTTGGCAATTTTAACATATAAATCTACACACACAATCTGCAGTCCATAATGCAACAATAATCTTCTGATCTTTTGGACTAATTCCTAAAGGCAAAGGTTTTAGCTACAGATGAGAACAACAGAGAACACAGTTCAGAGGCATTAATGAAGTTATTGTTTTGTACAGATATAAAATCTATGCAGAAGATCTTCGTTACATGCCAAAATATCAGTTAGTGGTTTTTCCTTTTCACTGTCTTCACTGTTCTTTCCCTTCATTGTACATAATACTTTCCCATGTTCTCACCAGGTTTTTGTCCTAGCACAGTGAGAGGGAGGGTGGAACACCCTCTGCAAGGAAACATTCAAGCTGTGTACTGCATGCACAACTCTAGCCAGCTGGTGGCATATAAACATCCGAGGTCATATTCAGTCCATGCATACATGACCTCAGAGCATTATCTGAAGCCTTTTCACTGACCCCAGGGGCACTGGTTCCTCAGCTAAACCAAGTGTACTATGTGTATATAAACCTCTGCCATCCACACTTTGGCCAGATTTGATTCATCAAGGCACATGACCTCCCAAATCTCACCCCAAAATCTGAAAGCCAAGTGAAGGAGCAGTATAATTAAACACACTTCATGCAAAGATTGTTAGGTAATTTTCACTTGGATCTTCAGGAAGGAAAAATAAAGAGTTGCTTTTGCTGACTAACTTGAATCATGTACTTTACAAAGAAAGAAAACAGACTACTCATTTTGTAGAAGAATAGATAATACTGTCCAACAAGGCTGCTCTCTTTACAAAAGGAGCACTGACTAAATGAATCTTTTCTTACTGTGGAGGCACAGGGTAGACAGTAAACACATGAGATCTTTAACCTTCCCTCCAGGACAGACACTGAAGAGGCATCAGGAACCCCAGTTTATAATAAACAACTCCTCCATATTACACTGCATCTAACAATACAACACTGACTGCTGCTGCTGCTGTTGCACTGGAATGTCATTACTGGTTACAAGCCCAAATCCCTCTGTGGGACCTGACCATCTGGTATGGAGAACAGGACACAGTTTGATGCAGTCTTATCTATGGACAGGAAAGCAAAACCAGCAACAGCAGAATGAGGTAGTGCCTAAAACACGAAATGCCTGTAAAAGACGGATGTGCCAACTTCTTGTTTTATTTCATCACCTTGCAACTGCAGAGGAATGATTCTTGCCCAGATCCTCGGAAAGAGCCTGTGACATCTTTCAGCTTTTGTACCCATGTAATGTGAGCCTACCCACAAGTCCAAGTTTTACAGTTCCTAGGCTATTATCCAAATCCTTTGATTTGCAACTGACACTTTCAGAGGACACATCATCTTCCAGAGCTACTATAAAACCATGAAGACAAGTGAGGTGAATGATAAACTGAACAAGTTTGAAGCAAAATTGATAACTGATACATCTAGATCTTTGGGGAGGCTGAAAAGGAAGTAATGATACAGCTGACTTTGCTGAGTTGTTTTCTGTAGCTTAAATTCTGCATTTTAGAAGTGACTTTAGAACAGTCATCTTTAACAAACTGATATCTTTTTACAGACAAAAAGAAAGTATTAGAATAATGTTGGAATAATGGCCAATAAAATAGCTCTCTTGGAAGAAGAAATGTTGACTTAAACAAGTCTTTTCATGTAAGGAACAAGAAATCGGGCTTCTTCGACCACTTTTTCAAGTGTACCCCTGCACAACATTTCCAGCTCTGCTAAAGCCAAAATTCCAAAACCAGAAAAGTGTTATCTAGTGTAAAGCCAAAATAATGGGATATGGTAATGTACCCAAATTTTGTGATGATTATGATACTGAAAATGTCAAATATGATCAAGTTTAACCATCATTGATTTGCATCATGCAACACTAAGATAGAATACACAGCTGATCCATGTGAAACACAGAAGCATTTTTCCCCTCGTTTTTATTTCACTGCGTTTGAATTAATTCTGCTTTGTTCTTGGTCCATAGCCAAGATGAACACTGATTTTAGCTGATTTGGGTTTTTTCCTTCATTATTTTAATTAGACAGTAACATACTAGAGTTCATTGCTCAGCTATATTGCTATATCTAAAACCTATCAGAGGCTTGGTGACTGCGTGTACTATCCCAGGCCTTCTCTAAACAGGGTGCAAATATTTTATCAGCTCTCCATAAGATTTCTACTAGAAAACAGCATTCTTTGGCCTGCTTTAGACATGATATGCACAGTTTTTGAAATGCCTTTCCACTCTGTTTCAAATTTGCCCTTTCTAGTGCTGCCTTTTAGCATAGGAGAAGGGCAAGAAATGCTCAGATGTCCCTGTGGGCTGGGGAAGATGCCCTGGCTTCCGCAACCCCTGTGGGACTCCAGCCTCCCCTCATCCCCAGGAAACCCCACAAGGCATGAAACATCCCAGCAGTGCCACAGGATTCATTCACAGAGTCTGTTTTTTTGGAGCTGATTATAACAACAGCGAATTATCGCTCACATGGAGCACACACTTCATTTGTACAAGCTGTCACAGAGCGAAAAGAGTCCTTGCTTGATCACTGTTTTGCTTACTTTACTTTTTTTCTTCATTCTACCTTTTTCTTCACATTCATTCAGTTAATCAAGTTATTAAAATAGGGCTACAGGCCGAGGAATTTTATTTCAAATCTGAAAGTTGCAGAAAAATAAGGCAGCAGTGCTGGGTGCACACTTTCCTCTCTGCATGGTATAATCAATTAAACAGCAGATAGTAAAGGGGAAAGGTAAGTTTATTATCTCTGCTTTACTCCACTGCCCATTTCAGAGCCTCCAAATTTAATTTAGAGTCATCTGAAGTCTGTCACCTGTGTGATATCCACCTTTTGTTCAATTATGTCAACTCTTTTCCATCTTGACTTTTTATCCTTAGAATCATATAATCATAGAATTACTTAGGTTGTAAAGCACCCTTATGATCGTCAAGTCCAACTGTAAACCTAACACTGCCAAGTCCACCACTAAACCGTGCCCCTAAGTGCCACATCTACACGTCTTTTAAATACTGCCAGGGATGGTGACTCCACCAATTCCCTGGGCAGCCTGTTCCGATGCCTGATAAGGAAGGTGAAGGAATTTTTCCTAACATTCAATCTAAACCTCCCCTAGTGCAACTTGAGGTCATTTCCTCTTGTCCTATCACTTCTTTCTTGGGAAAAGAAACTAACACGCACCTCGCTGCAACCTCCAAGCACAGAAAGTGTCACAGAGAAAAATGTCTCAGCATGGTTTAAAAACAGATCAAGATCAAAACAGACTATTGACTTATTAATGGCAGAAATCAATAAACTGTGCATTCAGAATCAACAGAGAAATCACAATACTACATACTTAACACCAGTTGTTAGCAAACATCTATAGATTGCTAACCACTTATCTAACTAGCAGTGTCTAATAGCAACACAGACATACACTCAGTGGCATGTGGCTTTTGTGGGCACCCACCATATGAACGTTATCAATTTTGGACAATTTTGGGTGTCCCATTCACCTGTTACATATACAAGCCCTCCTGCCTTAACAGCCATTATTATCCAGGCCATTTTATGAAGGGCAGACCATAAGGACATCCCTATAAGAAGTCCTAACTAACTTCACAAAGTGTATTGTATTACATGTTTTTCCCAGTCACTACTAAGGCTAAGAATGCTGTTGTCATCCTCTAATACAGTCAGAAAGTATTTTCTGTCATTTGCTCTCCAAAATAAGCTCAGCTAGCAGGAACTGATGTCAAAAGACAATTATCATGAGATTTAATGCAGCAGACAGATACAGTTTTAGAAGTATGAATGTTTCTAAGAAGAACAGCCATTGGAACAAGTTATGTACTGATGGTGTGGCATCCATCTATTCAGATCAAGACAAGCTGCTATTCTTAGAAGATATGCCATAGGCCGAACATAAATTATCATGCAGGAAACTGATTTTTCTTGGCCTTTGTTACAGAAGTCAGATTAAAGGAGAGCAAGTATGGTTACTACATGTCTAAATTTTCCAAATATGTGCTATTTTCTATCTAGAATTTATGTAAAATCCTATTTGGAATTAAAGGGTTTGGGCCATTTTTCTAGAAGTCTCTACTGCACACATGTAAAGGGCTGCATGCATGCTGTGCCAGTGACCTGTGCATGCACCATAAACCCGAAAAGCCCTATTGAATACTGACTAAGCAGCCCCAGGTCAGCAGTACTTTTTTATACAATCCTTCCCAGATGTGTCATATACTGTATGTGCAGATGTGCTATAGAATGTATATTTCTGCTTGGGAAATCCCAGCCAAAGTTATAGAAACCCTTATAACAGTTATTACCATCATAGGTAACTGATGTTTTTTAATTCAGTCCTAACCTTTAAGAAGAAACTTTCCCAAGACTGCAAAAAGTTTTGCCAGCCATGGATGAGGAAATAAAAGGAGATACTCCATGAACTGAAGGACAGTTTGAAGGACAGCATGATGTCATTTACATAAGCATAAACCAGTGAAGTAAGAAAACATTTAACAGGTTAAAAAAAAATCCCAAAGAGGAACCACTTTCAAGGCCCTTTCTCAGTGGACCATATTTCATATGTTTATTGATGAATCTTTAACCTGGCTTTTTTTCCTCAAGTTTGCCCTTATCAGGAGAGTGCAGAGCTCTAAAGAATAGGTGAGGATATTCAGACAGCTCTGTTTCTTCAAAGCAGACATAGCTGTCTGACTGGGCTTCTTGTTTGCTTTTTGTGGGTTTTATTTACATTTTCAAGTTCTTCATTCCAGCTGTGCCTGAAAGTGGAGGGGACAGTTTAGTCCCATTCAAGCCAAGTTCATGTGTGGTATCCGCTCCTACTTTCTCAAGATGGGAAGATAGCCAAAGGACATCCAATCAGCAGGAAAATGATCTTCAGGGATGCTCGAGGAAGGATCCATCAAAGTAAAGAGCCAACACAGCTGGAAAAAATAGGAGAGACCAAGACCTCACCAAAAGCCAGATGTTCAATGCACATTTTCCTTTTTTTTTTTTATTATAATACTTTAACAACAACAGAAAAAAATAGGGTTTTTTCTTGAAAATACTTTGAAATAAGTTTATATATAAAATGTTATTGATTGGAGGAGAAACATATGCTTCTTGGCCCAGCAATGCTCAATGCAGTCAACATTAGATTTGTTTTCTTTCTGTGGATGCCTATTGGTTTTGGATTAGTTGCATTGTAGAATTAAATTTATATGAAAGGATTTAGCAGACAAAACAAAAATACTTTAGAAAAAAGTGATTTCAAGCATATTTTGATGGGAAAAGAGATATAAAATCATGGGGAAGGGTGTAGCTGAAGAATAAGAAGTCTATAGGGAATCTTTCACTTCAGAACTTAAAAGCTTGGTAAATCCAGTGCTGAACTAAAGTACAAGGGACTGTGACTGAAGCAATGCCAAAAGAAAGAAAAAGGGAGGATCAGATGTTGAAAAAGCCAGAGTTGTATTGAAGAAGTCAGTCTGGGGGTACAATGGTAAAAGAACTTGGAAATAGATATGCCTTGTTAGGGCCAGATGTCTCCGTGTCTCTGTACAGGTGTGACGAGTATTCCCCCTGATATACAACAAACTTGAAGAGAAAGAGCACTCAACAGGGATTTGAGAGTTCAGCTCTAGGCTCTGTTATGGACATTTTCTGCGTGTACATGAAGTCCTGATCCTCCCTCTTTACGTCAGCCTTGGCTGTGAGCTCTCCTAGAAAGAGTGTCCTGTTGCATTTACAGCTACTACGCTATTTGTAATAATAAGGCATGTTGTCAGAAACTGAAAATTTTCATAACAGTTCTATTCAGTCAAAATTGATAAATTTTACAGTGTTTCAATCAAGAAGCAGGCTCATAATGGCAGATGGGACCTTTTATAAAAAGAGAAGGAATGTGACGTATTAGCGATGACAAAATCATGATTAGACTAGTCAAATGAGATAACACAGAGAAATAGCCAAAACATGAAACTAGATCTGTTTATGAGGAAAATGGCTAAGTACAAGGTCTTCTGATGGTCATGCTATAGAGCCTAAGGCTGATTCAGACCTTCATAGAGTCATGATTTATCACAGGAAACTCTAAATATTCCTGATACAACCTGACAAAGAGTCGTAGTAATGAATTACCCTATTATTTAGAAATAGATTATTATCTATTTTGATAGATAATAGAATAGAAATTATCTATTTTGGTTAGAAATCAGAAGAATTAAAAAAGTTAGAATGTGGTTCCCAACACTTACAAAATGGAATTTTTAGCAATATAGTAAAGGAATTACAGTAAAAAGCAAAAATGAAATGTTATATATGTTGTCTGCTTTTCAGATAGGATTTATTGCACTTATCCAATGGAATTGAGCATGGCAGGGACTACAGAAGAGAACCCGACGTATCCCACCCCACATTATCTTCCAGCTTCCTGTCACAGCTCCTTTTGTGCTCCAGGAAATGTTCCTTTTATCTTCAAAGCTATCCAACTCTTAAATTATCATTGGCTTCCTTTCAAGATTTTTATAACCCTTTCCTCAAGCTATACAATTACCTTTCCCAGTTGACCACCTTGAGATCTTCATAGTCCTCCTACTTTGGCTGAACATTTCCAACTCTGGCCTCTTCACCTTTTAACCCCCTCACCAAAGAGAAAGGGCTTCTCAGCCCTTCCCTGAAGCCTATATCCTGGCTAAGGTCTCTTTTTTCTCTCAGCAACCCTCAGAATAAGTTCAGATTTTCCTTAAAAATCACCCACCACTCAACACTTCAAAACTGCCCCAGGTGAGCTAGCTCCTCTAAAAGTCGTCTTTGAGCTAACAGAGGAGAGGGAAGCTTTTTTCAAAGCTTCTGGTCCTGAAGTTTTGGCAGTTTTTGCTCCTCCCAAAAATGATCTGCTCTTCTGAGAATAATTTCTTATTTCCCAAGACTTCAGTCTTTACTTCAAAGAATCTCCCCAAATAAGCAGGTTTGGGCCCTCCGGTGTCCTTCTGTAAAATGTGTCCTTCTGTAACACGTGTCCTTCTGTAACACATCGAATGCGAATCATTGGTGTTGCAGACATACGCTAACTTCACAGAAACAGTATCACATTAAATTATTCATTTTACATTAACACTTGAGTATAATGGTCACTGAAAATAGACCTTTTTTGTTTCAGCTTCTGAAAACAGAAATTACAGGTATGAATGATGTAGAATAACTTGAATGACAAAATATATTTTATCCCTCATCTCCCAGTTAACCCTTTTGGCAGACTTTAAATGTCAATCCTATTGCAACAATTGATATGGTTATACTTAGAGTTTGGGGTTGTAATTATTTTAATTAAGATCAGTTATTTGTAGTAACTGGAATTCTCTTTTATAGGTTAACACATAACTAAAACTGTAAGTTTAGAGAGTGCTTGGGTTTTTATACATACTGTAGGTTGTATACAGTGTTACAAGAGTTCTGAGATTATTCTGACCCAGGTGTCTCTTTTACCCTCAAAAAGTATCATATGTTGTGGATATTGTGAGATCCCAGACAAAAGAACAGGAAAAAAGGAAGCTCTGGTTGAAAAAAAAATGAGGAAGAACAACAGCTCCTCTCCTGCTCCAAGGAATATACAAAGTCTCCTAGGACTGACTGCAGCTCTAACAGGGATGGAAAGTTTGCATAGGTCATGGTCTCATGTGCTCTGTACTGCGTGGAGAGTCTTGTAGATATTTGTCAAAATTCTTCAGCATCCTCTTGCATAGTCCAGGCCTTTAGTCAGGCATTTTATGAAATGAGGAAATACTGTATCTATAAAGACTAATTTTAGTCTCAGAATCAATGTTTCTGGCCATTCACACCAAACTTTGTTTCTGGAAAATCCTTTTGGTGCTACTGCCTTTTCGTTACACATCTGACACCAGAGCTGTGCTTTCATGTAGCACTGTTATTGCTTTGTGCTGTTTTTAAACTTTGTGTTTTAATCATAAGCAGCTGCCTCACTCAGTGAAAGGCTAATGATCCCCTAGAGTAAGAAAGAGGATAGAGAAGAGAAGAAAGAACAAGAGAATAGCTTCAACTCCGCGCCAGTATGTAAAGCATGACACAGGGACCTTTTGCTTCATCCCATGCAGGCTGGGACTTTGGGAAAGTCATCTCATTTCTCAGTAGTTCAGTGTTCCTAGGTTTGAAAACAAGCATGATGATAACTATAATGATAGTACATTTCCAAGTCCTGTTGGAGAAAAAGAAGTGTTGTATAAGAACATATATACAGTTGTAAGAATTGGAAAAACATTCGTATTTTCTTGGCACAACCCATGTTAAATCAACCATCCTTACTCTATGCTGTAAAAATATGGAACACATAAAGGACTTAATCTCTTGGTTTTGTATCAGATATAAGGTCTAGACTTGCTGTTTAAAGGAGAAAATAAATCTTCTCCTTAAGGGGACAGCATGAAAAGGGGATGAAGAAGAGAAGGAATCAGTGAAGCCTTTAGTAAATGTGACAGCTTTACTAGAAACAAGTAAATAATGCAGGTTAAAGAGAGATAAATAAAGGTCTGTCCCACCCAGTATAATTGTTTATAGAGTACCTGCCATTTTTCTTTACTGGAAGATATTAAATATGATAAATCTCTGCTGATAAACTACTCTTGTGTAGTCTGGCTTCCAACCCCCACAAGCTTTGAAATTTCAGGATTGCCTTATTTAAGCACTTGCAGTGTTAACTTTCACCAGACATCTCTAAGAATTCGTGGACTAGTCTCAAATATGAAGCTCATGGAGATTATTGTCAAATATAAGATCAAGGAAATTCCATCGAACATACCACAATCTCACAGACAGGCCTGGTGGCGAGCTGGATTTGATCCTATGAGGACTTCTACAGTCCTAAGCTGCTTTAGGAAAAAAAGTGAATGACATTTTCAAAAGCATGCAGGACCAGATGGTAATAAGCAGAGATAGATGGCTTCTCAAGGTTTCTGAGCATGTTTTTATGAAAACATAGCACAAGATATTGTATATTACAGCACGATATACCTATATAGGTATGCCTCTTGTGTGGTTGTTTCAAATTAAAATGTCATTAGTTTTATTAGCAAAGGCAGAGGTTGAAAATAATTTATGCAATCAATGCACACACCTGGCTTACTTGTATGTTACCACTTCTAACAACCAGGGCAGTCCTAACACCTTCAACTACACTGGTATTATTCTGAAATTGCAGACTGGCTTTTTCTGGAAGCTGCTGTTCAGTCATTAGGGTATCATTTTTAAAATCTGATTTCCTTTCTTTGCTCCTTTTTTTCTTTTTTCTTTTTTTTAATTAAAAAAAACACCAACCAAACAAACCCAAAATCAGACAAAAACCACACCAACGAACAGATTTTTAGTATATACTCACAAATCTTGATGCTCAATCGGGCAAGCTCTGTAGGATTTCTGAGATGACTGACAGTCTCCCACTTTAGCATGACTAACCAAATTGTTTCTTCAATAAACCACTATATTCATACACTAGCATCCCGATAATCAGGTCAGCTGGCACTACGCAGAAGTGATCACAAGGTAGCTTCAAATAGATCTCAAATGGTGCAGAGATTGTTTTACCAAGGAAAAATTTCAGTGATATCATTGAAGTGACAAAACATTTTAGTGGAGACAAGATAAATGTTTTCATCCTTCTAAGGCTACTTTTAGTGCGAACTAACATATGTGGGTAAGGCAATATTTCCAGAGTGCAAAATCCTGAGTCACTGAATGAAGCACATCCATATGGATTGGCTTACTCATCCTGCCATATGATTCTCCTTTCCAGCACTGAAAGCTGTCGCTCACCAGACAGATCTGGCTCTCTTCAGTGTGATCACATAAATGTCGTCTGAATCATCACTTGAATGCCTGGAATCTCTGGCAAGAACTGCTGGTGATTCCCTTAGAAACCTCTCCTGGGATGGATAAGTGACCGCAAATGATGAGAGAGAGGGCAAAGAGGTTTTTCTTTGAACACCAGTGTTTCCTGGTGCACGTTTGAGGACGTGCTAGTGTATTGCAAACAGAGCCTGCACTGCTCTGCTGAAGTTTGTGCTTTAAGCAATGGGGAAAAAAACATCTGCTCAAGCAAACAGCAATTTCTTCCATAATCTAAGCTCACCAGCTCCACTAACATGTACAAGATCCAAAGTGCCTTGCTGCCCATAGCAGGGCTGAGGCACAACTGAACTGCAAGGAGTAACCCACAAAAATCCTGTCTGACAGCTAGGACCTTAAACCTTCCCTGGGAAGCTTTCTGGTGCTAAAAGCTATACTGTGCCGCATTCCCAGAGATGTCTTCACCTTGATGAATAGCTTCTGTCCAGGAATGTTTGGGTTACACAAACTCCTCAGACTCCCAAATCTCTGCATTTTTCAGACTCTGCAACCTGCCCACCAAGGAGCTCACCTTTGCACCCTAGAGGTGTCAGGAAGTCCTACACAATGTCCTACCATGCTGCCACATGGATGTTTTTTCTATTCTTATGAGGCAGAAGCAGTTCTTTCAGCATAAGAGTGTAGAAAGCAGCAGTCATTTTTGGCTGCAAGTGTCATTATTGGCTGCAAGAGCTCGTTAGCTTTAACTGCGAGCAGCAGCTCAGCTGCTGGGGGGCGGGGGGGTCACCAAAATTTACATTAAGTGTCACTGTAGCTGGTTTTTGCCCTCTGCTACCCTGGAGGAACTAAGGTCTTCCAGCTGTTTTTTAATTTAGACGTGGATGTAGGGAAAATTGTACGAAGACACATGAGCCAAAAGACATCAAGGCTTTCAAAAGCTGGAAAAACACAGTTCCAGAGAATTAAGGCCTTTGGTGTGGGACTGTAAATTCCATCACTAAAGAGACACTAATGTAGCAGTGCTAAGGTTAGTATGTCCAAATCCCTTTATGAATTTGGATTTATATGCCTAAAATTTGCTAGAAACAATAAAACAGGACATTCCGCAGGAAAACAGAGAGAAGGCCGAGATTTCAACTTACTCTGTGCAAAAGACCCTCCCATCTTCACAGAAATGGCAACTCTTTCAGGCAATCTGGTGTTAATGACCAAAATGTTTCACCATCCAAAGAGGAAGACCATAAGTGGATCATAATTAAGTAGAAATAGTCATTTGCTCTATCAGATCAATTCAGAGGTTACCATTTATCTTTTTAACTACAATTATCAATTTATAATGGAAAATCAAATATGTTTAAGTCACCACATGGGAGTATCTCTTTCACAGAGGACACATTTTTGTAATTATTTATTATGTAATAATAAAACATGACTATAGTAAAAGATTCACATAATAGAATATATACACATAACAATTTAAAATTTGCAATTTAAACTACAAAATTTTCCTTGTTCTTCTTAATGTTCATTGTACCATATGAGGGGTCAAATTTTAAATAAAATTACTAATGAGGGAAGAAAGTTGTGCTGAGGGCTATTTTTTGCAGGTATTTGAACAGAGACATCAGGATATGTTTATCCTGATTTCCCAAATAGAGTTTTAGTGGGTCATAATAATGAGGTTAGTGCATAATAATAATTGTGCATGAGCATTCATTTGTGCACATGTGGTCTCAGATGCCCCAACTACAGCTGAGATTCTGATTGGGCTACATGCACAAATCAGGCTTCGGAAAGCTCCAAGTATAAAAATGGAATTTTTTTCTGCCCTTTGTATTTGTTTCCCCTAGAACCTGCTCAGCTTTCCTGTCCTGCAGGCTCATTTGCTCTCCTCTCTTGGCCCAGACTCACTTCAACTCCTTCCCTGCCACCTTTGCTTTCAAGTTTAAAAGACACAAGTATCATTTTCAGCTGCTGCTAGCATTGGCTATCCTTTTCCCCACCCCTCATCTATAAAAGATTTTATACTTTCTGTATTTGACCTCTACATTTCCTCTTGGGAAAGTGTTTTTCCCAACAGGAGTGCTGCTGCAGAAATGACCTAACATTGCTAACGTTGGTGTTCAGCTGTATAGCTCAGTGATGGTTGTACCTATCAGCATGAAATTACATTGGAAAAGACCATTAACAGTAATAAAGGCTTTCTGTACCTTCAGTAGCCCATGATATAATTAACAAACTAAAAGGGCAGAAATCTGTTACTCATACTTTAAGGTAAACTAGAAACCAAAAACCATACTAAACAAACACCTCTCTCAGATTTGGGGGAGTTGAGGATATAATGTATTGAATATTTGTTAAATTCGTTGTTAGATATTTTTCCTGCATTTGGAGTCTAACTTCAGGTTCTTTTGAATTTTACTTTTTTTCTGGAATCCTATGCAATTAGCCAGTCTCGACATAAAGTGAAGCAATGAAGTGCACTGTGCTGTGAAACATGCCACTGATAATTGCACTCCACTTCAGTGTTCCCAAACCAAAGTTCCCCTTTCAAATGGTTTCCTGAAGAAAACCAAAACAATAAAGTCTTATTTGAAAAGGGATGCAAAAAACAGTGGTCACTTGAGTTTCTTTCTTATTTCCAACATTTTCTCCAGAGGCAATTTCACAGAAGAGTCAACAGACATTATAAATCCTGAATGTGCAATCACAGAACCGCAACTCTCTGTATCGTAGCTTTGAGAGCATTAATCTCTCTTAATCTCTCTATCCGAGTCAGAACCAATCAGTCCTGGAGGAGCACCAAGAACACAACCTTTAATCATGACCTAAGATCACTTTTCCCCTTTTTCCTTGATTTTTCCTTTTTAAATGAAAAATGCTGCAGAAAACTCCACATGTAAGCAAAATTTTGGGAAAAGCTGACATTAACAGGGTTTTTTTCCTTAGTGCTTCTTCTTCCACTATTAAAGGTAAGATAATAAATAAGTTAATAAATAAAACATTTTTAATACAATCTTACAAACTTGGTGATCTTTTGTCATTCAAAAGATAGAAATAGTTCTCTCCATCAGGCAGAATATACTTTTTAGCTATTAATACATACCTAGGCTGAAGAAAAGGTAAAAGGAAGGAATTCTTGTCCTATTATTTTGCAAAACATACAAAAACTCATGTAATATTTTCCAGCTTCCAAACGCTGATGTTTTCCTCTGTTTGTAAAATATTCTATTTCTACGTCTGGTTTTCTAGGGGTTTATGCTTAGCTTATGCTGCTAGGAAAAGGCAGCCTTATTAATTTACCATATAGTTTCTCCATATGAAGCAGATGACCTTCAGTAGCATCAGAAGAGTATTGTGCATGGACAACAATGATCCACCTCAATGTAATTAAACCTTGAACAAAACTATTATCAAAGGAAAACAGAATCATGCAAAATGTTGTGATGTAAGAGATCAGGAAGAATCAGAGAGTCAAAGTTTATAGATAAAGGAAATTCCATTAGACCAACCATTATAGCTAATGAAAATGCATTTTTTTGGTGCACAGACCATCAGGTCTGAATGGAAGAAGGAATTTTTCAATTAGAAAGCAATTTTCCTGAGATTGACTAAGCCTTTATCAACCAGTCTGAGTTTAGGAGAGATGGGGTACTTAGTATGTGTGGAGCAGAAGAAAGTATTAGCAAATGTAGATGTAGGAGGTGTTTTTCTCTTAGGAAGAAGATAGGGAACCAGAGTTCTCTGTGCAACAGAGAGTGTTACAATTTGATAGAGTTAGGAAAAATAATACGCAACAGAGCCTGTACCTTGTGAAGTCCATAATTTTAGTATTTTTAGTAGAGTTATGAAATCTGGTTTGGAGAGTTATCTTTCAGTTTGTTTTATAAGATCTCCTGCGAAAATAATGATTCAGATTTCAGAGACAGGATAGATGTTTTAAAGAAATATTTCTCCACTTTTGGCACTTTGGTTGCTCATTTTTAGCCACATGGTTTCCCTGTGGCTATTGGATGGCCTGGACAAAATACAATACATTCAAAAAAGTGCAAACAGAGTATGTGCAGGTCTTGGTAGTTCTCTCGTCTTGGGTGTTCATTGTGATGGCTGTGCAGGTGCCTCAGAAATGTACACATTATTTCTAGATCTATTCTGTGTAGACATTTAATCTATGGATGTTTGCTTCTGATGCCCAGTCTACCTGATTCCACAGCCCCACTCATTGCAATTCCCTATTACACAATTCATAATATGACGATGCATCTTTAGGAAGCATCTTTCAGTTAAAGTAGGGTACATGGGTTTTTTATGTTATGTGTTAGAAGAAGTCAACTTTTTCATGTACCATTATATATCTGTGACATAGTTACAGGACTAATAAATAACAACAACATACAATAAATAACATATAAATATGTGCTTGCAAGCATATAGTTTCCAGCTTAGGGACTCTCTCTTTGTTATCACTATTATTCCCGAAGGCTAAATACTTTGCAATAGGAATCATTAGTAACACTGCAACTGGCTGATGGTAGAACTGCTGCAGTGCACTTCCCCACTTGATAATATGTAGCTCCCCTGAGCACCTTCGGTGGGTTTGGAGACATGTTAGTAAGTAAGATTAATTTGGCTCAAGTAATTTGGACCCTTATTGGTGAGCTGTTGTGTTATAGCAAAAGCACGTAATGTGTGTGATTAAACTCACATATATAATGTGGAAGGAAATGTTAAAATTTGTGCACTTTCTGAAAAATGTAGTTTTGTCAACCAGTCAACACTCAAATAATGGAAGAATAAAGTGTAATAGAGGTGAATGTGCATGCAGTAACTTGAAAGTGTTATTAGGCTTTTTCCTTCTGAAATGATTAGTTAATGGCCAGTTCACCACACATAATTTAGTACTAGTCATAATTATGGTTAGCCATAGCAGCTAAAATATTTTCCTCTCAATACTTTGAATCAAACACATAATATTCTCAGCTCCTACCTTACTAAAATAATTTTTGTCCATAAAATTGAGTATGCAAGTAAGTAATGAACACAAGGTCCAAATGGTTGCAGCATGCTAAGTTATCATGGGGCAAATTGGGAGATTATCACAGCTAAAGGAACATCTACCTCCTGAAGAACATAAAGTGTGATGCAAAGAGGATTTGAGCACAAATGCCAAAGGGCAGAATGGACGAAAGCCTCACTTGTATTCTAAGTAATTAAAAATCAAGAGTAATCTAAAAATTTTGCCTCCAAAATTGCATAGGTATTTGATATATACTGCATAAACCCCCACATCCACAAAGAACCCTTCCAGCTGTGAAGACAGATTTTGCTCACATTTTGTAGGTAGCAGTCGCACTCAGGTGCCATGATATCTCAACAATGTATTCTTTTTGTGTTCAGAATTCACTGCTTCCCTCTCCCCAAAAAAGTGCGCTAACCCCTGGGATGAAGGCAAGCTTGGGGAAAGGCAAATCCCATTTCCTCTCTGTGCCTGTGCACAGGTGTGCCTGTGCAAAGAAAGGACTGGATCCTTCGCCCATATGTGGCCAGTGATCCCACTGAATACAAATCAACAACACTATTCTTTTCTAAGAAAAGAAATATGATTCTTTTCTAATTAATTTTTTGTCAAAATGCACTTCACTGAAGGACTGGGCATTTAGGTTTGAGTAGTTCTGCCTGATAAAGCCACAGGCATTAAATATTATTCAACAGACCTTGGAGTAATGACAGTGAGCATTGGGGTGAACTATGGATATTACAGTGAGTTCGCTGCACAGAGGAATCCATGAGTGTCAGGGCCACAAGTCATCATTTGTGGAGCACTATATAGAAGAGGAAGGGGGACAGATGAATTGAGGAGGTTCTGCCATCAAAAGGAGTAATTGCAAAAATTGGACAGAGAGCAAAGCTGTCACAGAGAGGGCTTAAGGCCAGATAAGCCAAAATTATTATTGATTAAAACTGTTCTTCTTGACGTGAAGGATGGTCTGAAAAAAGAGACAGTGAAGTTCTGCATGCTGTCATCACAGTCATATCATTTCACAAAGTGTGATTAGCAAGTTATGCCCATGCCTTTATATGCAATCTAAAGTTTGCTTTGAAAAAGAATACTACCTTGGGTTTTAACATTGCCTCACCTAACAGAGGGGTTGACCTCACAGCAAATTGACAAGTGATTTAGGTTGTAGCAAAGCGAGTAATCCTTAGCCAAAAAGACATTGCATTTCCAGCGCTGAAGGTGGAACATACTGCACTTCAGCTCTTCCTGACTGAAACAGGAATGAAGAAATGATGAACAAAGATGAGGGAAAAAATTCCGAATCTGAAGAGATCCCCAAACATGATGCTTAAAACAAACCATAGGATCCAAGCTGACATCATCTTCCAAGAAAGCAAAGATGAAGGAGCTAGTTGGGAAGTAGCTCCTCAGCTAGAAAGAAAGAAAAAGAAAAAATATAAATCTTAACAGCTTTTCAGCAGTATACCACAGAGACTTTCCAGCTAATCTCAGTGTTAGGGCGTGTAGGGTATATCATTTTCTCTTCATTTACTTGCATTCCTCCCAAGATATTTGCAACAATGTCATTTCTATTTGAATTTGTAAATATATTCCCTCTTTCATTTTACTGGAAGTTGCTCTGGGTTAAGGGTGATTTTATGGTAACAGGGAAGCTGGTATAATGGAAATTCCTTGCAGCTAGTCAGGAAAAATCCCTGGCAGTAGGTAAGGAACAAACCATACTAAACAGAAAGGGGCAAAACAGATCAAACAGAAATAGAAAATGTAAGGGTAAATTAAGAATTCTGGAATTAAATAGGCAAATTCTAGGAATCTCATTCTAGTAGAAACTAGGTGAAATGAAGTAAGAATATCAGCAATGTTAAATGCAATTAGGTAATTAGTTAAAATTAATTACTATAATATTAATATAGAGATAAAATCAGTTAGATGTTCGCCCATCTCTGCTCTGCTTCTTTTGCTTGTGAGTGACTCTTTTTTTTTTTTTTCTGCCTACCTTTCTTTTCCCACTTGTGTGTTTCTTTCATTTGTGACTGAAGAATGTGGGACAGAAGATATCTTCTCAATTCTCACTGAAAACCCTGGGGTATGTTAAGGAATGTAAAATGAATAATCCACAGAATTTAATAAAAAAGATTGTTCCCTCTGTAGAAACAACATTAAAAAAGGAATTTCAGTTATAAAAGAGAAGGAATTATTTTATCCTGATTACTTAAGTGTCAAGACAAAAACTACTTTTTCTTTCGATAAAGCCAGAAATTGATTTCATTTACTTGAGAAGTAACTAACTCTGGATTCACCCTAAGGATGGCCCTCTCATAAGAGTACACCTGGGAAGCCTAGAAATAAGATCACAAATTTCCTGTGATTGTGTTTTCTGTGTAAGAGACAGAAAGGCTGGGTGAGGTTGCAGTGGTCCCCATACCATATCCTTCCAGAAATGTGAAGGGTGTTAAAGTGAGGGGCCAGGTTTACTGACCCATCCAGTATTGGAGTCTTGCATCTGCCATGTTTTCAGGCTCCCGAATGAGAATGAACTGGCCAGGAAGTTTTATAAAGGAGGGAATAGAAGTAGGATAATTTGGCAACATAACTGTGATCTTTCTGTAATCGTGTTCTAAATTACATTTTTATGTGCACAAGAAGACATAATAGAATCACTGCTCCATTACATCAGCTAGGTAACTTTTTCAACCCGTTATCCATTCAAGATAACAAAGCAGTTGCTATAAATCATTAATAAAACCCACTTAATTGAAAAAAAAAAAAAGAAAGAAAAAGAAAAATCCAAATCCTAGAGAACTGGAGAACAATAAAGCCCAAACATTTACAGTAACAAACCCAGCTCCTCCATCAGCTCACTCTGATATACTGGCAGTCACTAGTGTATTAAAGGCTGGTTGCAGAATGGTGGCTCTCCAGTTTACTGAACAAGTTTAATTTGACATGGCAAGCAAGCATGAGCCATTAACTCATGCAAAAAAATCAGGTTACTTTCTCCTGATGGCTAACTCAGTGACAAAGTTTCTGCCTTTGTTTCCAATGCTCAATCAGGTTTTAGATCTATAAAACAAAAGGTCATCATCAGCAAGTTTCCAAGTTTACCTGAAAATTCATTGTGGAAGGGATTCCAATAGGCCATCTAGTCCATCCCTTCCCTGTGTTAATTGCATCAGTTATTTCTTTAGCTTTCCTGACATGCTTGTCTAAACTAATTTAAAATCCCTTCATGATGGAAACTCCACTATCTTTTTAGGCAAGTTATCTCAGTGTTTTATTATCTTTATCTCAGAAGTCTTTTCCTTTCTCTGCATACTTGAAAATGTTGGGATGCTCCCCCACAATCTTTTCTTCTTCAGACTTAACAATATGGTTTTTCTCCATTTCCCTCATAAATTATGTTCTTTAGACCGTTAATGACTCTGGATTGCTCAGATTATTAAAATGAGAAGCCCCAAACCGAGCACAACGATTCAGCCAAGACCTTACTAGCGCTGAGCACAGCAGAAAGTTTACTTCACGTGTCTACAGGCTGTTTATGCTATTTGTATAGCCCAATGTAGTGCAATAGCATGATTTTTTTATTTTTTTTTTTAATTGGGGGAAATACGTGATCTTCTACAGCCTTTTCTGGAAGCCCACCAGGTAATGAGTTGTTCCCATCAACTTTTTATGCAATTGATCATTTCAGCTTAAACATACTGCATGGGAATTGTCCCTCATTTTTTGATTTTAGTTTTTCTTGGATCATTGTAACATCATGTCGTCTGCAGATGAACTCTATTCCATCATCTATGCCATTAATAAAAATATCAAACAGAAATTGACCCAAGACAGACTTCTGCAGATACTGTTTCATAACAACTTTACATCCTAATAATGAACAATCTGTAATTTTTTCTATGGTGCAGTTTTATAATCAGTTTGGCATCTATCCTATAGCTGTTTCACAAAGAACACGTTTTAACCTAACTTTTGAAAGACTCGGAACTTTTTTGTACTTCCCTTTTCTGTTATTTTATTTTTTATTTTTTTGCCTGACCAAGTTTCTGAGGTTTGTATGCTTCTGTTATGTTATTGAGGTCAACAAAGAGCTCATGATTTAGCCAAACTGGTCGCATAATATGCTTCCGATCCTCTCTCCACTTTGCGATGATTTGTGTTTATGTCCTTCACTTGGGGTATTGCTGCCAATAATGGAAAAAATTAGCAGTCTCTTAGTTGCTTCTATTTAACTGTTTTGTGTCTAATCCCAGTTTCTTTTATACATGTAGCCTGCCATCCTGAGACTCTCCTCATCCTGCCTTGTTATGGCAGTTCCAGTTAGCTATTATTATTTTTCCATGTATCCTTTGCCTTATACATTTGTGTCACGCCTAAGTAGGGAACTTTCAGCTTGTTGATATCCCCTTCCCCACCTCTCCTTTAATTTCTTGAGAAAGCATTACAGTCACCTTTTTTGATCAAGCAGTTAAGTATCTAGTGCTCCTTCTCCCTTTGAAAAGAATGGTTTCAGGATACAGAATGCATGCTGCTGGTATCTGGTATTAGCCTGGAACACGCTACAAACCATCAAAGGCAAGCACAAACCTCAACAACATTTTTGTTTACTGCTTCTGAATCTGGGCACTGTAATAGGCTTGCTAATAGTTTGGTTTCCATTGATCCAGTGGCACAGGCTATGTGAAGACACCCACTGCCTTCCAGGCTGCACGCAGCCCAGAAACCTTTGGATGACACGCACAGTGGAAGAATCATAGCAATTAGCTGCCTGAACCAGCCCCAAATCAGTATCACCCTTTTCCTCAAGGAGCTTCTGAACTGCTCAGGAGCAGGGTGTTGCCCTGCTGAGTTAAAGGGTAGAGATGGAACCTTCTTGCTGTGGCAAGCTGAGTCTTGAAATGAATGCAGAAATAGGTGCAAGACCAAGAACTAGAAAGCATGGAAAGAAATAGATAAGGATATAAAATTGTATTAGCAAACTCTGCGAGACACCAGCACAATGTTTAGAAAAGATAAAACCTACAGGGCTTAATAGGAATTGGTAGGTGTATTTCTAGCTATAGATTATAAACAGATTCTATTAAAACTGTAAATAAATAAATACAGAAATCTGAAAGTTTTCTTATTTATGATAAAAACAGTGGAACGGACAGCACATTTCAGTTGGAATCAAGAAAAAAATAGCACCCTTATGTCCCTAGAATGGGTACCAACCACATGAAATGCCCAACCTCCCTCTTTAATATGCTTCGACAGTTTTTAAACACTTGATCAGTTCCCACAGTCTTCAGTTGCCTGCTTCAGGACTCTGCCACAGAAAATGTCATTGCTCTAGTCCTTGCTCATGAGCTCACTGATAGCAGTTATTCCTTGGTCAGTCCATCAAACCAATATATTTTAGGAAAACTTTTCAGCATTTCAATGATATGTTGTTTCAGACAACTTCCTTAAGACAAATTATTACAGGGATATGCTTTGAAAACTGTTGAGGGAGTCCAAATAATCCTCTCTAAGCATCCAGCCCTCTAAATCCCTACCTCTGTGTTGCTGAAATTGTTTGAATCTTCACAAAGAAGTACTGTTGTACAATCCCCAACACATGCATGTTTTACAGAGCTTGCAAGCAGATAACACACGTTTCCTATCACTAAAAATACCATAGGTATAATATCTCTGCTTGTAAGATGACATACATTTTTAGACTCAATGTGCGTTTTTTTTAGTTGCCCTTTCAGTGCATTATTACCAGCAATGTTGTAGAACTGCCTTTCCTGGATAATAAAGCCTTTTCTCATCAAGAAATGCTAAAATGCCTCTTACTGTATTTGTTACTTACAAGGCAATCTGTGAAACCGTAGAATTTGGGAGTTAGTTTTTCATTGCCATCTTCTGCATTCCTAAGTGTCTTAACCAAGGTACAGCCTGCTCATACTTGCCCATTAATACTCTGTATTTTACTGAACATTTTAAAAGTTATTAGTGTACCTTGCTTATAATCAACATAGAAAGCAATTAAATATGAAATTTTACATACTTCCTCCTATTTCCATGAGTTAAGCTATTCTGCTGTAGTATTTTCCCATATTGGCTTTTAATAACAGTAGTTAAAATGGTGAATTTTCTCTTTCCTTTTCCCCCCGCAGTTAATCAAAACCCACTTCCCAGCTAGAGAGAGTGCAGCATTTGCACAGTTAAACTGCAGCTGTTTCTCATATGGGTGAGCTCCAGAAATGTTATGAGGGATTTGAACCCTGGGAGGAGTCAGGCACAGAAGGAGAAAGCTCTGTCTAAAATTATTTCCTGCCTTCCTAGTTATTAGAAAATCCTCTGAAAATTATAAGAAACTTATCATTAAAGTTTCTTTAAGTTGTTTTTTATATGCTCTCTTCTGGTTTATTTTTTTAAATTCAAGAATTTTAAATACACTCTATTTTTTTGTGATTTTAAAAAAGAGAGCAGAAAATGACACACAAGAATGTTAACGCATAATTTTGTTCACCATATAAATGTCATGCACTTTATAAAATAAGAGACTTTTCAAACAGTATGCAGCCATTGCCATCTGTCTGCAACAGAACAGAACCAAGAAAAAACAAATTAGATGACTTCTGCTTGTTTCCATTGCTACCGTTTTCTAAGTGCAGTTTCCTAAGACAAAAAGGCTGCTACTATCACACTATCTGTCTCTCCTCAATTTTGAACCCATGGCCAATTTCAAAGAAATTTAATAGAAAGGGCGAGGCTTCAAAGGTAACTAAGTCCCTCTAGGTTGAACTGAAGAGTACAGTGAAAGAAACTGTGAAATATATATATATCAAATTTTTGATAAGCTTTACCACTACTAGATTTCACTCTTCTCTTAGTTGAACACAGGGAGGAAGCTGTAAATCTGTGCTCAAAGGAGTAAAAAATAGCTGGAAGTCTGAAGCACAGCCCTTGTTCCCTGGGTTACAAGGAGAAAGGGAAAGGCATCAGGTGGAGAAGGCAGAGAGATGGGGTGAGAATCGTCACTCTTGGCTTATACCTCATTTGCCAGCATGGGAAGGGCACACCCCTCGGTGACATAACCAGCTTTCCTATCCTATAACTCTGAAACATCAGTTGAGCTCTAACTTAAAGCAATCCAGAATGATTTACCTTTTACAGATCATCACATATAGGAGTTGGCTTTGTGAAGTGAAATTTTACTGCAAAATAAGTGTCATTGTAGAAACTAAGAATGGAAAAAGCCTTTTCTCTACCTCCTTCCTCTCCCATCCCGGTCAGTAAAGTTCTTCAGTGAACACTTAGCACTGCTTTGCCTGTGTGCTTGTAAGAGGACAGAAGAACTGAGCTCCCAGTATTTCCACTAAGTACGTTAATGTCCAGTCTGGCCAGTAACACCACCCACCCTGCCATCACAAGTTTTACACTCTGTTTTCAGCCTTCTTTCCTCATTTGTCTTCCACTTAAGTATGTGAAATGCCTCAGTATAGTCCAAGGAATTATTTGTGGAAAACAAGTGTTAATGATGTCAGAATCAGCTGTTTGTTTGTTTGTTTTTGTTGTTTTTGGGTTTTTTAATATACAGCACAGATTACACATGGGAAGACTGATAGCTGGCTGTCTGCCCTGGAGATCACCAATATTCAGGACATCTCAGAATAGCTCTGTTGAGGTTTATATTGTCCCAGTGCTTGCTAATGTATTGGAAATGCCTAAGGTTATTCTTCAGTTTGACACCTACAACTTCCTTAGCATTGATCTTGCATGCAAGCCCCAATAGCATCAGCAGAAGAGTTCTTTCTCCAGCCTAAGAGTGGAACCAGACCAGATCCGTGCATTCAAGCTGCCTCTAACTCTCCTCACTCAGCAGTTAGTATCCTTTTAATAAAGAAATTCAGCACAAAACTCCTCTCTTATAAGGCAGACTGATACTAACTGGATTTTTCTGTCTTATGCCAGCATGAAAAGCCCACAAGGAGAAGGTTTTTTTTGTCAGCTATTTCAGAGGTCTGAACAAAAAGCAACACATAATAGCAAGAAAGGTAAAAAGTAAAAGAAAACCCAAGCCAAACTGTGTATTTTAGATAGTGCTTAAGACGGAATGGCAAAGCGGAAAAAAATTGATATTCTGAGGGAAGGGGATAATACATGATGGGAGCACCAAGAGCCAAGGAAGGGTCTATTTGGAAGGACAAAAGGTTCCAGGATGCAAAGTTGGAGGCCATCAGAGTGCTGGGCAATCTCTGTCATTCCTGGCAGCAGCAGAAAGCATCTTTGGAAGAGAAAAATAAAGTGGAAGCAGTAAGAGAGAGAAGGACTGAAAATGTTCCAGGATCAGTGAATTTGTAAGCCATTTGCATGAAGTTTGTTGCTGCCACACTCTCCCAGAGATAGTTTGCACCTCAGGGACTCCTCAGTGCTTATGCCAGCACATGCAGGACAGACCCTTCAAGACAGCAGAATTGCTTCCCAGCCAGCAACACAGCTGTTTGCTGGTTATCAGCTGTCTCTGCACCAATATGGTTATTATTAATAGATTCCAAGTTCAGTAGGTGACTTCCACTCAGAGCACAATAGCCTAAGAAAATGCTGTCCCAGATCTACAACAGACAAAAGTTTGGAGCCTTACTGAATGCACATTGACAGCATTTGCCAATAATTTTCCGAGTACGGATTTTTATCTAAAGACATGCTCTGATTTTGTCCAGCCCAGATTTCTCCAGTTTACTTGGCAGCATATAATATGGGAGAGCTTTGCTAAAAAAGCAAGATGTTTAATATTCACTGCTTATTACCCCCCACCCCTGATTTTCTAAATCTTCCTTCTTCTCTGGATAAGCTGCTCTGAGACAGATGAAAATGGCAAATGCTCTCACAAGGTTGCTGCCATTGAAAAGGATCTTCCAGGGACACATTAGGCACCTCCACTCTCAGGTAACAGCTACACAGAACTCTTGGGAGTTATTCAGCCATTGTGACAGGTAATCTAAATAAGTAGCTGGAGAGCTCAGTTTATGCACCTCGTCTATCCTGTGCAGGCATCTCTGATGAAAAAATATACATATGGCTTACAGTGATTAGAAGTTCACAGTGAAAAATAAAACCAGTATCACTTGGATTGGGCCAGGTTATGAAGAAATGTAAAAGACTCCAGTTGGCTGATTTTTAAAATGCTTTGGGGTCATTCAGTCATTTTTAAGTTTTAAAAGTGTTTAAATGCAGCTAGACGCTTTCCTCAAGTATCTGTTCCCTGTGTCCCCTTACAGCAGTCTGCATATGTCAATGCACCTGTAGGTCAAAAATAAATGTGTTTTAGAGGACACTTCAAAGTTTAAAGGTCAATCTACATACTAGCAAACCCATCCGTTTCTTCCATTAGGTGACATTGCTTTTGGGAGTCCCACCTTTGAAAGTTGTTTTTTTGGCTGGTAGAATAAAAACCCCATGTGGTTAGCCCTGAGCATACAATGTAGGGCATAAGAGTTTGCAAATTACCGTAGGAGTTTTGCTCCTGGGACAAGCAGGCACTATAGAAGATCTGACATTTATCTGCTTTAGCTTCTGGGCAGAGAGGAAGAATCGAGAAGGTTTTGCCATGTATCACCATTTTTCATTTCCTTGCAGCTGCAGTATGGAGCAGCCCGCTCTTCCTAGAGCACTGTGAGCTTCTGTTACATCCTCTGGGAGAAAAAAGCTTATACTTGGGAAAAGAGAGTCTGAATCAGGAAAGCTAGAGACACCAAAACTTCTGCTCTGACTTAACTCATGGTGAGTTACTATTTGGGGTTACAAAACAGTTTTTTTGGCAGGAGCTTTGTAAGGGAACAAGTGGGAGGATGTACGGGGCCAAATGTGATCATTAGAAACCTCTGTCCTAACAAGAAAAAAAAAAAAAAAGAAAGAAAAAAAAGAGGAAGAAGAAAATTAACAGGAAATAGAAAAATTCCTCTTCTTGAGGTAGTTTAATTTACTCCTTCTAAAAAAAGAGGGAAGAAAAAAAAAGGAAAAAATAAGAGCCTAGAGCAAATAACCTACCATAGACTTGAAGTGACAGCAAATAACTTCCATACAGATATAATATCACATAATTGATGAAGCAACAATTAATGGTTCTTTATACAATACTTCAAAACATTTTTTTAATTAAAAGCATTTCTTTGTACAAGTTATATTCCTTTTCCCTTTCAAATCACTTGGCTTCTTCGCAACCTTTAGTAAGAGCCATAAATCCAATTTGTTTTCATCTGGCAACAAAGAGGAGCTGCAAAAAGGAAAACCTTCCTTCTGCAAGGAGATGGGAAGGTTGCTCCTGGATAAGTGTTAACATAGAGAAATGATCCAAATACTCAAAAATTCCCTCCAAAATACAGCAAAGGTTACCATTGATTCCAGTAGGGTTCAATCCAGGATCCTGCTTCATTTACATGCCCTGCAGGTGTGAGCTCCACAAAATTTTAATCCATTGCTCTCTCCTGTCTGTAACATGTTCTTGCCCCCTCAGAGCACACAAAGCTTCTTTCAGGGCCTATAGCAGTTTCAATTGTAATCAGACATTTGCAATACCAGGTATGAAGCCTTCCAAGACCTATATTCCCACTGATGTGCGAGAGCTGTGTGCCAGGAAATGTGCAGCTAGGGGATCCAGAAGGACATATGCTATCCCATGCCATCTGGATTATGCTTTGCTCTGCTCAAGAATGACATTAGATTCACAGTGGGAATGAACATGAAGTTGTGAATGTTCCATCCCTCACAGTGTTCAAGGGCAGGTTGGATGGAGTCTTGGGTGACATGGTTTAGTGTGCGGTGTCCCCTGCCTATGGCAGGGAGGTTGGAACTAGATGATCTTAAGGTCCTTTCCAACCCTAACTATTCTATGATTCTATGATTCTATTCTATGATTCTATGAAACTGCTCTCAGATGATCAGGATAGCATCCTAAGAGGAGTTAGGGTGTTTAAGCATCAAAGGATAGAGTGTACAACTCATGGTCACCCCTGCGCATTCCTTCCATTTGAATAGGGAAGAATCCACAGTTTAGGACTCAAAAAATGCCAGCTGCAGAAGGAAGAGCAACACTGGCATGTCCCAGGTGATCCCAACATTGCAGCACTGGGACAGTCACAGAGGGAGCTGCAGATGACTGCTAACCTAGGTATTTGTGGCCTCCGGTCTGAAGGGCCAAAATCTTCCTACTTTAGATCTGCCTCTTTCTAAGACGTACAGAAAGACAAGGGTCATACTTCTCACTGTAAAAAGATTTTAATAAATATAACGTTTTCTTAGCTCATTCTTACATTGTTTTTCCTTGATTATGCTATGCAGCCATTTCGGTGGTAAAGAGAATGAGCAGGGTGAGCTGCCAGAACACTGCAAGTACCAGCAAGCCGCCTGTGGCTCTGTCAGAGACCATATGAAAACATCTGGAATAGCCTGCCAGCTGCTCTGAATTGTGCTTGGACACAAATATCACTAGAAAGCAAGCAGTAGTCTCCTTCGCTGACTCTAGAGAGGTGCTAAAGATGGGAATTGTTTTACATGGTATTTAATTCTCAGCATAATACTGTGTAGGATATGAGCAAGTACAAAGTTAAGGTGATACTAGGTTGAAATACAATGCTAAGAAGTGTCAGCTGTTTTCCTGGTGTATGGTTAAGAGGGCAGGACAGCTTTCATTTAAATTATATTTGAATCCCTTTGGATTTGATGGCATTGTGTCTCAAAGAAACATTTTTCTCTAATACGAAAAAATACGTTTTCCAACTGCGGTAAAAGGATTTCTGGTATTGTCCCATGGACATCCAATTGTGTCTTTGAAAGTAGCAGAAGGACAAAGATATATTTAAAAAAGAGTGGAAAGATGCCACATTGTGTGTTCACAAGGTTAGGGCAATTAAAGAAAGAATTTTTAGTCATGCCAGGTGTCCTCAGACCTGTGTATTCAGGGCTTTGGAAGAGAGGAGTAGGGAGTTAAGCACAATATATATAAATTCAATCTCTTACGTGGATATACTCCAGGTTTAGATATTTTTGGAAGAAGAAAGAATAGAACTGAGATTAAAGAGTATCTGCAGAAGAGTGACATTGAAACTCAGCAGTTTCCTTACAGATTTTGGATCCCAAATACAAACTTGTGTCAAATGAAATGCTTGGCTGAGGTGTTAGTTGGACAGGATATAAAGAATCAGAAACTGTGATGTATGAATAAAGAAACAGATTACAGACTCACAATGCTAATTGCCAAGGCCTCCGGTTACCATTCTTCATGTTTTGATGTATACCGTAGATTTATAATGGCCAAGGGCCTGATTCTCATTTATGTCACCCAACAGTATAAAGTGAAATGACAGCAGAATAAAGGGACGTGAGTGCAAGTGAGAATCTGGCCAAATACCTATGTCTTTTGAAGTTTTGGCTGGCACCCAGAAATAATCTGGAGGCTGAATCTTCCTGGTTATTATCCAGTTGCTGTAACCCAGATGTGCTCAAACAAGGGCACAAGCCTCCAACTGGCGGAAGAAGAGTCCCCAAAGGGATGGTGAGCTTGGCAGAAATTCACTGATCAAGCTGGTGTTTGGCTGGTGAGACAGAGAAGTGGGGCTCAGGACTAGACATGGGGGTGATCACAAACAGCATGGTGCTGTAATCCTTGGACTGGTATTCATCTCCCTTAGAAGAAATCAGAGGTGATCTGAAAAAACAATTTAAAGTCCACATTTCTCCTCAGGATGGTTGGTCTTCAGAAAGCACTGGAACCAAGATGCATCACGTAACAAATTCACCCAAAAAGACTTTTATAAAAACCAGTCTAAAAGGTATAGTGAAATGTTTCCAAACCAAATTGCTGCATATTGTGTTATAGAACAGGATTTACAGTAATTGCTTGTTCAAAAGCTGCTTTTTTCCCCATCTTTCCTAATAGATCACTGAATCTTCCAATCTCAGATATTAGCTGCACATACATAGTACTGCCTACTTCTTTCCGGAAAGCAGAATCTTTTCTTCAAGGTAAAATTTCTCTGAACTAAAACCAACTCTGAGCTCATAACTCTAATTGATATGGCTCACATTACCCTTCTGCATGACCAGACAAGTACACAAGATTTATACGTTCTATCTGGCTTGCATTTTAGGTCCGAATAAGGGCCTGCAGATACCAAAACTTACCTATGTTTCCAACTATATCCAATACTGTGATGAAAGATACTAGTTCTCTGGACAAATCTTCATTTAAATCATTAGGTCACCACAGATGTTTATTACTGTTCTTGAATAATCTCTGGTTTTCCAGGAAGGAGTGTTTTAAGTTGTTCAAAGAAAGCTGTGTGATATATGCTAGGTGATCTTAGGCTCTTCAACTTCGCTTTTTCCTGCGACGCAGTGTTTGAAGATCACTCTTTGCTGCCGTCATCACAGTATTTGCTTTCAGGTGAAATTTTGGTAGCTGGGGGCTACAAGGGTGGCTTCTGTGAGAAACTACTAGAAGCTTCTCTATGTGCCGTAAAGCCAAAGCCAGCTGCCTCCAAGACAGACCCACCGCTGGCCAAAGCTGAGCCCAACAGAGATGGTGATAGTGCTTCTAGGATAGCATGGTAAAGAAGGGGGAAAACCCCACTGGGACATGGCACCTGGAGAGAGGAGTGAGAATATGTGACAGAAACAGCCCTGCAGACACCCAGGTCAGTGCAGAAGGAGAGAGGAGCAGCTCCAGGCACCAGAGCAGAGATTCCCCTGGAGCCCATGGTGAGGTAGGCTGTGCCCCTGCAGCCCATGGAGGTCCACGGTGGAGTAGATATCCCCTGCAGCCTGGGAAGGACGCCACACCAGAGCAGGGGGATGCCCCCTGAAGAAATCTGTCACTCCGTTGGCAGCCTGTGCTGGAGCAGGCTCCTGGCAGCACCTGTGGCCCTGTGCAGAGACAAGCCCACAATGGAGCAGGTTTCTGGCAGGACCTGTGGCCACGTGGGAGACCCACGCTGGAGCAGCCTGTTCCTGAATGATACAACCATGGAAGGGACCCACGCTGGAGCAGTCTGTTCCTGAAGGACTGCACCCATGGAAGGGACCCATGCAGGAGCAGTTTGTGAAGAACTGCATCCTGTGGGAAGGACTTAAGTTGGAGAAGTCCATGGAGGACTGTCTCCTGAGGGAGGGATCCCATGCTGGAGCAGGACAAGAGTGTGAGGAGTCCTGCCCATGAGGAGAAAGGAGCAGCAGAGACAACGTGTGATGACTGACCATAACCCCCATTCCCCATCTCCCTGCTCCACTGAGGGGAAGGAGTTCAAGAAAATCGGGAGTGAAGTTAAACCTGGGAAGAAGGGAGGGGTGGGGGGAAAGTGTTTTTAAGATTTGATTTTATTTCTCATTACCCTACTCTGATTTGATTAGCAATAAATTAAACTGATTTCCCCAAGTTGAGTCTGTTTTGCCCATGGTAATTGATGGCTGTTGATGAGTGATCTCTCCCTGTCCTTATCTCAACCCACAACCCTTTCATTTTATCTTCTGTCCCCCGTCCATCTGTAGAGGGGAGTGACAGCGCGACTTTGGTGGGCACCCTATGCCCAGGCAGGGTCAACCCACCACATTCACAATCAGAGAGGCTACAGGATAGCACAACTTTCTTTCCAAGGGTAATGTCACAGGACAGAGACAGAAGGTGACCTTTCAAGAGCTGAGCCATGTCTGGATGTCCTGGCTTGTCTGGGTCAGAGTCCCAGCTCCAATTGGTACATTATACACAAGACCAATAGCACCAAACATCAGCCCATGTATGTACACCAAAACTCACTGCAAATTAATTTCTCAGTTAGCAATAAGAAAGAAAAGCAGTGGCCATAACAAATTTTCAAGGAAAATAGTCGGGCAGTTAAAGAATTTTTCTGCTTTCCTTATGTCCATTCCTGTGACTGTTCTGTCATCATTTGCCATGGTTACACACACTATAACGTGAAGCACTTCACTTTAAGGACTGTTTCCAATTTGTCTGTTTGCTTATTTCCCAATTTTGTGCCCAGATAGTTTTACTAATGACAAATTAATATCAGCCATCCTTGTAAGGGAGCAAGTATATAAGGTCTACAGACTAAATCAGGATCTTGATGCATTGTTAATGATCATAAAATCCTTTAATCTCATGTTGAAGGAAAGCATATGGCAAACACAATGCTTAAGTTTTCTTTGAATTAAAGGAAAAAATTAATACATGTGTTTACGGGTAACTGTAAGAGACTGATCAGAATTCCCAGCACTAACTGTAGTGACTCCAAATGTTCAGAAAAACTTAGCCATAACTTTTGAGAAGAAAAGCCTTATCCCTTAAAGCAGTAGTTTTATGAATTACTTTTCACAGACTGCACTGAATAATCACTGTCTTGAAGGAAATACTGCCCTACATCCTAAGGATGCTACCCTGACACTCAGTAGATCTAACATAATGGAAGACCAGGGAAAACACTTACCGTCCAGCAAGAGCAGGTGAGTATCTTGGGTGGGATTTTGTGGTTGCTATTAGAGCATGACATGTAATGTCAAATGCTTTCCCACACCCTACAATAGTATGACTACAATTTCAAGTGTGTGGCAGCACAGTTGGTGTACTTCGTGGTATACTAAAGGCCATCTGTCAATAGCTCCAAAGGAGGAGAAAAAAATACTGTGTTCTTGCTGCATTTGTGCTAGCAAAAGTCTATAAAGAGAAAGCAGATGGCAATTGTATTGACAGTTCAACAGTTTCTTCCACAATGCTAACTAAGTAAACATGAATAAGATAAATATGCATAGATGTTATTTTCAAAAATTACCTCTTAATTAACATAAGAAATTTCTCCTTAATCCAGAAACAGATGAAATATATAAAACATGGAATACATGAAACAGGACTTCTTTTTTGAAAGTCCTGAGGGTCTGAATGAAAGCCCTTTTTAGAGAGCAGCCATCTCCTCAGTGACTGGTGTGTTCACTCTAACAGATTTCATTCTGGGGGTTGTTCTAGCACAGACTACTGGTTTGACCATCTGTACCTTTTTATTGATTATGAATTGATTATGAATATCATTGGGATGGTGGACAACTGAGTGTATATTCATAGTTTATTTATTATGACTCAAGGGACCATTTAGAAAATTTAAAGATTCAGAAAAAACAGAGAAATCCTAATCTGGGAGTTTGGCCATGGCCCAGCTCTTGTTCACAGGCAGCTATCACATACAGAGAGCTGGACTCTGTTCTCATGTTCAGAGGGGTAAAAAAGCAGGACTTCTCTCTTTTGCTTTAGGATAAGATCCGTATTCCCAACAAGAGTTGAATGGGTACACATGACAAATTTAGTAACCACTAAAGAAGACCCAGAAGAACAGAAAATTCATGTTTCTGGCAAAAGTTTATGCCGAAGTTATCTTCTAAGTCACAAAAATAAGCTTACAAGGTGGAAGAACCTGTATTTTAAGTTTCAGTCCTTCCACTTCCATGTAGTTTCATAGACAGTTGTCCTGCACTAACTACTACAATTCCAGCCACTCCTGTGCCTGTGTAGTGTGGTTGTATATTACCTCTGCAAGCAGATAATTTGACAAGGGTTATATCCTGATTTTAAATCAAATTAAGATTGCCAGGAAGTCCTATCCTCTCTAGCTACTGGAATGCCTCCCCCCTCGCCCCAGCCTTTGCATTATCTAGGAAACTGGGCATAGACTTGCATGCTGAAAGGAAGCAAAGAAACAAAGGAAAAGTTGCCTAAAACAGCTTTACATTCACTCAATCTTTATCTCCTCTTTTTTGATGTGGTTCAGTAATGAAGAAACTCAGGCCAAAAACTCCACATCATAATTAACATAGGATCATTGTGGATAGAAATCTTCAAGGAGTCATCTGCCCCAAAGGAAAAACAACTAGATTTATGGTATTTATATTGTCATCTCAACAGTTGTTAAAACCTCTAATGATGAAGACTCAAAACCCTTCCTAGACCAGTCTACTGTTAGATTTTCCTCACCATTAGAAAATGTCTCCTAAGATGTAACCAGAATCTTGTGTACTATATTTTAAGCCCTTTATAACTTGTTGTATCCTGCATAGTCATGAAGAATAGATTAGTCCCTTTCTCTTGGAAACAAGCTTCTAAGACTTGTCTTTCCTTTTCCCTCCTGCTTCCAAGCTTCTCTTCTTTAGCTTGATAACCTTGGTTCTGTTTATCCGTCCTCATGGGTTATGCTGTCTGGTCCTTTGATCACTGTTGGTGTTCCAGCTGGCCTGCATCATTCTAGAAATACAGTGCCATGACTGGGGACAAAAATATCTCATTATCAAAAAGTGAAATGGAAAGATCAGTTCATCATTTTACTTCTAACTCGATATTTCAGACGCCTTTATTTTTTTAAAACAGCATGAAATGCTCAGCTTCCCCAAATTACTACTTCATCGTTTCCTGACCTTTTCTTGTGTAGGGGAATGGTCCTGAGAAATACCTTATTGTTCCTTTGAGTTTTGCCTTACCATTATCCTGATTATTTCTGCAGCTTTGAGATAATTTTTAATTTCAACCCTGTCCTCCAGTGTACCTGTAAACTTTGTATCATATTCAAATTAGTAAGCACACTCAATATTCATTCATGAGATATAAATGAAAAATACTGAACAGAATAAGACCTTAGAGAAAAACCTGCTAAATATTCTATATCAGCTTCTTTTTTTAACAGTGAACCTCTGATAACAGCTCTGTGAGGGCATTTTTCAAACAGTTCTGTGTCTCATACAAGTCCCATAAAAATCATACCCTTTTAGTTACTAATGATAGTGGCATTTGAAACAGTTTCAGATCCCTCTTACAGCTTTTATGACACTGCTTTCTCACTGTTCATAAAGTCTGTTTCATATCACATAAAAATGTGGCTGTTTTGACATGAAACTTTATTGACAAAGATATCATAGAATCATAAAATTATCTAGGTCAGAAAGGATCTTTAAGACCATTGAATTCAATTGTCAACCCAACACTATCAAGTTCACCATACACCCCCTCATACCATCTGGACACAGTTCTAGATTTACCTGTTGCAACTACATGGTTAAAAATTGGTGTAATCAGATTCAGAGCAGAAGTATGTTCACAATACAACAACAAAAAATGCTTTCAGCCTGGACATCAGCCTTTCACATTCTCCTTTCAATTTGACTTCTCTGGTTCCCTCTCTTTGTATCTTGAAATAAGCTTTTACTTTTGCTTAATCTGGCTCCTAGTTCTGCTGCAGCTTCCATTTCATTTTCCTCCACAACAGAAAAGTCGTGTTTAGACTGTTTTTTCAGCATGTATTAGCAGATCTCCTAACCCTGTCTTTGACTCACACCCCTGATACAGAATTTTTTCCTAGCAGACTTCCTCCCCACACACACTGCTCTCCTATTATTCCCATTGGATTTGCTCTGTTCTTGCTTCTTATGAATGTCACATCATTCCAGTGCTCATTTCCTTCATCTGGGGACAGGGGCCAAGGCTGGCTCAGGTGCAGGTCTCTCACAGGGCTTGCCCATCCTCCTCCTCCCTCCTGATTCGTTCAGATGTCACACTCCAGTGTTTATGAAACTGTCATTATGCAATCACCATGGCAGTGAGTCAAACATCGCTAACGCTGCATCATCGAGTGAATCAGGCAGAAGAAGGATATAAAAAGGGAGAGCTACTATTTATACACAGACATTACAGTAACCAGCAAAGACAAGAACACACATGGAAGGAGGTTGCTAGACATCATATCCATCACTTTGGGGTATTGTCTAGCAGGAGTGCTCCCCTGCTGCTCACCACATTCCCCACTCAGCATTCGTTTAGGGAGTTGCATGTTCCTGAGAAGGACACCCCACACACTGGGAGAACAGTGAAAATGCAGCTAACTAATAACCGCAAAGGCTGCTGAGAATGGCTGAGTGTGGGGAATGCCTCATCCAGAGTCAGGCTGTGGGAGCACAAGGGAAGTGTTCTGCTGAACTCACAGATATCTTATTTCATGATATCTGGCTCTGAGTGCTTTGTTTCAATTTGGAGTGCTCACTGATGGTGATGGAGGGAGTTATCGCTCTTGTGTCATCATCCTTAATGGTTAAAACATGTAAGTCTGTGGAGGAAGAGGGAAGCAAGCTCTCCTTTCAAAATTTGCTCTTCTCACTTAAACTCGTGCCATACTGGAGCAACTCAACCTGACTCCATGAAATTATTACTGATTTATACCAGGACTAGCCAGAACCAGGCCAGCTGCTGGTCGAAAGTGCTGTTTCAAACCTTTTCTGAAGTTTCCCATTCCTCCTCTAGATTTCCCCTTTCACCTGAGATACAGGACATGTTTATCTCACAGTGTTTGTATGAGATGGTGTCTCAGTGGCCTGGATGTGACAGCCCAGAGGTCCACCCAGTTCTAGGTCTCTGAGCTTTTCAATGGGAGTATTGTCAAAAGAAAGGAGAAAACTAAAGAAAAAACAATAGTCCAGTCATATGTAACCAGTCTCATGGGCTTCTCTTGGAAACATCTTTAAGGTCAGAGCTTTCCAAGGCAACTGCAATTTGACAGGGCTGACAAGTCAGGCTTGTCAAACAAGGGCTGCTAGTAATCAAAAATAGCAATTAAAATAGGTAAAAGTTAACATTTTTAAAATTTCAAATAGGAGGAGATTAAGACTGGTTTTTTTTAATGATTCTTCCTCAGGCAGACACTAAAATAACCTGATGGAAATTGAGATTTGACTTGGTAATAGAGCAAATCAGAAAAGATTATGTGATATCATTATTCTCTAATTTTAAAAACCATGTGAACACACACAAACCAGAAGAGTTTCCAGCTTGAAAAGAAATAAGATTTTGACTCTGACATGTGCCAGTGAGCATAGGAGTGGTCCGTTCTGAATTCAGATCCTGTATTTACTAAAACAAAATCTTCTTGGATAAATAATACAATGTTCATGTGTTTAGGCAAACAACTTCTGTCCTGAATTCCAGGCAGAAAAGCTCATTTAGATGCAGCACAAGCTGGGATTGGCTTGAATGGAGTTTTTATTGTTTACAATAGGACTATAATCCCTGTGCCCCCAAATTATATTAAATTATTTTAGGAAAAAATAAGTCAATTGGGAAAAAAAGTACTTCATCATCAAAGATAATAGAATCAAACCTTCTGTCTTTAACATCACCGTATTCCCTCTTGCCCTCTCTCAGTCCCAACTATAATAAACATATCTTTTATGTTGTTCATCCAGAGTGATACATCAGGATGGATGCCAAATGGAGGGAAATCTGCCAGCAAGCAATTAAGTGACTATGTTCTGGGTGAGATGTTAATGTGCCATAGACAGTTCCAAAACCAGATATACCTCCTGCTGTGAACAGAGCAGAAACAAAACCATGCTATAAATCTTTGAAGGTGTAGCATTTAAAAAGCCACTAGGCATGGGCCAAACCAGCTCTGGCTTCAGAGGGCTGCCAAATGCAGGGACATTCCCTGCCTGCGCTCCCCATGAATCCTAAGATATGCCAGCAATGGTCCACTGCAAGGGTGGAGGCTGCAACTGATCTTAAGGGCTACACAGGTACCTGCCCATGCCCAGTGTTTGCAATTTCACCTTCACAGCTACATGGAGGAACTGCAAAGGTTCCTGCCAACAGGTACACTGCCAGGGGGCAATAGATGCATGAAAGCAGACAATGCTACTTTAAATCCTACGATCTGTCTTGAGTAAGGTAGTGTGAGCAGATTCACGGTACAGGGGGTTGGAACTAGATGATCTTAAGGTCCTTTCCAACCCTAGCCATTCTATGGTTTTATGATTCTATGATTCTATATCTACATGGTAATTTACTCTGCCATTTTCACCCAGTAAGTGTGAGCTCCAAAGTAGAAGCCATGGGGCATAGCACTAAGCCAGGTCAGTTAGCCCTACTGGCACATTATCTGGGTATCACTTCTGCTCTAGCGCTGTTAGTAGACCTGCTACAGATGGCAAAACACATATACTTTTAGCTGCACTGTTAGGCCCTTGGGGGACTGATCTGTTTCTCAGTTCTTCAGCCCTTTGTTCCATACCACAGGACAGGCTTGCAAGAGCAAGTGGACAGGCAGCCAGATAGAGTGCTACCTGAGACCATCCAGATATGGTTGAACACCTTGCTACAGTGAGTCCTTTTACCATCAGTGTGCATCAGTCAGGTCTCTGACCCAAAAGCGATGTTAGTGGAATTTATGTCCTTCCTCTTAACACTGTGGCCTGTGAGTGTGTTTTCATACATACATGAGAGTTTTCCTGTTTGCCGTGCAGCATAAGGAATGTGTCTGGTAGAGACATCCTTCCTGGGAACACTTCAGTGAAGGACATCCTATTTGACCAATGAGACAACAGAGGGCTGTAAACACTAGCAGATATCTTGATCTTGGATGAGGGCATTGAAAGGTCAGTTCCAGAGAAGGAAATGAAGGAATGCTCAAGCGCTTGGGAGATAAAGGACTTCTGAGCACTTCAAAAAAGGGAAAAGTGCACTCCAAAATAAGTAAGTGGGTACGGATATGTAAATGTACACAGTGCTTATTTAATGCTTATCTTTTCTTAACAAGGCAATTTCTAATGGTATCAAACAACTTGGGACAACAAATTTTATCACTGAAATGAAAATCTGTATTTAAAATATTTGCATGGGATTTTCAACTACAATAAACCATTGAATGTTTCAGTAGGAAGTGGGTCCCCCTCAGAAGCTGACAACAAAATGTAAAAGTTTTTCTCAACTTCTGTGACTTGGTCACATCTGCAAATTATCTTCTGCAGCATCTCTGTCTTTCTACAGATCAGCTTGCTCCTCAAATGGAAACACCAACAATCTTTTAGATCTCTTAAGGAAAATAACAATGCGGATTTTACTCAGATTTGTAAGGTTGTTTTACCCGGGTGTTGTCACCAGTGTTGATCTTCTCAACTTTTCAGGCTTTTTTCTCAATCAAATTCTATTCTTTTAACATGTGACTGTTCAGTTACAACAGTTGAATCATAACCACTTGCTCTGATGCTGGCTTCCTACTTTTCAGCAGCCAGCCAGAGGGTGCCCTGTGGTAACTGTGCTTTACACACCTGATTGTCTTCTATGATAAAGTAATCTGCTCACTTGATATGGGTAGACATTGTCTACTTGGACTTTTTCAAGGCTTTTGATAAGGTTTCCCACAGCCTCCTCCTATTAAAACTGGCACATTATTGTCTAGACAAGTGGTCTGTGTGGTGACTGGGGAAGTGGCTGACCAGCTGCACCCAGACGATGGTGGTGAACAGCTCCTTGTCAGACTGGTGAGCTGTCACAGGTAGGATCCCCCAGGGATCAATACTGGGACAAACACTGTTTAATATCTTTGGAAGAGAGAGCCGTGCTGCAGGGTGACATGGGTAGGCTGGAAGAGTGGACTAACAAGAACCTTATGAAGTTCAACAAGGACAAGCCTAAGGTCTTGCACCTGGGAAAACACAATCCAAGCGTGCAACTGCTACCCGGCTGGGGAGCAGCTCTGTGGAAAGGGACCTGGGGTCTTGGTGGACAACAAACTCAATATGAGTGAACAGTGTACAGCTGCAGCCAAGAAAGCCAACAGGATGCTGGGTTACATCAACAAGGGCATCACCAGCAGAGATAAAGATGTCATTATCCCACTCTAATCAGCCACACCTGGAATACTGTGCTCAGTTTGACCCCTGCTATACAAAAATGGACAGGCTGGAGAAGGTCCAGAGAAGGGCTACAAAGATGATCAAAGGACTGGGAACTGGGAAGCCTACTGTATGATGAAATGCTGAGAGAAGCAGGGTTGTTCAGCCTTCAGAAAAGAAGGCTCAGGAGAGACCTTATCCTCATGTTCCAGTACTTAAAGAGTGGCTACAACAGGGAGACTCCTGTTTTTACAAGGAGTCATGTTAAAAATGAGGGGTGCTAGGTACAGTTACTCCCAGAGAGATTCTGACTGGACACAAGAGGAAAATTTTTCACAATGAGAACAATCAGCCATTGGAATAATGTCCCCAGGGAAGTGGTGGATTCCCCAACTTTGGACTCTTAAGATTCAGCTGGACAGGGTGCTGGGACATCTTGTCTAGACTGTGTTTTTGCCAAGAAAGGTTGGACCAGATGATCCAGGAGGTCCCTGCCAGCCTGGTATTCTATGATTCTGTGAACTAATGTTTTTCACTTTGTATTTGCACTCCAGGACTTCTGGAGATATCAGTTTCAAGACTCACTTGATCTTCTCTGGCTGTCCTATACCTGGTCCAAGGGTGAATCCTCCAACCTCGTTGAAGGTCTCCTAGATCTCTTTCACATCTGGGTTTGGGGTTTTTTTGGCTTATATAGTTTATATAATTTTTAGTGGCATTTTCCTTTTACTCGCCTGTAATCATTTTTCCCAGATATTGAGAAGAGCCACAAATCTAAACCGTTTTAACTAATTGTGCAGGTTCTTTTTCTCATGTAATTAAATACTGTGATGCTTTCAACTAAGTCCTCAACACAAAGTTAGTGAATAAGTTATTGCGCTACAAAAACAGTGAGTACCTTGCCTTACACAATTTCACTCTAAATTTCAGGATTTTTAGAGACTTTAATGAAACCACCCCAAATGAACTTTTCTAATCTGAATATTTCAGCTTAACTGCCTATTTCAATTCTTTCAGGTTGAAAAACACTCTATATGCCTGCCTGTCTTTGCTACCTTTCTCAGTACCTCTTCAACCTCTGTCTTTCCTAGGACAGAATAATCAGAACTATGTGCTGAATCCAAAATCCCAATATATTATAGATTTGCAGAATGGCACAACAATTTCAGTTCTTTTGCCATCCATTCTTATATGCTTTTTGAAGTCTATTTGATTTCACAGTTGCTTTCAGAAAATGACCAACAGTGAATTTTCAACTTCCTTGAAGAGTGATATTTAATGATGCCATCTTTGAGTGTCAGTGGTATTTTTCTAAATGGGAGTTACTTTGCTTTGACATTCCCTCTGCTTACAGACACTTAAAATTGTAAGATTGTTCTGCAGCTTTTTACACTTAGTTTTAGATTTGACTGTCTTTATCCACTTCCTAAAACTTTTGTGTAATCATAAAACTGAAATTAATGGAAAGAGCTGCCACGCTGCTTCAGACAAGCAGAACTTGGCAGAGAGAATGAGCACCACTGAGATGCAAAAGTAGCCTGAAAACCAGTCGTTCAACTCAAATTGCTCAATTATTCTATTATGCTATACCTGATGTTTCACCATTTGCTTATTTTGTATAATTTTTCCTTTCCCTTTCAGTTAATTATTTTTGACTGTTTTTTGTTTTATTAATTGATGAACAGGTGTTATATTATTATGAATGCAATTTTCTATTAATTATTTAATTGTAACTGTTCTTCAGGACTAATAGTGTAAAAACCAAAATTGTAACGAATTTTACATTCAAGAAGGTAAAAAAAACCAAACCATATATTCTACTTGTATGCAATAGGTCATAACTTTACCCACATAGCCAAATGTTCCAGTTAGATGATCACAGAATCATAGAATAGTTAGAATTGGAAAGGACCTTAAGATCTCTAGTTCCAACCCCCCTGCCACTAGACCATGCTGCCCAAGGCTCTGTCCAACCTGCTTTTGAACACTGCCAGGGATGGAGCATTCATCACTTCTTTGAGCAACCTTTCCAGTACCTCGCCACCCTCACAGTAAAGAACTTCTTCCTTATATCTAACCTGAATTTCCCCTGTTTAAGTTAAAACCTATTCCCCCTTGTCCTATCACTACAGTCCCTGATGAAGAGTCCCTCTCCAGAATCCTTGTAGGCCCCCTTCAGATACTGGAAGGCTGTTATGAAGTCTCCACAGAGCTTCTCTTCTCCAGGCTAAACAGCCCCAAATTTCTCAGCCTGCCTTCATACGGGACATGCGCCAGCCCCTTTATCATCCCCGTGGCCTCTTCTGGACTTGCTCCAACAGCTCCATGTCTGTCTTATGTTGAGGACATCAGGTCCCATGGACTTGTGCACAATCAGGTTCCTAAGATGGTCTCAAACCTGTTCCTCTCCAATAGTGGGCCTAAGGTCTTCATGATGTTTATGTACATGGAGCATTGTGTTACCCTGAGAGTATTTTCATATAAGCACAGTTCAGTGGATATCCAATCCAAATTACACACAGGTAAATACAGGATGTAAAATACTGTCCCATTAATTTCATGATCAGCTAGGGCCAGAATTTCTCCTCCTGCAAAGCTCAGAAGCAACTGCTGTAACAGCACACACCATCCCTGCTTGTCATAAAGCACCAGAGGTTGTCTGGAAGTTTCTATATTTACACATTTTTTTCAATCTAAGGAACAGATGACATGAGCTAATTATGGGGCATCTTCTACCCATGACCAGTGCAGTCTCCCCTACACTGAAACTCCAATTTAGTCCGTTGATAAAGACTTCCTGAGAACTACAGGTTGAGAGTCAATTGGAGAAGCTGGTATAATTCATTATGCTCAGTTTATGCAAGATTAGAGAGATTTTCCTGCCTTTTTTATACTGGTTCACTGCACCACTACTCCCTGCAGAAGGACATTGCTGAAGGATTTAGAACAGGCTGAACTTATTATTCCATGCAGATCTGCACACAAATGGTATCCGTACAGGGTCGGGGTGGGGAGGGAATATCCAGCACACAGAGTTTGCTTCACAGTGAACATGGACTGGCATGCACTTTCCTTGAACCCCACTTGGAGAAAGGAAGAATTTCAAAGCTCAGTTAGAAACTCAGAGGAGGTGATGTAATTTGTTTTGGTGATATTTCTCAGTTACCAATTTAAGGCTGGCAGTTTTAAATGATTTGTGGTGAACAAATGGGCTTTAATCAAACTTCCTTTTTAAAAACTAACAGAATCAGGTATAGCAAGTTGACAGGGAAAATATATATGTTTAATGGGGAAAATACTCTGTGTATAATGCTGGCTGCAATACTTATTCACTTCATAGGAAGAGACTATCATTTGTGCACAACTGTTCAGCACAAAGAAAAGCTGCCAGAGAAAGCTTTTATTTTTCAATTGGTTTTTCAGCTTTTTTTTTTTTTTTTTTAACTGATTTTTGGAAACGTTCATTTAGGAAAGAAAGAAGAAGATGTAAACACATGTGCCCAAGCCAATTTACAAAATGGGCTTTAAACAAAGTTCAGAACTTACAAAGAGCACAAACTAGTGGAGTCGGAGCCTCGAAAGTGCTTTCTTCATGCCTGGGACAGTGATGAAGAAGACAAGTTTGTGAGGGAGGTGTTCATTTCCCCAAAAAAATGACTGCTGAAGACAATCCAGTTGCTCAATGAATTGCTAAAGGGCAGGACAGTGGTCTTCAGCACTCTGCCCTCTCTCCAAGGACCCGCATTTCTGGGTTCAGCTCAGAGGAAGGCTTCCTCTTATTCTTTCTCTCCTGTCCCCATCTTGCTCTCCGTTGGCCTTTGTTCTCCTTCTTGCCCGGGGTCCCACAGTATTGCGGAGCCCCACTGCCTTATTCCCCCATTGTCCCTAGGCATGTCTCCCGCTCCCTGGCCTCTCCCTGGGACGGACTCATGGTCTTTTGGCAGGACACATCTGATGGCAGGAGAGGAACATTTTCTAACTGAAGAACTGAGAAGTTTCTCAGGACTTTTCAAGTGTCTGAAGAGGAAAATTGACAAGAATACCTCTGTGTCCTATTATTTAAGACACAGTTGTGAAAAATTTAGATCCTCAGTCTCCCACTCCCCTTTCTCAGCAGTGCCCCAATTCTGGAATTGTCTAAAATTTCAGATGATTGTCCCAGTAAAATTCCCCAGATACTAAACTGTCTATTGCTGGTCACACCCAGAATTGCTTAATTCTGGACAGTGCTGAGAAGCCAGGCACTGAATTCATGGCTGAATTTTGTCAGAATTTATAATGTAAGCGTTTCCCCTGTGTCTAGCAGCAGTGCACTGGGTTTTCTGAGTGCACGCTGCCAGACAGTGTCTAACATGAAGCAGAGAGATAAGAAGGTGCTACACCCTTCTTCTGCTTGACCCCAGCAGTCAGGTCACTCAGCTAAGACATGGGAAGATTTATCAGCGTGACTTATAATAATCAGCGAACTATAATTTCGCCTATTCTATGTAGAGATCCCTGTAGAGTTAGCACCACCCAGTACAGCATACTAGCACACTTGCTTCTATAATCTGGGACACTGTTAAGAGCCAAATAGCCACCCCATTCACATAGACTATACCTGACTCCATGGTGCAATGCAAATCCTCAATCCTGTGTAACTCATGAACTTTCCACATAACTGCAGAGCATCAGAGCATAGGAAGTACTCTCACTAGCTGACCTCAGCCTCTCCTGTCAAGAAACAGCTGCCTGCTGTAGGGTCATAATGCCTGAGAGCCACAAGGTTCTAGACCACTTCTCACACTCCTGTCTTTTCTCTGGCTCAATAGATGTATTCTAGTTCGCCATGAAATTAAATCTGTCATTAAGCTAGGACTTCAGCTGGGTAGGAGGCGCCTGGGAGCTAGCTTCTCCAAAGTCTATGCCCTTTCAATGGATGTGGGCATTCATGGATTCCAATGCAATTTTGAAAATGATGTTTCAATCTCAAGTAATACAGTTCAGAACTGGGAAATGGGACTTAACGTCCTTAGGTGTTTTGGAAATGTGACTAGGCAGTCATTTGCATTTTCACTTTTAATTTTCATCATTTGCACTTTTACCCCGATCCTTTCGGGATCTATGCTATGAGACATTTTCGAACATATTATCCCTGCACTATTTCATTCTTTAGAGTATTCCCCAAGCATGGCATGCCAGGACAAAGGTGCTCATGTGCACCAAAGTGACTTAAAGTTCATGAAGATTGCCATACCAGGTTGGCTTCAGGAAGAAACCTTTGCTTTCTGCTTCCATTATCTTACCAGGTATTACCTTACAGGAATCTTTGCCATCAGTGCAGTTTCCTGCCTATTATTTCAGACAGAGGTGAGGTTGAGAGTTGAGGCCTCTAAAGGAGTAAGTCTTCCAGCCTATTATTCAGTTTTATGTGAAGACAAATGTGGTGAATGCCAAATTAACACACTGAGTTTTATACACAAAGGAATGAAAATGAATGGAGGTATTCTAACTTGCACTTCCAGAACTGCTTTTCACACTAGCATGGGGACTTTCAGCAGAGAAATGTTTGCTGCAATGATATATTCTTAATTAACTTTGACTTATTGGAATCCTTCATCCTGTTTCCTGTAACTTGATCTCCCTCTGTCTTGCATTTTATCTCTTTTTGTCTGTATTTCTCAAGATTTCCCATCAAGTGCTAGAGGGTAGATTTGTTCACATTATGAATGAATTTACAGTGTTAGTTTTATTTAGCTCTGTACTACTGTGTATTTGGTCTGACTGTTTCTTTTTTTAATATGTTTTAGTTTATTATCCAGTGCTTTTTGTAGTTAGAATCTTATAGAATCTTTGGTTGGAAGAGACCTCTGAATTCTGTGGTCCAACCTTCCTCCCACAGCAGGAGTATCACCAAGTAGATGAGGTCAGCTGTAGCTTTGCCTAACACAGAATTGAAAACCCCCTAGGACAGACTTAATAACTTCTCTGGATAACCTGTTCCATTTCTGCACTATTCTCCCAGTAGAAGAAAGAGTAGTTTCCCTTGGTCTACTGACCAAGATCCTCATAATGTATCTTGGTATGAAGTTTGCTCTGTTTGCAATGAGAATGCAGTGGTGGCCCATGTTCAGCCTGGCATCCCCCATCACAATCTCATTAAGCCAGTCTGTTCCCAAACTACAGCAAAGCAGGGGGTTATTCCTCTAGATGCACAATTTTTCTTTACTGATCCTCACTGGGGCTTTGGTGGTGCAGACAACTTTACTGAGGCTGCTAGACTGACGGGTCATGTCAGTCACTCCCAAGTTGAGTGCCACCACAGGTTTGCTGAGGGTGCACTTGCTGTCCAGGTTGCTGATGATATTGAGCAACCATGTGCCTCAGTATCAACCCCTGGCATGCTCTCTTATTTCTGGTACAACAAGATAGGCTGTGAGACTTCTCTGTGGTAACCCAAGACAAGATCCAAAGCCTGGTGAGGCAAATGGGAATATTTTCAATGTTTCTGCCAGTGGCCCAGTGGTTGGGGTCCCTAGATATGATTAAGCTTTGGCTTATAGCTTCAAGCTGCTTGAGCACAGGCAGAAGCAGTTTCAAGCAATTATTCCCATGACTGAGCCACATACAACACTGCATAACACATTTGGCCAGAAATTTTACTTCTCTGGGCTAAGGCCCAAGTGTTTAGTGACTAGAGGCATCTTGTGCCAAAACACATCTTTACCTATTATAGAAGGTGATAGAGCAAATATTACGGTAGAGCTTTGCTATTCCTGAGTGAAGCGTGGAATACTGTGAGATTACATTTCGTTCATTACCAGCTAAAGTACTACGTTACAATCACCAGTGTCTGTAACAGTTTTGCTACTCACTTAAAGAGAGAGCAAAATTACATCATAAATTACAGGGTAACAACTAATGTATCATCTCCCAAAGTTTCCTTTTTTCATTTATTTTTAAGAACAAGTTGGTTTTAATTCTTCATATGTATGGATACATCTGAACTAGTATCTTTTGCTCGAAGTGATAGAATTTTAGTATAAGAGGGTATCCTTTAGGCATACCTTTTTACATTTCCCTGGAAAGAAGTCTTTTTTTGTGTTCTGAAAAAACTCCCTCAGGGACAGCCCTGTCCTAAGCTAGGGACTACAAGTTAGGTGTTCCAATTCAATATTCTCTACACTTAAGCTGAAATGATTTTAAAAGGTGCCTAAGTTTAAAGGAATGAGGCCCTGCTTTTTTGCACTTGAATACATACGTCTCTGTTACTCATTTGCCACTAAAAAGAGCATGTGGTAGAAGGCAGCACCTCTGTACAAAATTGTACATGCCCCCTTGCATTGCAAATCCCAGTTTGTGTGGCAATTGCTTGAGCTCAACAATAGCAATCATCTTTTCTATTTCATCGTGAGGAAATAGAAGAAAGGCAGACAACTAGTAGTGGATTATCAACACATGTCCTGTCAGGGCCACCTTGACATCCTGGACTCAGAAATCAGACCAGTCCTGAGGACAATGATTTGTTGGGATGGGTCCATCTGGTAGCTGAAATTCAGCTGTGTGAAAGTTTGGCAAAAAGTTCAGCAAAGAGAGTTAAATTCAAGAAGGAAATCTGACTGACAAAAGAGAACATCTAGACCACATGTCAGAAGATCAACCTGGGGGAAGAAAAAAGAATGAACCCGCCAAGCCTAGGACACTCTCCAAGGAAAGACTCACAGGAAGAATGAGGTCAGAACTGGAGCAGGGAATGGGGATTCTAGGAAAGGGGTCTGTAACTTCTTTAGCACTTTAAAAAAAATTATTAATAAAAGTGAACGTGTTTGCTTGAGAAACTCTTCTGCTGATAGTACTCTCTGCCTCATGTATTTGACACACAACTGCTGAAAATGATGAGCAAGAACAGGGAGATACCCAATTTAGCAATGGTTTTAGGGTTGTGAAGACGAAAAAGGGCAGAAACTTCCACATTCCAAAAACACCTCGGAAATATGGGCTAAGCAAAACTGGCTTTTCCTGGGCTCACTTGGAGCATAAGCACGTGGGATTCAGTAATGATTCACAGAGCACTAGTATTCATCCAGAGCCAGGCTGTGACTTCTGCACAACATGTTCCCTGGATGGATTCATGATCTATGCCAGTCAGTTAACAAACTGAAAGCATCATTCGGCTCGCTGTTACACTGCAGCAAAGTTGGGTGAGGCTTCATGGACCTGTGCAATTTATAGCCACCGCATTCTGGCTCCACCGAGATCACCAGAGTGAAAGATTTTATTCTATTGCTTCAAATCAGCTTAAATTCTTGATTATTTTCTTATTAGAAAGATTAATTATTGTAAACAGCTGGGCCTGAAGCCAGAAACTCTTAAAAAATGTAGCTAAACCAAAATATTTCAGAGTGCTGCATCAGCATCACAGGCAACCACAACCACATTAACATATATTCCCCTGTGTATACTGTCTTTTCATCTCAACTTTAACATCTTAACACCTTATCAAGGTTCCCCATAAACTGCTTCCTCAGTACTTTGGTACTTTTTAGTAGTGTGGTTCAAAGGGCCATGTTCTAGGCAGTAATCAATACCATCACACCAGACTTTTTGATTTACAGTAAGTTTATCCATGCAGGAATGGACTTTTCTCACGAGCTGGTCCACGATTGCAGAATAAATCTTGGAAGATGCACACAACTGGAGGTATTTTTAAGTCCAATTCTATGGAGCCATTCATGGAGTAAAGAAGTTGAAACTGGTTACATGTCTTCTAGATTATTTTTATCATAGAGTCAGATCGCTCAAAAGGGTTTTCTTTTTTCAGTTTATATTTGTATTTTTTCTTTGTAACATCATCAGCAAGGCTGCAAAATACTGCTTATATGCTACACAAGGAAAAATTACTATCCTCTGCATATTTTTTCCCATTTTTAAACCATCATCAACATTAAACTATGCTGACATCATCCAGGAGCTTCCTACAGAAACACACACCTAAAACAGGTCTCTGCTCCCACCGGCTCACTTTTATACCTGCAGTGGAGAGGAAAGTATTTTTCTTGATCTGGACTTCACAATTTCACTTTGCGCAATGCTGAAATCTGTGCCCCGGAGAAGAAACAACTACGTTATAAACACCAAACTGGATGCCAGCTGGCTCTGCTTGCTGAAACAACAAAAGCAAATCCATTCCAATGTAATCTTTACCTCAGGAAGGGTAAAAAAGTGAGAGACACAAGTAACATCAAACAATGCAAAGTATTCCTGCAGCGAACTTTCTAGCTAGCCAGGGAGCAGCACTGCAAAGTTGGTTGTTAGCCTTTCAGTTTTAAATATAGACTAAATTAGAAAACTATAAGCATGGAAAATCAATGTTTTTCCATATTCCTTTTCTTGCCTCTGAAATGACCATAGGAGCAATTGTCCTTTTCATTGAGAACTAGCCTGCAATGGGCAATTCCAGGCCGGTAGAAAAGCACCTTGATTGACAGGTGGTTTTGGAAGGGACAGAGTGTGTTTATAAGAGTGAGAAGCTGAAAGAGAGGGTATCTGTGCTGACTTTATTTCATGGATTTTCCTCTGCCCAGCTCCAGGCTGCCTGTAATAGCTGAAGCACACTGAGAACCCTCCATACACTCTGTGATGTAAAGCGGAGCCTGGTTTGCTGGGACAAGCTGGAGACACCATTCAAAACTGCGCTCCTGACCCAAACTGGCATGCAGACCCTGCTGCTGTGTCATAACATGGTGAGGTCAGGGCATCTGACACCCTCATATTCAGCCCATACTGTGGTGGGGTGAAGCTAAAACCTGGTCCATGAAATACAGCACAGAAATATGCTTGCATCCTGAGGGGGAGTTTGCAAGAAAATTTGTGAGGAAGTTTATCTGTTGCAAGCAACCAAAAAAGCTGGGAAGAGGAAGCTTCCCTCACACACACACCCCCCTTTATAAGCTTTTGCTTCTTCTGCTTTGTTTTCTTCATATTTGTCCTAACAACAAAATTAATGATGTCTCTATTTCCTTAACAAAGAAAATTGCTTATTTTTTAACAAAAAGAAGGGTTGTGAAATAAAATTTTGACAGATAAGTAGGTCTTCTTTTGTACAAATGAGACACATGGCTAGCAGTGATTTTTAAATAAAAATCTCATTTGAAAGATTGCATGCAAAGGGTAAGGAAAGGGATATGTTCTTTGAGCCAAATAACGTATTTTTCTTTTCAGGCACTTCATTTTTCTCTGTGTTTAGCAGGGAAAAAACCAAATAATCTCTTTGTAAAATCCTATACAGGCCATTTAGAGCCGGCCAGAGATAGGCAGTAGTAAAACCAAGAAAAGCAACACCACCTTTGGTCTGCAATTGCTCAGGGTTTGACACCTTTCTGGTCCATTGCAGCAGCCTGGCAGGAGCTCGAGGAACCCTTGAAAGCTGCAAGCCCCAGAAGATGTAGATGGGGCCAGAAATCCAGCTCACCAGTACCCAGCTTCTGACAAACCCAGAAGAGCAGCTCCCCTTGGGGCAATTTCATTTTGAATAAATAATTCTTCACATAACGTGTTTTGGCTTTGACAAATCTAAAAACCTCCAGGGAGAAAAAATGGTTTTCCCTAGACCTATCCAAACTGACTGGTACTTTTAGCTATGACACAGACATACACGCTGGTCTTCTGTCAAAAGCAGCAAGTAGTCTGCTGCCTCCCTTCTCTTCTGCTGCATTTTTGCGTTATAATCTCCACCTTTTCGGGCTTCTCTTACCAGGAGACTTCCCCTACCTTAAGGAGAATGAATAGACAGAAAGTGGCACTCACCAGTGATGTGCAAATCAAATCAACTCACATCTGATACCTATAGCTTGAAAAACATTTTCAGTGAATTCTCACAAGAAGTTACCAAGAGATGACTCCTGGAAAGTTCTTATTGCTGAGGGGATTCAGCAGCAATAGCAGCTTAAGGAATTTCATTTTCCCTCTCACAAAACTTCTCCCAAACCTTCTGATTTTGAAATAGTTTTGGAAGGCATGGAAATGCGAGAAATGTATTTCATTGCTAATTGTACCCCAAATACCTGTTGCAGTGATGAACTTGCTTAACGTGAAATAGCCTGTCATATGCAGTGGTGGATGCTAGTCTGCTATATATTCATGCATGCACCCAGTTTCTTTTTGGAAATGGGTTCTTCTCACAGCATTAGCTGGTCAGTCAGCCACAGGGCTTGGGTGAAGAGCCTTCTAATGTCTTTAAACAAAATTACGAGTATATTAACTCAATTTAAAACAGAAAAAAAAAAAAAGAAAGAAAAAAAGGAAATTGCCACCAAGGCCTCAGGGCTTTTGTTCTGTGCAAGACCATTGAAGTCATTGTTGCTCTATTTTTGTCAGGTTGGCAGACAAGGCTCTCTCTGCAGTGTGAAGCTAGCTTTGAACTGGCTGTTTGAGGTGGTTTGCCAAAGTTTTAAATGCCACAACAATCATTAATGCAATTGAGAGTGGCTAAGGTGGTACTTAGGAACTCACAGCCCTTCCACTTGCTAGTACAGTTCATGAGCCTGTTGTATCAAGGGGATTAATTTCCCATCTTGCAGCTTTATAGCGCTCTGAGCAGACAGAAAAAAGGAACTCTTTACTTTAACCTTCTAGTGTTATTATACAGGTCAATATCTAATCTCTTTATTTTCAAAATATAATGAAAAAAATGGACAAAATATAAAGTAAAATTTGCATCCCCTTGTAATTCCTGGGCCACAAAATCACATTTAAATCTTCCAGTCCCCACACTCATACCCCAGCCCATGCCTTGGAATTAAAAGCAAATTGTAGTTTCTTGTTTCTTTCTCTTTTTCTTAATTAGGAATGACAGGGAAAAATAAGAAATCCTGAATTTAAGAAACTACAGGAGGTTATTTGACAACTGTTTCCTTCAGAGAACTTTGATCTGATTCAAATATTGAAGCATTAAAAAAGTAACACAAATCTATGGAAAAATGATAGAATTGTGGACTTCATGACTTTTCTGCTCTTATGGCATAGCCTTGTCTGGTTGTGGCCACTTGAATGTAATGATACAAAGAGATCTTGTTGGAAAAATGGGAGTATGACCTTGGTGTTTCTTCTTGTAACTTTGTTGAAGCAGATAAGTCAGCTGGGCAGCTTGTCAGCCACAATTGTGCTGTCTCTTCCTACAGAGCCCTCACACCTTTACTTACAGAGGTTTAAATGGATTTTGGATTTCCACACGAGATGCTAAAAGTTGACACGTTGTGACTTCTGAGCACCAGAAGAATGGAAAAAGAGACATTTTCATGGCATTTCTAAATTTTATCTGAGTGGAAGAAGGAAACACCAGGAAATCTCCTCCTAGGAAGCTTATGTTCTCTGATCCTGTGAAGTCCTGAGAAACATCAGAAATTATGAGCACTTTTATACGTTATTTTCTTGCATATTTTGGTTACATCTTGCCTATTTGTTATGCTTGAATTCCAGTAAAATCTTAGATTCTTCCTCTCCCCCCCATACTGTGTCGTTACCCCTCCTGCAGCTTCCATGTGCTTATGAGCACCTTCTACCCCGGTGTCATGCACTGAAGTAGCACTGTGGTGTCACTTACTGCCACACATGGTCATACTCAGAGCAGTCTGCTGCTGGCTCTTGAGTCAGCTACACAGACAGAAAATGGGTGAGGAAAGTAGACAAAATGATGCTTACAGCTGCTCCAGAGCCATCATGCGTGCAGATGACGGTTAACTACCGTGACATTGTGTTCCACAAGCACAAGAGAAAATATTGCTGAAACTTTCTACCATGATATGTCCTAATATGAACAGTTATGAGGCGACAGGGCCACAACGGTCTTCTGTTCTTTTAATAGCATCTGAGAGTCTTTCATTTTAAACCAGAAGTAATTTCGAAATTCCTGGTGGACTTTACATAACCAGCAAAATGTTGGACTAGCTAAGGTATTAGCAAACTTCCATCTGTACAGACTTGATGCCTACTATCTTTCACTGGTGGAACATGCTTAGGAATTTCAAGATGTGTGGTGTGATTTATCCTCTGCTAGAGTTGTGGGGGTATTCACTAGTCAGCAACAATTTATTGTACTCCCATATGGAAGAATAGAATTTGGAAAGAGATAAGAGAAGGATGATCTCAGAATGTGGCCTATTAGAAGATAAGGATCATGATTCCCCATTCTCCTGTTAGGAAATTTTATTCAGACCTGCATTTTGGATATAACTCACAGAATATGCATAAAATTATGTGTCATTGAAGGAGAGGAAGAGGGAATTGGAGTTATATCCCTGGAGTAAAATTAAATCACTCTGGACTTGTATAGCTTCATTGTATGTGGCAGTCCCAGCCATCATTGATCCCAGCAGGAAGGGGAGGATGAGTATATCAGAGCAAAAGGGAAAAGAAATCAAATCCAGATAGAACAAGATCACACATTTCAATTTGCATCTGTATCATCTTTGAAGTCGTGGTTGCAATTATTGAACGGAGCTGGCTGGAAATGTCTTTCATACCAAAATGATTCGGTTGCACTGAGTTTCTCTTTTAGCATGTCAAATCAATTAGCTGGTGTTTGGACAATGCTTTGAAAAGAGGAAGCAAGATATTACATACACACAGGCACATGTGTATCCCCACAACCTTCTGTGCAATTAGTATTTGTAAGGAATGGAAATCAACGTTTTAACTAGCAGAAGCAGCATACAAAGAAGATATTTAAGGCCTAAGTTCCGTTGCAGATTTTATAAAACAAAAACCAACAACAACAAATAAGAGCAATAAACTGAAAAATAAAGAATTTTTAAAGTTTTCATTTTAAACCAAGTTCAAAACTATACAGCTACTGAACTAAATCTGCAGCTCATTACAGTGTTATAGACATTGGAAAGTGATTGTGTATTAGTTCATCCTTCCATTGTGCTATGTCAAGTTGCAAGTCTGGTAGCACCAAGGGAAATGTTGCATGTTGCTTTACTTACAATCTCATGGTAAAAAATCAATGACAGCGTGGGTAACTATTAATCCATATGTTAGCACAGTCAAATAATGAAATAAGAAACATGTAAATTCTTGATTACACTTACGTAGATATCTCTTTCCTCCCCACCAGCCCTGTTCTCTCTAGTTTCATCACCATCCACTGCTGGCTATGTAGGTGGCAGAATTTAGCTGGTGAAAAGCATGGTGAAATTTTAAATTAATACAATATTGTAGTATCAGATTTCCACAAAATACCCTATGATTCAAGAAGAATAGGCAGATCTTTGAGATCCGTTGCATTCAAGATGCTCTTGTTTAGCACATTTTAATGTCTTCTGTTGCAGATTTAAACTACACCTCTGGCTCTGGTGTATTCTATGTGTTTTTCCATAATGCACTATCACTGAGGTCTATAAAACTACTCCTGTCAGTGCAAACACGGTATAGAAGCAAATCATTTGTCTATTATGAGAAATCACTGTGGGCTGATGGACATAAATTTATAGTTCAGATCTTAATCAGAAAAAAAAAATAAAATTACCTTGGAGTAAAATTTATGCATTTTGCTAATTTGAAGTCATAATGGCAAATTGTGCTGAAGATAGATAGGCAGACAATGAGGCTGGTCCTACATTAGCACTTTATTTTGGCTCAGGAAGACACTTCTAAAGTGAATATCTCATCACACCCCAACACCACCACTTCTTGTGTTTCACATCACAGAGCAGTCTCAGAGAGCACACACTGTATTCCCCTTAGACAAAATGAAACCAGATACTAAGAAGCTTCCAGCCTGTGGGACCAGAGCTAGCTGGAAACTAACCCCCCAGCACAATGTACACACCTCATACAGTGGATCCTCAGCACCAGTTCTCCAGTTCTCTGCTTTATCAGCTCCTGCTAGGCACCACCACTGGCTAATGTAGAGAGCCCCAGGGTATTTAGTTCTTCTCACTTTCCCAACCCTCTACATGACACAGTTTTTACTAATTCATATTTTATCAACTTATCTTTCCAAAGAGCCTGGGATCCCCAGTGGGATCCTGGAGCATAACTGCAGTAGCAGCCAACACAGAAAACAAGAACTTCTCCCTAGAGAGCTTCTAACCAGCTAAATAGGAGACACAGGATTAGATGGAGACAGATAGACCAGTGACAATGAAGTGATAGTGCCACAACATGAGTCAAACTGGGCTGATCAGAGAAAGAAGTCACCTACTCAGTACTGGAATACAGCTAGGTGGGGAAGATTATGCCAAGAAAAACTCTGAGAACAAAGGAAAAAGTGCATTTGATGTGATAGAGAAGTACCGGCAGAGAGGACAGAAAGAGAGATCAAAGCTATGATTTAGGAAAATGCTTTTTGCAGCAATAGTCTAGACGGAATATAAATGGCCCAAAGCTAAAAAAAAGCACTGTACCCAAAATGCTATCCAAGTTCTGCATGACCTGAACTAAGGCTAAGGCACAAACCTCTGGCATGTGATAACAATTCCTTCCTCTATCCAGAATCACTTCAGAGATGCAAACATCCCCTTTAACACTTTCATTACAACACATATTCCATGTCAACAGCGGAAGCATAATCTTAAAATAAAAATAGAAATGTCCCTTTTCACTTGAAATACATGCACAGTGGTGCTTTCAGCTGGAGAAGTCTTGTGACATAAAGGGACCTGTGAATACTCAAACAAAAAAGACTATGTAGCAGACAAGTGAAAGAGGATATTGATAGTGCTGTTATCACCACAGTGAAGTGATTTAGAAGGCATGAATTTAATGTACCAGCTGTTCTATTTACTTTTCCTGCTTTCAGCACAGCACACATAAGTGAGGACACTGGGTAGCTGTCTTCTCCTGGCCAGAAAAGGAACATGTCCTGATCTATGAGCTAGGGAAATCAAGAACTCTGATGATACTGAGCTAGCTTAGGTTTCTTCTAGTGACCGAGTCTCCCTTCAACTCACAGCTCTTCACCCTGAACTATGGAGATCTCCTGCAAAATGAGCACTTGAAGCAGTATACTTCCAGACTCACACAGAAGAGCCTTAGTGCAAAGAAGAATCAGGACTAAAAGCGCAAAGAACTTTACTTGGTATAGGGTATTTCTTATTTTCAGTGCACATCAATGAGGAACCATATTTTCGTGTGAATATTCAGCACAGGAAACATTTTTTTCCAATGCCCAGAGAGCTGCCAAAAAAGGAAGTAATGTAATTCCCCAGTTTAAATCCATATATATGGTATATATACGGTCCATCTTTTAAATCTGCAGAAGTAGATCAACAGCACTATCAAATCAGGTTTATCATTTTGGGGTTTTGTTTTGCACTTTGTGGAAAGAACTGTCAACGTTAATTGATGGGATAAGGATGAAACCCAAGTTTGTTCTGCAGTTACAGCTGCTGTGCATCTGTATCGGGCTGTGCCTGGATCCACACCCTGAATATTTAGACATTAGTTACCTGTGTGTTCCCAGGGCTCCCAGCCAGTGTCTGCAGAGGTGACAAAAGCGACTGAACTGAGATAAGGTGGTTGTCTGAGCTCTCAGTCAGCTTCATAGCAAAGCCCTTGCCTAATTCCTGCAGGACATGTCCAGGTGGGAATTTTGGGCAGTCCCAGAGATTTCATCAGGCAGTTTCTGCTGCGCCTAGACCATTTGAGAGGCACTACCTGTGTGCTTCAGTGTGTTTGCCTCTAGGATGGAGAATTTGGCCAGGGGCTCCTCTAAGCAGCTCCTGTTGTAGAATTAACCAAATTAACCACACAAAGTGTGCCACCCAATCAACTCACTGCCCCTAAACTCACAAAGGTAGCCATAGAAAGACATACGTAGTGTGCAACTGAACTCTTCACTCTAGTTCTGTATGTGGTCTAAATTTTGGATAAAGATGATCATTGATTTTACTGATACTTGGTAAAGGTGTTTATCTACTTTCTGTATTCATTCTGAATGAAAAGGAACAGTACTATTAAGCAGGTTGCACCAAATTCCATCACAATTCAATGAAAAGCCCAATACACAATTTCTTTGCCAAAGTGCAATTAATATTATGATGGTTTACATCACTGTATTGCTCTATTAGACAAAGCATAATGCATCAAGTTAAAAGTTAAGGAGTAACCCTGAATTTCTTTGGCAGCTTTAGCCGGAACATACTGAAGGTGTTTGTTCTAAACATTAGGGCCACTATGGATTGTTATTCAGGTTAGATACTGATGCAATTAATTGACTCTATTGCATAGGACATGGCTGCCCATAGCAGTATTTTAGCTAATCTAATGCGGTAAGATCCAGTTTGACTGTGGAACTTGCTTGTAAAGCAACAGGGTAAGAGGAGTTCTTTTGTGAAGTTGTCTTCGTATGGAAGTATTAGGTTCACTGCACTCATCTCTGCAGCAATATCAAAGACGCCCTGCTCAAAAATCTATGCTTCTCCAAAGCTCTCACTAGCTCCTAGAGTCTGCAGAACACAAAGCTCTGCCAGAAATGTCTTTTTTCTATCAATCACACTTGTTAATTACAGCAGTACTTTCACAGTTAAGAGATGTATGTCTATTGCCATAGCAGCTCTCATCGGTAGCTCGGTAGTGGTTCTGGTTTTGTATTACAGTGTCCCCCATAAGAAGTCACCAACGTTTTCCATGCTAGTGTCATAAAAATAAACCCCCCCAAAACAACAAAATAAAACAACAAAATTCTAAGCTTTAAAGCACAAGTACATGAAATCACAGCACACCAGTATGACACAAGTAGCACAGAAATACCACACTGATGGCTGAATTCCTTCTGCTATGAAGTTCGCATAACCTTTATTTACCATCTGACAACAAAATGACTGGCTTCATTTTTCTTTTAGAAGGCAATTTAAAGTCCATTTCGCATATTTAGAATCATAGAATAGAATCATAGAATCGTAAGGGTTGGAAAGGACCTTAAGATCATCTAGTTCCAACCCCCCTGCCATGGGCAGGGACACCTTGCCCTAAACCATGTGGCTCAAGGCTCTGTCCAACCTGGCCTTGAACACCGCCAGGGATGGAGCATCCACAACCTCCCTGGGCAACCCATTCCAGTGCTTCACCACCCTCACTGTAAAGAACTTCTTCCTTATATCTAATCTAAACTTCCTCTGTTTAAGTTTGAACCCATTACCCCTTGTCCTACCACTACAGTCCCTAAGGAAGAGTTCCTCCCCAGCATCCTTGTAGACCCCCTTCAGATACTGGAAGGCTGCTATGAGGTCTCCACGCAGCCTTCTCTTCTCCAGGCTGAACAGCCCCAACTTTCTCAGCCTGTCTTCATATGGGAGGTGCTCCAGCCCTCTTATCATCCTCGTGGCCCTCCTCTGGACTCGCTCCAACAGCTCCATGTCCTTTTTATGTTGAGGACACCAGAACTGTACGCAGTACTCCAAGTGGGGTCTCACAAGAGCAGAGTAGAGGGGCAGGATCACCTCCTTTGACCTGCTGGTCACGCTTCTTTTGATGCAGCCCAGGATACGGTTGGCTTTCTGGGCTGCAAGCGCACACTGCCGGCTCATGTTAAGCTTCTCGTCAACCAACACCCCCAAGTCCTTTTCTGCAGGGCTGCTCTGAATCTCTTCTCTGCCCAGCCTGTAGCAGTGCCTGGGGTTGCCCCAACCCAGGTCACATAAAAAGAAAACTGTCAATTAATAAGATGTGCCATAGCCTTTTTCTGATATCTCTAAACAGCATATGTATCTTATCTTCCTGAGCACTGTGCATCTGTTATAGGAGGTGAAAATCCATATACCTTCAGAAGACTCATTCCTATATCAGTTAGTGTAAACTCACAGAGATTACTAAAAGGAAAGTAAAAAGAACTGGGATCTGGTAGAAATGAAACAACCAAACAAGACCTAAAGCTCTGTCCCATGAAAAAGACAGGAACGATAGCAACACAACTGCCACCACCACCCACGTACTAAGGGAGTGTACATACTTTTATAACAATACCGCTAATCACTGGAACAGCCAGTTGACCAACAATGCTGTAATTAATAACAGATGATCATAAAATACAGCTATCGCAAACAAACAAGAACTTTAGGGTGTTTCACATATATAGCTTAGAAAGAAGCTTTAGAATAACTACTAACTGCCACAGTTTGTTCACCGTTGAAGTTTTTGACCCTTAAAAGATACCAACTACCAACTAAGCCAAAATAAAAACTAAGAAAATAGTCACCTAATTTTTCTTATTGCATCTTTGTGGGAAATAATTCTCCTACTTAAAGAGCTAGTCAACATTTACTTAAAAAATCATGCATTCTGAAATGTGGTAAACCCAGAATCTTTCATGGTGTTTAATGAAAAAGTATCTGCCCATATAGTAGGTAACAAAGGAATTCACACTGGATTTAAATTAGTAGCAGATTCAAAACATGAATTCTGTTCAAATTCTTATATTTCCCCCATGGGTGCTATCTCCACTGGACCATGCTCTGTTCTATTGTCATTATGTTACTGTCATCTCTGGTTTAGACCAGAAATTTCACCTTGAAAATAAGCACCTTTTCCTCAGAAATCACTTCTTCATATTAGTCTATTCCCACACATAGAGGGGAAGGAAAAAAAAATTGAAGAGAGTATTGACTTTATTGATTTCACATTGCAAAGCAATTTCCTCGGAAAAATCTGACTAGTTCCTAGAATTAGTTCACAGCAGGTGATAAAATAGCATCATCACCATTAACCAAGGGTCTTCCTCTGGGCTTAGCAAGCAGCCTGGGAGAAAGTACACTCTTTTATAAGTAAGCTATAAATCATTAAGGCAGGCAGCTTTGTAATTGTTTACAGCTGATCATAGCAACTCGCTATTGCTCTGAAGAAATAACAATTTTGTATTACTAGAGAAACAAGAAAAAAAAAGATTTTTTTTTCTATGCATAAGGCATGTGACATGACTCTCTGTGACTTTACAACAGTGCCAGTTTACGTCAGCTAGCTGACAGTGGCGTCAAATTGGCATACTCAAATAAGAAATGACCTGATGGAAAAGACACCAGTAACTATGAGGAAAATTATACATCTGCTAATGATATATCAGCAAGGTAAACAGTGGCATACAGCAGGTAAGGGAGTTGATGTAGGCTCTACCTTCACCCCATTACTGGTATCCAACCAGAAATCATATGTCTATTTACTAGAGTCAGACTTTATTAGGGATATTGAGGTAGAGGAAGGGAAAGGAGGTCCTCTTTCCCTTTGTGCACCAGGACACAATGTCTTCTTGTCACTGATGGTCACTTCCAGGCCCGAGTGTTGTCACCATCATTCTGGCCATTGCAACAGAGGATGACAGCACAGTAATGAGTCTGAAGCACAGACAACCCTATTTATGGTGCAATTCAAAGCGTCACTCAGGTCCTTGTGGACAGATGTCCCTGCATAGTCCTCATCTTCCTATTTCTCCAGCCCAGAGGCATGCATGAAGGTGTTCCATACCTTCATGCTTGATCACTATTCATTGCAAGAAGGCTCAGAATTGTTGGCCTGGGAAGTCTTCTCAGTCAAACATGCCTGAGCATGTATCCTTGAAGGCCATTTCTCAGCTATCACACTTCCCTCTCTGTGTGGAAATGTCAAAATGAACAGCTGTCAGGAGCCAATCCATAACCTTTCAGGAGTTCATTAGCTACTCCACCAATTTTCATCTCCTTTCCAAAGGCTCGGAAGTTCTAGATAAGAGGTTAACTAAAGGATGTGAAAGCCAGTCTCTTTTGCCCAGTATGTCCCTGCATGGTGGGTCCTTTCATCATCCTTGCTCTGCACTCCATCATCTTTCCGTGCTCTCTTAGCTTCTACAAGAGTCATAGAATCCTCTCTGTGTTCCTAGGAAAATTGACTTCCCACAGTCCATTTGGCCCAAAAGATTGTCCCTTCTCCTGAAGGGTTTCCACTGCTCCAGCCACTTTAAGATAGTAGCAAACAGAAAACGCCACCGCTGCAGATGGCACCATCTTCATTATATCATTCAGAACATGGTACCTGCACAGCAGGCTGCAAAGCAGCACATGAAACACAACGAAATTTCTTTCTGATAGCACCTTCATGTCATTTTAAAAGACTGGAGCCAGCTAGTTCAGTGGTAGCTGAAGGACCACTTTCCTAGCTTCAGTACAGAAATTGATATAATTTTACATTTTACACGATGATAAGGCTCATATATGTTGCCCATTTGCAGTGATTTAGAAGTCACTAGGCACCAATGGACACCACTTAGATGTGCCTGTTCAGGCTTGTCAGATACAAACTGATTTGATTAAAGATTGCGTTTAAGAAAAGAGAATTACGGAAGTCACACAGTTTCATAGTAGTTTGTGCTACATATGCAGATAATTACTACGATAATTACTACTTCTCAGCTGACTTGTAATAACTTGTTTAGACCATGGTAACTTGATCATGTGTCTACATCTTTACACAACATAAGAAGTATGCAAAGGCTTGTAATCCTTGCTGGTATAAACATGACGAAAAAACTACAGAAGTCACTAATACAAACATTCAGGAGGCATATTGAAATTTTACTCACTCTCTCATTGTTCCCAAGCAGAAACCTTGTAATGACTACATGAGGATGAAATTAGGAATTTGGAAATCATACAGTGAGTTTCTCGGGGAAAAAAAATGAGATGACGAAAGAGATGGATAAGATCCAGTGCTATTAGACAGTAAAATAGGATCTGCAAACATATAGCTCTGTAAAATAAACATTGAGAGGTCTGCAAATATATGTACACAAATGAGAACCATTGGCTAAGCACTGGAGGAAGTTTAATACAGATAAATTACTCTTTTAGAAGACAGGCTTCAGTAAACAGATATATTTACAACTAGTTAAAAATCCAGTCACACAAGATAAAAAAAAATAGAAAAAAAACCCACTACTATTCACTCAGGCAGGCCCTGCAGAGCTGAAATGATGCTCATTTTGGAGGCTATTTAAATACTGTCAGTGTAAGCAGTGTGCTGTGTCCTAGAATGGACCCCATTGCTCCTCCTACTGCTTTCCAGATGTTCCTCTGACTGCTCCTTCTGGCATGCTCCGAGGCAGCATTCACTCTCTGCTCTTGTCTTGTGTGCAGCCCCTGAGAGCTGGTACCCAACACACTTTGCTTCCTGCCCAGCTCACCCTGTTGACCCAGCTAGCGGGGCAGTGGACTGTAAGCTCAGCCTATATATAGGAAGCTTTATGGGGTGGCAGCTTACTCAGAGATAGCAATGTATTTATTGGTAGAATAATATTACTCCTGATAAATAAGCTGTTAAGTAACTTAGAATTGTTTGGAATATTTATGTGTGACATCACACTGGCCCGTGTCACTCAGGTGCCACAGCACACTTCAGTATGCAGCTCCATCCCTATCTCTAGTGATCTTTCTTCCTGAACGAGGCTGAATGAAGGTGGTAACGTCTGAGCAGAGTTGACGTGGAGGTAGGTAAATGTGGCCACCTTCCAACCCAAACTATTCTATGATTCTATTTTAACAGCAAGGATAACTAATACCTGGTACAACATACCAAGATTACTGGTGAATTCTCCTTGTGTGGGAATTTTTACATCTAGGGTTTTTTAAGGGGCAGGAAATAGTTCACAAGTGAATTCAGTCAGAATGGGTCTGGACCCTGATTCTTGTGGGCCCTCCTGGCCATCAAATCCTAGAAGCTGCTTAATGTATTAACGGCAGAAGCTTCAAAACTGTGGCTTGAGTGTGGTGTCAGAAGAGCAGGAGTGCAGTTTAGAACAGGCTAACGTGAAGTTTTCAAGGCAGTAGAAAGGCAGGTGGGTTCAGGCTGGCTGATGACAAAAGGAGTGGCTTGCAGAAATATCCCTAAAATTCCACCCAAAAATTCAACCCTTTCATCTTGTCCTTCCAGCAGCTCACATCACTTTGGCATTTGAGATAAAGCTTTTGCTTTTCTAAGGACATCACAGAGTTAGCCTCCTCCCTCCTTCCCTAGTTTTCATTCTCTCTCTTTCTTATTTCAATTTAAAGTTCCACTGTCAGATTTTGTTTTCTCCAGGACAGCATAGAGCTCTATCTGGCTGGGCCGACTGACTAAACTTCAAAATGAAACACACTAGGCTGAAAATTACTTCCAGGCTCTCCAAGAATCAGGTGGCTCCAGAGCATTCAGGGGACTCTGGCTAGGACTGAGTCAGCAGAAGCACCAGGATTTCTTCCTGGGGGAACTGCAGCTGCAAAGCAGAACATGAAAACAAACCCACTAACAATAAGAGCTTCCATGTTAGCCAGATGAGTAATAGGAATGTTTCCACAACACACAGGACACTCTGCCTTCATTCAGAGGGTCCAAGGAATGTGATATTCAACAGGTCTCCGTAGCTACCATGCAATACCTTTGGTGCTTGGTGTTGTTTTAAAGACAGTTGAGTAGGGTTTTGCTGTTAGAATAAAGGTCCCTAAAAGTGTGGGAAAATTGTATCTTTTTCCTCTGATTTTATAGAGACCCTGAAGCCAACCTCTGAATGGTACAAGTGGCTCCTTTTTAAGTTTAGCTCAGATATCTCGATGACTCTTTAGTGAACTTTCCAGTCCCTGAGGGGAATCATGTCAACATGAGTGAATAGCATTTGGTCTTCATTTCTTGAGCAGAAGAAGTCTCAGTGAAACTTCTCTTTTCTTACCCCTGAATACCTCCACTCAGCTTGCCAGTAGAAATATTATTGCCAAAAGAAACAGACTTGCCACGGGACAGCTCCTGACCCCAGAGACTTCAAATCAAACCTAGAAGTCCCTCTGAACAAAATCCATGCTGGAGTGGGAATAGCCTAATTTTTTGGGCAAAGGCTCAACCTTGTTTCTTTGTCCCCACTTCTTGCTGGAGGCATCTTACTGCCTCTTTTCTTTTCTTGAGGAATTTTTTTGGAAAAAGTGTATGCTTATCTGTTTCTTTCAAGAAGTAGAGTAACTCCACCAAAACACCCTCCTGTCCTGTCTCCTTCTTAATCTTCACAAAGATGTCCAGGCAACCCATCCCCAAGCACACAGATTCACCTGGGACCACTGCTTGGATCAGTACTTCGTTCTGCAAGGGCAGTAGTCAGTAAATGCTCATATAAATCCAATTGTTTTTCCTCTAAATCATCTGAAATCCCCAGGACCTATTCACAAGCCTAAAATTTCATATCATATTTCATTATTTCTCCCATGAGAAAAGAAATATTGTTACGTCGCAATTCCTGTAATTCCCAATGAAGATCATGAATAAGTCAGTGATCCTCATTAAAAATACACATTAATAAAATCATTGGGCAAGGCAGGCTGTTGGCTTGCTCTGCCCAGAAGAAAAAAGAGATTTCTGTGTCTATCTCCCCACAAGAGAAGTTTGGTTCACCTCAACCGATATCATAAAGTACAGGGTAAAGCCACTGTAATGATGAGAATGAAAAATAGTAGATCCAAAGGACTTAGGACTGCAAGTGTTTTGACTATCTTGTGTACTGCTAAAAACAAAGCAATTTTTTAAAGCATAAATTACTGTGCCACCAACAAAACTAAAATTTATTGGCTGTCATAGGATTATCTGCTATTTTTATGTTCTGCGCAGTAGAACCGGAAATATTTCAAAATATATGTTTCTGGATTAGATTCCTTTGTGATGTATTTTAATGACAATATTGAAGTATTTACTGTTCACACTATATTCTTTATGTCATTAGCAAATAATAGCACATATTCAGGGTCCCGTAAGCTTTCAGGTCCCCTAAAATCCATTGATGTCACTGTGTGTTCTTTGGTTGCAGCGACAGAACTGTAAAATAAATTACTTGGTTGTACAAATCAAGCAAATTAGGCCCACTGCAGAAGTTTGAAGTACATGAGAAAAAACAAGGCTGCAGCACAAATGTTTGTTCAGCTCCCATGGTTTTTAAAAACATTGACCTAAAAATGAGGCGTTTGCACTGGAAACGAGAGCCAAACCCCACAACAGAACACAGCATACTCAGCGGTCAGACTGCGTACTGCTTCCTTGCGAGGTCACAACAGCAGGCCGAGGGAACCAACATCTGTGATGCAAGCTAGATCCCTTGAAACACAAATGACTTTGGCATATTTTAGGGAGAGAGAGACATCTCCTGGACGAACTGTAAAGCTGCTATTCACTCTTCTGTGCACTTATTAACACACGAAGAAAGTTATAACCATCTTCAGTGTAGTTGTATGCTAGATAAAAGGAGTTCTTCTGGTTCCATATTTTATTATTTCAAATGAATTTAAAAGTACTGTGCCATTGATATCAAGGGGAAAATAACAATGTGTCTACAAAGAAAATGAAAATGAGTTTTAGGAGCATGGCCCTAGTAATAAGACAGGGAATTAAAATGTTTTTTTCTAAACCTTTCTTTTATAAACTCATTTCACCACTTCAAAATCCTCTCATGGCTCTGTAACTTCTTAGATTACTAGCCACATCATATTGCTATTAGAGGTAAGTTGTTTTTTATCCAGAATAAAATGTATTATGCTGCATTATAAAGGCATTGCTTCTTATCTTTCCAGTATCTTACCATTTTCATGAGATGCAGAAAGTGTGTAGGAAATCTAATTATGTTTTCTATTAGCAGCAATTCCAAAGGTGATATGTGAAGTGGTATCTAGGTGGTTATCCAAATAGTATCAGGTTGCCTGAGTGTGAAGTCCCTGGCTATCACTCTTTCAGGAGAAGAACAGCCAATGTAGTTCATCTTTATCAGATATTTTTGTTCCTCACAAGGAATTTCCTAGATAAATTCTCAGTGACACAGAAGCTAAACCACATATTTGATATAGAGGTAGGGTTGTTATGCCTTATCCAGTTTCACTAGGTATTTTGTTTTGTGGTGTTGTTAAGATAAAAATATAAAATAAGCTTTCTAATTTTATCAGCAGAGGAATATAAGGGAAACAGAACCAGCAGAGTTTCCATTCCACAATGAACAAATTGCTGCTTCTGTGGCTGACTGCCCCTAGGATCACATAGAGATACTTGAAAGGAAATCCTAGGTCCATGCCTGTCTGAACTGCCTTGTCACGTTTGAAGGGAATATTAACATTTGGCCTGGAGACAACCAAGGAGCAACAGTGAGAAGTTATACAGCTGTATGTGGTAATTACTGCCACATTTCCAGTGATATACATTGGAAAACATGAACAGCCATAGGCAGATGGACAAGGAATGGAAAGTCATCGCTGATCAGTTGCGAATATCAAGGAATTGCACCCAAATCCCTTCCACCAGAGTTTAGATAGAAATGAGTTGCTGCACTTAAGGATCCTCAAAATTCAAGCTATCATTGTAGGCAAGGGACACAGAGAGGCGATTCAGCCTACCTGTGTATTATCTTGTCTCCCTGAGGTGCACCAGTGTGTTCAATCGTGCTCCATTGACATCACCTCGCCTTCACTAGGGATGTATCCTGGGAATTCTTTCTCTGCATGAAGATGCTTCAGTTAAGTATCTAAACCAAAGTGAGATAAGTCTCTGCTTTTGCTGTCAGTCCAGAAACAAAAGCACACAAAATGTGGTGGCAGGAGCAGCTGCAGAGAAAAAGTTATTGCATCTTTCTTGAGGTTTAGGTTGATTTTAATATTTATTTATATTGCCAAGTAATACCATTCCTTCACCTCCAAAAGCATTCCCTAAAGCAAATGATTACATAAAAACACAGTTAGACTAATGCAGTGCTATTCATACCACTAATCACACCTGAGTGAATCTGGATTCTAGATGTTTAATGTATGAAACTGCAGTGAGTTTACAATATTATAGGCGGAATAATTTTTTAAGTAACAGCTTATTCTTCCAAGTGCTTTCAAATGCATGTGCACTCTCAGATCTCTTTGAAATTTTCTGTCCCTCATCACAGTTCCAATTAGGCTTCACAGCCTTTATTTGTTACTATTTTTTCAATCAGTTTCCAAGATACATTACCCTCTCAAAGCATTTGATATCAGTTTCCTGCTTATGGTTTAAATCTCTCCAGTTTAATCACTGGCTAAGCTTTGATCTTGGCATTCACTGCCTCTCAGAAAAAGAAATATTTAAAAGGTCATAAATATGTTGGTTGCAGAAGACATCTTACTGGTACCTCTTGATGCAAATTGACATGGCAGAACCAAGACAGTGTGTGAGTCAACTGTTTTCAAGATGAAAATTATATCTGTGTACTGACAGCGCAATTCCTACTCTGCTGTATCAGCATCCTTGTAAATTCGGCTCTGGATACACCCAAGCTGATACACCCAAGCAAGGGACTCAGGCCAGATCCTGCTGCCTGGTTGTGACCCAGACTTCTGAAAAACCCATTTCTTCCAGCTCTATATGCAAAACCAGACTTCAGCGTAGCCAGGCCGTGCTGGGAAGCACAGATGAAACACAGTCCTTTTAAGAAGCTCTTGGTCCCACTGACTGTTACCTTCCTGCCATTAGTGAACAGCTAACAGGGATTTAACCTCATATAACAGAATCGCGGAATGACAGAATGGTTGAGGTTGGAAGGGACTTCTGGAGTTTATCTAGTCTAACCCATTGCTCAAGCAGGGCCACCTAAAGCAGATTGCACAGGATGATGTTCAGACAGCTTTTGAGTATCTCCAAGACAAGTTCCATTTGTTGGTTTTGAAATAAGAAGTTATTTTAGCAAGGACTGTTTCCATGTTTATGACCTCAGGAACATCTGTACCAGCACAGCTGAGAGGGCATTTAATTGCAACAGGAAAAGAAAGAGTGTAAAGAAATGTGTAGCCAGTAGGCAAGAACTTTTACAGCTAGCTTTGTCTCCAGGGTGTTATTTAGCTACATTATGAGTCTGAATGGGAGCCAAGTTCCTGAAAACAACAAACACACACTCTGTCCGGGTACAGAGGTAGAGTTATGCAGTCTGTGGCCATAAAATGTTTCTAGAGATAAGGCAGATGGGAGCATCTTGGGAGAGAGGAAGCCAAACTCAGGAGTGACTATCCTTTGGGCACAGTGGCTGGAATGAGCAAGCACCAAGAAATCTCTCCTTCAATATGCCTTAGCTCTTCTTCCCCCACCTGTCTCCCTCAGACTCCTCCTGAAAGAAGAGGACTTGGAAAAGAAAGAGAAAGCCTGAGGCAGCGGTAGGGAGGAGTGGGGTATCTCAACATCCAGTCCTAGTCCTTCCCCTCTTTGTTGCTGATGCCATCAGAAAGACTAGCCTCCCTTGCGGCCTCCGTCATGTAGAACATGAAGCAAGAAGGACTTCTCCTCCTATGAATGGAAGCAAATTCTTTTGACCCCTCTACTACCTACTAGAGCACTACCTACTGCCTAGAGCTTCTTGAATTCAACTTTAGCACACCTCCAACACTTCCCAAAGACAAGATTCATCTTTCTGCAGCGCTCCTTTTCCTCCAATTGTAAAGGTACCTACTCCAAATAGCTCTTGCGCAATTCTTGGCCCATTTTTGTTGCTTGTTTTAAGATCTGTTCAGCTGTAACAGTCCTGATTGATAGCAGTTTTGAGAAATGCGGTTATCGTCAGTTTGGGGGTTATTTTGCTAGAGGAATAGAAGTGTTAAGGGAATAGTAGTGATGTATGTGGTTTGCTTTCTTGCATAACCATTTATCATTTGCACTTTATGACCTTTTTGATTAATGTTTTATTCTACTTGGCTTGTAAGAAATTGCAGAAGTTTCCAGATTTTATGTCTCTATATACCACTAAATGTCATGCTGGCTTTCCACTTCTGGGCCTGATCATGATGGATTATGGTAGCAAAGCCTCATAGGAAATTAATGCATTGGCCGTATTGGCTTGTAATTCTTAACAGGCCTGTAAATGAAACAAATTTGTTTTTCAAGACTTTATAAATGACAGGATATTTTTTAAATATTAGGTAGTCTATGGGATAGTATGTATGTAAGTTTGATAAAGCCATTGTACTGGACTGCAACATTTTTCAGAACTCTTGGTTCTGAATAGTCAAACCCTTTTCTCTCTGGGGACATGCAATAAAAACTCATGTTCTGAAGGACTTGTCAGTTATTTCAGAGTCAAGCCTGGAAAGATCCTTCACACAAGAGGTTCTTGGTCAATGGTCAAGAAGGATATTTGGTATTGAACAGGATGGACAGCAGCAAGCAGATCTCTTTCCTCAAAGTGCTGTCAGATCCCATCCAGATATGATGGAAGTTCAGTCATCCTGATCACCCATGAACAGTAATGATGTCATAACACTTTTTGCAAAGAGATCTATTAATCTCAGTATGTGACTCTGACCCCATTTTTTCATTCAGGTTTTTAGACTGAACTGACTAGTTTGCTATACATTATGGCATGACAGCACACTGGATATTGCACTAAGCAGATGGGGTTAGGCATGGGTTAGGTTGATGCACGGTTATTTTAATCCATTCCCCATAAAAGCCTCTTTGTCCAAGTGTCCTCTTGGAGAGTAGTTAGACTGCTAATTATCTGTAAATTCAGAGCTTTTATTTGCCCCTTGCTTTCTCATCTACACTCATTTACATACAGTTAGAGCCACCAGCCATTAGGTTTGGCCAGACAAGGACAAGAGCAGCTCTACTAAGCCAGGCTTGCTACTATCACTCAGTGAGAGGTGCGCTGTACAGGCTGGTGGCTGTTTTTGCAGGCAGAGGCAGGTGATACCCCAGAGGCACTGCCATCATCTCCTAATCCACCCAACAGCAGCAGGAGGCACTGAGGTCCAGCCCCCAGTCCTTGTAAAATTCAGAAGTCTGAAGCCAGCTTTATTCTTCCCATAGACAAGCCCTGACTCACTATATATAATTGAAACTATTTTAAGGAATATAGTCTTGCCAAGAGAAGTAGCATGAAATATTTTACAAGTCACACTGAACACGCTTTTCTGAAGCGGTTCCTCCAGTAATTTCACAAGGACATTTGCTCTAACCAAGCTGATTCTTGGGGCCTGGTTGCACTCAAGGAATCAGCTCATTAATTTCATTTAGTGAAAAAAACTGCATACCACATACCATAGAAAGAGAATATCCCTTTTAAATCTACTTTTGAGTCCATCACTTCACAGAGAAAATACCTTGTGGGAAAGTATTTCTTGAACCCTTGCACTTTCCATTTAGGACCAGCAAAATCCCTCTGAAGCTGATGTTACTCCACATTGATAAAGGGCATGTTCAATCATGCAGCTACAGTCTCACCACTGAAGCCTTCCTATCACTGGATAAGTATCTGGACCGGCTTCTGTAGTTCTGCCTCATTTCAGTGCAATCTGCTTTCCAGGCTGCACTTCATTACTACTGGCTCTTCTTTGCTTAGAGTTAGATTCAAAGGATCAAGAACAGTGGAAACCATGAAGGAATACTGCCCAAATCCTGTTCTGTCCAAGCATGACCTAAGAATTTGACAGGTTTTCTGGTAGATATTAATTACTACTTGCAAAATGCGCTCAGAGGACAGTGAAAAGAGACATCAACATCTGTGTGTCAACAGCTTCATGCTCCCAAAGCAAGGTGTCAGTCAGTGGCTCTCTGTAGTGCCTCTCCAGTGTCAGTGTCCAGTGGCAATTTCAAAGCTACGAATCTGGGCTCATACCTGCCCAGCTACTGTGCCACAGGCGATCTTGAATTTTGGGCACAGTGTATCTAGAAGTTATTTCTGAAGTTGAAAAATCTTAGCTATTTCTTTTAAATTAACAGCACCTTGGCACAAGGGTTTCTGGCAAAATGAAAATAAAACTAGGTGACAAAATATAGGGGGACAAACGCAATAGGAAGAAAAAGAGAAATGATCACAACCTTGAAGTTGATAAACAGAAACAATGCCAGATATTGCTCAATACATCACCAGGAGAAGGAAGTAAGAAGATATTTCTTTATGCATTTGACATGTTTCCATATATACTTATCTCTAGGTTATACATAAAGGGATGTGTGACGCGCAAGTCATGGAAGAACCAGGAGTATGCTAGTTACAAAAGCAGGCACTAAGAATCATGTTGCAGAGTTGCATTTGTTTACTATACTACGTTTCTCTGTTCGCCAGGATTTTTACTGTCTTTCTAGTTCAGTTAAATACTATATCCATACTTAGCCAAAGCAAATAAATCAAACTACGCCCAAGCTGCCTGTACAGAACCATCTGGAAGTCTCTTGAAGGCAGTCCCTTGTGGGCTTTTTCTGCTCTGGCTTTGTGCCGGGATATAAAATATTACTGGACACATCACCTGTATTTCATGGCACTGCACCTGAGTACATACATCTTGCAGACCACACCTGACTCTGCACACAGCCAATTTATGTCTTTTCATCTGCAGCAGATTAAGCCAAAGACAGATAAAAAGCCTGTCAATAATCATATTTTAACTGTATGACAAAACGCAATTGTATCTTCACTATTGATAGCCACCAGGGACAGAGATGGAGCTATTTAGTGGGATTGAGTTTCAAAAATGTTGGTACTTGATAATAACAATCTTATTACTTGATTTCCTAGGTTTGTTTTTGTGGATACAAAAGTAGAAAAAAAAATATCTTTGAACCCCCAACTGGCTGTCTTTTTCAAGGATATTGAATATAAAGAAGCATATACTAAACTTCAGATTTAATGTAGCTCTAGCCCAGGTCCTAGTCTTTTGAAGAATCAAATAGTTTTAGGATGAGAAATGCCACTTTCTACCAGAGCATGAAACTGCAGGTTTGACTCCTTGATAAAATGTGACTATACAGGTGTGTCAACATTTCCCCTCTGCCCGAGGCAGGACCTATCAATTCTCTGCATTGCAGCTGCCAGAGTCACTTGCCTAGACAATAATATGTGTCATATCTGATTTAGCTGACGTTCACAGTTACATTTCTGTTTCACTGTTTTGGACAGGCAACAGGATATCTTTGAATAGAAATTATGACAATTATAATGTTATATATGCAGTTATATATGACTATAACTGCAAATAACTTTGCAGTTATTTGGGCAATTTTAATACACAGTGTCAAGAAAATTTTGTTGTGTACAGGACAGAAGAATAAATTTCTCATTTTCTCAAAGTTTCAACCATATGAAATAAATCTTTCATGGGAGTCTCTAACATATCTGTCACCATGGTGTCACAGTATAATAGCATAGGAATAGCACAGGAATGAACTAAACTAAGCTCATCTCACAAACTGCTGATTAATGCCTTCTCATTGGCAGTACCAACATCATCAGACATGAAAGACATTTAATATTGTCACCTGAGCAGTCTTAACCAAGGTTAGTGGAAACATTGCAAAACCTCCACCCTGCCATCTAGTGGTTCTCAACAAAAAGGAAGACCTGAGCATGCAATAATTTGATAGGATGCATTTATACCTGATTATGAGTCAAATCTCAGTATTTTAGAAGTTTTCCTAAAAAGACGCAGTGGTACTAATGTCCACACAGTAAAAGATTTACTCCCACTGTCCTTTATGAAAAGAATGATGTCCACAGGGTATTAGGATCTCTGACCACTATAGAGAACTCCAGAACAACCCTATTTACCGTATGATAAAGAAGATATAAAAGACAGAGCACTTTCCATTTTTTTCGCAGGTGAACACAAATCTGTGAGCTCAGGAATAAGGACACTGAGGTATGCTTGTTCTCAAGCTTTCCAAAAATACTTGCTTTAGAAATTTTATCATAGAATTGGATTGGAAAGGACCTTCAAGATCATCTAGTTCCAACCCCCCTGCCATGGTTGGAACCAGACCAGGTTGCTCCAAGCGCCATCCAACCTGGCCTTGAACACTGCCAGTGATGAAGCAGCCACAGTTTCTCTGGGCAACATATTTCAGTGCCTCACCACCCTCACAGTAAAGAACTTCTTCCTAATATCTAACTTAAACCTACCTTCTTTCAGTTTAAAGCGATTACCACTTGCCCCATCCCTACATGTCCTTGTAAAAAGTCCCTCTCCAGATTTCTTTTAGGCCCCCTTTAGCCACTGAAAGGCTGCTGTAAGATCTCTCTGCAGCCTTCGCTTCTCCTGGATTAGCAAGCCCAACTCTTTCAGCCTTTCCTCAAAGGAGAGGTGCTCCAGCCCCTCTGATCATCTTCATGGCTCTCCTCTGGACTCAATCCAACAGGTCCATGTTCTTCTTCGGGGCCCAGAGCTGAACAGTGCTCCATGTGGTGTCTCACCAGAGGAGAGTAGAGGGGGAGAATCTCCTCCCTCAATTTGCTGGTCACACTTCTTCTGATGCAAGACTGTGAATATCTAAGATGGTCATTTGAACTTAGGTGATATCTGCGTATTTGAAGTTCTTAAGGCTGAACAAAGAATAAAAGTCTTTCTCCTCTGAGGTGTGTACTCTAACTACTAGGTCAGCATATCAGTGTCAAGCATAACCCAACATTTTAAAATAGTCATTCATCTGTATCCAAACCCACAATTTAGACCTTGAAGGGCAGGAAATGCATTGGACCTACAAACGACAGTCTCATACAGATACCTAATTCATAATCTGGGGGACAGATGGACAATCTCTCTCCTATCGTCAGTTTAGACATCTGCCCACCAGCTGGGCTGTCTACTGAGTCTTTTTCGGACAGTTAACTTTCCCAGTGGCAGCAACATAGGTGCTTAGCTGACACTGGACAGTTCTGCTCTGAAAGCAGGACAGATACAACTCAGGGAGATGTTTGTTATGCCAACAAACATTAGCAGAAAAAAAGATGAAAGTATGTTTGGCCACTCCTGTGCAGACCTTAATGCTAAGCTTCCTTCAGCCAGGAGTCACACTTAAGTCCCTGGAACATACCTCTCAAATTTACTAACGCTGTAAAGATATATGTGACCTTTTTTATCCTTGCTATACTTCTGCTCAACTTCCAAACTTGAATGCAGATGTGCTTTCATTATGTTGGACTCTTTTCCAACTTTTGTCTTCTTTTCTTCTTTGAGTTCAGCCAAAATCCACCATAAACTACAGCATTATCAGCTGGGGAGAAGTCATGTGGTGTAAATGTGTTGATGGCTCTCATGACTTTAACACATTACAAATATATTTGCTTCATTCATGAATCTGAACCATAATAGCACCAAACCACTGAAACCACTATGTAATGACTCCTTGAGAGGCACATGCATTTTCTATGCACTTTGAAAATGTTTTTAGTCACAAAGCGATTTTAAAAAATGGTAAATGCATTTTGCATCTTGCATCACACTTCAGTAAGATGACAATCTTTTATCATAGACTCAGTCTTCAGACTTCTGTGCCATTTTTCATTTACAATTGCACACCTGATCACAAGACAGCAGTGGTAGGGTTGTGACAGAATATTTCACTGCAGTCATTTCATTACTTCCTATTTTCTTTCAGTCCCTGTGAGGTATTTACCTATCATCCCCCACTGTTAGTTGTACACCCCCTGCAAAGGTGAGGAATTGTCTTGTTAGGCATCATCTTTCTATTTTGTATTATTTTGTATTATTTTTCAGTTCTGTACAATCCCTAATCCCAGAATCAGATCCTTCGAATTTTCCCCCTTCTTAGCCCAGCTCCGGTGTCAGAAAAAAATGCATATAAGTGCTTTTTCAGTTTCTTTGAGCTGAAGTATGATCTGAACAAGAATTCTCATATTGTGTCTTAGAGAGTTTTGTGCCTGGCATTTCCAGCTGGCTTCCTATCTAAATACCAGAGAAACCGAGGGCTGCTGGGGCTGCAGGGTCAGGAAAGGTGAACATACATTTAGCCTGGTGCTGCTAAAGTATGACAGCTAAACAAGCTATTTAAGATAGCTGCCAAAGGTCTACACTAATACCTGGCTCCTCATCAAAGCAATTATCTTTGCTAAAACTGTGCTTTTGTTTTCCTACTACATTTCTGTAAAGCAACGTAAACCTTTTGAAATACCAGCATGAAAGTTTCTAAATCTCTCCTTGAACCACCATGATAAATTGGGGATATGGGATTTTTCACAACAACCCGCTTCCAGTGGACTGGTACACCTACATCCCTTACATGCTTTGGAAATTCTCTTCCCCTCACAGAAGGAAACAGAATAGGACAAACAGACTGAAGTTAAGTTCTCTCTGTTCCTATTCCTCTGCCACATGTAAGCTGTGCGATTTGTACTAAGTCCATCTGAGAAATGCTTAACAATATTCTCATATGTTGACATGATCCCTTGGAAAAAAAAATAGAAATGTATGTTTTACTATATTCCGTTATAATTTTCAGCATATTCTTCAGAGAAAATGCACATCAGTATGCTTATTGCCTTCACTTCTTTTCTTCCTACACCATTTAACACAGTTCAAAGCACCACAGTTTTTTGCAGCATCTCCAGTAGAATATATACAACCTTACCACCAGGCTGTCCCCAAAGCACAGATGGTGAAACTTGACCTTGCCAAAATTTTGTTTGCTTTTCAGCTGATGTCCATAAAAGTTGTCTACAGACAGGATTAGCAGAATAGACTCAAGTTGCCGCACATAATTCTGCTCTTTGTGCTTTGGCATATATATATGCGCAATTTTGGTCTAGGTCTGCCAGATGACAGGTTGTACATACCAGGTGAGCCTGGTATGGCCAGACTGAAGTGGAAAATTAGTGTCTACATTCTTATGAAGCTCTGGGCAAAGCTTTTTTTTCCTCTCCTGTTCTGTCAGTCTGTCTGGTGTTACCAAATGAAGCAAGCCTCTTCTACTAAAAAAAGCTTGTATAACTTTCCAAATGAGGAAAAAAAACCTCAGTCAAAGCACAAGATGAATTTGAAACATCTGCAACAATCCAAACAGGCCAGGCATAAACTGAAAAGAAAGACATGGAACAATTTATACTACTGCGTTGCTGCTGAAGAGGACAAAGAAAGCATGGTCCAACAGCTGGCATTGTGAGGAAAGGAGGCAGCATATCTCTGCTCATACTCTGAAGCACTCCAGGAAGGGACTGTCCTAATAGTCCATGTTTAACAGGAGATCCCAGACAGGTCGCAGAGCCTGTGATGAAAGTTTAGCAGCACGCCTGCACTTTCAGGAATCACAATAAAGGCACAGTCTTGTATAAAAGCTCTGCCACAGGTGGGCAGTGAGTTAGCTGCACTCTGAATTTGTTATCCTGCTGATAGCAGCCGTTCTCAAAGCAGGGGTGGGCAGCATATGGGAGGTCACTTGTGCCCCTCAGGTGGCCCTCAGAGCTGTCTCTGGTACAGTGATGAAGCATCAGCTAATCTTCAAGCTGTGGTACTTGTGGGAGGTTAGGTGAGAACTATTGTGGGGGTTTCAGAAAACCCTTTGCTAACTACATTTGTCGGGTGTTTCTAGGGTGTAAATTCCCCTAGAGCCATGCTTTTTAAAAATGGCACAACTTTACAAGAAGTAATAAAGTTATAGGGGAACAGAACTAAAGTACGCTCAGAGGTATAGCACAGCATGGGCCTCAGGCAATGAACACAGGCTAAATACTTCGAAAGGCAAGTATACCATTATACAAATACAGTCACTAGTATATGTGAACGTAAACAGCTGCAGCCGTTCCTCTTCGGCTGATATTCCACTGACTTATTAGGTGCCCAAATGCAAAAGCTACAACAGCTATGAGGACAAGACAAAAGTGATATAAAAAAATAGCCTGGAAGACTAATGGAATCTGGATTTCCTCCTTTCCTTCATAAGCATATGTGTGTTAGAACAGCAAAAGAAGTGAGAATGAAGCCTTCATACAGGGTGTTCCACTCAGAATACATGAGATGGGACTGGTGTTGCTGTATACAAGTATTGCAAGGCAAAAAATTAATTTGGTGGGAAATTACAGGAAATTACTAAAACTCTTCATTCTTCATGGGTAATTATGTTTTAGTTCTAACTTCGTGATTTGGAGGAGATTTTACTTTTGGGGGGAATCTCTGCAGTTAATTTTTCCACTCTGATTAAAAAATTACACCAAAGACTAAATAAATAAGTGGAGTCTTTTTTAACTACACACTGAAGTATCACAGTGAGAATGTTCCCTGTGATTAATGGGTTTTGGCCTGCTGCATAATTCCATTCAACCACTTATCAGCACAACTCGCTGTCACTTTTCTTGGCGTTGGTTTCAGATGCATATGAAAACTAATTGCCATGTAAAACAACAGCTTATGGTGCAGAAACTGAGACTGTCTAACCCAGTCCAGAAAGTTCCATGTAGTTTTTACAATTTTTTTTTTTTTTTCTAAAGAAAAATCTCACTGTCATGAAAACCCTTCAGGTCCCAGGGAAAACATGTTTAGAGAACTATAAAGAACTTTTAAAGCCACTTCTTCCACAAGAGAAAAAAAAAAAAAATGCTGGAAGTTTAAAAACTATCCTGTACCCACTATAAGGAAAACAGGAAATTAAATATTGGCCACAAGATATGTTTCCAAGGTTTATTGATGTAAGAGTTTTAACAATGTGTTTAACTGTGTAATGCATTCAGCAATTGTTACCATGAAGCTTCTGCTTTTCTGTACAGCATTTGCTGCCCCCACTTTAGAAGTTTCCACATCACAAGGGTTGTAAAAGTTCTTTTAAAATTTAAATTATGCTTATTAAAAGCTTCAGAATTGCCAGGAGAGCCACTGTGATGAAAACCTTCTTATATATTTTTCCAAGAAGATTTACAACCTACATTAGACACAGCACTCAGCCATAAAATCAAATGAAATGTGCGGACCTGACATACTTCCTCTGAGCAACAGAAATTAAAATATATATCCCATGAATGTTGTCATAGTAACATATGGGAAACATTAAAATAAGCTGTCATGATGAACAGGTATAATTTATATTTCTTTAGAATCTTACCCCACACATCGCTCATAAATCATCCAGCTTGAGTCCATAGTACAGAGGTGTTCAACTTTCCATCCTGCAGTCATACTGTTCCAAGTGGCAAAATAAGAATAAGTGCTGGAAAAAATGACTCAATGTCAACTGGGTCTTACAATCTGCTTACTAATAGAGATATACAAACTCTAAAATAAAACCAAGAAAAAGCTGATACCGGTTTTATAGTTCCTAAACAGATGCTGTGTATCAACAGGATTTATTTGTAGGTTTAAAATTAAGCACATGCACAAGGTTTGCAGGACTGAAACTTCAATCAGTGCTTTAAGCACATCTGGGGCAAGACACTCCCATGCAGGCTTTTGGATCTCTGCATATTCCCTACAGCCCATGGTGCACATTAATGGAAATCACTGCGTGTGCTTCTTGCCCTAGCATTACAGACTGCTGCTACCTACCATTTGGGATGACAACTTCCAAGCAAAGCCCTTCAGAAAAGATTGGTGAGCATACACATTTCTGGGTTTGGTCCTTTCTGAACTGCCACAAAGCTAGATATTCACACGTATATCTGCGAGGGAGCTCTGGCAAGAAAGGAACTCAAAACCTGCAGCACTTGCAACCTTAATGATCAAATCTTTCCTAGATGGTCTAGTTAAATGATTGGTTTATTTAGAAAGTCTTGCTCTAATTAGCTGTTTAAGACTTTCCTTTTTCATAAAAGCTCTGTGGTTCACCCACTTGGAAAATGGAAATAAAAAATTAGTCAGAGCACCTGTAGCCTAGCCTTATAGCGAGTTTCATACAGTCCTATAACTTCAGCAACCATCAGTACACTGACAGGATCCAGTTGGGGTCTGGTTTTACGCCTAAAATAACTTAGTTAATTTTACTTTTAATATATTTCATAGTCTATATTGACAATAAAATAACTCTGTACAGTTGATTTACATTAAAAAAATACTTCCTAGACTATCAAGTGAATAAAAGATTTTAAAATACCCAGCCATTATTTCACAGGCTGTAACAGTTCCTAAGAAGCAAGCAAGCATCTGACACATAGACAGAATTATTTGCACAGCTTTGTGGAGGATACTTTGCATATTATTTGATGTGTAATGAGAGTTATGACTTTTTTTCAGTTTTAAATAGCTGTGGGGCTGAAAAAAGGCAAAGGAAATAACACTACCAGAGATAGAGGAAAGTGATATAAAAGGTCTTCCTTAAACCAACTGAAGTCTGGCTGTTCAAAGCTGAGCATAAGAATTCAAAATTAACTCACCCTGTTTGAGCTACTATCATTTTTCAGCAACTGAAGGGATGGACTACGTGATACAGATATCCGGGCTAACCTCCATTGAAGATAGTGGCACAGCTATGGAGCATCTGCAACAAGAAAATGCAGTGGAGCTGCTGACCTGGCACAGGACTGAGGACAAAAGAAGGTGGGGACAGCCCAGGCAGGTATGGGGACAGCCCAGGTCAGTGGTGGAGTCATACAAGTTTTAGCCCATCTGGGGGATTGACACCAACCTGTGGAGGGAGGTCACAAGTGATTTTGCAAGGGAAGGAGACACATATGAATCCTCTTTCAAATGGGAGAGGAGAGGGTCCAAGAGCAACAGGGGTTATGGTTATGCTGCTGCTTGCGTGCGGTACCAGTAGCATTCAGCTTCTTTCATATCCTGAATGCACAGACATCACACAAATCATCCCAGGATGTTCATCTACTTTGTGGGGGAATTTTGACACTGACCTCAGTGGGGCCAGGAAGTTTCTTGTGCAGAAATCCACACTGGTCAGATCTAGACCTGTTTCATATAGTGGCATTTCCACCATAGTGGCCACCAGCAGATGTTAAGAAGTGTTTAAAAGTAGAAGAGCTTGGGAGTGTAAAAAGAAGCTTTGTTATAGAGATCCTGCATCACAGTTATCAATTTTCTGAGCAAAACCTTAAGCTTCTTCTAGAAGTTTTATCTTAAGATTGTAATATTTTAATGTGACTGAATATCTTTAGATTACCTCAAGTGCCGTTTTCTCAGACAATAGAAAGACTGCAAGCAGAAGTAATGAACATTAGGGAAAAAACCCTGAGCAAGGGACCTCAGGTCTTTTAAACATAAGCTTTGTGGTCTTTCAAAAAAGAAAAAAATATATCCTAAAATAACATGTAAAATAAGTTTGCCATAAAATTACTATGATGCTTAGCAACGTGACCTATACTTCCATTCACTGTCTTCTTTTGAAGTTTCAAATATAAATTACTTCTACTGGATTTGTATTGAAAACGAATGAACAAACAAACGATTTTCAAAGTACCTACAAACTTTCCTTATGGTATTCTTTTAACATAACAGCTTAATTTTGTGGATGGTCTTTCATAAAGAATTATTTTTGCTTTGCAAGCACACTGTTCTGCTGGTTTGTTTACTGATTTCTTTATGCAAATGCCTCTGAAGAATAGGGCACTTCGCAATGTTTTACATAAAAGCACTTTTTTTCCTATGTTGTCTAAAAGAACAACTTTTTCCTGACAATCCATGTTGAAATGAAACGATTTCTGAAGAATTTAATTATGTTGAAAGTATCTGACCACAGCACTTTTCTACCTATTAAAATGAAAATCCTAGAAGACCATATCACATATACATGATCCAAAACATTGAGCCACATTGATTTATAAAGTCTAAATGGCTTCGCTCTATTTTGCATGCTTGTGTCCATTTTCAATAAGCTTACATTACTCCTTTGCTTTTCCTTCAGAAATCCTAATTTTCATTCAACTGGATGTATTAGGAAAAAAAGTGAAATGGAAGGCATCTAATCACTGGGATCTTACACCTTGTTGCAAAGCAACAGCAGAGTTTGGATAATGTCCAGCCTTAAAATTAATGAGTGTGATCCACAGAGAAATAACTTTAACCACAATTTGGCTAGACCTTAAAGTCTGCATTTTTATTGTTTTTGGCATCTGGAACTGTATTTCTAATGGATTCACTTCCCTTGAGATAGGTAGTGAAAGAAAGGTGCATAGTCCTAAACTTGAACCTTTTGTGGTTTCTTTGCTTTCTTTTCTGAGATTTAAATAGCATTAATTACATTGTAACCAGAAAAGTCAATAGTCTTATAGCCTGACAACATTTGGGTTTGTTCCTAAGATTGGAGCCCTCGTGTTAAGAAGAAATTACACTCAACTGGGACTTGTTCCAACAGTGACAACAGCCTTGGGATCAATGCTGAAATGGCTTTTGGCTTTCACTTCCCTTGTGTAAGCTCAGAGAACCTGTTGAACACAAGACAACCAGTACGTTAAGCAGCCATTGAAATTAATCAGCTCCAAATGAAGAAATAAGAGTAGTATATGGTAACTAACCTGGTGAGGTCTTAACCTTCTCTGCCTGTTGGATGGCAATGCTGAGAAGGTGATAACTGCAGGTAACCACCACGCTTTGTTCTCCCTGTCATTTTATGTTGCAGCCCGACTATGAAAACATCAGGGTTGTTGGGCACCACAAAGAATTCCATGAGCCATATCTTACCCATGAGAAATGGACTGCAGCCATTGAACTAAAGCATAGGGTGACAAATGGACCTCTGTGCATTATTGTCCACCAAACCTGGCACTGGATGTATAAAGTTTTTTCTTTCTCTAGAGCTAACAGACTCATGCAAAGCAGAAGGCTGGCTGTTAATGGGACATTTTCCCCAGGCATCTGCCACCAAGGGCTGCAGCAGAAGGCAGAAGGTGTGACCTGGGAGACCTGCAGCACTGATATCTATTTATGAACTAGCAACCCAAGGCTCTCTTCATATCCAGTGGTGAGAAATGGGCACTTTTTAGGCATCATTCATTGATTCAGATACTAATTTAGGATGAGATGAATGACACTCAAGACAAATTACTATTTACTACTACTGCTTACTACAAATTGCTATTTAATATTGTCTATAAAGAAAATCAGACAGTGATCTCAAGCCTGCACTTACATTCATTTACTCACGTACATCTCTGTTGGGTCTGAGGAATCTCATCCAGATTTCCCAGCAGGTGTGGGTAAATTTTAGAAAACACATCTGCAAGACAGGCTTTTCTGGATCTGCTTTTCAACAACAAGGAAATCATAGAAGTTTCAGGCAGGGGGTTAGAGTGACTAGAGAAGATTAGGGAATCTTCTCATAACAAAGAAGAAATACAGAAAAGAAGCCTTCAAGAAAGTTAAGCACAGTAAATTCAGGGAGCTGGCAGTTAACATCTTATAGAAATATATGTAAAGGAAAAGGATCAGGTAAACTGGCAATTCCATTTAAAAATAAAATTAAAGAAAATTAGAAGCATTGGAATAAAGTGTCCCAAGGCAAAGCAAAAAGCAGAAAAAACAGAGTAAACAAGAGGCACTCAGCAGAATCAGGAGTCTTCAATAACCTGAAATATACAGAGGAACTAGACAGCAAAACAAGGCTCGAACACCTAAAGACAAGAATTAAAGCAAAGCAGAAGCACACAAAGATATGAAAATCAACACAGATGCAATTATCAAGTAATCTAAGAAGTAACAAGAAAACACTCAATGTATCTATTAAATGGAATACATCTATATAGATGGAAATGATCTTGCCACTCTTGATAAAGAGGGAAATGCAGGAACAGAAGATCTTAAGAAACACTTAACATCTGTATGTCTTTACTAGAACAGCTGGTTGTCACCAGACAGCAAACCCATAGCCAACCACCACAACAGATCTGGTGGCAGATTAAGGAAAGAGTAAATCAGAGATTACTCAGATAATCAAGGATTACTTAAATAAAATAGGTCACATAAGTTATGAGTGATTAGGGAGGAGCACGCACCTCCTTCATCTGTGCGCTGAGCTGGCCTGTTACACGGCACCTGCAGTCCCAGGCTCCGTGGGGTGATTAGCTTGGTGTGAGCCTAAAACCAGAGACCTAAACGTGAAAAATATACCCCTCCTGCTTCTTCTTATCAAATGTCCAAGAGGGAAAGTGTAAATACATCAGTTCTGGTTAGTTTTACCTTGGTTCAAAAATTCAAAGGCGAGTTGTGGTTAGAAACCCCAGACAAAGACAACATAAATGGACGATAATTTCCTTATTTTGTTCAACATTTTGAAACTGCTGCTTCGGTACATGTTTAGATAAACTTGATTTAGAAAGCTCTGCTGTGCTGAAAGCCCTCCCCTCAGCCACCCAGAAACTGTTCTGGCCCAGTATAAGCTGTCAGCCAGCAAGAGTATGGCACAGGTCACAGCCAGAGTGCTGCAAAAGCTAAGAATGGGGATATTTATCCAATATGGATATTTACTATTTTGGACATGACCAGCAGTTTTCAGGCAGCTTCAGCTTATGCCAAACATAGCAAAAAGCGACTTTTTTCAACTATTACTTCACTTAATAGGTGCATCTCATATAATAGACTCATTTCAACAATATTTGGGGTGGCTGTTTGGGTGACTCATAAGTATCTAAGCACACTCTTTTCCCAGAAGAACAAATGAAAACAACAAACTCTTTCCTCTGCCAAATAAAATTGCCCAGTCTATTAAATCCTACTTTCTGCACCAGTAGGTCTGGAGGGAAATACTAAGCTGGAGAAATAATTTAGGAAAAGTGATGAAACAAAATTTGAGTTCTTTCTTTTTTTTAAAGATGTAATAATTCATTTATTCTAGAAACATATACTCTGACTACTTCTTCTAGGACAAAAAAGGTATGCAATTATCAAATAAGATTCATTCATTTAAAATTTGTCCAGGCAAGCCCTAAACCAAGAAAGTGCCAGACTTCAGATTGCCCTTGTCATATTACATTGGCCTCCCTGTGCTGATGCATCATGGAATGATCTTTAATTACATGACAGCCTACTATCCTACCTGCAGGATTGCTGCCTCATGCAATGCCCCATGTGGATTATATTAATGGTGCAATATATTGTAGGCATGGCAGGAAAGATTCAGTCAACAACGCAAAAGAAATCTGTAATCGACACAGAATCCTTCACTAGAATCAGAAATAATCCAGAATGAAAGTACAAGACTGAAATCCTTAAAGTTTCAATAAATATGTATCAATTTCAGAATTGTGGTATCTACAAAATCTTGATGCATATACTTTGTGGAAAAGGAAATAAGCATTTTGCTTTGAAGTGGGAGCATGAAGCAACATGTAGCCACAAAAGGTTTTCCAAGTGCAAAAGTTCCATGAAGGTCAAAAGAATCATAACCTACTCCCAGTATCTTTATGGGAAGAAACATCTCTTTCCCCCCAAAAAATTAATATAAAATAAAGCAATTCAGTATAGAATGCTAAAGCACCACAGAATAAGTATAATTCTTTAATATCTGAGGTGTTAAGGCATACTGGCATTTTATGCGAAGGCGAAGGAGACAAATCTGACCATATTTTTCCACATCTCCTCATAAAGGTTCATGCTAGTACTTATAGTGTTAAGGATATTATATTACTTGTAAAGTACCCAAATAATTGAAAAATAATGAAATCATCTTCATTTTCACAATTTGGAAAGGAAATTAAAGTAAAAATTCAAAACTTCAAACCATGAAGCTCAGGAATTCAGAACAGTCTTCCCTGGTCTTCAAGGAAGGCTACAGTTGTTCATGTGATCTTTTACTGAGAACAGAGTGGCAATTAGCATGTTGAAATGAAAACCTGCTCTAGCCATCTTATTGCATCCCTTTAGCAGGAGAGAAAATTAGATGAAGTCATTGTGTATTTTCTCTCTGAACCTAGCCACCCCATGCTAGGATGCTACTCCAAGTCTTCTCTGCCATTCACATCATTTGGCAGTATGCTGCCAAACTTTAACCCTTGCCAGGGTAAAGAGAAATGAAGGTTGTTCTGCACCCATGAAAGAAATGGGAAAGGGTGTGGGATCTGGGAGTATTGCACAGAATAGGATGGGGACCCAAGGGAAAATCCACGTTACTTAAACTAATTAAGTGCAGTAGTTTTCTGAATTGAGCCGTGCTATTTCCGCAAGAATCATGCTGCAGACAAAAGCCCTTTATTTTTCCATCCCCATAACACAGGACTGATGGGGAGGCATGCCACAAGAATCTGTATGAAAATTTGATCTGTTTGCAAAAGACAGAGTTTTACCTTACTAGATATCAAGGATAATTTAAAAAAACTTTTGAAGTCTTTGGAAAGCTAGAGCTTACGCCTTGAGGAGAGAAACTGATGAGCTGCACCATGGAACAGAGACATGGTACTGCTTTAGACCTGCTTTCCTTTCACCTTCACACAGCTTCAGCACAGCTTGTTGTTACATCTAGAAATGGTTGCTGTGGTGGTGTAAAGGTTGTCTGCTGGTGTCCCAGGGACCATCATTGTTTGCTCTGGGGCAAACTGATGAGCTAAAGAATGGGCCAAGGAACCCTCTGGCAGCATTTGCTGGTAATTGCAACTCCACCTCACTCCCAGACTTTCTGAAAAATGAGAAGCTAAAATGTTTTAAAGACACGCTTACAAAGACCTGTCTTTTATAAAGGGTATTTTAAAAGTCTTCCAGTTCCCTGTTTTCTCTGGCTTCAGTAATCTGTGAGTAGCAGAAATCCAAAATATCTTTAAATATCTTTAATCTCTAGAAAGGTAATAAACTATTTATGCCATCATATATATAGTAGGAAAGCTGTCTTCAAGATATTTGCATTAACCATCAATTTGTATATTGTTTATCATTTAGAAATGCTTGGTCTTTGCAGATGTTCTCCTTAAACAGAGAACATTTGGTTACCTGTGTCCAGTTTCTAATTAAAAAAAAAAATAAAGTCAACAAACAAACAAACACACACACACTTTCACCCATGTTCATTTCATACAGTTGTTTTTTTTTAAATCAAATTATTTATTTTTTTCCCCCCAGAATGCGTTTTCAGAGTCCAGCCTTGCCTTGGATCACATGTCCTTGCTAGAGCAGGTCAGAAAAGCTTTGATGAAATTCGTTGAAAAAGCTGAAGTTCGAACTGAAATCCTTCAACTGAAACACCTGAAGTTTCTTGTAGTCTTGGTAGACCACAGGCATCCCATTGAAACTTGCCTGGCTTCAGAAAGTAATGACTAGGACTTCATGCTTTTACAAGAAGCTGGAGAGATCCAGCACCTAGGTCTTCCCAGCCCTGCCTTCCAAAGCCAAAACCTGCATCTCTTTGCCCTTGGAGACCTCGGGGCTCTCAGAGTTGTGGCTCCATAGCAGCAGGTTGGAGCCCCTTGCATGCACAACTCCCTCAAGTGGTGCCTTTTGGATGTGAGAGGTGATTGCTGTGAAGTTGGTTGCCTGGGAGCCATGAGGTCCTGGCTCCAGCCACACGACTGGCTCCCAAGTTCTGATCCAAAACCAAGATGCTGAATCTGGAAGTTGCTGCACAAGCTCTCCGGGTCCATTCCTGAAAAGAAGATCAATTTATTGATCTTTAGAACTTCACAGCCTACCACAACAGCCTTCAAATCACAAGATGATGTCCCAAGAGCCTGAGAGTGTTCTACCCAGCCCAGGGAATGTGGTGGACAGTCAACCTGGAGATCTCTGGAGCTTATGCATTCAACGCTTCTCTCTTGGCAGTGGCGAAAGAAACAGCAACGCCATTTTCTTTCACACCATAGGTACTCTGTGAGCAATTTTTGTTTTCAAAGGTCCAGTCCGTTAGATATTTTTGAGCAACAATTGTTGTTGTCTGCCAACTTGAAATTCTGTATTTCTGCCAACTCTGAGCAAACTTCAATTGATGTAAAACCTGAGGACTAAGGACATATAAGTGACAAAATATATCTAGATTGGCAATGTTAGAGTCATTCTGACGGCAATGGACTGTGTGTATGGTGAGAATCATGTCTATTAATTTTCTTAAAGTAATGGATGGCGTTAGCAATAAATTGGGGTCTCTAAAGTACATTGGAATTTTTTAGAGACCTTTCTTTCCATGCCTCTTTCATTTTTAACATCTATTGGCAATAGCAAGTGTCTAAATGGATGCAGAAACCAAATCATGTGCCAGAGTTCATATGTAGCACAAGCAGCAAGCAATTTAGATTACTAGTTTGGTTATTACTAACAGTGCAAAATTACTGTGAATGAGGCAAAGTAAAAATACTCTCACAGACTTCTCCATTTCATTCCATTTCCTGCATTTATTTTAGAGGTGGATTCTGCTGTGTTTATAGCTGAATCTTATGGATAATTATATACTCTCAGTGTTCAGTTTCATTATTTAGGCACGAATCCTTCTAGCACTTATGCATATGCATAACTTCATTCATTTTGCAAGTTCAGTGGGACAACCCATTGTACATGAAAGCAAGCATATGAATAAATCTTCATAGGACCAAAGCCCTAATTTGTACAAGAAGAATTAGTTGTTAGAGTAATCTATTGCTGGTTTAGGGAATGTTAAGTTCCTCCCAAAATACCAGATGTGGGGAAGAATGCCCAAAGAACAAAGTAGACATGACATCACCTAATTGCCATTGTAGAAATAACATCATGCATATAACATAATCCAACATGTGGCAGATATGGACAATTTGATTTAATCTTTTTTCAAAACCAGAGTAAAATTAATGTAAACTGTAGCTAAATAGCCAACTCGTCAGCCAGCATATGAAATCCACTCTTAAACAACGGCACAGATTAAAAACCCTTCTCTTAAAAGTGAGTTTTAATTCTCCATGTAAACTAGTTTGTTTCAAACCAGGATGCTGATCTTGCCCAGAACGGGTCACACAAGCATTAGTGATCTAGCAACCTGATTGTCCCCAGGCAGCACTGCTTCAGTGTCCTGGCTAGGAGCAAAGGAAAATGCTCCTCTTTAGAGGTCATGGGGCCATCGTGAACCCCCAATATTACCAACCTCAAACTACTCTTTATATTTTGCCCCACCATGTAATCACTTTCTCTGAAGAGCAAGCTGAGCCCATCATAGGTACTGCTGCACCCTGAGTGTGTAAGAGAGTTAACCACCCTGCCACTACACCTGTTTGAATGATCAGTATTGGAAAATGCTTCATCTATTGCTAAATATTAACTGGAACTAAAATATTTTTTTATATATTAGCCTTATCTTAGAATTTCAGTGTAGCCTGAGCAGATTTTATCCTATTTGTGCTGAACCAATAGCAAAGTTGCTACTGAATTTGTGAATGCAGGACCTGGTTTGAGTAATCTCTGTGCTGTAAATTATAAAAGAATGATGTAGCTATTACCCTGTATTTGTCTTCAAATGATTTTTTTCCTCTATTTTAACTAGTGAGTTAGCCAGCCTCTCTGATGTGCTTTAGTTACAAATGCTATAGCTCTAGAGAATGAATTGTTATTGCTACACCTAAAAAATCGTGAGGAGCATGACATGGATCCCTTAGGAGGTATTGATTTCATCTCCACACTGGGCATCAACAGGTAGACTGGCTCCATCCCTGAGCTGTCTTGGAAAAAGCGCAGCAAATCTGTGTGCTCCTTGATCCAAGTTGAATGCACGCTGAAAAGAAGTGTTTGTGTTTCTGCAACTATGGCAGGGTTAATCCACAACACAGGTGAGCTTCAGGCATCGCTGCTGACATGAGTGTTTTCAAAATCCATTACTTGGCCGCTTGACTATACACCCCAAAAGGCGAATACTGACTGTTTTTTCCCAGTACTATTCAGCTCAACTTTAATATTTTTTTCTTAATTTCACATAATTTGGCAATATTTGATAATATTTTGGAAGTGAAAAATAAAAAAGAATGTATTGTAATAATAGGGAAAAAAAAAATCCACCAAAGCCTTACAGGCATCCAAAGTTGTTCGTAGCTTTTTAAGTAACATGCAGCAGTTAAAGTAAAGGTTTAAATGATTAATATACTTAAGCCACCAGGGGTTTAGTAGCAGTTAGAATGAATTCCTGTGAGCAGTGCAAAATGGGTTTAAAGCCTCTTTTTAAAAGATGGCTATATTTATACTTCAAGTTTTAACCTCATCATATTAATTTTAGGGTTTTTTTCAGTTCAGCAAAACATTTACTGCAATAAACAGGAAGAGGCTCATAAATCTATATATGTGATTGCATGGAGGGCAAAGCAAAGATGGTGGGAGTCAGAATTGCAATTCCAGCCGGTTGCCTGCTGGGCAGAACTGCTGCATGAATTTCCACCTTTCTTTTTTTATATTCTTCCCATTGTGACAGTGAAAGCCACTTGGGTGAAGAGAGAGATTTCTTCCTGAGAGGTACTTAATGCGTACTGCTGTAAGCTTATCCACTTATGTAATGTAATGTAATGTAAGCTCATTACTGCAACAGCAATTAGTCACATCTGGTCTTAGATCTGTCATGAGCCTGCGAACACACACTTCACCCCTTTCTTAATCAGCCCATAGGGTTACCTGTAGCAATCCATACAGGCAAACCAGGGACACTATCCCAGAACCTGCCCCATATGTGCATCCTCCTCGGGCTGCTACCCCACTTTTGGCTGTCCAAACTATCAGTCCTGACGGTCACCTTTTCTGCAAAAAGCCCAACTGAATTCCAGGCAAACTTCTCAATGTGAAAGCCAAATTTTGTCCAGTTTTCTCATTTCTTTAACTTCATGTCATCACAACTGAAGGAAGATTCTGCTGTCCAGCGGTGCCTCCCTCCTCCAAGCACATACCTGGCCATACGTGAGGGGTTGCAGTGGAGCACACGAGCACATCTGCACACATCTGAGAGTATCTGGCCCTGAAAAAAATTACTACAGTAAGTGGCTTACAGTAAGTGGCTTTCACTAAGTCCCTGTGCAGTCTGTCCTGGTCAAGGGCAGCCTCCCGTTCTGAACACCATCTCAATTTCTTTTTGGCTTGTTTTTTAATTTCCGAAAGCTTGCAGGGATGATCTTTTCCTTTTGGAAGAAGACCTGTGCACATGCAACAGCTGTGAACCCATCACACCTGGAAAGGATCTGCTACCTCTGTTTAATTGAGCAATTCAACAAGGTGACTCTTAAAGGGCTTCTCTGAAGTTACTGGGAGATTTATTAGTTACTTCAGCAGTAGCAGGATCAGGCCCTTTGACTTCATCAGGCATGTCATCCATCTTCACATGAACAGGCTGACAGGACAGGGATTGAAATTTCACAGTCTGTGATATATTTAGAGATTGTTTAGATTGGATTAGGCTATGGAAAATACTGTGCTGACCAAGATAATCATCCTTCAGATATTGATCTAACCCCTGTCTGCTCAAATTTGTTCTTCCAAATCACATTGTCTGCAGCTACCTACCATTATCTTACAGTAATATTGCAGTGGCAGCTGCTGGGATCTTTCCCCAATGGAATCAATAGTGAAACCCCAACTGACTTCAGAAGTACAGGATTGTGCACTATGGGCACTGTCTTCAGCACCACATTTCCCACTAAAATGGGTGCATGTTTTGGGCTGCAACACTGAAAATCAGAGAGCAATATCCCAACTCAGTCCAATAATACACCATTTAGCTTTGGGGTGTAGGAAGGAGAATACACCCACAGAAATCATACCTACAATGTTATATAGTGACTGCTACCTAAACTTGGTCTGAACAAGTTAGCGAGAGTGCCCAGAGAATGTGCCAAATTTCCACAAACACTGTACCGCAGCTAACATGCATGGCCCCAACAGAGCTAAAATGTCCCCAGGATATCATTGTACCACCATGGCTGTACTGCTCCCAGCATGACATTAGCTTGTTCCAAGACAGCTAAGGTATCTCTGGATGGTGCTGCCTTGTCATATTTTGATTTAGACACATTTTTAGACCTTTGCTGAACTGGGTCTAAATATATACTACTGGAACAGCTCCATAACCTGGGTCTCCATTACAACCACAGATTTGGAATGCAACTCTAAACACTTGGGCTGGCTTGAAAAGGGCACACAAAGGGAATGACTCCCTGCAGCCCAGAAAACTGGGGACATTGCCAGCAAGGCATAGGGTGGAATAAGACCAAGAGGACTCCTAAAGCTGTGCCGCTGCCTGTTAGATATAAGGCAGGCTCATCAAAGCACTATTGCAGAAAGAAATAACAAAATAACAAAATGTTATGTCAGACCTGTAAGTACAATTCCTGCACTGGTTTATAGACTTCACATAGCATTTTAGGCAACGCATACTGTGGAAATCAAATGGAATTTAATTTTCAAAGCATCCTTTTTCCTGGAGGGAGAGAAGTGAATTAAGGTGAATTGAGTTTCTTCTTCTAATACCTTGCACACCACACAAAATAAATTTAAAGCTCTACCAAAGCTATACAGATTTGGGATTTTGCAGTATTATAAATGATTGCCCGCGGGGCAAAACAAGAGGCTTCCTGATACTTCTTCATAAGATTTGCTGCTAATTCAAATAAACTAGTCTCCTGAGTCATGCTGTTTTTCCTAGAATCCAAGCTCTCATGTTTAGCAGATCACATTAGAAACTGAAGATACATTTTTTGACATAGTTTGTTGTAATCCAATGAACAAGACAATTCAGAGATGCAGCCATGTGTGTAACAGGTTTTGTTGTAATATTGCTAGGTGTTTACTGATGTTCCATTTTAGCTCCAGATCTTGTGATCTGCATTTTTTTGTTGCTGGAGGTGATGAAAGGTTCGCTCTACCTTTTGGCCTCTTATTTCAGCTTGTGAGGTTCAGGGTCCATGTCAGCAGCATACACAGTATGGTTCAATGCTTTGGGATCAATAGGCTTCAACAGCTCATTAACAGCTTTTGTTCCAGAACCAGCAACATTTCCCTCTAAACCCTCATAATGTTCCTTCCCAGCGTTACTCTGAACTATAAAACTTCATGCTGTTCCTGTTTTTATGGATTCTTGACAAGGATAAGATATCCTGCCAAAACACGGGTTTTTCTTCTAAAAGCCTTGTACATCCATTCAAAAACACCAAATAAGAAAAGGTAAATAACCCCCTCTCTCAAAGCATCCTCCTCAACTCATCAATGGCTTGTAAATTTTTGACTCTTTCAAGAGACATCTCTTTACTTTCTACATCCTCCCAAAACAGTAGCAAGGAGGGATTATCAGGGGAATCTTTTAACTAGAGAAAGCAGCAAACTGTCCAGATCAGAATCAAATAGATTTTATAACACATTAATAAAATTTTTAATAAACCAATAGAATATGTAGCTACAACAGTGGCCCACATTCAATTGTGATTTTGACTATTACTTCATAAAAAATTAATGCAGATTAGTCATTTTGACATCAGAAAAAAATAAAATGCAACTCTAGAAAATAGTCTAAGAAAGACAAAAAGTTCATACTGTATCAATTATTCTAAAATCAGGTTCAAAGTATATGCTATACTTTCCAAGTATACTCACAGTATTTCACTTCTGATATTTTTGATTCTTAGAATTTGCAGTAAGTATTTCCAAGAATTCCTTTATTGGTTTATATGTTTTTAAGTTAAATATTTGAGATTTCTGTAGTAGAAAGTTTTAACTGTATGTATTAAAGAGTGTGATTGGGCTGTAGTTCAGATTATTTGCTGCAGCTAAATAGATGGGATGCCTGAGGACATGCAGCTGTGACAGCAGAGGCAGATATGACTGAGATCAGAACAGGAGGTGAAAATATGCAAACACCTATCAATATAGAAATAAAAATTATCATAATGGCAATGATCTTTCTCCTAACTTGAGCTGCAGAGGGGTTGGTTGTTGTTGTTTTATTCTGTTCTTGCACCACATAGCTAACAGAGTACTAACAAACAGGCATTGTCCCCCCTCAAAGGAGAGCATTTGATGTCAGAAATGGGTCTTGGTCTATGGGAAAAGGACCAGAGCTTCTAAATGTGACTGAGAGAGGCAGAATTACCCACTCATATATGCTTAGGATGCTCAGTGTGAAACGTTTTGTTCTGGGCTGCTATGCAACGCTTGGGTCAGAGATTTCTGAATTGCTGTCATGCCTTGCCTGTCACTGCTCCATCAGCCACCTTAGTGTGAGTCAGTGCAAAAGATCCAACATCCAACTCCTGCCATTGCCTGCCCAGGCTGACACCAGACACAGCTTCTCTCACTAACTTTTTAGGCATTCTCAGGAACTGAAACCTGACATCTCCTGTCCATAGATTTGACATAGAGCAGGTGCCTGCCCTAATTCTGTCTGCCTGTGCCCAGTTTCGGCATTCTTCACTGCTTACAGCCAACTCACATCTCCTGTAAACACACCATCAGCCAAAATGAGGCCTCCAGTTCCTTGGAGCATGGGTAAAGATGCAAAAGCTGTTTAAAGCCTCCAGGGAACCATGCCAGGGTCTTTCCAGGACAGGATGCTAGTTGGGTTGAGCACGTTGGATTGAGGCATGAGGAACCGTAGTCAGCAGCTGGAGGAGAGAAGATGTAGCAGGTCCTCAGGTAATGGCATGAGCGTGGCATAGACTCAACTCATCCACACAGGAATGAAATGAAGCTACCAACTGGGCATAGCTGAATGGAGCAGAGAGGTTGGTTTTAAGAGTTAACATCCATGATTAGGATAGAGAAAAAAACTCTCTGGAAGATCAGGGACTGAAGTGGAGAGGTCGGCAGCCATATGCAGGGCTGAGGTTCATAAATACACTCCTTCCTCGTTGCCAAGCTTTCAGATAGCAGTCAGATTTGAGCACCGATGGAAGATGTCACGCAACATGTACCACAGTACAACGCGTCGACAGATGACAGCAGACATTCACTGCAGGTTTTCACCCCAGTATATACATTTCACAACAAGCAGGACTGCTGTTTTCTTCCCACAAGAGGGCCCTACAGCTTCACTCTCCAGACTAAGGAATCCGACACTTAAAAGTAGCGCTTGTGAATAACTGTAATCCCACATTGCTTGTAAGAGCTGAAGATAAAGCACGTGGTATAAGAACGATTGATTTCAACGAGGCGTTTTGCAATAATGCTATCTACTGGTGGGCTAACCAGCAGAAATGTTAGAGATGTGAGACATGACAGCAGCCAGGCATGCAGGCATGTTTCCCCAGCTGGTAGTGCTGACATGTGGTCACTAAAGAGAAAACAACTGGAAGAAGCACAGTGTAACCCTGGCTGGTCCCTCCCTCACCATCTCCTGGACAACCTGGGGGTCACTGGGGAGACGGTGAGGACTCCTGCCCAAGGTTGCAGAGAACAGCACCCAAAGGATGTCAGTCCCTAGGAAAACTCAATCCCAGCTTCTTGCAATATAGAGACATAAAACCTGACTCCTGCTGCAGATCCTAGAGAGGCCAGGTTAGAGCAGTGTCTTAAGCAGTGCAATGCTGGTAAAAGCTTTCCCTTGCCCGAAGTGTTTTTTCAAACCACAAGCTGGGTCCATGGCCTCCCACAGTCAGCGCAAGACACATTTTCTCCCTGTCATTTCTTGTATGTGCTGGTCTTGCTTTACCTAAGGAAAGAGGAACAAACTTCAAACCATGCAAATTAACTTCTTTTTTCCTCCCCACGTGCAGACACAAAGACAAAATGGGCCTAAATGAAATTTTATACTACTTTTAATACCAATGAAGAGATCCTCCTACAATAAATTTTTCAGTGCTTAAGGAAAACCTTATGTCAAAACCATGTTTCATCTACTATATGTCGAATTCTTCAACTACATTCTTCTTTTTTTCTCCCTTAACTTCAATAAACCATAAAAAATATTTTAAGGATGGTTATCACAATTGGAGTCATATGCAATCACCTGACAAAACACCAACCACAGGTACACCATTAACTCCCTTTGCCCTCTTGAACCTCAGTAACACCCTTTTAGCAAAGCAATGGATTGGCACAACCCCAGTCACACAATAAAATTCCTCTTGCTGTCCTAACAGTTATGAGAAAGATATAAAGGGAGACTTGCAGCAACTCTTAGGACTACAGATCAGAACAGAAACTTACAGTGCCTGCAGAACAGATGAACAATAGACTCTTGATCAGTAAAACAAGCAAGTGGAACAGCCAGCTACATTCAATACACATCAATCCCAGGAAAAATAAATATTTATACAAAGCTGCACAACCAGTGTGGTCACCTAGAGGTTTTTTTCACCATGTGGTTCATATATTGACTAATTCCAAACATTTTTTACTTGGGTTCACTTACAGGTGCAAGGACAAACATCTAGTTGACTAAAACCAACTAAGGGCTCATTTAGGCATGGCTGAAAATGGTCACAGTACATAGCTTGTTCAAAGCTTGCAAAAGTACTACTGTTGTCACACTACTGGTGCAATGCATTTGCCAACCCTTTTTTGCTGCATTGCTGCATATCAACTATTTATTTTGATTCTAAAAAATGCATATCATTTGCTTCAGACAGGTTACTGTTAGCTATAGAAACTCAGGTTTCTATATAGCTTCTTTTGTATTAGCTACCCTCCTAAGTGCTAGATAAAGGCAAATAAAAATATATGTAAAAGGTTGCAGTTCCCTCTTTGCATTGTGGTCCAAATTTAGGAAGTAATGTCTCAACTGCCTCTAGCCAGTACAGAATTTAAGACAGCATTTGACTATAAACGCTTGGTAATGTCCCACTGAAATAAAAAAAAATATATGTGCTTCAGTGCTTATGCACTGAAGTGGATCATCTATGTGGCTGCAGTGGGATTTGGCCACTTAAAATTGTCTAATTTAGACTAGAGATTCCCCCAATGATGAGGGGAGACATAAAAACATCTTCTTGACCACTTCTCCAACCCATCTGAGAGCCCTGCATCAGGCAGGCAGAGGGCTCTCTGGACATGCCTGCTGGTCCCTGGGGTGGCAGAGGGACAGGCAAGCCAAGGCTTTCACCTCTCCCAGTGCAGGGCTATTTCTGACTGTTACCTGGGACCCCCTTAAGAGACACGGGTGCTGCTGGGGGCAATTGGTCTGGTTTATTTGAAACTTTCTTTAGAAAAGATGGACTTTTTCCAGAATCCGATCTTATAAAGTATGAGAAAGGACTTCACGATATACAATCCAATGCATTTACAAGTGCTACACATTTTCTCTCAAGTACCGCTCTGCAGAATCTCTTGGCATCATGAAGGACCTTCTTTAAAGTCAGAGGTCCCTTCGTCCTAATACAATGTTCAGTCAGTGTCTTTCCTCAATATCTGCACAAAACTCTTTCTGCTTTGCATTACAGAAGTCATGCTTGAGGCAATATAAAGTATAAAGATAGGGAGGCATCAAATCCAGTGTGGGTTCATAACAAGCAAGGGGAGCTGGATGATATGAAAGCTGCAGCACTAAGATGGACATCACCACCAAGTCCACCTAATCATTAAAGCAGAAAGACACTCACAGTTGGACATGTGTCTGCCTAATGGCTGTGCATGGTTACATTCTGCTCAATACACTCTTTCTGTTAAAAACCAGAGGAGTCATGTTAAAAAAGTAACAGAAGGAGCAGCTTGCTCAGTGAAAATGTCAAAGGGATAGCTATGCTAAGTTGTGCCACTCTTAGTATCCTCTGGCATTTGGGCGTGGGGTCATTCCCACGTAGGCAGACTGCCTTCCACAGCCACTTCCAGCTCTCCTTTATTAGCTTATTATAGACAGAACATGGTATGAATTATATGGCACATAGCAGTACTGAACAGAAAACGTAACAGGTCACTTTTAGGGGCCATGATTTTAATTTGGAATTTTCTTTCACTATTTTGTTAATTTTGTCTTCAGCTCCTACAACTTTGACTAAGGTACAGAAAAATGTGTTCTACAGAGAGATTTCCCTGGTCTGTACTGATGGATTCAGAAAGCTATTAGAACTGGAATCAACTGGTATTTAGAATAAGTTTGCAAGCACTTCTGCCTATTTTATTAACCGTAGACACTTTCTGTCTGCTTTAAGATTCACTGTTGGCTATTTAGGTCAGGTTTATAAGCTAGTCTCATTCCATGCTTCTCTCAAGCATCCTGTGAATCCTGTGCAAGATTCAATTTGCTAAAGATTTATGAGTCCTTCCCATTCCAGAGTCATATACATAATATGGAAACTATGGTGCAATGGAGAGCTTCAGTTGTCTCCAGAATGGCATTATGAACTAACAGCTTCTGAAAAGAATCGCCATAGTAGTACCATAGTCTTTTTTGTTGTTGATTTTTTAAAATTTCATTTAGGCCCATTTTGTCTTTGTGTCTGAATGTTTTCTAGCCAAGTCCTTGAATGTTGCCAGGGAAGCAGAGGAGAGAAAAGAAGACAGAAACTGCTGCTACCTGCTTTTAGCCTCTGGCTCCCAGGTAGAGCTAATGGACTGAAATGTCCAAAAACTGAACCCCTGAGGTTGTAGACAGAATATTTGCATGTGTGTATTCTAGCCCACTGCCTCTTCACATGAAGAGGCACAGTATAAAAATTGCTTTTCAATGATCTTAGCTCTCGTAACCAAGTTGCTGCGAAGAATATACAACCCAAACAGAGCAATAGATGAATTGCATTAGAATGAGGTTTGTCCAGATACAAATATGTACTAGGGAGAGACCCCCTATACTCAGACAACAGGTCTACCTACTGCAGCAGCCAGCAGTGACCAGAAGCAGAAAATACATTAGAAAACAGGACAAATATAAAGTGATCACTGCCTGCTCCACATTACAGATTTAGCATTCAGAAAGGTGATACCTAAACCATAATTTTTAGTAACTAAAGACTAGTGTTTATAACAGTGTTTAATACTCCTTAAATTTGTCTTTTCCCATCTTCAGCTTATACACATAGCTGACCTATAGAAATGCATGTTGCAAAGCAGCTCATAATTTGACCATGCATTGTGTGAAAGTATACTCCTCTTGGTGTAATTCTTTACTGTGAGGGTGGTGAGGCACTGGGACAGGTTGCCCAAAGAAGTGATGAATGCTCCATCCCTGGCAGTGTTCAAAGCCAGGTTGAACAGAGCCTTGGGTGACATGGTCTAGTATGAGGCATCCCTGCCCATGGCAGGGGAGTTGGAACTAAATGATCTTAAGGTCCTTTCCAACCCAAACCATTCTATGATTCTATGATTCTGTGATACATAGTGTGTTCTTCAAAGAAATCTAGTAAATATATGTAATACAATTTTCCTTTCTAAAAGTTCAATTCCGCTCTTTCTCAGTTTATAACATTTATGTATGTCTAGTAATTCTAGTAATTCATATTATACCTCCACTAATTTGTGAGTAGAGATAAGATTTAGTGCTCTGTAACCTCAACAGTTTACCTTAGACCCCTTAAAAAAACCCTTGGTGTCACCTTCATTTGAAAGGTAATTTCGAACAACATAAAATTTACATCCTATTCTATAGTAAGTTGTATTAAATAGTCTCTTAGAAACAGACCAGCGATTTGTCGCTCAAATGTTGATTCTTTACAAGGACTGAATCACTTTGTGAATAAAAGTACAATTTTTAAACTATGACTCTTGTAGGGGTTTTTATTTGAAACACAGCAATATCTCAATGCAATATTCTATTAGAGTATTTCAAAACATGTTTTAAAAGCAGAATTAAACCTTGTGAAATCACTGCCTCTATTAGATGTAGATAAAATTGATTTTTATCATTGCCATCTCATTCACAGGTGAAGCAATGACTCACTCGAGAGCACAATAGTCAGTGCTAGAACCAGGAATAAATATAGACATTGTACCATTGTACCATTCGGTACCTTGCACTAGACATTAGGTTGCATTTTCTTTCCCAATTTATTACACTACGACATTGAAGAAAACTGTAAAGCCTTTAAGTGTGTCCCTGCTTTACAAGACATTTTCCTATGAACCCTTCCTGAGATTCATTATGACTGTGGCTCATGAAAACTGCAGAAAAAAAAAGATAAATTACTTTAATTCCACATGCATAAGATAGATAGTCTTAATGAAACAGGCCCCCATCTAGGAATCACTTTCTTTCCAGATGCTTTGTGATGGTGAGTGAATGAGCTGTGTTTTTTGACAGACAAAGCAAAGGTGAATATGTACCTAACCTGTAAAGTCTGAGGCAAAATGCGAGACTCCCTGTGAGTAACTGAATGTGACTATAGGCTAGCAGCTCTGATTCTAATCTCAGTGCAAGAAGGGTTCTAAGTAACCTGTCTCATAACCTATTCAGAAATGCATTCCTGCATGTGTTTGATGTAAAAAGCTTATAGAAAGAATTCTGTATTTTCTGGACAAGGATATTTGGCATTCTCTTTGCACAATCATTGGTAACGATGCAGAACATGTGGAACAAGAAGTAGCTCAGAGTGTGTATGATTTATTGGATTCTTCTCAATTTGACATTAATGAACCATTTATAAAATCTCCTTTGGCTTGCTTCATATGGAATTTACCTTGGAATTTCCAGATTTCCTCTCTTGTGACAGAAAGCTCCAGGTGATCTGCCAAGTACTCTGTTCTTTTAATCAACCAGTGGATATTTACAACGTAGTCAAAATGGATGTATCATGGTAAATAATACCAACATTTCCAATTTAACATACTGGCCCTTTTCCAAATGGTATAACAGAACAAATAAATTTCATATCAGATTTCTGTTTTGCCCACTGTTTACATTATTAACTGTACAAATATTTTTGCCATGAATAACTAACTTCAAGTAGCACTTGCACAAGATTTCACATGCAATAACTTGATTCACATAGTAGTCTATAAGGTTTTGAATATTTTCTTATTCAGGATGTTCAGAGCACCAGAGGAACTATTGCTTTTCTAATTACTACTACTGAAAGCCCTGCTCCCCAGGAGAGGCGAGGCAAAGGTGGACACCAGCACAAAAAAGGAAATTATTATTAACATAGCACTGCCTGTGTACATGTTGTACCCTGTTCCTAACGGCTTATATTTGAAGGTCAAGAGCTGCTATGTCAAAACCTTTTGGCTTTTTCAATACTAGCAAACACTGCTCTGGTATCCCTGTAATATATACATGCAAAGGCTGCCAACTTTTGCAATTCTATCTCCAGTCTCATCCTATTCTGTAGTTTCCTGCCTGAAGGCCCCACTGGTAAAACAGAAATCTTTCCCCAAAGGTTCAGCTTTCATTTCTAAGGTAGGTTTCCATCCCCCATGGCTAGAGAAAAAAAACTTTAAGGGGAAAATCATGTGCCACGAAAGGATAGGGACAGATTGGCAACTAAACAGAATTTAGAATATGCTATTATAAAACAGCTGCCTGATTCTCCCAGGCTGGGTTTGCCGACGCACACTTGTAAAGCCCACTTGGCATCTGTCAATCAGATAGTGCTCCTCAAAATGTGAGCAGCCCAGAGGTGTCTGTACAGTTCTCTTCAGCAATAAACATCTGTCCCTATATTTACAGGGAGATAAACAGATTATCTAAATTATCATGTAATGTTGGTTAAAATTTGAAAATTCAAGTTATTGGAGATGGATAAGGAATTTCCTACAGATACCCCATGACTCTCACTTTAGGATTTTGGTTCATGGTTGTCATGCAGTTGCAAAGCAAATTTTCCAATCAATCACCCGTTTACTGCATGTTGACTGTTTGCAAAGTAGCTTTGGTGCACATGAACTAGACCCTTCTCAAGAGAAATCAAACTGTGTGTGTTCCAGAGCACTCCAGGCCCTCGTGGAGGTGGGAGGTGTGACTGGCTCTGCAGACAGAATCCATTCCTACACACAATCAGGTCAGATAACAAGACCAAGCCCAGTCCCAAGCAGAAGCCCAGAACCACACAAAGTGCAGATGAAAAGCCTCAGCACCCACTTTATTTACTGATTGTCGCCTACTGCTCTGAATTAGCTTCCACCAGTAAGATTTAGTGATTTAAGAAGGCAATATATCTCGCTTTTCTTCATTAAACTAAAAGAAGGCAAAGTTAACAAACCATGGTGATGTAACCCAATCTTGTTCCCTGGCCCACCTCCTCCAGCCCTGGGGTCAGCAGCCTGGCTGGAGCTGCACCTCCCTGAAAATCACCTGAGACACACAAATCCATAACTGTTTTTGGGCATCTCCAAGAACTTTAGACATCTCTCTCTAGATAGCTCATTCCAGCCCTGCCTGACTACTGTGACAACATTACAGCCATCTGGAAAGAAATACAACTGAGTCTTTCCCTCCTCACTTGGGACTATTAACACCGAATGGTTAATATTTTGCTAAAAGCTCTTGCAGCATGAATAGTCATCTGTCCCTCTGTGCTGCATGTCCCCAACAGCCCCCTTCTGCCCTCCTGCTGCTTTATCCCCGCTCTGTGCAGATGCACCAGGTGCAAGGTGGGGGATATTAGGGAACCAGGCAGGAGAGCATCTGAGCCATTAACTCAGATTTTCTCTTCTAACGTCAGAAGATTCAGCCAAATAATTACAGCACACAGCTGGTGCCTGCTAATACACTTTAAATTTTATAATCTGTCCAGAAGTGAAGAACATTTTTATTCAGTGCAGGTTGGAAAGCCAAGGCAAGAGAATTGAATGAGACAAGGCATTTTCAACATGATCTTTTTCATTACTGTGCTTCAGCTCTATTGACTTTAAGACTAGAGGAACATCTAGGCAAACAAAAGGCTTCTTTTTCATGTTCAGAAGTTACATAATTTAACAATACTGTCTCTTCTTTTTCCTCCAGACTTGCAGAGTCTTAGCAGCTCTTCTCTGTCAAAACAATGTCTGCTCTCAACACCAAATTTCCTTAATTGCCCCACCTGAAGCAGAAATGTGTCAATTACGTGCTTGTCCTGATTATCAGACAACTCACTGAAATATGTTGAACCAAGAGAAATTCACTTCTGAAGACAAACCTGTGTGATGAACACTTTAAAGATATATGTGTATACATATATAAAGGTGTGAAATCAACAATCTTTATGGCATCTGGGAAACAGAAGACAAAGCAGCTCTGTTCTGGCACGGAGCTTGGTGCTCAGGGAGGTCCATATGTGTCTCTGTTCCACCTGGTCCATACTGTGCCCTCACAGAGACACAGAAGGCTTCAGCCCACAGAGAGGACACTTGAACCAAAGATCTCAAAAGCAGTTGTGCAAGTATTTATCCAGTCTCCTGGCACAGCTGAGTAATACAAGCCAGTGTCACATTGCCCACTGTACTGATGCGCAAGCAGCAGCAGAGAAACAGAACTAAGAAACAAAAAAATGCAGCATTTCCCATCAAAACAGACACCTGCATGTTGTGTCCATCATTCTGTGACATACCTGGGGTGAAGGTGCCCAGTGCTGAGAACCACTGGTGGGACTGAGATGAGACTCCTCATCCTGAGGGTTCACACTGTTTGGATGGATTCTGCAAAGGGTGTTTTTATATCAAATGGCAATCTTTAAACTTTTGTGGTAAACTATGTGTGTATATCTTCTGGAACCAGCTTCCTCATAAATTCAACTGGCATGTAGCTGTAGTTGCATGCATACAGAATGAACTATGAGTGTAGAGAGCAATATTTACTATCCTATTATTAAGGCAGTGGTGTTAAACAACACAGTCCATCATGGGGACACTGGTCTTAAGTTATGGAGAAGAACTAATCTGTATTTGGATACCCAGATGCAAATTATATGTACTAATGTCTCCACTTTATATGAAGTGTCATGGGGTCATGCTGACAAGCCAGCATGTTGCTGACAGCCCACTCTCACAGGAGGAACATTAAATGACAATAAACCAATACTCCACCACCAGTGCTAACACTCATCCTCCCCAGATTGACCTGCCATGCCTTCAGCTGTTTCTGCTCAAAATGCTATGGGATGAGGTGGGAATGAAGCTTGTGTCCCCAGAAGGGTTAGCAGGAGATCCAAGTATGGGGTAACTGAGGGTCCATCAGACACACAGGCAGCCTCTGCCAGGCTTCAGCAAGGATCTGATGATGAACGTCACCTGTGAAGCTGTTGCTTGCTCGGCAAGATGTTCATTCACTGAGAATAGCAAAAGAGCCTTCTAAAGTATTAGCTTTGTTGTCTCAGGCTTAGGAAATTTTTTAAAATAGACCAACAGGATATTAAATGAAAGTAAAAAAAAAGTAAAATGAAAGTAAAATATAAGTAATAAAATTGAATCTTTGTATGAGAAAAAGATTTGCAAAGTTACAGCTATTTAAAAATAGAAGATTTTATAGCTGCATGAAAATACTTAAAGTTACTCAGGAAAAATAGACATTTTACTTTGTTATATAATATATTTAAAGGTTGTTCATTAAATTGTCCATACAGGTCTTTTCAGTAGCTGTGTAAAAGCCCAGGACATCAGATGTTACTGGGCACACACAATCTGCCGAGAGGTAAAATGACATCTCAAAGCTGCCCAGTTTTGGCCATAATTATTCAAGCCTCAGAGCGTCTCCCAGTGTGAGAGAGCTGCTGGCTCAGGCCTCCCCAGTCTTGGAGGATCAGCCCTGCCGTAGATGAGACAGACTTTTCCCAAACAGTTTTCATAACGCTTCTTTGCGGCACTTACATTTTAACTCCCCATTTGCCAGAGACAGCCCACATAAGGGGGCAGTTTGTTGTATGGACCAGCTGAGACGTAAAGCAGCTCAAGCTCCTATTGCTCTGATCAGGGACATGAAGTTCAGCGTAGTAGAAACACTCCCTGCCTTTCCTATAGCACTCGTGCTCCAGTCCAACTAGTCTGGATTTGTGCCATGCCATACATTCCCCTCACCATACACACACATACACACAGTTCTTATCTCTCTGGCATTACAGAACTTCCATTAACAGCAGAAGCCTACAGAGCTTGTGCTCATAAAAAAAGGGAACACTTACCATAGCAAACACAAACACATAAAAAGAGACGGGCAGATGACTGCATGAAAAAATATTTTCCACAAAGGAGTGGTGGGACCATTTGTAACCTGGGGTAATGAAGTTAAAGTAGTCCAAAAAATGTGAAGCAAAATTGGGGAAGTCATCTTCACAATCAAGTCAGGCTAACTCCTCTGATCCTACACGGCATGCAGAGACTAGCAAACCCCAGCAGGAATAAGTATATTTTTAAATTAATTTGTTTCAGATCACTTTTTCCTGTGCCTATCTGTCATGATCAGAGATCGGACCTAAGGCTATCTATCATAGTAGACGATATGTTTGTTAGAGTGGCTGAGGTAGCTAGGCAGGCTCTTGAAGAGAGCTCTGCACTGCTTTAGGTGTTAGTGATGGCCATGACACAGATCTTCGCAAGTAATGAAAATTTTAGTTCACTTTCAAAATGTTCTTAGAAGTGCAGTGAAATGCCATTTATCCAGCTAAACAAGCTGCAGCTCTCTTGACAGTTTCTGTGCTCCTACTTCAATTATTTATTAGTATATATTACTGGGTTATAGGAATGTTTAACAGTTTGAACCAAGAAGGAGTTCTCATTGTCAGAGGTGTTGTACAAGCACACAGCAACAGACAGCTCCTGCCCAGAAAGCTTCTGATTTGAGCAGAAAAAACAGGCACATACCGGGAAAGGCAAATTGACACAGGGAGGGAAAGACATTCATCCTGCAGCAGAACTAGGAAGCACTTTTTCTACACTTATGCACAGGGTTTTCAAGTCTTTTCTGCCTTGTTGGGACAATTCTCATGTAAAAGAACCCACCTGTGTTTTCCCACCTGGGACCAACCATGAGCATGAACATCATTAGTGAGTTGGCTAAACTCCTCATCATTCCTCAGTGCATTTTTGGCCCACTTTCCAGCTGAATTATGTCATTAATTTGTGTTTGTGGAACAGTCAGCTCCTCCCAAATATTTTTTTAATCTTTTGGCTCGTAGCAGCCAAATTTAATGGAGGGATAAAGGTCTCAACATTATTAAGCTTCTGGCAAGTTCTGTAGAAGTACTCAGTAATCAGAGAGAGGGGAGAAACCTCACTAATACCCCCACTGAGAGAAGGACAGTACTGTGACCTCAGCTCCTTTCAGAAACTGGGCAATTCCCACAGAAGCCACAAAACATAAACCCCTAAAAAATGATGTGCTGTTAGATCTGCTGCTCTTGAGACAACCTGGCCGTGCAAATGCTGATATTTGGATGATTCTGCTCACAACAGCAAAAGAACAGAAAAGCCAAGTCATGTACATTGCAAAGATATCATTTTACCTTCTCTCCCAGGAGTTCCACCCTTCCTCAAAGATCTCATGATAAATTCTGCTGCTGGCTGCCCTGGGACCGTCAGAGCTGTCTCAAGGCTTTCCAGTCATGTAGCAATAGTGGATTTTTCCCAGCCATAAGGATAAATATACACAGTCCTTATCCTCAAGCGAGCCCCCAAATTTACTTTATTAGTGACAGCAGAGCTGATTCCCAAACTGTGAAGGGAAAGTGAGGCTGTGGAGAAGGTAGCTCTGCTGAGTATTGCAGAGTTGGGGATGTTTTGGTGCCCATTGGGATAAGTCCATTTTCCCTACTTTCCTGCCAGCTCTTCCTGGATCTAGCCCCTCCATCAGGAGCTGATCCCACTGCCCTGCATGGCTGTTAGCAAACCTGGACTCCTTTTGCTGCTGCTTATGGGTGGTGACGGCACGTCTTTTCCTTCTCACATCCATTGTCATGCCTGCCACTGTCCCTCTTGGCAGGCTTTCTTTGCTGAAGACTGAACTGCATGCAATCCAACTAGGAGCAAAGCAAAGTATTTCAAAGTAATATATAGCCTGATGTGGGAATACGTGCCCACATGAGGATATGGCCTGTATGCTGACTACATGTACTCATTGCCATGCCTTGCTTCCTTACAGAGCATCCCAAAACACATCCTCCATAGCGTGTAGTGGATGCATCCCCAAAAGAGTGCTGTATACACCACATGCAAACCATCTGTCTCCTCCTCCATAGCCAGAAGTGATGGATACTGGTATTAAGGCCATGGAACAGCTCTCTAGTGTTCCCACTACTTTCTCAGATGCTTCATGTGCAATGGTGAGGCAGTTTAAAGACAGAGCCAGCTACAAATGGAAACCCCCAAGGGTAACAGTTCTCAACATTTCTTTTATGTCTGTGTGAGGAATTTGGTGTAGGAAAGCAACAGCTCATCTGAGCCAGAAAAAGTCATGCCTTGTAGGTGAGGCACAGAGGGACTTTGTATATGGGAGCCTTTGGGAAGGAAACTGGAGGGTTAGTGTGACTCAGCAGAGCAACAGAGACAAACAATGCGACCAAAACGTACTGATTTGTTTGAAGCTGAAGACTTAATGACAGAGAAAAGTTCAGAATAGAGGCACCTTCTTCTTCCTTCACCATTCTGCAATGCTCATTATTTTCCCATTGGTGCAACTGGAAGCCTGAAGACCCCATGGCACCAAGAAAATGTGCTTGTGTTTCAGGACAATATGGGACTTGTTTTGTACACTTCCCAGTGCAAAATTCAGTATGTGGCACCACCTTCCCGGCTCAGCTGACCTTCCTCCACAAAGCACTGTGCTCAGCAAGTGAAGGACCAGTTTCATTTCTGAAAAATAACGGATTACAGGTGTGGAAAGGATTACGGAAAAGGAAAGGTGGTTGGATTTACTCATGCAAAACCTGCTCAGCTGGGTATTATTTTTACTCTTTTTTTGCCAGAGTATATTTTGGCTCCATCATTTGGGCCAATCAGATGGGAAATCCAGTAACTCCAAGGGATTTGGAGTGAGCAGTTCCAGCACTGAGCTGTCTCCCAGAGGCAGCCAGCAGAAAGTGAATCAGCTGCTACACCAACAAAAATGACCAAGAATAGAAAGTAGATTTGCAGCCTTCCTGCTTTGCACAGTTTTGTTTTTCCTTGCAATGGCAGTGGTGATTACCTTATCTGTGCATAACAGCCAACCACACGATCCAGGAAAAGCCACCATCCAAGAAATACCCATTTAGTAACTCTTGGCATATTGAATGCAGACCCAGGAAGGCAGGATTCTGCACAAGAGTATCTTCCTTCAGACAGGCTCCACAGTGACAAATACAAATGCGCAGGTGCATGTAAAAAAATTTCGAGGAAGGGAACATCCAGTAGGAAATCTACCTTCTCTTGGAGAGCTTTGCAAAAGTCCTTATTCATCCAATGAGTGGAAGTTTCTTTCTACTCCATGTCCTTGGAGAAACATGTATTTTTGTCTCCAAACCCATATGCCAAGGTTGGGGCACATTTCTGAGTACCCATCAAGGCTCCATAGATGGGTACGCAAGCTGTATTCTCTTTCCCATGTCCCAGCTCATCAGGTGTCACCATGGTATGGCTCTCAGGGAGCTGGGTGATATCTTTCCCCATAGAACCTTCAACTATTTCACATATTTGGTAACTGAAAGTTAACAGCACCAGGAGACCTAGAAAAGCTTGGCCAAATAGAGACAGAAATTATATGATTTCTCTGTATAAATACATCAGGAGGCTAAATGTCAGTGAAGACAAAGAGCTATTTAATGAAAAGAGTATGTTGGCAGAAGAGCAAACAGTTATGAACTATCCATCCATTGATAAATTTAGGCTGGAAATTAGATGAAGGATTCTATCCATTAAGGAAGTGGGGATCCAAAACAACCCCAAACAGGGATGACAGAAATCAAAATCCCAAGACAGGACTTGTTCCATTAAGGAGTGGATTACCTAAATTGATAGACTGTAGCTGGAGGGGACTGGACCCAGAAGCACACAAGGTCCTTCCCCTTCCTATGCTCTTTATGTCATTTTGAAGGGAAAAACTAAACACATATGCTCCTAACTTCTTTCTTATCTCAGTGCTAACCATATGCCCTAAAATGCACAGACAGGGACTGGCATCTCAACAAGGAAAGGGGAGAAACACAGAGAAGCACTGTCACAGTCTAAGGATGTGCTGGACCTTTTCCTCCTGCTGGCTGAAGCACAGGTACACATTATAGCAATCAGTGACCACTTTAAAAGCATCCTAGAATGAGCACTTTGATTCCTGATTACTCTGGCTTGCAACTGACTACCTATTTGCCGAACTATAATGCCTGTATGTCACGAAATGCTGTTATCATATCATTGAAGTAGTAATTTTCCTTCTACCTCATTACTATTAGTCTTAGTAGGACACTGCGTTTCTATTACTTATCATTTATATTGCAGTGATATCTAGATGTCCGCATTATGTCAAGACTCCATGTGCTGAGCTCTACTCGGATGAGTGACAATTCTTTCCCTCTCCCCCCAAAATATAGGATTTTCTATCCATAGCATTATACCAGTTAAAGCCCAATACATGCAAACAGTTCTGCACGTGTAAAAATAGAAATATATATATTTCTATTTCATTGTGGTATGGCTGAGCAGTCACTTCTGCTCCTACAGTAAAGTGCTGAACAACTCATGTTTCCCACCCTCAAAGCTGCTGGTTCCCAGCAAAATCTTCAGCAGAGGTGAAGCAAAGACACTTTGTCCTGGAGTGGCTTAGCAATGTCATGTTGTCACTCAGCAAAGCGCAGCTCAGAGGCAGGACCACCACATGTTTCCAAACTGTTCATCTGACCTCACCATTTGAGCAATGTGGGAAGAGGTTTGAGCCTTCCTGAGAAAAGGGACTGTGTACCTGAGAGCTCAGTGCATGCACAGGGCTCCCACCTCTTCAATAATATATGTTTGCACTAATTTCATAGAATCATAGGATGGTTTGGGTTGGAAGGGACCTTAAAGGTAATCTGGTTCCAAGCCCCTGCCACAGGCAGAGGCACCTTCCACTAGATCAGGTTGCTCAAAGCCCCGTCCAACCTGGCCTTGAGCTGAACTAGCACAAGTTTGCTTTCTGGTTAGATCAGAAAAGTGAAAATCATCAACAAATACTCAAATGCTGACAGAACAAAAGAGAACAAGGTACTGCTAGAAGGGATATTCTCTGTTGCCTTGTATCTCACAATGTGTCTCAGGTGGAGACACTCTTTCTCCCATCAGGCAGTGTTACAGACCACTTTGCCCTGGGGAAAATGACTGCATAAGGTTCACTGGAGATCTGACCCAAAATGGTCTGGCTCAGCAGAGTGTGCGTAAGACTTTTAAAGCAGTCACATAGCCTCACCTGCTATCAGCAGGCTTCCTCTCACCTTACCACAGAGGTGAGTTTTCAATCTGAGCTGCAGCTTTCCTGTATTTTTACCTGCAGTGGTTATCCCAGGGCTCACTGTCATTGGACATCAGCCACTTCAAGAGAGCGCCTTTGAGGAACAGTGTCTGAGACTGAAACAAACCACACAGATTTCTCAGGCAAAAAAACTTAATGCAGCTCATCAGGGAGACAGATGGCAGCTTCCATCCCGACAGGCACTGTAGGGGCTGAGTTTGTTCAACTCCCTCTCTCTGCTCTTTGATGTATTCCAGCAGCTGTATGAAATTAATTCCAATAAATTAGATCTCTTGCAGGGACAAATGATCCGGATGAAAACTATAACACTAGGGGCAATCAGCCATTTGAAACTCACTGATCTCAGAGTCAGGGAAGCAGCACCCTTTTGCTGTAAAGCCCCACTTGTTCGTATCATAGGCATTTGCTGAAGCAGCCAGAAAAGATTCTGTCAGGAAAGGAAATCAGATCAGGATCTAACGCTCCTTCTGTATAACCACAGCAGTGCCAGCCCACTGGTTTATAGTGATCAAAATTAGCCCAGCATATCCAAGCCCTGAGAGCCAACCTTCCCTAAGCGCATTGAGGAGGGTCTTTGCCGTAAATTTACACAGCCCATCAAGACACACTCCTCAACCAACTTCAACAGGAGGAAGAGCAGCTCAACCTATTTGAAACACACAGGTCTAAGACTAGCATTCAACTTAATCATTGCAAATTTAACTATGAGTGCACCAGTGTCTTTACTGCCCTTATGCAGCTAGTTATGTCAGTTGCTTGCTTTGTTTTAGGACCACTCCAATGAATATGACAACGTACATAAGACTCGGGGGGTGGAACGCTGAAGGAAGAGCAGCTGGAGCAGGTATCCAAGCTCTGTTGTTTCTGAGCTGTCAGCACCAATCTCTTCTCAGCTGTGCAGTAGGCAACCATTACACTCAGCAGCGATATTGCTCAATGTATTTACTATTAAACTTTAGGAGTAGAAGAATCTTTCAAGGGGCCGTGTCCACTAATTTTAGACTTGTTTTTGTGAACATCACAGTAATGTGCCCAAAGACACTGAATCTTCAAAATGAGAAAGAATCTCTATGGATTTTTATATAATTTTTTTAGTATTTTTTAATATCAATCTGCATTTTTAAATGTCCTTCTATTTTTCACCTAGCTGACCTTTTACAACTATAGAACTCTTTACCCTCTGTTGCATGAAGTGTCTTAAATGGAGAATACATTCATTTTTCACAACAAATAACATAGTGCATTGAGGAAGGAGTTGGGAAACTCAGGTGCTGGTCCTCTTTCAACCCCTAGCTCTGCTTCAGTTTGCCTGGCTATTAACTGGGTGCAAAAAAGTTAAGCATCTGCTGGCAGCACATTCTGTTCCTGATTACACAATATCTTAAGGTTCGTTGACTGAAAGTATTAGCAAGGGCAACAAAGCACTTGCAGCAGTTAAAAGAGAACTTGTTACTCTTTCCTCCACCTTTCCAGGAAAACTGAAGCAAATATTCAAATTACTTCTCTTTACATCCTCTTCTCTATGGAGAAGTTTTTAACTCCTTCTTTTCCTGTAAGAACTAAGAAAACAGAGCTGCTGGGAAAACATGAGGGATGTGCCTCTCAGCAGCAAATGGCCAAATAAAGTAACTTGCCACAGACAAATTTAGTCTAGCAGAACCTTATGGAAGCACCTAAATATAAACTCATAGCCTATTTTTGTAATAATTTATCACCAATATGTGTGGCAGGAATCATAAGCACAAACCTCTTAAGAAGCAGAAGAAGAGGTTTGTGTATGTTAATGTGGAGCAGCATTTGAACCCGAGACCCTGATGAGGACTATCCCTGCTTAAAGTACCCTGGGCCCTATTTTGTCTCACACTCTGCAAAATAATATACCCCGATTGCCTAGACCCTAAATTAACAAAGTATTTAAATGTGTTATCATTTTAAGCACCAAAATCTCAGTTTCATATGTGGATAGGAATGATGTGCATTTAATCATCTGCTTCTGTAACTCACTCACCTACTGATGGAGGATTTTATACACTGGTATAAAGTGGATGTAATGGCCTTGTTCTCACTCAATGATCAGAGGTGTCCCTCTAAAATAACAATCTGAACAAGTGTCAGAAGAGTCTACTGTGTGAAAAATGAGGCCCCTGGACTTTGAAGGCTTGATTATGATCCATTTCAAGATCTCCAGACTGATAACTCAGCCTGGCTGCTCGCTGGAGTGGATTCCTCTAGCGCCAAAGGAAACGACTGCCCTCGATGTTGTAGTGTCATACAGTGGGTGCAGACACAGCGGAAGAAATATGAGTCAGAGAGATCGTAAAGATGACATGTACTGGGAAATAACCCTGCCCGATGATCCCCATTAACGACATGTAGAGACCAGTGGATGGAGTACGCCTGTGCAAACAGCCACAAATTACACAACTAATTGCAGTAGCAGACGGAAAAGCTCTTTTCAGCACTTAGTCCTGTTCCGCAACTTGTCCCCTGCCCTGTGGAGAAGTGCTATCTAGCTGCAAGGGATCACGCGCGTATGTCCCAAGAGCAATGACGCTGCAGGCAATAGTCTTCCTTTCAAATCTTATCTACCATCTCATGATTCCTCTCCAGAAAGGCCAGGAAAGGTGTACCGCTTCTGCCTTTTTGTATTATTCTCCTTTCTGCATTTCTTTTCCTTTTCTTTGCTTTACCCAAGGAGCCACCAGAACTGCACCACTCCAGAAGTGGGAAATTTGCTTACTGTGGGATATGTGTTTAAGAAGACATTGTTATTGGCAGGTAAATCTATAATTTGAAGCCGTTCTTAGCTCCTCTCTCAGAGAGGATGAGTGCCTCCCAGAAGTTATTTGACAGCACATGTCCCCTAGCAAGCAAACAGTGCTGCAATATATTAAGAACGAAATCTAGCTATTTCATATAATTGACATAGAGTGGGATCACCTGGTGTGCAAATCTGAGCTGCGTTTGACCCTAAATCTTAAAGGATTTGCTATTCCATCAAATCTGTTATCCAGCCAGGCTCTTTTAATGTTGAAACTAACACCTACTTATGTAGGGACATTAAAAATGAACCAATCAACCCAGAGTGCCTATGTTCATTTCTTCATCAGTTTGAACACCACCTGTGCGATGGACTTGCCCAGCATAGCTCATAAACCTTAACACTCCATCTTCTCAGGAATCTGCTAGGATCAAATTCAGCAACTAAGGCTACAGGAATGATCTGTGTGGAGAAATTCAGAGGGGGGGATCCAGACCACTAACCCCAAAGGCCCAGCTAATACCTCCTCCTAAGTTTGCACACAGGTGCGATCCCCCATTCTGGGCAGCCCAGAGCCTGCTCACATCATGGTCCACCAACCACAAATTTCTCATAAGAAGCCGCTCTGGGTGGTTTTGTCCCATACGACAGCCTGCATGCATACAGCACTGATGGCCACCACTCTCTTTTAAAAGACAGACACCAGAGGAGGTCGTGTTCCCAGTAACACGCAGCAGCCGGGTGGTCAAAGGGCTCACCAGAAAAATAGGGGGTTACACAACAATCATGTTACCCATAAAACCTACCCATGGCTTGCTTTCCAGATACACTCCAATATGACACCTCACTTATTTTATGAAGTGTGACTTTTGAATAAAGGTACTGTGAATAGTCTGCCAGCAACGCTGATGTAATTCATCCTCTAACAAAATTCACACTTTGCTACTAATAACTCCAGCTAAGTCGGGTGGGAGGAGGCTGAGAAATTGAAGTGTTTGATAGGTTAATCACACATGAAAACAGGGGGATAGGTGGAGATTGAGCAAGCAAAATTAAATCTGTAATTGCCTTTATTCCACTTAATTACTTTTGGGGTGTGGGCATGTGAGTATCCTTAATCTGTTCTCAACTTGCTGAATTAAGTTAAACAGCTAATTCTCAGTCAGAGACAGATTCGGAAAGAGGAAGAAGGAGGGGAGAAAGGCAGGGGAAGGGTGGAGAAAAAAACCCCACAGTTTTCAGAAACTTACTTGTTCCCTGTAGGCACTGCAGGATCTTGCCCTTGAGCAGCTTCTACTCAGTGGCAGGACCTTCAGACATGCAACAGTAGTTACAAGTTCTGTAAATCTAGTATAATTCTCCTGCCTCTTTCTTGTGTTTTCCTACATGCATTTACTAAATCTCAAACACTCAGTCCCAGTTGGGATTTAGGGCTACCTACTAGGAATATTACAACATTCAACTTATTGAAGCAATCACAGACAATTCAGTGCAAATTCTACCTGAATAAAATCCTCAGGACTTAGCCATTTTGACAGCCTGACTACGGCATTATAAGTCTGACATAAAAGCTAAAATCATGTGGATGTAACTCATATAAATGATGTAATAGCAGACGCAGGGAAAATAAAGCATAAGAAGAAACAGAAAAATCTCTGGGCTATTCTCCAATAGAAGTCTCTGTGGATGAAGCTATTACAGGAAAACAGAATCAAATGTGATAAATACATACTTTAAAACATGAGGAAACTGGAAGAACGGAAATGTCAAAAAAGAGAAGTACCTAATGAAACCACCTATGCTTTGCTGCAAGTGTGTCCCTTTCATCTGCCTGTAACTATTGCAACACTGACATTAATGGTAACTCCCTTCACAGGAGTTCCAGAAGACGGGCATGTGTGGAATTCCTCTGCCGTCTTCAGGGAATCAGCCTGCCTCACTTCTTCTTATTTTTTATAGACAAAGTGTGGATTAGTAACTTTGAATGCTTGAAATTGCCAAATTTAATCCATGGAGCCCTAAATCCATATATATTACACAGCATTATAAAACATTTCTTCTTTAAATGAGTATGGCTGCGTTTTCATTCCAGATGGCTTACAGCAAGTAATTAAAGGGATCATTAGCAAAGAAGTGTACAAAAATCCTTAAGCCTCCCATGATCAGTCTGCTTCCTTAAGAAGTGGAATTGATACCTCCACCACCCTATTTAACGTAGATTGTTTTGGGCATATGCCACTTTTTCTTCCTAGACTCAAAACCAAAACATCAGCTGATCATATCATCTGCTGTGTCTCTACCTTGCTTGAGTAACAAGTCTGTCCTTAGAGAGATTTATAGCTCTGTCAAGGACTTCCTGAGTTACAACTTCAGATAAACCACCCATTTTCTCTTTTATCCAGTGCAGTATGATCAGCTTTGTGTGTGCTGAAGAAGTTCTTCCAGGCAGGGACGGTCTCCCTAAAAGTATGTCCGGTGCATAGCAAATAGGTGTTTCAACACAGTTTGGGCCTCTGGGCACTCCTGCAATGCAAACAATAATAACCAAACAACCCGCTGATGTGACAATAACTGCGTCTGCTGTTTGCCTTAAAATAGGTAATTATGGCTTTGTCGTGTGTTAGTGAGAAAATGATTAATAACCACACCGTCCTTATCTGCAGCAATATTACTATGTGTCCCCATGCCGTGTTTTCTCAGCAGCTTCCCTGCCTTAGAAAATAATAATCATACTCCTGTCCTGCCAAAGTTATGAAAAACCTAGTAATTTGGGTAGTTTCTTCAGGGTGGTTGAACCGTGGAAGCAGCCCTACCAGCTCCCTCTGCCAACCTCCACCCTCTCAGCAGTAATTGCAGCCCTCACAGGTTTGAGCCAGAGCTACGTCAAGTCAGACAATCATTTTAATACCTAAACCCATGGTTTGGCATGTGCAGTAGCTCAGGTTGAATTACCCTGACCTCCTGAGTAAGTCCAACATGCAAAATTACAAGCCTCTGTAGTATTAGAGGAGGAGAAAATGGCTCAGTTCCCCTAGGATGGATGTTCCAGCTCCAACCCAACAGGCTGCTCAGGATAGCAATTTTATGTGAAATGAGGCATGACAATAAGGTCATAAAATGTAAAAACTGCAAGTGATGCAATGACTCAGTTCGCACATCCAGTTGCCTGCCTTTGTCCACTCCACCACAAAACACACCCAAGCTCAGTTCAGCCTTAGGCAGAGCACCAACCTAACTGTCATCAGAGCTCCTCCAGTGTTGGCAGCCCAACACATGCTGGGCTCTTGCTGGGCCAGAGCTAGTTTAATCATCACCTTAAAATGCTGAGCTCTTTCGGGTACAGCTACACTTTGCTTCTCACCTCAGGAGCTTGCTTCTTTGGGCTTCCACCCTTTTTCAGAGAAAGCTGTTCCCTTCTTCTTATAAGGTTGTGTCTGTATGTCAGGATATCATTTATTCCCAAGTTTGCTATTAGAAATGCTATGTTCTGCTGAGATGGCTCCATGAAAGAAACAAAACTACACAAAAGCTGATTTCAGTACAGAATACAAATTCAAATAATGTCAGCAATGAACAAAGCATCAGTGAGTAATGCTAATGAAAAAAAAAACTTAAAAGGTTTTTATGATCTGTTTTTCTTTTTTAGTATTGTAGGATAATCATTGCTGTTCTAATGTACAAGTTTTACCCTGCCTTCTGTTTTTCTTAGATTGTCTGAGGTTTTTTCTATTCCTCGCAATTTAAGATTCAAAAACTAGTTTAAGTAAATGGAACAAATTATTTCAATTGCCAGTCCTGTTCTTCATAAACCTTTGCCCATGGCACAAAACCAGCTTACATTTTGACAAAGCTATCAGGCAGGACTGTACAGAGAAAAAGAAAGTGTGAGGAGTATGTGGTAAAGAGAAGGTACTTCACTATTGACTGACACTAAGCTTTGCCATTTCAGAAGCAAAACCTTGAATTTATACTAAATTCATACATATTTATTAATCAAGCATCTGGGCAGCAAGCTGCCATTCTGTTTGTAAGACCCAGGAGCAGTTAAGCAGCAGGAGCATCTTCCCCAGCCTGCAGAACAGAACGGAGCAGCTGAAAGTCAAACTCTTTTCCAAAGCTAATGCCTCCTGTGCAATTGGAATCTTCACCAGGGAAGGGGGAAAAGCAGGAAGGCCTACTGCTTGATATATCAGAGAAGGGACATGGTGCCCGTAGAAAACTGCTACGCACCATAGGTTTATAATCTAGTGCTCATTCAGACAATTTTAAAAGCCACATTGCAAAAACTCCTGCAGCAACAGTCTGACTGATGGGATTTTGTACAGCATTGAGGGGAAGTGAAAAGTTTGAACCGTGACAAAACGCATTTATTTCTTAACTCAGGCAAAACACCCATTTGCTTCCACTTAACCCTGTCTGGCAAAGTCCACGCTTTCCTCACTGTGGGTTTTGGCTGAGTAAAGACTCACCCTGCAAGCTCTAGTTCTCAAACAGTGAGGAATTAATGACAGGCAATTTTTAATGATTAACTCATATAGTTGACTGCCATCTCCCATCCCCATAATTAAAGAGCTATAGATGTGATGGGTAATGAGTGCTTTAGTATGAGCTTAATTGCATATCCACTTATCAATGAAGTGATCTACTGAAATATCTGTGGAGCAGTGATAATTTGTCTTTGCTTTGCAAGTGAAAACTCTGAGATGTGAAGAAGTTTGGAAAATTCACAACCACTGTCAATATTCCTATTCAGCCACTCGTTTTTTTCCAGCTACCCCATTTTGTCCTTCAGGACTGAATATATTTCAGCAACTATCAGACTTTGCATATTGAGGCAAAGGAGAAAGAAGAAAAGAACTGACATTGCATTATTAGTGTCACTTCATTCCAATTACTGTCTTTCTACTCTTAAGTCTGAAAAAACCCAACATTTCAAATAAGTTCAGAGCAAACCTTTGAAAAATCAGTATCAGGCATGTATAGGCCTTTGGGAGAAAAATTAATTTCTTTCCCATGTTTCACAGAACACATGAGGAATGAAAGAAGAATATCTTCTGGTGAACATCTCACAGTAAAAAATTAGCAGGGAAATTTAGACACATTTCTGCAAACAGACAGCAGTGTTTATATTTGTTGTCTACCAAAGACTATTTAAATAACTTGTAAAAGAAAATCTGTTTGAGTACATTCAAGCCTGTGAGCTGCTTGCAGACTGAACATTTATTTCTGGCATTCAAGCTCTGCCCTCAGTCACCTAAGGTACATGACATAACTGTGCTGCCATTCACCAAGACCTGGACAAGCTACAGAGTTGGGCAGAGAGGAACCTAATGAAGTTCAACAAAGGCAAGTCCTGCATCTGGGGAGGAATAATCCCATGCATCAGTACAGATTAGGGGTTGACTTGCTGGAAAGCGGCTCTGCAGAGAAGGACCTGGGAGTCTTGGTAGACAAGTTGTCCATGAGCCAGCCATGTGCCCTCATGGCCAAGAAGGCCAGCGGTGTCCTGGGGTGCATTAGGAAGACTGTGGCCAACAGGTCAAGGGAGGTGATCCTCCCCCGGGGCTCAGTGAAGGGATATAAAGATGATTCGGGGTCTGGAGCACCTCTCTTATAAGGAAATGTTGAGAGAGCTGGGCCTATTTAGCCTGGAGAAGAGAGGACTGAGAGGGGATCTTATCAATGCATAAAAACGTCTCAAGGGTGGGTGTTAAGAGGATGGGGCCAGACTCTTTTCAGTGGTGCTCAGTGGTAGGATAAGGGGCAACGGGCACAAATAGAAACACAGGAAGTTCCATCTGAATATGAGGAAGAGCATCTTTTCTTTGAGGCTGGCAGAGCACCGGAACAGGCTGCCCAGAGAGGTTGTGGAGTCTTCCTCTCTGGAGATATTTAAAACCCCCGTGGACATGATCCTGTGCAACCTGCTCTAGATGAACCTGCTTTAGCAGGGGGGTTGGACTAGATGATGTCTAAAGGTCCCTTCCAACCCCAGCCTATTTGTGATTCTGTGATATTGATTCCTTTCATAACTGGAAAACTTAACATGTGTAAATGGTTACTATTTCTATTCAAAATAGGTTGGATTTTTGTCACCAACATGGATTAGAGCAGTGACTAAACAAGTCCTGTCTGTGAGCTCAAGTTGCAGTCTTTCTCACGCACATGTCCACACACAAAACTCTCTTCAGAAATGGCCATGAAAAGTGCAAAGCCCAAGTGATAGCAGCCACCTGGAGCCTCCGGATTAACCCCAACAAAGATGGGCTTCCCACAGCCTACTTCAAAATCACTACATTGCCAGTAATTAAACTTTTATCCCTGCACAGACAATTCAGGCGTGAAATCAGGATGGCACTTACATGCTTGGTTTTTGCATGCATGAGTTCATCTTGGTGCTGACTCCTGAGCAAAAAATGAGAATATATCCATATATATATACCTTAATTATTTTAGAGAGGGAGAAAAGGGCACATGGCTGAACCAAAGAGTGGATGCTAATCTGAAATGGGAGGGGGGAAAAAAAAAGGAAAAAGATAAAAACGGGCAAAGGGAAATTTCACCAAAAAGTTTCATCATTGCAAGCAGCAGAAGCAGAGGCTGCTGTCGTCAGGATCCATAGACATGGTTGGCCTTAGCCAGACTTAACACTGAATCCAGAGCACCAGCTGCAAAACCAAGCCCCAGCGCTAGGGCTGCAATAGGAGTTTGTGGAGCGCAGCAGCTGAATCTGGCCCAGCATCTATGTTATCCCTCGGGACATCTGCTTGTGGGAGACCACTTATAACCTGCTCTATCCCATCTTTCAGTTTGTCTTTCCTGTCTCTTCAGCTCCTTTTGAGAGTTAGAGCCTTTCCTGGTTCTGGTTTAGTAATGCAAATAATGACCCCTTCAAAGCATTTAATGAAATGTGTTTAATCAACTCAGAGGCTGCAGGATTTTCTGGCCTGTAAAAATATGAAAAAGGGGAAAAGAAGCATGAGATTGTTTTTTGTTTAACATAAGCAGTAGTTTGAGGCAGATGTCTCAATCAAAAGGTCAACCAGCGGTATTTCTTTCACTTCACTGAAAGGCATTTTGCTAACTGTGGCACCCACCACTGCAAAATGCCACCAGCCACGTGGCCTACGTTTGTGATGCTTGGTAGGGTATGATCTGTAATAATTACCAGAAAATAACATGCCCAGGGGAAAAAAACCCTGTATTTTTATTCTCTGGAGGCTCTGTGAAGCCCATGATTCCAGCCAGAAGCTGTTTGCCATAGGAGCGGCAGCTGGCAGCTCTTACTTTCTAGTCCTGCCTCCACAGATGGTTTGCTGCACAGACCTCCATGAGCTGCTCAGCCTTTCTGCACCTGCCATTTTTCTTCATCTCTTACATTTTAATTTCATTTCTGCGCTCGTGCTTCCCGCTGTAAAAGCCCTGCACTCCCCTGCTCATCCTCATCAGCATGTCTCTCCATGGCAGATGAATATCAGTGTTCCTGTTTCAATAAGATGGAGATATCGAAGCATGGAAATTAAATTACTAGTCCACAGTCTCAGACCTCTCTGAATCAAAGCAATATCTTTTTCGTTTGTAGAGGTGTCCTCTCGCTACAAAATCATTTCTTTCCATCTAGTTCAGAGATAATAATAATCTCTGTAACTAATCCCCTGGTTGTTGTGAGAATCCGCCGTTCATTGTGTTGGAAATCTAAAGCAGTATAAAATATATTACTGATGAAAGATGATGACAAAGTCACAGTGAAGGTGGAAAATGACAATTATTCCTCCTAATTTTCAGGTTTTCATCTACAGCAACATGGCATGCCTTCTGGAGCCTTACTCCCCGTTCCGTTATTGCTATAGCCCTTTTACAGAGGAGCTACACAGGTGGACACTGCTAAAGGAGGGGTTAAAAGACAAGGTGTTATTCTGAGCAAGGTACTGACCATCAAAACAAGCACAATTTTCAAGAGACAGAAGAAATGTATATGACCAAGTGGAAGAGATGGTGGGAGGATTTCTATTGCTTTGACATAATTCAAGAACAATGTTTCCATAGTTAGTAAAATCCTTTCCAAACCTTCCTGGCCTTCCCTGCTGTGTCCTTCAAGGGTTAAACCCATCATTCCTGGGATGGGACCGAATTCCAGGGAGCCTGTGTAAGCCTTTGTGGGACCCAAGAATGTAGCGGCAATGGTTTCAAAATCAAGGAGGGCTGGGCTGCATCTAAATGAAAGCATGAGGTAAGAAGCTGGAGCTATGCTTGGTGAATTTTAGATCCCAAACTAGAAATGACCTAGACTTTCTCCAGATGTCAGTCGGCACTTGGGCCTACTTACAGCAGCCTGCTGTCCCTGTGGCCAGGGAGGGGGCCAGTTTTAGTACAGCACATTGAGAACATCAGGTAGCTTTGTGTACAGACAGCTAGCAAGTAAACATGCAAAATCCACAGCATTAATGTAGATTTGCTTTTGTAGCCAAATGGTGTAAAAATTGGCCTTTGAGCCAGACAGATGGTGTTAAACTTGGCTCAGAGTCCAGGAGAGAGGTTTGTCTTCTCTACAGTTTTGCTGGCAGAGCTATGTTGTTTGGGAGTATGAGGAATTCATACCCCTAAATAGCACATCTGTGTATAGAAACTCATTTAATAACAGGAGTAATAAGTCATTTCACTGGAAATAGAATTTCCTTTTTTTTTTTTTTTTTTTGTTTCATTTTCTCCCCCTACCCCTTAATTCCCAAGTATTTTATCATGGCCAACTGCTTTCTTAGAATAAGTGTGCAGGGACCTTGCATGCACCAGGGTAAGTTTGCCAGTTGAGGTGAACCAAGTAGACATGCAAATCCTCTTAGTGGAGACACAGTCTATAGAGGTGAAGGAGATGTATATCTAAATGGCTGCTCATAAGAGGAAGATCCTTTTAATGTAGACAAAACTACTATTTATTTTGTTATTCCAATAAGCACTAGCCTGTAATAAAATACTGAAGTATCAGACTTGAAGTTGTTAAGGTTTGTGCTCTAGTTGCTCTGCCACTTGAGAGAATGAATCTTCCCAGAGCTCCCTATTAGGAAGAAAAAAAAGGTGTGTGGGGGGAAATCAGGCACCAAAATGAGTTAGGTTCCAAGCAGTTTCAGCACGGATGAGATACAGCCTTTCATCTCTTTTGGAAACTTCCCTTTCCCAATCAGAGAATACAGCTGCTCGAATAGTGTCATGTCTGTTCAGCAAGTAGCAGGCACAATGTGCAGGCACTTGTAGCATCAATAGGGACCATTGTTCAGAAAATATTGCCATTGAAATATTGTAAATGTGAATAGAATTAACTTCCCATTCATCTTTCGCTGTTACACTCTGTTTATTTTACTGCACTGCCTGAATGGAAGTGCAGCCTCTCATATGCTCGTATGTCCCATATCACCCAACAAATGTCTGATTGTTTGTATTCGCTGCTCTTCCGTTCCTTCCTACTGAGCTTCTAGCAGGGATTTGGGCATTAACGAAACCCCTCCTCAAATCATCCTTTTCCTGCCAAAAATGTTATATAAGGCCTATTTCTTCTTTATGTTATTCTGTGCAAAGCCCTTTATATTGCTCTTCTACTCAAGGAACAAAAGACACTTGTTCAGCAGCAGAAGAGAATCAAAAGAACATATTCTTTCAGGTAATGGCACGCTTCCATTGATCGGTTTTCTCCTGTGAACATTGTGTACTCCAGTTCTTGCTACAAAAGAGAGTAAGATGTCAGATCCCAGAAGTTAATCACACTTGACTAGCTACCCTCTGTCCTGAATTATGAGTATCACGAAACAACACAGGTTGCTGAAACCAGTATTCTTTGATCATTTCTTTTATAGCCTCAACCTTTCTGCTTTCTCATGGCATTCTTGCAGATTTAAAACAGTTTTATCTGTAATGAACAGAGCATCATTCTCTTATTGACAGTAAATATGCATCTCCATTTTAATTAATTTTAGCACTGTAGGATTTACCGTACAGAACTGCAGATACCACAAAGGATGCTGCATGTGTGTGTGGATGAGTGTGTGCGTGTATGTGATGGAAAGCTGGGAGAGGACAGGGGATAATTCTGTACTGAGTTACTATGAGTCTTACCTCTAATGCTGCAGCTTTTTTAATCCTCATCTTTTCATGGGACCCACACCAAATCCCATTACATGGATGGGAATCTTACAGTGGGCTTTAGTGGGAGGCAGGTCACTAAATGGTGTTGATGGACAGTCAACATAGAATCATAGAATCAACTAGGTTGAAAAAGACCTTTAGGATCATCAAATTCAACCATTACCCCAGGACTGCCAAGACCACCACTAAACCATATCACTGAGGGCCTCATCTACACAGTGTTTGAACACTTCCAGGGACAGTGATTCCACCACTGCCTTGGGCAGCCTGTTCCAATACCTGATTACCCTCTCTGTGAAGAAATTTTTCCTAATATCCAATCTAAATCTCCCCTGGCGCAACTTGACGCCATCCCCTCTTGTCCTGTCACTTGTTCCTTGGGAGAAGAGACCGACTCCCACATCACTACAACCTCCTTTCAGGTAGTTGTAGAGATCAATAAGGTTCCCCCTGAGCCTTCTTTTCTCCAGGCTAAACACCCCCAGGTCCCTCAGCTGTTCCTCATCACACTTGTGCTCCAGACCCTTCACCAGCCCCATTGCCCTTCTCTGGACCCGCTCCAGCACCTCAATATCTCTTTTGCAGTGAGGGGCCCTGAATTGAACAGAGGATTCGAGGTGCAGTCTTACCAGTGCCCAGTACAGGGGGATGATCACTGCGCTGGTGCTGCTGGCCACACTATTGCTGACAGGCCAGGATGCTGTTGGTCTTCTTGGCTGCCTGGGCACAAGCTGCTCATGTTCAGTGGCCACCAGTCAGCAACCCCAGGTCCTTTTCTGCCCATCAGCTTTCCAGCCACTCTGCCCCAAGCCTGTAGCATTGTGTGGGATTGTGACCCACGTGCAGGACCCAGCACTTTGCCTTGTTGAACCTCATACAGCTGACCTCAGCCCATGGATCCAGCCTGTCCAGATCCCTCTGCAGAGCCTTCCTATCCTTCAGCAGATCAACAGTCCCACCCAACTTGGTGTTACCCACAAATTTACTGAGGGTGCACTCAATCCCCTCATCCAGATCATCAATGAAGATGTTAAACAACACTGGCCCTAACACCTGAGGGACACCACTAGTGACCAGTCACCCATATATCAATGCGATTCCACTTACCACCACTCTTTGGGATCAGCCATCCAGCCAGTTTCCAACCCAGTGAAGAATACACCTATCCAATTTCTCCAGCAGAATGCTGTGGGACACAGTGTCAAATGCTTTTCTTCAGTCCAAATAGACAATGTCTACAGCCTTTCCCTCAACCAGACGGGTCATCTTATTGTAGAAGGAGCTCAGGTTGGTGAAGCAGGACCTGCCCTTCAGGAATCCATGCTGTCTGGGCCTGATCCCTCCATCTTCCCGCACGTGCTTTATGATCTCACTTAGGATCATCTGATCCATGACCTTCCCTGGCACTAAGGTCAGGCTGACCTCATACATACGATGTCATACAACATGATTGTATCTACCACGTAGTCATTTTCCAGCATTTGCTAAAAATAGGGAAGGCACAACTGATATGTGCAGTGGAGTGTGTTCTGCTGGCCAGCTGTCTTCGAAGAACAAGCTGACTGATGTGGCTAGGAGAGCACAGATCTTTTCTGACCCCATCTTCCCTTCAGCTAACTGAGAGTCACAAAATCACAGGACCTCTGGGGGTCATTAGTCCAGCCTTCTGCTCAGAGCAGGGATAGGGCTTGACCAGGTTGCTCAGGGCTGTGTCCAGTTGATACTGCAATGTCTACAAAGATGGAGATTCACAATCTTTCTGGGTCCCTGCTTTAATATTTGACCATGCTTGCAGGATCTTCCTCCCTCCACCCACCTTTGGAATCCTTATATCCTTGTATCAATTTCCCTCATTTCAAAATTGAGTCTGTTGCTTCCCTGAGAACCCTGACAAGAGCCTGGCTGTATCTTGTCTAAACCCACCTATTAAGTAATTAAGTAAACCACATTAAAACCACCCTGAGCCTCCTCCAGTCTGAGCAAGCCCAGCTATTTCAGCCTCCCCTCTTACAACGTGTGTTTCACTGACCATCTCCGTGACCACCCATGGGACTTGCTCTGCTTTGTTAATGTCTTTCTTGTACTGTGGAGCCCAAAACTGGTCACACTGCTCCAACCCTAAAGGTGCTAAATAAAGGAGGAAGAATCACTTCCCTCCTGCTAGCTACATTTTTGGTAATACAGCACAGTATGTCAATACCGCAAGGACACACTGCTCAAGTAAAACCCCAGGGGTTTATACGCAAAGCTGGTTCCTATCCAGTTGGCCCCCAGCCTGTACTGGTGCAATGGGCTACTCTGGTCCAGTTGCAGGAATCTGCATTGACATTTGTTGAAGTTCATGAGTACCTGTCAGCTCACCTCTCCAGTCTGTCCAGGTCCCTCTGAATGGCAGCCCTGCCCTCCAGGGTATTGACTGCTTACCCACAAACTCACTGAGAATGCACTTTATTCTATCCTCCTGTTAATGAAGACAAACAGAATTGGCCTCACTATCAATCCCTGAGATAAACCACTAGTAACTGGCTGCCAGTTACTCCAGGCCAGGATCACTAACACTTTAATTCCCGCTCCCCTCCTTGTCATCCATGCAGCTAGTCCGTATCTCACTACATGGGTGACTTCTGAGGTAAGGTGATGACGGGCAACACAGGGAAACCTGCTGTCTGCAAAGATGTGTGGGAGAAAATGATGTCTTATGGGCTAGGAAAGCAGAAAAAGGAAGTTGCGTTGTTCATGGTCTTATATTCCCTTCTGCTACACCCATCTGTTGGACAATGGTGTTCCCTTCAAAGCTTCCTAGGAAGCCAGAGTAGTATTTCAAGAAAATTAATATGAACCTTGAATTTAATTTTTCTACTGAGGAAAATCTTCTGAGAATAATCCCAAGGATGAGAAGCATGAATTCTCTGTGTTTCTCAATCAGTGACTCCCAACAAAAGCTGACACATTGTACCCAAACATGTCAATGCACTGAGCCTGAATGCAATGGCAGTTCACTACATCCAAAGCTGGGTTTCAAACAGAATCTAAAAGTGGTACAGTGACCAGGACACAGATTAAATTCACAGCCTTGAGACAAGCTTGAATCCTGAACTAGAACCATCTACAAATGTTCCCAGGGTGGTCACAGAGCTCCCAGCCAGTCTCTGTGGAGGTGACACAAGGGACTAATCTGAGACAAAGTGATTGCCTGAGCTCCTCAACACCCTCACAGCAAAGCCTTCGTCTAACTCCTGCAGAAGGAATTAGGTGGGAGTCCATTTGGGAATTCTGGGCAGTCCCAGAGGTTCTCCCTGGCAGCTCCTGCTGTGCTTGTATCACTTTATAGACACTGTTTGGTGTGTGGATGTGTTAGCATTAAGAATCTGGCCATGCTGGGGACTCCCCCAGGCTGTACCTACTGCAGAACTGACAAACTTACACATTGATGAGCTGCTTCTAATTACTCAGTAGAAATTGTTCCTGCAGATGCAGAAATGGTCATGTGGAACAGCCTTCTGCACATAGTAAAGATAAGTAGAGGATGTTTTTCTCATAGTTTAAAATAATCTATAGTATGTAGTCATGTAGGACTCAACCCAGCTGGATTACAGGAACTGAGCAGGATGGTGGTTAAGGGGCTCCCACCCAATCCAGCAGAAGACACTGTTGCAGGGACCCTCACAACAGCAACTCCATTTCCCATGCAGATATTGAGCCAAACATCCCATCCAAGATATCTGATTTCCCATGTGAGCATTACCCTATGCTAAGACCCAAATAAACTAGGGATTTTCTTAAAGAAACAAATACTCTCCATGAGACAACAGATGTTGCACATTTGTTGTGCAGATGTGAAAGACTCGAAGCCTTAGAGCTCTACAGTTGTCTCTATCTAGACCTTGTCCATCACCACACGAAGGGATCGTGGGAGCCCTGCAAATGTCAGTGAGGCATGAACCCTCAGAGCTGCTAGACTGTCTGCAGAAGGGCACACAGAAGTCTGTAAAAGTCTTGGGTCTTTTGGGGCTGAGGCTGTCTGGTTGTTACAAACCCTGGTGAACATTTACAGATGTTCAGATCTATAAATGTTCACACTGATTTTACTACCGCTGCCAGCAGTGGGCCCAGAGAGCTTCCTGGCAGTGAAAGGAATTTGAATACAGTATTGTATGAGCAAAATGTTAAAGAAAAAAGATCCTGCCACCAAATAATGTTGTTTTTCAGTAAGCTGTAGCTGCTACACTCAACAGGGGTCACAGTCTAGACTGCTGTGTAGCAAGTCGATCTTCAGTTGTGTGTGGTCCATGTCCCCCTGCAAGACCTCCTTCAGGTCTTTACACTGTGCTCCAGGACTCACCCTTCACTGCCCTGGGTCGGTGGTACTGATCAGCATGTGGGCCTCTCCATGGGGCTGGAGCTGTTTTGTTGGACTGCTCCCAGCTCTGCTGGTCACACTTCCCTACTTTTATTCTATCCCAGCCTTAAAAAAACATTAAAGAGTCTGGATAAAAATAAAAATCATTCCCATAGGCTCAAAACACCACTGTCTGTAGGAATTTCATATTGTCTGGCCAAGCATACAGTCTGATTACACAAACTTATCGCTGCTATCATGAATACATTTTTACTCTTATAGTAAATGCACAGCAATCTTGCTTATATTGTTTATGTTTTAATAATGGATTGCCACCCAGAAAAAAAATGAGAAACACTGCTGTAGGCAACTGGGAAGCAGTCCAGAGCTACCCTCCTGTGTGTTCTTGGTGCTGGATTTCAGAGGCTCAGGCTTATTTGTCTCAGTTCAAATCTAGTAAGATAGTTATTCTGTATTTGCATTAGCATGAAGGAGAATATTCTGCTAAAATCACCCCCTTCTCTCCCATGTGTTTTGTCTCATCATATGTGGTTGAACCAGATTCCCAGAGGAAGTGTGCTTGGCTAAATAACTGTGGTGACTATCCCACCAGTTGTTAAACACATTGTGCAGTTTCTAATACTACTCTCATTTTAACAACCTGATTTTGATTTATACTGTATAAATACTAAATAAAATCCCAATATTTCGAAAACCACCCAAGCTTTGAAACAATATTTTCCATCAACAGTGTCTTTCAGCACAGTCTAACTGATATAACTTTCCAAAAGACCAAACTTCTTACACAAAGCTGCAAAAAATTCACCTTCACCATGAGCCAGATTTTAAAAAGGATTCAGCCTATTCCACACTGCCAGAAAATTATTCAATATGATCCATGTTCAACAGGATCTTTAATTCTGGAGGGGGGGTGGGATTAAATATATTAAAATACATCTGGTTAGTACATTATATGTATTAGCCATGTACCAGGAAGCTCTTACTACCAAGAGCTTCAAATCTACGTAGACCCTTTGGACAGAAGCAGTGACAGTGGCAGCAGCGAGGGGTACATAAGATGGATAGAGTAAGGTAGGGTAGGGTAGGGTAGGATGGATAGGATGGGATAGGATAGGGTAGGATAGGATGAGATAGGATAGGATAGGATAGGATAGGATAGGATAGGATAGGATAGGATAGGATAGGATAGGATAGGATAGGATAGGATAGGATAGGATAGGGTAGGACAGGATAGGACAGTGTGTTCCCTTATCACACAACCAAGAGTGTGAACAGTGTTGAAAAGCTGATGGGGATGTGGTTTGGCAGTACTGGGTGGTGAGGAAGATGTAACATCTAGAGGTTCCTGTACCCTCTGTAATTTTCTCAGCTTTTAATTCTACCCTGACTATTAAGAAATGTCATCATCTAGTTCATATGATAGTTTCCATTAAAGAAAGCCAAAGTACTTTGTAAAGAAAGTCAGTATTATATTGCCCATTACTGGATAAGGATCTAGGACACAAAACAAGGATTTCATCCATGCCCATGCACTTGGACATAAAGAAAAAAAAAACAAACAAAACCCAAACAAAACCACAACAAAACCCCCAAAACCGAACACAACCATAATAACAACAACAATAGCAAACTCCAAAACCCTGTCAACAGCTACTCCACTTAGTAAATTTGCATGAGGAATCTTCCAGGCAGATGGGAAAAGTGCTCAAACATCTCTCCTAGGACCCATTGTGCAACATGTGGGATTAACAAAAGATGCTTTAATGTTATGTTAGTAATGTCACTTGGATTTCACCGTCAAATACCTTTACAGTTTTTCAAAATGGCATTTAAAGCAACTTTGTGATTTGTAAATATGGTGGGTTTACTTCCAATAGAAATCTCTGATTTAACAAAGAACTGTGGGTCCATTTTACAAACTTAGCAGTGAATGTATTTGTTGCATGTAAAGGATCTGCTCCTACCCAGCCTCGCACACCTTCCCTGTCTTGCTTGGGTCTGGCCTTATTTTTCTTTCAGGTGATTCCTGTCCACGGAAAGCTAACTCAGACTGATTACCCTAAAATAAGAACATACTTGCGAAGTTTCCCTCCTAGAGCTGCCTTAGATTTTGATCTGGGCAAACAAACTCATTTGCATAATTCCCCTGAGTGTGATGGTTCCCATCTTAATTATCTGTAGGCACTTTGTGCCTTATTTCTAGAGCACAAGACAAACATCCAAGAAACAAAAATGTACTGAAGCTGATTCTCTTTTCCCTGGGATCAGTCTTCCATTGTCCTCCCTGGACTTACACCTGATTTACAATGCTGTGAGAACTAGTGTAGATATCATCTGAAGCAAGAGGAGGAACTAAGCCTTTGCAGTGCTCAAAAGTGAAACAAAAAGAATATTGCATGCCATAAACATATGCAAAAAATATAATAATATTACAGAGGACCTGAAGGTGAGCACTTTTATTCCCAGTGTTCCCGTGTTAGCTTTGGACTCTCCCATTTCTCAGTGGAGCAGGCTTTATGCTTGTCCACGCACCACTGTGCAGCACAAGGCACTTCTTGGGAAATCTACTACTTCCCCTCCGGTGCAGTTCTGCCGCGCAATGGGTGGGAGCAAGATCCCAGTTGCTGGTTTGCAGCTCATGTTCACTGCTACAGTGCAGAGCTCACAGGGGCTGCCTGGCCTCTTTGCCCTCTCTTGCAATGCAATGTGGGAGCAAGGTGTTTCTGAAGCAGAGAGAATCAGGACACGCCTCCTGCTTGAGTACCGAGTTGCTGCTCCCACGAGATCAGGTAGGTAGGTGAGCCTTCCTAAAGCCCTGGAGCCCTTCTTCTCCGGTCACCAGCAGGACCATGTTACTTCCTTCTCTTGGGCTGGGGGCTGCTCTTGGGAGACAAACTTGTTCTGAATTCATAGTGTGACCTCAGCATCATCTTTGCTGGACATGGAGAATTGCCTGTTTCCAAACAACGAACTCCTCTCTTAATTTCCCTTCTGTACTAGCAGACCATCTCTGCTTCCCACCACTCTAACAGGTTGATTTATGGCCCTGAGAGTGATATGGAAAGGGGAAAGACGACCTTAGTTCATCTTTTCATGCCAGGGTGCAGATGGAGCTCAAGGCTACAGAAGGAGCAAACTAGCTTTTCTAGCCAAACTGCTTTGCACAAAGGAAGCAAACACTTCTGGCACCTGCACTTCATCACAGCCTCTCCTGCTGTGGGGCAGCAGGCTGCAGGCACAGATGTCTGGGGACAGATGGGCAGCAAATACCACAGGAGATCCCACAGCAGGAAAAGCCCAAAGACCTTATGGACAGCGTGCTTTACAGGCGCCATAGCATGAGTGGGGTGGGAGGCAGGGCACCTCAGCGTGGGTCTTGCAGTAATGCACAGGGTTTGACAGGTTGAGGACATGGGCATGAAGTATTTGGGCTGTGGGGTCAGAACCACATGGTTGTAACAGACGACACACACACCCCTGCAGCATTAAAAAAATAGGGTAAGACCAGGAAAGAACATGATGGTAAAAAATGTTTTGGTTTCTTTGACACCCAACCAGATTAACTTGTTTCTGATGAAAAGGGAAACCAGGGCTGAAACACATTGGATGAAATCTGGAATTCCAACACCTTTTTCCTCATTATTTATTATATGTTCAAAAACTAACTGCAATGCAGATCTCTGATCTTGGCATTTAAAACATGTTGGACTTAGCTTAGGGAGTGGGGGGAGATTGGTATGCAAGAGATAAAAAACTAATTCAAGAAACTGCAAAGTGATGGGATCAAAGTAACTTGGAATGCAAAAGTTAAGAAACTAATGTACTGAAAGAGATCTGCAGAGCAAGTGCAGGACACCAAGACAGGAAAAACACTACTCTGCTACAGTGTCCACACTGTAGTTATGAACTTTTATTTTCAGAGTTTGTTGGTTTCAGTTTCCTAAAATTGCTTGAAACCAAGGCAAAAGTTTCTGAAGTTTTGAGCTTGATCCTGTCTATTTTGAAGTCATTTTAACAGTAGCAGGAACTAGCCCCAGATCTGTGAGCACAACTAACCTGAATGCTTCCTGGCACCCGCTTCTGCATTCACTGCGCCAGAGTTGTATTTGCAGAAGGGACACGTGTTCATTTGCAGCATGGCCCATAACTCCCCAGCAGTGGGAACACTTCCTCAGTTTTCCTAGCTAACATGTGACTTGGGTAGGTGCACATACAGATTTCACACACATACTTCTTTCATGTACATACAAGTAGGTTCCTGCTTTGAAAAACTGAATGCATAAAGCGTTCGCTGGCAAACAGCTACGCATTAATTTCACTTTTAGATGCCGTGATGTGCATAAAAACCTGGGTAGCTTCAAGCTAGGAGAAGAAAAACAATGCTTTCATAGTTTTGAAAATAAGCCATAATGCAACCTCCAGACTGTGAAGATCTTCAGGCGTTCTTGACAACTTCATAACCCCACCAGCACCAATGAGTAATGATCGGTGAATGCTGACTTTAAAGCCAACAGGCTCCCTCAACACTAAGGAAGGGGTGGAGACGTTGGGGGGATTAGGCGGGTTGCCAGCCCCCCACCAGCAATGCCTTTGCAAGGCATGACACTGGTCAAGAGAGAGGTCCCACCACCATGCAACAGGGACATCTGCATCAGGGCTGGAGCCTGACCCACTGCATCCTAGCACGCATACACATAGGAGGGGCTGCCATGGGGGAACAAGTAGGGTTAGTTCAGGCACGTTCCTCAGGAAGACTTACTTAAACTTGGCTGCTGCAGTGTTTGGGATCACTGGAGGAACTGGACTCCCTTCCAGCTCTTTCATCACTTGTCGAGTTTCCAGCACTGGACTTCCTTCCTGTCTAGGTCCATCTGCTGAGCTGGTCGGTGTCAGGGTAACAAGATGGGAACATCATTATCCAGACCTGATTTTGTCTAACCTCCATCATCTGAGACATGGTCGAGGATCACAACCTTGTTTCCAATTTAAAGGAATTTCGGATGAGCTGGCTTTGAGCTATTGTTGCCACACTGATAATGCAAAAAGGAAGAAAAAAGCAGCACTAGAAAGGTTCAAGCATCTCCCAAAAGTCCTTCAAAAATTTCATCTCTGCTATAGAATAGCACAGACAGTTGAAAAGGAGCCATAGCTTTAAAAAGGCTGCCTTGTGGTCTTACCTTCTCCGCCTGAAGTGGCGTGGAAGCTGTGTTCTCTGCACTGCTGTCTGAGTGGCAAGCTTGCATATGTGGCTTTGCAATGGTTTTGCTGTCAGGAGGCCAGTTTATTTATGTAAGGCGTGAATGCTGACCTCTTCGCCTGAAAACAGGAGGAAAAGAACTAAGAACAGGCAGTGTCCTGACTCTGTCTCCAGTAGCCCCTCTAGTAAGGCTGAGCCTGAAGAACCTCTTCAGCATCACCCTCACAACCCTTTCTGTGCTAGCTTTTCCTGCATGCATGCACGAACAATAAACCCCTTCCCCTTGCTTGGGCACCCAGGCAGTTCCTCAGACACCACTGCTGCACGTCTGACCTGGTCGTGCTTTGGTGCTCCTTGTCCGCGGAGGCAGTGTCTGTGCTTTCCAACCCCCTCACTTCTTCCACTTCACTGAATTGCTCCTTCCATTTAGCCTCTTGACTTTAGCTGACCCCACAGTCCCCAGCAGATCAAAGACCTATTCAACAGCAGCTATTGTCATTATCTTGCCTAACTTGTTTATACAGCACCTGTGAAAGGGGCTCTAATCTAGTTCAGGTTTTTACATGCTGCTAAAACACAAATGGTAAAAGATGATTATTTGACTTGTTTGAAAAGGTCCACTTTTCACAGCTGTCCCTTTCAGAAGGGCAAGTCATGAAGATAGACTTTTGCTAAGCTTTGTCTGTGCTGGAAGCCTTTTTAGTGACTAGAGACAGGAGCTTGGAAGTACCTCGTGCTCTGCCCATCCCACCCACCGCACATCCCGGCTTCTTCACGAATAGTCACCCAAACATTGCAATTGCAGTGTGTGTATTTACCAGTTATGCCAGAAACATCACTGTGAGGAGAAGCTTGTAGTTGAAATTAAGAGTTTGCACTCTGCCATGCACTGGAAACCACTAGGGACCAGCAGCTGACTTTGGAGTAACAGTTCTCTCTGTTGCAAACCTGAGCATTCAATAGCTGTGCACTTGATTAAACACCTGGTTTTATCTTCTGTTCCCACTCCTGCTGCACGAACCTGTATTTCAGAAACTGCCCTTGCAGTTGTGATTAGCTGACCTGAGGCAGGGCTGAGGGTGGTAAAGTTGACAGAGAGGTCTCAAGGCACCATTTCTTTCTCACCTTTGTAGTTGCTCACCAGTAGTTGCTCCCGGGGTACACAAAGAATCAGGGTACACAAACACAATTACCTAGGAGCCTGCACTCCTAGGACAGGGAAGCACAGACATCAGGTGTCTATCACACTATTTCCAGGCAGGGAGATGATCTGGGAGACTTTTTGCCTTGGGTCTGCACCTTAGCATCTCTCATGCTACCTTCTTTTTACTTCTATTTTCAAGATTAAAACATCACCTCTGTTTTCTTACAGCTCCAAGGTGGGGAGGAGGGGGGAGGAGGAGGCAATGAAGACTGCTATGAAGACTTTTTCATACCAGGGACCAATATGTCAGATGCTGACCCTGGGAAACTTTATTATTTACCTCTGCTGGAATGGGAAAGGAAAATAGCTGGAACAAGCACAGCTCTCGGATAGATGTGGTGCAATTGTCTGTACAAGGCAGCTCCATGGGAACTCCACCAGAGAACCAGACACACTCAGCAAACACAGCCGAGCACACAGAGCAGTGAAGGAGAAGTGTGAAGCATTAAACATTTCCTTTCCTTTCTCTATTACCTTCTCACAACAGGACAGAAACTATTTGAATATTTTTTCCTTGTAAATTCTCTGAAATGACTTTTTAAAAGTACTTAGAGACACATTTCCATTAGCAGCAGCACTGATTCTTTACTAATTCATGAGGAAAAAAATAATTAAACAACTGGTAAGAGCTGATCCCTTAGGAAAGAGAAATGTTTGATTTTATAATTCAGCCTGGTCACTTGGGCTGGGAGATACACAGGAATGTGAATGCTCCAACAGCTGGCATTGCAGCACCTGATTTTTGCAAGCCTGTTCTTTCCTCCCCATCCTGCTCTCACCTACCTGAAGCTGCTGGAACTGAACAAGCACACTCATTCAGTATGCCTGGCACCTGGGAATGGAATTTAATAAAAACACCAACCCAAACATCCAGGGTGTTGTACACGAGCTACCAATATTAGCTAGTGAGAAATGTTGGAGAAAAGGGTGTGTAACAGCCTCGTCCTGTCTAGGGCTTAGGTGCCTTGTTCAGGTTTAGCGGGACATGCTTCTTTTCACTCCAGATTCACAGTCCTGAAAACTTAATTACAGCTTTTCACCTTGCATTAATAAACACCCAACCCACCCGTTACCCTTGAATAACCCATCTCCTGGGGGTTCCCGCTTTCTCTAGGTGCAGTGTTGCATTCCTACTGGGGAGGAGCCTGGGTGAGGCTGCAGACAAAGGAGGGTTGATGCATGTCTGCTGTCTTTTGGAGGGAAGGGCATGTGTTTTGTGTAGCCCAGTGTGAGGGGCATGGTCTCAGAGACCCCACTAAACCAAGGCAAGCTTGTCCAGGGACGATGCTGCTGAATGTAGGTCCCATCAACACTGACGAGGTGAGTCCCAAGTTGCCCAGCTCACGTTAACCTGGGGCACTTGTGTGTACCTGGGAGCAAAACCTGGTGTCAGAAACAAATGGCATTGCTTCAGAGAGGTCCTGCATGACTCATATGGCCAACATGAATGGGACTAATAACCTCAGTGGCCAGCCCTCTTGCCCAAACTGTTGCTCCTACATACACCGAATGGCCCAGAAACACTGGAGTTTTCAGCCTGGCTTGGGAAGAAGTCAGGGCTGCTCTGCAAAGAGAAGAAACAAAGGCAAGCCAGGAGGTGCTTAGTGTCCATAGAGCCACATCACTGTCCAAAGCAACAGTGTGAACCCTTTGTCCTCTCTGGTGCCTGAGTTGGAGCCTCGAGCCCCTCATCAGGCACTGAATTGCTTCCTAAAAGAAAGTGAGCGTGGAAAAAAGCTGAAAATGGGCATTAGGGCTTAAAAATTTGTAATGAAAGAGAAAAGAGTCTCAAAATGTGCAAAGTATCCATGACAATCATTTACCACCTCCACCCTACAAAGCAGTGAAACAACTTGGATTCTACTTTCACTCAGTTGAAATCTAGCTACCTTTGTGTCAACTATTAGTTTGAATCCACTTCATGAGCAAGTAATGGGAAAAGCGAAGTTTGCGCTTTCGTTTACTCTGCCGCCGATTTCCTTCACCTGCTCGATGAAGCGGGAAATGCCATCACAGCCCCCGCTCGGAGCGAGACGCGGCTCCGCCAGGACGTGTCCCCACGGGGTGTCCGTGGGACTGGGGACACCCGCGGCCGCGCACAGCCCGCACCCAGGCACGGGCACACTCACGCACCCCACACACACCCGCACCAGGCGCGGCAGCAGCGGGCGGTGCCTCCAGGTACGCCCGCCCCGGCGCGGCCCCGGGGGGGCGGCCGCGGCTCCTCGCCCCACCCCACCGCGCCGGGAGCTCGCCGCCCCCCGGCTGAAGTCCGGTGCCGCCGTGCCGCGCCGTGCCGAGCCGGGGGTGCCGTCACTCGGCGCTTCCAGCATGCTTCTAAGATGGCGGTAGCGGCGGCGGGCGGCGGCCGGGCGCAGCGCAGCGGCTGGCTGGAAGTTTTGGTGCGGGACCGCTGGCACAAAGTGCTGGCCAACTTGTGCGGAGAGGCGCTGGTGCTGAGCGGCGAGGAGCGCCCCGACGGCGCGGCCCACAACGGCCTGGGTGGCGATGGGGCGGCGTGCCGCGGGGCTGAGGGCGGCGGCGGAGCAGCGGCGGTGCGCACCGCCTTCACCGACCCCCCCGAGCAGGTGCCCGAGGCTGTCTCCAACAAGAAGCGGTGCGTGAAGGTGTTGAAGCAGGAGCTGGGCGGGCTGGGCATCAGCATCAAGGGGGGCAAGGAGAACAAGATGCCCATCCTCATCAGCAAGATCTTCAAGGGGCTGGCAGCCGACCAGACCCAGGCGCTTTATGTGGGTGATGCCATCCTGGCCGTCAACGGCACCGACCTGCGGGACGCCACCCACGACGAGGCGGTGCAGGCTCTCAAGCGGGCCGGCAAGGAGGTGCTGCTGGAAGGTAGGGGACGGGGAACAAGCGACAGTCCGGGATGGGAGGCTGTGGGGCGGATCGGCTCGGCTGCCCGAGGGACGGTGGAGCTGAGCCGGGGGGTGAAGTGGTGCCTCCGCGCCTCTTGTACCGCTTCCCGGACGCCTTTCCAGCGGCGAGAGTTTATATCCCCTTACCCCGAGCCGCGTCGGGACTCCCGACGTGCGCTGAGACCGTGGCCCCTCGGGAAGGGCTGGGCGGGCTGCCGGGGAGCTGGGCTTTAACTTTCCGTCCTCACGTCAGCCGCGGAGCCCCGCAGCCCCCAGGTCGGCTCCCGGGCTCCCGGTGGGATCTTCAGGAACTGCCGTCTGCATGTTTTCTCAGCTTTTCAGCCCGAGAAAGGCAGGGAGGGAGTTGGGTACTGGGAGGGGAGGGGTTAAAGGAGTAAAGGAGCCCCCTCCGGGCTGTAAGGGAAAGGCTTGGGGGTCTTTTCCCTAGGCATCTGGAAACGCCCGACACTGCCTTCCCTCCCTCCAGTTCCTTCTTCCCCCTTCCACAATCCCACTCCCGATAGGGATGTTGGGGGCAAAGAGCCCTGAATGAAGCTGGAGGCACCTCACTGACACATTAACCATCCCTGCAAAGCTGGGGATTTCACTTCCTTTCTCAGGGGTGGCTGAAACACTTTTGTGAGAAGTAGCCTCAGAAGCTGAGCTTGGAGTAGAGAGCAGGCGTTGGTGTGTGTGGAGGGAGGGTGTCCCTTCAGAACGGGATGGATGTTGAGGATGGAGCAAGTAGAAGCAGAGCCGGGTTCCGCAGCACAGCAAGAGGCATTTGCAGGTGTTTAATCCTTGTCTCCTCACAAGCACTAATTTACTTGCTCCACCTGAGAGAATGAACAGCTTCAGAAACGCCCTTGGTGCGTGTTCGATAAAGTGATTACATATTTGCTCACAAGTTCATTTTACTGGAGGTCAGTGGCGTTTGAGGCATGCTGCTGCGCCGCTTCCCACCTCGCTGTGCCTGTGGCCCTTTCAGTACTGTGCATGTTTTCACATGTGCCTTTTTGGTGCTTATTCCGAGGAGCAGAGGAGGTGCCGCTGCTGGTTAGGAGGTGCGGCTGAGGATCAGCCATGGCCAACCAACTAGGGCATAAAGTTATGGGAAAAGTTTGAAGGGGAGGGAAGGTGAGAAAATGTCAGCTGCAGCAGTGTGCGCTGAGGAACTGTTTGGTGTTGTCCATGTGATAGTGAAAACTCCGATGGAGTGGTGTCCTGTGAGGATTTAGGAAGCCGCGGGCAATTGCATCTCCCCTCCGGGACCAATGTGTGTCTCGTCCTCCCTCGCTGCAGCCGAACCGCTTACAGAGATACCTGTGAAGTCTTAATGTGAACGTCTCTTTGAGGTCTGAACTGAGGCTGTTGATCTGAATTCTGTCACTGGCTTGTTTGCACAGCTTAAGGGCTCCCTGGGGTGCGGGCCAAGTAACATCTGACCTGTGGTGTGATCTCATGAGTAATGTATATAGTGCTTGCAACAGTCTCCCTCCCTCTGTATAGTGCCTGCAGTAGCAGCACCTGAACACTCTGTTGCTGTACGAGTCTTAAAAACCCCTGCTTTCTTCCTGGTAGGAGCGAAGATGAAGCTGTTTCAGTGTGGACTCTTGGCACCCTCCTTCTCTCCACTCCGCTCAATGTCACAGCTATTTTCTCGCATTTCTTTGCTCCGTGAAGGCTGATGTGCCTCAGCGGTTGTTTCTGTGATTGAGTTTGTAATCTGTAAATTGAGAGCATGTTTCACTGGTCATCCCTAGGTAGAGTTAAAATATTCTGACACTGAACTCAGTGTTTTATCCTGCCTTTCTCTTGCTGTTTCAGCAGAGTAACCAAGATGATAGCTGGCTGCAGCGCTGCCCCGGGAGGCTCTGCTCCCTTCAGCGGGAACCTCTCCACAGGAATGGCCTGTGTAAACAGGCAGTTTACAACAGTTCTCTGCAATTCAATTTCCCACTTTGAAGCTCTTTCTTCAGTAGCACAGTCTAAAATGGTCAATTTATTACTAAAGGAAGGAAAATCTAAAAGTTTTTTTTTCTCTTTAATATATAAGAGCGAGAGCCTTGATTTTCCTTTCCTTCCAGACAATAGCAATTTGCCATTTCCTGACTTCTTAGAGAGTTATGTATTGCACAAAGCAGTCTCTGCTGGGGCAGGGCAAGACCCCTGCACAGATCCTTTCTAGGATCTTTCTCCAGTTAACAGAGCAATGCCAGCATGTGTTTCCAGGGTCAAAATGTACACTTTCAGGGAGATTCTGAGACTTGCTTGTGACTTCCAGACCAGGAAAGCCGAATTTGCAAAGGTATGGCAAGGCATGAAGCACGAGGGTCAGACTTCACAGTGCAGCAGGGCTCTGGGTATTGCCCAGTGCCTTGTGCATTCCTAGAAAGGGTTTTATGGTTGAATATTTCCTAGAGGTTATCGGCAGTGAAGATGCGATCAGTATGGTTCAATACACCCAATGCGATATGTTATATAGTGTCCTTCCTAAAATTGCTTGCTCAGTGAAATGAGCCATTTACCAGCTCAGCACTACGCTGTAGTCTCTCCCGCATTCCTGTGCGGGGAGGAAGGGAGCGGAAAATCCCTCCCCAGCACTGTGTGTGGGCTGCAGGTCTGGCACTGGGGTTGGTGATGGGATGAGGAAGGTCTGCGAAGAGGGGAAGGGATGGGGCAATGCTTTATTTTGACACTTGCCCTTTTTGTTGCACCAGTCGCTGTCTCTGAGCTGATACAACTAGAGATTATTTGCTGAAGAGTCAGGGGAGGCATAGCTGCAGTAGCCGTGCTGGTGTGCGGGGCCACAGCCATAAGGCCCATGAGAGAGGTCCTCCTCTAAGGAATTTAATAGCCATTCTGGGTTGTTCTGTCCTGTCGTTTTCCATCCCTGAAAGACATCAGTCTTGTAGTCTTCACTTGTATAGTTCTGCTACTAATCTAAAGTTGTATAAATCAGTTCCTTCTTACCAGTCTCATCTTTGAGGTTAGCCGGGGTGCCTTGAAATCAGAGAGGATTTGATAAATGGAAGGGATATAAGTCAACAGGCAACACTGTTGCAGGAAGAGCTGTCAGGCAGAAGGGTCAAGAGGAGGGGATGACGATGGTGAGGAAGGAATTGAGCCCTAAGAAATCCTGCTCTCTCCTCATCTGCAGGATGGACCTCTTCTGCCTGCAGGGTTTAATTTCCTGTGAGCTTTCTGTCACAGCTTGGGCATGGGTGCAGGGGAGCAAAGCTGCCAGTGAGCAGGGGCAGGGGAAGCGCTGGTGTTGGGCTTGTCAGCCCGGGATGGCTCCTCAGGTGTTCAATACATAAGGATGGAGCTTCTCCTCAGCGTTCGAGAGTGCAAGGAATTTCTGTATGTGAGAGATGTACAGTGCATATTTGCAGGCGTGGAAGGCAGCTAAAATTATCGTGACAGCTATTGTTTGTACATATAATTTCCCTGAGGTTCTGTTAAATTGGGTCTTCTTAAATAACCACTTTGGAAAATCAAGCAGCCCTTTGTGCTGTGTGAAGCACATTACATTCAAGTGACTCTCAAGACACAAAAGGTGTTTGTTTTTATCAAAGCATACTAGATGAAAGTAGCCCCTTGGCGTGCTCTGTAACCAAGCTGGTTGTGCTTTACTTGTAATCTCTATGTGTTCAGTGAAAAACTGAACAATTGAAGTAGCCTGTGCTAATGTCAGGCAGGACCTGTCTGCATGATGCTGTATTTGGATGTGGAGAAACAAACCCACATCGGTGTGTTTTTTGCTAGCTGGCTGCAGGATATATTTTGAATTGCATCACTTCCTAACTTGTTAAATATGTCTGAACGAGTTTCGTCTGATGATGGTGGTGGAAGGTTGCAGCGGGAAAAGGAGCATTTTAGTGTTGCTGGAGTTTTTCGTTGGTTTTGAGTGATTCCCTGTTAAGCTAACACAATTGCAAGGTAGGGGACACAGCTCCCTTGAGAAGCGGTTCTCGCAGCATCTCTGGGTTTGCAGACATTTCCCACAGAGAGGCAGCCCCCTGCACAGTGAACTTTAGTATACTAGACAGTAGACATAGTCATCTTCTGTAGCCCTCTTGGGAGTAATCCACAGCTTTAAAGCAATGTAAGAATAAGCATGATGCAGTCTGTACCATAGTAACGTGTATTATTTTCCGAACAATACTTCTGTAAGAACTGTAAGGATTCTCCCCTTTCTACCCTTTTATATTTTCTTTGAGTGAAGCAAAGCAATTCTGGCCATGTGAATTCCATGTTGAAATAGTGTAAAATAGGCTATTTGTTGGCTGTATTTTTCTATTTTATCTATGTTTTCGTGTTTCTTTCAGTAAAGTAGCAACAACAGGAGATTTGTGGGGGTTAACAAAATACAATATTTATCCAAGAAAGCGTGTCTCTTGCAAGTATAGAGGAAAAATGAGGCACAGAGCACTTAATAAGTGCCTGTGTGGCATAACTACTTACTACATTCAGGGCTGTAAATCTCAGTGATTGCAAATTGTATGCAGTTATTCTTTACACTCACAGTAAGCGTATGGAGAAAACAATTTACCTTTTTTTAGTGCCAGCAAATATGCAGTTAGGAAGGTGCTTTGTACTTAAAGGCTATACCACATTTCATAGCCTGTGTAGCTGCCCTTAGCACACATCAGCTTGAAAGTGAAATTGAAAGGGAAAGGAGCAGGTAATCTTATTCTCAAGAATATCAGGTCTAAGCAGTCCCTCAGAATCTCAGTTTTGCTTGTTTCAGCTGCCCGTGGCTGATGGGGAAGCTTGAGTGGGAACACTTGATGTGTCTTTCATTGATTAGATTAGATTACAGGCTAATTTAGCAGTCCAGACAGTCTATATCACCTTTCACAGATAAGAATCAGTACATCCTCTTTGCAGTAAATCTGGTATAAGTCCTCTTTCTCAGTTACTGTAAAGAAAATAAAGCAGTTATGGGCAACACATTCCTGTATTTATCTGGACCAAGTGCAGCATGCCCCCTCAACCCACCCACCTTGGAAATCATATACTAAGCCCTATAGAAGGGACTTAGTACCAGCTCCTTAAGGGTGCTTAGAAGATTAAATATGTCTAGGGATCTGGGATTCAATTGCACGTACAGAGTTGACATGTTCAGTATCATTAGGGAAAAAAAGCATTTTTTTTTTTAAATCCCAGCAGTAATTCCTTTGTGGAAAATTAAATCGAAAACTTGGTATAACTCTTTGAAGACCATTAGACAGAGTAGAATTGAAAGCTGAAGACTTTTGCCATAGTTAATGAAACAGTGTTTTTATCTTGTGTTACTGTGGTAGGTGCCTTTTCACTGAAGGCCAGTCCCACCATCCAGGAAAGGCATTTTCCCACAGGCGATGGCCAGTGGCACTGGTCTTTCCCCATTCCTGTCACCTGCTGGGTTTGTGTTTTGCCTGCCCCAAGGGAGCTAGTGCAAAGTCTCTCTAATTGAAACCAGAGTTTGGATTTGGGACAGCCCAGTACAGGTGTTGATCCCAATAGTCGATGGTTTCAAGTATATTTTGGGAATATATTTTTAGTTTTTTTCACTTTCTTAATGTGTTTTCATAACACATGGTGTTGAGCTTCTCCTAGTAGTGATTTATCTATGAATTTGACTTGAAGTATAGTATCCATTTGTATGCATTCAGAGTTCATAAGTGTTGGAGCATGTATCTATTTGTAATGTGTTCCACTGGTCACTCTACTTCCAGGCTTTAAAAAACACATTATTTCCATTCCATTTTTCTAACTTATATTTCCGATCGTAGGATTATTTTGCACTTTATTCTGCAAGATTATGTTGCCATGGCTACTTGTTAGAATTGGTACAGCTACTTCAGTAGAAGGGAAATTGGAGGAAACAGTAGTTCAAGAGAGCAATAGCATACGTAAGTGAACAAAATAAGATGGGAACAAAGCTGCGCCAGTACTTCATGGGAGGCTGGCTTTCCAAGTCTAAAAAAAATTCTTCGAGTGTCCCAGAAAAATAGTTGGTGAAGAAGGGATGGTAGCGGTGTTTCTAGAACATGCAAAAAGTCTTTTAACTATATCTCATATAGGGTTTGTGAGTAGCCTGAATAACACAGTTTTGCTTGACATGGTGGGTGCAGGTAAGTGCTCCTGATCTCCTTACAGCAGCTTGGTGCGAAGTGAGCTTTGCTGAGCCCAGATGTGTCACCTCTCCAAACCTTAAACTATGTTGAACAGAGGAAAATACTGCTCTTGGTGTAAGCTGTGTCTGTGCTAATGGTCTTTGCCAGGACATGTGTACTTAAAGCAATCAAGGGGGAGCATCGTACAGTTGTGGCAGATTGGGAAAGAGATGGGACTCTGACTGACAGGAATAGACAGTCTGTTTTGGCAGGGGCACACAGCTCATTGTGGAGATGGGAAGGAACGTCAGGGTGGCAGCATTTAGTACATGCCTTGAGGAGGGAGCTAGAAGATGTTTGAGGTGAAGCGTGGCTGATTTGGGCTAGGAAAGTTTGTGAGAAACTACAAGGTATGTAGAAAGCATGGAGTGCTGCTTGTCGCTCATGCTACACGTTGGAAGGTGTGTTATAAGTCTCTTTTATGCCCTTAAATTAACATCTGTCAGCTGCTATGTTGCGGGACCAAGAAAGCTGCTCTATGAGGCTTGGTCTCCATGCTTTAAAAGATGGCTAATGGACCTGCCTTCTGACCTTGCACTTCTGTAAAAGGGAGGGTTCATTGAAACTATGGCATCCAGCATCTTGCAATGTCTCAGAGCCTAGCAACACTGAGTAATGAACTCGGACACAGAAGTTGTTTACCTAGCTCTGCTTGCAGGAGCAGTTGGGAAAAGACAAAATTGCTTTGTCCATCGTCCACTTAGCTATCAAAACATACTTTTCTCCACAACATAAGTTAACAACCTTGCTTACCAATGGTTTAATCAACTGTGGCTAGTCTTTCAGATTGCATCACCACTAGATACCACCTTGCTGTTGGGTTCAGTTTGTTCCTTCACATAAATTAAGGGACATAATTTCTGCATAACTCTTTGGCAGACTTGAATTTCTTCCTGCTGCTACTGTACACTTCTGTTACAGTCTGGCTTTAATTTTGTCTGTCCAGAACTTGAACTACTGAACTGGTTACGACTTTCACTGTGCATATACTAAGGGCACAACAGAGTAGGTCACTGCCAAAGCAGCACATCTGTATTGTAGCTATTGGGTAAAATGGAGTTCTTAATTGTAAGGAAATGAGCCAGAACTGTAGATGGTGGAGAAACTGTCTCTGATTAGAAATGATTAACATACAGCACACTCCTCCTAAAAGTGTTGTGCAGCTTTTTGCTGAACTGTTGGAAGTTGTGCTTGTTGGCACAGCTCTAAGTCATCAAAACTAAGTCTGTGGCTATGTTTATTCCTCACTGCTCTGGGATCTCTCCATCTAAAGATGATGTGTATTTGAGCAGTGAGTCTGCTTCAGAACACAGGTCAGTAACTTGTGTCTGTGCATCTGTGTGAATAGCTTCTGTTCACTTTAATGGCATGCCAAAAAATGGTAAATCCTGGTATGGTGTAAGTATTTGAGAAACAGGATCCTTTTCCCAAGTATTTGAAAGTTAGAGACATATTGTAACATAAAAATAAAATTTAAAAACTTTTTTACTTTAAAAAAGCACAGTATCAGAATGTAAATTCTCTTCTGGCAAAGAAGGCACAACTTAACTGATTTGCTCTAACAGATACCATGACCTAATGGGACTATTTATCAGCCTCATGTGCCCTTTCAGGGAAATAGGGCCATTAGTTAAGCTTTATGTTTCATTTGCCGTAGACATATTCTGCTGGTGCAATACCTATTTTGGCTTTTAACATAATCAAGTACTTATAAGAGAGTATTGAAAGCTATACCATGGAAATAATGTATCCCCACTCCTGTCTGAGTTATTTCAATAATAGCTGTTTCCAGGATGATTGCTATGCTAACATGTGTGTTTTAACTGCCATTGGCTCCAATTCTGCAAGGGGAGCAAGAGGCAGCTGCGTGAAGGTGAAGATGCTGGAGAGGTTTAGTGTTATCCAGCATGTAGCTTATGAGGCTGCTTTAAGCTAATAGCTTTAACTCAGACAGTGAGAGTTTATTGTTTATCTGGGAGTTTGGGCTTTAGTCAGTGTGAAACAGCCTTGAAGGACAGAGTCAGTAGTGGGGCTGGCAGGACAGCAGTGCCAGACGTGATTTCCCTCGTAGCAGGCAGATTCACTCTTGCCGGGTGGGAGCCAGCAGGATTCTTCTCTTGTTGATGTGAAGCCAAAGAAGGGATTTAATTACTGGATGTTCAAGAGTATTTTCCAGGAATGAAGTGAGCAGAATTTGCCTTCAGTACTCACTGCTTGAATTCTTTGTGGTTTGTTTTTGTGTTTTTGTTTTTTTGGGGTTTTTTTTGTGGGTTTTTTTTTTTTTTTGGTCAATTTTGTTGGGGTTTTGGTTTTTTTTTTTCTTTTTTTGTTTGTTTCATGGGATTCTTTTTGGTGTTTTTTGTTGGGGATGCTGTGGAGAGAAAAAAATGCTTCCAGATTACTATCGTTTCCCAAAGAACACATTATCCTTGATAACTATCTGCCCCTTTTGACTTTTTTGCCCAGTCTCATGCAGTGGCAGACTCTCCTGGTAGCCAGCCTCCTCCATCAGCCATGTGTTGATGATGGAGGGGTGTCTCCAGAGAACCAGCAGCATTCTTGTAGGATTACCTGCCATATAAATATGTATCTAGGCACTGAGACACACACCATAAGATGTATTTATATACATACTTCTATAATGAACATCCCCATCAACAGCTGTTCCTTATTTGGGGCTTGACCTTCAAATGTATATGAGGCCAATGTGGTAGTACTAACTTTACGTTGCTGGGACTTTGCCACATCTAGAGAGACTGAGCTGATGCCTGTGTTACCCATCGGGTCTCTGCTTTGAGGGCAGCACAGTGGGCTGTACTGGCTCAACACTGCATGGAGAGGCTTTACCTGTCGCACTTATGGGAAGCCTCTTCCAGAGCAGGGGATGTGGTTGTGAGCTCTGACAAGTAAAGTCAGGAAGATGTGCTTACTGCAAGAGAAGGGGAGGAAGCTTCAAGCTGGAATTACTTGGATAATGACAGCAGGCTCTTCGTGAAGAGCTCTAGGTGTTATTACTGTGCTTTGCCCATCTAGATTTTAGAAGCTCAGGTAAATGGCTGGTCAGAGGCTTAACATAGCTCAAATTCTTTCAAACTGAGGAAGTCCTGAGCACACTGGTGGGGAAAGACAAAGGCAACACTTAACCTGTGGGCAAACCCTAGGGTGCTACAGATGCCACAGCTAATCTGCCTGAAGCCATTGTTGCTCTCGTAGCTTTTGCTGCCCTCTTCTTGTAGAGGTAGCAGTTGGGTTGCAGGCTGATGCCAGGATGTCTCCTCTAGCCCAAAGGAGGAAATCTATATTCCTGCCTTTAAAAAAGGTGAAAAAACCTAGTAGTAACTTCAGTCTTTTTCATGTTTGTGGAACGCTGGAGAAGCGTCTAGCCAAAAAGGTGATAAAAGAAACCAGTGTTTCAATTGAGGAAGAATGCAAGCAAAAGGAACTAGTTTTAGGAAGTTCCCAGTCCATTCAGTGAATGGCTGTCTGTATAAATAAGCCAGACCTAAGTGATGTATGAGGGCAGGTCATAAAGAAAACATTGCAGTAACAAACTAATGGAATTTCCACTTAACACATTAAAATCAGCCCTGAAAGGTTCCATTAAGGAACCCATAAATTGAAGTTCTAAGAGGCGGCGTATAAAATACCCCTGAAACTAAAAATGATCCTCTGTCAGTTTTATGTTTTCCTTTCACTGTGTTATATCTATTTTAATAAACGTGGGATAGACTATCAAAAGAGCAGCACTTTGTCTGTGAAGCCTTGAGGAAATAAACAGTGAGTCTGGGCTTGTTATAAATTTCGTTCAATAAAAATAAACTGAAATTGATTCTGGGCTTTGCCTGTGTAAGGATTGCTATGCTAGGGCCATTCAGTGTTGATCTTGCTTTATATATATATTGAACTTTTCTGCTAGGCATACCTTGAAATGTTAGTATTTAATGCTTGAGTTTTCATTCAAGTACTGCCAGAGCTTTCTGTCTATGTACATAAATAGTATTAAGACCCTAGAAAGGTTTCAAGGTTTCCTCTCTTAACAAAATATTGAGAAACAAACACCTTTTGGTTTCTGAGGGAGCAAAGGAAAGGTTGACTTGAAAACACAAGTTTCTATGGGAATCTTTATGATTTTTAATTTGAAATGGCATTTTATATTTAAAAAGAAAGCAATTTGCTTTCAAAAGGGTGATTTGAATTTGCATTTAAAAACTTTTCTAGGTAGAATTTTCTACGTGGAGTAGCAGAGAATCACCCAAAGTACCTTCTCCTCATGTAAAATCTTTGCAATCATGTCACATTTATCAAAAGGAAATTTTCACGGCCAAAAAATTCAATGCAGTAATTTTTTCCCATTTTGTTAAAATATGTAGTTCATTTCTTTAAGTGCGGGTATTTATTTTGTTCTCTGGAAACTTTAGACATGCTGTTCTCCTTAATCACTTTGTTCTGTTATTTTTCTATCAATACTCACATTGTATGAGGTGGATAAGGATGTATATTTGGTACGAGCCAAGACAGATATGCTCCCAGTGGAGAAGTCACAAGTGATATATTGCATGAATTCCTGTAAGACATTTACATTTGATCTTTTCAGTTAGTCACAGTTCTGGGGGTATGCTTCGTTGTTTTTATGAAAGTCACAGTAGAAGCCTTGAATACAGATAGAAATGAGGAAGAAACTTCTCGAGTCACTAAAACTGGCCTAAAATAGCTCTTCTAGGTGCAGTTTCACTATCTCCTCAATGCAGCTGTAAATTAAATTGGCCCACTACCTTTTTAGCTTTTGCCTTATTAAAGAGTTTGTGTAACACTGTATGTATATGAAGGAATTAAGAAGTGCTCATAGAATCATAGAATAGTTAGGGTTGGAAAGGACCTTAAGATCATCTAGTTCCAAACCCCTGCTGTGGGCAGGGACTCCTCACACTAGACTGTGTCGCCCAAGCCTACGTCCAACCTGGCCTTGAACACTGCCAAGGATGGAGCATTCACCAGTTCTTTGGGCAGCCTGTTCTAGTGCCTCACCACGCTCACAGTAAAGAACTTCTTTATATCTAACTTAAATGTCGCATCTCATGAAACCATAAAGAGTGGGAAATTATTTCTATGGGGGAATACGTGATGCATTATTTTGTGTCTTTATTTTGTTTGCTTGCATTTTGTTTAGTATTGTGTTGGCTGATGTTGATTTAAGAATGCCTTTAAATGTGCCTGTTTAATTCCAGAGCTGACCTAGCCCTGGTGTAGGCACAGCTATAAATGTCTATCACCAATATTACATGGGCACAATGTACAAGTGGGTACATGCGTATAGTGTAAGCCGAGAGCTTGCATGTGTGTTCTACGTGCATTTGCTCATATCCAAGACAGAATTTGTTTGTTGTCAGTGCTATGTAGATTAAGTTAATTGTTCTGTGAAAATGGAAATAAATAAAGTCTTGATTATACCTGCACTAAAGGAGTCTCTGTGTTGATTTGTTTGCTGGAGTGCTTCACAGGAGGCTGCACCTGCAGGCTTGGTTTTCCTCAGGGTCTGTGTTCTCTCTCTGGCCCCCAAGCTCTGTATCTGGCTGTCTGTGGCTGAGCCTCCAGCGGTAACCAGATGATGGTCAGGCTGGTGAGGACAACCTGCCATCTGATGGAGAGTGCCAGGAAAGGGGGGTGAATGTGGAGCACAAGTTGGGAGAGCAAAAGCTGCCTCCTCTTCAAATTGGCATGAGTTTTCCCATTGATTTCAGTGGGATTAGAATATTTTTTAGCAAGCCATAATGATATAAATCACTGATGGGGAAAAAATGATGCTGATGCAGTTTTATTCCATCTCTGATACCTACTGCATTAATTCTCCTTTAAAATAATATGGACAGATCTTTGGTCCTTACTGGGTGACTCACTTGCTGGCTTCCTGCATGGCTGAAAAGACCTGCTTGCAAGCTTTTCGGTTGAGGCTCTATGTTAACGAGCTTCTTTACTGTGCTTAGCAGACCTGGCTCCATACTCCCCCTCCACAACCCTTTCGGCTTGTCCCTCCTCCCTTTCTGCTCCTGTGAAGACTGATGAGCAAAACCTTTGTAAAATAGATGTGGCAGCAGTTCAGTCTCTAATTTCATTCATTTTGTGCAATAATAATTGATTAACCATTGTTATTTCTTAATCTACTGTTCATTGCTGATCATAAAGGTTGAGTAATTCAGCACAGTCAGATCTGTGCCTAAGCTGTGGGGTCCTTGTCTCAAATTAGAAAAGCATCAAAATGTTGCTTCTGCAAACCTCCACATTTCTCTTAAATTTCAGGCTGACAGATACCGTATCAACAGCTTTCCAAAGGGCGTTTCAGATTATCTTTCTTGTTCAGAGAAAAGCTCTGATCTGCAACAGCAGAGACATGCTAAAAATAATGTTTAACTGGAGCAGAAAGCAGTCATTGTTTTCGGAGACAACAAAAATGAAATTTCAGGTGAAGGCTGGTCTGTAGTTATATCTCTCCGAAAAGCTGCACCCACAGAAATGTGACCTCTTTCCTGTTGAACAGGAGGTTTGTAGGTGCTGTCCCGCCCTCTCTGTTGTACTGTCAATGCGTAGATGGTTCTCCAAGAGAAATATGAGTTTTCTACTACCTTGGTGCCATTGCAGTGTATAATGCCAGACTGTGACAGTCATCGAAGATATTCTGGGTTTGAAGAGTATGTCAAGCTGGACCCGACAACGCAACACTCTTCTCCCTCTCCCTCCTCCCCTCATTTTTCTGGGTATCATTTGCCTCTTTTCTGGCTTCTGACTGCATCATTTAGGATGTGAGGCAGCATCAGAAGTAGTTTGATGTTTATCATCCTGATTATGGAGGAAAACCTGCAGTTGTAGCTGAACAAGTAATTGCATAAGCAAAACATTAGCTTGCTGACTTTATCCCGGCCGGCTGCTTTGTGTATGTGAATGCTGGCAGATCCCTGTTAGGGATGAATGCTGTGTCCGGGCAGGCTCTATCACCTGGCTAACAGCCAAGCCTGAATGGTTTTCTTTATCTCTAAAGTGGTGCGAATTTGCGACTGTAGTTTATGAATGATTGAAGAGTGACAGAATTGGTATCATCACAAGACAGTAAACAAACTGTAAGTCTGCTGTATTTGGTGTCTGAGGTCTTGAGAGAAGCTGAGTTAGCTCAGGAGCCCTGAGGTCTGCAGGCCTGTTTATGCAACCCAATTACCTTGTTGGTTTGGGGTTTTTTTGTTTTAAATATAGGCATCATTAGAACATACAGTGAGTTGAAACTAACCCCTAATTTTAAACCTGTAATCATAGCTTTGGAAGAGTTTTGCAAAGAAAGCTCTTACAGTATTACATGAAGAGTACCGAGTTAGAGTATAATAACTGATTCAGAAAAGTCAAGTGAAACACAGCTCCACAATAATAACTCCATGCTTTTTGAACATTATTTCCTCGATAAATGCTAGGAATAAAAATAATGTGAGTCTGATTCAACAGACATTTCAGCTGTGGTGCTCCTGGCATCAGCTCCTCTGTGGCTCAGTTCTGGTTGAAGGACCCCGTGGTGCAGCCTGAGCCCTCTGAACACTCCTGCTGAAGGCTGCTGTGAAGAGCCACAGTAGCCAAGAAGGCTGGAGAACCACCTCCTGCCATGTTCCATGGGAAGTGATGGAGGGGACTGAGCTGTGGGGGGCACTGGCAGCCCTGCTCAGACCAGCCTTCCTCATGGCTACCTTGCTCTGGGAGGATCCATGTGGCTGGATGCACAGCTCCTGTACACAGGTACTTCCTGAAGGTGCTTTCAGAGCAAAAGTAGGTCTCATTGTCTCTTCAGCCTTTAAATAAATATTGTGTAATAACAATATATGAAAACAGCAATATAGGAAAACAGACCCTCCACTTCACAGGCTGAAGCAGGGGCAGCAGCCAGTAAGGTCAGGCAGAACACCCTATCCAGCCCTCTTTGTTGTGTCTACAGACTGGAGTTTAGTGTGTTCTCTATGCTCTGATCCTGTAACTACATAGATGAGGATGAGCTTTGCATACGTAACATGTCTTAATTGATTTCATTGAAGCTAAGTTTGAGTAAAGCTCTACAAGACGAAGACTTATGATGTTGTTTTTCCTCTCCTGTGGGCATATGAGTGCTGATTGCACTGTATAAAGCTGCTTGCTGTTGAGCCTGTCACCGTTCAAGGTGGGGAGAGAAAGTGTTCATGTTTTTATTATCATTCCTCCCTCCCGACCTACACTGCACCAAAACAAGCAAATGGTGGTGACTGCCAAGGAGAGAAGAACTGCTTTGTAGATCACAGCTTTTCTGCTGGAAAAAAACGTAGCCCTGTTTAACTTCTTTTTCAAGAGCAGCAACGTTGAATGTACAAATTAAACTCCAATTTACACAGCTGAGATTTTCATGAACATTTCATACAAGTATTCTCAAAGTGCGACATTTTGAAATAATGATATCTGCTAGGAATAGGCTTTGGGGCAATGGGACTCGTGTTTTTACCCTTCCCCCTTTGATGCCAGCCTGTGTCAGGCCAGCAATGGGAACCAGGCAGGAGGACTGCGGCCAGCTTGGAACAGATCAGCCTTTGTGTCCCGAGCACAAACATCTCTCTTCTTTCCGAGGGAATGGGGAAAATGGGTTCTGACCCAGCATGACCGGCTGTTTGTGGCTTGTCTGTCAGGAGGAGAGAGACAAGTGCCTCCTCTGTGTCCTTGTTAAAATGCTGCTGCAGAGCTAACTGTTGAGCAGGCAGTTAAACAGTTTGAATCTATATGAGCCAAAGTTTAACATCGGCAATAAGGTATTTCGGCTGTGTCACAAGACTGCCCAAGTTGCTCTGCAGAGGTTTTCTTCTCTGATTAGAGGCTCAGAGCTGCTGCACTGCCCTGGAGCACCGAGTGGTGCAGAGACATGAGTGGTGCCCAGCAAAGTCACTGTTGGTTGTTTCTTGTTCTGGTAGCTTGAGTCTTCAAGCATTCAGTGGGAATACATCTTGTGGGAACAAGTTAGAAATGACAAAAGCCAGTGATAACATCTGCCATTGTTTGTTATCTTGGAAGGTGTGCCCTCATGAGAGCTGGAGTTGACATCTTTACATGTTTTCATTTGTATGATGCCTTACACTGATACTATTCAAGTGCTTGGTATTTTTACTAGTCCTAAGTAAACTGTGTACAACTTAAGTTACTTCCGAGGGCCCAAGAGCTACTAACAGTTTTTCCTGAACATGGTGTAGCTTGCAGCACCTCTTTTTTTGGAGCACCTCTCTTATGAAGACAGACTGAGAGAGTTGGGCTTTCTCATCCTGGAGAAGCAGAGGCTCCAAGGAGACCTTAGAGCAGCCTTCCAGTATCTAAAGGGGGGCTACAAGAAATCTGGAGGAGGACTTCTTACAAGGGCATGTAGTTACAGGACAAGGGGCAATGGTTTTACTCTGACAGAGGGTAGATTCAGATTAGACATTAGGAAGAAATTCTTTACTGTGAGAATGGCGAGACATTGGAACAGGTTGCCCAAAGAAGTGGTAAATGCTCCATCCCTGGCAGTGTTCAAGGCCAGGTTGGACAGAGCATTTGGCAACACAGTCTAGGGTGAGGTGTCTCTGCCCATGGCAGGGGGGTTGGAACTAAATGATCTTAAGGTCCTTTCCAACCCAAACCATTCTATGATTCTATCTGTAGCAAAATGTGGAGTGTTTCCATCACCAGGGCCAATGCTTTTGACACCCTACCTGCCATGTAGGGAGTATGGTCTGATTTCTGTGTTTGCTAGTTGTGCTCTAGATCCTTCTACCTCAGTTAATGACATGGAGCTTGGCTTGGGACATGGGCAGATGTGAAGCTGGAGCCTACAGGAGATGCATACATCACCTCCAAATGTTCTCTCTTTTATTTGCAGCAGTGGTGATGCACTGTGAGAGGTGGGCCCGGCGGCTGGCTGCCAGAATAGGCAGTATTATTAATGTCTAGTAACACTGATTAAAAATCGAGTGCTGAAGCAGATTTTTGCTGGAGCCAAAGCCACTCTTTGTTCCTCTAGCTCACTTGTTAGAGACTCTCTGTGGTTGTGGGCTGGGCTGGGCTTCAGCAAATAAAGCCAAGCAAAACATGTCTTTTCAGACCTGGTTAGCTGGCATTTTCACTTTTGGGTCATGGTTTTGGATGTTCATAGTGTAGGGGTAACAACAGAAGGGAAGTGCAATCGTGACACCTTGGCATGTGGGATCCTGTGTGGTCTTCTCTGTGGGGCGAAGGAGCACTGAGCCAACATGGTGTGAGACTGGATTGTGGCTGGGATTCTATCATCACACAACAATGTTTATTATACCCTGTGGGGCAGGAGGGAAAATACTTTACTGATACCATCCCTGTACCACAACTGCCAGAGATACCTGTCTCCTCAGCAGTTTCAGACCTTGCTGGGCTCCTCAGAAGCATCCTGGAGCCAGACTTCTAGGTAGACTTCAATTTGCTATCAAGAACTATCATATTAATGGTTTTGTTTTTTTTTTTTTTAAGAAGAGCTATGAAGGGCATGTCATTGTTTTAGCACTCAGAGAATGCAGAAAAGAACCCTTTACCTCCTAAGTTTTTGACGTTCTTGTGTAATTGCGTGATATGCTAACGGAATGTGTTGTAACAAAGATGCAGAGCTAGAGGCCACATAAAATGAAATTTTAATCTAGGCTCTCATCAAGCTGTAAAAAGGCATTTGACTTTGTTTTCAGGGTCCTCTTAGGTGATTAAGGTTATGTGAGATAGATCTCTCCCTTATAAAGTTTTTCCAGCTTTCTCTTTGCAACTAGAGGACAGTTCTTCATTTCTCCATTCTCACTCACTTACATGATTCTCCAGAATTGGAATTTTGAGGGAAATAGAATCTGTACAGAGCAGAAGAGCAGAAAGCGCTACATATCTTTGTTGCAGGTAATATAAAACTCCCTATACGTTGTGTTTGAGAATACTAGTGTGTAATTGCGTTGTATGTTGGACTTGGCAAGAAACTTGCATAAGAAAAGCCCATCTCTGTGCTGCAGTGCACCTCTTTCTGGTTGCACTGATTTAACCGTGTGCGATACTGTGCCAGAAGCAGATTTTTCTTTAAAATACATGGGCTAAAGGTATGCTTCAGGAAAGATGTCGTCTCTAATGCTTGTGTTCTCAGTGATGGAGTTTACAGAGCAGACTCGAAAGCGGTTTTGCGGGCAGAAGGGAGCCATGGGCTCCAGCACGAGGCAGGAGAAGCGCTGAGGCTGAAGGAGGGACCCAGCAAGGTGGTTTTGTTGCTGAAGCCAACGTGTTGTGAAACTGCAGGATCAGCTGAAACTGAGGGACTTTCCTGCCCTCATCCTGGCCTCGACAGCTCATTCCTGCTCCTCTACCTGAGCTCTGACAATTGCTGCCCTGTGGCCATGCTGCACGTTGGGGTGCTTCAGGTCCCCACATCGGCTGCCTGGGTGGCAGCTAGGTCAGGGGAAACTTGAGTCATTAGAGGTCCCTTTTGGGGACAGCTCACATTTACGATCCATGTAAAGCTGTTGTGAAACTGCCCCCATCATGCTGAGCCTTGTCTTGTTTTTGTCAACATGCAATGGATGAAATCTGGCCCTGGTGAAACCAACTTCAAACACTCAGTGATGGAGCAGGGCCAGGATCTCTCTTAGTGTTGCAAATTGTGCCACAGTTCAGAAAAAACCCCCACACTTTCTTTTTTTTATTTTATTTGGAAAGCGCTAGACTTGTGTGTGACAATCCTGAGTTTTCAGTGTTAATTGTGTCACCTGCAAGTTAAAGTGTGTGCTTCTTACCTGTTTTGTATTCTGCATATCCCAGCTTTTATATAACTTTGTCTTGCTGCATAAAGGATTGATATAAATCTTTCATACAGGCTGTCTCCTGGATTGTGTGTGGGAGTGGGAAATTCTACAGAAGTTAAAAGTACCTCTCCTGAATAAAGGCTGGGTTGATTTGATAGCAAGAGCAATGATTTTACAGTTGAAGTGAGGAGCAAGAGACAGAAAATTAGACACCCCCACTACCTCTGATGGGTGAGAAGAGGGACAGCCAAGTCTTGTGGTGCCCAGGAGCAAAGCACAGATTCAACTGGGACTCAGGAGCTGTGCATATTTAAGTGTTGGATTTGCATTAACCAAGAAGGGGAGACTGAAGTGCAGTAGTGTACTGAACTGGGGTGACAATGCATGTTGGAGAACTTGTGGTGAGGTCTGAACCATCCCTTACATGAATATTGGTCTTTCTGCAGTCAGGCAGGGAGTTGGTTCACTCAGCTGAACATGAAGAGTGTGTTTTCATGTTGTTTCATCAACAGAGTGAAAAAGATTCCCTAGCTGAGCATCTCTTACTGATCCCTTTGCTGCCTCCGGTCCCACATGCTCTGTAGTCAAAGTTGCTGAATGGCACATGACTGTGTCCCTTAGACTTGGGCTAATTTTTATGATCCCTTTTATAGTTTCTTCCGCCAATATAGCATGCTTAGCATAGCAGAGGGGATGGCAAACAGTGATTAATGGATAGGACCGAGAAGTTGGCCTGGCACTTCTTAAATCCACTAGAGAAATCACGATTACACACAAAGTAGTTTCATCCTGCAGCTGGAAAGCATGGGTTGTGAGAAGCCACTGAACCTGTTGCTTTCAGTTGCAGCAGCCTTCTTCATGTACTAATACGTTGTTCTAATTCAGTGGTTTTTTTTCTTTCCCCTTAACTGATATGTTTTAGCATAGTATCACCTTTTCTGAAACTTTCCAATTCTGGGAAAGTACAAGAAATAAGAACCTTTGTGTCTGAAACAGTGACTAACTCCTTTTTGGGGAGCTTATTTGAATTAATAGTCATGACTAAAAAGCACTAGAATGGGGAGGCCATGGAAGCCTCTTGCTGCCAATAGCCCAGATGGCATCTTGCCAAACTCACAGTGTGGGCAGATGGACTGAGACACCTCATGTGTCCCCTTCCGTGCTATTTCGTCATGTTCTTTGAGAAACATGCACAAAAACTTCCCCTTTGGGAAAGGATTGAACTGTGTCAGCCCTTTTCAGAGACAGCCCCAGTGAGGAACTGGACCTTTTCTGGGGTTTTTGTTGAAGACACAGCCAACAGTGAAGCCAGCAAGCCTGGAGATGAGCAGAGGTACATGAGTTCCTGGGCTTCAGGTTACCTTTTAATATCCCTGTTAGGCCAAGTGCCGATGACAAAATGCACAGTGCAGGCAGTCTGAAAACCTTCAGGGAGCTTTGGATGTACAGCAGATGAGTGGTGGCACTCTGTCAGTTTATCTTAAAACTTGATACAGTAGAATCAAGTTTGCGTCCTGGGTTCCCCTCCTCTTCTTGCCTTTTGCATCTCTCCCTGGTCCGCAGTGGTTGCTGTGAGCTGCCAGTGTCTCTCGTTCAGAGATACTGGGGGGTGGACACCAGGATGGAGAGCATGGCTCAGGGCAGAAGTAGAGGACCAGACTGTATAGTTGTGTTTGATGCACCCATAAGGATGATTTTTTTTCTTTTTTTACTTTCCTTTTCTTTCTTTTGTATATGAGCATTAAATCTTTTCATGCTGCATCTCTACATGCATTCCTGTAGTTGTCCTTGCTCTTCCAAGTTCTTTTACCTGGCTCTGAAGGGTAGTTTCTGTAGACCTCACAAGCATTTTTCTGCCATCCCTCCTTCCTTAAACTTTGCTTTTTTCTTTCTTTTTCTCCCTTTAAGTTACTACCAAGACCAAGTGCCCAGGCAGCGATTTTCAACCCCAGTCTTTGTTTCTTTGCTTTTGTGAAGTTGCACCTTCCCTGAAAAGTGACTTGGGCTGACTGCAGTCTGTGCCCTTTCCTGGAACAGGAATGGCTCTTTGGCAAAGCTTTTCTGGGCTTGTGAACTTTGTGCATTAGTTACAGAAACTCCTCACCCACGTCAAGTAGTGGGGTAAACCCAGGTCTTACCTTTAGTGGGGGCAAACTCAGGTTGCGGCTATACCTTTCTCAGCTCCTCAGAGAGAATAAAGGTATTGAAAGTTCAGCACTTCAGAGACAGCTTAGCACAGGACAGAGGAGGTGGGAGGATTTGGCATCTTTCTTGCAACAACAAAGGCAGCAGGAGGTGCAAAATATGAGTTTAAAACTCAAAACATTTCCTTTCTTATTTATCTTGAAATTAAGCAAGCTGAATCTGGAAAGGAATTACAGCATTAGTATGCCTTAATTTATTTTGTCAAAAGTGTAAGCCCTCTTTAAACCAGTAATGTTCCTGGAGGAACAGAATGGGCCTCAGAAAATGCGGTTTTGTGTGCTGTAGCAATTTGCATCTTTCAATGTTGGGGTGGGCAAGCTTAGCATATACACTGTGTCCAGTATTGAAATATTTGTAAATATTGATATTTATTCCTGATGAGAAATCTAGAAATCTCCTCCTTAAATGAAGGTGCATGTGGAGAGGTGGTAGGTGTACTCTTTATAGAGAGAAATGTCTCTGAGAAAGTAAAAAACCACATCTCTATAACCAATAGAAATTAAGAGATGAGGAATCATCTGCCATCTTATCCCGGGGACCTGCCACATCAGAGCGGTGAAGCGAGCAGCCCTCACTTCGGTTCAGGATTTCAGATGATTTGTGCTTGAAAATACCATTCTTAATTTCCATGACAGAAGATTACCGTGTCGCAAATGTTTCCAGTTCACACAAAAAACATAAATGGATTTTTTTTGCCATCTACTAAAGTTTCAAAGGAAGTAGTTATGTTTAGTTAATTAGTTTTGCTGTTTAAATATCTACAATTCATCCTTCCCTGGTTTATAGATTTAGTAAAGAATCCATTACGGAAACAGATAGCCTGAGGGGAAGCATATCTGCCCTGTAAACCCTTTTAGCTGATTGACATAACGAAAGTATGTGAAATGTTGGCTTTGTTCAAATGCAGGAATAAAGAATGCTTTTCTAATGTGCATTCTCTTAATCTGGTGCTTGATCAAAGGTTTTAGCTTCACAAACCAAAGCAGTAGAGAGGGTGAACAGGAAACAGTGTAGAAAACAAAAAGAAGCCAAAGCATGTTCTCTGCAAATATATGTATCTGATACCCGGAGAGTTCGGTGGTAAGGGTGTGCAGTCAGGCTAGCGCGCCGTCCTCTTCATTTGGTCTGTCTGCATGTGTGAAATGCTCTATGAAGTGAGCCTTCATCCATGTGCGAGAGGAGCGCAACAATTCTCTGTTTGCTTTTTCTCTCTGCTTTCATGTCTTCCATTGTTTATATTTTTTTCTTTGGTTCCTTCTCCTACTTGTCGCCTGGTGCAGCATCGTCACTGCGGCATCGCCGCTCTGATGCTCAGACATGATTAAACAGCCTCTGGAGCTTGGGCAAGTTGCTTGCACAAAAGCATTGGATCTGTTGGTTTATTTTTTTTTTTTGCTCAGAGGTTGAACTGCTTAACACGTGATGTTTTGGCCTTACACCTGACATTATGATTTTGTTTGCTATTTTTGGTCTGTATTTGCTTCACACTAAATATGTAGTCATTTCTGCCTTTCACGAACCTACAGAAATTGTAATTTAAGGGCAAACATGGATTGGGTCCAGTAGAAGCTGGCTAAGAAATGAGTCCTCATATTCAGAGCAATGGTATTTTCTACTCTTTCCCCCCTATCTAGTGTCTCAGTTGCTGAAAAAAATGGGGAGAATGTATCCATCAAAGCAGCCTATTACAAAGGCAGTATTAATTGAAGGCTGAAGTTCTGCATACAGGTGCTTGTGCATTTCTGTGCGTAGTTTAACACCTTTGAAGCTGAGCAACAGAAATTTGCCCCCTTTTAAAATCATTAGTGACTTTCAAAGATGTCGATTTTAATGGCAGTAAAGCACATTGGGGTTCTCTGGTGGAAAATGGAAGCAAGAAATAAAGTCCACAGAAATTGTTCTGGCAAAGCCATGTGGCCACTGGGTTTTTAATAATGAAATGATTCTTTCTTAAACTGCCAGGGAACAAATATGGTTCATTTCAATGGGATCTTTAAATATGGTTAGTGTTAATGCACTTCATTTCCTGTAAGAATGATTTTTTGTTTGCATCTCTAGCATATCAGTTGGATTCATTTGACTGTACCAAGGCTATAGGAGATTAAAAATAAAAGAAAGTGTATGTGCTTTCTTGAGTCTCAGTCGGGTATTGGAGCCTAATCCAAAGCTGCCTTGATTTGATAATTAGGAAGAAGTCTTTCTATTGACTTCGGGTTTCTTTGGATGAGTCAGAAGAAAAAATCATTTGGACAATTTTGGTCTTGTTACAAACATGCAAACATAATTAATGTGTGGAATTGGATTTAAGCCTATATATTTTTAAACATTTTGGTTTTCCTTTGGATCGTTAGGAGACAAGTAAGATTTTAATTGTGTGAAAACATGTGCACTCTTCAGGTAGGTACCTTTGCTGGTGAAGAGCATTTACTGCATTTTTTTCTTGTGGCCTCCTAATAGACTGTCGGGAACGTGATACCCCAATTCTTTGTCAGGTTTAGTGCTCTGAACTTCTAATCAAAAGACCTCATGAGACTCTTCCTTATTTGTGCAGCTCATAAATTGAAGCAGGTTTTGAACAGTTGGGCTTTTACAAACTTCCTCTATTTGCTCAAGAAAAGCATTTTTTGGGGAAGTAGCCCATCTTTATGTGAGACTATGAAGAGTATTGGTATTTCAATCATCTTTACAGTGGCTAGGAGAATACTAATTGCAGGACAGGTTTGATTGATGTTATCAGTACTTTTTCATTACTTGAAGTAACAACGGCTTATTCAGGGCTGTAGTAGGACTAAGAGAAAAATGTCCTGCCTTACAATCGTTTTCAATGCTGCTGGGAGATGCAAAAGTGTTATGTTGACCCAGCCCAGCAGACAGACCAGAGATGTATTTTGTCTTGATCTCGTTGTTGTGAAGGTATGAGATTACCTCTGAGAGGAGGAGAGCTAGAGAGAAAATTAGTCTTGGGGCTTACTCAGTCTGTCTCCAGCTGAGTCATTTATATTTGTCAGTACAGTGTTGGCTTGGGTATTTTTTTGCACTTGTTAAAAATAAAGACAAACCTCAGGGGGGTGGGGAGTCTGGACAGCATTGCATCGGGGTGTGGGAACAGCGTAGGCATTTGGCCTCCTTGCGACATCCTGTTTCCCCAAGTTATCACAGCAAGTCTGTGCTCTTTTTCCAGCCTGGCTTCCTGAGTCCCTCCTCTCAGCATGCCTTCCCACTTTTAACTCTTTTTCTTCCTACCTTAGCTAGGAAGAGAAAGGACTTGACTAATGTGGCTAGGCTGCTGTTCAGCGTGGAGCTGGAGAATGGAGGTTGAGGGCCTCGCCTGGAGTGAATTCAGAAGATAGTGGCTGGGTCAGGCCACTACCAAAGCATTGGCCCCTGGGGGAAGAGAAGTCTCCTCGTGCTGCTCTACTGGCTGTTGACATCACATATTCCTGGGGGGACAGCAGTTGGAGAGCATCCCTGGAGAACATCAGTGAGTGAGGACTTCACCCCTGGCTTGGGATGGGTTGATGAGCATACCCCCCAGCTGCGGGATGCTCTCTGCAGGACTGGTATTGACAATGAGTAGGAAGCGTACAGGGCTGCTGCTGCTGAGCAATCTGCATTCCAAAGCTGTGGTGAAGGTGTCCTTGTACTGCAGCTCACCCTAGGCTGGGCTCACCCTTAGGTAAACCATGTTACAGGTTTGTTCCTGTGCATGGACATAAGCATCAGTATGGATATGGCTGGATGTCTGCCACCCCAGGATCCTGTCTCTTACGCTGGCCAGTAAGCTGATATTTAGGGGGAGAAGAATGAAAACTTGCCTGAGGGTGCGCTGCTCCTCCCCTTTGTATTCCCATCTGCCTCTGGTCAGTTGGCAGCCAGATAGCGGAAAAGACTTCTGGAGCCAGGCGTTGTACCCCAGCCACTGCATGTCACAGCCACCACTGACCTAACCCCCATGGATTTGTTTGAAGTATTTTTTTTAAGCCTTATAATATCCCAAGCTGTGCCTACAATATCTTGCAGCAAGCGAATGTAATGCGTGGAGAAAACACTTCTTTTTCAGACCAGCTATCTTATAATTTCACTGCATGCTCATTAGTTTTCTGTTAGGAAAAATGATGAATAGTCATTGTTTTCTCTGTTGTTTCTATCATCAAACACATTTTTTCAACATCTCATGGTATATTTAGCCTTCTGATATGCCTGGAAGCTGGCAAACGCTTCCAAGCATCCTTTTTATCCCCAGTGCCTTTTCTTGTTTTTCCAAATCCTTCTTGAGATGAGTGACCAAGAGTGAATGCAGTGTTGGAGATGTGAGTGTACTATCAGTGTATTTCTCCCTCTTGCAGTCCCTGGTTCTGATGTTCTTTGAGCCTTTTCCACTATCACATTTAGATTTCTTCACTGAGTTAATAGCTAATGTTAATCTCATCAGTAATCCCTTACAGGACTATCTTGATGATTGTCAAGATTGGTTTAAAATAACCTTGAAAGACTTTTTGTCCAGCATAGGACTGGGAGCCAGATGGTATCTCCATGAAGAACTGAAACACCAGAGGCTCCAGCAGAGGGAAAGCAGGAGGGATTAAGAGTTGATGAGTGAACTTGACTGTCTGTCGTGTGTAGACTGCTGTCAGCTCTGTTTGATAGACATGCTAGAAATAATACATTTTTCCACTTCAACCCTGGAATAACTTCAGTGGCTACGGTGTAAGTCACATGGGGACGTTTTAGCAGTTCTCTGTCACTCCCTGATGTATTTCTACCAGTGACTCTCCAGCTCAGCCCTTCTGTCTCTGACCAGATCCTTACACCCTGACACGGACGCATTCCCTGGTGATGTGGCAGCTCATTTGTCCTTCAGCTGTATTTCAGCATCTAAATTACACCGAGAAGAAATTGCTCTTGAATTCATTGAGTTGCATGGCACAATTTTACCCTCTGTGTCTGAATTTCACGAGGGGACAAAGATGCAGTTAGAGGGATCTGAGGAGATGAAGCCCTTCAGCAGACAAATGGAAACCCTCCAAGCTGGGGGCCAGGTCATGAGGGCTGCTGTCTGCTTTAACCTTCCAGCTGATTTCCAAGTACAACCCCAAGTTCAATGACTTTAAGGGTGTTTGCTTCAAGCCTCCTATAACTTAATTTTTTTTAATTAATCTGTTAATCTAACTGGAGGGAGCAGGAGGAGGTACAGGGCCAGGAGTTGAAGGGGAGGAGTAGGACGGCCTTGGTGGAGGTGTATACAGAGGCTGGTTGTGTGAAGTTGCTCTTTGTTTAATCGGAACAGGATTTTTTATTATTATTATTTTAATTGAACTTCTCTTGAAAATGCAGAATTAAAATAGGACTCCCCAAAATTGGTAGTGTGTGCTTTCTGCAGGAGGTTTAAGAAAACTCAAACTGCTGAAGTGATGGTGGTTACTGGCTTAGAAACCATACAGATACTGAGAGTCATGTTTAGGGTGGCTGCACTAGATAAAGCTCTGCTTTTCCATTTGCTATTGGATCCTCATTGCCTCAAGCAAAGAGTGACACAAATAATGAATTTTACTAATTAGAATATTTATCCTATATCTGTTTATGTTCTTGTGAAGAGAAAGGTACCAAATGTAATGTCACAGTATGTAGCTGCATGTCAATATATTTTAATAATTCAGTGCTCACTCTGAACTTCAAGAAAGAAAGTTATAACTTGCAAGAAAATGAATGCAAAATAGGATAAAAATATGATGTTCATTTAAAACAAGGCTTTCCACTGCCTTAATTGCACCAGTCTGGTCTATGCCAACCTCTTCCTGGCTTCTCAGCCAGTTGAGTGTAATAATCTTAAAGCTTGTGAACAAACTGTGCTACTTATTTATTTGCAAGCTCTCGCTGGCTTGGACTAGTTTGGGTTTGTGGTTTAGTAACATTGCTTAATTAACAAGTAAGCCCTTTGGGTAGACACACTAGCTTATCTGCTGCCTAACTTCTGACCTTGTTTGCATCATGTCCTGTCCTGGTTGGGTTACGGTACGTGCCTAAAAAAACCTGGTGAAGTTTGGACTGTTGGCATCCAAAGGTAGGGAGGAGGAGGAGTGTCCCTTCTTCAAGCGCCCACAGTCTAACTACACAAGACCAGAGCGGGACAGGGGGAAGGAAGACAGCCTATACATAAGTGAAGCAGTATGTGCTACCATTGTGTTAGCTCCACAACTTTTATTTTATACTTTTTTATTCTCATTTTATGGCTTTGTCCTTGAAGTAACAGACAGCAGGAGCGCATGTAGCAGCCGGTTCTCCAGCTGCAGCTTTTATGGGAGCAGGTAAGGCCACAGGTAGTGCAGTGCCTGCAAACCAGCAGGCAGTCGCCCTTCTCCTTCTCTTTTGTCTGATGCATGCAGCACATCACTGCTTGCAGTGCCTGGGATTTTGCAAGAAGAACCAAATGCTTCCTTTTCTGATCAAGGCACATGGGTGCATTACTGGCCAGACCAAACGCCAGTGGTGGAATTATCTCTGGATTGGTTTTATCTTCCCTCTTTTCCCTTTTTAGTGATTACAAAGTAATGGTTTCCTGAAAACAGCCCTTTTCCTTGTAAAAATGCTAATGAGAGACACTTGGAAATAAGCACTCAAAACCCTGTTCCCCGGACTTTCTGCAGTTGCAGCAGGTAAATATAATCTTCACATTCATTCTTGGGCACTGAGGAAGGTGAAACTCACAGCTCTATTCCACTTATATTTCTCTCTATATTAATCCATCTAATCTTGCTTTTACTCACAACTGACAATTAGGTTTTTCTTCACATGAATCCTACTGTGCTGGTGACCATGGCTGTTTTGTGAGGACCTGTCAAAAAAAGGAACTTGGGTATTATAAAGGATGGTGCTTTCTCCCAACCTCATACCCAGGCTTGTGAGGGTGAATGCAAAGTCTGGTTGAGCAGAGGTTTGGGACTAAAAGGTGCTTGAGTGTTTGTGCTAATCAGTGCTACTTTGACAGCCACAGAAGATGAAAACTTTCATCCCAAGAAATGGCATGTTACGGTACAGTCGTTAGATATTCCCTTTTATGTACTGCAGACCCTAACCCAAAGAACTGCATTCTTGGCATGCCAGCAATCTTGAGAGCATTTGGTGGGTTGGTCATGAAATTAAGAATAGAAAAATAAAGCCTTGCACTGGTGCTTGAAATGCAGTCCATGTCAGTAGCGACTTAACCCTGTTATCTGATGGTTGTTCGGTGACCTTCACAAATTAATAGTTCGTTTGGTTTCCTTGTAGTTCTCAGTGGATAAATATCTGTGTTACAGGAGCTGCTCATTTGTGATACTCTTCTGCTTTGCCTAGGGGTGCTGGGGTGTGTAGTTTGGTTTTCTTTCTCCTCCCTGAGGGATTTCACTTGTTTTGTACTTCTGGAGAGAAACGATCACTGAATCCAGTTTCAAGAGTGGACTCTCTATATGTGCTGAGCCATACCGAGGGCTTACTGAAGTGTTGGTTGCATTAGTAGGGAGGAGCAGGTGTTTATTAAAGATGTCACAGCTAACACAAAAATACCATGCTGCTGAGCACAGGAGGGGTGTGGGACAGTACCAAACCCCAAGTCTACGGAGAGTTTAATTAAAGTTGGTCAAATAGAGGCAGCTCAGTGGGCTGTGTCAGATAGAGAGGGCTTTTTCTGATTTCTTTTGTCTTTGACAGGACCAGACTGGGATTTGATTCGCATGCCCTTTTTCCTTCCAGATGCAGACGTGCAGCTTTTTTCCTGTCTTTTTGAACCCAGGAGGTGGCCAGATGTGCAGTTCCTCTTCCAGTCCTGTTTGCAGCCTTCTCCAGCTTCCTGCTCCTAGGCTGCTTGCTGGATTATTCAGGGCACAGAAGAGCCCTGTTGTTGAAGCGTAACAGGTTATGTAAGGGTTTTGAAAGTACACCCTCTAGCACTTAAAGTCTTTCAAGTGTTTAAAAAAAAAAACTCAAAATTACAGACTTGCTGGGTTTTCCTGCCAGGGCCTTTTGTATATGAAAAGGTAGGATCCTTGTTAATGTTATGTTCTGCCCTCCCAAAAGGCGAGTGGCCAAGGTCTTTCTGCTGCATTAATCAGTGGTTTCGTATAAAGAAGCAGAGATCAGTCCTGTTACAGGTGCTGGATAACTTGGACAGGAACTGCTTAGATCTGGAATGGGTTGACACGTCATAGGCTTTTAGCATTTATTTTTTGAGACAGAACTGGAAACATGAAAATGAATAAGAACTAAGTGTTCTTTTCTTTTGCCTGTAAAGTTTTGTAGGAAGGTTTTTTTTTTTTTACCTGGGTATAGAATTTAAAAGTAGTTTAATTCAGCCTTGCGGCACAAGAACTGCGTGTTGTGTTTCCAGCTGAGAGACACAAGCTTAGGAGCAGACAGACTAGTTCCACCTGCCAAAAATAATAATAATAATAATAGTAAAAAAAAAAAGCCCTTCAAAACTGCTTTAGTCATTTGATTACCTGCTGTGTATTTAATGTTTTATTCATTTCTTTTGCACAGTCTTCCTTTCTCAAGGAGCAGGTGATTCTACGCATGCCTTGGCTGCAAGTTAAACCGTGTTGAATTTTGGGGTCTTCTATCACTATTTCATATACGGTCCTAAGTGTTTTCCCATGAGCTGGTAATAGTAAGAGAGCATCAAGCTATCTGTTGAAATGGTTAAATTCCTGTAGACTGCATTACAGGCATTGTTTTGCATTGGTACAAGACCAGATGGGCATGATGAACAGTAATCACAAAGTCAAAGTGCCTGTGGTGGCCATAGATTTTCAAAATCACAGCTGTGCCCTGCAAATGTGTAGGTCTTAGTGGATGATGAAATGCAGTTGTTAATGTGATTGAGGGACAAAAAAAATCCAGGAGTCATGTGCTGCATGGAGGTCGTGTTTTGCCTGTGTTACTTGGGCATGCTTGTTTCTCCCTCTTTCCTGCTTTTCTGTTCACGCTAATGAGATGTAGGTTCAGAGAGAAGAACCTAATCTGAATAGATTTTGGCAATTTAATTCTGATAAAATTTAGTGCTTTTGTCATATTACCACCTAATGGTTGCTCTAGATCTACCATAAACTTTTTGTACCTTGGGTAGCTCAATAATCTTATATCCCAAGGAGAATTTTTCATAAAGATTAGAACAGCGAGTCCAGATCCATGTTCCTGTTCCCTAACAGTTTTGGTTTGCGACCTCAAATTACTCAGTTGGTTTCCTTTTAATCCACTTTGTCCATCTGTCTTGAGGTGAAGATGACTGTAATGAAGTTTGATATCATGAAGAACAATCCCAGAGACCTCAAGAATTAGACTGCCAAAAGCCAACATTTGACATGTTTTTCATCATAAAGAATGTGTTTTGCTGCTCATATTTCCCTTATATCAAAAGAGTGAGAAGTTTTCTGGAAGACTTTCATGTCTTGGCTGCAAAAGTTTCAAGGAAGTTTTTTAGTGTGTCTGTTTACTCTGCACATCCATCTGTACTTCAGTTTCATCTTAAGGGCGAACTCATTGACTTATCAGCATTTAAAATCATGTTTGTCTACAGACACGTTTTAACGAGAATAAGAAATCTAAACTTAGGCAGTGATACCTTTGCAGGCCAAAGATGGCTTGGTACTGTTGTGCTGGTATTGTTGGAGTTCCCTGGTAAACCAGACTTGCACAAGCCACTTTCCTGTGGAAAAGGAAACATCCTTATGCTGTTATGGAAAGGAGACTGTGGCCACCACTGAGCTGCCAGAATTTCCTGATCAGGCTGAATTGAGTAAGTAGCGAATAGAAGGCTTTTGCTTCGCAGGTGAATGTAGTTGTCATTTTTGTTTCGGTAAACAAATAGTGAGACTGAGCTGACTGATCTGTTTAAAGTTTGTTCTAAAAATGGCTGGTCTGACTGATCTCTAACAGAGACAACTGAAAGAAAAAGAAAAAATTCCTATCACATACAACCTAAATGTATGGTACAAGACTTGTACTAGACCTTTCTGATAGAAGTGAGGAAAGGAAAAAACTTTCTAGAGCTATTTATACAAACTGGTATATACAGTTCATACATCTGACATTCTTCCTGCTTTGGGAAATAGCTTTCAATGTTGTCTTGCTTATTCCTGTCCTTATGGCAATGAAGAAAATCTAATTTTTTTAAGAAATAGAATTGTCAACTGATGAGATAAAAATATCCTGGCATATTTTACTTGAGTCACTATTATGTTAGACATTAACAGCAAGCTGTCGACCTGATACCTTCTGATAGCCAGGAAACACTTGGCTTGCAGCCTGCTTAATCCAACAAAACTTTCGAAGATTTTCAGACCAACTTAAACATTTTTCCATCTGTTGTGCTGTTGGTCAGAATTTATTTGCTTTCCTTTAAAACTTGGCTTTAAAAAAATATAAAATAGTTCTGCAGATGAAAATAGAAGCATCAGGGACAAATTTAACGGTGCAAACAATCTGCCAGCAAAATTTCCTGAGTTGTTTCATTGCGTCTGGTAATTCTTTGTATAATCTTCAGAAATCTTATCTAACCAATGGTATCCAGGCAACATGTTTTGAGCCTTTAATCTGAAAAATCCACAGTGTGTGAAACTTAAAAATTTCCAAAAGAGTGGATTGATGGTAGAATTGGATATAAATGCAGACAAAGAAGATGCTCCTTACAGCACTGACCCAGGCTCCAGGTTGGAGCTATGGTCAATAGTGTGGGGCTCCTCTACTTGCCTTAGTAGTTGGTGGATATAGACTTCACCCAAGTCCTTTTTTCTCCCCAGTTTTACTTTGGGTCTCTGCACTGAGGAATTAGGATTTGCCAACACATGCAGTTCTTAAGCTTCAAATGGCCCATAGTTGATATTTTTTAATTTTGCAAGTTGAAACAAGGGAAATTCCAAGTCAGTATAAGGCAGAATATCTTCAGAATGTGAGGTCAAACCCTGGGACAAGTTGCCTGGAGAGTCTGTGTAACCACCGTCCCCAGAGGAATTCAGAACTTGCTTGGGCAGGGCCCTGAGCAGCCGGCTCTTGACTTTGAGGTTGGCCCTACTCTGAGTGGGGGCTGGACAAGATGACCTCCAGAGGTCCCTTCCAACCTACGGCTTTGTAAGTTTTTGTTCCGTGATTAATGAAAGTCTTCTGAAGGCAGCGAAATAAGTCCAGGATAAGGAAGGTAAATAGAGATTCTTTGGATTCATTTTTCATGACTTTTGTAAAAAACTGAGCATATTGCTACCAGTTAGAAAAGATGCTTTCAAGGAAGTATGTGTGAAACATGAAGGCAGAAATTGGTAAAAGGCAAAGTTTTACTTCTGGTCATTTGCTGCTAACCACAGAATATTAGTGCAAACAGTGCAAAGCCATGGAAAGAGACTAATTATCTTCCTAGAGGAACTTGTATGTGCTGGTTTTATTCAGTCTTTTCTTGAGGTTGGAAGTGTTTCAGTAATTAGATTCGGTATGTCCAGACCATTCTTTATGTCTCTGATTTTGGTAAGCAAACCCATGCACCGCAGCAGCTTGCTCATTGTGTGTGCTAGCAAAGCCTGTATCAAGAGGATATTCAAACTCTTTAATCTTGTAAAGAAGTAGCTTACAAATGCTTGCCCAAGAATTCCTGCATGAAACAGCAGCATTTCCCTGCAGGCTCGTTTGTAGCAGCTCAGCCGAGCTCTACTTTGAGCTCTGGCTGTGACGAGGTTCTTTGTATTAGAAACATACATGGGTGTTTTGTGACCTTCTCTGGGATTAGTGTATTTTTTATTCTGTGTAACCAGTTTCATGTTATTGCCTTTGTATAGAGTCAGGGTGACCTTCTTAATGAGAAATGTTTAAGGAAGGAGTCAAAAGCAGAACATGTTGAAGTTACGGAGTTACCTACACTGTTTAACAGTACCTTCTTTCTTCCACATGGACAAGGTGATAAAGTCTTCTTTGTTAACTTGGGGACTGAATTTGGCCTTCTCTCCTAAATCCCTTAAACTGAGGAGTGGGCAAATTTCAGTCTTCTGCTGACTGGTCAGTCATCAAATGACACATCCATAATTAATGACAGCTAATTAGCTGTGTAACTCTGGGTTTCTGTAGGAGTTGCAACAAGGTGGAAGGAAACCAGGAGCAGAGTACAAGTTGTCCATAACCAACTCCTAACAGCTGGAGAAATAAACATATTGCTATAAAATGACACTGCATCCTCAAGAAAAAACGCTAATGAAAATGGAGAGGAATGGATTCATTTTGGTTTGACTTTATCAGCCCTATTGTGTACTCATAACTAACGCTTGGTCAGCTCTGCTGCTGTCAGCAGGGCTTTTGGAGAGAGCACCAGGAAGGGGTATAGGTTTTGATTTAGCCAAGGCATGTGGCTCTCTGTTGGAGATTAACTGTGATCTTGTTTCTATTGTAACCAAGAGACTGTCTCGGTATAGAGGCTGTCTGGGCGCAGAGTGGATTTGCTTCATTGTTGGAACAACTTTCAGCCCCTGAGTCTCCCCCCTGCAGCTATTAAATAACTTCCATGGAGCTCTAAGTTTCTGACCATTATTTTTACCACCCATCCTTGACTTGGATTATGGCAGAGAGGTCAGTGCTCTGTTTTTTAGTGCAGGAAATAAAAAAAGTTTTCTGTGCAAAATAAAATATGTTCCCTCATGCTCTGGTCAGTTTAGACTTCTACATTTTTTGGGTATAGAATTGGAAAAAAATTTGATTTTATGTTGGTTTTATTTATGCCTTCCCTGCTTAAGGTATTTTTTCTGTTTATTTTTCCCATAACTTCAGATTTTTTACTTGTTAAATACTCATTAACTCTGTCACTTGAAAAGTCAAGTTCTGTGCTCTCCCCTTCTATATACACTTTTTAGCATTTGGAAATGATTCCCAAAATAACTATTGGTTGACCATCCATATACATGTGCCTTGCCTGCAGAAAATGAGCCCTCAAAGTCCTTAACACACAGCTTTAACTTTTAACTTGTAGCTTGAATATGTGCATATTGGACTGGAAAACATGCAGCAGCAATGTGAGCCTGGGGAATTAATGTAGGCATTAGGCATAGGTGCCAGTTGTCTAATGTGGCTGTTTAGAACAAGATTCCCATGTGGACACTTGAGTTTTTCAGAGGGTGAGTTGACTCTGCTTTGAGGGTGTACGTTGTTACACTTGAATACCAATTCAGATTAAATTCTGACATAATTGTGTTCCAGACTAGTGCTTGCAGTAGAGAAAGTTAATTTATAATAGCTGAAATACTTTTGAATAAGAAATAAGGCGGTTCAGTGCTTCCTGTCCAGTTAAGACTGATTATTGTCATTTTCCTATAAAAAATGGACTAATGTGGTAGCTGATTCAGTGATGGAGGAGGTTTTGGAGTACAGTTTGGGTTTTAGTTGTATAAGTAAAATCTCTTCATTCTTTTAGACAGAAGAAGACCTCAATCAGAGCAAAGACAACATGTTATCTAATTCCTGTAAACTTTTTTTCTTTTGTTTTTTGGTAGTATTCGATTCTGAATTTAATTCTTCCCTGAAGAGAATCCTTGCCGGTTGGTGCGAATGCGTGAGTTCATCAATTTCAAGAGTAGAGCTCTTTGCAATAAATATTGGTGGCAATGATTAGAGCAGTTAACTTAGTTAAATTTGAAGAACTGTGTTTGACTACACTGTGTTTTGTCAGCTTGGCCTTTACCTTTAATTCTTGGTAATTTCATTGGGTAGTGTCACTGAGTGGAACAGTGGAATGAAGGCAATCAGAGGCTGAAAACCACCCATGGACCGGTTGCCTGTTCAGCTCTTGGGTTGTCAGGTGAAAATAGTACATTGCTGGTGTCTCACTTACAATCTGTGTTTATTCTTTGATGGTCATATGTTTCTGTTTTGCTTTGATTCACATAGATATTTACTTTAAAATATTATTCAATTTCACACCTTTTTTTTTTTTTTTTTTTTTTTTTTTAATCATCCATCCCTCATTGTGCAAGATGCCATCAAAATAAACCTGCCTGGAAGAATTCCTGAATGTCTCTGTCTTGTCTCTGACTATCCAAGCTCCATGTTTGAAACAGGGTAATCCATACCTTTAATTTGGAATAGGTTTGGGAGGGCATGGGAAAAGGGGGATGGATGAGTTTGAGCTAACTTCTTTTAAGATCCACTGGTTGGGACTTGTGAAACATAATGAACTACCTTGCCATTTCTGATTATGGTTTGCAGTTGAAAGAATAATGTATATGCATGTGATTAAGGTATGGTAATGTAATCAAAAAAACCTTATGGAAACTCTAGAGCATTTAATTTACTCTTATTTTCCTGTCTCCCAAGTCTTTGCAGCACCCCTTCAGTATTTACAAATTGAAATTGAATGATATGACCTTGGATCTAGAATACTGGATTTGATGCAAAATCAAATACGGGTTGCTCAAGTGGAGTCTTTTACTCTTCTGGGTGCAGTTCATCCCTCTGAACTTCAGCAAAGTGCTTGACAGCTAGCTGAGATGAGATACTGACTCTTCCCTGTTGTAACAAGGAGAAAGAGAAGACCTGGCAGCTCTGAAAGCTGATTTCTTCCCCCTTTACAATAACTGCTGCATGAATTGCCCTCTTGAGAGATCTATTTATCTCTGTGAACTATAAAGATTGCCAGTTTCTAACATAGTAATTTAAACTCAGTGGATTCCTCCCTTTATGCCACACTGTTGGCTGTTCTCTTCATTTTACATTTCAAGTTGTGTCAGGTCACATTAAAGGCCTCCTTCTCCCCCCAGACTTGTCATTTTTAGTCATTTGATATTGCCAACTTGATCACCAAGGGAATAGCAGCAGCATGTGTCTACCAAAAGCTAACTGTGCCAAAGCAGCAGAGACAATTAAATTGTCTCCTGAAGTCTTGGGAGCTCAGCCAGCTCCTGGTTTCTGCTCTACAAGAAGACTTCCTTATACTTTTATCTTAAAAGACCAATGTCACCATGCTTGGTTAAGCATGGGGATTGATGATGTTGGTGACTCGAATCCAGTAGCATGTTAGGGCCAGCTGCTGCACTGGATGCTTGTGATGCCCAGCTATTGCCGTTGCTCTGAACTGAAGGGCACTTCTAGACAGAAGGGGTTTTATAGCTCTTCAGGTCTCGCTTATCTACTCAGCTTCCATCACGGGCTCCATCTGGCCCAGTCTGGAGCATTGCTAAGTGGGGATGACTCTTTGTTTATGGGTACTTCTGGCAAGGACTTGACACAAGCTGAAGGCAGCCACATGTCTTATACTAGTCAGGCTCTTTCCATTGCGAGGGAGCAGGCTCCTGCTCAGACAAACTGTTATTTGAGGCTTGGGCTCTCTCTGTTAATTCTTCGAGGATTCCAATGTTCTGGGTTCTTGTTCTTGTAATTGCATTTCCTGGATATTTGCAAAAATAAGACGAAGTCTGACAGCCCAAGAATTAATGGAGCCTGGTTTCCAGTGAATCCTGTTTTGCGGTTGATTGAGTTATTAATCTAATTAATCAGGCAGAAATATTATAAGACTCTGGTGGCAACTCATGCCTTGTAAACATCGAAGTCCAGGGCAAGAGTGAGATTTGTGATGTCCTAACACAGGAAATATTTTGCTGAGCTTCTGTACCTCTTTACCAAAGAATCTGCACAGAGGAGAAAATGTTTCATACCATTCCCCTTCTGTAGATCTTCTGGTGTCCAAGGAAGGTTTGCCTCTGGTTATTTCTTTTAGCAGGCCACTGATAAAGCCTCTCTATACTGCTGTGTTTGAGAATGTATCTATCTGCCAGGTTCTGTCATCTTCAATCAAAATTGATCAGTGAATGCTGTTATTAGTCACACTAATACAGTGTGACTGCACAAATCCTCCTTCCATGCGATACCAGCTAAAATAAACACAAATTCCTTGCCCTAGACCTTCTTGGCCATTCAACAACAGCTTTTGCTTGCTGTGGGGGCTGCAGTGCTTGCTGTCTTCAATGAGGAGCACCACAGGGTGCCCCACTGCTCCTCTCTGCCGTGGGAGCAGACCTCCTGGTTGTGGACTGTGTACCACGTGGTTTTAGGGGTTTTATTCAATCTTCCCAATCGCAAGTGTTCTCCCAAGAGAGTATGTCCTAAGAAATACTACAGCTTCTCCTCTCTGTCTTTCCCCAGGCTTGGAAGTATCCACCAGCAGCACCTTGCATCTCTGTTGCTTTTTTAAGTTTGACCTTTATACTGATGGCAGTGTCTTTTTGCACTAAGTCTCTGGGATTTGGGGTTGTACACCTAAGACTTTCCAGCATCCTGAGTACCCAAGACAGGACTTGATTTCAGGGACAATTTCAGAGCAAAGCCTCAGTTGCCTCAGGTAATTCAGTGTTTCAGTAGCATCGCTGTTTGTACAAATATCTCTTCTGCTGTCACTGTCACAAATGACACATCAAACTGACACATCAAACTGTCTTATTTTTAACTCTTAGAAATCAGATGGCAGACGTAAAAGTGAACAGAAGCTAGCGCTCTTTATGCATGGTATGCAGGTTTGTTCTTACTAGCTGTCTGAAGTGGGCTGAATTTGATTTCCATCCCGTGATTCCCACCATCCCACAGGATTTCTGCTGATATAATCCATGAAGTAGGAGCTGTGTCCAAGCGGGCAAGGGATAAAAGACATTGAAACTGATCTTAAAACAAGCCTTTGCATTATACTGTGACTCAACTTTGCACTGCATATCGTGACTTCTCCTTTACTGTGAATCATACTTTCAGTGACCATACAGGTTTTTATATCTTTACTTTTAGTATAAACAAGTTACAAGACTGTTTTCTGTTTTAAACTGGGGGTGGGAGGAGTTACTGTTTTAAAATTATTCTGAAATGTTTGCAAAATATTTTTTTTTAATTACATAACAGTTTTGTTTGGTTTTGTTAATGGAGAATGCAAATGCAGTTTAGGAATGAATCCCAGACCATTCCTAAAAATCTACACCTCTATCTGCATTGTAAGACAAGAGTCAGTACTGTTTTCAGTATCAGACTAAGTTTCTTTGACAAAATAGTTTCAATAATGTGTATATATGCTTGTTTGAGCTGTGTGTAGTGGTTTACCTGCATGGAGAATGAGAAGAATTAAGGTGGCACTTTTCTGCTTCCTTTGTGTAGATAACAGATATACCTGATGAGTAGGGGGAACAAACCACGTAGTGTGGGGAATTGGGTGGGAAGGGAAGGTCTTGAGGCATTTCCTAAACCTGGTGATTCCTAACTTTCCACAGCACTAAAATGTCACATGTATCAGTATTCCCCGTATAGAACATGCTTCATTTCTAGCCTCATAAATGCACAGTAACCTTTTCAGATGGAGATAAAGGTCTTGCCTTTCAAGATAAGAATTGAGTCCTGTCTGCACCATCTCATAGTTCTGCAGCTTTCTTCATTTAATGTTTGCTCTGTGTGTTGGAGGACCACACTGCAGTGTAGAGGCTGCAATTCTGCACTTTCTCATCTTTAAGTAGACAGTACAGTTTGGGATAGTTTATTCCTAAAATGGAATTCATTTACAAGAGTGTATTATTTTTATATAGTCTTTTCAATTTTTTTATCTGGTTATTATCAGGGTAAAAGCTGACATGTTTTCTATGGCTGAGATTCCAGATTTAGAAAGTATGTCTAAGGTATTTAAATATTATGGATATATTGATTTATGTAGCTCCATGGTGAGTAGAAATACACATGTACGAATATGCTGGCAGAATTTAGTAGTGTAATTTTTCTCTAACACACTGAGAAGAAATGATCTAAACTTTTTCTACTACAAAATATTTGGAGCTTATTGTGTGCTTATTATGTGCTTATTGGGCTCTTCTAAGAGAAACAGGTTTTGTCATTAATATTGCGAAGAATTTGAATTCAGACATTTGTTTTTTCCTCACTGGGTCAAAACTGAGAACATTAAAAACTCCTGTCCCTCACCTCCCCTGCTCTTGCCTCCAAATTCACTTTCATTAGATTTAGGCTGGATTTTGTTCTGGTTTAGTGTGTTTCATTCACTGTGCTGGGAATGGGACCTCTTCACCAGGAGCAAACTTCATCCTGATATTTACTACAGGAAGATTGGGTAGCCTGATTGTTTTGATGGACCATGTGGCAATTGACTACTGTATGATGCAGAAATGGAAATTTAATGCCTAGTTATTCAGATTTCTGCTTGTTCTTATTTATTTGTATTTTACTCAGCTACCTGAGATACACATAGTATCACACAGAAATGCTCAAAGAGAAGTATGAAGGAAACTGGCTAGAAATAACAGTGATGGCCTTGATACCACCTGCGTTAGAGGCCAGATCATACCATATTGGCATTGCCTGGTGACAGGCAGTGCTGCACTTCCACAAGGTTTGAGGAGCATGTTTGGAGGCTCTGCTATGTTTGCTGTGCAGTGCACTGCTAAATCAGGTCTCCTGATCGCTGTTTCTAAGGAGGTACAATATATTGTCTACAGCCTGAGGTGTGTTTTCCTTCCTCCTGCCTCTCCAGATTTTGGTGGGATTGCTTACACTGCTGTAGTGCCTGCAACCCAAAAGCAAGACAGGTTTTTTTTCCATCCCAGCAAACATCAGGATCATGTCCCTGCAATGCTGGTCAATGCAGAGGGAAGCCAGAGGGGACAATGCTTTGCTTGAAGAGATCAACATCTAAAGATGAGGTGTAGCAAGTGTGTGCAATTGTTGATGGGAATAAAATAGGGATGAAGGGTGAGTAGAATAGTGGAAGATGATGAGCAAGCAATTAGATAGACTTAGTTTTATGGAATAACTCAGCCCTGACTTACCTTGGTTGATTGTAGGAAACAAATCAGACAGTAAAATAGAGCTAATCTCTGTTCTTAGTGGTTACTAGCTGGGAAAGCCCTGTAGGTTTTGTGGCAGAATTGGAGCAGATGCACAAAGGGATGTCCTTAAAAAGGAATATAGTCAGGGCATTGTAAACAGAGGACAGTAGGGAAAGATGATTTAAATCAAATGCTCATCTGAGGCTACTGAAGGACTGTAGAGTAGTAAACAGTGCATTGTGTAGGAAAGTAAGGAGGAAAAAAGTCGATGTTTGTGTCTCATATTTCTGATCTGATACTTCTGTATCTGATAGATGACTGGAACATGCAGCATTAATGAATACTTTGTGTGAGTAGTTGCGGCTTTTCTCTGTCGTGCCCCGGACGGTGAGCAGGAAGGCTGGAGCAAGCCCGGGAAGTGGGGTGTGCGTGTGTGCAAACCATGTTTCCTCCCGCTTGAGGAGCAACTGTTGAGTTGAAAGAAAAACAATGGCTTCTAAATGTGACAGCCCGTGCCAAAGGAGCCTGCTTCTCGTCACAGTGCGGACTCAGATGCAGGGCTTCAGACAGCTGTAATCACAGCACAGGGGTGAGGGGGGGCAGACAGCAGAAGGGGGACACCCAGTCCATGTGTGTTTTGCCTTCTTCACCTCACCAATGGGGGAAGAAGAAGCCCTGGTGCTACAAGAACATTTTAGGAGACTTGAGAAATAGGTTTTAGTCAGAAGTGTGGGGCCAAGGCAGTAGTGTTGCCCATTTTCCCCTCAGCCATGATGTTCAGGAGGATCTTGTCTACCATGAAAACCCTAATAATAAATTTTGACGTAAATATACCTGCTCATTCTTGAGCCTCACAGGCACGTGTCAGCCACAGACTTCCAAGTATTTTAAAATATAATTATTTGTGATCACAAGAAGGAAATAGCAAGGTCATTAGGGGTGCCTTAGGAGTGGGGGGATGCTTGGCTGGGAGAGGAGCTGTTGGTGGCCTGTTGGGTTAGTCTTGCTGGGAAGTGAAACATGGCTTAATTAATTGCATGAGGTTTTCTGTTGTCGGGTTTTTTTCTTCTCCTGAAGACACTCTCAAGCTTTCCATCTTCTGAGCACAGCAGGCATCTGCGCGATTACTGCGGCATGGTGCAAAGAGACGTGGGGAGAAAGTGTTGACTGGGCAATCCTGGCAAACATTATTTAAACCATTGGAGAAGTGCAGCAGATTGACTGCCCGACTGTCACTGCCGATAATGCTGCTTGTAGAGCTTGTCAGCATTCCAGTTTCACATTTTATAACCATTTAATTACTGCCTGCATTGAATGTAGCTGGAATTCACCATTGCAGCTAATGCTATGGAAGTGCACTGTAAACTGTAAGAACGTGGAGAGTATCAAGGAGGCAGCCAGGCCGTAATGAGTTTGCTCATGCTGTTAGGTAGAGTCTCTGTAACAGCCCCAATAACCATTCTGTTTGTTTTGTCTTTTGTTTGTTTGGTAGGTAGGTTTTGTTTTGGCTTTTTATTTGTTTGGTAGATTTTGTTTTGGCTTTTTAGCTTTTGTTTGTTTTGGTTTTAGGATATGGTGTCCTTTATGTGATGGTTTTCTTTTCCATTAAATCCACAATCCCTTTCTCAAAACTTAATTTGACCGTATGTGATTACATATATTTAATCTTTAATTTTCTTCTAGCTCCCCATGAGGAGTGGTGGCGGGCCATGCCATGGTCTGGCACAGGCACGTCACTGCTGTTTTATCAGAGGCTTCCCTTTGTGTGGAGCGGTGCAGACCTGCTGCCGCAACTTGATCTGACTGTGGTGGATGCTGAACTGCTGTGAAGTGATCTGAAAACACTGATGTGTAGCGAATGTTCTGAATGCTGTAAAGAGATTTTGTCAGGGAGGCAATATTTCTATGTAATGCTAGATAGTTAGAACTTCTGGCATGAACATGTTGGCGTCATTCACTGTAGTTCCACATGTCTGTCGGGGGATGCTTGCTCCTGTGCTTTCCCATGGGGACAGCTCTGCAAGCTGCAGAACAGAGGTCCAGAGCAGCATGTGCCGCAGCACAGGGTGCTGCTGGGGTGGGAGAGGTGCTGGGGTCCAGCATCAGCTGCTGCTCCCTGTGTGCACAGTTGGGCACGGAGCAAAGGGGAAGTGGGTGAGGGCAGCTTGACGCAGCAGCGGCGGTTATCTCTCTTCCTCCTCTTTTCTGTCCTTCCTCTCCTTTACAGCAGAGTTTAGAGGCTGCTGCTGTGGGAGGGAAGGGGTAAAAGGGAAGATGAGGTGTTTTGGGCAGGGAGAGGAGAAATTGGCACTTGCTGGGGTGGTGAGAGAAGCATGTGCAGGATGTGCCCGTTGGACAGAGGCAGGGAAGGGTTTGAGGCAGATGCTGGCATGAAGGGGAGACTGCTGCTGATCAGTTCCTGGCAGAGGAGCAAATCCAGCTCTGGTCCCAGGGGTTGACGGGGTGGGATCACTGTGAGCAGGTAACAGCTTCTGAAGGGATGAGGAGCCAGGAATCTCTAGATGTATAACAGCATCCTAGGATGTGTCATCTGTTGAGGAGATGCTTGCATATGGGTATATATTCGCAAAGGTCTATATATTACTATATTGTCTTGCATATATATAGGTGCTCTGTCGCTACTAAATTATCTTCTAAACACTTCCATTGAAGAGGGCTTTCTGGCCATTGATCATGAATTGAGCACAAACGCTATAAGCCACAGAGCGTTGAGCCAGGTCTAGTGGTTGTGAACTAAACTGAGGTGAGGGGATTATGTTCTCAATCTGGAAAAATCCCATGAGTCTTCCAGTCCTGCCTCTGAAGGAGATGATGATTTGGCCCTTTGGTGAGCTGAGACAAGGCAGCACAATATAAATGGTGTGAAATACAGTCTTGAGGAAGCTGAAGTGACCTAGAAGCAGTCTATTTACTGGCGCATACTTCTGAACTGGTCTGCCCTTTTTGTGGTAAATAGGCTTCTTACACTCTCTAATCTATCATATGTTTAATAAAATGCATGATACATGACAGAATAACCCTTAGTTAAACAAGGCGTGTATACATCAGTTCAATATTTTCAGCTCCTAACTTCTGCTAACTAGTGGACCATAATTTACCTACCCAGGGAACAAGTTTCTGACAATTACGATGGAAGAAGACTTGTAAGTATCACTGGCATACCTCTGCTATTAGCTAGTTTAAAATCCTTTCCCAGCTCCCCATCTTATTTTCTTAAATGCAATAACAAACCAGGCAGATTGGTTTTAGCGTTCCTTAAAAGTTCTGCTTTAGGCTCTCAGTCTGCCACCAAATTTACTTCAGCCTCTTACAGCCTCTGCAAGGGAAGCAACTGCAGAAGTTGTCTTTACAGGGTTGGAGAGGAGTACGGTACGAATATTGTTTATCAGTTTCTGACATTTGCTCAAATCTAGAGTTTCAAAGTTGTCCTTTAAAAACTGGAGCACAAACCTTATTGCCATACTATGGCAGTAAGCCCAAAGGTCAGCTTAGTTACGTGAGTGATCTCTTCAGAGATGCATCGACAATATTCTGATGGCATTTGGTGTGCAAGATGAGAGAAGAGTCGCCCTGACTGTGGGGACACAGGCAGGCTGGTGTTTGTGATCTGCGCTGAGGCATGGTCCTCTATGGCAAAGTCAGAACTTCTTTCTGTGGTTCCATTTGGGATATCTCTTGGTGAACTGCAGTTCTACTCATGCAGCTACCTGCCAGGGTTAGCTTTCCTCCCACTTCCCATTCTTTCCTTCGTTGTAGACTATTCATATCTTCAGCTTTGACCACTGGACCTGAGCTAATTCCCACTGGATGAACCCAGTGGCATTAGCAGAAGTTGTAAGTGACCCTGAGATCAGAAGCCCTTTGAGGCAGAAATTGTTCTTGTTTTCTTTTTCTGCTGTGCCCATCAGTGCTGCTGTTAAAGAAAAGTAAAAAAAAAAAGAACGAAAAAAGAAATAAAAAAAGCACTGATACTGAATCTGGTTGTGCTCTCTGCAAGTAGCAAGAGAGACCCGCCCTTGAACTAAATAAAGCAAACACAAGCCTCAAGCAGATAGTTATCCCTGTTGTGTATCCCCAAGCCTCTGTAAAAGCATACATAATCTGGATGGGAAGGAAAGCCCCTCTTTTCAAAGGTACTCCCACACTAGAGCATAAAGAACACAAGTTATGCTAATGGCAAGTATACACATACACCATGCTTGACTTTCAGGCTCCCTCCACCTTGCAAACTTGTTTACTTTTGCAACAAGACTCAGGACTTACAAGACAGAGTATAGGGACACTTATACAGGGAGAGAGTTTTTCCCTTTTTTAGGATTTGGCTTGAACATGTGAGACCAAGCCAGCAAGTGTGAGGTTCAGCAGAGCTGTAGTTAATCTGCACATGTACTGGGGACTTTTCTTGGCATTACATGTGCCTCAAGTCTGTGCCCCCTGTCCATAGAGGCCGTGGTGGCCATCCTCATCTGGCTAGGTGCTCCCAGTTACTTGAGCCGCCCTTGCTTCAGACAACACTTTTATATCTATATAATCTATATCATCTACATCATCTCTGTGGATCAGCAGAATTCAAGCAACCACTCAAGGGCAAAAACCTCTTATGCCTGAGGTAGTGCTGAAAGCTCAAGTTCTGATGGAATCCCTGCATGGGAAGCAGCAGTGATAACAACCAGGGAAAACTCTTGCCACTATTAATTGCAAACACATCCTAGCAACTGTATCACCCTACTCATATTTCCTTTTCTTCCTCTTGTTTTTCTAGTGTTTTTACAAACAGCACCTGCTACTGCTGTCTCCGTTACAGGGGAATACAACACAGCTGTAACAACACTAGGAGATACATGCATGATTTCTACCGTAGGCTCTTCTGCCTGCTTATTTCCTTGTCATGTCCCTATTGTCTCTTAACTTGTACTTGGTTTCTAAGCTCCTTGGGAGGGGACCAGCTTTTTGTTCTGTGTTTGCACAGCATCTGAGGCTGTCATGCCCTGGTTCTTTGCTAATCCTGGTGAGTGCTCCAGTAGTACAAATGGCAAGTAAATTTGAGATACAAACAAATTAGCATTCTTGTCACTGACGAAATAAATGGTTTTCTCTGTGATGATTTGAGCTGGAGTTGCATTTCATTACAGCCCTTTGAAGCTCAGCTGGGAATTGCCAGGTTTCTTTTCCAGCCTCTGTTATCAGCCTCCTGTACCAGTTGACCAAAAAGTACTTGGCAAGCAGATCGCAGACTCTGAAAAACAATAGGTTGTACTATTTTAACCTGGCTTTGACCTAACCTGGAACAGTCAAAACTGGCATTTGGTGTAGTCCGCAAATGTGTTTTGATGTGCCGAGTCAACTGCGCTTGCTGTTCAGCAGCTGTTGAGAGCAACCTGGGTCTGCTTGTCCTGCAGAGAGGTGGGGACCATGCTGGCCCCAGCATTGGCATGGTACCAGGCAAGCCTTGGTAATTCTCTGTAAAAAGGTTTGAATGAAGCAGGAATTGCTTTGTCCTTAAATTGAAGATTAATGTGATTTTTTCTGGGGCAGAAAACATTGCTTGTTTTCTGGATGGATACAGTGTCCACTGAAACAGGATTATATTTACATTATTATTGCAGGGCGATCTGTGAAATAGGCTTTCTATACTACAGTAAAGAGCCATGACCCCTCGCAGAGTTATCTTTTAAGCTGCATGCTAAACCCATGGAGGCTTATGGCTCAAAGCTAATGGGGATTTAACTTCTCACTGAACAGAATTTGAGGCCTAACCCTATTTAGATGCTCTTTGCTCTATTGATTAAATGCCCAGTCCACTGCAAGAAACCTAATAGAATCATAACTATATAAATTTTCCATCTGACAAAATGGGTGCTGGGGACACTCCATGCAATATTTATTAGAAAAGGAGTTTCATCTTAAAAAGACATTTTAAATCAAAATGTCAATTCAAAGGACTGTTTGTTTGTAGAGAAAGAAGTGAATTTGAATGAGAATGTATTTTTCAGAGCAACCCACAAAACCATTTCATGGGGGAAAAAAAAATCAGTTTCTAAATTGAGGATTTTAATGAGGATTTTCACTGCTTCTCTTGTTCCCTGTGTTCACTAATTCATTTCTGAGATCCTCTTTGCAGAATAGTTTTAAATGATGCTGTTTCAAAATAAGAAACCTGCTCTTTCCCCACCCTCAGTCTTTCTCTTCACCCCCAAATTGTATTATGCACTGGAGTTTCAGGAGGACTCTGTTCCATCAGGGAACATCGGCATTTTTTAAGATAGAGTAAGGGGGTGAGAATAGAAGAGCTGTCATCTTGGTAAGAGACTTTGAGCTGCAAAGAGCAGCACATGATGCCATGATCCCGTGGCAGCACAGCTGGGTTTCAGTTGGTCTCTTTGGGGCCTGCAATTCTGAGAATTTCCTATGCTTTCTGAATACCTTTCAGCCAGTGCTAATGACTACTGTGCTTATTCTTTAATTGGTGTAGTTTGTTAGGGTTTTGGTGGCTTATTCATAGAGAAAACCATAATCCCTGGGAGAAAAAGGCTCCATTCAAATGGAAGCCCAAGCACCAAGGTACAAGGATGTGGCTTAATTGTCCTTCTCTTTTTGTAGTCCTTGCTGAACACAGAGTTCTGCTTCCTCCACCTCTTGAAATACAAGGAGTGGTGTCATGTGAGGCCTTGTCTTCCTTACAGTGCCCCAGTGAGCAATCTGTCTGCTTCAGGTGGTTTTCTCCTAGCCTGTAGACCAGCAAGGAGATAGGGTGTAGAGCCAAACCTCAATCAGGTCTGCCACTCTTCTGCTGTGGCAAATGTCTTTGGGTGAAGAAGGGGCAGTTTGAGTTTCTACTTGGATTTCAGAACCAGGTAAAGGTGGTCTTGAGCTAACATTATGCCACGTTGAAATAATAAAAATAGAATTGCTACATTATACCCACCTCTGATAAGAAAAACTCATCCCAGTTCCCTATGATCAATTTAGGGACCTCCTTGGATTTGTGTTTCTTTTTTCTTAGTTATATAGAAGTCTTAAGGCTACTGTACAGATTTTCTTATGCCTCGTCAGAGGAGCTTCTCCTGTTGAACTGTAATGTTGCTGCAGCCTAGGGATGGTAGTTTTTGATGGAGCGAGTTGATTCCTGTGGGCTCACAGTGTAGAACTGGCTGCATGCTTCTCCAAATTTACCAAACTTTGTTATGCCCAGTTTAAATCAGAGAGGAAGAAAGAGATAGGCAGGCACACAGGCATTTACTTGGACACAAGTCCAAGTCACTGAACTTCAGTAGTGTTCAAATTATATTTCTCAATCTGTCTATCTAGTTGTATTTGTATGCCTGTATGGTTATAGATATAATGATATTTATAATCACTGGCATTTGAGTGTTCTGGATATGGCCATTGCTTTCTCCTGTTGGTAAGGTTGCAAACTAAAAGATTCCCCAAAATAAGGTCTTATGTGGAGATCTGATGCCTGTCAATGGATAGCCTAGCCCCAGGAAATACAGCAAGTTCTTAGCTGAATGAGTGCCTTGAGTTTGTTCATTTTCAAAGCTCTTGGTGTTGTCCAGTGAAGAAAGAAAATGATGAACTTTGAAATTTTGCAAGTGGTTACAGCTCTGCTAATCAAAATAAATCCTCTTGAAAGGATCTTGGAAGGTCTTCAAGGTCTTCCCATAGGGAGAAGACTGTAGGCATTGTGAATCTGGTTTTCAGTGGCACTGGGATCCCTTTGGGCTGTTTAAAAATGAAAAGTCATAAAGGTGTAGAAATTTAAGTTTATTGCAGAGAACTCTGTCACTGACTTACTGCATGACTTTGAGGAAGGCATTTTAACTTGTCTGCGTCAGTTTAGCCATCTGTAAAACAGGTACAATCATACACAGCATAATAATTTCCCTCAGTGAGTGCCATTTTCAGTCTATCCTGTACTACTTAATGATTTGTGTGACTGCTGAAATAACACCAAGCTCTAAAACCGTAATGCCCTTATGTATTTTTCACATAATCACTAGTGGTTGAATTATTTGTTCTGACACTTGAGATTACTCATGTAAATAGAAAAATTACAGCATGCTGGCGATGCCAGACACCTTGAATTCCATCTGACTGTGTGGGTGATTGGAGAGGGATCTATAAATACTAACAGAGGGGAAACAACAAGCATGAGCAGCACATGAGAAATTCTGAATCAACTTATTCCTGAGATTTAGAGAATTTTAGAGATTTAGAGATTTTAAAGTTGAGCAATCTGGTCTAGTGGAAGGTGTCCCTGCCATGGCAGGGCGTTGGAACTGGATGATCTTTAAGATCTCTTCGAACTCAAACTATTCTGTGATTCTGTGATATAAAATGTCAGTATTGGTAGGAGATGGTCCTTAGGAATCTGAATACTGCAAGTCCACTGAAGAAATGTATTTTGCTCCATTTCCATGCTTTATGTGAAGCCATGTTTTTCTGATGTACTTTGAGTAGAGTTACAAGCAGTATGATGACTTAATCCTAATATCATGGGACTAAAATCTACTTTTTATCATTTTTTAACTTCTGAAGCATTCTGCCTTGGAGACAAGCAGAAGCTCCGGTTTGATTATCAGTGAGTGACTCACAGGTCCCACAATGCTTTTTCTCAAAATGTGACTGCTAATTTTCATGTTCAGCTCCCAAATTGCCTGTTACAGATGTTTTCCACTTCCATTATGAAAGATTTGCATAGTTCTGATTGTGGAGTTCATAATGTCACACAGTGATGTAGCGAGTGAGCTGTGCCATGTTTTAAATAAAACTGTAGTAAGTTATATAGCTACTGCTTGCAGGTTTTGAGAGTAATCTTTGAGTTTTAGTTTATTAGATAAGGGCTGTTAGTTCAATGTAGCTGCTCCCTGTTCTCCACTGAGTAGTATTTCTTGTGAGTACATGCTCTTCAAGATAGTATCAGTGTCTCCTTCTAGATAAAGCCGTAAGCATTTCCTTTTTAACCAAACATTGTACTTCTGGGGTTTACAGAGGATTTACAAGCTAAAATCTGTCTGCATTTATTTTGGGGGAGTATGTAAAGTTTTTGAAGACAAGTGAATAGCTTATGGGACCTTGCTACTAGAATTCACACATTTATCATTACTGACATATCAAAAACCAGAACTGAATACATCTGGTTTATTGTAACAGAAACTTTGAAATTTAAAATGAACTAAATCACTTGAAGGAAACTGTAACGAATTCCGTGTAGTAGGTATGAGTAATGGAAATTATAACGGAAAGTATTGAGCAATGTCAACTGTAAAGAGTCTGCATTTAGATTATTATTAAGTTACTGGTCTGAATTTTTTCTGTACCAGATTACTGACAACCTGTGATTGCTTTTGATCACTCCATCAGCTCAAGTGCTAGAAAGTGTCATATATTCGGACCTTTGAACCAGACCAGTGATCCAGCCTTAGGCTTCATTGTGATTCTGCGTCAATCAGTTTTGTGCCTGCTTAGTTTTTGTTAATCTATTTTTAACAGAAACCAAAAAATCTCACCCTGACATAGAAACTAGTCCTGTTTCCTAGTCTCAAATATGAACTTTATTATTAGAACTGAGTAATGTAACTCACAAAGGAGCTGAAAGGAGGTGGCTAGCAGTGATGGGCTCCCAGTGACATCAGGGAGAAGTGGCTGAGAAATGCTGTCTGCAGGTGAAGCTTTCAGGCTGTCTCATATAGACCAGAGGGATCTAAGTTGTGTGCTCTGCTCATCCTTACTCTATATGGAGTATAAAACTGTGGCTTTGTGGAGGAATGAACAGGGATAAATACTTCTTAGGTTTTGCAGTTGACAAAATTGATACACTACATAAGATAAGAAGACATTTAAAGCCTTCATTCCCTAGAAACATTTACATTGAAGAAACTCAGAAGGGGTTGAATGAATGTTTGCTGAAGGGGAACATCAGGCTGGGGAATCAGTGGCTGAATCAGCCTGCATGATAGACAAAGTCTCAGGAAAGGATACAGGAAAAGTAACTCTCTGAAGAATTGTTGGTGTTATACGGAAGTATGGATGGCCCAGGAATGTAATATCCAGCTCAAAGTGCTAAAATCAGAGCGGAAAAGGGACCTCCCAGGGTGCAGATTGGAAGAAGGCATCGGCAGGGGCTGCCCTTGCCTCCTTTCAAGACTCACCACTGAGTTTCCTCTTACAGTTTCTTGACTTCTAAGACGCCTTTGGTGGTGTGTTACGTTTTTTGAAACCTGCTGTGGGTAACACAGTGTGACTGGTCCCCGTGCCCTATTAGGGGTATTAAACCCTGAGGTTTCACAGACTGCACTTTTGCATGGCTTCCAGAGAGCACCCAGTTGTCTCCCATTTTCTCCTATTTGATGGGGGCATGGACATGCTGATCCCTTGGTCTGCTGTCTGGACCTCAAGTCTTCTTACCTCATTGACAAAGAAATTCTCTTAACCGTGCAAATTGCTGATTGCAAGGTGCTATGAACAAGGACTGCCTTCATTTTTTGGGTGCAAGTGTGTGATGGTGCTTACAGCACTGCTCCACCCTTTTTATAAAAGCAGCTGCTAATTTAAAGTAACACTTTGAAGTATTCTTTAAATTTTTCAAATGCAATTGTTGTCTCTTCCACCCAACTTGTCTGTAGCTCACTGAAAGCTTGGACTTGAAGCCTGGTTGCTTACCGGCAGCCTTTTAGCACCAATTGCTAATGCCCTCCCTTCAAGTAAAGTTCATCTTAAAGATGTATTTGTCTCCTGGATCTTTCTGAAGTTACTCTTTCAAAACACTCATTCATGTCTTCCATATAAAAAATGTAATAAGCGCATACACTGTATCTATTTTAAAAAGGATTTTAAAAGCAGCCCATTAAAAGTTAGATCCAAGCCTGTCTCTTTAAGGGATGAACAACATACACCGAATTCAGCTGAATTAATTTTAAATCAGCAGAAAATGGTAAATTCAGCTTAGTATCACTGCCGTATGAGAAATGTCCAAAGCATAAAGAGGATTTGTATTCTCACAAGGTGTGTATTTTAACGAATTTGTATCATCTCCCAGAGGTGGAAATCTGATTCTCTTGGCAGATCAAGAGGTTTACTATTTCCAATCTCTTTCAGCGCAGGGGAAAGCAGATGATTTAATGGATGTTGCTTGTCTGAATGTAGTAGCAGATGTTTCTGTAGGAAATGGAGTGGAAACACTCTCAAGCAGGATTGTTGACTAGTTTTTGGTTTATGCCCCCATTAAAGCTGTTGAAAGGGTCATGCGACACATTTTCATGGATGATCTGATTAATAAACTCTTTTCTTCAAGTATTTGGTCTCAGTTTTGATGATTGCAGCAGCAGCTGGACAGACTCTTTTCTCATTTTTATACATGTGTCTTCACTGTAGGTTTGCTCATGGTTAGTGGAAATTTGATCTCATAACGTAAAATCTAGCAGGCAAATTCTAGTGTCATGATACTGAATTAGTTTTAATACAGTAGACCTTTCTCCAGCTCTGTTAATCTCAGTTCCATTGACAGTAGTATAAAATACTCTGCATTTATGTTGTCATTGCATGGGCACAGTTTGTAAATTCTGCAGCAAGACTTCTCCTTTCAGCTACAAGTAGCTTTGAAACCATTTGGGGCATTTTGGTTTGTGCCTTACCAAAAATGCTAGACTGCATTTTTCTGTGTTTGAATGTTTTATCAAGCAAAACTGCACAATCACGCTGAGTGATTGATTTGCTTGGCTGATCTGCCCTTCTGAAGGCCACATACCAGCAGTGATTACTTCTAGGTTTTGCTACCATCCACTTTTTTTAATTTTTGGACAGTATCACTTCAGCAGCTGTTACATGGCTCTGAATTATTCACTTGGACTTGTAGTGGTGCTGTCTACAACCTCAGAAGTGTTTGTCTTCACTGGTTACCTCCTTTCCATGTGGGAAGTGCATACCTGTAGGTTGGACCTCCTCCAGTTCTGCATGAGCAGCTCTTCTCAAATTAACCAAGCATCATTTTTTCAAGAAAAGTTTTGTATGCCATGCTGCCTTCAATACTCTTGCAGATGTTTTGGTGTGCTCACTTCAGCACAGACAAGTCAAGCAGCCCTTCCATACTGAACAAGCTGATAAAGCAATTGATCTCATTTTCGACTTGTGGGCTTGAGTGACTCCAAAGGTTGATTCCTACATGCAGTCTTAAAACGTCTTAAGTATGGTGGAGGGCTTGCCTAGCTTCTCATCTCTGGGCCATCTTTTACGCTGGCAGAAACTAGACCAGATGAAGGTGGATTTATGGGAACTTTGGAAAACTTAGCTTTAGGCAGCAGTAACGTTAGCACATCACTTGAAAATAGCCTCTAGAGGTTTCTGGGTGATGTCTTCTATTTATCTTTGGTAGCTGTCTTTGCATACTTAGGAGAGAACAAATGCATAAAGAGGGACTCCATGCTTTTCCTCAGCAAAGGGGAATTCCTTGATCATCATTCTTCAAGCAGCAGATTTGGGTATGTTGTTCCTTTTGCTTTCATATTGTAAACCTGCATATCCTGTCCTCATTCCTATAGTAATGAAAGAGCTGTTCTCGGGAGTGCTGGCTTCTCTTCAGTGGTCTTTTGTCTTCCCTCCTAGGAAACAGTTTGAATGTGTCAGAACGGTCCTAGTTCCTCAGAACTGAGTCTGGCCAAGAACCTGACCAAGTTGGTCTGTAGTATTTCTCTCATTAAAAGCCTGCTTCTTCCCCTCAGAAAAGTCAATTGTGAATGTAACAAAAGATTAATTGTGGAGACTTGGGATTTGGCAGAAGTGCATATAAATGAAGTGCTTTTTTGGAAGCTGTCTTGCAGATCAAAAAATAAATGCAAAGGATTTCAATGTGTATTAGTGGATTATTTAATTTGATTGCCACTTCCCTTCCTCTTCACTTTGTGGGGAGGGGTACTCCGGAGATTGGAATTTTAATTACTTGACCGCAGTTTCTTATTAGTGTGCACCAAAAGGGTATGGATCATTAATTAGTACTGAATATAAGGATCTCTGAGGTTGAGCTGTAGTATCAAATGGATGAGTCTAGGCAATGCTCGACTGAAATTATAGTCTATCAGTAAATTGAGTTATAATAATGAAACCATTAGATTCTTTTCTCAGTCCCTGAATGTTAGTTTCTGTGTTTGCAGAGTACATTCTGGTGGGCTTAAGGAATGTAGTATTTTGATAAAATATATATTTAATATTTTTATATATATTAGACATATGTACCTATTCTGGAGACATATATATACATACATGCCTATAGAATAGTTATACATATTTCAGAGTTGTTATACAGTGGCATGTCTTATTTAATGTTATTAAATGTTTTGGGGGTTTAACCTATGAGGTAGTTTCATTGGCAATATATAAAAACAGTGTTCTGTATAGCCTGTTTCTCTTTCAGTTGGTACCTGGATTTGTGCTACTGTATCCAAAGGGAAATCTAGCTCTTGAGTGTAATGGTCTGAAAACAGAATATTATCCACATTATTACTTTAATGTCCGATAGTCGGTATCGTATTTTTTCTGTTTTTAAAACTCGATGATGGAAGTGACTTGTATAACTTCATTTATACATTAACTTTGCTGCAAGATTCCCAGATTGTGCAGTATGGAATAGGAATGTGCCTGTAATACATGTTGGTATCAACTTGTTTTTTACTATGTGGATTAAGAACTGGTTATGGACAGGCTGCAAAATGCAGACACGTGTGGGGTCACCATAAATTGCTGTGTGTGTAGTAGGGTTACTGGTGCATTGCTATAAGCCAGAGTGTTCTGCAGTATTTGCATCCAGAGTTTAGAGGTAAACAGGAAATAATTGCTGATAAAACTTATGAATCATCTGGACACCATGTGCCTTATTTCAGCTAAATTTATAAACTGGACTTTGGTTATGGACATGTAATTATGGATGTTGATGGAGCAAATGGAAAACAGTGGCTCTGAAAATTTAAATAATACAAAAAATTATATAAATGGATCAGTTCTGCCACTGTTCCACTCCCATATTCCAAATCCATTTATATGTATCCGTCTGGGAGCTTTTAAAATATGAAACACATTTGAATATTCAAGGGCCATAAAGTCTGGGTTGTAAGACCCAGCAGAATTCAGCAATGAATATGGAGAGCTGGACTTGTATTTAGTTGGAAGTAGGAAGTAGTTAGAAAAGTAGTAAAATCAATGTGGTTTTTGACAGAAAACCTATATTCACTTTATTTTGCAATTATTTACAGGATGATGTTCGGCAGTTTACCTGTATGTTAGTGGGTCATGTAAGTCTCTGGGGCTGAGCAACCATCTCCTTTGAGAGTCTATAGAAACTAGATGTCTGGGAGTTCAGTATTTGGCAGGAGTTTTCATAGTACATTTTTCCTCAAGGTAATTTTCTTGGCTTTTGCTGTGTTTGAGACTTAGTTTGTGGAAAAAGGGTTGTGTTTCTGCGCTCTCCTCCTGCTCCTGCTTCCTCTTTCACAGGAGTTTCTGAAACAGTGCAGCTGCCTGACACAAATTCACTGGTGCGTCGCATGGAAACTTGGCTTCTTGGCACATGGAAGGAACCGTTCTTTTCTTCTGTCCCCGTCTCTGGGGAATTAAATTCACATTTTGTGTTCCTGCTTAGGTTTAGAGCCAAATTTTTCACTTCAGCTTCCTTCCTCCCCCTGCCCCTCTCTCCTTTCCTTAATTAAAAGATGCTCAGGTCGAGTGCATATAGCTGCAGCTGAAAAAGGATGAAAATAGCACAAATGAAATAGCTACACTATTGAAACCTGGACCTTTATTTAGCCTCACATCTGCTGCCATGTCACTGTAATGGAGTTCAAAAGCTGACTGGATTACATTTTTCAACAGATTAATTCATAATCTCTAAATTTAAAGGGAACAAATTTTTGTTTGGAGTCAAACATGATTTTTTACTGCTTCAGCTGTTCTTTCCATCTAAGTTAATGACAAAGTCATATTCATTCAGCGTAGACAGGAATAGATTTACTACATCTGTATGTGTTCAGTCTCTCTGTTTCCCAGTCTGTGGGTACATCCAAACTGAGATGCTGTCTGCTAAAACTAATACCTGTATGACACTAGCTAAAGGGGCTTATTTTCAGCATCTTTGAAAATCAGCTAATTTATGGAGTACCCAAGCATGAGCACTGGTTGGTTTTGAGAATTACGTGACGTGGGTTTTTAGCTAATGGACTTCAGACAGGTGTCTACAAAAAGATCAAAAAATCAATCTCAACACATTTTGCCTTAAATAGTTTCTGGAAGCCTGGAAGAATCCCGTGCCAGCTCTCCCCTGAGCAGGGGAGAAATTAATTTCAAAAATTACTTGGAATAGTATGCGGCAAAGAAATCAAAACAGCATTGTTGGGTAGGACACTATTTCTGATAAATCACAAATAATGCTTCTCACAGAGGACTATCCTGTAAAATACCTAAACATGTAAGTCCTTATAGTGGAAGTTAACAGATTTTTTTAAAAAGAAGAAATGGCAAGATGTGCACTAAGGATTTTTAGAGAAAAGATAGCAAGAGATGCTCACAGAGCCTGGACTCTAGTTTTGCACACTCTTGGTAAAGCGGCTATGAAGTGCCTTGAAAATAGTGCTGCTGAAATTACTGTATCTGTGGTTTTGGTAGAGCTGTTATGAAGTGCCTTGAAAATAGTGCTGCTGAAAATAATACTCACCTTATCTGTGGTTTTGACAGAAACACTGTTATTCTTCTCTGCTCCTCTGAATACTTCCCTTGCTTTCACTTTGAACTTAAAAACGTCCGTCTGCTTTCCCTAATTTAACCTCCTTCACCACAGCGCCCTTTGGTAATTTACCCATCTTTTTGTTACTCAGTTGTTCCCAGCTTCTTCAGCCAAGCTCACATGATGATCTGTATGGTTTCCTTGAAGTTTTCTCTCACAGCATTTTCATAACTTTGTAAGTTCACAGTGCTCCTGCCATTTTCAATTCATGTTGTTGCAGTTTGAATTATGGGTACAATTGAGGGGCAATAGCCAGTTAGGCAGCCACAGCTGTGTACATTGGAGGCACACGTTTAACCAGGGTGCTTAAATGTGAGGTCTTTTCTTGGTCGAGGTCTGTCAGGTTTGTGAAGGAGGCTGGCTGGCAGATTTGCCGAACACATGAAAAGCAAAAGCAGAATTGATCTTGAACTGCTTAAATAATTCAGAAATAAAGGGAAATTCAGAAAAAAAGGGAAAATTATGCAATATTTGCCTGCATAAAGAGACTAATATGAAGTATGAGTGTAAAAGAGGTATTTTTGAATACATTAAAAATCATTTGGGAATCCTACATTCACATTCCCTATCCACACTGGAAAAAAGCATTGGAAGAGGCTGAGAAGAGATCTAATCTGACACCTCCACTCCCACTCAGTGGAGAGTCAGAGTCAGGCTCAGACTCAATTTCATTTCCCCAAGAGAAGGCTAAGAGGTGTACTGGTTCTTGTTTATTCCATTTATATGTCCAACTAGATCAGCTAAAACTGCTTCTCCGGAAGCAGAAATAGCTGTTGAGATCAATGGCGTGACAATGACAAGCGTGAACCAGAAATGAGATGTGAGCTTGCAGCTCTGGGAGTATCACTGGAACGTTTTAGGTACGGGAATAATACATTCACTGTCATTTTGTTGAATGTCTTTCTTAAAAACTTCCCTGTACCTCAGCCATGAGGTCATGGCTTCTCTGCATAGGAATGTCTGCATGGTGACTTGCAGCCTGTCAAGTAGAGGTTGTATGGCTCTCCTGGCCTTATACTAACTATATGTTGTTATGTCATCTATTCTGTTCTTTTCCCTTGTTTTACTCATTGCACCACACTGAGATTGGCAGCAGTCAGATCTCCATCTTCTCTATTTGCACAGCTTCCAATGCTGTGATGCTGGACAAGTAGAAATAATGAACAGCACTGAGGGTTGATACCAGCTCAAAGAACTCACATGGGATGCAGCTACTGAATATCCATTTGTTTATTGCTTTCCTTTGTATTTTCCTTTTCCACAGTGAAATACATGAGAGAAGCAACCCCCTATGTGAAGAAAGGCTCCCCTGTTTCAGAAATCGGGTGGGAGACACCTCCCCCTGAGTCTCCTCGCCTGGGTTGTGCTTCTACTGACCCATTGTCGCAGCTTTCGCTCTCCATCCACAGAGACAAGAAGACAATACCGCTCAAGATGTGCTACGTGACGCGCAACATGACAGTGTCAGACCCTGAAAACAGGTAAGCGGTGGATTTGCCTGGGGCTGGGATTTGCCCTTTTCAGCAGTGGGATTGGTGAGCAGGAGCTGCTGGTGGGCTCTGGACACACAGCAACCCCATGAAGATGGCTGGGCGGTGGTGTCTGAGCCATGTGGTGCTGGGTTCAGCTTTTGCGTTGTGCCAGAGAAGCTCTTCAGTGCAGTAATCCAACATTTTTATTAGAAATAGAATCTCAGGGGTTCGTTTTCATCCTGATGAAGTGTCTGCTTTTGAACTAAAAGACGCTGTACGCAGTAATTGGTTACATCCTCTGGGCTGTCGTAATCTAATTGCACTAAATTGCATTTTCTTTCCTTTTTCAATGATTATTATTTTAAGAATGGCCTGTTTTGTCCATTCAGTTCTGGGCATTTAAGTCAAGAATAGGAGAAAAGTTCCACTTACAAGACATTAATGGGGAATTTCTGTGACTTCTTGGGGTTTTTTTTATAATGTTAAAAATAGGATGCGCTCTTACCAGCTCTTATTTATAACATATGTGGAACAGCTGCACCACACCAGCACACTCTCTGATCCCTGCTCTACCAGCTGCTGATATAAAGGGACGAGTCAAGTCAATAACACAGACGTGATTCTTCCATCCAAATAATGGCCTTTTTGTTTTCCTACAGCGTGCTGCCTTGCCCAGAAGCTGGGTGTAATGCCTTTGATTCTCAGCACTTACAGAAGGATAAGGGGAAGAGGGGAGAGCAGAAGGGGGCTTGGGGAGGACGAGTTCCCCTGTAATCTCTTGCATTGCAATTCAGAAACTGTATCAGTATCTGTGTAATTTTCCTTCTTTCCTTTTTTTTTATATTTGACTTTCTTTTAAGTTCCCCCCCCCCCCATGCTTTATTGTTCAGTATTGCTTTACTTTGCTTCTGTTTTTCATCTCATTAAGTGGTTACCACCATAGTCAGTGATAACTGGCCACATCAGAAGTGCAATTTTAAGATAGTAGTTACCCAAGCAGTCTTTCTCAAGTTTAAATCAAGGTGGTTATTGATAGAGGTCACTATTTTTTTCATATATATGAAAAAATATATGTATGTGTGTATGCATATGTATATGTATGTATAGCTTGAGATGTTGAGGTTTGATGGGTGCATTGCTAGCCTGAGAGTTTGTAGTTCTCTCTGCCATGGAGTGTATTATAAAAATACCCATGCAGGTTGCATTGTTTGAATCAGCACCATGTAACAATGCTTTACACATGTTGACTTCATTCTTCCAGCATTTTCCCCCCCTTTTTCTGAACCGCATTGTAGTTCTCAGCTTCTGTCACTATCATGGTCCTCAGTTTTGTTTGAAGGCCAAGAGGACTGATTCAGAAGGACACACTCATTCCTCATGATACTTCTGCAACGGAGCTGACTTTTTCAAGGCGTGCTACAAATATGTGTGTTCTTAGGTGTAACTAGGAAGTAACGTGTGGGAGAGTCATATTGCTTGTTGTCATGGTTTTCATTTTTGTTGCTGTCACGTCCTGTGGAAAGAGTGACTTCTGATTTTTGCTGTAGTCCAACACAGTGCAGTGTACAGTCTAAGCCAAATTTTTCCATCTGAGCACACAGCACCTCACCATTGTGCTAGCTGCAGTGTAATAGCAGCATCCATCGATTCACATCTTTACCTGTTTCAGGTTTTTTTAACAATTCTGAATACTGGAACTGATATTTCTTAGTAGAAATGCTATTACAATGCAGCCACCGTTTCCCACTGGTATATATCAGTGGTGCGTTGACCCCAGCTGGATGTCGGGTGTCTTCAGAGCTGTTCCTCTGACACTCTCACTCCTGTCACTGGCTGCAGTTGTTCCTTTGCAGCAACTTTTCCCCTTCTTAAATATGTTATCCCAGAAGTGCTACCACCATTGCTGCTGGGCTCAGCTTTGGCCAGTGGTGTGTCCATCTTGAGCTGTCTGGAGTTGGCTCTGTCAGACATGGGGAAAGCTTCTAGCAGCCTGTCACAGAAGCCACCCCTGTAGCCCCGCTGCTACCAAAACTGCCATGCAAACCCAGTGCAGTATCCCAAGATGGTAATCTGATTCCACAAAAATAGTTTGATCTTCATTCACAGCAGAGCCCAAACCATGTCCTTACATGCTTATGACACTTCTGTTTCATAACCCAGTGACCTGACACACATAGATCTTATAACTGATGGTGTCACTTTGCTGGACGACTTTAAAGAGCACTGCTGACAGGCTGCCAAAGCATATGCTGTCCATAAAAGGACTCCTCAGGACTATAGCTGAGCTAATTTTCCTCTAAGCCCAAGCGTGGACATAGAAAACCTGAATTTTCCAGTGCAGGTATTACTCCAGTGCAGGCTGGAGATCATGTCATAGCGGGGTTGTGGGACCAGGCTGAACTAGTTTGATGTTCAGCATGAGAAGATACGTATGTTAAAGGACCCAGAAGGAAATACCTGCTTGTTGGCACTGAATCGTCTCCAGTTGTTAGAAAGATGGGGTGAAATGTGGGTTTAATGGGCATGAAGGAAGTTACACATACAGTTTTCCTACTAGACCTGGTAGCCCTGCATAGGTTTTCTGCTTGTTCTTGAAGAGTGGCCCCACTTAAGAGATTCTGTGTCTACTCTGCAGTGATTTGGGAGCAAAGTTAGGTGCTTTTAGAGCCAGCAGTTCTCAGATGTCTCTGTCACCTAATCTGTCTGTGGGTTCACTCTGAAGGAGGTAGGGGATTGTCTTATCTGTTACCCAATTAAAAAAGCTCTAAGATACCAAGAGGAAGATCCTTAATCCAAACCAATGCCAAACTTAGTGTATAAGACTTTTTTTTTTTAATAGTACAAACATGGTAACAGGAGAAAAGATGCAGAGCATCTTAGTGGCATCTGTGTCATTCTCCTCTAGACACAGGGGCCGTTGTTATATTTTAGGCTGAAAGAAACTAGGTTAAAAGAATTACTACTTAAATCTGTTCTTTTTACTCTTTTCTTGGGGTTTTTTTGCCAGAATTTTTACCGATAAGTGTCCTTGGTGGCAGCATTAAAGGTTAATGTCAGGCCTGAAAGGGGAGCATCCCCTTCCAGTGAAGGGACATGTGAGAGTGGTCTCAGCTAATAAAATCAATAAGCAGTAAATCTTACTGCAGAATAAAAAGATTTTCATCAACTTCTAATGAAGATATTAAGGAATAGGGGAAAAAAGTAGGTCTCTGAGGTGAAATCTGTTCTGTTGGTGCTTTTAAAGTCTTGGGACGTAATACAAAGGTACTTACATACACAGCACAGGAGACACAACATTCCGTGGAGGAATGAGGCCATGCTGCATGGGCTGGAAAGGTTTCCTCATCTGCCTTTGAAATCACCCTAAAATCCTCCTTGCATTTCATTCAGCCAAAGCCAGGAGTTGTGGGCCTGATCTGGCCAGCTCTTAGTGTGCACAGGTCACATTTTTCCACTGCCAGGAGTCCAGAGCAGTGTGATCCTTATAGGGAGCTTCAGCAGGGATCCAGTATTAAAGATGGAGTTACTCCATCTTTGGCAAGATTTGGCCCTCTGATAGGAAAGGTTTGCCTTGGTTTTGAAGCTAGGAAACATGAGCCAAGACAGATTCCCAGCAGCGTGGTGCTGGCTGCCAGCTGCATGCAGTGGCAGTGCTGCAGCAAGCACAGTGCAGCTTGTAGACTTCACACCAAGGACACGTGGAGAAACAGATAAGGAACTTCCTTTATCTGTTGTGCATTTCATGGTTGGACTGAGAATTACGATTGGAAGGTAGAATTGAGCAGGTACGTGTTAAAGGTGACAGATGAACTGGCTGGTATCAATTCATTCTGCGCTCTGCGCACTGAGCTGCATCTGGGAATTACCCAAGCTTCCCAAAAAGACAAGGAGGTGTAAGACAGACTGAGATCTGTTTACTCGAAAGGCAGCTGTAGTCTTAAGCTGCTTCATTGCTTTAATTAATTTAAATTTTCTTTTTCATTGATTCACGGAAAGAAGGTACTTGCAAGATTTACTGCAAAGCTGTTGCTCTCCAAAACCGATCCTTTTCACACATTCTTACTAACACTTTTTTCTTTCATTATTTAGTAACACATCAGTAATGTGCAGTAACAGGGTCAGTGAGATTTAACATTTTGAATTGTAATTGATGTGTAAGCATTTATGCAAGCATAATATAGCCCTGTGTGATCCTGAAGTGGCATTTCAAAATCTTAAATACAAAACCAAATTCTGGTTAATTTGGATATACTTACTTTTGTTACAGTAAGGCATGAAAACAAAAGTTGAAGCTTCTTTAAAGTAAGAACTGAGTTTTAGCCAAGTTTAATATGACATAGTAAAAACTAGTCCTTGTGCCAAAAAATCTGAGCCATGAGTGCTGATAACAAATGTAAGAAGTTAGCAGAAGAGCATGAAGATGAGATAGAAACAAACATCTTTAAGTAGAAGTCAGGGATCGGTGACACTAGCATAGGGCAGCACTGCCCAATATTTAACTTCCCGACTGTTTTCCTGATGCATTTCTAATGCTTCACATTTTCAGCTGTGGGGCTGATTGATTATTTATGTAGGCGATGTCTGGAGTGCTAGTAGAAACTCCATGCCTCCTCAGTAAAACTACAGAAGATGACTGCATGTAGTTTGGGACCTGCCAGCACTCCCAGGTTCACTGCTGATCCAAAGCACAACTGTTTAAGAGGACTACAAGACTTGGCATATTCAGACTGGACATTACAAAGCATTTTTGTACCAAGAGGGTGGTCAGACACTGGAACAGGCTTCCTAGAGAGGTGGCCAATGCCCCAAACTTGTCAGTGTTTAAAAGGCATTTGAACAGTGCTCTTAATAACATGCTTTAGCTTTTGGTCAGCCCTGAAGTGGTTAGGTAGTTGGACTAGATGATCATAGAATCATAGAATCATAGAATAGTTACGGTTGGAAAGGACCTTAAGATCACACAGTTTCAAGCCCCCTGCAGTGGGCAGGGTCACCTCACACTTAACCATGTCACCCAAGACTCTGTCCAACCTGGCCTTGAACACTGCCAGGGGTGGAGCATTCACAACTTCTCTGGGCAACCCATTCCAGTGCCTCACCACCCTCACAGAAAAGAACTTCTTCCTTATATCTAACCTGAACTTCCCCTGTTGAAGTTTGAACCCATGATTGTTATAGGTCCCTTCCAACTGAAATGTTCTAGTCTGGTCTATTCAATTCTGTTCGGAGTAGAAATGAAAGACATTTAGCTCCTGCACCTCTTCAAGCTCGTGCCGATACAATTTAAGGGTGACCAAGGAGGCAGAGAGGCAAGTATTAGGCAACGGAGAAGAGTCTGGACGTCTTGTTGATGAAAGTGTGGGCTGACTCATGCCTCCACCCTGCCTGTTTCCTGCTTGGTAAATAGGACCATACTTTGATATTGCCAGGCACAAGCAGCCACTGGTATACAAAGCAAAGGCTGGATTCTCCTTGAACAGCAGTGTGGTTTAGGTGTGCAGTTTTGCACCCAGGTTTTTTCCCTGCTGACAAGGGAGCAGATCCCCCCTAGTCATATACCTGATGTGAGGCTGACAGAGAGCAGGGTACTGCCACAGTGACTGTGGTACCAAGAGTGAGTTACGGCTGCTCTCATAAAGCTTAGGTTCCATTTGTCTTGGTTTTTGCCTCTTGCCTCTTTAAGAGGTAGTTCGGTAACACTGGGCTCAGCCACTGGCACTGGCTACTGGTAGAAGCACAGATGGAGTGAGATGCTGGGCAAAGGCTGAGTCCTAGACCCAAGACTAAGGTGATGAACTGTTTCCATCACAGCACGCTGGAGCTGTGTCAGCCCTGGGTGGACACCAGCAGTTCTGTAGGGCTTCCTGGGGAGGTGGAAATCTTCTGTTCCTAATGGACAGTGCAGATTTAGTAGGACTGGCCTCTGGTTTAGGAAACAAGTCTTTTTTCTGTTACCATGTGTTGTAGGTGGGCAAAAGAAAGAAACAGGACTTATGTATGCATGGGGGATAGTGCAAGGATAAAGATACTATAATGGGCGCATTACTGGTATTAAAAAAGTCCCCCTCCACAGCTCCCCAAGGAATTTGTCCCTTGCTCCTTGTGCTGTTATTGAGCTGCTCTCTGGCTGTAAATAAAACCCCTGTGAAATGGAGAGGCTGTACTTAATTCGCAGTGTTGTCGTGAGCTACAGCTTGAGGTCCTTGGATGAAAGGCATATAGTACTTAATTATCATTATTGGCACAGACATGTTTTACTATTCGAATATCAGTAAGTCCTTTGAAGAAGTCACTGTGCTGGCTAGAGTCAAAGTCCTGATTTATATCATGAATTTTTGTTACTTTTTTTTTTCCCCTGGTGGGCTGTGTTTGTTATCTGTTTAGATTACTGTTAAACCAGGGAAGAAATCAACAATCCAACATTAAAGCAACTTGAAAGGATGTAATTAAAATCCAGAAAAGAACAAAAATTACAATAATCAGGGTGAAGCTCCGGTTGACTCTCCCCTCACCTTTAAATCACCCTTTTGTGCTATCCCACTCTGTTATAGAAGGATGACCTACCACTGTGAAGCCCTTTACATCCTTGCCCACAAAGGGTTGTGAATTTAAGGTCAAGGTGAATGTGGGTTTTAACCTTAGCTCCTGACTATTTTAGTGTTATGGATCCAGATCCTCCTTTCATGTAAAGTTGGATGTTTCTTGTCATATTCTTCTTTGTTTATAGTACTGTAACTGCTTATCTGCCCTGAAATCTGCTCTTTACTGGAAGGGGTGAACAAGTGGGCGGCACTTGAGATTTATCTACTGTTCTCTCCTTTCAAGCTGACAGAAGTTAGGTGATTTAGCTAAAAAGGCATTCGCAGCATCCCCTTCTATACCCTGAGGGCAGGAGAAGGAAGAAGTTGGGATATGGGGGAAAGGAGTGTGATAGATGAATGGCTGGGCATTGAGGAAGGCCTCCTCGCTTGATACATTAACATGTCCTGTCTAAGAGTTGCATTGTTGTGGGACCCTCCTTGGTAGCCAGGGTCAGTGCTTTCAGGCGTAGGGTTGTCATGTGTGAGACCTGTAAGATTCCATTTCTTCTCTTATAACAGAAGGCAATCATTAACTGCTAGAATTAATTGGTTCAGGCTGTGCTGTCTGACAGTCCTCTATCATCTACATCATCTGCTTTCTGTGCAGCTCTGCAATTGCTGGTGGATTTTGGAAGCTGTAGTCATCTGTCTTGATAAGGGGCAGTTTTCCAACCTTGTAGGAACTGGAGCTCTGAAGCCTCTAGGGAGAAAAGGTGAATTTTTTATTTTGGGGTTTATTTTTCATTATTAGGAATAGTTATTTTCTATCATTTGTGAAACTCCCCACCGGCCAAATGGGTCATCAGGTTTGCTCGGGGTTATACGAACTTACAGCTCAGCCTTAGTTTCTTCTTCCAGGCTTCTGGAATGCCACTGAGATCAGACACCTCTATAGGACTGTCCCTTCTGTACAGAGGAGCATTTTGGTCTCTTTAGTCAAATCACTAGCTGAGCTTTTTGGAAGAAAAAACCCCCGCACCAAACAACCCAAAGGCCATTTTTTCCAGAGCAACCTCAAGAATATTCATTTACATAAACACATCAGCAAACCAGGTTGAACTTTGGGTGTTCATTTACTTGTATTTACTTCAGGTTTAATTTTCATTTTGTTAAATCATGTTAAAATAGCTTTCTAATGTCCTAGTGATGTGCTGTAGTCCCTGGGCAACATCTGACAAGTGAATTGCTGCGGGAATGTGCCAGGATTTGGGAACACAGTGGAAACCCCTGAGTTTTCAGCAGGGTGTTTGAGATACCAGTGTGGAACTGGATAGTTACATCATGTTGTGACTGACCTTCAATCTGTGCAGGTCCTGGTGAATCTGGGATTAGTCACATCTCATTTTGTTGAAAAACAAGTTGCATCTTTTCCCATGACATAATGACATGGGGCTTTCCTCCCTCCCCATCCTTCTGGGCCAGGCAGGCAAGCTCCTGGTGTTCTTCCCTTCTCCAGCACAAGTCAAATAGGAATGGGCAAAGCTTGTGCACACGTTACTCAAAAGAAGTATTTATGCATGCATGCAGATATGTGAGTGCAAATAACACTCTGTGTACGTGTGTGTGTGTGTGTGAACGGGACCGAATGTGGCCTGCAGGAATCAAATGTGTCACAGTGAGTGGGTGGCGAGGAAGGATGTGTGTGGTGTGGAGGTGGCAGTAGCAAAGCTGGCAGGGAGCTTTCAGATGGATTTTTGATGAAAAAACTTTTAACCCAAGTCTTTGTTTTCTGTTAAAATATTTAAATGATGAGTTTATGGAGGAAAATAAGAGATGCTGGTGGGGTTTTGTGCCGTATTTTGGGGTTTTCTTCAGCCGCTGTTTTGAAATCAGAGAATTTCAATTTTTCCAACCAGCTCCAACTGTAGAGGATTGAGCTGAAGAAGAGAAGTAGGAGCAAAGGAACTGGAAATTAATCAGGGGAGAGGGAACAAAAAGAAGAAACTGCCTTGAGAAATGCATGGAGGGAATGGAGGAGACCAAATTAAGAATAAGTGATGGACAAAGAAGCCAACCAGCGAGGCGAAGTGATGTACTTGGTGGAAGTGAAAACTGCAGCAGATTTACTTAGTGGAGATTTTTGAAAAAGGGAGAAAAATCAAAGCATTGAAGAGATGGAAAAAGAGAAATACTCCAATAAATGTGTTGCAGATTAAAGGGAAAGGAAGAGCAGTTGTGAGTGCTGCAGGGCAGGACAGAGGAGGGCAAACAGTTAATCATGTTTTATGTGTGTCTGCCTGTAAAGGTATGTACGTGCTGACATCCAAGCTGCCACTAAATAACGTTGGAGGAAAATTTTAACACCCTTGAGATTTGCCAGAAAAAGAAAGCTGATATGCAGGGGTTTCAGTTTCCTGCCATGCTCCTCGTCCCCATAGTCTTTGTGTTATGGCCTGGAGCCAGTGACAACCTCGAGACCCTTTTTCCTGCCTTGCTGTTGTCCTGTGGTCAGTGCTGGGCTTTCCCTTGCTTATCAGGAGGTCTGCAAATTGGATTTCAGTCTTACAGCTCCGATGTGGCTGGACCTGCCATTAATCAACAAGCAAGGTTTTCAGCTGGTGTATTCGAAGCTGCACCCTGTGTAGTCACTCGTGTAGCAGCACATTGCAAATTACGGCCACGGCGTGCACCTCGGGAGGTGAGCTGCTGTCATAGATGCCCCAGCTCAGTGTTGGTAGGTGCTAAGGATGGGCTTCAGTGCTTAAGTTGTACGCACTGACGTTACTATTTTAATACCTTGTGGTCACGTCTAGCTTTTACATGTGTTACTGCTGATGGAAATTCCAGTTTTCCTGTAGTAGGAATCAGGGAGAGTGACACTGAAGTTGTTGCTTCTTCTCATCACTTAACGTACGGCTTTTCCATTGATCTCTCAGTCTATTCAATGGGAAGATGAGTTTTCTGCCAGTAGTGAAAGTGCCAGGAGGTGACCCATGCCCGCCATCCCTGAAAGGCTGGCAATATCTCCAGGAGGCTGGCTCCCAGGAGGTAGTCTCTCCACAGCACTCAGAGGCCAGGAATTGATCCATAGGGAATTTGTGGTTTTGACGTCATGGCTGTTGAACAGGCTTCTGTTCTGCGTCACTTGGCAGCTAAGCGGTGATCCCTGGGATTTCTCAATCATGGAATCTAAACAGTAGGTGTATAAAATAATGAGACACTGAGATACAGCCTACAAGATGAGGTGGACCTGCTGTTTGTCTCTTACAGCGAGGCTTTCTCCCATTACAATTCATGCCCCTGACAGAGCTCATCTATCAGCAGCCCTGCTCATTTTTCCCATTTCCTTATTAGTTTTCATCTATGCTTGTGGATCACGACCCCTTCTTTCCTCTCGGTCGTACTACAGCACTGCCTACCAGCAACAGCAACAGTGGTATTCCTTCTCAGAAGACATCTAATTCTTCTCCAAGCCCATGAGCTCTTATTTATGCAGCAGCATGAGACTCTTCACTCTCACCTCAATCTGAAGGGGTCATTTACCACTGTTACCAGCTACAGTCAGGTGCTCTTTGCTTAGCCCAGATGCAGCTCCAGCTGCACAAGGTTTGCCAAAACAATAGGTTTTTTTCCCCTAGCATTAATACACTTTCCCATATGCTGTGAGAGTTGCATTATGGGGTCTTGGTCAATGAATTGACCGCGCCAATAGCTACATCTTCTGGTCTTAAAGTTTCAGGCAGCACCTTTTAAAGGTTAAATCAAATTCCTACCATGCTTCTGATCCTCCCCCCCCCCCCCCCCCAAGTAACTGACCTCACTGCTCCTTTAAGCAGCACTTTTGCCATTTTTTGGTGCTGAATCCACTGTGAAGAAGGCTGGACTGTGTATTCCTGCGTTACTATTGCAACCGGAACATGAAGAAAAAATCAAGTAAGAAAAAGATTAGAGGGCTTTGGGGAAATGAGGACAAAGAGTTCTGCTCCTTAACACCCACAGACATTTAAAAACTATCAAATGACTTTTGTAGTTGTTCTGGGCAGAGAAGGAGACCGCATGTGATGTGCTCTGCAGATCACTCAGCATTGGCACACAGCAATGTGAGCAAGTCCGTTACAGAATCATGTCTTTTCCTTACTTGCATGCAGTGCGACTCCACTGATATCCCTTTTATTAAAGACCAGCTGGCATCAAATAGAAATGAAAACCACTGTGGCAGCTCAATTAGTGATACATGTACCCTCTGTTTGTACCTCAGTCTAGTCCAGCTCCCAAGAAATGAGTATCTACAGTGTTTTTACCACTGTAAGTTAAGACAGCATGTACCCTTGTGATGGTGAGGGGACTGAGAGTCTTTCTTTTATATAGAAAAAAATCTGCTTGATTACCACTTGGTAAAATTGCTTTCACTTCCATTTAGGTGCATCAAATGAAGGTGCTTCTTCAGTGTGTGCTGGGGCATTCATTGCAAGTCTAGCAGTCTCTTTATGAAATATTTTCCTTGCAGATTAAACCCAAAGTTTCCATTGTTTAATTTTAATGTATTTTATTCCTGGTGCATCTCCTGATGCTGCATGTAGAATTGAAAAAGGATTTAAACAGGTTTTTTACTTATTTTATAACAAAACCTACAGGGATTTAAATATAATCTGTGTGTTCCTCTAAGTCCCCCCCTTATGCCGGAAAGGCTCCTGTGTTTGTACACTCAGAAATCAACAGAATTACTTACTGTGGTTTCATGTGCAAAGAATGATAGAGGAGATGGAGTGAGCAGTTTGGCCCTTGATCCCTGTATAAGTTTGCAGCCTGTGGCAGAGTGTTTTGTTCCTGGCTATGCTGGTGTAAAATCAAAGTAGCGCGATGAACTTGAATAACTCTGGCTCCAGCTTATCATTAACTTCAAGGGATTTACTCCACTTTAATCAGTCACTGAATGCATAATCTGACCCGGGAGGAGGTATAAAGTGTAAATCAGTGCCTGATTTGGTCCTGAGCCAATGCTGGTGGGAGAAGTGCTTTCAAGGGATTTGATAAAAGGTATTTCTTAGATAATGAACACTCCTGCAGAAGGAGTCCTTATCAAATGTAGAATGAGTATGCTCTATCAAACATTTGCTTTCAACTTCTTCTGATCCTCTGTAAAGTAAAAACTCTGGATGATGAAGCGAGGGAGCAAGTTTTGGCCTCTTACGTGCAAGGTTATGGCATTGGGAAGTGCTGGGTTTTGTGTCACCCCATGTTCTGTGGGTGGAGAAGGGGATGCTGGAAACACTGTGGCTCAGTGGGACTCTTTGAGAAGGAGAGAGAAAATTACTCTTTTATTATAAGGTTTGCCAAATGATCTCTGAGAAAATGTGATATCATTCATATGCATTGCCAAGCTGGAGAGATGCCGCGCATCTTGGCAGCCATCTAGAGCTAACATATAATTCCTTTGGGTTGGTATGGGCTTTATCAGAAACAGCTCCATATGCAGTATTTACATAACTGTGGTGGAGTGTGAGAATAAACACAGCTGTGGCATTGCCCTAAATATTTCAATTCAGCGGGGAATTAAGGGAACTTTATCACTGAACTGCAGATAAACAGAAGTCAGTAAGCGGTGGTCAGTTTAGCCAAGGAACAAATCAAAGCTACAATGACTGGACTGCTGGAAACATTTAAGTGCTTTAGTGTTGGAGTTTACTAAGGTCATTGGTATTTTTTTGCTGTTCGAAAAATATGGAAATGCCATCAGTCAGCTGTTACACAAAACGCGTCATCCAAATGGATTGGCGAATCAAAGCAGTGTAGGCTGGAAGGCAGAAAAGGGAAGGGTTTATAGGTACAAAATGCTTTCAGCATCCGATTGCAGTCAGAGCCCATGGGTTTCCAGGAAGATTTTAAGTTTGGTTTAGTATTTCCATCCCAATTGACTGAGGAGACAGGAGTCCTGGATCTCTAGCAGAAATCTGCAAGCCTGGTTTCTTAAGCATACTTTAGTGCCCAGATCTTACAGCAGTAACCAGCAGCAGAGTTCAGGCAGTTGAGAATTTAGACTTTCATCCTTAAGGTATGAGATAAAAAGGCACCCTACCTAGCAGCTTCCACAGCAGTGATGCTCGCAGACATATTCCTTGGGCTGGACCAGTGCCATGGGTAAAAGGAAACAATTTCAGGGCTGTCAAAGCAGCATTTATTCCCATTTTGAGCTCACTTTTGAGAAGTGTAATACCTATTTTCCAATCTTCCTGTCATGCAGCTCAAGGAATGGGGTACACTTTCTGCAGTTGTTAGTGCATCACCATCAAATTTTGATGACTAACAAGCAGGCCCCAAAATAGCCCCATTAGAAGTCACTAAGGGATGATATTTCAAGAGTATTTTTGCAAGCATGGCTCCATATGTGTGTGTGCATATATATGCTAGAATATATACATTAATATCACAGTAGAATATGTATATATTAGAATATGCATAGTTTAGAACCCCTAAAACAGAATTTTTAAGAGCTGTCTAAATGTTCATTATTTTAGGGGACAGAATACTGAATATTTCAATAGCCACGATCAAGGGAAATAAACTTTGGTGAAAGCCGAATACTTGTTTGTAAGTTAATCCACTTGCTTTAAGTAACAATTTAAGCATTTTCAAAATTGGAGGGAAGCAAGTTGCATTTGGAAGCTCTTTCAGTTCTAGATAATTTATTTTTAAACCAGAGGCTGCTACAACTCTAACTTAAAAAGGAGTTGTTACACAAGTTTGCTGCTGTTCCTTTCCAACTGAAAAAGCAGCACATTCTGATGAGTCTTTATAGTCCTTGTTCAGCGATTTATTTACTACACGGTACGCAGTGGCTCTGGAGGTGGGAGTTCCCTTATAGAAACCACAGGCTTAGTAAAGAGCATTGTTTCACACAATCCATACAGTGCATTAACGTTTTTCAAAGTCAGCACAACACTGCTGTGCTATCCAGATACTTTTTGTCTTCAAAAGAAGTATTAAAATGGGAGGTAGAGTGCAGGAAATTCTGAGTGCTGGTCCTGACTTTTTCCCTGCCTTGTCTGGGTAATGCACCTTTCCACTTTTTTGGTGGTGAAATGGCAATGCTGTCACTGACCTTATTTGGTGCGAGATCTCCCACCAAGAAGTGCCCTATAAGCAATAAGCAACGTTTACTGATTACCACAATGTACTTTGAAAAGTCTGTGTAGTTTGTTGATAGCTGCCTACAAGAGTAAGTTCGAACTCAAGCCCATATGTTAGTGGAAGAGCAGTGTTTCTAATGGAAAGACAGACCAGAGTGTGGTAGCTGTACATGATCGTAATGATCATTGGACACAAATGGCTAAATCATAACTGTCAGGGACAGCTTTTTCTCGCAGTTCAGAAAGGAAAGTGTGATTGGGAACATGCCTATCTATGAACATAGTTTTCTTATTCACCAACCCTGCATCATCTGTTAAGAAATTTTCCTTTTGGTACCTGAAGTTGAATCCTCGGTGCGTCCTGGCACATTTAAATAGCTTTTATTTTCAGACAGCGCTGAGCTCCAGCAGTTTTACTGAAGAAACATGCATTATTGTGTTGGCTTAGTGCTTTCTGAAAAATCAACCCACTTTTTAAGCTATCCAGAAGTGATTTAGAATCCTGAACAGTTCAGCTGCTGAGTTTGGAAAATCATGACCTTTTCTATCTTTAGAGCAGTGTCTACGTGGAGACCTCCCCTTCCCAAAATGGACAAACATGAGAGCAGCAGTCCTCTCTCTCTGAGCCCCAGAGAGCTGCACAGATTGAGTCTCCTTGCGTTCTGGGTTCTGCTCTGATTTAACCAATTAATTAAAACATCTTAATTGTTAGTTGAGTTCCAAATTGCAGGATTTTGTAATTGCATAACAAATATTTGCATTACAGTACTGTTTCGAACTTCAACCTGAATACATTCCACTGAACTAATTACTTTTCTGCTACAGAAAGGAGTCGTTGTGTGTTCCAGAGGTTGGGCAGCAATACACAGGACAGAAGTACGTGTTTAGGCTCAGATCCCAGGTCGGATCTGTGTGGGTAGTGTTCAGGGGCAGTCACTGTATGTGTGTAATGAAAAAATACAACTGTAATATGGAATTGAGTGATGGGCAATGACCAGGGCTTGGTTTATAAATTGCTATATAAAGATAAACCAGACTATTACTTTGTGGGTTATTTAATAAATGTTCAAGTAAAAGCGGCCCACAAGCTATGAAGAGCACACAAAGCGCCACTAATAACTAATAACTTCGCTGAGAACAGAGCTGAAATAGCTGCTGCTGCCTCTCAAAGCATTTCTGTTGTTGTTAGTAAAGGTGTTGGCACAGGTCCCATAACCATGATGGACAGGATGAATTTTCCTGAAAACTGTGTTCATTTGTGCTTTTCAAACCACAGTGGTGGGGTGGAAGCCCACAGGATGGTCTAGTAAGCATGTTTTTTGGGAAAAAAATGTCTCCTCACAGGAGTTTGGAAAACTGTGTAAGATGCCTCCTAGCAGCAATCATACGTTTGCGGTTAGCACTTTCTTGCTGCCATTGTTAGCAGAATCTGAATGGAGCATTGAGGATGTTGGTAAATACCGGAGGTGGCCAGTTGCGGTGTGCTTCTGTTCGATGCGTAGTGGTGTCACTGAAACCACAGTGCAATCCCAAGAAAACTCCTCCATTTGGGTTAACGGTGGTTTTCCCTGCACATGTGAAATAAACACATTGAGAAACTCAGGATGTGCCGTGATATCCAACTAAAGAAGGCAGCAGCTTATCCCCGGCTTCTCCACAGTCATCTCCCATGCAGTTCTGGGTGATTGCCATGTCAGTGAATGTGAAGAGGTGAATGCTTCTCTTGTTTTTATGTTTGAAACTCCTATTGACATATTATATGTGGGGTTGCATCAGCATCAGCAAATCCCCTTCTCAAGGATTTTACTGTAATGCCAGTACAGACCTGGCTTCAGTTAGAATGGCGCTACTCTATTCAGGTGTTGTAAAGGTAAGTTTTTAGTGCTAGGTCTTGATACCAGTATCTTTCTTTTTAACTCATTGCTAACACTAAGCAAAGTAATAAATTTAGCTGCCTAACAGTATCTGAGTGAACATAATGTTTTTCCCCTCCATTTTTCTAGACTTATCGAAGTTCATTCACCTGATGCCAAGCACACCGTGGTGCTCAGGAGTAAGGATTCAGCTACAGCCCAGGCCTGGTTCAATGCCATCCACTCCAGTGTCAATGAGCTCATCCCCAGGGTCATTGCAGAGGTCAGAGACCAGCTGGGTAAAACAGGGATTGCTGGAAGTCGAGAGATTAGGCATCTAGGCTGGCTTGCAGAAAAGGTAATGAAAACATTCTTATTTTCATTTCTAAGCTCGCTCTTTCCCTCTTTTTCTTTGTTTCTGAATTCAGCCTTGTCTGGAAGTGGAGACGGTAAATGAGGTTCTGGGTTTTGATTTAGCTTTCCATGAAGACCTTTCTTTTCTTAATGTGCCAATTTTAATTTTTGTGGTTTTAAAAAAAAAAAAAAATATATATCTATATATATATCCCAGAGTCTTTGCTTCTATATGCCAGTTAGCAAAGGCTTTCCTGAGGGATCAAAAGTCTCATGATCTTTCAAGTTCAGGAATGGGACATAATTCACAAAGCCTGACACCAGCCTTGAGCTCCCCTACTGTTATGTCTCTTGCTCACGTACATGAGTTGTCACCTTCCTACTCTCCGCCTGAGAAGTAACCAGTTACTTGGCCCACAGTCCACCCCTTCACTGTGCCTGGCCGTAGGAGCTGGGCATTGTCTGGAGCACGAGGTGGTGTCCCCACTGCGCCTGGGAGCTTGTTCCTTAATTGTAACCCTGCATTTGAGCTGAGCTTTGTAGAAGGCCGAGCTTGCAACTGCAACTCTTAACCTGTGTCTTGCACAATTTGAGTCTCAAAGTATTTTATGTCACAGGGGAAACCTGGTGTTCAGTTCAAGAGTAGTTTGGGATCTACTGACCTGGTGAAAGCTGACCCATGAGTGCACAGGGGTGGTAGTAGTATGAGATGACCTAGTTTTAAATCAGTAGTCTCAGAATTTGTTTTAGGCACTGTACCAACTAGTAAGTGTGGATTTGCTATGGTAACAGCATCAAGATTATGCCTAGAAATACCTTCCGTCCGTGTAGTGCCCGGGTGGCCATTCAGAGCATCTTTGCCTCTCCAGCTGCCATCTCAACCTCTGCATTCAGCACAGGTGTGGAAAGCTGTGATTGCCCTGAAAAAAACACTGTACATTTTAGCTCTGTCTGGGATTTTGTAGATGACAATATGGGAGCCATAGGTGCAGGTGCTGTATGTCTATCTACTGCCCTTTTAGAGGGCACACCATTAATTTTTAGCAAAACGTAGGTTAACCCACACCACCTGTAGTAAGGCAAAGATTGCAAAAACCTTTCAGGAAGACTTTATATGTTTTCACGTCCCTCCGTCCAAGCTTGCAAAGTGAGGAGGACAGCATAACTCTGGCTTAGTGCCACAGAAAATGTAAAAATTTGAGGGAATAATTTGAGATTAAAACACCAAAGCACGGGTAGGTAAATATTAACAATATTAAACTGTATAGCCATGCATGGGATCTTTAATCTTTTTTTCCCTTTTGTATCTGTTTCTATAAACTCCTGAAAAGATGAATATAAGAGGCGTTTTGTGTTCAAAATCCTCTTCTCTGAAAGGGTAACAGCTCTGTAGCAGATCTACAGACCTGCTACATATGTAATATGTAAAATATTCACAGGTCATTTTAAGCAGACACATGGCACACTTCTGCTTTATGGATTTCCTCTCCTTACAGTTAATCCACAACATCCCATTCACACATTTCTTTCTCCTTTTATTGCCTTATGGACTGAGATCTTATTTCATGTTACTCATTATGGACTGGTTCAAGGTCCTGCTGAATTTAGTGGTGAAACTTGTGTTGCCTTTAATAGAGCCAGGCTGCAGCTCTATGCATGTTCCAGTATATTTAAAGTGGCTGTCATCAAGAATTAGCCTTGAGAGATTTGCAGTGACATTGTTTCCCAAAAGCCAACATGTTTTTTTACTAAACTAACCATCCAGAGCTGTGCAATAGTAATGAGTGAGGTCAAAAGTTCCCTACTTCCTCTCATGTTGGAGGCCTGTTGAAAAGCAGAGAAAATCACTACGTATGTTAAAAAGCAATGCAAAATTGCTTTTCCTTTGTTACTCAACTGTGGTTTGTAAAGCCTGTGTTAAAGAAATATAAACTGCAGTTTGGGAGAAGAAGGTATATATATTATATATATGCAAAGTGTGTATTTTTGCACTATCATCTTTCAGAGATGGTGTTCAAGGCAGCTAGGTGAGGTGCTGACCACAGGGTAGTTCTTAGATGCTTCTTGTGCAAAACCTGGGTTTGCCAGCGGGGAGAGATTAAATTTTGCAGTAATTTTTGGAAGCACACCAGGAATACCTGTGTGCTTCCATATAAACCCAGTGGTGGGTTGACCCTGGCTGGACACTAGGTGCCCACCAGAGCTGCTCCATCACTTCCCCTTTGCAGCTGGACGGGAGAGAAAATATCACAAAAGGCTCATGGGTCAAGATAAGAGCAGGGGCAGACCACTCACCGATTACTGTCATGGGCAAAACAGAATAAACTTGGGGAAATCAGTTTAATTTATTACCAGTCAGTCAGAGTAGGGTAATAAGAAATAAACCCAAATCTTAAACACCTTCCTGCTACCCCTGTCTTCCTCCTGGGCTTAACTTCACTCCTAATTTTCTCTACCTCCTCATCCCCAGCAGTGCAGGGGGACAGCGAAGGGAGGTTGTGGTCTATTAATCACACGTCATCTCTACTGCTCCTTACTCCTCACGGGAGGACTCCTCACACTCCTCCCCTGCTCCCACAGGAGACAGTCCTCCATGGACTTCTTCAACGTGAGTCCTTCCCACAGGCTGCAGTTCTTCATGAACTGCTCCAGCGTGGGTCCCTTCCACGGAGTGCATCCTTCAGGAGCAGGCTGCTTCAGTGTGGGCTTCCCACGGGGTCACAGCCTCCTTTGGGCATCCCCCTGCTCCAACATGGGGTCCTTCCTGGGCTGCAGGTGGAGATCTGCTCTCCATGGACCTCCATGGGCTGCAGGGGCACAGCGTGCCTCACCATGGGCTGCACCACAGGCTGCAGTGGAATCTCTGCTCCAGCACCTGGAGCACCGCCTCCCTTCCTTCTTCACTAACCTTGGTGTCTGCAGAGCTGTTCCTCTGACATTCTAAACTCCGTTTTGAAAGGCATCTTAGACTGGAAGTTTTAAGACAGCTTTTATGGCATCACATTATGTTACTTACATAGCACATCCTTACAGTGAGTTCTCAGCAAAATGGAACGATGCTAAGTGAGATGAATTCCTCGGCTTGTTTAGGGAATGCAAAATGTAATCCCATAGAAATTTCACTGTAATTTGCTGTGATTACTCGCTGCTTTCATTAAGTTATTTCCTGGTTTGACATTTTTTATATGTCTCTGCTCTAAACTTAGCTCTAAACTTCAACCTTTATGGTACTACAAAAATAGATTCATTAGCAAAGCCTCCCTCAGGTGCGTAACATTAAAATAAATAGTAGGTTATCTAAGGTACTAAGCAAATGCATGCTAACAGGCTTCTTACCCCTTCACCAAACTTCTCTGTGAAGACAGCCCTAAATTTGTCATCTTCAGCATGAAACATCCATCTCACAGGTCCACCATCAGGTCCCTGGCTGTGCCATGGGGTGGGGAGGGAGGGTCCATTTGCAGGTAAAGCAAAGAGCTCTGCATCACTTTAAGAAAGCAAACACTCACTGTGGCATTCTTGTAGGTAAGGAGAAAAACAGCCAGAAGCAATCATTAAAGATGCCATATTCCCCCTTTTATTAAGGCTCTAGCCTTGTCCTGACCTTGACTTTATGGGAAGGGTTTCTGAAGCTTGTCAGAGATTAGGGAAATGTATTAGTCACCAACATCCTAAAACTCTTCTGTAACAAAGAGGAACGTCGAGTACTGGTTTGTAGTAAAGTGTGTGCTCTCCTCATCCCCTTTTCTTTCTTGTGTTTATCGTTTCACTTCAGCAAGACCTGTGGGATTAACAAGCATGCTAAGCTGGAGGGAACAGCTACATGTGGGTTTTAATTTTTCCAGGTCTTTTGGTTTTTTAATGCTCCCTGTAAAGATACTTTTAGTGACAAATTACAAAAAAAGAAGTTAGCGATGTCATCCTGAGGACCTTTTCCATGTGTGTGCTTGTTGTCACTCTTCTTTCCAGGAATGCTTCCAATCCTTGCAGAAATGTATTTTCCACCTCTCTATGTTCCCCACTTTTTAATAGTTCTGCACATCCCATGGCTTATAGAGGAGCTGAAACAGGCATCACTGCTTTCCTCCTCACACTTACCCACCTATCATTGAGTTCTTTTGTGAGGAGCACATCCTACTCTTGCACTGGAGAGCTGAAACACTGAGGAAATGGTAGTTTATTTTATCACTCGTAATGTCTGCTCAAGTAGACTAAGATATTGTTAGCAAAAGCTTTATCTACATTTTTGCCTCTTTAATGCAAACTCAAAAAGGTATTCTGGCTAAAGTGGTTTTGCAGAGGTAGCTTTTGCCAGTTCATCAGTCAGCCACACAGGCAAAAGCATGACTGGTTTCAGGGGAAGGTGAAGCTATAGCCGGATGCCAGACTTGTAGCTGGGTCAGTTAAAAGAAACAATAAAACCCCGAGCTGTATGTCTCTCCCTGTCCTTGCTGTGCCAGTGACACTTCACATGTAGGCTTGGAGGACAGAAAAAGCACTTTGGCAGCCAGAGACTGTTCTCTTTTCTGGATGTCAAATACCTTACAGGCAGTAAGTACAGGCTGCTTAAAGTGATCTCAAAGCTCCTTTGAGAAACTTAAAAATAGGAGTTGCTGCAAGTTGTCTTTTGTAATGTTAATATCTGAAGCTGCAGAAAAAATCTTTTCTCACCAGAGCTCAACCCCAGCGCTTGTTTCTTGTTCACGTTGCTTTGCCTGCGCAGGGCAAGTGTGTTGCTGCTCCCACAAATCTGGTCTGGGGATCAGAGAGGAGAAAACACTTGATATGGGATAGGAAGTAACCAAAGCGGCACAGGGAATCGGAGTTGTTCTTACGCTCCTGACACTATCTCTGAAATGAAAAGTGTGTTAATATACAGCAGGCTGTTCAGTCTCCTCAAATCTTAGACAACCATATCATGGTGTTAGAGCTGAAGTGTGAGCGTGTCACAGCAGTGTGATCTTCGGTATCAAGCCGTTATTGCAATGTTATATTTATCTTCCTGCTGTAGCTCTAATTCAGAGGAGTTAGTGATAACAGCAAGATTGTGAGCCATGCAGGCTGTCCAAACAAGATGTAGGCAAATAACATGACAGTGTATTTGAGGGTTTTTTTTTCCCAATATGAAATGAAATCATTTCTGTTTTACCATTTCCTTTGGAAGTATGTTCACTGGTTAGCAAAACAAATAGACGGCAACAGACATGGGTTGTTATTCTCATCACAGACAAATGAGTTTTCAAAGAACCAAAGAGAGGCTTGAGTTTTAAAATTTTACGTAATTTCCAAATTGTAAAAGCCAGCTTAAAATGTCTTTGCACATGAAAATCACCAGCCCATCACATAGTTAAAACATTCTGCCTTTATTTGACATTGTGAATATCTGATTTTAAGCACTTTCCTGTGAAGCACAGCAGCTGCTAGGCAGCATTTTAAAAACTCTGGCAAGGTCGTATCCATGGTTTGGGGCTGTTGCCACCCCCCTTGGCTCTCCCAGCTCTTCATTGCAGTGGTGGCAGTGCTTGTCTGACCCTGAGCCAGATCAGATAGTTACGCTGGTAGAAAACTCATTACTTTCAGTGGGGTAGCATTAGTTTCTGCAGGGTTTATGAGAAATGCAAGTCCCAGTACAAGAGAAGTAGCAAGAGCCTGTGGCAAGGGTAAGGGCATTGGGAAGCTTCTGTGCCTGGCAGGATCATGGAGCAGATTCTCTGGAAACCATGCTAAGGCACATGAAAAGCAACTAGGTGGTTGGTGACAGCCAACATGGCTTCACTAAGGGCAAATCCTGTCTGACCAATTTGGTGGCCTTTTATGGTGGGGCTACAGAACCGATGGATAGCGGCAAAGCAGTTGACGTCATCTACCTGGACTTGTGCAAAGCATTTGACACTGTCCCACACGACATCCTTGTCTCTAAATTGGAGAGGCATGAATTTGGTGGATGGACCACTCAGTGGATAAAGAATTGGCTGGATGGCTGCATGCAGAGAGCTCAGTGTCCAACGGGAGACCAGTAATGAGTGGTGTCCCTCTTGTTGGCGTTGGGATCGATCCTGTTCAGTATCTTTGTCGGCGACATGGAGTGCGCCCTCAGCAAGTTTGCTGACGACACCAAGCTGTGTGGTTCGGTTGATACGCTGGAGGGAAGGGATGCCATCCAGAGGGACCTTGACACGCTTGTGAGGTGGCCAATGCCAACCTCATGAAGTTCAACAAAGCCAAGTGCGAGGTTGGGGCAATTGCAGGCACTGCTACAGGTTGGGCAGAGAAGAGATTCAGAGCAGCCCTGCGGAGAAGGACTTGGGGGTGTTGGTTGATGGGAAACTGAACATGAGCTGGCTTCAGTGTGTGCTCGCAGCCTGGAAACCAACCATATCCTGGGCTGCATCAAAAGAAGCGTGACCAGCAGGTTGAAGGAGGTGTTCCTGGCCCTCTACTCTGCTCTTGAGAGACCTCACTTGGAGTATTGTGTACAGTCCTGGTGTCCTCAACATAAAAAGGACATGGAGCTGTTGGAGCAAGTCCAAAGGAGGCCATGAGGATGATAAGAGGGCTGGAGCACCTCCCGTATGAAGACAGGCTGAGAGAGTTGGGGCTGTTCAGCCTGGAGAAGAGAAGGCTGCGTGGAGACCTCATAGCAGCCTTCCAGTATCTGAAGGGGGCCTATAAGGGTGCTGGGGAGGGACTCTTCCTTAGGGACTGTAGTGGTAGGACAAGGGGTAACAGGTTCAAACTTAAACAGGAAGTTTAGGTTAGATAGAAGGAAGAAGTTCTTTACTGTGAGGATGATGAGACACTGGAACAGGTTGCCCAAAGAAGTGGTAAATGCTCCATCCCTAGCAGTGCTCAAGGCCAGGCTGGACAGAGCCTTGGGCGACATGGTCTAGTGTGAGGCACCCCTGCCCGTGGCAGGGGGGTTGGATCTAGATAAGGTCCTTTCCAACTCAAACCATTTTATGATTCAATGAAAAAGGACTGCCTCATTAGGTAATGTGTAACTCTTTCTCTGGGCTAGCTGCCTCATCAGACTGCACAATCTGAACCAGCATCATGTTCAGGAATAAAAACTGGGTTATGTTAATCCCCAGGTCTTTCTTCTAGCCCTGGAAAATACCTGTGCATGTTTAGGCTGAAACTGCAGCAAGCTTTGGATTGTACTGTGTCTTAACTCCCAGTGGAAATCAGGGTATGGTTTAACCAGATAAATAACCTGGTAGAAACATGGCGTTTGCTAAGTAAACTACTACTCAAATGCTTAATTTCTTTGCAAGGAATTTACATTCCTGTAGTGTGGTCTCTTTTGCAATTTCTAGTCTCTGCAGGGCTTTTTTGTTCTTTTCTTTCAGTCTGTTTTCTTTACTAATTATCTAGGTATGTTTGGAAATACTAGCCATTTGTAATACCAGGAAGAAGAGCAAGGCAATTTGGTCCTGGCCTCCTGTTTTGAGTGGTTAGAGAAAGATACAATTTCTCATATTGACAATATACAGCTGGTCATAATCTTAAAATTGATCTGACCTTCTGGAGATTACACATACCTCAAATCGGAAAATCTTCTGTGTCCCCTAAATTAGAAATTGTGCTTTTTAAATCCCAGCTAATTACTCGCTGTGGAGCACTTACATCCAAATGAAGAGTCCTGCTTTTGCCCTGTGTCACTTAACCTTGCAGCTTATTAATTCCGGAACTTATTTGTTTGCTTTGTAAAACACCACAACAGAGCCCTTAATTACATTAACAGTCTTCATTATCTGGGATAACGATCAGCCTGTTCTTAGGAAAGACGTAAACCTGAAATAGCATGAAGAGTAATTTCCTCTCCCAGCTTCAGCAAGGTTCCTTCACAGGCCACTTTTATCAGCAGTGACATCGTTCTCTTCTTGCTGTAGGTGCCTTCAGTAAATGGGTATATTAATGAAGACTCAGGCTGAAAACAGCCATTTCATTCACCATAGTGTTTTAAATGCTTTGCCAGTCTTTATCCGTAACACACATGCTATTTCTGCCCATGCCACTGAGAGCTGAGCAAGTGATAAATCAAAGTCAGGCAGAAGTGCTCAGTGCAAGGGGATTGGAGAGAAGAATAAGTGTATATAAATCATGAAAAATTATAGGAGTATGATGGTAAATTCACGAAGCACCTGAGCTCGAAAGTCTGTATTTCTGTAGTACAGTTTGGTGGTTGTAGTGAAGGAAAACCCCTCTATAAGGTAATTACAGAGCAGAGGTAGTGAGTGAGCACTGCTGGGCCTGTGGTAGTCTTCAGGTGTTAAATTATTCTTGCAGAAATTGAGCTGAAGTGTAAACCAGGGCCTTGCATGTCCCCTCGCCCTTCCCATGAGGGCTGTCTTAGTTCTAGCCGGATCCCAGCAGAGGTAATCACATCCTGCCCGCTCTCCCTCTGCCTTAGTTTTGATCTAACCACCCTTAAAACTGACATAACTTTTGCCATAAAATACGGCATATTGCTATTGTTGCTCCTATGAACCCCAGGAACAACGAGAAAGATCCTTGTTAATGTCACCCCACCATGGAGTTTTATTTAACTTCTCCCTTCCTGCATCAGGAGGGATTGTGGGCCTGGAGGCATGATTCCTGCCCTGGCAGCCGTGCCTGTATGGGCATGGGGGGACACAGCCATGTGGTGGCCCATGGCTCTGCTGCGAGAGGGACCTCTGCAGGTGTCCCCCCAACAGACCCGGGGCAGGGTTTGAGAAGGGAAATGATGGGCTGTAGCTTGGAAGTAGGAGAGGATGCTGAAAGGAAACGGGGGGGGGGGTTCACTGCCTCCTGGGGTGTGGGAGCTGTTTCTCTCAGTTCCTCCACTATGGTGGGGTGATGGCTGTGAGAGCACGTCCTGGCGTGGTCCTGAGTGCCAGCCACTTTGCACAGAAGGGCATGGATGCTTAACTCCTTCTTCCACATAACCAAACCTGAACTGCTGCTTGGCTGGGCTGGGCTGGACAAGGAACTTTCTAGATTTTGGTAGATGAGGGATTTTCTTCCCAGATCTTGCTGAATTTTCAGGATTTTGGGCCTCTCCATCTTTTGCCTTGACAGCTGCAGTTGAATCTGTCCAAAGGGTCCATCTGCCCTCGCACATGTGCCAGGTCAGTTCACCTTTTGGGGCTTCGCAGGTTTGAAAGCCCGTGTTTGAACATAGTTGCAGTCAAGTTCAGTTGGAACAAAACCACGAAAGATACAGGTATGATGTGAAGGAAGGCTTTGATTCCCTTCCTTCAGAAGCAAGTGAAAGGCCTCCTTTTTTCTCTCAGCATCTGACAGTAAACGTTACAAGACAATGAAGGAATTGGAGGCAGTGATGTTCCTTGGTTTTCAAATGTGATTTAAATGCAGCATGAACCTGTCCTTTTAAAACACATGTTGCATAAGGAAGCAGAGACTTCTGCTGAACCCATATCCAGCCCTGCCGACAATGCCCAGAGGCAGAGGGTGCCATTCCCAATTATTTTAAGTACTTTAGTGCCAAAACAAATGTTCTCCTCTTGTCCCAATGTGTTTCTGCCTCCTTCTGCTGGTGCAAGTAGGATATCAGCAGCTGGTGGGGTAGGAAACGGGAGTGCCTGTTCTTGCCCAGCTGTAGGATGCAGGGTGGGAGAAAGCAGACCAGCATGTTGATTAGGGAAGGTGTGGAGCTCATCCTGGGCATTTGGAGGTGCTGTGGTTATCCGGGGTGGGGAAGCTGCTATTAAGGCAGTGCTTTGGGGCAAACTCAGCTGAAACAAAGAGCAAGGCAAATGCAGAATGCGCAATAGGAAAGCCCTGAGCATCAACGCCATTGACTGCGCTGACCCAAGCAGTGTTGTGGACACCCAACTTGCCCTCCAGCCCGTAGATCCCACTTCAGTTGTACAGGACAAGCAGACTTATTCTTACATCCCTGGGGTTGATCTGCCCTGAGTACACATCTCTGCGATGTAATCAGTGCTGAGAAAGACGGTGTTTTGTAAGAGCTACACCCTTGCACCATGTATGTTTCCTCATTTGTCTGCATTTTTCTGCTTACTGGCTGCATGTAGTGAGTTTGAAAGGAAAAGGATTGTCTGTCTTAGAAAATCCGACATTTTCCAAACGTTAAGTTCCCATTGAGCTGTGTTTTCTCTGTTCAAAGTTACCTTGTTCTCATTTTCTGTTTTTTTGTCTCCTGAAGTTAAAAATCACCTTCAGGGGAATGGAGGGGTCCATTAGGGGCGTGTTGACCTTCAGGCTATGCCCAGTATGAATTCCTCTCACCCCAGTCATCAAGGGTTTTTTTCTAGCACAACAATACTCCCATTTCAGCTTTTTGATTAATGGCATGAATAAATAGATTAGAAAGCAGCAGAATAGGCCATAAAAAAATCTGCTTCTCTCTGCCCTGCAGACCTTCTTCCCCTAGGACCCTGAGCTGATCCCCAAGGAGAATGCTTCTGGCAAAAGCAGAGGCATTCCTAGTAAAAATGCCCTAATTTAGAGGAAAATATTTGTTTTCTTTCCTATCTTTTTGCACTGTGTTGCCCCATCCTGCTCGCCCACTCAGCTTGCAATCAGAGGTGCATTGTCTCTACCCACAAGTGCTTTTAGGACAGATGACCTGGTTAATGTTTGAGGGGTGTTGCGGAAGAGCAAAGTATCAGTGCTGATATGAGCAGAAGCAATACATGCCTTGTATCCTGTTTTTGCCAAACAACTGTTAACAGAGAAAAATAAACATATTTTTCTAAAAATACCTTGAGGAGAAGCTGTGTTCTCTGTTGGAAAGAGGGGTTGACCTTTAGAAGAATAGAGTTTAAAAAAAAAACAACGTAGTGAAGAGGAAAAAGTTATATGTGTTGTAATTTTCACTGTAGCAAGACAGTCACTCAAAGCAGACTCTACAAATCCAGTCCAATTTTAATCCTCAACTTCTGTTTATGTAATAGGTTCCTAAGGCTATTAACGCCAGCCTTTTACCTTATTATTGTATCCTGTAAAAATAAAATTACACCCATAATACCATGACAGCCCTTACAAAAATGTGCCATTAGACAATTATATTGCAACACAGCAACTCTGGAGACTGCGGGGAAGTATTTCTCGTACAGCCTAATTGTTGTATCAATAGCATTTTCAACACCCTGGTTACTGGGGAAGAAAGAACATGATGATACCATATGTAAAATAGCGTATTTTGAAGTACTGATTCCAGGGCCTGACTGTGACAAGAGTGCTTGAGTTATGACTGAAATCCTTGTAAGAACTGTACTTGAAACAAATCCATGATTGAAAAGGTTTCTTGTATCATTCCTCTTCTCTCTCCCACTCCTAAACTAGTGTCTGTTTTATTGTAGTTATTTTGAGATGGGAAATGTTTTGACACTGGAGTTTTAACTAAAAGAAATACTAGTGCTGATGAAAAAGAAATACTAGTGCTGATGAAAAAGAAATCCTTTTATTTCTTTCCTCCAGATCCTTCAGTTCTGAAGATTTATTTCTGCCTGCAGAGTTACCCTCTCTGCTTAACTGGGCAGTAGTTGATAGCGTGCATCGCGATAATTAGTCTAACAAGTCTCCTAAACCCCAAGCCTCACAGCTACCTTTAAGTTCCACATTGCCTTTACTGCAATGTAAATAAAAGCTTTAGGAAAGGAATGAATAATAAAAAAATTGATAGCGAGGAAGCCTCCTTGCCCTCTCTAAGGGGTTTCCTCTTCTCATTTTTAATGAGGCCCATATTAGTTGTCATTTGTACCTTCCCTGATGAATAGTTTGGAAGAAAAGCTTTCTCTGTGCACAGCAAAATTTGTGCCAAGTTGCTGACCTTTGCTTTTGGTGGGACCTCATTTCAGTCTCAGTCCCAAGCCCAAACATATTGTTGGATCAATCATGTTGATTGTTGGCTCTGATAGTAATGTGCAGCTAATGAGTTGCACGGTATACACATTAACCTCAGACCCGACAGCGCTGATGCCAGGCACAGAGCAGAATCATGCTGGGGCTGCAGGAAAGAAATACAGTGCTGGCATCTTAATAGAAGAAGACAATTAAAAACAATAGAGCAGTATCACAGGTTCACTGCTTGTGGGATGTAGGATTTAATCAAAGCAGAAAAAACCAAACCATCTTCTGTCTGTTCAGGAAAAAAATAAAATCTTAACACTATAAAGGTGCTTTATGAACTGTGAAATAGAGAGGAAAGCCTGAATGTTTAAACAGTAAGATAATGATTTTACTACCAAAAGGGAATCTACTTTGGGGAACAGCCATTGCATAACATTAGATTTAACCTTGTCAGAGATTACCATCTAATGATTATCATGGCATTGCAAGGAATTTGGGAGCACTGCTATATTTTTTTGATTAGTAGATACCTTGTTTAGCAATACTTCAGCAAAGTTCTGTCCTCAGAAATAAAATTCTTAAGATCTATTGTTGAATTACCACAAACAGCCAGCATCACTGGTTTTGAAAGCAGCTGTGCCTGATCGCTTCCAAAAGTAACACTTCCATTGAAGGACCAGATTCTGATCTCATTTTACAATTGTAAATTTAGGGAGACACAGTATTTTGCTAATCATCCACATGGAGAGATGGGCAGAAATCCCAATATGCACAATATCCTTCTCCTGGCTATTTTCCTCACTTGAAAGATTAAGAAAGAAAGGAATTGTTGCACAATGACTACATAGAAGGCAACATTTCCAGTTTTAATGTAAGCCCTAAATAACCAGCTGCAGGGGACAGAGAAATAGAGATGGAATAAATGTCATTTCTACAAGTCACACACAGTTTTATGTTCTCTTTGTGCAATGAAAACTGATCAATAAAGCTGAAGGACTGTTACTGTTTCAAACAGCAAATCCAGTGAAATCAGATGGAAAAACCCAAAGTACATAGAGATGTAATCTTTGGTGTTCACGTTAGACTTTGGATGCAAGATAGGAAAAACAGCCTGAAAGGGATAGAGTGAGAAGGGAGTCAGTGGGTAGGGCAATTCAAAACAGGATCTTCTGGAAGAGCAATGTTCTCTAGGTGTATGATAAACTGCCCCATCGTTGCATTGTTCTCGGTAGAGTTCCCCATACAGGCAGCATTACCAAGGCCTGGAAAGGGTGGAGGTGAAAGAAGTGAAGTGGCCTCACACTCATGTGAAGCATTTGGGATGTATCCTATCAGGTATACCGTAGGGGTAGAGGAAGTGGGTGGTGGTGTATCTCACCTGACCTCATGGCAGAACCCATTGGAATGACATTGGATTTTTTCCAGCACTAGCACAGCACACAGAAATAATGCAATTCCAACGGAGATATGGTACACTGTCCTTAGTAATAACCACACAATAGGATCCATGGAAAAGTCTGCAGTCTGATTTAGAGCTGCTCTTGCTGAAATGTCCTACATTTTTCCTGGTCTAATAGTGGCATTAAGTATTTTTCTCTTCTAACAGCTTAGTCTTTTCTCAGAAAAGTCAGACAGTGGCAGTAGAGTCACAGGTATTACAAGCAATAGAAGTTAAACTTATGGGAGATAGGAATGAGAAGAAGTTGCTAAAAATGGTAGCACTTAGCATGCCATGATAAAGGGTGAGCCATCTGGTCAGCGACTTCAGCAAAAGCACACCCATTCTTCCAGCTACAGCTGCAAGACTGTTGAGGACCATCTCACAGATCTAGATGGATACCCTGGAATACTTTTTTAAGTATAGGTGTGTAAACAGGGATTTACACACCCTTCTTTGTGTTGGCTTGTACAGTGCTCCTGTTCAATAGTCAGGGTACAAAAAGGGGCTCTGGAGCCAAGGGAGCCGTTTCTTTGGGTGTACATCAGCAGGAGACCCTAACTGGGGGTTTGGACCTGCTGCTCCCAATGTAGTGACATTGCTACTGAAAACAAATGGACTTACTAAAGGTTTTCTCAGGTGTTATTTGAATTCCTGGAGTTTCAGGTGCTCATACAGTAACAGTAGCCCTGCTGGAAGGAAGCACCTGGGTTTTAATCACTAGATGCTAACGGCTGTTAGCCACAGTGAAGATTCCTGAAACTGTGTGAACACGTCGTGTTATTGTTGGGGCTTTTTTTATTTATACATTTCTGCTGAGCAGATGCTGCTGTGCTGACATTCAGTTGTTGATCTTGTGCTGAAAATAGTTGCAGGCATCGGCCAGAGTAGGCTGTCGATGTGTAGTATGGATATAGCTGCTTTTTTGTGCTTCATACTGGAAATCAGTGATGTTTATGGAAATGGCTCTAAAAAGTTCACTTTGAGGAGAAGCCTGCTATGGAAATAGAAGCTTAGCTATTTGTTTATGGAATGAAAGGCTTGTACATTATTATGAAAAGAAGTGTTTTATGATGTTGTCTCTGGCCTCATCTCATCCCATGAGGCTTTCGGAAGGGTCCTTCAAGAACTTTAGGTTTAAACATACACATGTGTTCATTCTACTTAAAAAATGCTTATTATTGCCATGTTCTTTGGATCCCTGAATCATACAGTTAAAGAATACAGTAATTTTCTCCCACCTAAACTTCCAAAACAGAGGTTTCAATCTGTTTGCCCAAAACTGGACACGGGTTTTAACAAGGCAAAGACAACTGGAAGAAATGGAAGAAGCTGGAGGTATTGCACAGAGGAGCAATGTGAATGGGGATTGCATGGCTGTGGGGGTAGCATGAGAATCTTTTATCTTGAGGGCCCCCTACCTTTGTGTTCTATAGGGAAAGTTGGTTGGTGAGGATGAGCTGACTTACTATTGAGTTCTTGCTTTGTTGTTGCTAGAGTTTGAAATGAGGAAGAGAGCAGCACTGATTCTGGTAGTGACTGTTGTGGTTAATAACATAGTATTAACTAATAATAAATAGTATTAATGATTATGTTAGTATATGAGGTCTTAGCCAAACCTGGAGTGCTATGGTGCAAGATTGAAGCATAAAAAGTACCAACAGGAGTAGACCCTGCTCCAAACTCCAAACCATCTGAGTGGCCAAGGTAAAGGAAGGAGGAAACATGGAAGCACACATTAGATGTGTCTCTGCTGTGATTTTTGTTCCTGTGAGACATACATAAGCCAAACGGCCAAGTGCAGAAAGATGAATAGACCTTGGGAGAAGGCAAGAGTGGGACAGCACTTGAAGAGCTTGGGAGATGAAGCTGAGCTATGGGAGCCTGAGGGAAGGTGACAGTGGCAGGAGCAGCCCACTGATGAGCTGTGGAGACTGTTGGGTGCAGACAGGTGTACAAATTGTTGTGTGGGCTGGAAGGTGTTGAAATATCCGCTGTTGGCAAGAATCAGACCAGCCTTCTCTGAACCTTTAGAACCCTCTAAGATTAATTCTTCACAGCTGCAGGGAGACCTCAAAGAGAGGAATGTTAGCTTTGTCTTCTTTCCCTTCAGACTGGACAGAGGGGCTGTTTGCACTCATCAAAGGTCATGTACATCATCGGTTTCCATTAGCCTGGACATGTCAAGTAAAACTTCAGTCTCTAGACCCTTCAAATAACTTGGAACAGCTGCTTGGATATTTGCAAGCACAAGCAGAAGGAATGGGCTGTGGTTACAGGATCACATCCAAGCGAGTGAACCATTCTGAAAAAGAGTCACGAGGAGACAACCACTAACTGATACTGGTTACACACCTGTAGCCCTGCCTGGACCTGCAAAGGGGTTTTGGAAACAACAGCATTGCAGGCTGCCCTGCTGAGAAATGAAATATAAGAACCCCAGTCTCAGAGGTAACACAGATCACAGACTGTTTTTCTACTAGGGAAGCAAATAGCCACCACGTTCTCTTGTGTCAGTTTAGTGCCCAGAGTTCAGCAGCAGTGAAGGTTATGTGCACATGTAGATAACAGCAAATGTGGTTTGCTCCAGACCTCCTCTTTCTCTTCTCCTTCTATCACTCTGCAGTTCTCCCCTGGCATTCCTGGTCACTGACTGCCCCTTCCTGTGATTTTAGCTGGGTTATCTGAGGATGCACGCTGTCTGAGAATGTGCTTTTTAATAAATAGCGATTTTAAAGGGGCGCTGGTTATATGCGTGAAAATGTGGTAATAGCTAGCCTGGCATAATTTAGAGTAAATCCACTGATGTCAGTAGAATTGGATGTATATAAATATAACTGAAATCAGATCTTATATTTTTAAGGTTAAGCATAGAAAAGGTTGTAACTTACTCTCCCCCCTTGCTTTATTTTCTCTTTCATGCCCTGCCACAAATATGAATGTCTTAATTGGGATTTGGTCTATTTCTGCCCAGTTTAATCAAAGATCTGTCAATAAAGAATTTTAGGAGACGCACACCTATCTTTAGAAAATCTCACTGGCTGCTGGTTGTGAAAAACCTTGGCAGCAGTTGTTCTTTTTTGCCTTGGTCAGTTATGTCAAGCAGTGTATCTATAGCTGTGTTTAGTTCTGAGCACAAACATGAGGCAGAAATGGAAGCTTTTTGGCAAGCAAAGATCATGATTTTCTGCCCGTTCGCACAGAATGGTGTTAATTAATAGATTGTTTTCTGACAAATAGTTAATTGTGCCTGACTGATTTCCATATGGCTGAGGAAATAAAAAAGCATGGTATTTAAAAACCCAGAAATGTTGGTGTGAAGCTGCTGGTGTGATATCCAATCCAATCCCATTTACTATACTTCTAAAATGGGTTATGTGAATATTAGTATATGACAATGTTAATGAAGTACATAGTTTCCACTTTTCTTTTTGCAGTTTTATACTGGTGTTACGCAACTGAGTTACTTAAGATTTTTATATCGGCATATTTAAGATGTTTAGGTCAGTGCAAACTACAAAAGATACCTCAATGAAAAGACAAAGATTTATCTCCATAGTAGGAATAAACCCGGAAGAAATAAGTTGTAGAATTTCCCAATGACTTCAGTACAAATAGATTTTTAACACCAAGAGTTGAATTAGGCATAGTCACTTCGTAATGCTCATATGTGTTCATCCTCTTGGGGTTTTTCTCTGTCTTGTAAGTGTGAAAGCATAGCAGCTCTATGATGTTCATGTTACCTTCAGCCAGTTCTTACTGTAAATTGTTGGCACTTGCTGCCTGGGGTGATTTATTAGCCCACAGCAGAGAAGAGTCTTCCATTGATGAAATCAGTTGGTTCATGAGATTGTATATCTCTTGTGCCAAAAATCATTTCTCTTTGGATATGTGATGTGATTATTAAGAGATGTAAAACTTGAATGCTGTTACCAGGAAGTTCTTTATTTTATTAAATTATGTATTTCAGGAATAATTCTTAAATTTCAAACCTTAGTTTCTCATCCTGGCCCCAGGAGGATAACCTGTAGCATGCAATCTGTTTATACAGCTTTAGAAATTAACTTTATTCCTCCCAAGTTTGTTTTTTTTCTAGAGGAATGTTCAGTTCTCGGTAGAATTGTCCTATGAGTAGTTAAATGCTGTGATTATTGCAAAAATATGAAACACTGAGAATTAGAACCAGATAAAGAGCATGAACTTTCAAAATTGCATAGCTTATAGCGTGTAATTTACTGATATTTGTAGGATTTGGGTCTGTAGATTGATGGCCCTCACTGTGTGTCTTTTATTAATGTAGATGAAATAACATGGCGCAGCACTAAATCCATTTGTCCTGTGTGTCTAATTTAAAGCTCAGCATAGATAACTGCCAAGTAGAAGGTTTTTTATGTTTGTCTTCCTTGTGTTGAATATTCATAGTTTCAATTAACACATGCCCTTCAATTTTGCTCCATTTTTGTTGTAGATAGTAGATTAATTAAAAAAATTGTTGCCATAAACCCCTGGGCTGTGGTCTTGTCAGATCTTGTAATATAAGCAGTATCAGGTCTGGGAAAGTGATGCCTCTTGCGAAGTGGCATCCTGATCATAGGTCCAAACCTCATAGCTTGAATACTCCAGGGAGAGTTCTTCTATTACCACCTTCTGAAATAAAGGGGTTTTATGAAAACTGAGCTCTCATTTTTATTGTAGGTTCCTAGCCACAGAATAAAGCTTGAAACTATGGAATGCCAGCAAAGCGAAAAGGCTTGATGTATCAGCAAGAATTAAAAATGTATTTTAAATACCAAGCAAACCTCAGACTGATTTTTAAGCCCCACTTGACATCCCCAAGGGAGCTGGCTAGAGCTGGGCAGAGCTGGTAATACTGGTTTCCGATTAAAGCTGCCTTGTCAGTTATTTTTGCAACATTAGGGATGTGTGTGCATTTCTTCTTGTAGCAGATAGGTAGTGGTGACAGCTACCCAGGAAATCACAGGACCAGTGACAAACTGCAGTTATCCTTTAGCTCTGAACTTTCTCTCCTGAGTTCTTGCTACTTACCCATTATTTCCTCCGTGACCATCACTCTCTTGAAATTACTTCAGCAGGGTCAGAGTAATGAGCATCTTAAAAAAACATTTAGCTAAAAACCAGATTTGAATGTTCTATTAGTCTCCCAAGCATGTAATGATATCTGACCTCACAGTATCCCCAGGACCACAATGGCATATGCTTCAGCATGGGCAACAATTTCCTAATGGTGGAACTGGCCAAGGACTAAGATAGAGTAGCTGGGGATTTCTGTCAGGGAAGGTTTTAAAGAGCAGGTTAGACAAATCTTGGGAGCAAGGTCTGTCCTTTCCTGAGCAGAGGCTGAATGAGTTGATCTTTCAAGTCATCTAGGAGTGTGTGGAAGATAACTTCCTGACACAGCTCGTGAGGGAGCCAACTAGGGAAGGCACCCACTGGACCTGTTGTCTGTGAACAGAGAAGGTCTTGTGGGTGATGTGATGGTTGGAGGCCGTCTTGGGCATAGCGATCACAAAATGATAGTTTTCAATTCTCAGAGAAGTAAGGAGAGGGTCAGCAGAACTGCTGCCTTGGGCTTCTGGAGTGAACCCTCAGTCTGCAGATGACACCAAGTTGGGCAGGAGTGTTGATCTGCTGGAGGGTAGGAAGGCTCTGCAGAAGGATCTGGACAGGCTGGATCAATGGGCTGAAGCCAGTGGTATGAGGTTCAACAAGGCTCAGTGCCAGTTCCTGCACTTGGATCATTGTTTTTCTGGGGGGAAAAAAAAAATCATCCTGCCCATCAGAAAATTCTGAATTTGATAAACTAATTCTAATGCAAATTATGTTTCAGTTCCTTTTTTTAACCCAGCAAGAAAGCAGGTATATTCCTTGAGTATCTTAGGTTGTGGAGGTCTGTCATTGTGCTGGCAGAGATACAGACTTTCTATCCATTTAAAAAGATATGGACTCAAATAATTGAATGGCTTTGAAAATGACAACCAGGTAAATAAATTAAAAATTCATAAAAAGACAAATACAGGAACTTTCTGTGATAGGTCTTGGCTTAGGCATCCAGGTGAGTATGTTTGGATTCCAAATTGTGACTAATTTTCACCAAACTTCTTAGGAAACCATGGTTGCTCCACACTTTTTCAAAATGAAGCCAAATTATTAAGGATTCTACTTGAATTTTTCAATAAGGCTTCCAAATATTTCCCAGCACGTTCAAAATTCCAGTTGATGAAGCATTCCATATAGATTTTATCAGTATTTTTTGAAAATAATACATTGCTGTGCCAGGCATGTAGTGAATGCATGCGTCTGCTTGAGGTCATTAGTTGCATCGCAGTCCATCAGTATTATTGAATATTGATCAATGACACAATAGATTGAAATGACACAGTATTCTGGACTGTCCTTGGGACAACAGAATAATAATGACAAAGAAACATCTTGTTCTCTCTGTATTGCTCCCCTACTATTTTTTCTTCCAGCACTTCTGATACATAATGACCCTTGAGTAAAGTAGTCAGATCTGTCAGTCTTCAAAAGGTACCAGTGATGATGGACCATTATTTCTGAGATGGGATACTAGGAAATGATAGAGAAAGGCACAGAACATCTTCTGGGACAGATTTGAGTCACTATAGTTTTAATGTAGACATTGATGATTACCTGTCCTTCACCAAACAGACACCGTCATAATTTCAGTTGGCATTTTACATGTTTAAGCCATCATTAAAAGCTGCAAGCTGCTTTCAAATAAGAACTCCACCTCCAGCATTCACATTTGGTTGGGCGTTGTTGACAAGTGTTCTTGAGCTGATGATTAGAAATCCATGCACTTTTACTGAATTGAAGGATGAGCTGTGTGTATCTTTTGAGGTACGCTACTTTTGAGGTAGTGGATATTACTCATTTTATCCTAGTGTGGTATCCACTTGATCAGCTGAAGTGAGATTCAATTGTAAATTATAGACTCTTTAGAGACAGCAAGTTGAAACTATGGTGTCTTTATGTCGGTTCTACTCCTGTACAGTTACCATTATGCCCCACTGATGATGGATGAACTCGCTCATAAAATGCATCACCTTGGCTTGATCAGAAAACTGCTCACAGCAAAACTCCGGCATAGAGCCACAAAGAAGATCTTAATGGTACAATTCCTCCCACATTTTAATCTGTGATTTTTATTTAAGTCTTTATTAAACTTAAGGCAGCTGCTGTCACCAGCTTTTTGGTGATACGTTCATGGAACATGTTTCAGAAAGCAAGTTTACAGCCATTCTCACTTGCAGTATGAAGAGCCCAGACACCTCATGGATAAGGCATGCGGGAACACACAACAGATTCAAAGATGTCTGCTAATAGCATCTTCAGTTTTATCCTGAATGTGCGGTATGAGCATGCTGGAAGGGAGAGATATTGCTGGGTGAAGCACAGATGTTCTAAAAACGTTTCTCTCAGTATCAAATCATAATTTCCCTTGTCTCAACTTGTGGGTATTGAATCCTCTTGCTGTGCACCTCCAAGAAGAATTTGGCTCCATCTTTGGCTCTGTAGCATAGGAGACATGCAGCCCTGCAGGCTTACTCATTTCCTTACTCATTTCCTAAGGGCCTAGTCCAAAACCTAAAGAGTTATTAGAAAAACTCCGGCTGACTTCACCAAGCTGTGGAGCAAAGCTCCACTAAAAAAGTGGGATCAGGCATGCTTGCTTGGCTCTAGGAAAGGTCTCGGATCACCTGCCATTCTTGCATGGGTGCGTACAGAGGACTGAGGTGCTTCTCTTGGCATTTAGAGGTACTTGGATATGAGCCATGGCTGTCTTAAAATCCTATTAGTCCAGAGAGCCAGGACATTGGCTTGAACATACTGCCCTGCTGACATGGTTGACTGTGTTACTTCTGACGAAAGTTGGCTCATGTCTTGACATTTTAAAGGATATTTAGAAGGAGTTCAGACTTGAACAGACCTGTCTTGAGAACGGGTGTCCTGTCCATACTCAGTAGTGCCCGTAACTGTAGCTGCCCTTGTATCCCTGGGCTCTGCCTGGGATGGTGCAAGTATTGGAGCAGCATGGCCCCTGCTGTGGTTACCGCCTGACCCGTGTGGCTCTGGCTGCGCACGCAGCAGTGGCACCATGGCCAAGTGTGTGTATCACTCACTGCTCACAGGAGGCAATATTGTGCCCTTTGGGGGATTTTTGTCTGTGCAGATTGTAATCCAGATCTGATACTGGCAAAAGCCACCTCTGAGCCATCACCGAGGTCAAAGAGAGAGAAGAACAAACCCAGACACATTTTCATTAGCCTTTTTTTCCCCCTAAACAATGTGCACATTATTTCCTGTTTAAGGCTACAGAGTTTAACAGCAAAACACATCTCATCCATGTGTGGCGTGGGAGGTGTTGATCTGCCCTGGCTATGGCTGTCACACCCACTCCTGCATTGCAAATCGCCTGCAATCAAATAAGCTCACAGAAATACCAGCCCTGTTGCATATGCTGAGGTTTGCATGATGTATTTCTGCATCACTGCTGTTCATCTTGTAGAAATCCTTTTCAGTCCCAGCTGTTATTTTCAGGAACTGACAAGTAGGTTTCTGTAAATGAATCACATTGATTCTGAACAAGGATATAACCCTTCATCAAAAGACAATGGAGAGGCAAGAAATACATAGTAGAACACATCCCAGACTCTGTCAAAGCTGGCTCTTGTCAGCATGGAGCGATTTGAAGTGAGGGAGAAGGGAAAATAGCATGAAAAAAGTTTCCAAAAATTCTTTCTTGGTTGCTCCTCCTGTGCTCTGTGTGAGGGGATAGCATAGCTCCGGGATTTGGGAGAGGGTGATGGAAAAAGGGATTAAACCACTTACTCTAAGTGTAAACTTGCTACCTTTACAGTGGTTCTCTGAAAGGCCACCTTTTGGATACTTGCTGTAGAGGTCTGCTGGCAACATACAATTTGTTTACTAAACAGGGAATGTAATTGGAATGTCCCTTTTGAGTTAATGAAAATACAAAACAGCTTTTCAGAGTACACCAAGGCCTCTAATTGAATTATCTGCGAGCCTCATAGATTAAAAGTATTCTTTCATCCATTCCTGGCAGCCTGAAGTAGGTGAATAACTGAAATTCAGAGAAAAACCTTATGAAAAGGAGACCTGGCAGAGGAAGGAGCAAAGGGCCAAACCATCTGTAAAAGGATTTCTCTCCACTGAGATGCCCATTGTCTCTACAGCAACTAATTATATGTGAAAATCATTAAAGATCTGGAAACTGTGACACCCGTCAAGGGGGCCAGGGGTTCCCATCGCCTGCAGGAAAAACGAGCTGGCTCTTCTTCGAAATGTTGTTCGCTGTGTATCAGAGGAGTTACTCTTTAAGGGTGCATTGCAAGCAGCGGCCTTAAGCATGTGAGCAGTTGCCAGAAAACCAGCAGGAGCAGTCCTACAGGTAGCACTGAGCTTGCTACATCGTTGTTTGCAGAATCAGTCCACAGATCCTACCCTAAAAGTGCCTGGAGCAATGCTGCCCTGCCACTGAAAAGGCAGCCAAAAGCGGCCAGAGCTCAGAGGCATCCTTGGTGCAGTGGTGTCTGCTGTGTCCTCATACTATGTGAGCCATATGCTTTCTGAATTGAAGCACTTTTGCTCTTGTATCAGCCAGAGGTGATGGACAAGTCTCTGTGTAGCTGCTGAACTACTGCAGCCGTTCTTGTGCACTTTTTGTCCACCTTCACATTTATGTCTGTTCCTGCCGTATGTCCATATGGAAATGCAAAGCATTTAGACTGACTTTGCAGAGGAAGCCTGGGGCCAAGCAAGACGTGAACACAGGTCTCCTCTGGTGTTATTGCAGGCCCAGCCATCACATTATTGTACACAAATAAATTAGGTTTCATCCCTGACACACATGAAAAGATTTCTGGATTTGGCAAAGTAAACCAGAGAGGTGCATATGAGAAAAAGTGGGGTTTGCACTTCAGGGGCGAGTATATGAGGGGCAAAGCGGTTTGCGAGTAGCGAAAAGGATGCTTCACTGCGCTGGGGTTTTTTTTTTGTTTGACTCTGTTCTCCCTTTTCAGGTTTGTGCTTGAAGACTTTGATCTATAGACATAGTGTGTCTAGAAAGGAAAAAAAGCAAGTTTGCTTCTTGTATAAACATTTACAGCTTCATTGACTTGAAGTGGAATTTCACCTGGAAACATAACCAGTGACCTCAGCTGAGACGAGCAGAGCATGGAGAAGGGCACTGGTACCTGTTGCTTAGAGTTACCCAAACAGAGCCCAGAAGACCAGTGAAAAATTTGCTGATTCATTTTATTGTGGTGGGAGGTCTCAGGAGTACTGATTTTTCTTCCTCTAGTCCATCTAGATTTGAGCAAACATTTTTGACTTTGAAAAAGGGTTGAGATTGAAAGTTTTTTGGAGTCGATGGTAATTTTATTTGTCTGCAGCACAGATCAGTGCACTTTGAATTGTACATGTACGTGATGCGGAGCGAAGAAACTGTAGTGCAGGTGCCAGAATTCTGCAAAACTCTGGCTAAGAAGCTGGCCCTAAACATCGTCTAAAATGGATCTCAAATGATACTTAAATTTACAGAAGTATTTCCTGTTATCTTTATGATAAGTCCAATTATAAAACCTCTAAAACTTGAACAAATCCTTCACTTAGCTGCCTGTAAGCAGCATGTTTTTTGCTTTTATTTTGTAATTTACTATTATACTCGTGCTTGGTACGACGCTTGCTTGAGCTGGATTAATTTCCCATGCCGATTTGTTCTGAATGTGCCCTGTAGGCTAACGGTGTATTTGCAGCCTCTCTTCTTCCTTTGTAAGATTTGCTATTACCATTTACGGGACAGCGTGTTCTCTTTTGACACCTTCCGGCACTGTCAACTGCCTGTTGAACAGCACGACATCGGCTGTTAAAGCGTGATCCAAGCCCCAACAAAACCAAGGAACAGTAATGCAATTCAGGGGGTTTAAGGAAAGGCAGTACCTTTTATTAGGTCAGCTGTTACATTTGGAAAGAATACAGACAAGCTTTCAGGCACACAAATCCTTCATCAGGTCTGAAATAGCAGCAGTATTGCTTACACCAGCATTCCTCAGCAGTAAGACAGACATGGTCCCAGCATAGTTTAAAAAATGTGTTTAAAAGTGTGTGTATTGCATGGTCCTTCTTCCTGGGGAGGGCTTCCTAGCAGGACACAGGCAAATATCATTCTTCTCTCTCCTCTTCCCATTATACACCCCACAAACAAAGTATAAGGTCCCTTACTCTTGAGAAAAAGTCTTTCAAAACTTTATGGCCATGTTTTCTCCATACTCACCCTGCAATTGGGAAGGACTGTGGCAAAGTTGTGGACTCTGTTGTGCAGGTGGCAACCACAAGATCCACACTGGAAATTCTGGCTTCTAATGTTTATGGCTGTCCAGCAAATAGTTTAGGGACCAGCTGCCAAAGTGAGTTTTATTCCCTTTTGTGTGGTTGCTTTACAGGGAACAGTGTTTCCCAAAGTTTCTGGAGACACATCTGACTGATCAGCCACCTACTAGCAAAGCCTGTGATTGAAAATGCTACACAGGCAGGATGGTTCTGCAGAAAAGCAGTGAGCAGCTTCCCGCTTGGGAATTGCTTGTGGCCACAGAAGTGAAAAATAAGAAGTAACATCCCAGTACACTGCCTGCTTATTATGGATCTGAACATCCTGCTTTTTCATCCTATGAGAGATTTCATATTTATATTCATCTTTCTTCTCTGGAAATCTCCAGAAGTATGTACTAAGAATCTTTCTAGTTGAAGAACATAGGCAGGTGCTCAAAAATTAAATGTTAACATTAACCATAATATTTATTAGATGTTAACATTAACTGTAACATTTCTTTCTATATTCCCACGCTAAGAACTAGGGTGTCAACTGCAGTTAATAACTGTGGAATTAAAAATCCGAGGATGCTTTTTGCTCATGTGAATATTTCCATGGTGCATAAGCTATGAGAACTCTGGATTTTGCATTCTTTTTGGAGTGTATTAATAGGTGTGTTAATTATGTGGCTTCTTTATTCAACCCTATTTGAAAATTAAAGGTTGCACTTCAAGAAAACTGTCACCACAAGAAAATTGTAAATAAGTATTAAAAATTCTGAAGAAATTAAAAGGAAGAAATGTTTATGACTTTAAGTTGATTAACACAGAGACATGAACAACTAATGAACAAGTAATACTGTAAACAGGAATATGATTATTGGAAAAGCTTGATTGAGAAGGAAAAATACCTCTTAAAGATTATACAAGCCAAAAATCTTAGTTTAAGATCTGCTTTGGGCATTGGTGTTCCGGTGTGAAGCTATCGACAACTGTCTTGAAAGTCCTTAGAAGATCAGAACTTTGTGGAACTCTGTCTTGTTATAAAATACAGGTGTTTCAAATGTGGTTCTTAATCTGAATCCATCACTTAAGGCATATCGTACTTAAGGATCTGATTCCTGGCTGTGCCACTCCCAAGCCTGGCCAGCCTTTGATTGATCCTTTTAACATGTTTCTCCACCCAGCGATGTGGCCAGTGACACATGCCTGAGGCAAGTAAGCTGGCATCAACCATAACACAGAGACAAGAGCTTCTTTTTTGTGGAGAATATCTTAATGGAGAAGTCATGTAGACAATCGGATTCTCTGGTGAATCCCAGAATTTGTTTCATTCCCTTTAGTACCCAGCCAAGACATTTGGGGTTAAAAGCATGGCACCGACAGAAAAATGGTGAATTTGTCTGTGAAATGATGAATTCGTCTATGAAAGACGAGCTTCATTCTTACTTGAAACTAAGACCCTTAATATTTCCATCTATTTTAAGACACTTCTATGCTGCCAGAGTAGAAGAAGTAAAATCCAGGATCCATACTTGGTCCCCATAATAGTGATTGTGTAGCCATGCAGACTACCACATGTTTAGCCTGCAAAGTACGATTCCACGTCTGGATTCTGCAGCCAGGAAAGGGCTCTGATGCTGCAGTCTTTAGACAACTTCTACAGATGGGTTTGAAATGTGGGTGCAGATCTATCACTGAGTCAATGCTTCAGATCAACACCTTGTTTAACTTGGATCTTTTTATAAATTGGCAATTGTAAAACTGAAAGAATGGTATGAAGGAAGGCGAAGCAATGAAAACATGAACTGCTGAGGAAAAAAGCTCCTAAACCACTGTTTTTTACCTGACATTCTTCTTTAATAGTGATGATGTTGCAGCTTTTTTCACTCATGAAAATAGAAACAGCAGCAGTAGTGTCCAGCGCTCGAGTTAATATGTCAGCAACACATGAATGGTGCACATTATAAGTATACATTTAAGGTCCTTTCATGCATTCCACAGCTAAATAACAGCCAGCTCTGCCTCAGTTTTCTTCCCTTACTGCATTTATGGAGTAGCCTATAGTAAGGGAAGGCTACAAGAGCTGTAGAACAGCAGGTGTCATTTTTTTTACTCCATTTCTTCTGCAACTGGTTATAAATCCATGTGGGAGATGTCAAAAAGCCAAAGAAGTAAAACTCTCATTTGTTCATTATCTCACCCAGGACTCAACATGTTCATATTGTTAGTCTCTGTGCGATGGTCGCTTTGCCTCTTGTTTCACCGACACTTGCTCTTTTTCAGGTGCCAGGGGACAACGAGAAGCACTGGAAGCCAGTGTTAGTGGTCTTGACGGAGAAAGACCTCTTAATATATGAGAGCATGCCGCGAATGAAGGAAGCTTGGTTCAACCCTCTGCATACCTACCCCCTGCTAGCCACCAGGTACCTGTGCTTTTATATCAAGAGTGGTGGGAACAGCTTAGTCAGCCAGGAACAGCTGGTGCATAGCCATATATCACACTTGAAATGTCATGGTTTGAGAAGCAGATTCTTCTTCAATGGGCCAATGTGCTCAGCTTAACTTCTCTCTTCTCCATTTCAAGTTCTGGCCAAGGGTGATGGCCAGAAGCACACCAGAAGGGTTATGCACGCTGCCGTTTGGCCCAAATGCAGAAGCAGGAGTGCTGAAAAAGCTGAGAGCTCAATCTCCTGAGATCTCTATCTCAGAGTGCAGACCTGAGGGCTTGGCAGAAGCACTCAGCTGCTTCTCCAGGCTGGAAAAGGTGAAATTGTCGCCCTGAGTTGGATGTGCTGGTGTGTCAGTTCTGCACCATCAGTCTGGGACTTCTGGGGGATCGCGCTTGTGATGGAGATGCTTAATTTCATTACAGCTTCTGTTCCTGCTCTAGCAAATGAATTCCTGGCTTTTTTAGCTTAAAATGGTGTGCTTGGAAGACTCATTCTTGAATCTAGGTTGGAAATAACCATCTGCATTATTTCGAAGGTATCCATCAACACTAATTCAGAGAGAGCTTTCCCATGGTTGTCTTTATGCAGTGGAAACTGTCCGTGCTTCTTGATGTGAATCTTAATCACGTTCCTCTGCCAGTATGGTCAAACGGCTTGAGAAAGAGCTGCTCTTCCATTGTGCTGGCCTTGCTACAGGCCTCTATTGTACCATTTTCAATGAGTTCTCATTCAGAAGGGCTGGTTGCACAAGGTCAAAAGCAGTGGGTCTCTTACTGCACTCTCATTAGTTAATTTTTGTTCTCGGTCTCTTGGTTGTCTCTCCAAATGAACTGAGGCTTTGCTGCTAAATCATTATATTAAAAAACCAACCAAAAACTCTCAGTGAATTACACAGATGGTTGTTTTGTCTCAGTCTACCTACACATGATGGAGCTTTCAGACTTCCTGGGAAGCCAGCTTCTGACTCACCCTTTGTTACTGTCACTTGAGGTGAGAGCCCCAAGCTTGGCAGCTTGCAGCCTGCCAGGTGGTGTGGTGGTGAAGGTTGACAACGGCTGATGACAACTGGGCAAGGCACTGGGACCAGAGCCTGTGTCCAGGTCTGTTACTGAGCCTTCGAGTTTGTGAAGCAAGAGCTCCCCAGCAGAAGGTGATGTGTTTTCTCTCCACTGCTTCTGGGTGTCATTTGTACATGGACCCAAATCCTCCTTCTTAAAGTGACTGGAGATCCTGCAGAGCACTCTGCCGCTTCCTGTCCATATGTTCTCACATGTAAAGGCAGCTCTTTGGTGGGCATTGCCAGCCCTCATTAGCAGAGACCACCGACTTACTGCATGAACCAATCCAAGTCCTTGTCTTGGACGACCTGTTACTCTATTATTTTTTCTCAAGAGTTCAGATTTGATTGCAACTGACTTGCCTTGAGTGGGGATAGTCATCTCCTTGTCTGACGGCATCCCCTTGTGAGTGGAGGAGCATCAGCCTTCAGATGAAGGGGAATGAGAAGGGTCTTTACAGACTGGAAAGATGGTCTGTAAGAAACACAGGAAGCAATTTTAAAAGGACAAGTGCAAAGTTCAGTGCTGGGGAGTAATGAGCTGTGCTGGTTTGGGGTGGAAAATAAGTGACAAAGTGGTTGCTCTGCCGGGAAGCATCTGGGCAATGTGGCAAAATTGCTTAAATCTACGGTGTTCTGTTTTTGAGAGGGGAAAACAAAGACAAATCATCTAGGGTTTCAGCAGAAGTGCTGCGTGTTGGGCAGGTGTAGTGATCATACTTAAGTGCAGGGCATGAGTTAAAGGCTTGGGTGATACACTGCCTTCATGGGAGGCTTCCAAAAAGATGCCAGTTAACTGTGGAAGGTCTGGAAGAAATTGATGCAAATGTAAGACCCAGAAAACACTATCAGTAGGGAATACTTAAGAAACATTACCTGTTTACAGAAGTCCATGGAAAACATGTAAATGGTTTTCAACTATGAAAATGAGACACAAGAAGGACAGGGGAGCATGTTTTCCAGTTCCCTCCTGGATACAACAGGACATAGTTGGCTGCATTTGTGGCAGGGGAGGTCCTGGGAAAAACATGGTGTGCAGGTGAGATACTGGATTAGATTCCCTAGGAAAGGTGTATGATCCTCATCAGTGGGGACTTTGAAGGACGGGTGGTGCTGTGACCCTCAGGAGCATTTTCATGCCCTGGGAAGGGGGATGCACCAGGTGACATCCCAAAGCTGTTCCAGCACCAACTTTGTGATTTCTTACCAATATCACTGTGAATTTAACACGTGGGTAAAAAGCACGTATACAGAACCTGACATTCAGAATGGAGTCGCAATCTGATAAATACATATAAATACATGAATCCCCAAAGTGAGCAGATTACATAAACTGACAGATTCCCCAAATCATTACACCTACTGTTTTGGATGATTGTGATTAAAACCCTGCAGGATCCTGCTTTTATGATCTGTCGTGCTGAGTACAGTTATAGAAGAAAAAAAAAAGAGACATACACAGGGATTGCTGTTGGTATCGACTGCTGTGTTCACGCTCGGTCAGTGATTACCCTCCTCGTGACAGGTTTTTTAATCCCCTCTGTTCATTGATCAGTGCAGTTTGGAACTTTTCACCTGGAAAGTTTGCAGACCACATGTTGTAATCTTGGCTGCTCCCGACATTCAGATTTTTATGAGTCCTTGGGAAAACATTTTTGCTTAGCTAATGCATATTTGAAAAGCTGCTGAAACTGGAAAACTTCAATGCCAGATACTGTAGAGAGTCATGCTTAATCTACCCAGGACATAATGAGCAGAGAAAATTGGAAAGTGGTAGAAGGATTACGATGTTCTTAGAGTATTTTAACAGCAGAATTTCAACATGTCCTTTTTGTTTGTTGATAACTTTCCCTTCAACCTATGGATGCTGTTAAGACCAAAAAAATACTTTCCAGTCTTTCGCAGCTTTATGTAGAATATGACTAATAGCTCACAGAAACCTGAGATCAGATTTAAGTTGTTCCTTTAAATCTCTGCACCGGGAGGCACAGCAGCTGGCTCATAGCCCTGACTCCAAGGACCTTTTTGTCATAATCCCTGTTTCAGTGTTTCCTTATGCGTGAATAACAGTGCCTCCCTCTAGTTTGGGAATAGGGATTAAGTAATTACATCTTAAATGTTTGCAGTCGAATTCCATTGTCTATCATAGCCAGATATGAAATGAAAGAAAAAAGAAAAAAGAAAGGTAGCCCATGTTGGGCTCTGATTAAAGATCAGGTGAATAGCTTTTGTGTAAAGCTGAGGCCTGGAACCAGAAAGTATTAAAGCAGTTTGATAGTTTATGCCATGGGAAGTTGGGGAAGGAGCTTGAGCACTGATTAGTCATCTGTGCAAGTGGGCAGAGGGGAAGGTGGGGAGCACTGGGGCCCCCCAGCACCCCAGGAAGGTGTATGAGGTGCTGTCTTCCCAGGACGGTGAGGGTGGTTGTAGCTCCCTCCGTGCAGAACTCAAATTGAGATCGTACGTTTCCAGAGTGCAGCCATTCCAGAGCAGGTTTCAAATGCTAAGTCAGGGTAAGGAGTGGTTTCAACATAAGAAAGGTCAGATGATAGTAGCTTTCTACAGGGCAGAGCTGCAGACTGTCAGTGCACTTGTATCATGGGCTCTTCTGAAATAAATCTTGAATGAGCAGCTGAACACTTGCTTTGAATGTCCATGCTGGTTTCACTGTCCTTTTTGAAGAGGCCATTAGATTTTGCTGTTGCAGTAACTGGTTGAAACTCTTCTCAGAGCATTGAGATGAAAAGCAGGTCCCAGTGCATCTCACGCAGCACTTCATGTGCCCATCGTGCTATCACACCTTTGCAAAGAATATTGCTTAAAAGGTCCCTAAAACATAGAGAGACAAGGAAGAAATTAGGGAAGATTGGAGTTGTCTCCCTGGCTCCCTGGGGTACGCTGAGAGTTGCATTTTACCGCCGCTGCCTGTTATCTATGCTCTTTGCAAACAGACTTGATCGTGATGACCAACCTTCTCCTGCCCTCTTGCGGCTCTGGCTGCTCTGGGGAAGGGTGCTCTGGCTCCTGCATGCAGGAGGCATCTCAGAAACTTCCACAGAGCCCAATAACCTTCATGGACTGCAGGTGAATATTACAGGAGCCAGCCCTCCCCACACACAACTTCTGCTGTGCTCAGAGTGACAGGAGGCAGGGCTGAGGGGAGCCCTTCTGTGAAGTTTCTAAGACTATTTTTTGCCTTTTAAGGTATTTTTGTGGTCTTTCGGGTAAAATATCATTTATGTAAATGAAGCCGCTTACATGAATGCAACTTTATTAAAGCTTGGGAGTCCTTTGACCTGTACCCACATACATCAGTACTGACAGCTGGTACATAAATACTATCAAATGTTCCCCTGCATATTTGTCTAGGTCATGTTTAACTGCATGTTCCAAAGCACAGTCTGGAGTTGTATGACAGAAAAGTCTTTTTAAATAGTGAGACTGCATAATGCAATGGGAAGGCAGGCAAGAAACAGTGTTCATGTTGGATGTGTCCACACATTTTAATTTGTAAAGTACGTCTTCATTCTATCCGTGTGCTGAAAAACCTACAATGCCAGTGCTATGGAGAAAGCATGAAGATGTAGGGGAGCTCGGGGGGTGGATTTGAGGGGAAATAAAGCACTGGAACTATCTGTCTTTCCACCTCCTCGTGCCAGATGAGAGTGAATTACAGGTTTTGGGTTGTTTGCTGCTGAGTCCCTCACTGCAAAACCTGCAGGTGGAGGCCTTGAGTACCAAAACTGAGCAGGGTGTTAACACAGCCCTTCTAGAGGCAGGAAAGCATTTGGCGCCTGCCTGGAAGAGGCTTTCCTGCCCAGTCATGGTGCAGGGTAGCTCTGACTAGGATTTACACTCACCTCCCGTGGCCTCCTGGGACCATGAAATCAAGGCAGATGCTGAAAATCCAAAGAAACTTACCACAAACCTGAGCATGAACAAATGAACAAATCTTGCAAGCCTTCTGGTGGGGTATGAAAGAGGGACACATCTGTTCGGCACAATGCGCATCCCAAATGTCAAAACAGACTGCAGGGAATTGGGGAAAACTTCAGATACCCTATGGTTAGTGTCACAATAACTGAACAGCTAAAGTCGTGCTTTTTCTTTCCTTTCTGCTTTTTTTGCTATTAAAACATGTCTATTTGATGGCATAGTTCTAAAGCATCAGCTAAAGGGAACTATTCTTCCAGATGCAAAACAATAATTTGAGGGTGAATTAGCATTCCATAGATGATCAGTATAATCTGATGCTTTATCCTTCAGCACAAGTATTCTCTACCATGCTGCACACTTACTTTATAGTCTCATATGATGTATATGGATTGCCTATAGAAAGAGAAACAGAAAAAACAGAAATAAGCTTTTCAGAAGAATTTCATTTTGTGACTGCCTCTGAGGGTTAGTCTCTGGGCCTCAAAGAATGATGAGCTCCTCTGGCTTATGTTTTTCAGCTGAATCAGTGTCATGTCCCTGAGTGAATTCTATATTCATTGTCCACGCTTCTGCAGGGAAAAAAAAAAAAACCCAACACAAAAGGGCAGCTTAAAGAACAATTAAATATTCTGAGGTATTGATTTTCTCACTGGAAAATATTCCCTCCAATGTAGTGTTTGCCCAGATGAATGAACCTTTCCTGGTCACAGGAGATCAGCTGTTGATGCCAAGCAAAATGTTAATTGCAGCAAAATGGGAGAGAATTTCAGATTACAAGTAGCTGCAACATCTTGCATTTTGCAGATTCCTTGTAGGAAAAGTAGGCACAAGACAGTACTTTGGCATCTGTGCATTTTATAGAATGTCTTACTTTACCCAACAGCATTTATCACTGAGTTCGTCTGCAGATGTTTAAGCTTTATTGCAAATGCTGCTTGACAGTGAAAGTTGGGATTCAGCTGCCGCATCTGAGTGAGCACTTGTATCTGTGGACTGAACAGATCATCACAGAGCAGTCAGTGATTTCTCTTAGTTCCTCATCTAAAGTGGTGTTTTGTACAGTTCATTAGGAAATTTTGGGACATCCCTGTCATCACCTGCATGTCCAACTGCTTCTGTACTTGCTGCCTTGGACCATCACTCTTCTGAGTGTCACTGGGAGTCACTTTAGGCTCAAATACAAAGGAGATGTGTGTTCTTGTGCTCCCAACCACGTGCATTTAGGAACACGCAGAGCAGAACTGTGCTCAGATGGGGATTTTGGCGCAGTGCTGTATGTCAGCGTTATAATTCACTCATGTGTTCTCACATCCGACTGCAGGTTGGTCCATTCTGGCCCAGGAAAAGGCTCACCACAGTCAGGGATGGATTTATCTTTTGCAACCCGTACCGGTACAAGGCAAGGGATAGAAACCCATCTGTTCAGGACAGAGACTAGCCGAGACCTCTCACTGTGGACAAGGAGCATCGTGCAGGGCTGCCACAACTCTGCAGAGCTTATCACGGAAATCACCACATGTGAGTAACACCTGCAGTGCCACATCTCCACACATCCTCATGGTGCTCGTGGGTAGTTCCGGGTACTTCTGCTAGAGGTGATTCATTCAAAAAACTGTGCATATTTAGGGTTCTGTGTGTTTAAAATACTGTCCCCTTGGTTTCTGAGCCAGTCCCAGCTGGTGTGATACCTGTGGCCATGACACAGTCACTGTCATTCTGACTTCTGGTCTTGTTTTCAGGACGTTTTTTCAGACACAGGTCAGAGGGCTGCATGTCACGGAGGAGTGATTGTCAGAGAAACCCACTGAAAAGAGCATGTTTCTGAGACTCAGGCTCCTGAGAGCCTGGCTGGAGTTTCTCCTGCAAAGGGAGGACGCAGAGGAGGACCGGCACATTTACAAGCATGAATTGGTCAATTACACGTACCCAGCTCTGCACACTTGAAAAGAGTGAAAAAATACAAAGCAGTCCGATAGCCATATTTTGACATTAGCTGGTCATTTCTGACCCTGAGCACCAGGGTGGCATTTCTTAGCACTCCGTACATGCAAAATGGACTGGAACAGAAGTAATCTAGAGTGATGGCCTGTTTGGCCAGGTACCTGCCTAGCCTGGGTTGATGGCTCTGGGGCTTTGACGCTGGGCCTTTCTCTTGAATGACTCCAGAATTTGGGAGTCCTTCCCCCATTAGCCCTACAGTATAGGGCTGTTAAATTGAGCATTATTGCCATTCATTGCCTAAAAAATGTGAGAGAAAGAGCCAAAGCACAAATCCACTCCATGCCAAAGGGTAGCTCGGATTTCATGAAGCCATCAGGTACAGCCACGTGCTGCTGAGCACAGGACACCTGCCTGTAGGCTGCCAGGCTCCTCCAATGTGGAAATCAACCAGTGTTCAGTGGGAACCAGCTTGAGGGCATGTCCATCTCCTCAGCACAGAGACACGGGTGCCTTTCTTTCCAAAAGCAGAAGGAGGGCATCAGCTCCTTCTTTAATTGTGGTGGTTTTATGCCAGTGCAAAGGACCGTTCTTGGCAGAACTGTTCACAGGAAAGTGGTAGAAAAGAGAATTTGGGATGTGAAGACCTAAACTCTTCATTTTTTAACTTGGATCATGGCCTGTGTTGCTGAGCTGAGGGGAAGATGCAGACTTTCTGCTGCAGTAGCTATTATATACAATTATCTGGGCCTTTTTTCAATTACCACGACACTAATGAAGCCTCAGGAGTGTCTTCATCTTTGTCAAAATACTTTAGGGAAACCCTTTACAGCTTCTAATTGTCTCATGTGGTGTGCGCCGCATTTATTGATTTTGGCTATGTCTGTCAGACGTAAGAAGAAGAGTAGCTGTGACTTTGTCAAGGTATGTGAGGAAGCAACGCCAGCCTGAGCCTTCTTAAACTTCACTAGATTGGCTTGGGGTCAGCATGTAGATGTATGCAGCAAGATGAAGAATGCAGCAAATAGCTGAAAGGACTGACATCAGGACTGCTGCTGCCAAGCACAGTTTTAGTCTGTGTGTTTACACCATCACTAACAAACCTTGCTTGGACCTTGCACAACAGGCAGATTGCTGCAGGTTTACAGTTAAAGCATGATTAGCCCAGCTTTAGGAAAGGTTAGTTTCCACAAGAGAGTGTTGAGATCGAGTGTAAGATGCAGGTATCTGCAGCGAAATGGACTTTGTTGCTTTTAAGAACGCTACAGACTAAATGTTGTTTCTTCTCTAGCTTGCACATACAAAAGCCAGGAGTGCCGCTTGACCATCCATTATGAACATGGATTCTCTCTTACAACTGAACCACAAGATGGTGCCTTCTCTAAGACAATTGCACAATATCCCTATGAAAAACTGAAAATGTCCTCGGATGATGGGATAAGGATGCTTTATTTAGACTTTGGAGGAAAGGATGGAGAAATTGTAAGTATTGCGTTTAGCAAAGGGATGCATGTTACCATCATCACCAAATGTTATTTGGTGGTCCTTCAGGCTGTGGGGATGGAGAAGCACTGATGGAAGTTGGACTAGATGATTATTGTAGATCACTTCCATCTGAAATATTATATTCTGTGCTGCTCTGGCCTGTTCTAATAACAGTTGGCCAGTACCAAGTCCCAGTACCACTACTGAGACACCATGCTTTCTAGGACAGCATGTCGATCTGGCTTTAGGAGACAGATAAACTAAAAAGAGAGATAAAATTGTAAAACCATGCAAAGAGGGATGAAAGATTTCTTATATCGAAGAACAAATTGTATCTCCAAATAGCCAGATGTTAGAATTTTTGTATGTATCCATTGCACTTTTTAAGTGATTCTGGGTGGAAGAACTTAAGAATGAGATATTAATTCTGATGTGCACATAGGGATTTATAACAACCACCTATGTTTATCTTTGAACATCTAGTTGCTGAAAAAAATCAAAGACTACAACTGTAATGCAAACTGTCTGCTTAAGCCTCTAAGTTAGCTGTCATGATCCCTAAGAATAAGGTGCTTATTCCTACAAGCAGTTTGGATACCATAAATTATGCATGTAAACATGGTCTTTCCTGCCAAAGTTTTTCAGCAGTTCCTGAGCACATTGAGTAGTTAATTCTTCATGTCATCATTGATAACATAAACCCTGTGAACTGCTTATCGTCAGGCTTTCAGAAGGGAATTTGTTACTAACTGTCAATAAGGTTAATATATGACTGGTGGAAAGGCAAATCTGGTTTGTTTTGATGGGAGCCTACTGTTGAACCTGCTGTCCACGCTGACAAGTCTGTCATCCTTAGCAAGCATGAGGTGAGATCATCTGAACCATGACTATGGGGGAAAAAAGTCACCATTCAGTCTTGCTGTGTGAACAGAGGCAGCATCAGCTGAACGTTCAGTATCCTGCTTCAGCTGTACACAACAGCAGCTGCACTGGCTATTGGCCACAGCAGTTCCACCACCATCCCTGGTCAGAAACAGAGCCCGAAATGATGGAGGGGTTGAACCTCTTGGAGGACTGCTTGCAGCATCTGACTGAGTTTTCTGCTGCTTGCCTAGGTGGATGCAAGCCCAGAGGCACCAGGATCTCATCTGCTCTCAAAATGCGTATTACTTTTAGTAAACTAAATATTTGCAGCTGTATGCAAAGGGAAGACCATATGTTATAATAAAGGGTTGTTATTAATAGAAGCTTGTTCAAAATACCAGGCAGCAGTTCATCAAGTACTCCACAAATTATTGCTTATTTGAGCCGTAATCTAATCTAATCATTCTCAACTTCATTTCTTTCTGTACTTTCAGCAACTGGACCTTCATTCCTGTCCAAAACCAATTGTGTTCATCATTCATTCCTTCCTCTCAGCAAAGATTACAAGACTTGGCTTGGTGGCATAAGTGGGATACATCTGTTTCTTCAAGGAGAGATGGATGACCATGCTAATCTGAAGTACAGTCAACAGCAGCAACCTGTACCAGCCAGTAGCATACACCAGCTTGGGGCTCAGTACCAGGCCTTGATGGTTTCTGCAGTCTTCCAAGGCCCAGGTTTCATTTTGATCAGCTGAAGAGGTCGCATGACAAGGAAAATGGTGGATTTCATTGTAAATAATGGGATTTTAAAATCCCATAAGAGACAGTAGAAGCATGTAGTACCATACATGTAAATGTTCCAGAATCATAAATTGTGCCTATTTCAATGTACTTGTTTATATAGAATAAGTAAAGGGCTAAGCAGACAAGAGCAGGTGTTGGTTGTGATGCAAGCTCACGGTTGGTTGAGTAGAAGTTCTCCAAACAAGATTGTCCCACCACTCAAAAGTAAAATATTGTTCCTGTTCTAACCTGTGCGCCAGTTACAGACTTTTCTTGTGGAGCACTGTCAGAAGTCATTGCTTGGGCACCAAGCAGAGCATGCAAGTGTGCACCTTGGAGTCAGATGCTCTAACTCAAAACAGCCATGGTCAGTGAACAGCTGGAGGGGCACTATCACATTAAATGATGAGGGCATCTTATATACATTCCCAAAACAGGACTAGCTGTAGTGATGCATTGAGACTCAGCTGTCAGGAAGGGACATAGGAGCATCATTTCTTAATGACCACACAGGATGTATTTTTACAGTGACTTTCCAGAATGGTTTAATGAGTTCCAGCTCCCTGGGCCTCCTAGCTTAGGTGAGAGTTACCTGAATCCATGTTAAAGCATGACCTAAACTTCTGCCAGCACACTGCCACAGCAGTTTTCCAAGAGAAAACCATGCTGAGCTTCCTGTCCTCCTACCCCGTGTCACCCCCTCAACTCAGATGAGGCTGGTTGTCTGTCTTCATGGAAGAACAAATGCAGAGAAGGAGGAAGACTTGATTTTTCTGAGAGTTTCCTAGATTAGAATAGAGAAGTTATTCAAGCAGCTCCACCACAGCGAGGAAACACACCAGGATGAGATGAGATAAAATGCCAGAAAAGCCTTAATATGGAACTGCTCCTATGACCATGACTTGACAACTTGATTTATTCCTGCTGGTGAAATGTAGGACATTCACCTCCACATTCATAACTTGCTAGTTCCTGTTTTGCAACACAACTACTGTATTAAGTCAAAACACACAATTCACTGTTCACAGTTATATGGGTACAAAGCAGGCAGCAGGCAGAAACACTGACCATCATCAGAGGTGATACACACAGCTTGCACTTGGAACTACTAAATTGGCTTAGTATGGTTGGGTGGGAAGAGAAAGCAGCAGAACAGGGATGGAATTTATGTTGCTCTTACTTTGTAACCAGAACTGCTTCACATAGGGGAGGGGTTTTGTTTGATGCGAAGTTTTGCCCTAAATTCACACTTAGAAGGACAGGAACTGTACAGGAAATAATGAACCCAAAGTCTGTGGAAGTTCTCTTGTATCACAACACGTTTATTTTTGAGAAAGCACGTAAGTTTCAACTTGGCATCACTTGGCTGGCAAAGAGGGAAATTAAAAATACAATTTGGTTCCATGTTGTTTTTAAGCTAAGTCTTGAGAGTTGAGCCTAAGTCATGCTGGACTATTCCTGTTCACAGCATAGGAATTAGTTCGTGGTGGTTTCCACGGGTATCTTAATCATTGAGACTAATTAAAAAATTAAGATAATGGGCTGAATTCACAAATACAGAAATGACGATCAAAGAACAACAGCTTAAACCACCCGCTGGAGGAGCAGCCCCACTCCCAGCACTTCTCACCAGTCTAAAGCCAGCATTCACCGAGCTGTGGACTTTGGTTTTACTGTTACGGTACTTAAAACTTAATTCCTTGTGTAAATTCACAGGGTGGGAGATGATGTTACATGGCTTACCAACACTGTCCAAATGGACATTTCTCCTTTAGCACCTGCTGCCGCTCACATTACTGATGGTGGCGGTTCCTTGGGTCTCTCTTGGCTTGGCAGCTTCTGGGAGAACACCTCCTGAGAAGCTGAGAGCAGTCGGTACGCTGGGGTCTGCGTCTTTCAGTATGAGCTCACACCACATCAGCAAGTAAACCTTTGTGTGAAGACTTCAGAAAGCAATTTGGGACATTTTTGTTGCTGTTCCAAAGTATAACTGAAGAATTTGGACACAGGCTCCTTATAAAAGTTCCAGAGGTTAAAGTGAAAACTTGTGTGGAGTAGGTTAAATATGTGTGTAAACTATACTGCACTATTTCCTTATTCCTTTAACACTTACAAATCACTGGAATGTTATACCTAACATGTATGTGCATTGTAAATATTACAAATTCCTATATTAGTACCAACAATTAAATGACACAATATGTAGTCTAAGGTGCTCAGTACTATATGAAGTATAAGTGAATAACAGTTTGCAAAGAAAATTCATATTATATATATTTATAGAAAAAATAATGATAATTACAGATGCTATTTCTTCATTTTCAGATTTTGGACTGATTCATATTTGGATGGGATAGACGAAATATGGACCTACTCCACATTTATAAAAGTATAGTGAATATTTATATTTTAGAGGAAAAGAATATATTTAATAAAGTCATTTATTGGATTTCTGTGAGGTGAGCTTAATTTGTACCCAAACAAGCTGTTTGGAAGGCTGGCCTCTGGTTTTGGGCTGGGGAAAAATACATTTTCAACTTCAGGCATTCTGTTAAGAATTCAGTTACTTGAGAGAACTCTTCATCGCATTGATGGAATGACTTTTAAAGATTTAAAATAAAAAAAGTATTAATGTACTGTCAATGGTGCACTGGTGCTTTCTGTTGAGTAAGCTCCATGTTCATGGGAGAGCGGTGCTGTTGCCAACATGCTGAAAGCATAAGCACTCAGCATTTGTTTCGTGTTGTTGCTGGAATTCACTGAAAGGCCACAGGAATGTGGCCTGTGAGGACAGGCTGAGAGCTGGGGATGCTCAGCCTGGAGAAGAGAAGGGTCCAGGGAGACCTTAGAGCAGCTCCAGTGCCTAGAAAGCTGGAGAAGGACTTTTTATAAAAGCAAGCAGCGATAGGACAAAGGGGAATGGCTTTAAACTGAAAGAGGGTAGATGTAGATTAAAGAAGTTCTTCACTATGAGGGTGGTGAGACACTGGCACAGGTTGCCCAGAGAAGCTGTGGCTGCCCCATCCCTGGCAGTGTTCAAGGCCAGGTTGGACGGGGCTTTAAGCAACCCGGTATAGTGGAAAGTGTCCCTGCCCATAGCAGGAGGTTGGAACTAGATGAGCTTTAAGGTCCCTTCCAACCTAAACCATTTTATGATTATAGTGCTGGGGTGGGTGGTTCAGACTGACCTGCTGAAGCTGCAGCACTTCCTCTGTTGCTCGTACTGAACTGGGTGGTTACAGAAGTAATAAATCAACTTCTGAATTCAGTGGTGACTTCAATTTTAAAGAGCAGATATTAATAATACACTAGCAAAATCTCAGGACCCTGAGCCTGGCTGATGTAAGTGAACCCCTAGATGAACCAGGGCAAAAGTTTAGTTTAAAAGCATGAGAGGATAAAAATGAAATATTTAAGTAAGAAAGATGACAACCTCTTGCAAACATACCATACTACTTCTTCCACGTAGGATTAGCTTTTCAGTTTATTTCCCTCATCAGAATTTCTGTGCTTATCTAAATCATTAGAGGCATTAGAAAATTAGTCCCAAAGGAGACCTGTGAACTTAAAGAGTTTGTGAGTTTGGAAAAGCATTTGTACCCAAGACAAGTTCTGTGGAAGCCTAGTGGTACATGCAGTCACTGTAACATTACAAGTAACCATATCACCAGGTAATCACAACCACATCAGTGGTGCCTTACCCCAGTCGTGTGTAATAAGCACATAACATGGATTATGGGTATAAACCGTAAACATACGTTGGTGAATATGACTTGCATCCTGACTTGCAAGAACACAAAAGCAAGCACCCGAAGTATGCCAAGGGAGACTGGATTTTGGGTTCAGCAGACACAAACAAGAAAATGATCTGAAGTTCAGAGGCAAAGGGTGGCACTATGTTCTGTACCACCTAAGTTACAACACGTTTGCCGAGCTATGAGAACTCTTGGGGTAGGATTTCTGAACTACAACAGATGTGAGGTAATCTGGTTTAGCGCTGTTACAGTAGACCAGGTCAAATTCTTTTGCATGCTCTTTGTAGGTTAAGAGCATGGACCAGGGCAGTTACCACAGCTGAATGGGGTACAGTGTTCTTAAGCCACAACAATAAACTAGCTATCACCCTACAAAAAACCCCAACATAAAGCACAAATAAGACGTGCAGTTTTGTGTTAGCTGAGCACTGGGAATTATGCAAACAAACAATACATCAAAAATGCTTATTAATGCTTATGTCTCTCTAACTGCTTTCCTGCTGATCATATCAGGCCAGCCTTTGAGTCTACAGAATTAATTAAAACAAAAGCCATTGGGCTACTTGCAGTAGAATTAAGATAATAAGTATCTAAATCCAGGGCTCACTGTGGACACTGTAGAGAGGTAACGAAGGAATGAGAAAATAATAAAAAGTAATTTTCTAAAGCACCTTTTTATAGAAGTCCTACAGACACATGCAGAGAGTTTTTCATCAAGAAAGCCAGTTACAGAGTATTAATTACTTTCCTGAAAGTGATTTTCCTTGCTCATGGCAGCTAGCTTTATGGTTTTTATGAAATGTAGAGTTTCTGTACTTTTACTTACCATCTTCTTTAACTACAAAGGTTCTGTAGTTACAAGTTTATAAGCCCCTTCCCCTCAATTAAGTAGGAAATACAGCTTTCCATAGCTTGCTTTATTATTTGGAGAAAAGTCCCATCATTCAGGCTGAAGAGATGAGATTATAACTTAAGGCTTTTCTCCCTCTATTTGTAGGTAGAGACTTTCTTTAGCCAATATTAGATGTTAAGGAAGATTAATGTCTTGATTAATTTCTTATTTGCTGCCTTGAATGCAAAGAAATATGAGCCATATGCAGAAACTGATACATGGGAGAAATTTTGTGCCTGCACTTATTAAATAATATCAACCTTCACTGCATTTATATTTCATCAAATCAGTAAAACTGGGATGCTGTAGATGAGTGGCATTTTCAGAAGCAGGATTACATTTGTCTAAGCAGTTGTGTTTGGGGCTAAGATGCACATGGTACTCACCAGCGCCCAGTGTCACCATAAACCAGCTGCACAGCTTTCCTACTGCCACCGCGAGTGCAGTGAAAACAAGTACATACACCCCATATGTAGAAGAGGTCTCGTAGAGTTCAGGAGAATACACAGTGGAACAAAGGAACAGAAGAGTTAAAAGATCCTGTTAGAGTTGAAAAACCTCCTTAGGGCTTGGCTTTACACAAAATAGAATTAAGCAAAGAATAATGTCACAAAACCAGGAAGGCTCTTTGGAGACTGAGGTTTCACAGCACTAAGTCTAGTCTACACATGCTCTAGTTCAATTACTTTTTCGTAATATTACATTTCGTATATATCTATATTGCTTAATCCATTCTCCTTCCAGGAGAATACAGCAAATAATAACACTGCATCTCTATCAATTTCAATCATGTTAGTTTCTATGATGAATAGGAAACGTTTCCATTGAAAACTGTAAAATACATTTGTTTTGGTAGGAACTCCTCATCTCATCACAATACTAAAGATTTAAAATAAAGTATTAATGTACTGTCGATGGTGCACTGGTGCTTTCTATTGAGTAAGCTCCATGTTCATGGGAGAGCGGTGCTGTTGCCAACATGCTGAAAGCGTCAGCATGCAGCATTTGTTTCGTGTTGCTGCTGGAATTCACTGAAAGGCCACAGGGATGTGGCCTGTGAGGAGGACAGGCTGAGAGCTGGGGATGCTCAGCTTGGAGAAGACAAGGGTCCAGGGAGACCTTAGAGCAGCTCCAGTGCCTAGAAAGCTGGAGAAGGACTTTTTATAAAAGCAAGTAGCGATAGGACAAAGGGGAATGGCTTTAAACTGAAAGAGGGTAGATGTAGATTAGATATAAAGAAGTTTTTCACTATGAGGGTGGCGAGACACTGGCACAGGTTGCCCAGAGAAGCTGTGGCTGCCCCTAGTCACACTAGTACAAATAACCACACTAGTACAAGCCAGATGCACACTTGAGACTTAAGCAAACTGAGGCTGAATTTAGTACCTTATTGTGCTTGCAACTCAGGTTGCAATTCTTTCCTTTCCATTTCACATTGGCATGCCAACTCTTAACGCAGCTCTCACAATAATCATTACTGCTATCATCTTGATTTTCTCCTCCTCCAGGAAAAGGAATCTCAGAACTCTCTGATGAATTGTTTCTAAGGAGTGTTACGAAGAGTACACATGAAATTATACCAGAAATTCAGCTTGTAGAACAATGATCCTTTCTTTAATGGAACTTTGCATCAAGTCTCAAAAGAAATGCCTTGCTTGCACCTGCAGCACAGGAACTGTTCTTAGTTATTCTATAAACTACCAACAGTTGATATTGTAAACAGCTGTTTATACAACAGCAAATAGTATGAAGAAAATTCTTCATGCAAAAAGGTAAAACAAAGTAGTTTTGTTATTAAAATTAAATCTGGTGGGGTTTTTATTCACATAAAGAAGAACTATACCAGTTAAATACAATACAAAGCTGTATCAAACCAAGCCAAGCTATATTACTTTTAACGATGAAACATAATAAATACGCATATAAAATAAAACCTTTTTTCATTTGAAATTCTTTTAAAAACTAAAACTTTCAGTATAAAATTTTCAAAACTTGCTACTGTGCTTGAGAAGTGAGCCTATGTAAGTACACTGACCAAAGTCCTCAGGGTGTGTAGGTACGTGTGTGTGAGTATGAGGCAGTTTAATGCTCTTCTCACAGTCAGACATGCCCCATCTCTGCACTTTCTAGGACGGTGTGAGTAGCATCCACGCAGCACCTCTACTTGCCACTCTTCTCTAAAACCCACTCAATCACCTGGGAAAATGAGAAAGCAAAGGATTTATGTAACTACAGGTCTTGAGAACAACTTAAGAACATCCCATACACTTTATCAATTCTTTCTTTATCACCATCTGTGTGGTATTTACAGAATAGGATTTAAAAGCAATCCATTCAAAAAGGAGAAAATGTTGCAATAAACTGAGAGATACAGCATTACCCAAGAACTGTATTTAATTTTACAGAATGCTGTCTTTAGAAAAAGGTATTTTTAGACCCCTTGTATTGAGCTACTTCACCTCACTCTCTCCCTATGTGCTGGCCACAAGGTGCACACACAAGGCTGAAGACTTCCCCCCCAAAAAATTCCTAACACCACAGAAGAAAGACTAAAGGACAATTTGCGCTCTGCTGTATCTACCGCCGTTATTACCGCTGTTTCCCAAACAGGGTGGTTGTTCAGACCACTGACTGGTCCTGGGCAATTACATTTCATGTAAGGTAGTTTTGAAGCATTCTCTAACACAGACAGAGGTGAGTGGCTTAAATGATCCCCAATTTTAATGCCTCTCTTGCCAACAGCAAACACACACGAAACTACCAATTGTCTCCCCAGACGAAGATGGTGGTAAGAAGCAGTGAAACAGCACAATATCCCAGTTCAACAGCAAACATCACAGTCCACATAGCTTTTGAAACCTTATGATCTGTAGGAAGCAATTCACAAGACAGCACAGTACAGAACACACTAAATACTGCTCTCATAGAATAAATTCTGTGGGGATCTAGCAGTGCTCCTCGAGAGTTTGGGGTTTATTATTTAACTGCCCCAGTCCAAATCCTTCCATTTCATTTATTATTTTGAAAACTGTACGGTAAATATGCATGATACTTTTTTCTTTTTCATATCATGGAGGCACTTCAGCATGTTTTTACGTAACTCTTTGATTTAAATTCTGAATTTCTGGAGGAGTATTTACTCCCATCCTTTCCTCTATGCTACTGCCCACATTAGTCCCACCTTACACACATATAAGCTCACGCGATCTCCCTCGTGCTTACAATTATTCCCAAGCTCAAAATTACTAATTTTCATTGCTTCTTTTAAGAAATTTATTTTCTTTTATAGATCCCATTATTGCTTCCTAACCTTTGAAAAGAAATGTTACTTCCTTCAACAAAAGGAAAGAAGAATTCCCTAATGACCCAGGCTTCTCTCAAATGAAGAAAAATCTCTTCTTATTTTTTTTCCAGTGATGTGGAAATATTTATTACCTTCATTTCCACTTATCACCATGCACATCACATTGGGAGCTGTAACTAGAACATCATCTAAAACCTCAATATATGCAACTGAAAATTTTGCCATGGGACTACTGATTGATTTTGGGAGATCAGAGAGTGAAACAAGACCCAAACAAGCCAAAGGAAAGCATCTCTTCATCTCTTAAATGTGTTGACTAAACCATCTTCCAGCCAAGCTGCCACAGCTACATTTAGCCTTGCCTAGTTACAGGAACAAATAAACCAATAGCTTTACCTGTTTAGCATTGTTATTTGCTGTTTTCTTCATTTCATCAAGAAGTCCTCTAGAAGTTTTAAGATCCTGAATAGGAAACACAAAGCCACAGAAATCAGCAAACTTGTAACTCAAATTAGAGTGAGCATGTAAGAGCCCTAATAACCAGGAGGGTGTTACCCTTTTGGCAACTTATTCAGAACCGCAGAAGAATTATTTTACTTCTAACCCATCCCACCTCTCCCCCCCCCCCAAAAAAAAAGGAATAAGCTAAATCTATTTCAATGGCGTGCAGCTCTCCTCTCAGCAGTCCAAACCTAGTATTCCAACATGTGATTGAGCCTTCCTAACCTTCCACACACTTCCAGATGTTTTTTATTTCTCTTAAATGATATTCAAATTTTCTAGTCCTGATTGAAATCATATTTTTATATAAGCATGAAAATGAACTGTGTGCCTAGATTCTGGCAAAGAGTTCTGGCAAAGAACAGAGAAGAGGACTTCGGGAAAGAAAATCAGTGCAACAAAGGAAAAACCTAGAATGTCTTGTCTGCTTTGCAGTCCATTAGGCCAACCTAACCCACTCTCCTGAACAAAGCAAGCACATAACTTTGCTGAAAGAGAAAGGAAAACTAAGAAAATTCATTTACTACTTGTCTCCAAAGAAAAATTATACCTATGATACCATGCTTCTGAAGTATATAGCACAGAAAAGGATTCGAATTGCTCCTACAGTCCTGGGGCTACAGGACAGTTCACGAGAACAAAATCCTGCTATGCCTCTCTCTACATGAGCTTCCCGAAGGAAAGGATCACTGCAGTACTCTTCCTTCTACTCTTCTACTTGAAATAGAACTGTGAACCCATCCGATTTGCCCTACTTGCTCTTCCCTACACACAGCTTCACAAAGAGTGGTAGACTGCAGACAGAAAATACTATAGACATGCAAATGAACAGAAACAGCAGCTCAGCTTATGAGCAACACTTTTAAACACCCTGTACTGTAATTTAACTTGATTTTGTGCCCAGACTATGTAACATGGACTCAAGCATTGACTTACAAAGTCTCCTAACTATTGTGGAAAGAATTCTCATCTCCACCTAAAAATGAGGTTGATACAGGGTGCTGCCAACTCCATACGTGTTAGATAGCTGTGCACATTTACAATGCATTTACAATGACTTTTGTGAGCATGGCAGGGAGCTTGAACTTATGAGTCAGTAGTTTAAGCTAATAGTGTCATAACAAGGGAGAGCTGAGATGTTCCAGCTATGGCTGGGAGACAGCTACAACAGCTAAGGAAGCAATACAATATAAGCATGACCTTACCTAACAGTCCACTACTTTAACATTTTATCTCACATAAAAAACTACCGCTTAATAGTTTAAAAATAACATTAAAATACACTGTAAAACTGTTTTTTCCACTTGACAAGTCCAAAGGTTTATCCACACACTACTAAGACAGCACTAAGAAGTATCAGCTTAATCAAGTCTGAATATCCCACAGTCATCTCAAGTTATTTTCAGGAATGGATTCACTTAACAAAGACCCGTAAGAGTGTGTCTACCTTTAAGTAGAACTTTGATATCTCAAAAAGACGCTGGCTGCATGACGCAAAGCACTTGTGATCTTCTGCAATTCCATGTTTTTCAAGAGTCTTAGCAACCACCTCCTTCAGCATCTTAGAAACAAGAGAAACACACTCAAAAGTTCATCCCAATTATCCGCATGAAAAATTGTCTAAGGGAACGGAAGAAACATTAAAAATAGAACACCCGATCTTTTTTGATGTTGCCTCTTGTCTTCCACTGGCCAATGCCATCAAGCCACTGACAAAGTTCGTCAGAGTTATTTAACAATCGACTTCCATTTCCTTCATCTCAAAAATCAAGGAAATGCTTACATGTCACAGCATTACAAAGGATCAATGAATGGGGTTTGGAAGGCAGAAAAAAAAAAATTGCTAATGGCTTGGGTTTGCTCTTCTCCAAAATATTATATATATACACATACATATATACACATATATAAAAAAATATAAAACTTTTCTTTATATTGATATTCCCTTGACACATCCCTATTAAAAAAATAAAAAATAAATCAGACACTACAATCAGACTAGAAAATTCACTCTGACATTCTTTATATCAGAGATGTTTAAACTTTGCTGTATGTCTGATTGAATCAAACCAATTACACTTACTTGGGTCATCCCAACTCACCTTTGAAAGTACAACATCAACATTCATGCAGTGTCCTCTCTAGCACTCTGGGATTGATTTAAAATAAGCATCACCAAGCCAGAAACACTTTTCTGTACTCTATTTTAAAAGTGGCATTCCTTCTATATAGAGCTATTAGCATTTAAATACTTGGTGCAACACTGTTTAATTATCTTGGTTAATGGACTTGTATCATTACTGGAATATTTTTTTACTCCCAGAGTAGTCTGTTTTTCCACAATGGCTTTGACCCTTCCAGGACAGGTATTTCTTTGGCACCTTTAGGTTTTATATTAATTTCCTACATTTCAAAACTCTTATACATTGACATCCATTCCTACCCTTTTTTATTCCTAGTTGTTCTCTCTCTCAGCCTTAATTCCCTGGGCATGATATAATACTCCTTACATACTCTTTCACTCCTTGCTTCTGCAGCACTCTCCTCAGCGCCTTCAGGATTCACTTACACAAGTGAAGAACGAAATTTAATAACAAATAGAGATGAAGACAGTTTGAGATGAAAAAAAAATTAAAAAATCAAGTCACATGGAAAGAAGTTAAGCAGATGCTTTTTCACAATCAAACAACGTAGACCTTTACCCGTGTATGTTTCTGGGATCTCGATTCCTTAGCTGGCTTTGAAGTCTCAGATTCGGTTGCACCTATATGACTTGCTGAGCCAGCCTTAGTGGTTACTCTGTGGGGCTGACCAGGCTGTTTCAATGGCACTGAAGCTAAAGAAGCTGATCTTTCAGAGTGCCTCCTCGTTACAGCAACTGCACAGTGACTCCCACTACTTCCGCTGGCCTGAGAGAGGAGGGAATCTGTGCTCTCAGATTTGGTCAGCCTGGAAAGGAAACAAAACAGAAAAGTAAAAGAGCTTTTAGATTTTGTTCCGACTCTTTTGTTTCTGCTATAGAGGCTGCTGCTGAGAGAATTAAGTACTGCACATTCTTGCAAACAGCGTCTGAAAACAGCCAACAGGATTCTGTTATGAAACATTTTTTGTGTTAGAAGAACACTTCACTGACTGGTTTGGTCTCTGGTAAATAGACCCATTGTACCTCCACTTAAAAAAGCCTAGAAAGAAACTGAAGAAACGAAGTAACTAAGAACAGAAGCTCTTTGGAAGAAGGGGGAGTTTTGCATAAGGACCCTTCATCTAGATAGCTAGGAGGAGCAGAGTTTGCTGGCCTCCAGTCTCAGGAGAAGACAAAACTTCTTGAAACTCTCTAATTTATTTTGGCCCTACAGGAATGTAACAATTCATCTTTAACTATGGGAAGTTGGGCATTATAATTCTACTGGAACATGGTAATGCTTGATCCTTAGTAATTCCAAAACTCCAATTTACAAAGTGCTAAGTACAGTTGCATCTGCTTTTATAACTATTCACTAAGCTGCAGAAGATACAGATATTCCTAAAACCATACCTCTGTCAAAGGCTTACTGGGATTAGATTGCAAAGGGTATCAAACTGGAAAGAAGGAAGAAGTGAAGTACTACAGTAAAAGTGAATTCAGAAGTAGTGTTACATAGCAGTTATTTTTTATTGACGCAAAGAGCTTGCAACTTCAGAGTGAGGACAAGGTACAAAGGGAAGTCTTAAAAATTAAACTTCCAGAAAATACGTTAATAAACAAGGCTGAGAATAAGCTTGAGTTTTGGTAGGTCATCTTATACAAGCAGTCCTTTAGATTAGGAATTCAATTATTCTGTTTGTATGGTGCTTAGCTTTCTAAACCTTCAGTTGTTTATTTGTACTGCAACAGCACTGACAGTTTTGCTCCTAGATGAGGCTGTCATCTTTTCAAAGGCACTTGAGACTTTGCAAGATACAACCCCAAATCTCTTAAATAAAAGCTGGCTGTGCTGCATAGTTTTGATTAATTTAATGCTATCAATGAGAGGTCACACTTAAGGAAGAAAACCGAACCTACAGAAGAGGCTTAAACAACTAGAACATCTGTCTAGATAGCTTCACAAAAAACATTTCAAGATGGAAGAAAAGATGCATTTCACAAGAAACTACTAAAGTATTTCATGCTAAAGATTTATTTTATTCAGTGCTTTACCTTTTCTTGGGATAAAAGCAATCCAAGTCTTTTGATCTGCGTTTTACCCTTGAAGCCTCTGTTTTGAGTTCGCTTTGTAAAGACTCTCCATCAGGGACACTTCCAGGCTCTGACAAGACTGCAGGAGATGCGAGAGGACTCAAGACAACCGGCACAGGGCAGCACTCTTTGGTGCAAGTAGTCTGAGTTTCATAGCGAATAAGACGAGTTTGAAGCTCAGCATATCCCACATCTCTCTCTAATGCTCTTCTGTTATCTAGACAGTATCTAAAATCGAAATTGGTAAGAAACTTGTGAGAGAAAGTTCCTGCTTTGTTACAGTCTGAAAAAAAAGAAACAAAACTTACTTTTGACCATCATATAAGCTCCAAAGCTTTTGTGTTTGGACTTGTGTATTGTTCTGAAAGATACCTTAAATCAGCCCAGTAAATTAACACCTGCCGGATGGATTTAGCTATATTTAAGACTAACTCCAATGAACAAGCTGAGTCATATACTACTTGTAAGTCTTTACGCTGTGGTCTTACAAATAAGATTTCCATGGACATTAGCAGAATATTTTCCTTGAACAGTAAGTGATGGATTAGGATGCTGAAGATGGATTTTTTTTTTTTTTACTTCTTATAGTTAGTTCTGTGTTACATCTGTATCATCAGTCTCTCTATTTTAGAGTTTACTGGTTTTCATATTCAGTCCATACTTAACAGATGTTACTCCTGTTAACGTGCCAGTGTGAAGTTCCAATAAAACAGCAGTGAGGATAGCTCTGAACCAAACACATGATGAGCCTGGCACACCACAATGGATACAGTAACTTCAGACCTCAGACCTTGCAAGCATCCACCAAAACTTTGAGACCCAGAAAATGTCAGGTTATTGCATATAAAATGATACAGTTTAATATGATAATATGATCATACAGTATGCCTCCACTTCTTCCTGGAAGAATGCAACTTTCTTATTCTAAAAAACCTAATCAAACAAACAAAAAAACCCACCAAGATCTCTTCAGTGCACATACCATAAGAGAAACACATAGAAAATATCTGAACAAAACACCCTGTAGTACAATATATGTAATGTGCAAGTTACAAGTACTCCAGGAATCCCAAAATGCAACGATACTGACATAATTTTAGGAAGAGCCAGGTTGTGCCAAAAACTAGGTTGCTGTGAGATTGCATTAATTGAGTGTAAGTATGCAGAAGACAGGGCATGGGTAAGTGTTTGAAATGCTATTTAGTACAGATTCTTTGCTAAGTGCACTCTCTGGAAACGCAGCCTTTAGCTTTGTCTGTCATATGGCACTGCTATATGAGAGATTCACATGTTTTAAATGCTAAAAATACAGAAGTGTCACTGAACAAGCACAAGCTTCCAAGCTTCCTAATGGTTACAAAGAAAAAGTGGTTTAATCAACCAAAATAAACAACAAACTGTATTAAATATGGTGGAGCTGCAAGAGAACAAATGAACAGTGCTAACTCAGTAAAACATACTCATGAGATTACAACAATGCAAAATGCATCTCAACTAACGTTTATCTTGTGTAAATGATTTCGAAGATTCTTTGCAATAGACCAATGTTTCATTGCCCAGTAACTTCTACTACCTCTACTGCAGGGAAAGACAACATTATTATCCAATATTATTCTATCCTTTTCTTAACAGGCATTCTGAACAATGTGAGCTCTCAGCCCACCCTCCAAACTACTTTGGGATGTTTCCTACTTTTAGGAACTCTAGACATATTCTTTACTTTTACCCCTTAACACAGAGTCATGTTAGATTGCTAGATCTGATTTTTCCACTTTCTTCAGAGTATTTTCATATTCAGGAAGAAAATCACTTTTCTAATAACAGCCCAGCGAATCCACTTCTACAGCTGAGTAAGACTTTCCACTAGAAATAAATTCATTATCTGCTAAGAGTACATTCTCTCAACTCACAAATTCCAAGGTATTTAATTTTCCTTATTTATATTCTTAGTCCCCGGAGTAATCACATCCCCTAGAAAGATAAAAATGTTTTTATCTTTCGAGCTTAAATTGCCGCTTTACTCACTCTGCTTTAACAGCAATTACTTTCTCTTTGCAACACAGGATTCAAGTGTTTGGCACAGGTTCATTACACCAGAAATTTGTTTTAATCATAGGTTCTTCCCTTTCATACTAGTTTCTACCATCTCACTCTATTGCCTCCCTCCCTTATTGCTAGCACATTCCCCTTGTAACATCATTATCCCAGGGTTTCCCTGCTCTCCACAATATTCAGGCCCTGCTGTGGTCTCTACCTGTCATATTTTGCCATAAGAAGAGGCAGCACAAGCTATGCTGTGCCTAATTTGAATCCCCACGCACACCACCTGCTGAGGGTAAGCAGGTCAACAAGCTACCACACGCCAACAGCCAAGCGCTTTCTTCCCACACATGGCAGGGCAAATCTGCGTTTCTCTTATCTACCCAGTTGCCCTTCTATGTCTTTTGTTACAGACTTAAAAAGGCTAACAGGCTCCTAAGTTACCAGCAGTTGATAGGAAAAAAAAAATCCAGCAGTATCATTAATCACATTATGATAATCTGAAAATGCAATTTTAGGAGGTGGAAGAAATTTGCAGGAAGATCAAAACTGCCGTTGCTGTGCTAAGACTAAGAGTCTGTCCACACAGAAGAGTTATGCTGAATTACCTACTCTAGAGTCTGACTATGTCCTTTTCCTCTTCTCCTCAATGACATTTATAACTTTTCTAAATGATTTTTATACAGCTACATTATGATGTTTGCCCATCTGAAGCTTTGACAAATAACTAATGCTGGCTGTCTGGGACCAAATACAATCCTAACGGTATTGATCCTTTTGAAGATTCCACTAACACTTGCCTGCTGGTGCTGTTGTCAGGTTTCCCAAACACACAAGTAGCTTAACAGCGGGTCTCATAAACCTTGTGACTATTAGTCTGAAAGTGCCTACAATTCAATATCAAGTAGAAACTACATATGTAGTTCACCAGTGTGCGGCTCCAGGGACTTGGTATGTACTAATGAACCCTCTTCCCCTTGCCACTTCTAATTGTGAATTACAATTTTCAGAGACATTGAGAATTGCTACAGCAGTACAGCTTAAAAAAAAAAAACCCCTTAAGTGTTTTTACATTACCATCAAGACAGGAGTGTTGCAATTTAAACTAGTGAATCAAATAAAGGTAAGAAGGGGAGAGGTGTCATGGGCAAAGTTGTTCCAGTGAAGGAAAAGGATACATAAAGTTTTCCATAATTAGTGTTCATGTCACTTGAAATGTTTCTAATTATACCATGACTGGAAGATGAAAAATAATTTTGGGAAAAGAAGCCCAAGGAAGGAAACTTACTCAAGTCCATGATAATGGCACCCAGTTGCTTTTTCAAAAGGTAAACCTCTGAGTTTCCGAGGAGTAAGCTCTGGTGTCAAAAGAAATGTGTTTTCACTGAAAGGATAAAAATACAGATCTATTTTAACTAATTACAGTCGGGATAAATTAAACTTCCTGAAGCCAGAAACAAATACCTTGCCATAGGAAGACCAAAACAGCATGTATTGTAGCTAAGCCCCTGGGTACAGCATCAAAAAAATATTAAAGCTCTACGGAAGTGAGAATTTAAGTTCAACTAACTAATACCTACTGTGCTATTATTATTACAGAAGCTTTTAGACATTTCAACCAGTTTAGAGGTCACTGCTCCAAATACTTTATCAGTAAAACCAGGCAACTATCACCACAACTATCACACCTATTTCACAATGGGACACCTGAGAAGAACCAGGAACTGACCTCCCGTTTCTCAATCCAGTGCTACAATCAGTGAATTCCTTCTCTTTAGCTTCAAGTTGTTGTCAAAGCTAACTGTTGCCCAGGCTTCATAACTAACCACTTGTCTCCTGTGACGTTTGAATTCCAGCTAGTAACTCTCTGCAACTAAATCATAGGAATGTATTTGAAAGTATTTCAACAGAATAAGCAAAACAGACAGAAAGAGCCTGCTGCCAGATCCTAGCATACCCTGTAAAGTCACATCCCATTTATTCTTCCCAAAGAAGGGAAGAGATGAAGGCAAGAAGTAGCAGTATCTGAAACTTACACATTGTTTCAAGTTTTATTCACATAGACTGTCTCTGCATCATTACCACTGAAAAAATTATCTGGGAAAAACATCCAGGAAAAATGTGATACTGAATTTAGAAGGATGGTAATTTAGAAAGACAGTCAGCCAAAACTCTTGTCTATCAAACGCCTGTTGAAGCTCAAACATCAAAAACAAGTGAAAATGCCTTTAATTCACTAGTCACTCATAAAATCACTTTTTAACTCCTGTGGGTCAGGAAAACCTTTGGGTCTGTTTTCACTGTGCTTGAACATCCGCTGTGCAAACCATTCTTCAAGAGAATTGAAGTACTCTATGTTATGAAGACTTTCTGGAGGCTTTTGAAAAATCAGGGATTAAAAAAAACCCAAACATCTTTGTAGCTAACAAATTATTCACTTCTTTCCCACACAACTCATTGGAATTAAAATATTTTACATTATAGCCAAAATTCTAAATCATCTGCACTCATCAACTAACAGTTCTGTAGAGGACTCTCAATCTTCACTGTGTATTTTCTAACTTGCTTGAATTCTTTACTCAGAACATCTTTAGGTTAGTTTCAAAACTCCAGTAAGTATTTTACTGAAGTCTCCAAAATCCTACAGAACCTTTCCCTCTCACAAGGCCTCTTATTACATATAATGTAGTTTAAAAAAGTATCAAGGGCTGTATCTAATAATTCCATTTTACATTCCATTATTCAACATTTAAAAGGTCAACAAATATAATGCTAGTGACTGCAAAGATGGTCTTGCTTACCTAGCAGTCTATCACACTCTTCACAAATAGCACAGGCTCTGCTTCTACAAACCTTATCTGACTCTTATACAGGTTGGGCTTAACTCTAACAGATGTTCAGATCCTGAATATTACTCCATTACCTCCCTCTATCAATCTTCCTACTGAAAAAGCAATGGTTAATACACTAATACTTACCCACAGACACGCCACTTGCAAAGCAGTCAGAATAGACAAGCTTTGTTTAAAGAGCAATTTACCATATAAGAATACCAGTAGGAATGCTGGACCAGCATGACATTAGACCAACACAATGAAATAGGCTCAGCTATTGCCTTTTTTTACACTTTAATTGTCTTCCCACCTAGTCTCCCCTCCACTGAATGAAAGAAATGACACCAATAAAATTAAAGTTCTGCCACAGTAACTTGTACTTTGCTGGAAATACTCTTTTGGAAATGGACAAGTATGGTGGTGACAGCCTGTAGCATAGCCACAGCAAAGGTCTACTGGCATCAGGTGATTACTTTGTTAATTAAATTCATAGGGCCAACATCATCATCTCTGGCCATTTCAGATTCTTAAAGAACTAAGTAGCAAGACCAACTGGAGGACCGTAACTTGATTTCACTGGCAGGCATGTGATGAAAATATGTTCAAGTTACAAACTCAAATCCAGTTAGACTGTTCTGAGACACTCATTCAGTTGTTATTCACATTCCCCTACATCAGTTCTGAGTGTGGTTTTGATCTGCTGAATTCATACCGTTTGGGTATTTGTAGTGGTTGAAGATCACCGATGGGCAGCCCTTCTGGTGTGAAGTATTTCAGTAATTCTTTAGCATCGAGCAATGTCAGTGACTCCCGCTGGCTATCTTTATGCCCCAGCAATTGCTCAGATGAATGTGCAAACATAGGAACTCTGAAACAAGGAAAAGAAAAAAAAAGACCAATCTAAGATTATTTTTTTTTTTTCCTTTTCAATCTTTGTGTTGGTAATCTCATTGTAGTTAAAAAAGAAAATCACTGCTAGTTGGGAGCAATTAAATGTATTGCCAAAGTAAAATGAACAAGGTTGCTCCTTGAGAACATTTACATGAATGTTTATCATAAGGTATATTTGATGCAAATTCTCTACCATCCTACTAAAGAAAAGTTATTCCTTCAAGATTTTAGAGCACAGTTATGAAATAAAACCTGGGAAAAATATTATTCGTCCCTTTTTTCCATTTAAAAAAGAGACATACAACATACAGCAAAGGAACTATGAAGCCACTACTGCATGCAACTCTCAGATCTATTTTATTTTCACTGTTGTTAATCAAGGATAGCAAAATTCTTTCTTTTGTACCGTTAAGCAACATGCTAAGCACTGACTCAGAATAAGCAGAAGATAGCCAGTTCAGAATGAAATAAAAGTTAACTGACTATGAAACAGAAAGGTCCTTCGGGAAGCTTTTCGAAAGCTAATTAGAAGGAAGAACTTCATCTCTTCGAGAAACAAAATGCATTAATAATACCCATGAGAAAGCAGAGATATAATGTGAGAAGTTCTGACATGCAAAACTCCAATCTACGCCATGGCTAACTATGGCATTTGAAAGACAGAAATGGGGTGCAAGTGAGTAAGAAAAGGTGGTTGGACACCTGGCTCTAAAGATCTGTCAGCAAAAACATTAAGGAACAGCAAAGATCGTTAAGTCTTGCATAAAAGTGAGATCTACACCAAAATCAATAAGCTGTATTAAGGAAGACAAAGGTCCACAGGTTTCACTTTCATAGCACTGAAGGAAAAACAAAACTAAATATAAATTTCAAATATAAAACCAATGGGATCTTCTACTTGAAAATTACTTGAGACCCAATACTAAGTACTGACTATTTAGGAAATATGGTACATGCTGACAAAAACTGCTGTACTATCTTTATTATTTATGCCCCAGAGCCTGTTGGGAGAGAAAAAAAAGGGGTTGAATGTTTTTCTACTCTGGCTACTATTTTCCAGTAGTTCCATTTGGTAATTTAATTTTAGAACTATGTTACTTTTAGCTAACTTTCAGTTCTGTTTTATCAATAGAAATCAAAACAATGATACTTTAAATACCAAAAAGATACGCCTTTGGAAATGGACAGAAACTTAGTTTTTGCCTTAAGCAATGTTTCCTCTGAAAGATTATAAATGTATTTGAAAACAGTTTACAGAATGGCTGTCAACATCTACAGTTACCCTACAGTAGTGCTTAATGGCCACTACAAAGATAATCTCCAGTATTTAGCCATCACCTCATTTTTTGTTTGGTTTTTTCAAAGTTTTCCAAATTCTGAAGAACATGTCTTTCTGGCCATTCCAATGGATTTGGCTCCATTAAATCAGGTTCTGCAAGAAATATACAGTGGATAACCTTTAATAGAAATAAAACAGCTTACTCTTTAAAGAAATACATATATTTATATAAACTGCCTTATACATACTCCTTCATATATATATATACACACACATACATACATATATATATATAAGTATATAAATATAATGAAAATCTGTCTGGTGCTGTGATGAGAAATGTTTTCTGCATAATTTTTTTGTCAAGGAAAAGAAAGGAAGCAGTTACTGCGAGGGTAATTTCAGTTTGCATAAAAGGCCTAGAAAGCTACTTCACTTTTCTATTTTTCCCTCCTCTGGTAAAAGACTCTCCTCCTTTTAGTAAAAAAATTGGCAACAGTTACGAAAATACATCAAAAGAGAATAAGCAGTGTATTTTCTAAATAGCAATACTTACCAAAAGTCACAGTGCATGACGTAGTTTTACTGACAACCTTCTGTAGAACAGGGTTAGAAAGACCAGTGTTGCACAGGTCCAAGAAAGATTCTCTTGTAAGCTCTAGCAATTTTTTGAGCTCACCAGTAGAAATAACTGGAGGCTGTTCATTCAATTCCTTTCGCTCTATAAAAGGAAAGAGAAAGAAAGAGAAGTTACTGCACCCATTAAGTAACAAAGAGTAACTGGAGCGTGCTAAAAACCAACCAAACAAGAAAATCCATAAACACAAGTTAGTTAACTGGTCACTATACTGACTGTTACATGGGCAAGTGAAAAAACCTTGCAGTGAGAATAGCTGAAATCACATAAGAATCACCTTTTTACAGCCCTTTAATTTCTGTATATGTGAATTTCTGAGTATATCCAGGTTTGAATCCCCCAGAGACAAACATCTGGACTTGCTGAACCTAAACATGAAAAGCTCCAGTCTGCAGAGCCTCCTACCCACCTATTTTTACTCCTGTTGCAGGAGGGTGGCTCCAGCATAACTGATAGCCTGTTCCATTATCTTTGGTCAGAATATCAAGGGTGAGGTAGTTCTGATATGACTTAAGATGATTAGCAAATCCCAACTGCTCCTGTTCAGTCTTCATCCTAATGGAAATGGGTGACCCACTCAAAACAAACTAAAACACAAGCTCTAAAGAAGCCCCAGGCTCAGGGTTAAAGTAGACAGGAATCTGAGAATGACTGCAAGTTAGTGGGGGTGGAAGACAAGACTATTAGCAGATATCTTTTTATTCTTGATCTGGTATTCTGTTACTGGTAATATACTTATCTTCACAGTATGCCATTTTCAATAATCTAGCCAATCTCTCAGAAGCAGTTTTTGTTTTAATTGAGTCTTAAAAAGACTTAAAGAGTCTTAAAGCAATGGACTTAGATGGAAAAAATCAGGACAGTAAAACACACTTCTCATCAAAGTCATGAAAATCTACAGAGGATGACCTTTCAGTTATTGTTACGTATGATGTATCATGACAAATGTAACAAATCTCCAATGCATACTTCTCTGCTGTGTAAGACTTCTGCAAGAAACAATAAAAAGCCCCTGAAAACCCCAAACCAGAATTATTTCTGTAGAAGGCACATCCAGCAGTAAGGAGTTTTGGAGAGAAAAGACATAAACAAAAAACCAAAGCAGAGAAAAAGTTAATTACCACAGAATTATTCCAAAACTATGCTCAAACATTCAGAATATTAGTGTAACAAACACCCACCAACTTTAAAGTTCAGTGTCCTCTTTTCCTCAATATTTAAGTCATTATCTGACATATAATCATGGATATACTACAGAAAGTTTCTTTTTAAAGCTCCACTTTTTTCTTCACAAAGTGATCAGCTCACTTCTGTAAGGTGAGCAGTCACACTCAGTTTGAAATAAAGACCTTCTAAATATTGGTTTGCGAACTACCAGTGTTCTCCCCATTACTTACTGAGATATTCCTTCAATGCAAACAGTTGGAGACGAGTCAGTTTCTTTTCTCTCTGTACAATCTCCTCTCCACAAAAATTTGGCAGGGACCTGATAAAGTCAGCAATAAAAAAGCCTGTAGAGATTAGGAGAAATTTATTATTAAGATTCTCTCATAGCACTTTGGAGACACCAAGTCATTACTTCTTTTAAGAAGATGGAAACACAAGAGACATACAAATTTCCTACTCGCAGGAAACAACCAGACTTTCAAATACAGCTGATCATTTGAAAAAAAAACAACAACAACAAAAAGAAATTAATTACAACTGAACATCAGGGGATAGCTTAGAATAGATATCTGACCATATTTTAGAATTTCTGTACTAAACCAATATAATGACAACACAATTAACACAACTAACATTTAAGGAAGGTAAAAAGATCCTCATTTTGATGCCAGGAAAGAAAGAAGTTTTCTCTCAACATCTGGTCTAGGACTTTCAGTCTTCTGACAGTGTACTAATGAGATTTTAATCAGGACAAATGGTAAGTAGTCAGTCATATCACACATGGATTTATTTCAATAATAAGGAAATAAGCGGATAAGATGCAGGTCACTGTGCTCTTTATCAGTGTTATTGAGAGCAAACACATGAAGTAGCAGAGTTATCTACTACATGGAGTTGTAACAGGACAACTACTTTAAGATAAATGCCTACATACACGCTCTTACCTAGTGGAGCAGCTACGATACGAGTGCTAGCTCGTATCCTAATCACTTTACAATAATGTGGACATCTGCAAAGTAACTGAAGACATAGTCATGAAATTCAACTTGCCTGCTCACTTTGTGGGTTTTACTTGTGGGTTTTAAGTCATCAGTTAAACAGGCTTGTCAACAGCTAATTGCCTTGATTTTAGGCATGGGTTGGTCATCCTTTACACCAACAATACCTACCTTTTAAACTTTAAGTTTTTGCAAATTTGATTTGCATCCATATTGCCTGGATGCCCGTGTACATTAAAACATTTACAACCAGTCACAGTTATGAGAAATGAGTGACTACAACTTCACATAGTCAATTTAAAAAATATGGTAGTAGTAAATTGTGTGAATAAATAAGTCCTTACATTTTTTACCAATTTGAAAAAATATTGCTGAAAGAGTATTCAAAGTGTACTATTCTTCTGTTTTCTCCCTCTTAACACAGATTGCAATGAATAGAAGGAACATATATATTTTAGTAGCACTTGCCTATATTCAGATACTCTCAAATAGATAAGTAATAATCCTTACTTGACTCTGTTTCTTCTGCTTTTGTGTTTAGCTTTCCATTTACTGCAGCAAGAGTGGCCATACCATTGATCTGGCTAGCTGAATGAACCAAGGTTGCTTTACATCCTCTAGAGCCATTCCCTTGTAGCAAGAAATAATATCGGCAAGATTCTCCTTTCAGTTCAATTTCTGGAACTTAAACACATCAGGACATAACTGTGAAACACCCTCAGGAAAACAGCTTTAAAACAAGCTATCATTCACCATCAAAATTATTCCCCTTGCTCTCTTCTGTTCTGTGAGAAATGTTACTGACAACTTTTCAGGAGGCACACTAACTACAGCTGATATTTACCCCTTCAAAAGTTACATGCTGAAGAGCATGCAAAATCTATGAGCTATAGCGGCGAAGATGAGTTTGGACCATGCTGCTGGCTTAAAGCTAGTGTGTTACCAGAACTGAACTCCTGTGACCATAGCAAGGAGCAGCTTTCCAATGCAGGCTACAAAGTACATCTGGTAACTCTACAACCACCAACCAAGAGGAATTCTTCAACAGATCTTCGTAAAAGGCACGCCTTTAACTGGCAAAACTACATTTTAACCATGAAACAATGAAGAGTTAGACAAATAGTGTGTTACGCATGTATTGACTAGAGAAGCGTCTGTTTTGCTAGGTTAAGAACAGGCATCTTTGCACATGTGGAGTGAATAATGGTAAATGGTCACTGAAAGAACATGTAGAAGAAAGACTGTACACGCTCTTTCCAAGGAAGCTGCGTTATTCACTAGAAGAATTTCATTCACTGCTTTATACTTGTGCATAGCCTGGGTGAGAGATCAAAACATTCTATTTTTAAACACTGGCATATAGTATGCACTTTTGATAATAAATTAATGTAGGAATTGATGGTAACGGTGAAAGGATGGGTTTGCTATCTTTTTACATAAAAAAAACATTTTTTAGCACATTGGTAGATGTAGAAACTGAGAGAATGAAAACTTTTTGCTGTACTAATTTTTAAAAGCCAAATCGATTTCATAAGATATCTGCAGTGCCATCTCAATAAATAACTAAAGAGCAGCTTGATATTTATTAGTATTACACATTTTTGTTTGGAACAAATATAAAGTATTTCAGTCTTTCGTGAAAAGTTTGATGGGGAAGAGAAGAGTGGGGAAATCCCACTACCTCAATATATACATCCAAAAAAAGAAGAAAGAAAAGAACAAGAAAGAAAAAAGGATTCCAGACATATTTTCACTATTGTCCCATTCCTCATTTCCCTAGTATATTGAAATATTTTCCTTTTCCAGTTTATCTTGGCATCGCCAAGTTAACAATTTCCCCCTACAAAAAGTCTGCATAGCTGAATTCACATTCATCAAAACTATTTGTATCAATGAAGATTACAATCACTGACTTAATCTCACTGGAGAAAAAAAGGGCATCCCCAAATGTATAGAAAAATCCCACCATATAAATATATATACACATACACACAACAAAATGTATCTGTAGTCATCTTCCTTTTACCTACCAGTAATGACCTTGGGTTTCCTAGTCATATATTCTTTCCATTTCTTGGTACTCAGCTGGGCAGGGGATGGGATTACTACACTGCTTACATTACACGGCAATGTAAATAAAGCTCCCACCTAAATAATGAGAGCAAAAACAATACATGCAATATTACTGCAACTGGCTTTAAGTTTCATTCTTGAACTACCTATTAGCCTCTATTCCAAATGTACCTCAATTGAAGAAAAATCTCTTTACTTAACACTTCTGTCATTCACATCAAGATGTAAAAGCATCTGGCACAAAGCTGTAAAAATTACACTTCTTTTTTGCTCCAGTTGAAGGCTCATTAACTGCTGAACTTCTATTTCATACATTAAAAGGTATCTGCTAGGAATTACAAGTCTTTCAGTAATCTGGCTAAAAACACTTCTGTAGAGTAGTATCCAGAATAAAAAGAGAGTTCAAAGATACAGTTGGCATTGGCAACTCTGCATTCCTTTGATAAACATCTAATTTTTTTCCTCCCTACATATTATCCTTTTCAATTAATAGGATACTGGACTACATTTATGTTTTTACATAAATTTCAGGCCAATAAGCACTAACAGAAAAAAAAGCATAAGTATTTGAATGCTCAAGCAATTCACAATGATTATACACCTATTAGAAAAGCCTACAAATACATCATACTTCCAGTAGCAGATTGAAAAAAAAATCCCTATGAGAAATCATTATCTTGGAAACATATTCAATTCAACGTGCGTGGACTTTATAAAGTAGCCTGAGAATGTGTTTTAACTGTTTTGGCTTTTTGTTTAAAAGAACTAGTAAAAATGCAAGCTCTTAGATTGTAAAAGATAAAATGAAAAGTACCTAGGATATTTACCAATATAAACCAATATATATACACCATATATTGGTATATATACTAACAGAAAACTATTCCAAAATGTACCTCTGATACAGCATTAGAAAAAGGACTTCTTTCTTTTCTGCTAAGCATAATAGAGTGGCAGGGGAAGAAAAAAGTTACTAAAAATCTAAATAACAAGCTGAAGATGAAACATACAGCCTGATAATGGAATTCCACCTCCACAGTAAATAAAGAACATAAGTTATTCATTATAACTGTACCAGCATTTTCAAATTCCAGGTTGTGTTTTAACAGACATAGATTTATTTTATAAACAGTAAAAAACCCCTTTCCTAAACAAGCATATATCACCTTAAACATTCAGGAGAAACATCTTCAAACTAATACTGTGGCTATGAATAACCATGCTATCATTCCAAAGGGAGAGTGGTGTGGAAAATTAGCCCTGGCGTTTCAAGAACTTTTTATCCAAAATCGAAACAGAAAAGCAGAACATTCATGTGCAAAATAAAAAAGCTTGCCACTTCAGACTAGCTAGATACATTTTGAAGGCTGCACAAGCCTGCCTTTTGCTAAAAGAATAGCTGAATTATGATAGCACAGAAATTATCTGTCAGAATAGAAATAAAGTTACAAAATGTTTTAGGAGATCATAACTTCGCTAAGGTAAAACCGTTCAGTGAGCTCACATATTGTTCAGACCTGTATAGCATGCACCTTTAAAAGCCAAATTTGCTTTAGAACTGTCCTGGGAGCTTGCACAGAGACTAAGTTTAAAAATACTATTCTTGTATCTTTTATGAATGATATACCTACTTTCATTTTTCTGCTATACCTAAAGAAAAGATTTTACCTTCCCAGAGAGGAAAGAAAACTGGTCCAAAAGCAGCGTAGATGTTTCCTTGATACTGTTTCTTGTCAGGCATCTGAACAGAACAGTTTAAGGAACCTCATCTTCACAAAGAACTGCATATCTCTATTTTATAAATCATGTTACCATCATATTTCAAATAAGGACTGCAAGTGTCTAACATCTGACACTCCAGTACCGCAAAATATATGAAAGTCACCTTTCCAGGCAAAGTGAATGATGAAATACACCACTGACATCTCTAATATAGGCAAGCATAAACAGATATTTATGAATTCATAATCCAGGCAGGCTTATACAGCCTCAGCTACTATTGTTACACCAAGACTTGTACCAAAAGTATAAACCCAATAAAAATACACCTTGAGATCTCTGCAGCATACACAACCTGAGAGAAAAACTCTGCTATATCTTGCTACAGATCTTGCATCTACACGATAAAAACATTTAAATTTATGCAGCAGTAAATATTTCTCTTTTCCCACAAATAGCATACACAAAGTACATGTGCAATACTATCAAAAAATAGCTGTTTATTATTACTGTAATTTAAATTTTAACATTAAAAAATTGATTTGTGAAGACTCACTCTGACTGTTTTGGCAGGCTAGAATAGAATGAGCCCTTGTCAATCCTCATGTATTGCTTGCATAGGTAGATCCTTATTGCATTCTTTGTGCTATAGACCATTATCAGCAGTAGTTTAGATCCTTAAAAAAGGATACAGCTCAAATTCCAGATCCGATATAAAAAAGGAAGGTAGGTCAGAGAGCACCACCATCTGTAAAAATTCTAGTGCAGGACCATAGTAATGAAAAACCTGAAAAGAGATCAGAACAAAAATATCTGTAACACTGTATATGATGCTATCTCAGTGGAACTCTCTCAAGTGTTTTGTACCTCTGAAGGAGGTATAAAGGTATGTAAAGAGAAATGCATTTCACAATACCATATTAAACATGAATATATAAAAAATAACGAAGGTATTTAATTCTGTTTGATGAAGCTTATTTTGTAGAATGTCAACCATGTGCATCAAATGGGTTGTAACTCTTATCCAAATCCAAAAAAAAAATACTATCTAGCAGGAACAGACAAATGCAATCCAAAACGTATATTTAAACAATGAGAATGATCATCTCTTAACTGGTATTGGCTTTCATAAACAGTTTTTTGTTTTTATCAACAAATACAGTTCTGGAGTTCCCACTGAGTATCTGCTTCTGGTGGAAAACATGAAACAGCAACAGTAATTTAAAATAAACAATCAAACTTTTAAAATTAAATAGAAAATGTTAGATAATACAGCATTCATAAATAAATTACATATTCTGAGTATTGACATTAAACAATCTTAATTTTTACTTGAGAAAAACATTGGTATCACATTCATAAGAACAAACAGATGAAGTTTAAGAGCCTGTTTGAGAACACACATGAACAAAAGAAGTATTCCTCAATCTTATGCAATCATTACTTTCATGTTTAATTTTCAATTCTGACTAAGGTTTGCCAACTACTAATTTTCCTCAGGAAAGTAAAACAGAAGAATTCTAGAGGCTCAAAGAAAGATCACGAATAATACTTGCCTCTGGCAAAGCATCAGTATTCTTTGATTGTCGTTCTCTTTTAACAGCAAAGCAAGAACTTAAATGTGAAGTGCTGAATGTCTTTGCTGAAGTGCTTTTCATACAGAAGTCTGGAAAACTAACTTCTGATCCAAACTGGAAAAAGGGAAAATAGAAAACAAATGTGTCAAAAGAGAGAGAAAAGTTATTTCTCTTCAGCCAGTTGTCAGTATTACTATTTTAAACAGTTAGTATTATATTTGTATCCAACAGATCTGTAAAAATATTACTTAACCAACTACTATATCCAAAACCTTAATACAGAAAATGTAAACAATGTCTTTCACAATCAAAAGCTATCAGCCTTTGCAGAAACATTAGACCTGTGCATGCAACAATGATATACAGTTACATGATAATGATTTTTGATAGATACGAAACAACCTAATTTTGAACAAGCAGCAATAAGGCAAATCTTTCAGAGGAGAGCATCTGGATTTCTGAAATTCCAGTCTTCATGCCCTGATCTCGCTTATCCTTTCATCATGCTAAAAAAGCAACTTGTTTTCCCACCCAGCCTCACTATTCCTCAACCAGCATTTTAATTCCCCACCTACACTTCACTTTACCTCTTTGAATTACATTGTCAAAACCAAATTTAGCTTAAAGCATAAAATGCGCTATACTGCATAATACGTGCTTTAAATGATGTACACAGATGCTTTAAAAAAACCGTGGCTGAGAAAAGTTATTTTACCTTTCTTTCCCAGATCTGAATCTTTCCTCTCCAGAGTTCCTTTGAATCAATGATATTCATGATATTATCTGAAGATACAAAGGCTGCTGATAGATAGTCTGCAATCTTTTGCCAGCTACTGTAAAAGTAAGAAAGAATTAACCTTGCCAAATTTAATACTACAAATTAATATGAAGTGCAATTTGACAGAATTTACATGAGAGCTACATAATCATTTTACAAAACCTGGAAAACTACTATCAATACAAATTACTATGTAGCATAGTACAACTTCAAAACATTGTATGCACACTGAAGCCACTACCAGTGTAAAGAGAAAACATTTTCACAGAATGGTTTGGGTTGGAAGGGACCTTCAAGATCACCTAGTTCCAAACTCCCTGCAATAGGCAGGGATACCTCCCACTAGACCAGGTTGCCCAAAGCCCAAAGCCCCATCCAAGCTGGCCTTGAACAATTCCATTTTACCTTCTGCTCTCACAGAAACAGGAACTTCGGAAGACTTGCTTTTTTGCTTGCCCCTCTGGTTAGGGCATGTATTTACAATAAATCACCATGAGTAATTCCTCTGCTCAAACAATAACGAAAGACAGATCTACATATTTTCAAAGTATACATGTAAAGTATTCAAGACCCTGATATACAACTAACACGAAACAAAAGCGACCTTGTTTACAGATCTAAAATAAATGGCATACCCTTTAAAGTCATTTGCTGCAATAGTGATTTTCGCAGAGTGCCATTCTCTCAGGTGTTTCAGGGCACCAACAGCAGGTAAGCAGTCTTTTAACTTGGGTCCCTCTCGTTCAACAGCCTGCAGTATTACATCAACCATTGTTCTGCCTGTAAAAACAGTTACATACGAATCAAAATACCATTATTCATTAAATTATTCTGTCATTTAAAGATATAAGTACATCACCGACTAAATGAGCTTAAAGATCAACTTCAAGCAACTTCAGCAAGATTTAAAACACTTTTCACGCATTTTAGCTCGTCTCTCGCTGCTCCTCTCAGATAAGCACAAAATATTTTGCTATTCACTCAGGTACAGCAGTTCTGTACCTTTCTCCTCTCTCTCAGCACTGAATTTCACAGATCAGAGTTGTCTCTGACAACTCTGATCTGACACGACGCTGTGTCGCTTTCCTTCTTTTAACACCTATGAACTGCTACTTCTCATTCTTTCTGCATTCAGTTCCTTTGCTGTCCCAAAGCAACTACCGTAACACTTATGTAACCCCAACATGAAAGGTAATGTGCATCCCAAGTTTATAAAATCTGAATGCAACAGTTCTATGTTTTTTCATGCTCCTTGGCTCCCACCCACAAGCAATCATCTGTCAAATCAGATGCAAGATGAATTTTAACAGCTTACAGTGGTTTCCCCACATGAACAACAATTATTTGTTAGCTGTGACAAGATGATACCTTCCATTTTTTTCATAAAAGCTTTCTATGGTTGAATGTTGAGTTTTGTATTGCTCATTGTCTATTGCTACTTTGGTGCCATTTCAGATGGAAAAATTAATTACACATATTAAACAATTCACCTTAAACTCTACTGAAATATAGCCTTCCAACGAAACAAGCAGCAAACTACTCTGTAAGCTGATCTGCAAGGCCAATCACACTCAAGTTCCTTAAACTACTTGCAAGAGCGGCATATAAATTAATTCAAATAACAAACCAACATCTGTTGAATTCTTCCATTTGACTCTGATTTTACCAGATGAGGTTTCACAGTAATAACTAACAAGATAAAAAAATTAAGAGAGATTACCTGGGGCAGGCAGTTTATCAGCTAACTGATGCAGACTTTCTGCAGCTTCATCATAGATACTGAAAATGAAGAGCAACACGGTTGGAAACAAAACATAAAGTAATTTAGAAACGAAAAGTTACAACTAACAACTACTACTTGAGGTAAGTATCTTATATCATTAAAATTCTGCACTAACATATCTAAGCAATGAGATATACTTATCTCCCCTTTCACTGGGGCAGAAGTAGGCTAAATGACTTCAAAACTGTCTGCAGTAAAACTGGAAGTAAGACTCACGATGGATTAGTACGAAACTTCTTTTTCTATATATAACTGTCAGTTGTTACGACTGTTCAGCTATTCTATAAAAGTTAACTGTAGCTAAAAAAATAAAGCTATGTTAAACAAAATAGAATTATTTTTAGTAGCAGTAGGGATTGTTAATAGTTAACTCTTGCTTTGGCAATAACTTTTACTCATTAAATTTTCTTTATTCCCTTGTGTTATTTCTGTTATATGTCAGATCACTATACTTCCAATAAGAATATCAATATGCATACTCAGTCATAGAGAGTGACTCTCTACTGTTATTGTCATCTTCCTCAAAATTTTGTATGGCTCCCAGGCATCCATCAATACTTGTCTGGAGAGAGTCTTCATTTTTCTGTGTGTCAAAATTTATTTCCTCCCAGTCAGAACTGCAGAACTAATCAAACAAAAAGAGTTATTTATGCAAAAATAAGTTGGAACATCACAGTTTTAACTTGCACTAAAGACAGATAGCTGAGGAACTTACATTGTGAGGGAAAAAAAAAACCCAAGTTTTACCTGATAGTAACCACATATAACATGTCTCGCAAAATACCACTTCTTGACTCCTGGAATACCAGCCACTGAACATGCTGCAAAGAGGTAAAACAATTATTTAAAATAATAAATCCACAATAATCCATTCTACCTATTATAATGAACATCTTTTGAAAGAATCTATGTAAGCAATTTAACGTGCCCGAGTTCTACTTTCCTTTGGCATCATAATTAAGTTCTAACAATATTAAGGTGTAGGTAAATGTCTTGTCAAGTGCCTAACTATTTCTGATCCTCTGAGTGTTGGTAAGTAAGAAAATCTTTGACCTCTTCTCTATCCTAGGCAATACGGCTCTCCATTTGCAGAGGTTGTATCATATCTAAAGTAAATCACAACTTCCATAACTGTGGTTCACACAGTTCACAAAATGAGATGCTCTCTCAACATTTCTATGCAATTAAAAGCACAGAAGTTGAAAACAGCTTAACATTCCCATCTTTATGAATTTTACCAGCTTATAGTGGTTTCCCCACTATACTTCCTCACTATACTATATTTCCCCACTTGTATAAATATATAACATGAATAACAATTATATGTTAGCTGTGACAACATGAGCCTTAACAGCTCAATGCTGGATATCCAAACCAAGGTAAAGAATTAAGAAAGCATTTTTTAACAACAACAACAAAAAAAAAAAAACAAACCACACAAACAAAAAAAAAAAAACCACAAAACACCACCCAACCACTGAAACTACTAATGCAGATCTTCAGAAATCTACTTTAAGATTATAAAATTATTTAACAAATATTCACAGATAAAGGTTCTGAATTGCTACCAAACAAATATTGCTTCCACTGAAAAAATTAGAAGACGTCACAGGAGCAATGAAAATATTAAGGTCAGGCTGGACAGGGCTTGGAGCAACCCAGTCTAGTGGAAGGTGTCCCTGCTCGTGGCATGGGGGATGGAACTAGATGATCTTTAAAGTCCCTTTCAACCCAAACCATTCTATGACTCTATGATCAAGCTGCCCACTGAAATAAGAAGCAAGCTCTTTCCTACTTTTCCTTGCTAAACTGGATTGAAATCTGCCAACCTTTCGAAACCTTTCTCTTTCACTTCTTCTGTCCAATCTATTTAACTGCCTCCTAACACCTCATGCTCTGAAAAGACATCAGTTCTCCACAGAAACAGCAGCAGCAGACACAGTCCCACCTGCAAGTTGAGACACACTGCAGAAACTGGTTTGCCTTCAGTTTCTGATTTGGTTCAGCTAGACCACAAAATGTGCCTAGGCCAATTCCTCGATAACATTTGCCCTACCTTACTATACGTTACCTGGGAACGTGCTCACATCTGCATTTACAGATGAGTTACAGCTTTCTTTCAGGAACTGATAAACACTTGCAGCAGTCTCAGCTGGGGAAAAAAAAATAAGTTTTTAAAATTACTGAATTACAGTCTTGCTTTTTTGCAAAAACAGTATAAAGCTTAGCTCATTATTAGTAATTAAAAAAACCCCACAACAAACCAAACAAATAAAAAAGCAAAACCCAAATCTGACAGATTTGCAGTTTAAGAAGGTGAATTTTGGAAAACTCTCGTTAAAGCAGCGCTCAGGAACGCCCTACCGAGTTATATAGCAATGTCGCAATAAAAAACCAACCCCCCTGAATTTCTGGGGATTTAAGTCATTATATACTTTAAGGGGGGTGTGCTAAGGAGGTAGGATCCAGGAAAGCCTGCACGGGCGGAGGTACTGGAGCAGCCACCGTGAAGAACAGCCCTCCCCAGGCCAGATCGCTTGGGCCCGCGGCAGAGGCTCCGCACACGGCGCGGCCTCCAGTCCGGTACCCAGAGGCGGTACCTGCTCCGGGCCTGCCCGCCGCAGCTCCCTCGCTCCTGCGCTCCCCCCAGCTCAGCAGCAGGACGTAGCGGTCCATGGCCCGGCGGGACGCGGACGGAGCCGCCGCCGCCGCCGCCGCCGCTCCGAACGGCCCGCGCTGCCGCCCTTGCACCGCCCCTCGCAGCGAAGCGCTTCCGCTTCCCGCCGGTGCGGCGGCCAAGGGGCTCTGCTTCCCGTCAGCCGCGGCGGCAGGGCGGCTATGGCCAGTTTCACCAAGGCGGCCCAGGTGAGCACGGAGTGCGGCCCTCTTCTCCCCTTTGGGCCAGGCACTGTCGGGGCGGCCGCTGCTCTGAGGGCGGCCGCAGTGGCGCGGAGAGCGGCCGTGAGGGAGAGGCAGGAGGCTCCCATGGGAGGTCTGGGGTGGCGGGCGGCCTCCTTCCTTCGCCTTGTCGCGGAGCGGTATTCGCCCCAAGGGGCCCGCTGGCAGGACCCGGGAGCGGTCAGCGTGTGGCCTGTCTGCGGGACATGGGCACCCGCTGCAGGCGGCTGCGGCTGGTCGTGTTCATAAAGCGACCTTTAGGAGAGATGTGTCCTTCACTGAGAGGGAAAGAGATGTCAGGCATTACATAGCCTACAGCGATTGCAATTAGCAAGAGGTCTTAGTTGTTTGAAGCAAAATCTTCAGAGCTGGTAATCTTTCAGTGTTGTTGCCACCACACACGTTGGAAGCATGCACAGCAGTGTGTGTATCACGGTGTGTAGCAGTGTTCTCCATCCATGAAAAGGTTATTTGGAGGGGTTGTTATTGAATATTAGTATTTATTCTAGTATTTTGGAGTGTGAATAAAATTTTGATCTAATTAGAGAAGTTAAACTTACATATGGAAGTGTGTTCTTTTACTATGTTAAGTACTACTTCTCTTTCTCTTTAGCAATGGGCTACTTTTGCCAGAGCCTGGTATCTCCTCGATGCGAAGTTGCAGCCGCCAGGAAAAATAGCAGCTGAGACTGTAATCAGGCTCGAAGGCAGGCATAAACCTATTTATCACGCACTAAGTGAGTATTATTGAGTAGGTAAAAGCGAATTTGCTTTCCTTCACTTGTATTTTTCTTCTGATTTCAGCTTTAAAAGCAAGCCTGATATATAAGGTTACATTTTGTAAATTATAAATGTCTTTGTTTTCCTTCTTGTCTTTTTCCTTATTACACCTCTACTACCTTATGTTGTTATCTTTGCCATATAAAGTTCATTATGAATATATGGTTTAAGTAGCTGAATTACAGTGGGTCATGCTTTCATTTTTTTGAAAGCCTCGAAATCATGTTTCATTGCATTGATTTTAGACGTCAAGATTTAATTCACAGTGCACGCAGTGAAACACTGAGGTGGTTCTTGACTAGACCACAGAGTCTTGGAGTGGTTCTCCATTCTGAATAAGGTGCAGAGACGTTGTATCTTCATGAGGCAAAAGGCACAAACTGGAACACAAGAGGTTCCCTCTGAACATCAGGAAATCTTTTTTACTGTGAGGGTGTCTTGAAGTGGTTGCCCAAGAGCTTGTGGAGTCGCTGTCCTTGGAGATGTTCAGAAGCTGGTTCTGCTTGAGCAGAGGGGTTGGACAACATGACCTCCAGAGATCCCTTCTAACGTCACGCATTCTGTGATGATGAGGCTGGAACCTGTCTGATTCTTAAATGGGAGACTTAATCATTGTTGAAAGATACCTTCTTGTTTACATGAAAAAGTCATTTTGCTTTTTGGCGGATAAGACAATTCAGCAGTGAAGGTGTACCTGTGATCTTGTTTGTTTCTTTTAATATACCATAGTGCCTGTCACACAGTGATAAGCACTTTATAGATAAGAAAAAGGTGATCACTCATTGATGGTACAGTGTTTCCAGTAATGCTTACACAAATTTTTCAAGAGACATTACTGAAACATAAAGGAAGCATTAAACTTTCCTCATCCATGTACAATGTACATACTGAAACCTGGTTTTCATAATAGAAAGTAGTAGCTGTAGTGTTCTAAAGAGGTTTTAAATACCAATTCTGCTGTTACAAATTACGTCTTATCCACAAGATGTCACTGGAGACTAAGGCTGTCTGAAAAATAAAGCAGGCACTGAGAGGAAATGTTTTTGGTTGTCCTGTGGGAAAGATCTTTGATTCTTTTGTGTCCCTGAAGTTATAAAATCCTGGAAAGTCATTTCAAGGATAACTTTATTTCATCTGAAGTATTCTATAAATCAGTACCAAATGCATTACACCTGAGTTTGGCATTGGTAGGCTACTGCTAGAGACATTTGATATTCTCTAAGAGAGCAGAGTATGCATGAATTTGTGGTTGATGTATTTAACACTTTTTTCATTCTTTTTTTTCTGAGCTATCAAAAAATATTTTCATGTCTGTGAAATAACAGTTCCTTAAACAGAATAATATAGTGAGGGATGGTTGTTTTGATTTGGTTTTAATTTGGTATCCAGATACCCTTCCATAAACTCATTATTTATTTATTGTGTTGAAAAGTATCTGGATGAGAATTTATGCTGTGGTCGGGGAAGGAAAGAAATTTGACTTCTTACGTATTTATTTTCTGGCTTAGGGATAATCTTTCATTATTTTTCAGTCTCATATTTTTAGGTGCTGTCAGACCATATGCCTTAAATGAGGGGATACAAACTTGTTCGGGAGGTTTGAATCTGGATTTTTGGGTTTCTTCTGCACCTCTGCATTCTCTTAACTTGCATGCCCTTGCATTCTGTCTTTGTGAGCAGTTTCACAATAGAGAGTCAAAAATAGTGGGCCAGATTTTTTTAAAAGATGGGTGATCTGGTTCTTTACGTTGGATTGTGAGCAGGTGTAGGTGAGCCAGCTCTGTTGCTTGGGTAGGATTTGCTGCTGTTCCCTGCCTCCTTGAAGGAGATGACTAGGCTACATGGAAGTGTCCTGCAAAACCGGTCTGGCCTGGGTGTTGCTCTAAACTGCAGTGTTAGTTTATAATAGCTAGAAGCAGCAGCGAAGACTTGTCTTCTAAACTTGTCTTCTAATGAAAGATTTGGCAAGTAGTTTGTCAGTCTTGTGAGCTAACAGTTGACAATATGTACCTTTAATTACCATTTAGTCCTAATTAAAATGTGGGAGGAAAAATGCATGTACCTGAAGCATGTGTTTTTACTGTATGATAGGAATTACTGAAGTTGTAAATATACAGAGATATAAAATGGATTTACTGTGGCAGCTTAGTTTTATCTGAAGAGGTGCAATACATATGCTGTTTGTAATGAACTGCATATACAATAATGTAATAGAATATATGGGACTTATTTTTGTGTATTTCTTGAGGAAAACATCCATAATTCTTAAAAGAATAATTGGATATTTTATCCTGAAAATGGTTGACATGCCCGAGGGACCTGGACAAGCTCAAGATATGGGCCCATGTGAATCTCATGAAGTTTAAAAGGTTAAGTGCAAGGTCCTGCACCTGGGTTGGGGCAATCCCTAGTACCCGTGCAGGCTGAGGGATGATGGGACTGAGAGCAGCCCTGAGGAGGGCTTGCGGTTACTGGTGGATGAAAAGTTGGACATGAGCCGGCAGTGTGCACTCATGGCCTGGAAAGCCAACTGGGCTACATGCAAAGCAGCGTGTCCAGCAGGTCAAGGGAGGTGATTTTCCCCCTCTTCTCCACTCTGGTGAGACCCCACCTGGGTTATTGTGTTCAGCTCTGGGGTTCTCAGCAAAGGAAAGACATGGACCTGTTGGAGCAGGTCCAGAGGAGGGCCACGAATCTGATCAGGGGTCTGGAGCACCTCTCGTATGAGGAAGGGCTGAGAGTTGAAGTTATTCAGTCTGGAGAAGAGGACTTTCAACACTTTAAGGGGGCTTATAAGGACAAACTTTTCAGTAGGGCCTGCAGTGATAGGACTGCACACTTATTAAACTAAAAAAGGGGAGATTGAGTCTAGATATACAAAATAAATTTTTTATGATGGGTGTGGTATAACACTAGAACAGCTTTCCCAGGGAGGTTGAAGAGGCCACATCCCTGGAAACATTCAAGGTCAGGTCAGACAGGGCTCTGAGCAACCTGGTCTAGTTGAAGATGTCCCTGCTCATTGCAAGGATTGTTGCACTAGATGACATTTAAAGGTCCCTTTCAACCCAAACTATTCTATGTTTCAACAAAAATAGCCTAAAAGAAGAGTTTTCTTGCATGATATTTTGTGAATATTTTTCAAAAGTAGGATGCCATTTGACTGTGTTTCTTGAGATGGTAAATATTTTTGTTTCCTTCCTATTAAGTGCAGCTGTCCCTGAAGTGAACAATGTTGTTTAAACACCAGTGGAAAATAATATATTAATTTGAAATTTTCAAGGACACATTCACTATCCATAAATTCAGTCTACTTCAAAAAGAATAGGTTGCTTATTTCACCCAAAATATTCAATCCTCCAGTAAAGGTTGGTACTGTTTTTATAAGAGAACGAAAATTAAACAAATATTTAGGTCTTTGCTTAGAATTAACCTTTTATTTATTCTGGGATTTTTGAAATACAGGTGCATATGCACCATAATATGTTGAATGAAATAATACACTTGCCTGTAAGCCAGATTTCCAGATCTTTGCTGAATAATTGCAACAGTTTAGTTATCTGGTCTGGTGGTGTTTTACCTGCTCACCTGCCTTCTAACCTGTCAGTACTAACAAAAACAGTAATGAAGGTTGGTATTTAGGTGGAGATTTGGATGGTGTGATTCAAAAAGCTCAGATCTTTGATTCTAAATTTTATGAAACGTATTTATATGCTACTATGTATATTTCACACGCTTAATAGTTATTTTGGTTGATTGCCCCTATGGTTCTCTTAATACTTTCCACTAACTTCTGCATTGTAGGTGACTGCGGAGATCATGTTGTCATAATAAATACAAGACACATTGCCTTCTCTGGTAACAAATGGGAACAGAAAGTATATTCGTCACATACTGGGTAAGCTTCATAATCAATATTCAAATGAGCTAGTGGTAGATTTAATGTCACATTTTCTTAATAGTTAAATTCTTTTTTAGCATATTGGTTCAAAAGGGAATTCCTACTTACGTGTTTGGAGTTTTGTTTGCTAGTGTTACAGTATTTAAAGGGATGCACATCTTTTTCTTTCTTTCTTTCCCTCCCACCCAGTGTATGTTGTTAGGGCAATAATCTAACTCTAAAGTAGTCAGAGCAATCGAGTAAGTGATCAGATTTGGTAATCCAGGTTGTTTGTGTGAACCCATGAACCCAATGATGGAATGAGGGGAATTATTCTGTTTACTAAGCGGCAGAAGACATTCCTATGGGCACCTTACATCTAAGATATATGCAGTTGCCAACTTCAATTACTTTATCCTACCAGTACCTATTTACCTAACAGTAAATATCAAGATTGATTATTGAATCAGAGGATAAAAAAAAAATAATTAAAAAACTAGTGAGAAATGAAATGCTCTCAAGATGTACTTATGTATACAGTACTGTACAGTATATTTTTCTGGGAGGCATAACTTGTTACAGGTGGAAGTGCAATAACCCATTACAGACTGTATGGCAACAATCAGTTTGGTGCTCCTATTTTACACAATGACAGCAACTAGATAAGAATCTCTAAGTGTCAAAACGTAAGCAGTCATGAGATGAATAAATCACATTGAGAAAGCTAATTTTGCTAGTACTAATGTCTCAATCCTGAAATTCCTTTGCTGAATTGCTGAGTTCTTCTTCAGTTGATGGAAATTAATACACTTTTTTCGTTCCTCCCCCACCTTTCTGACTTCTTAAAAACTTTCACTAAAAACTTCCATAGAAGTTAAAACACTTTGTGTAAGCATCTAAGTTGGCTTTGAGTGAGTGAAAAGAATTGTATAATTAAAACAAATACTTATATATCTGTGTAGTTTCTGAAGAGGGCATGTTCTGATGGTGTTTGGTTTATTTTTATTTCACGCAGGTTGATACCTAATAATGTAATTAAATCAAAACGAAACCCAGCTTTACTTGACATCCATGTCATTTCTTGCATGACTGTATATGCATAAGTGCAAATTAGTGCAACTTCACCGTATCTCATAGACTTTAAAAAGATGGATGCATTGCAGTAAAAGTCAAATTTTATTACTGTGGACACACCAAATCATGCTTTATTTAAAGCTTTATTTAAAATGGAGCTTTATTTAAAACAGTAAGAAAATAATAAATACTGCTAAAAATGGTTGTTTAGTGTGTCGGCCACAGACTGGTTGCGAGTCTTGATCATCTTGGAATACTTCCAAGTTTTGCATATCTTACTCCCACTGTATTCTGTAACTATGATGGTCTACTTCATAAGCAGTTTTAAAAACATATCCATCTGCTTGTGAAACACAGACATTTTAATAATCCAAATGAGTAAATAAGAAAGTATGGATGGTGTTAAACTTGGATACTTGCCAGGATGGAATCTTTCTAATAAAATGTAGTGAGAACAACTTCATTTTTTGAAGGCTTGTAATACCATTAAACTGTTGTTCAAGATGTAGTGATATTTGTGCTAACAATGTGCTTGAGCATATAGCTTTAAGCTTTTATGTTTGTTCTGGTTTTGTAGCTATCCTGGTGGTTTCAAACAGGTGACAGCAACTCAGCTCCATTTGAAGGATCCAACTGCTGTGAGTGTTTCCCCTTCTTCCCTTTCACTTGCAAAGCTGGTTTGTTTTCATTTAATTAGTTCCTCTAAACAAAAGGGATCGCTCACCTTTTAGTACATCTAAAGCTAAATCACATTTTGTTAAAGGCTCTTAGAAGCTTGGCTTGTGACAGTGTTTTTGTAAACAGCATGTTTTGAGGGTTAGACTGTAGGTTGTGCCTTTTTGTGATTCTTCCACTCTGTCCAGATGAGCAAATCGAGTTCATTTGCTTCACTCATTTGTGACTGATTCACTTGCTTTTAGTTTCAGGGGTCTGACCTTTCTCACAAGCCAACCGCCTCAAGTTAGACTTAGCTAAGTTGTACTTCAACTTATTGACCCTACTGCTTTTTTAAGAGCCAGCAAGAGTAATGCTAATCTTAAAAGTGTTAGAAAGCACGACTGCCCCTTCCAGTAAAATTCAACTGTAGGTTTTGTTAAATGATTATTTTATAAAAAATATCTTTTCTTCTGTGCTCTGTGTTTGTGTTCATGGTCTGTGAAAGAATTGGAAATGGTGATTATGTTGAAATTAAGCCTCTTTACTAAAGGTGTGTATTAGACTATTGTGAATTCTGAACATCCGTGTTGATGTGTTTGTTACTGATTAACAAACACAGGGTGCTAGATACAAACATTCTAGGTTGTTGACTTACACAGTTAAGGAATTTTACTAGGAGTTTGGGTGATCAGCATGGATCATGGAATGAAGTCTCTAAGTACTGGTGTTTCAGAACATGGTATGAGGACCACAGAAAATAACAGATATCTATTTTTGACTCTGAAATGCTTTGGCTTGGGTCACGTTATATATAAAATAGAAAAATGCTTCTTCCTTTTTCTTAGAAAAAAATTTTATCTGCTGTAAAATTCCTGGGGTTTGACAATGATTCTTTCTTTTTCATCTATGATTTAGAACTCCTGGTTTGTCCCAAGACTCTCTTATACAAGACATTGTACTCAATAAAAAGCAGTCTGCCATATGAATTTGTCTGATTTTCATTTTTACTTTTGCAAATTCTTTATTTAAAGTGAACTGAAATCCCACAGTTCAATTTTATTTTCTGTCTAGAATTTTTTAAAACAACTTAAATGCTTTTGAGAACAAGCTCTAAGATAGTTGTAATTCCTTTGGGAATTATTGATATTTCCACGTCTAAAATTGATTCGTCAGCCTTCTTCGTTTGAGCTTCAGGCAGACACTGTGCACTGGGAGGCAGTATAGGACAACTTGTTTGTTAGGACCTGAGACTTGGATGTTTTATAAATTACCTTCTGGCATTCATTCTGAAATACCTCTTTGCTTGCCAGACTCATAGATGAATTTCTGTGCAAACAGAGGAGGGTTATATGCGTTGCCAATAACTAAAGCATGTTGGACAGAGGCTCAGCAAATGCTGATGTGGCTCAAGGCTTGGTCTGATTTAGAGAGAGAAACTTCTTTTTAACATAATTGTGGAGCACCCTCCGCAATTAACTCTTTCATTCTATTGAAGATGAAGCATTCAGAACTCCCTTTGCTAAAGGTCTCTCATATGTGTCCTTGTCATATTAATAGGAATGGGTGGCAGTTATTCATGATATATTCTGCATGTGTGGCTGTGTAGGTTTTGACTTGCAAGTGGTTTTAAAACTAGAAATATTTATTTACTATGTGAATTTTTTGGCATGAAATACATTGGGATATAACAAAGGTGGAAATTATGATGGTATTTTATTAATGTGTTTTGTATTTAGAACTAGCTATTAAAATCTGAAAAAGATTACTGTAAAGAGAACAATGCCTAGCCGAAGTAACATTTGGATCTTCAAAATATGAGCTAAGTGACACATAGTTACTGTGGAGACTTTCATAAATCACTATCTTGAATTAAAAAGATACCTCTTCTCTTTTGATCATGTTAAGTTCCTGTGAAGACAGGGGAAAGAGGTAGGTTGTAGGAAGTAGACTGTGTCTTTCTATGGAATCAAAGTCTGCATTCTGTAAAGCCTTGTTTTCATCCTGGAGGCTACTACTTTTTCTCTGCCCTTGGTCCTATTGTCTCCTGCTAGTTCGTCCCAGTTGTGCTTCATTAGATGAGTCATTATTTTTGGAAATAGTGCTGTTACAGAAAGTAATGCATTAAATTAACGGAAGAGATTACTTCCAAGGAAAAGGATGTTGACATAACACCTTGTAAACTTGCGTGGTGTTACATAGAGTTTAGCAATGGATGTGAGTATTTTCAGTTTATGTAAGAGGTAGATTAATGCTTGTATGATTCTGTGAGTGTGTGTATATAGTAGGACTGCAGTATTGCTTAGCGCTGTTTTTACTTACATGTCTAACTTCAAACATACAAAACATACATGTCTAACTTCAAAAATTCCCCATGATAAATTATTTTCCATTATAGTTTTGTTTAAACATTGTTTCTAGTATACAGAAAGACTGGATTTAGGAAAAACTGGTACACAGCTAATAGCTAATTAAAAAGGTTTTAATGTGTAATTTGATGCAAAGTGATATGATTTATGTCTACACTGGGGACTGAAATTCGTAAGTATGGTTGTCAGAATTTAGACACATTTACTGCACTATCATCCTTGATCATTTCTAGTTCCTTCATAAGGTACCAAGACAGGGATGGATGATGATCTGATATTATCGCTTAATGGAGGTCGATGTCATTATATCTATCTTCCCAACTTTGGACCTTTATATTTATTGTGGGTAGTAGTTAGTGCTTCAGAAGGATTTGTGCTGAATTTTGAATATGCACATGCATTTTTTCATACGACCATAGGATGATCCAGGTTAGAGAGAACCTTGGGAGATCTCTAGTCCAACCTCACACTCAAAGCATGTCAGCTATTAGGTCACATGAGGCTGCTGGGAGCTTATCCAAACTGGTCTTGAGAGCCTCTCATGGCAACTGTTTCCAATCCAGGACTTTTTTTCTTAGTTGAAACATAAAAAACCTGTGCCTATTCTAAGTGTTTAATCTCAGATATATAATTTTGTGTCTGAGATTGACAAAGCATTACTATTTTTTTTCCACTTCCAGATATCTTTTAAATTAATATGGGGCAGTGAATACAAGAAGAGGTCTGCACAGTTGATGTTTTGTATAGAACTTGAAGTTCCATGTTCATTCTGCCAAGTTTTTCAGTACTTCAGAAAAAAATATTTTGTGGAAGGGCTGAAATTACAGTGTTTTGCTAAAAAGATATCAAAAGTAAATAGTCTGCATGTTTTTACCTTTAGCACCTTTGAGTGCCTTTGGGAGGCATGGGCAGGGGAGTGTCTGTGAATCCGTTTAAAACTTATAGTAGTTTCAGTTGTCTGCTCTTCTGGAGAATAGCAGAGAATAGCTCTTGTCTATTGAACTTGGCCAGGCTACTTTAGGAAGTGTTCATTGAAGAAAAAAAAAATAGCTTCTTCACATTTCAGCCTTTTTTTGTCTCTTACTTAGATTTAGTGTAAATTCTTGGACCACCCGTAGACAAGAGTATCTAATAGGTTCTTTAGGTGCAACATAACAGCTTGTTGCTGTAGTTCAAAACACCCTTTCTGTTCTTCAGGTTAATACAATGCTAATACTCTGTATGATATTACTACTCCCTTAGGATACATATTAGTAGACAATAGTAATTTCCATTGTAGGTTGCTAAGAAAAATCTGTCAGAAAGGTTTGGTGTGTTTCCTTTGACAAGAAAGCCTTTTGAAAAGAAAGGAAACAGGTAAACATTTTATTTGAGATGAGATGTTTGGAATGCATAGAATTTGCAGCAGTTTTGTTTAGCTGGAAAAATGCTGATGGGCATAAGACCAACATTTTCAAAATCGGGCTTCGAAGCACTAGGTACACTAAAAGATGTACTTTTAAGCCTCACAGATGTGAGAGGGAGGAAAAAAAGACTTGGAAAAATCTTTCTGGAAAAATCTTAGAGCTTCTAATTAAAATCCTTGCAAAAGATGTTGACAGATCCCATGTGTAGAACCAGGTAGTGATGCTGTTAGGACAAAGTTTTCAATCAATTTTTACTCTATTTCTAATTTTAGAAGTAAGCAAAACTTGGCTTACTTTTCCTTTTCTTTGGCGGGGGGGAGTTTCTGGTGGAGGCCTTCCCCTCCCCCAAAAAAAGGAGAACGTCATGTTTGGCTCATACCAAGTGTTCAGTGAGAGGATTGACCTTTGCAGTATTCAGAGGCTGTATTGCCTCTGACAAAGAAATAATGGGCAATAATTGTTCAGAATGAATGGTACCTGCTAGGGAAGATTATTAAGCCAGGCAGGGTAGCTCTATGGAAATGTGCAGTGAGGAAGCCTCCGGGGGTGTCAGGGTTCTCGTTTGTTCTGCTGCTGGCACTGATACTAAGGGGCTTAAAATGTTCCAAGTCTCCTTTTGACTCCTCTTTAGCAACTGCTTGCACGTATAGACTTGCCATTATATCTGCATAATAATGATCTTTTGAAGAAAAGCTCAACGGAAAACACGGTTAAATCTTGCTGTTGGTATTTGAAAGCCTATTTTCTTTGAGTCAGTAAGAGACGGTTGATATAATAATATATACATACTAAAAGACAGTTACTGAAACACCAGATAAAATAGCTTTTTCTTCTATTACTATGGAGAAAGATTTTTAATTAAGTAGAGCAAAACTTCAAAGGCTGGATTAGTAGGCACACAGAAGTTAGCATGGCATAGGGAGAAGAATACTGTTGTGGAATCTGTTATCTTAAAGCCTCTATGTGCTCTAAATAAGTTAGAGCCGGCTTGGTCTTTTGCTTTGGAGTAGACAAAAATACTTCTTTCTTTTAAAAAAGTCTTAATCCATTTCTTATTTGAATTTGCAAGGCAAATTATTATATTAATTTAAAGAACACAATAAACTTCTAAGTTTTAGTGCTGAACAGTAGTGGAAAGCAAAATCACATGTGATGGAAGTTTAATTTGTCTGGGACCAAATAATTCTTATGACAGTACTAAGTAAATTCACTATTGCTGTACTACTTGTACAACTGTGGGAGGTAAAAAGATGAAGTCCTTTGTATGCTTTTATAACACGTGGTGAGAAGAACGGTATCGTGTACAGAACAGAAATGCAAGAACTGGTAGAATGAAGATGTAGAGCCATGCTGTATCTCTGAGTAACTGGTGTATCTCCTGAAATTATTCTAGGGTTTGTTTTTTATGCCCTGTAATTAATCATTTTGTTTTCTCTGGAACACTGTGTCCTTCCCATGTTCTAGAGATGCTTCCTGGCGATTATTGGACTTCATTCAGCTGCTAGGGTAGATTTTCCTCTGGAAATTCAGCCAATTATTTTTTGCTTCTCAGGACTAGGAGTGGTATTGCTCTGTTGATTTCCTTCTTTAAAGTATGTTATATCTGGCAAAGAATCTTTCTCAGAACTTGCATCAGGCATAGTCTGCAACTTGCACATGAGCCAAGGCCTATCACAAACTTAAAATGTTCAAGCCTCACACAGCGTTTCAAATAAATGTATTTTTAATTTATTTGTACTCATAAAATGTTAGACCATATAGTAAGGGACTGAAAGGGCAAGAGTTTTACTAGAGCTGCCTTCAGATTCCTTTGCTCCTAATTAGCCCTTTACATTGAAACTAAAAACCTGATGTCATATAACTTTGATTAAGAGTGTGTCTATGCTGTAAGTATATAAATTAGCCAACTTGCAATATTCAAGGTGACAATTGTAACTAGAGCCATAGGAATTTTGTAATTAAAAAGAAATTGGGGCAAACAGCATTCCAGTACTTTAAAAATCCCTAAATATTATTGCTCTGGTGGCTGTATACATCTGATGGTAGATGTCTTGGAGAGAGTGTCATGGCCTTTAGGAGCGAGTATTTACGAAGATATGATGGAATTTTGCAGGTTGCTAGTACTAAAGGACAGGGGAGATGAGGCAGTTGGAATCCATAAAGAACTGAATAAACTGTTAAACTGTACTAGTCAGTTTTAAACTGAAACTGAGGATGCAGTGAGACCTATAGGGAGGGAGACCTCTTTGCCAATCTGAAATCCCACAGAAATCAGCTGGGGTTTATACCTTTCGTGTAAAACTAAACTCTCGTTATTTTAGTAGTACAAAGTAAACATAATCACATAGAAAATGATGAGAATTGTCTTTTATTAGAAGTATATTACAAACACGTAGAAAGATTCTGTTGTTGTTAATTACTTAAAACAGTACGTTCAGATGTGTGCTTTTCAGGGAGCATTGAAGCTGGGTTTGGGATTTGCATGAGCTTGGTAGCAAACTACTTCTTGCAATTCCATACCTTTTTCATTTAGGGTTGGTATATTTTTAGTAAAACTTGAGCATGTTCAGGTAACAGGAGAGCCCTTACTTAACACCCTGTAAATATTGCTGGTTGGATCTGCCTTTTCTGTTACACAACCTTACTCAAGTTGCAAAAGCAGTCCTTAGAACTTCAGTTAAGCCTGTACTTTACTAACTTCTTTGGCTTGTCATCGCACCAATTAGAGTGAGGTTCTGGCTCTAGGCAGAATTTGGGGCAAGGAGCTGGATGTAAACTTAGTCTTTCCGGGAGCTGGGTTTGGATTTGTTTTGGCTTGTAGAAGTCTTTGAGGCAGAAATTACAATGCAGGAAGCTATAGGTTTTCCAGCACTACCTTCTCTGTTCTAGCTCCCTGTATAGCCTTCTATTCTGTAGTTCAACTAACAAACTTGCAATAAATCTATAATATAGGTACAGAGTAGTACGACCTTTTAAATTTACACTCCAGCTTGCTTAGTAATACACTTGGCTTTTTACAAATCTCAAATAATAGGTTATCACCACCTCTACACACCTTTTTTTTTTTTTTTGGCCTTTTAATTTTTCTCTCTTTTTCGTCTTGACCAAGATGAATGAGCTTGAGGAGTGGGAGGTAGGCATTTGCCTTTGAACTGTTCCAGCAAGGAAATTATTATCACTTGCAGAAGCTGAGGTTTTGTTCCCTCTTTGCCTCTACTGTGGGTTGCTGGGGCAGGGAACATGCATGCTCAAACCCAAGATTATTGCTCCTCTTGTTTTCCACATGGGTGTAACATACAGATGGCCATATTTTTAAGTGGCTCAGCCATTAAAGGCTCTATGATAACCACAAAAACATGAAATTAAAAAATGAGCTGTTTGAAATGTCTAGTTAGTAAGTTTCAAGTTTGTTTCATCTGACAGTTCATTCAGTTGCATTGAAGCTCCAGGACAGGAGACACTAACAGTGAAGTCCAGTTTCCTGCTCTGGATCAGGCAAGGATTTAATATCTTCAGCAGTGACATAGAGAGTGGGATCAAATGCACCCTCAGCAAGTTGGCGAATGACACCAAGCTGAGTGGTGCAGTTGGTTCACCAGAGGGAAGGGATGCCATCCAGAGGGACCGTGACAGGCTTCAGAGGTGGGCTAATGAAAGCCTCGTGAAGTTCAACAAGGCCATGTGCAAGGTCCTGCACCTGGGTCAGAGCAAGCCCCTGTACCAGTACAGGCTGAGGGATGAAGGGGTTGAGAGCAGCCCCTGTGGCTGGGCTGCATCTAAAGGAGTGTGCCCAGCAGGTCAAGGAAGGTGATTCTTCCCCTCTACTCTGCTCTGGTAAGACCCCCACCTGGAGTACTGCATCCAGCTCTGAGGTCCCCAGCACAAAACAGACATGGATCTGTTGGAGCAGGTCCAGAGGAGGGCCATGAAAATGGTCAGAGGGATGTAGCACCTATCGTATGAGAAAAGATTGAGAGTTAGGATTACACAGCCTGGAGAACTGAAGGTTTCGGAAAGGCCTTTTTATGGCCTTTCAGTATGTAAAGGAGACTTACAAGAAAGATGGACAAAGACTATCAAAGCCTGTAGTGACAGAACAAGGGGGAATGGTTTTAAACTGAAATGGGATAGGTTTAGATTAGATATTAGAAAGAAATTGTTTCTGTGAGTGTGGTGAGACACTGGAACGGGTTGTCCTGAGAAGCTGCGGATGCCCCATCCCTGGCAGTGTTCAAGGCCAGGGTGGATGGGGCTTTGAACAACCTATTCTAGTGGAAGGTGTCCCTGCGCATGGCAGGGGATCAGAAGTAGATGATCTTTAAGGTCCCTTCCAGCCCAAACTGTTCTATGGGCCTGCCTGGCAGAAAAAATGGTTTGTGCTTCATGTGGGGGTGATTTTTCTATTGCAGATCTTATGGTAACGCACTGCTTGCATGTGTGAGAGGGCACAGAAAGCCACATGAATTCTTGAACAGCATGGAGATTGGCAGATGGACCAAAGCATACCTTGAATTATGCTTATTGCACTTACCGCATGATCTATAGAAACTATTATTGAAGATATAATTATCTATGATCATTCGTTATCCTTTATCAATCTTAAAGTCCTGCTTTCGTGTTAGTCTGTTGAGGTTGTCAGTTCTGCAGTGACAATATAGAACATTGAGAGTATTTCTTCATTGTTTAACTTAAGCGTATAAATCAGTCTTTCTTTTCCAGTATGGCTTTTTAATAGGCACATTTTTACAACTGAACTGTTCTCTTTGTAATGTGGCTAAAAAAATCAGATCGGGTTTACCAGGCAGAAGTATCCACAACCAGAATAGACCAGCTGTTCGTCCAGCTCACTGGTTTGTTTCCACAGGTGTCTGTGCCACATGCTGCAGAGGAAGATCAAAAATGAGACACAAACATTGACTGTTTGAAGAAGTAAAACATTTAATGATGGTCATCAAAATATTTTAAAGTCTCTCTTTTTTATTGGAGTGAAATCATTAAATAACTAGCTCTGTGTATCTCTAGGTCATAGGTCATATGTTAGACCATGTGTATGTACAGTTTACTAATCTAAGGAATTAGTACTGGTTCTATCACAATCTGAAGTTAAAAGTAATTTTTAGATAGGGAAAAATATCCCCACAGGCAATGTGTTGTGAAATCTCTGGATCTGTCATTTTAGATGTGATTTATTTTGATCTTTCGTTGGCTATAAGGAAAAATACTGGGTAGAAAGGAAAATAAGTATATGACATGAAAATGATTAATGGTAAAAGGGCTGTTCACATGAGCTGCTGTTAATATCTATGTATTTTCTTATATTGTTATGATGTCTTACTTGATTTTCAGTACTCAGTGAAGTAAACCACTCACAGTTCATTTTTTATCTTCATCTTGTAGTGTTCTTTGTCTAAGCGCATGACACAATAAACTGTAGTTTGCTGTACAAGCATGAATAGTTTTTATCCTTAAAAGCATTAGTTTTCATCTTTTTTTATTAGTTGCTTATTAATTTTTCTTAGAGAAGGTATCAACACTATAGATTACTCTGCCCAACCTGGTGTATTTTTTCTATCATCTATATTTTTATTATATTTGTCCACAGGTTTGTGGTACTGGCTGCATAACATTTTAAAATTGTCAGGATGTTGAGGCTTCTCTAAATGACTTCTGAGTTTCTCAATGCTTTTAGTATATGTTTAGTAGGATCCTAAGACAATGTTACTGTCTGTTACATGGCAAAATGAAAATAATACTGGGGCCAAATTATCTTGAGTGTTGGCTAACTTCAGAATCCATGTAGAAATGCCTGCAAGCTTAAGAACCTGCACTTCCCATTAATTTCACATGCAAGGATTAATCATTCTACCATAATTACGTGGTTCCAGCTGGGAAATCAGTATTAGTCATTGTCTCTAGTATTTCAATTTAATTCCTTTAATTCATTTTATAAAAGGAAGCAAGTTTGCTCAATACACTTTTCAAAATACCTGGATGCCTGGGTGGTTTGTTTGTACTTGGTGCACTACATTTGTGTGTGGCTTATTGACTTCAGCTTAACTTTGCACTAAGCATGCCAGGGCAGCTCCTGATGTGGAGCTACTTTATGTCAGAGTGGCGTGGAGCACACCTTCTACTTACTAAATTGCACAAAGGTCTAACCCTAAATGCATTGCTGTCCTTTATAAAAACCTTTTTGTCTCCTCCAGTTGCATGCTTTGTTTTATATTTACAAACGTTCCCTTCTGGGTGAACTCCATAGTGATGTGTTTTGTATTTAAATTACGTCTATACTAGAGTCCAAGAGAAATCTTGTTGAATTTTGTTACTTTTCAATAAGCACAATCTAGTGTAGATGTACAGATTCCATTCATTCCTGATGCTCAGAATTGAGATTGTTCATCTGGAACTAATAACAAGGGAATAAATTATATATAGTATGTTCATGATGCAATGTATTGGTGTGTCAGCTTTGCTTAAGATAGGATTCATTAATTATATAGAAATGTCAAACACAGCAAATATGTGTTAGACTAATTGCTGGGAACACTTGGTAAATTTGTTAGAGTCTGTCTGTTTTTTGTTGGGTTGGTTTTTTTTCCTCAATAACATGTATATAAATGTGCAATATGGTGCAGAATTACCCAAAGCTTCTCAGTTCTTTTCAAAGTTGCATGATCATATGCAATTATCCACAATGTTAAATATAGCTCTTTTCTTTCTGAGCTCAAATTTTCTATCTGGCTGATAGAGAGTATGTGTTTATATGATGGGGAGTTAGTATTTCTTTTTCCAAAACAGAAGTCTAGAGGCCTAGAGCACCTTTGAATATGGTGCCAGAATTCTTCAGCATTGAAGAAGTTAACTGAGAAGAGGTTCAGTGACAAGTGGAATGGGCAGAGGGAAACACAGCTTACCCTTTTTGTGTTATTTGTAGCCTGTCTGATTGTTTGTTACCATGTTCTCTTTCCTCAGATTGTTAAACTCACTATTTATAGAATGCTTCCAAAAAACCTTCAGAGAAGAACTATGATGCAGAGGCTGCACCTGTTCCCAGATGATGTGAGTAGTCATGAAGTTAGCTTTTCATTCTTGTGTGATTTGGAGGTGAAGAGGGAGTGTTAGCAATAGCAAAACTCTTGTCAAGATAAATTAAGAAAAATAAAGCTGCTTTTTATTTATGTATCTAAATGTAGTAGAAATGTTGATGCTTTTGTCTTTATTATTTCCCAAACTTATGACATATAAGACATGCCTCTATTTAGGTCAAAAACTTAGCATGAAGAATGCAGTAGTGTGAACAGATTTGGGTCTGGATTTGTGGGGGGAGGAGAGTGATGTTATTTTTTTAAAATAAGGAGATAGCTAAGACTGTGCTCACCTTCCTCAGGTTATTCCAGAAGATATAGAGAAGAATCTTCTACAAGAGATTCCTCAGCCACGTGTAGTCCCCAAGAGGTTAGATGAATATACACCAGAAGAAGTTGCTGCCTTTCCAAAGGTTTGGACTCCGTAAGTATCTCAGATTTTTTTTAAAAGAATACTTTAACTGAATATATACTATATAGGCTCTCACATTATCATTAATAAAAAAAAGTAATACTTTTGCTGTTGTGTTATTATGCTACTTTTTTTTTTTTTTTGAGAGTGAGGAGATCATTAAAGCAAAGAACATTCATATTAAAATGAGTGGTTGCTAAGGCTTTTGTATTTCTGGCCTTTCTTTTAAGGAGAAAAGCTTTACTTAAAAACATGTTTTCAAGTCTTTACTTCATCAAAGTCTGTTTAATAAAAGATGAGTAAAACACTTCATTACTTTATATGAGTTGTGCTCTATAATATGTAACTGTTAGCCATAGCCAAAGGAAACACCATGCAGCTCTGTGAGGGAGTGATTCATTGCGGGAGGAGGTGGGGGACCCTTCCGAGTTTCTCCAGAGAAAGGGAAAGAATTCTGCTAAATTAGACCTTGGAGAGTGAATATTTGGCAGGGAATATACCACATATTTATATTGATAAATAGTTTCTTTTCCATGCACAAAATCAGTTCCACAGTAGTTGTGTGGCATATGAATGATTATTTGTGGTTTGCTTTATACCACCACATGCAGCATTGAGTCAACCCACTAGTGAAAATCATGCATTACATTCTGGGTGTTTTCTGGTTAGTACCGGTGTGATTTTTCTTGTGTTCATTTTGAGAGTCCTGTTTAGGCTCAGGATCCCATTACAGTAGTTAACAGAGAAATTAATTTTGAAAGATTGCCCCTTTCCCGATTAGATTAATGAAATTTCAGAAGAAATGTAACAAGTAGGGAGATGAGGAAAGGTATAGATAAGCTAACTCCAGGACCAATTTGATGATTTATCTCCAAATAGATTACTGGTACTTCTATTTTAGTAGTAGCTTTTAAAAGGTTGTTTCTCTTTCTCCTGTAAGAAAAAAAAGTGTTCCTATGCACTTACTCCTACACTAATCCTAAAAAATAGTCTTGGTATGAGTCTCAAATGGTACGTCATCCTATTGAGTAGTTCCACTGAACCACATGTTAGCTGCACATGCACAGAGGTCAGATGCTGAAGTGGTATTAGCAGCTTATTTCTCATGAGTCTGCTTTCTGCTTAAGATATGATCTCTCAGGTGTCTTGATAGCTGAATGAATACAGAATGCTTAAGGTTGGAAAGGACCTCTGGAGGTCATCTCATCCAACCCCTTGGCTCAGGCAGGGCCATCTAGAGCTGGTTGCCCAGACCGTTTGTAATATCTCCAAGGATGGAGACTCCACAACCTTTCTGGGCAACCTGTTCCACTGCTCATTCACCCTCACAGTAAAAAAAGTGTTTTCTGATGTTCAGGTGGTTCCTCCTGTGTTTCACTAAGTCTTGTTCAAATCAGTAGGACTTCAAAGTGCCGGAACTCAATACTTCCTGTTTTCATGGGAGAATTTAAAAAGTTCACATAGATTTTCATGTCCAGCTGGTTGAAGAACACTATTAGAGAATGATCTGCAGCAACTACATGCTTTAGAGTTGTAGCTAGTAGTGACTAGATAGTCGCAAGCTTGTACAGTAAAAAAAACCCATTGTACAACAGCTAAACCAGTAACCCTCTTTTAAGCAAAGGAGGCCTTTAACAAAGAGAGGAGGCTTAATGAAGAGAAGGGGAAACTCGCATCAGAAGAGTGTTTTTAAATGGTCCGTTCATGAAAAAAGAAACCAAGTAATTTTTAGCGCGTGGCGAAAACTGTTTGTATACCTTTGAAAGGGGCCTGATGCTTTTTGCTTGGTCAAATTAATATTAAAGGAGAGTGGGGGTTGGTGTGGTTTGTTTTTTGTTTGGGTTTTTTTTTTTTTAAGTAAATGAAACATTTTAAATTACAGCATGTATTTTCTCTGCATCATAAGGCACATGCACATAAGGGCCTTCACCCTTTGTGGGCAGTGGGGATAAGGCAGCAGAGATGTGTGGACAAGAGATGTAATTTATCCAGAAGAAAACTGGTAATAAGATAAAGTAAACGAACACTTGAATAGGACATTCTTGCAATTCAAAAGCAGAGCTCATAATTCCTTTTATGGGCCAGCAGTTCTCACTGCTTAAGCCAGACCAATACAAAGAAATCCTAGGAATATATGTAGGACAAATGTCTGTATCCATTTCACATATATTTATAGGATCTGTATTCCTTTGAGGGGAAAACTTGAATAATGTTCCATTATTCTGTTACATGTTTAATTGAAACCAAAGTAATTTTTTAGTCAAAGTTCTCACTGTTAGTGGGTTTTTGCTTGCAAATCCTTGTCATAACAGGAGAAAGTTAGCCTGTGACATTTATCTAGTCTTAAGTGAAAAAGCCTGTTTAGAACTCTGTATAATGTCTATTTGTCCTAGCACATCCACATGCAAAGAAGTGATACAGAGTTGCACTGATTCTGCATGTCAGAGACAGGATGAGACTTTTTTTTTTCCTCTGCTTTTTTTTTTTTCCTCTGCTTTTAGTGATTGAATTTGGTGAAGGATGTGATGTCATGAGGGTTGACTGTATCATATGACTACTAAAGATGCACACCCTTTTGATTTTGTCTTTTTGGTTGTTTTCTCTGTCTTTTTCTCTTTCTTCTGTTATCTCAGAACTGTGTAGGTTCTGAGTAGAAGTTTTAGTTGGATTCAAAAAATGAGAAGTGTATGGCCATCAGTGGGTATTAAATATGGTTCTCCAGATGTGACTCATGGCTCAGGAAGTTGTAAATATTGTTGTATATTTATCTTGTTTCTTCAACTTTTTCTTTGTGCATCTACCACTGAGATGACAGAACTTTGATGTGATCTAAAAGGGCAGATCTTTTATGAGCCTAAGGCAAAGAGCTGTGGGAATGTAGCAAATATAGTATGATCTCCAGTCTTCCAGATGATCAGCACTAACTTGTGCTCTTCTGCTCATTTTCAGTATATAGACTTTAATGTGTGGATTTTGGTAGGAAAAAATTAAATATCACCTGGAGAACACCTAAATATGTGAGTGGAATATGGGGGGCACCTAAAAGTGTGTTCTGCACACACACAGAAAAAAGCAGTATCTCAACTCTCCTTTGTGATAGTGCTTGCTTGATGTGGGTTGACTTAGGTCTGTGTTCTAAAAATATGGGGAGGGCACTGACAGCATTTTGGAAATTACTTGGGTTTTGTTGTATTTTTCCTATATTCTCATGAATGTGTGTAATATTTTCAAAAGTTTATTAAAAAATCAGTTGTATTTAGATGATCCCAGATGATACTAAAATAGTCCGTGCATCAGGTCTTTGTAATCTGAGGAACCTCAGTATTACAGTCTCTGTTGAAAGGGAGCAAAATCCAGTAATGCTTTAAGCCTTCTACAGAGTGGAAATAGGTAGATTGGGTTTGGCTTTTTCTAAGCTATTTCAGTTATACAAATCGCTATGTTTGGTTTTATCCTCACTACTGGATGGAGTTTCAGTGCTGAGATCTCCTTATTCCTTTGAGATCTTATTGGATTAGCCCTGAAAAAACTTTAGACTTTGCACCAGTGATCAGAATTCTATGGTACATTAGAGTAAAGCTGATAAGCCTCTCATGCCCTATGTTATATTATACTCTGGTATAACTGTCTTTAGTACTAATACTAATAAAGATTGTCACACAGTAATTTATTGAATTGGAAGCTGGCACTTAGCTTTAACTAATTGGGAGTGTCCCTTTTGTCAAAGGAAATGGTGTTATGCTGTCAGAGCTTTTGAAATACTTCTCTTTGTCCCCACACGCTGCCATAGTTTTGCTTGACTTCACTTCCTCAGCACTGAGCCACCTTAATTGTGTTGACATCTAGGTGTGTGTGGCAGAGGACAAGTAAATTTGATGCCGTCTAATTTAGTCACTGCTGTCAAACTAAGTTTCCTAATAGCTTCATGTCAGCATTGAGAAGACTGCTTGAGCATGTTGATCCTTGAGGGAAATCTGCAAGTAAGAACACTTTTGAAGCTAGATTTCACTTTAGAATTCCCCTCCCATCATTTCTTGGAACCATTTCCTCTGAAGGAATACAAAACACAGAGAAAATATGCATTTGCTTTTTCATACTTCTTTCCTCTGCAGTCTCATCCAGATTGATTTTTGGTGCTATTTGTATGCAGCCTTTTTTACTCCATACCAGTTACAGAGGCTAGTTAGAGCCACTTTTAAAGGCAGAAGGACATATTACCATACCTTTGCTGTGTTGGACTGTAGTCCTACCCTCTTTTCTGCCCTCAGGAACTGGTAAGTCCTAGCAGAGGGATCAAGAATAGTGGTGGTTATCTACCATCTCCTAGCCGCAGGGCCCGTTGCTGTTGTAATTTCAGCTTCTTGTCCTGGCCTGCAACCAGGCCATTGTGACTGCGAGATATTAGTGTCAGATAAGTTTTACTTTAACCTTCAGCTCACTTCTCTGGAAGTTTTGATGTTGGGAAGAGTTTTCAATTTGAATTAATGGGAAAAATAATAATGCTTTTCCTGACTGAGGGAATAAATATATTATTGTGGTTCTCTATCACTCAAAGTGCCATGTGGGGAAGGGATTAGTTGTGAAATAAAAGATACAGAATTGAGCAAATTTGGTAAAATAACTTTCTGGGGTTATAAATTAAAAATCAAAAGTCTGTAAAAGGGGTCTTAAAGTGAATTGTAGTGGTCACTGTTCTGATTAAAGTGCCAGCTGAAGTGTCTGAGAATAAGCACCTTTACTCCAGAGGCACTAATAGAAAGGCTGCGTGAATATCCAACTGTAATAGACTGTGTTCTGAATTTTTTCAGTGTGTGTGAGCCCATGGAAGAAATAGTGTTTTCATTATTCCTTTGAAAGAATGTAAAAGCAACAAAGATTTAAATATTTACATGTTCTTTAATGGTGTCAGCTTTTTAGAGGCATGTAGCAAAAACGTTCTTTTAAAAACGAGTCCAAAAAGGGACAAAATAGTGACAGCTTTGTTCAACAGAGCAAAGAAAAGTTAGTTAAAATGATATTGTATAAATCTGATATTCTTTATAATTTAAGATGTCCCAAAAAAAGCCAACTACCTGACACCAAAATTGTTTCAGAAGAGGGTCTTTTTTATATATATATATATATATATATATAAATATAAAGGGAACATGAGTTGTTTTTTGGAAATCCAAATATTGCAGGAACACATCTGTATCTCAGAACACAAAACTGGCTTTCTGTTTGGGTTCCTCATCATCTTACTCTTTTCCAGCTGCCTGTAGAGGTTGTAGAATCTCCAGCCTTGGAGATGCTCAAAACTTGTTTGCACGACTTCTTGAGCAACCTGGTGTAATACTGAAATAAGTCCCAGTTAGTCTATGGTTCTTTATATATGATGAAAGTGAACAAATGTAGATATTAAAATAGATCAATATTTTAATAAACTGTGTTTGGATCCCCCAGTGCATATGTTGCTAGTAGTGTTAGTCCTGTTTGGCTTTTCCTTGGGCTGTTGCTTGTTACACTGTACTAGGATCTTGGAAGTCTGGGTGAGAGCACATAGTGCTAAAATGAGTAGCCTTTTCTTGTCCTCTTTGTCCTGCATTTGGGGTGTAAAAGGCCTATATGTTTACTGTTGTGTGCTTTGGTCTGTGAGCTTCTGCAGAACCTATAGATAGTTTCCAAGCAGTAAGAGTAGTCCCTACACTAAACCAGAAAATGAAGGATGCAGAAAAACTATAAATCCTTTTTTGTTTTGGTTTGGTTTGGTTTTTTTTTTCCTTCAGATGGTTTTAATAAGTCTTCCTGCCTTACGTGACTTTTGTTTTTAGTTATTATTTATCTTCCATGGAATTCTGAGCCTGATGACCGCTCTGTTTAACAAAGAGTAGAGGTTCAAAAGGGAATTAAATTCCTCTGAGAGTGACTAAAAAAACCAAAAGGGAGTTAGATGGAGAAACTCTTCGTGGCACATCTTTCAATGGAAAAGAAATAATGTAGTTGTCATTAGCCCTTTAAAAATAGTTGTGTCCTTTAATGGAAAAAATCAAATGAAAAGCATATCTTGATTAAAGGTATGCAAGGCTATAGAGGTAAACACAATTGCAAGAAGAAAATTAATCTTCAAGGTTTTACATTAAAACTTACACCCTCACTGTATATAAAATAGCTGTAAGACATAATAGGGAATGAACATAAAGTACTGAATTTATATGAGAAGTTACTAGTATTAGGAGGAAAAGAGCCTTTTTCTCTCTAATCTGAAGTAATAATATAAGTAATTTTAATTTGGAATGTGAAGAGGACATGTTCGGTGCTGCTAATGATCTCATTGGATTTTCTGCCTATATTTTGTGTCAAAGTGTCTTGCTACAGATGCGTTTTTCAAGGCTGTTTTGCTGGTAATTGGAGCCTGACACACCATAGACAAATATACAATATCCAAGTGGAAATGATTTTTAAGGAAAGCACAGGTCTGGTGTGGAAAACCTAGCAAATGGTTTGTTTTCCAGAGTGGAGAGCCTTCCTGTCACCCTCTTTCCACCACAGCAGAGTTCGTGATAGGACACCAAGTGGGATCCTGCTCTATGAAAGCAGAGAACTAAATGTCAGAATATTTCCACTGAGAGTGGTTTTCTTTGAGCATTCTTTCCTCTTACCCCTAACTGGGACCAATTGACTTCCCAGGTTGTGCAGAGCTTCTCTCTTAGATCCTTGATGGAGAGGTCTGAAATAAGCATGGTGGAAAACCGTGTAGATACAGGAAAGTTAAATTATGTCTTTTCCAGACACATTAAGAGGGAAAAAAAAGATTAAAAACTAGTTCCTTTGACAGTTTGATTTTGTAGCTTTTTACCATGAATGAAACCATTATTTCAAGTGTATTTGAAGTTTCAGATTGAATGGCTTTTAAATGAGTTTTAAACAGAAATCATCACAGAATTTGCCAGTCACGTATGACTAAGCAAACAATTCTGTTCCATAAAAGCAAGAATACGTCAGATTCATGTGTAAATTTTCCTGTTATATGCAATTTTAAAGTTGTTTAACTGTCTGGGTATATATATATATGTTTTTAGACAGTTTTAAAAGCAGGAAATTGTTTTTGAAGAAGTATTTAAATAAGAATGTTACCAAATATATAGAACAGCCACTCTGTGTTGTTCCAGTTAGATGGATGCATTCCTGAGAGTTTTGCTGAAGAAAGCAGAACCGTCTGATTTCCAGGAGTGCAGTGGGGCTGGTGCTGGTTGTGCATACTGAGCGCCTGTTCCACTGCCAGCCTTCATAGGAACTCTGCTTGGGCCAGACAGCCTCTTACTTGTCCTTCAGGGAAAAAAGTCCTTGGGCACTTCTGATGTTTTTAAAACTTGATGTATTGTAAACTCTGAAATTTGGTTTAAGAAAACCAAACACCTTTTTAATGTTTATTTTTTCTGAGTAACTTGACTGATTTCTGGCACCCATCTGTACATCCTGCTTGAAGCAGGGGGTTGCAGAGCCTGGTCTGAAGCCGTAATTCTGTTTCATCTGAGCAGCATGGGCTGGGCAGGATCCCGGTATTGACACTGCATGTCCCGCTCCATGGCATGGGACACTGATTCTTGGTAGTTCATCAGCAACGCTTAATGGCTTTCAAAGCAGAGAATCACAGTGTCACCACAAAGAAAAGTTTGTAGGTGATGAAACACAAGCATGTTGGACACCACGTGAACCACAGATGGCTCTGATAATCCTTGTACACATCTTGTGCTAATGTTAACTTCCAGTTCTTCCCTTGGTTTGTGCTCCTTAAAGCCAGCCTTGCCAACGTCTGGCAACTTGAAGCCTACTGCTGATGTTACTAGTAAACAGATTTGTAGGCGCTGGTAAACAGAAAGGCATTGGGATTAAGATGACCTCTCAGCCACAGTTTTGCTTTCTGTTTGTTATCTTGTTAGTTATCTTGCACAATTCTCCAATTTCTAGTGTAAGTTTCTATTCTTAGTTACTCAAATTAGTTCTGGGATGTAGTAGTAACAGAGCTGAAGAAGATGCCAGACATATCCTGGTATGGGGCTGAAATGATGCTATAAACAATACTTTTATAATTGCAAGATGCTGGCAGGTGGGGTTTTTTAATGAATTTTTTTGCCTGTTAATTTCTTCAGATAAAATTGTGGGAGTAGTTAGTCCAGCTATATTGAGACTCTCAGAAAGAAAACCATAAAGATCTCCTCTGAAAATGATGAGGTCTTGAGCTATTTTTATAAGGACCATCTTGAGTTTACTCATAAGCTTTTTTTCTGCACTGAAATAAACATATTCCTCCAGCCTTTTTCTTAGTTCCTGCTTAGTTGCAGAGTGTGTGTGTGCAGCTTTTAGTTTTTTGGTTGTGTTTGTATCATTCCTCATATGGCAGTGTTTGGTTCTTATCTTGGGCTATGGGGTGTTTCTGTAATAGGAATAAGTACTGCCCCTACAACTTGAATGCTCGTCTTCCTTCACAAAGCCAAGCTGCCATGTGTCAGTGTTGAGAGAAGAGGTGGCCAACACAAACTTCTGTGAAAGACTGGAGCCAGTCTTACTTTTTCCTAAAAACAAACTATAAACCAGGAAAAAGCTATCCTGCCCATGGAGCCCAATTCTGTTCCAATGTACTCTTCAAGGAATCCCTCTGGAAGTTCATTTTCTGTGGCTTTTGTGGCTCTCAGTAGGAATTCCAATAACTATCTGGAGATCATTAACCCTCATTGAAACCTGGCAATTATCACTGGTAACTTTTTTTTTATAGTAAGGGCATAAAATATCTCAGGATTTTGTGTAGCATTTCACTTAACAGGAGACTTGAAGATAGTTAAGGCTACCAGAGCTGAATCTAAACTCCTGTGGACAAAAAGCCACTCGGATACTTGAGAAAAAAATTGCTGTCCTCTGCATTAGGTTTTAACCATAGGCAGTAACTGGACACTAATCTAAAAGGATCAGTAGCTTAATCACCTTAAAAATCTGACACATTCATGTTTAGATTGTTTAGCCTATTAAAGTGAATTACTGGCTTTTCTCTAGCATGCATGAAACACCAATGCTACTGATTCTCATACCCTTTACCTGGGAGCAGCTTAGTTGTCTCTAAAACCAGAGTTGAAGGTGAGAGATTTAGTAAAAGGGGAACTGGGCGCTTTCACCTCAGGTGTCTGAAGAGGCTCTCAAAAAGAAAGTTCCAAAGCTACTTTCCCCTTCCCCTAAAATTTGTTGATCTCGTATGCGAGAATAGAAACTAAATTAATGGAAATTTGACAAGCAATATGAGAATGGTCATATACATACTGTTGAACTACTTGCCCAGATGAAATTAGTATTAGATTAGTTTTTAATTGCTCTTTAGAAATGTCTAGATTTGGTTTTTTGACTTTTGGTGCTGACAGTAAGTCTGGAAAGGATTTCACCGTTCCTTTACCCACTTCTCTGTTTATTTGAAGAATAACGTCATTCTTCAGGCAAAGCCAAGTGTACAGTGCTGTTCTTTCTATAGTCCTACAGGTTTTAGCAGAATATATCACTTAAAGAAAACGCTTTCATTTGCAAAAATCATCTTACTGAGATGAAATTTACACGAACATTGCATTGGTTTAACTTAATTTATTTTCCAGACAGAACTTGTGTAACCCAGGTCAAAATCTGGGATTGATAGTAATTTTTAAACAGCTTAGTTCAGTTTTACTTAATATGTTTTTAGGGAAATGGATGTTGTAGCCAATTTATTTTAAATTGTAATAAGCCATTCTTAATTTCACAAATGTATCTAAATTATTGTTAGCATCAGTTTAGGTCACTTCATTTATAGACATGTTTTAAAAATTAAAATAATTGCTAGCTTTATGTAAGAAAAACCCCAAACTGCAGTCAAGGACCACAAAAGATTTATCTTAAGCTTTGTGTGCATGGGAAAGGGTTAGTCACTCTAGCTCTACTGGCGTAAGAGTATCAGTAAAGGCATCTTTTCTTGCTCTGTTTTGTTACTAAATGCAGCTCTTGTTACTGTGGTTTATTCTCCAAGTCAAATAAGTTATACTTGTAGAAGTGCTTTTTAGCCAAGATGGTAGTCTCCATGAGAACTACACCAATATGGAAAAGGTTCTTTTGCCCCCAAGCAGAGCAAGAAGTTCATGGCTTAGAGTAGGCCAAGTGGTTATTGGAAATTTAATAGCTAGTTGAAATATCATTAGCTGTTTCACTAATGATTTTACCAGAGGCATAGAGCTACCCTGGGATAGTAGGTACATCTTGAGTAGAATTATTCAACTCCCTTCCCCCCGCCCCCAGCTCCAAACTCTTGTTGATATTTGAGTGTAACCACATAATTTGGTTTTACAGAGAATGATAGCCATGTCTAATCCGTAGGGTTTTATTTACTGGTGTGATTAGTCAAACAGATGAAATGTGTTCAGAAATCCCCTTTAGCTATGGTGCACTTACCTACTAGCTATTGACTTTGGCACAACTTGCAAAGTATACCTGAAAAATAGACATACTCCTCATGAGTTTACAATAAATTTTGGCTCTGTGTTGAAGTCTGTCTTTTAAAATTTGTCTATAAAAATGAATCTTCAGATACTTGGAATTTTATAGTTGTATTCATAAATTAACCTTAAATAGTATGTCAGACAGACCACAAATTTCATGCTATGTGTATTGTGCAACAGTTTTATATAAAATAGGTATATTGAACCTTTTGTTATAAGAAAAGGTTAAAAACATGTACTGCTATTAATAAGCAAACATGAAAGGTGAGCCATGGAATTATCCTGTGTAAGCCGCCGACTGTCATCAGTTCTCAATAATCCCACATTCCTGTGGTTGTGATTCCCATAAATATGAAGAGCATTACAGTAGTGCAGATCCAGTGTGCCTGCTATGTCAGAGTAATTGGACCAAAGAGTAGCAGAAGGCTAGATACTAAGTGGTGTGATCAATCATAAAATCTTTTCGCTAATTGATCTTCCCTGATCTCTCATCTTCTGTTACAAATCTTGTTTATAACACTCCTAAAAGACATTTATGAGCCAGTGGATGTCATTGGTTAACTACTTAACAAATTTGGGGTAGTTTAGAAGTAATTCGACACCAATTAAAATACATTTCTCTCTGTGTTCTAGTTTTTCAGCCAAGTTTGGAGAGATTTTATCCCTGTTGTTACTTAGAATTCTTGAAATCTGTGTAGGAAAATCATGCAGAGCTTGCGTGAAACTCCCCAGTCATCCTGAAGATTCATTCAGCTGTTTGGGGAACTCTCCTCTGTTCTGCAGGAAACGGGAAAAAAGGTGACAAAAAGCCAGTGGAGGAAAAAAAAAAAAATCTATCATAGCAGCCACAGGCCTAAAATCCTCTGGCATGAGATACTCTTAGAACATTTGGTAACTTTGAATTCAGACTCTTTTTTGGATGGATAAGCCATGCAAATGGGAATCCTACCAGACACGAATTTTTTTCAAGTAACAGGGAGCATTGTACAGACTGTGAATGGATGAGATGGATGTGCCTTTCATTCAGGATGGTTATTAATTTTTATGGGTTTTTTAATGTATCTGGAGTGCTTTTTCTCATTCATCGATGCAGTGAAATCTTCACAGAATTCTAAGCCTGTCCTTTTCAGCTTTTGCTCTTGTACCACTGCTTTCATCTCAGTTTATTAGTGTGCAGTGTTAGCTGGCCTTAAGGCACTGACCTTTTACAGTGCTGATGCAATCCCTTCTGAACACTCATTGTTATTATGGTGAGATTGCAGAAGGTACAGGGAACTCTGGCTCCCTGGGTCATGTTCTCCAATGGTGAGATAATTGCCCGCAGGTGAAGAGAAAAATGCAATTTGAGATCTTCAAAGCCTCCAAACCAGGTGTGCATTGCTGACTCAAGAGCAGGTATTGACAGGTCACTTCTGCAGCATTAGTGATATTATTCCTTAGTAGAGGCAGCTTTGAAACCATTAGTTACCAGTCATGAATGCAGGCTTGCGAACGCACAAATGACTGTAGTAACTCCATAAAATTTGACTTTGTATAATTTCTTTTGAAGTGCCTTAGACAATGCAACGTAACAACAAAACTATTCTGAGTAGAGACTTTACGGAGAGATGACTGTCCAGGTTTTTTGAGCTTGAAAGAAGATGAGGTCATGTTATCAAATGCTATTTTATCAGCAGCATGTGGTTGAAAAAACTAGGTGGGTGTGTGACTTCTTTTGGAAGAAGGAAGAGCAACATCTATTCTAAATTATAGTGTAGCTAATCCCAATAGATTTAGAAGTTCTAAAAACCAGAATAATTTGGGTTAAAATATGTAGTTTTGAAGAAGTATTCTGATTTATTAAAAATTAAGATAAAATATTTTTAAAGGCTTGTCTGAAAATCAAAATGCTGTAAAGGATTGTAAATTAACTTCTTTACGTATAAAATAGTGTCCTGTATTATCCTAGAGCCTTAATCTTATTATCTCTTTGAGGTAAGTTATGCTATTTTTCATCTTTGTGCTGTAAGGACTGTATTACAAGATGTTCTCTCACGTGAGAAGTAAGGTGGTGAAGTTGGCCTCTATTTTTTAAATCAAGATATGACAGTGTAATGCAGACTGGGGATTACTTAGATTTGGCCTACACAGAGTAACACCTCCCCCTTCTCCCCTTATTTTTTCTAAGGCTGTTTTACCTCCACAAAACATCGCTAGGGGAAGGGAAACGTCTCTGTTGGAATGTGCTGACAAGAATTTAATAAAGATGGAACTGTGCAGCAAGTCTCTTCAGAGTTGATGGAAATAAATATTCACTCTAGGAGTTGAAAATTGGAATTGAACATTTAACTTTTGGAAAGGGTCTCTGTTCTGTCTCCTTGACATGAAAAATAACCATAGGAAGAGCACGTTTCACATGGTATTGAAAAAGAATATTGAATATTGGGGAGGGGGAGGGTCCCATTGTAGTTGCAACTATGCAAGTAGGTGTTTTTGTACTGTTAGTTTCTGTTTGCCATCTGAGATACTCAGAGGCTGAGGTCATAGCTTCGTGAGCATTTCTTCTGGCAAAAAGGCTGCTTTTAAAGTATTATCCATCACTTTTCCTGCCTCTCCGTTCTACTTGCGTAGCAACAGAATAAAGAGCATCAGAGAGATGACCTAGATTAAAGATAACCTTGTTTTATGCAGCTGCACAAAGTAGTGTATGTTAGAGTTGGTGGTGGTTGTTATGGAAATGCATGTATGATCACCAGACTTCAGTATTAATTTAGCACAGGTAGTTTAAGCTCCATTTGGTATAAATAAAATGGATCTGTATTTAAAGTAATCTGGGGAAGTCCTGTCTGTCTTCAGTGACTTTAGGGATGACTTGAAGAGTCTCCTTGGACTAAAGCTTGCCATTGTGAATTCTGTTTTCAGTATCTACGCGGATTTCACACAGTTACAGTTTTCTCTGAAAAGCAGAGAAACAGAGAAAACAGAATGGCATCGTTCTGTTACTGATGCAGACCAATTGGCTGGAAAGGACCTCTGGAGGTCATCTTGTCCAACCACTCTGCTCAAGCAGGGCCACTTAGAGCCAGTTGCCCAGGACTGTGTCCAGACAGCTTTTGAGTATCCTTAAGGATGGAGGCTTCACAACCTTCCTGGGCAACCTGCTCCAGTGCTTGATCACCTTCACAGTAAAACTCTCATAGTAAAACAAGTGTTTCTTGATGTTAAGACATTATGTCCTGTGTTTTAGTTTGTGTCCATTGCCTCTGGTCTTCTCAGTGGGCTTCACTGAAAAGAGCTGGCTCTATCTTCTTTGCATCGTCTCTTCTTTGATGAGATCCCCTCGAGCCTTTCCTTCTACAGGCTGAACAGTCACAGCTCTCTTGGCTTGTCCTCATATGTGAGGTGCTCAGTGCTAAAGTAGTTGAGAGAGAGAAGCACTGAGAGGCATGGTGTAACTGGATGTTAATTTAATTTGCTGAGTATTTTGCCTAGCATTCACTAGACTGTGTCGTAACGCTTTTTATGTGCAGTATAAAATTTTGGTGAGACACGTATTTTTTTACATGTTTTAGTGGCAGACATCTGCTGCACAGAGCGATGTTGAGTATATTCAGTGAGCCCATAATGCTTTGCCTTTCAGCAGATTTCAGAGATGCTGCTTCCCATATTCTGCCTTCTATTTCCCCTTTTCTTGGAGCCTGCTGTCAATATACAGCAATTTTTTTTCCCTAGGAATGTTACCTTTAATAAAAAAAAAGAAAGAGAAGCAGGTATATGAAGTCCTGCCTTTGGGTGAATTTCTGAACCATCTCTTCTAGGAGATACCATTTCCTTTGTTCCAAATGCATAAACTTGGTGCTGTGCTGGAGAAGGGCAAAAGCGCTGCCATCTAAGAACACTCTTGCATGAATTTATGTCGTTTATCAATGAGCAGTTACCTATTGATGTTCACAAGTAACATCATTCTCTCCGAGTAGACAAGGTTTTTTCTGGGTTCATGTTCTGGTGTCTACCAAAATATTTATAACACTTTTGCCAAAGGCAGTGTTTTTCAAAGCTTAGCTTTCCTAGTGCCAAGGACTCTAAAAGCAGCGTCTGTGGCCTCAACAGGCAAGTACTAGTCGGCATAAAAGCCTACTGTGGCAGTAGAAGAAGCTTTAAAAACTTTTGTATTTGTTCACACAAGTGTTCTAGTGTAGAAAATCCTGCCTTTAAGCTTCATTAACTTTGTAAGACTGCAAACTAAGAGTCCAGTGTTTTATGCATTTAACTTTTAAGACAATGAGCATTAAGGTTGAAATGCAGATTACAAGCAAGAACACAAAAGTAATTGGATTTTTACCCAGAGCAAAGTATTAACTCTGCAGCACTCCAGCCTAACCAAGATTGAAGTTTTAAATGTACCATTCAAATAAAAATGCAAAATCCTTTGAGCAATGTGTAAGAGACCGAATAGGCCTATAAAAAAGAGTAATAACTATAAGCTGCAAGACAATGATGTCTTCACCATGCGGCATCTGTAAAATCTTTCAGCACAGGTCCACCTGTCTAGGATGGATGTGGTGATAAAACTTCTAAGTCACTGCTGAGAATTTTTCAAACTCTCTTAACACACCACAAGCAGTGTGATACGAGTATATATTCTGGTATGCAGAGGTGAGATCTGAGTAACAAAACATGGAGTATGTCTGAGTACTGAAACCCGGGATTCTAGGAAACGTGACTTGCTTTCCCAGTGCCTGTAAGCCATCAAATGTTGAGTGTGTTCAAGTCCAACATGAAACAAGTGTGTAAACGTACATGTTGCTTACAGCAGTTCTTCCATGCACAAAAGATACAAGTCCAAATGTTAATACAAATTATACCATTAAAATGGAAAACAGAAGCTTTATGATTCATTACAGTGGGACCACCAGCTCATCTTTATAGTCATTATTTAAAATTCATATAATCATCAAATTTTATATGACACACTTGAAATAGCACAGACTGAATTCCAGAGTTGCTTTCACATAAGAACCTACAGGCTTGTACAAGAGTTGCATGAATGACTTCACTGTCTGCTTTTAATTTGCATTTATGAACAAAATTAATGATAAAATTTACCACCATTGTAAATTTAACTTGCTGTTTGCTGTTGTGAATTGCAGCTTTTCCTGTATTCCAGGCTGGTTTCATTCAACTTCACAGTAAATCTGCTGACCCTGTGTCCCATTACATGTTTCCAAAACCTTTGTTACTACATCTCTTGTTCAATTCAATAGTGAGACACAGTTCACATTACCTGTTTTGATTCGTGTATAAGAGAAACAATCGTAAGAGTCAAGAGCGAAGGGCTGCTGTACTGATAACAGGTTGTGTTGTCGCAGGCAGTATGTGTCAGGGGGTGCAGCAAGATGTGAAGAGCAGCCTGTTCGTGCTATGCACATACAGTTTGTGTCCCAGGCATGTCAGAGACAATCACCCTGCACTGTTTGGGGATTTTAAGCAACTGGGCAGAGCCCTAACTTCTCTCCAGGGCCTGTTAGAGATGTAGACTTGCGTCTAGCCTTCAAACTTAGCATTCTTCTAAAACTCTTATCTAGTCTGAACCTTGTGGGTTCAGGAAGAACGTAGCTTCTGCACTGGTGCGTGTGTGGCAGGCAGTGAGTGATGTGCTTGAAGAGGGAGCTGTGGAGGATTACAAACAGCAGTTGTCTGCATGGTTTTCACATTTGCCATCCCAGCAGAAGGGATTGCAGAACCTTTACGATGCAAAGTGGGGTTTTCTTTAAATCATTGATTTTAACTATCCCAGTAGTGTTGTGGTAGACTATGCTTCTAACTTTAAACTTGCCATCTTATGCACAGGTTAGTCATTTGTTAAAAGCAGAGAGAAATTAACACTAGTGTTTAAAATCCTTGTGGGACTGCGTTCAGTTAAAGATGCTTTTTGGTTTGTTTAGGAAAGTAGGAGTGGCTCGTAAGAAACACCTTGACCAGCTAGTCCTGATGTCTGTAAATTCCTAGAGGTCTGAGCAAACTGGTTTGTTCTGTCTTTTTTATGTAATCCAAAATAAACTGTTACTGTTCTTCAGCACAAAACTTCAAGCACCAGAATAAGGAAATAAAAATAGATATGGCTGTTATTGCATCCTTAAAGGAAAGTCCCTGCAGTTCCAATACATTTCTTAAAGCACTTTTTTTGTTGTTGTTTTTTCTTTCCAGACCTAAAGATTTTCGATGGAAGTAACAACAATGAAAGAAGAACCATCAGGAATGTCTCTTCTCCTTGAAAATAATTTCTTCTACCGTGGAAGCATCTGTGCATCTCGGTAAATCTGGTACAGAATGTTTCTGATGGGTGTTAGCAAACTTTATTTGGAAAGATTGTAAAAATTACTGTGTTTGAAACAGCTAAGAATAGATAATATTCTATTAATAATTGTTAATACCAGCGGCACTCTGTGGTGTATGATCTGGAATTTGTTAATTACATCTGATTTAATAGTATTATTAAAGAATTGATACATTTTTTATTAATGTTTGCACCTCATGGGAACAATACACTGTTCACTGAAATGAAGTGTCTCACACTAAAGGTTGCAGAACTTGAATTCCATGCAATAAGAGCAGTTGTGGTCGCAGAGCTCCCACAAATGGCACGCTGTCAGTAAATGATCTGATTTGCTCTTCTGGTAAAAGAAGTGATCAATCCATCCTTACACAGCTTGATGAATGGCAGAATGCCAGGCTCAGTTCAGAAAAAATGAATTGTTCATGTAGAACTCGTTCTCTCTTTGTGGGATGTAAAAAACCCGGTGGCTTGAGCTGTTACCCTGCAATAGATTATGTGGTTCTTTTGAAAGCCGCTTCTAGAATGCAGTGTATGCATCAGATGAAATTCATAGTGAAGTTTTGCTGAGTGCATATCTACGTAGGCCTGCAGTATCCTTGTCTTTTTAGGTGAACGTACCCATGGAAGTAACTGTGGTGGTGGTGGTAAGCAAAATCAAACTTATTCCAGAGCCAAGTTGCATTAGGAAAACAGCTCAGGGCAGGTACCAAATACACATGTGTGCATACTGTAATCATGTTAGAGGGAAGAAAACTATTATTAGAAGATACATCTTGGAGAAATGAGGAGGCAGTGGCATTTGTGATGGCCATTTTTTATGTCCTATGGGAGTTTATCTCACAGTCTTCAGCAGCCTTCTAGAAAGAGGTTTCCTGCACTACATGCTTTGCCTGTAGTTCAACCTGTTCCTCATGACCAAAGACGTATTGGTCACCGACCATAATTTTTCATCCTCAAGCTTTGGCCTTTTTTTGATATGGTGTACCATATAGTGTGCTTGGAACACTGAAAATTAAGCCAAAAGGTGTTAAATATAATCCTAATACTGTTTCATTCTTGATATGTAGACATTACATGATTGTCAGCAGGAGAGTTGCTACCTGTAACATTTGGTCTGCCACAGAAAGCAGGCGAGCAGACCCCCACCCCATCTAGGCATAGCCTTTGCAGATGGCACACTTTGGGCTTGCAGTGCTGTTTACCAACTAAACCACCCATTTGGGGCTGTAAAGAGTATTTTCTTAAGTGGTTCTTCCTCCCCAGGAGTAGATTCTGACAGCCCAGCACAGATTTTCTGGAAGACCTCACTGAAATAACAGACAGTAAAGGCAGATCATATGGAGATACTCTTCCTTCCTTTCCCCTCTTAAATGGAAATCTGATTTTGATTCAAGTCACAGCAACACGCCTTCCTCACTTAAAGAATGTATTAAAGAATGAAGCAGCAGCATATTTATTATGAAAACCAAATGAGGAAACTGGAGTGTTGAATGATGCAAAAATAAGTTTAAAATTATTTTACTTCTGCAAATTACTTCCCTGAAGTTCATTATTGCTTTTCTGCTCAGAAAACCCTCAAGTGTTTTCTGTATCTGTTTTATACAGACATCATATAGGAAGAAAAACATTGGTTTATTTATAAGCATATTTCATCATATGAACTAATGGATTGGTATCAGGCATTTCTTTGGCATTCAGATGGGCTTATCCCAGGAAATGTTCCTGTCCAGTGAACGTGCAGATTTCATTTCCAAGTCAGTAACCACATTTCATGAACTAGTAAAAGTATTTTTAAAAGCAGTAGGTTAAAATAAATGCTCTTTTTTGCATAAGGACACAGTACATATACTTTATTGGGAAGATCTGGGTGGCATCAGCTGTTCATCCTGTGCTAAATACTTCACAGTCAGCAACTTCAGTTTCTTAGGCTGTCTGGAAAAACAGGAGCCGTTCCTGATTATTCGGAGACTGACTTTTGGAGAAAATGTTGACCATATGCATCTTTTTGGCACACATACAAATCCTGAATAATATTTTTATAACTTGGTGGTGCCCACCAGTTACATTTTATTGCCCAGGTTTACCCAGGAAGTGAACATACGACAAATGATGCATGAAGCATTTTGGTTAGTGGGGTGCCAGTAAATGTCGTTATGAAAGTAAAGCAAATTAGCTGGTGCAGTTAAAGTTTGGGCTTTAGTCTATAAATTAAGTTATAAAATTTTAACGAGTGTGCCTAATTTATTACCCCCAAGTAATGTCTTCCTTTGTTTAACTCACTGCCTGTACATCCCATATGGCGGGGGGAGTGGAATCTGATTGCGCTGAGAGCTGATGGTGTGGGCGTCCCACAGTCAAGGACCCCACAGACAGGGTACCTGAGCTCCCATGTGCCCAAGGGTGCAGTTGCTTCCCACTGCTCCCCTAGCCCAGGCGACCACCGTAGGAGGGCCACAAGGTGGGTGACACTGACTGTGCACCATGGGTGCACACAGGGCTTTGGTCAAGCTTTCAAAAATAGGGCAAATAACACCGATCGATTGCTTTATTTTGATGAGTTTGACTGTATCTGTGCTGTGCTGTCTTCCATGCATCCCTGGTTATGCCCTGCCAGCCTTCCTGGTCCCACAGGAACCTGAGCTTTGGGTACAGTGTTGCTTGACAACCTGTCTTGGGTGCAAATCTATAGTGAACTGTATATGAATCTGTAATGAACTGTAACTTGAGGCCCAAAATCTTTCTGAGACCACACAGACAGAATTGCTTCAATGCTGATTTTCCATCAGTCACCTTCTCAGAGTTGCTTCCAGAGGAGTTACAATTTGGTGTATCTCAGTGGGGGACTCCAGAAGGTCTCGGTACAACATATGAGTGGGAGCAGAGGAGGCTGGGGAGAGGGCAGAAAGAGGTCACATTTGGGGTATGTTACACGTTCATAGCCAAGTGCATGCAGGGTAATTAATCACGTAGTGCAGCCATAACCTGTGTTTAATTTTAATGGGACCTCTCTGGATGTCAGCTCCATGTGCCAGGCTATGGTACCTGCACATGTGCACCCATAGCTGTGCTCATGCGGTGCTTCAGTATCCTGTATACTGGGGCTAAGCTGCGTAAAGTCCATTAGTTGAGTTACACTCTTCTACCAACTTCTACTTTAAATACAAGTCCAGGTAAGGAAATGACATTCAACTCACGTTTCCATCAACTTTTCTCACCTTTCTCCAAGAAAGTGATGGGAGGTGGGGGTGAGAGAAATAATGGAAAAACAGAAACAGAGAACAGCCAGCTAGCCAGACTTTCCCTGGGATGGACAAAGCTGTGCGTGTTGGCTACATGTGAAGTAAGTGGTTCGCGTTACCACTGAGGTTGAGTTCTAGGCCACAGAATCTGAGACGACCTGGTTAAAGGCACTCATTTGTCATCTTCTTGGTGAGATGGGTGCACTGCTGACAGCAGCCAGAAGTAAGAGCTGACAGGTCCTTCCTTGCTGAGCAGGAACAGAGCCTGCCCAGTCAGGGCTGAGCCAGAAAACAGCCCTGGGATCTGCAGGGCTCTCCATGACCTTAGAGGGATGGATTAAAAGTGTTCCAAACCTATGCTTTCGACTTAAATGAACAGCTTTGAGCTTCTACTTTAAATCCTGCTTTGATGCTCAGTCTCTGCAGTGCTGTTCAGAGCTGTTCATTGAGTCACTTCATAATTTACCTCATTTGTTTTAACATGATGAATTGCTTTGTGCTCCTCAAGTGGTTGGGTTGGGGTTTTTCCTTCCTCTCATTAGCTGACCCATGTTGCCTTTTTGGTTCTACCTGCCAGACTTTTGACTTTGGCATGTCAATATGCAAATGGCCATAGATGGTACAACCACCTCAACTGTTACTCTCTACACTTGTTTATATATAATTCTAAAAATGAGGCTAAATATTGCTTATACTAAGCGCCTCTATTCTTTAAAATAAAAACTGTTGCCCAAAAGTGTTGAAAAAAGAAAATATATATTCTTCTGTTTACATTCTGCCCCCTGAAGATCTATACAATTGTTCCAAATTAAAAATCAAGCAAATACAGCCTTAACATATAAAAGCTTGCCACTTTTATTTGCATACAAAACAGAAAGGAAGGAGGTTCACAATAAATTATCAGTGTGCTCCCATGGAACATTCTGGTGTATTTATATAATGTGGGTTAAAAAAACCAGTCCCTCAACATAAGACTTTCTTTGCGCAGGGGTTAGAAGCTGGGTTCAAAAAAACCTGATGATGCATTGTCGGGTGTAGTCGGGTTACTCTGCTAGTAAAGCAATTCATCCACAACTAACAGAACAGAATCAACTGGAAAAACATGGATAACAAAACAATAACTATTCTGAATGGGTCTATGTAAACCAACTCGCTGGATGCATTTTTTACATACAGTTTGAATAGTGTATGGAACAGTACTCCAGAGAAGGGTCTACAAGTGACCTTTCATCATCATCTAGCACCAACCCTCTAACATACTAAGTTTCTGGCATGCAAGATAATTACCATTACTTGTTGCGTCAACTGGTCATGTACAATTCTTTTCTCCTTTCTTTCTTTGTTAAAAGAGCCTGTAAACACCTTGTGTGACAGGTGAGGCACGTGGACAGAAGGCCAGATGCACAGAAAATGTTTCCCTTGTTTAACCAGTTCATTGAGAGGGTGTATTTGCATTCGCCCTTTTGCGTACTGGAGTCTTGACGCTCCTTTTGGCTGTCTTCCTTGTGAAGCGACTAATTCCTGGGGATCTCAGTTCAACGGCTTCCATCTCTTCCCGAACAGGAGTAAACTCTGGTTGAGCAAGATGCGGTGATGGATAGGAGGACTGGGAGTATGGGGATGATAAGGGGTAGGACCCGTGAACTACGTACGGCTGCTGCTCACCATCATAAAGGTCCTCAGGGTCATAGATTTGGTAGGAGTTATGTGGCAACTGCACTACTGGGATGTCTTGATCAGTTGGCTCACCGTATCCACCTTAACCCACCACCACCAAGAGTATTCATACGGTTAACACAGGAGAAGGGGAGTAGAAAATTAAAGCACTCATTAGGAAATTGACATTTTATATATAGCTATATATAGTGTGTGTGAGTATATATATAGAATCTTTAAATACACATCTTTTATTCACATGAAGGAAAACATTTAACAAAATTAATAAGCTGGAGCAATTGGAAACCCACCAACAGACAGCCAAGTTAGTTGGAAACCACCACCAGAATTTGTCAAATGTCCAGTTGTAATACTGTGCTAACTAAACACTGCACAATCTGCCTGCTTTAGCTTATTCCAATTACGGCCTAAAATATATGATTAACTGGCAAAAATGGATCAGGCAATAATTTTTAGCAGTGCAAGGAAGCTAAGTGCATGTACAGCAGCTAGTGAGTTCATTAGTGGTAGTCAATATCGTTGATGGAAAGCACAGAGCAGTTCAGCATCCATCTCTGACCTTCAGCCAAATGAGACCTGAACCAGAATGAGCCTTTCACCTTCTGGATTGGTAGCCATTGTAAGGGATGGGGCCTTAAAACAGGAAAGGAACAACGGGGAGGGGAAGTGAGGAGAAAAGGATAGGAAGAGACGACAACAAAAACATTCAGGTAAGTAAAACATACAAATCACGGGCAGATTAAACCATAAACATCAAACAAATATGCCTTATGTGTAACATTTGTAGTAACTAGCGCTTTACTAATAGGTAGGGCAACATGATTTTTGGTAATTGTGTTAACTTCCTCCCACGGCCTCTCCGTGCTATAAGAGGGGAAAGTAGGATACAGAGAAGATGTAGAAAGGATCATTTTCTCCCGATTGCTTCACTGGTTAATGACGGACACGTGCATCCCTGTGTCAGATTACACTACCAGGGGTTTAGTAAGGGTCATGCTTTCATGCCATTCAGAGGCACACAGAAGGGGAAGTTGAGCAACACATTTGAACTGAAACAAATGTAAAAATTCTGCTGTCACGAACATTAGGAGCTGGGGCTTCAACACACAGACCGTCGAGATGGAAAAGGCTCATACAGCTACACAGACACGTACAGGACAAAACCCAACTACACGGGATCGGTTTTACAGGCTGGGACTGGCTGGTGGAATTCCTTTGGTCACTATGCTGGGGCCACCTTCTCTTCATGTCCCACAAAACCCAGCAGCACTGGACACACAGTTTTTAGGGAGCTCCCCCGCTTTACCACAAGGTTCACCAGTAGCCTCCATCTTACTTTGGCTGTTAGAAGATGCCAACCCCACCTCTGCAAACGGCAGCCAACCAACTTCTGGCTACTCACCTCCCATGCCATAACCAGCGCAGGAGGATGGATCGCAGTAGCCCGGCGGGCCAGAAGGACCCTGTAAGCCCGGGGGTCCTGTGTGCCCAGCAGGACCTCGTGGGCCTGGAGAACCTGGTGGTCCTGGGCTGCCAGTTCGACTTTCTCCTGGAGGTCCTGTGTAGAAGGGGGAGATGAAACATCTGAGTAGCGTCTTTCATAAAAGCAGGGAGTTGAGGCCACCTTTCCAGGCTTGGAAAACATGGCACTGAGCGTGCTACAAACAGTGCCAGGAGATAGCTTGAGCAAAGGAGCTAGGCATCCTGGCTCTGATTCCCCCAAGCAAGCTGAGGGAAAGGCTGCAGCCTTCCTCTGGCAAGGAAGACAAAGCATCAGCCAGAGAGGAGACCTGCTCCTGCTGAGCCTCCTACTCTGGCGTCTGCTTCGTCTTCCTTGCCAGAGACAGCTTTAGCCAGAAATTTATCCTAAAGCAAATGTTTCACCAAGCATCAGATGTTTGGAAAGGCAGTTCCATGGGGGGAGGACAGCCCTGGATGCCTGCGCAGCTCTTGATTCCCCCACTCCCTTTCCATACAGCTTGTGCATAATGCTATGTCTTGGTACTGATGCTCTAATGGCCAGAATATCCTTGTGAAGTCAATCCTATAACTGTTTCAACAGGACCTGGATATCACCCTCTGCTTTTTAGGGAGCTAAATATAAATCCCTGTGATTAATGTGCTTAATTACTGTACATGTCTCTGTCAAGTCACAGTTAGATAAGACATTGAGTCAATAAGAAAACAAATGCAATTAATCCAAATTATTTTTTTTCCCCATCTCTGAAAAAAATATTTGAAACATTAAAAAAAGAAGGTTTTGGAGAAGCAGTTTATCACAGGGAAAAGGAAAATACTTGTGTGAGTGATGACACCATCATGTGGCATTTCCCAATGTCATATTACATAGTAAGAGCATTGTGACAGTTAAGGGACCTGAACTACTGTCTCTTCTGCAGCTTAAGCCTTAGGAGCAGAGGACAGAGCCATGCAGGTCTCAGCTGCTTTGCACATCGGGAGCAGTGGTCTAATCTGGGTGCCTCCAATGTAACAGCTTTACCTGTAGATCCTGGTGGGCCTCGCGGTCCTTGTGTTCCAACACCTGGATTGCCTTTTTCTCCTTTCTCGCCTGGTAAACCTAAAGAAATAGTACCCATTGGAGTCACATTTTGATCAAAACTGTGTGCAGTGTTTATTATTTAACCAGGATTATAGTTCCATATGCTATTTTTCATCTAAAAACAGATGGCAGAGAAGGAAGAAGGTAAAAATAAAGTATTATCTAGTTCTTTTTCCCTCCCTTCTCTGACAGACTCTCAAAGGAAACATGGCATTCCTGGGGTCTTAAACATTTCTGCTGCCATGGTGGTTTCATCGGGGTGGTATGCAGAGGCATCGGCCAGTTTCCAGGCTACACTTCCTGCTGGAAAGCTGCCTCTGGGCTATACTGAGGTACAACTATTGTAAGTCAGAAGAATCCTCAGAGCCTTACAAAGCTGTCTATAAATTCCCATGTGGCTCTGAAAAGTCAGATTTTTAATGCTGCAGCCAATTTTCCTTCAAACATTCACCCACCAAACAGTTGTTCAGGCTAAGATGGTTCTATGCATAAATGGAGAGAGGTAGTGTGGGTTATTTCAGTCCTGCTAAAATGCAAGAAAGGAATTTCAGCAGAGTCAAAATCTTTCCCCCCAAAGCCCAATCTAAGTTTCCCACTCATGAAACTCTGAAGTTCCAACATGCACAGCCACTTAGTTGTGTTCCTGCACTTACTAATGGCCCTACATTTCTGTCATTGGATCTGATCCATGGAGATCACAGATCTTGTAATCCAGAGAAGGTACTACTTTCTTTCCGCTTTCCATCTCTTTCTGCACTACCACTATGGCATCCTATAAAAACTCCTCCTATACACACCGATCACAATAAGCAGTGTCAAGCTAAAGTAGGTGTCAAAACCATGAATTCCAGACCCTGAGTTTCCACCAGTGACTTGGAAACTCTCATAAAGTCTGTGTTTGATTTGGATGGTTCAAAGACACCAAATCCAGGTTGGGTTGCAGGACATTCCCCCCATTTTCCAGACCTCCCAGCACTGGTAATTACTCTCACTGCTTCACAACTTCCACACGTTCAGAGTCAATGCCAATATAGAGCACCTTCATGAAAGCAAAGTAGAAAACAGCTGTTGCCCCTGATGTGGTATTATCTGCAATTTCAACTGATGGGGTACTATCTACAATTCCAACTGACTGGCCTCCTTCCTTCCCTCCTGCTCAGGTAACTGTTACCTTTTAGAGAAAAACATCCAGAGGGACCTTAGTTTTGCAACATTTTTTTTCCTTCCTAAACTTATTCCATAGAATCATAGAATGGTTTGGGTTGGAAGGGACCTTAAAGATCATCTGCTTTCAATTCACACCGGCCCCCCACCATGGGGACACCCCCAAGTCTTCTCCACAGGGCTGCTCTGAATCACTTCTCTGTGCAGCCTGTAGTTGTGCTTGGGATTGCCCTGACCCAGGTGCAGGACTTGGGCTTGTTGAACTTCAGGACATTCACACTGGCCCACCTCATGAGCCTGTCAAGGTTCCTCTGGATGGCATCCCTTCCTTCCAGCTTGTTGACTGCACCACAGTTTGTTGTCATCAGCAAACTTGCTGAGGGTGTACTCAATTCCACTGTCCATGTCACTGACAAAGATGTTGAACAGCACTGGTCTCAATACCCACCCCTGAGGAAATCTACTCATCACTGATTCTGACTTGGCCATCAAGCCGTCGACTGCAGCAATCTGAGTACAACCATGCAATTAATCCGTATCCACCAAGTAGTCCATCCATCAAATCTGTGTCTTCACAGTTTAGAGACGAGAATGTTGTGTGAGACAGTGTCAAACGCTTTGCCTAAGTCCAGGCAGATGTCAGTTGTTCTTCCCTTATTCACCAACGCTGCAAGCCCATCACAGAAGGCCACCACATTTGTCAGGCACTATTTGCTTAGTGAAGCCATCTGGGCTTCCACCAATCACCTCTTTATTTTTCATGTGCCTTAGCAGAGTTTCCAGGAGGATCTGTTCCATCATGCTGCTGGGCACTGAGATGGGACTGACTGGCCGATAATTCCCTGGGCCTTCCTTTTTCCCCTTTTTAAAAACTGGGCTATGTTTTCCCTTTTCCAGACAGCAGGAACTTCACTGGACTGCCACGACTTCTCAAATATGATGGATAATGGCTTGGCAACTATATTTGCCAGTTCCCTCAGGACTTGCAGATGCATCTTGTCAGGTCCCATGGACTTGTGCATTTTTAGGTTTCTTAGATGATCTCGAACCTGATCTTCTCTACAGCAGGCGTTTCTTCATTTATCCAACTTTCTTGGGCCCCTCTTCCTCCAGGGCTTTATCCCATGGTACTCATCCAAGCAGATACCTGAAGAGGCCAAAGTCTGCTCTCCTGAAGTCCAGGGTAGCAAGTTTGCTGTGCATCCTCCTCACTGCCTTAAGGATGTTGAACTCCACCATTTCATGGTCACTGCAGCCAAGGCTGCCCTTGAGCTTCGCATTCCCCAACAGCTCTTCCTTGTTGGTGAGGAGCTATAAGGTAAGGTTCAAGGTCCAGCATAGCACCTCTCTTCATTGTCTCCTTCTATCACTTGGAGAAGTAAGTTACCATAAACGCATTCCAGGTTATGTCCTGCTGTGTTGTCCCTCCAACAGATATTGGTGTCCTCATGAGGACCGGGGCTTGTGAACGTGGGGCTGCTCCTCTCTGTCTATAGAGAGCCTCATCTGTTCGGTCTTATACAGACTGTTTCAGACTTTCAGATTATAAAGTGTCCAAAAGTTTCAGGAATTTAAAGCCCATAGCCTTTGATAGTCCTATATCCTAAATCTCACTGAAGGTCAATGGGTTTTCACTATTTAAATTACTCAGGCATCTCGAAATTTTCTAACATCTTTTGTTCTGGGATTCTTAGCAATGTTATGCACGGGATTCCTGCTCTCAGAGACTGTCATCTAAGTCGAGCATGAACCTCCTGTTTGCAATTTTGTTAGCATTTGGTTAGCAGAGACTGCAGTTTCACTCAGAAGGGCTATCCGGAACCTTTGATGAATGATTGCATTGTACAGTGTATGTAGGAAGCAGTCCCCAGTGGCAAATATATGCTCTAACCTGTATTTATATTCCTGGGGGAACTTATCAAAAACAACAAAGCCTCTGTGATCGGCAACTGAATTCTGCTCAAAGACAAATTTCTCAGGCAAACCTCTTGTCCTGCATGACAAATGCAGTTTTCAGATATCTCAAATTTGCTTAGCCATGGCTTGCTTCAAACATATGGAGAGACCCCTCTGTGGCAATTCACTACTGCTGCTGCGGGCCTTTTAACAAGGTAACACATTTAAATTGTCTCTTACCATACATGACCTGAAAGGAAATGCTTGCCAAATGGCAATGGCAAAGTCTGTATGTGTGTATTGCTTTGATCATAAGAAGACTGGCCCATGATAACCATCTGGAATCTACACAGGTGTTTAGTACAAGGACCATTAGTCATCCTACTGTACGATAACATGACATGGTGATTTCAAAGACAATGGCCACAATGTTTTCAAATCACAGCCTTCCATGCACTCAATTATGATTCTTTACATGCACAAGAACGCACACCCATACGTGATGTTCCATAACTGCAGGATAAACTGCACTAAGGAATTATAAATATGGAACAAATCTACTCAGGCTAAGAATAAAATGTTCATTCTGGAACAAGTTATGAAGCTCTTGCACAGAGAAAACCTTCTTTGAAATCACATGGATATCAAGTTCCTAAAGCAAACATACTGAAGGCCAAGATACAAGTCTGTTTCAGGTTTCTTTTAGTCTAATTTCCAGTAAAGTTTACCCAAGTGAAAGAGAACATAAACACTGCAGCAAGAATCTCACATGAGTTAAAATCGAGCACTCCATGGGCTTCCCTAATGGACTTTCCACCAAAGCTCTTTAATAAGAGTAAGTTAACAGATTCACAGACCTTTGTCATAGTTAATGGCGCTTTCCGATAAATGATGGAAGATTGAAAATTCATCTTTTTCTCTTTCTATCAAGGTCATCTTTGCATTTCATGGGAGCTTAGCTTAAGAAAGTCCACCAGACAAGACATCACACTGTGTCTAAGTTACTTCAGTGGTTAATCACTCTCAGGGGCAAAAGTGCATATCAAAATCTGTCATTTGAGTCAGAATGGCTTCAAATTCTAGTAACTCTTTTCATATTTGTGCTCTGGACATATTTCAGCAATACTGTAAAACTGTCTCTCCCCTTCACACTAACCACTTTTTTGTGTCTTGTCCCCATCCAAAATAAGCAATGGCTTGGGTTCATTCCTATGGAGATCACAAGTAACTGGAACCAATTATTTCCAACACTCCACTAAAGGCACCTGTGATAGCATCAGTTATTAAAGCCAAACCCAAGATCATGAACACATTCTATAGCAAATTTAATGTCCAGGGTGTCTGCATGAAAGGAAATCTTAGATATTGCTTATTTATTTATGTTTTTAAGAATACCATCCTTTGAGGAGAACTGCATATTGCAATTAAGAAAAATTAAACTGCTGCAAAAAATCTCTTCCAAAAATGATCAGTTGTAACCTGTCCTGGGTTCAGCGACATAACCATAATGTATAATAACACAGGATGGTTTTGTTTTTCATTCAGATTAAGTTAAAATTGGAAATAAAGATATTTAATTAACTCAACTGGCAAAAGTTCCATTTAATTCCATTGGAATTTTGCCATCAGAGCTGTAAACATGTGGCTTTTGATAACGCAGTTTAACTAGCGCTTTCATATGAAGCCAGAAAGAGAATATGGATAAAGCTGTACTTGAGAATAGCGACTTTCCCAGTGACAGCTTAGGTATTTATTGTATTTTAATCATAGTGGCATGGAGTGAGCAGCCGTAAGTTTTGAGCATGTCTTCAGGACATATGATAAGAGCAGAAGTTCACCCAGCAGAAGTAGAATAACTGCACTTTCACAGCATCTGAAAGGCAGCAGTGCCACAGCATAATTTTTACTACAGCTTTCACATTTTTCCTCAAATTTAGGAAACTACCCCGATATTATAAAAATAACTGGGGAAAAAAAAAAGATGCAAAACTCACGCTGAATCTTTCCTTTTTAATATTATTTTGCAGAGTCCCAGCTACTTCCCAAGCACTCAGAAGCCAGACACTATTTATTTAAGTCTCAGTTCATAAAAATAAATTCGAAAGATGTTCAAACTAGCTGAAATAAAACCAGAAAACAGTGCTGTGAACTAGTTAAAATTAAAATAGGGATGAGTGCTATGAATAATCAGTGTTTGGATTTGGTTTTTTTCCCAAATTAACTCCTGTATTTATGCAAATATGTAAGAGAACAAAATTCTATTAGTCTGGGATTATGTACTATAGACCTCCTTAATCTTTAAATCACTAATCCAATTCAAGTGGCCAGTTGTGACACCAACTAAATGTTACCGTTGCTAACAAATATTGAGGCTGCCAGGGATGTTTCTTTCCACATCATTAGAAAAACGCAACAGATAAGACCTCACAGTGTACAGCTAAACCAGTAATTAGCTGGGAAAACTAAATAACAAATGTCTTGGTGTGATTCTAATCCATTCATTTAAATCTACACTGTAAAAAAGCAGATCTTGGCTGGCAACAGACACTGAGAACTCAATCTGTCAAGAGAATGACGTATCCTTTCTCACTGAGGTGGTCTGTTGTGGAAGGACCAGTTCAGTGTGTTACTAGTCCATCCAGGAATGGGACACTCTGGACCTAGAAGTTCAAGTGGAGGTTTCTAACAAAACTCCAAAAACACTGTCTCAATCCAAGCCTCTTTCCAAAACATGTGATTAGCACCTGGCAGAGTGACAAGGTAAACAAAGGGAAAGAAGCCATTGGCAAGGCGAGTTAGCAGAGAAGTTCACTGATGTCAGGATCTCTCACAGCTGCCATTTTCCAGGAAGGGTCTCTTGGTACATGATTTCTAACCAGTTCCACACACTGCTTGCAGGATTTCCCTGTTCTTACAGGCTGGGATTGAATGGGTGGTGGACAGGAGAGGCAAGTAGCAGGAAACAGATATCTAACTTCCCACCACATTTTCTCTTCCCACTCTACCAGCACCCTGCCACTTTACTCAGAACCAGTAACAGGTTCTTGCAGCAATCCCAATAGTTTGAACTCTAAGGAGAAAAAAGCCAGACTAGTAGATAAACAAACAAGTCCTTTTTTCCCTTCCAGTATCTATTACTCCTTAATATGCTCTATGCACTGTCTCAGGACAAGCCTATACATTGTGACTTGCTGAACAAGTTAAATACAAACACCACTTCAGAACACAGCAAGGAATGGGGTCTGAGTCCATTTACCCTCCTTTCTCTAGTCACTGGAAACTAAAACCCCTTCCATCCAGAAGCAGAGCAAGTCAGCTACTTCTCTGTATGATACGTAGTTAGGAATCAAGTGAGAACTGTGAATGCACAAGAAGCTTACAGTCATTCTCCACAAGCATGAAGCTGGTAAAAATAATTTTCACTTTTCACTGCTGCATTTTGGGGTTAGCTTAGGGCAATTCCTTAGAAATGGATTCTGAAATATCCCAGGGGTCTGTACAATTCAAAAGGTTTCTTCCTGCTAGATAACTGCATCAAGCACACATCAGTCTAAAATTTCAGTTGCTTCTGAAGAAATTAAATCCTTGAGGACTATTAAATTACTCTATATTTTTACCTAGTTTCTGAATGAGCTCCTTCCTCTTCCTTCCAGAATCTGTGGAAGGCTCCAGTTACATGAATGTCCTAAAATCCATTTTCACCCACATAAACTAGCCAATCATTTTGTCTTTAAGTTTACACGTGGATTCTTGATTCCTAAAACAGTCTCATTTTAAGCTATAAACACTCCCAACATTTGGAATCACATTTTACAAAAATCTGCTGAGAGCTCTGGCTGACTGATTATAGTTCTTGAAGGATGCTCAGTAGGAGCTTGCTCTCTACTTAATATAAACCTCCCACAAGCACTAACTGCCAAAACCAGTCCCTTCTAGCATCAGTTATCTATGTAGAGAGGAAAAGAGTAATGTTCTCTTTTAATGTGTTTTTACCCATTCTGTACCCACTCTACTGCCAGTGCTGCTTCTCAGATATCAATATTATCAGCAGTGGGTTAACCCACATCATGTTTCCTTTAAGTGACTACATATCTAATCACACTGTGATTTCATAGTAGTACAACTTGTGCGTCTGGGCCTCAGCACAACAAATGCAATAGAAAATAGATGGTAAATGCTGGACAGATTTCCCCTTTCGTAGCTTGGCACTTTGGTTCCTCTTTTCCTCCAGCCCTAGCAAAACATTCTGTGACAGTCCCTGCCTGAAAAGGGGTTTAAAATACGCTAGTATTAGTATGGAAACAACTACCCTGAAATCTGCATTCAGTATCTCCAGGTCACCCCTTTAAGTTAGCTCCCCACTTGCTGTCTCTTCCAATTTTCATGGAATCACAGAATGGTTTGGGTTGGAAGTGACCCTAAAGCTCATCCAGTTCCAACTCCTTTCCATAGACAGGGACACCTTCCACTAGAGTAGCTTGTTCAAAGCCCCACTGAACCTCGCCTTTCTTTTCTACTGGTCTCCCACTCTCTCATTTCTCCTTCTTTCTTGACAGCATCTAGTCTTTGCTCAGCTGGAGCAGGCAGCAGCATGACTGAGAGGTCAGTACCCTAACCCTTGTCTCTTTTTTTAAGATGGTAATTAGAAGTACAGTCTTGAGAGGAAGAAAGGACCCAGAGACTCAACTTCACTCAGAGACATTCTTTTCAGAACAGTGCTTTAACTCTGGTCATCATGGCTGCTGTGAACTAGAACTATTAAGCTCCTGAACTGAACAGCCTCTATAGCAATCCATTTTTAAAATCCCAGTTAGCAGATTTTTTTAACAGCAACACCAGTTCATTGCTTTTGAATATCACATTTATCTCTTGGGTTTGTGGTCTCTTCCTTGTGTAATGGTCTTCAAAGCACTTTCACAGTTACAGATCTACTCAGTACTACCTCTGTGAGGTTAGTGCTACTCTGGTACACCAGAGATTGCCAGGGTTGCACAGAGAAGGAGTAAATCAAAACATGGAGTTTGTTACTTTATTAGGCAATGCCAGTGGAGGAAAGGAGAAAGGGATCTAGCCTACATGTGAGAACAGAAAAGAGAATACTTGTAAATCAGCAGTTGATTGTATTACTTCTCTCTGACCTCACCATTTCCTCTCCTTAATCCTCTCAACCCTTCATAAACTAGGATTTTTCTCCCTTTTCTTATCAACCTTGCTCCTTTCACATAATAATTTAGAAATATTCAGACTGACACATTTCAAGCTTAGCAGAAAAGCTTGGTCTTTCCCCAGCATGGACCTATCAGTTTTGCAGATTTCTTGTCTGCTTGTCTGTTATAAGCTCCTTTGCATGTACATTTAGAGATTCATCTCACTTCGGAGTCCTACAAAGATGAAAGCATAATGTGATGGGATGTGCCCAATTAGATGCCACCAGTCCTCAGCAGTTTAGGCACTAAACCTCTGTCTGATCCTGCCAAATCACGCTCAGCAAAGCCTACATTACCTTCATGACTGAATGTCTCTAGAGCTTTCATTATGCTCTGTGTTGAGCTACCAATCAACTAGTGAGAAATCTGTTTCTCTCACATTTACACAGGAGAAAAAAGCCATCAGAATGTATCAGAAAGAGGAGGTATATTTTTGTATATGTGAAGTACGAAGCCTACCTCTTTCTCCTGGTCTTCCTGGTTGACCAGGACTTCCTGGAAACCCTTGCATGCCTGGTGATCCTTGCTCACCCTGTGGCCCTGGAGCCCCTGGCCGACCTGGCTCACCAGGAGGTCCTGCAATTGTTCGTGTTGAGACAGACTGGCTTGGAATCTGGTTCAGAATCGAGTTATATCTTGCCATATGACCTGGCAGGAAAAGAAGTGTCATCATTTTCAAGTTTCAGTGAAGAATCCAGTTCAGCTGAGTTTGAACAGAGCACTGGCAGGTCCTCAAGGCTGTGGTCTGTCATGCTTTGATAATATCAAGTTGTGTGCTTGTTGGTGGAAAAACAGTGGTTTAGGGAGTACACAGAAAATGGAAGAAATATTGTACAGAATTTTATTTCCTTGCTTTGGGGAGGGTTTCATGTCTCTAAATATTTAGAAGTGTTACAACAGAAACTTTTGTATACTATAATAGCTTGGAGACAATTCAGGTTTGGGGTTTTTTTAGATGGCTGATGCTAATCAGCTCTAGTTAGACATAAATCCAGTTGAACATAAATATAGTTGGAACATAAATCTTGACTGTCTAGCGTAAAACAAACAGATCCCCTTGGATGCTTTGAAAAGCATCATATTTGTAAGTAATTTTGTCAGGAAAAGATCCGTTCTAGAGATAAAAGTATATTAACTATTGATGTACTTACCCTGGATGAGTTGTTCACACACTTGACGAGCAACAGCACGCACCATTGCTTGGGACTGGAGATCACCCTGGATAATGACAGCAGCAGTGTCAAAACACAATTTGCATCATTTGTGTCTCGAAAATGCTTAGATCAATGAAATACATTTACTATCCCTGAGACATGATATCCTCACAGATGAGAAAAAAAGCCAAATAAGTTTTGAGATTCCCCTGGTTCCCATTACTGTTTTTAGCCAGCAAACAGAGGTCTGAGAAGATAACCCCAGTGATAGATTTGGGAACATGCTTAATGCCACGTACTTCTCACTTTTGAAACATTAATATAGCTATATATAAGACAATGTCCGGAAAAGAAGGAAAATTTCCTTGATTGCACAGAGAAAACTGTTGTGCCTGTAAACAGAGAAAGATAAATTATCAGATAAAGCTTTCCATGAGAGAGAAGGCTAGACAGGAAATAAAAAAATGGTGACTAACATGAACATGGACTTACCCGCTCACCCCTTTCACCCTTAGCTCCAGGAGGACCCTATGGAAAGATTCAATGCAAAGTTAATTCTTTTTTTGCTCTCACTCAAAACTTTCAACATCCAAACATTGCCTCCCTTGCAGCATCACCGTAAAAGGAGAAAAGAATAAACAAGGAACAAGGTTTCAGGAAGTTATGTGACAATAACAAACACTCTTTTTCCATTTCAGCACTCAACAAAACAATTTACATGGCAACAATGACTTTCCCAGGGGTTTGTCACATACTGAATTCTCTTGTTTAAAATGGCAGCAAGGGCAAATGACCAGATGATGCATTTCACATGGCTGAAACGGGTCTAATTATAACTGAGTATAAGGAAGAGAAGGCTGATGGTAGACAAAATATCGTTCTGAAATTCACAGCATTTTTTGCACCAGTACTCTGCATCCACTATGAATGGAGTCAGCAATGGGATCAAACTGGGAAAACTCAGTATGACATTAAAGATGATGTAATATTGTAGTGATGGCAAGGATCATTATGGATTGGAGTAAGTTGTCTACGGCAGTTGCAGCTTCACCAGTGGAGGTTTTTGGGGTAGGCTAGACCATCTGTCACGAACTCCAGAAGTAAGGAAAGATCTGCATGAGTGGTGCATGGTTAAAGCATAGCTTATTCTGTCCTGGGAAAGAAGAAACTCCTACAAAGACTGCAAGGTTATTTCTAGGCCTCTTTTCTATTACTCTACCTTTTGGGAAAGACAGCTATTGAAGCTCAATAACTTTTCCCCCACCTAGCTGTTTTTTCAGAACTACTAGAGCCCAAACATTCACAGCAGAGCTTTTACATAACTCACAGGAACAGATACACTCTAGGATATTTAGTTTGATATCTGGAACATGTGTTTGGATAGGAACTGAAAAGTCAGCATGTTACACATTGATAGTAATGAATTCCATAGCTCATCAAACCTCCTCAGTAGATCTCATGATTACGCTTAGAAACTATGCAGAATTGGGCATTAGGTTATTATCTTTGATATATATTATCAATAATTTTATTTCCACCTAACCAAATAAAAATGCTTGCACTAAATCTCCAAAGCAAACTAGATTTTGGGGGGAAAAAAAAAAAAGTAAAATAAGTCTATTCTACACATAAAGTCAGAAATACAAAACTGTCCCATGTCTTTAAATAGAACATTCACTGTGATATGTGGAAAAAAAAATGGGAAAGCTTTATAATTAATCAAGTTGTCAAATGTTAAAATGTGAATACAAAATATTATATGAACTGTTACAAAGCAAAAGAGGTCCACTGTAAATCTTCTCTTTTATGTAATATATAACACTCATTTTATAGTTGTAGTTCTTTCTCCTAGTTAGACTATCCTTTTCTTGGGGGGGGGTTATGATAAGGAAAAAATATCTGATAGACAAACTTAGGGGTTCCTAATGTTAATTTTAACTACAGAGGGAGTAATTCTCCACTCGGTGAAACTGATGGTCAAATTTATAATAACAGCCCAGAAAAAGCCCTCACCATTAGTCAATTGTTCTGATGTAAACCCATAAAAGCCAGGTTTTATTCGTGCAATGTTTTCACAGTTTGAAAATCAGAATAATATTTTGGAAATATTGAAGTTAATAAATGGCAAACTTTAATTTCCAGAGAGTTGTTTGAAATGGAAAGGGAAAAAAGGAGAAAGTAATTACACACAGACTACAAATTCACATGCTGTTATGTTTTTAACTTCTGTGATTTAATCTCATGTTGTGACTCTCTAATCCTTATATTCCAGATATCATATGTAAGATCAACAAACAAATATAATTATGAAGAATGAACAAAGACAGACCAATATGCTGTTTCTTTAGCCACTAACTGCAAACAGATTATAAACTATAATTATTGGAGAGTTCTGTAAAAGAGTGAAGCTGGGATCAGAAATTAATTAATGCACAACAGTAAATATAGCAATAGTAATTAATTTTACTCACAGGAGCTCCAACATCACCTTGTGGCCCCTGACTTCCAGTAACACCTGGAACACCTGGAGCACCAGGTATGCCCTAGATGAGGAAAGAGAAACAAAGCAGTGGTGATGACAATCAACATCCATGAACCCTGATGAGAGAAATAACTCTGTGATGGAGAACAAGTGCACACAAATAGAACTGTCAGTCAAAGACTAGGGATGCTGGGACAGAACACTAAGCAGTACATGTTGCAGGAAGAAGAACATCAGAAGCGCAGGTCTGAGAAAAGCACTGAGAAAAATGGATTTGTGTTGCTTGCTTTCTGGAACAGTCACAGATTGCTGAACCACTGGACTAAATCCTGTGGCATTACTACCATGTTCAAGGGGCATGACTCAGAATGTTCTTTGTAAAAAGAACGGTATTTCTTGGAGCATACTCAATACAATCAGCAGTTTCACCTGATGTCTTAAATCTATCAAGAAGGCATTAACTTTGCGTGGCTGCCCTGCCTGAGAAGATTGAATCAGAATCAGATGTGACTGATTCTGGAGGCAACATATGTCTTGCTATGAAGGCTGAATGTGGCCTTTGCAGTCTTCCTTGATTACTCTATGAAAGCATTTGAATACATGCATCCACCTCCACCCCAAAACAAACTTGGTGATTCACTTAACTAATAATCCTAATTGGAATTTCTTATAAGAAGAAAGTGTTTCATATGTTAAGAGCACTGATTCACTTTATATAGTGCAGTTACTTGACTAAGAACAAAAAAAGCTATATAAAGCTATCAATCTATTGATGGAACTTTCTCCCCTTCCCATGTGAGACATTTTTTCCTGAGTAAGAAAAAAGTAAAAATGGAAAGAAATGACGTGAGACAAGCAGCTCTCTGCCAACCCCGTGCGTCATGAGAATTTCAACTTCTAAGGAGAACCCTTGGCCTTGGGTCTATCCACTGAATCCTAGATAACAGAGTGACCTACAATCCTCTCAAATCCTGTCTTTACAGTAACGAATTCCATGGGCAGTACTCACCATAGGGCCAGGAGGTCCTTGTGGGCCTGTGGGTCCATCTTTGCCAGGAAGGCCCTATAAAAGAGAAATACATACAATTTTACCGGCTTTTTGTATGTACGTAACAAATCTGTTCCATTTCATCCAGAAGACTTTTTCTTTTTGTTCTTTGTTTTTTCTTAAATTAATAATCGGCAGCAGTTGTTTCTTAGAAGAAAATTCCCTTATTTCTTCTGGGGGAGGTTATTTGTGAAAAGGTGCTATGGTGTCACTGATATAAAAAATCCAACTAGTCTCACAATGCTTTTGATGTATGAAGCAGCAATGCAAAAGTCTTTGTACTGGCAATTTTCACCTTGGAGTGAATTTCACTTGCAATGCTGCTGTTGTGAGGTAAATGAGAGGGTTGCTGTCAAACTTTGTGCCACAAGATGGGTCACACTTCAACATCTATTCCCACTGGTTGCCACTATTCAGAATCCCACTGATTAAGTGCTGAAAGAGACTATATCTCTGCCCTGCAATTCTGTACATATGTACTAGCTATCACCAAGGTCCTGATTCAGGAAGCAGCAGGAACGCTCATGTGGTTTACATTATGAACGTGCTTCAGAGCTTCCAGAAATGAGAGCCAAAAACTAAAGATAACTTGGAAACTGGAAAGCAAGCACATCGTAGAAAAAAGACTGACCAGATGTAGAAGAAAATACACAATTAATAAAGTATTCTTGCAAATTAACCAATACGCACATTTTGTAACCACATGCTATAAAGTGTAGGTTTCTGACCAGCCTGGTGATAAGTCAATTCCTCAATTACTACACAGCCTAAAAAGGAGAAATGTGATCTTATCTCTGGCTCAAGACCAGAATATAGAGGTGAGAGTAGAAGGAAAGAGAGGGCATGAAAGTGTTTATGCTGACACAAGCAGTAAAGAATATTCTAGGCCTCAGGATCTCCTAGAGCTTCAGAGAAAAAAATCACAACTCTTTCATTTTTTACTGTTTTTTTTTTTTTGAAACTTTATTTCTGACATGGTTTTAGTAACAACTATAGCATCAACAACTAGTTCTATGCTTTACATAATTTGGAAACTATGATTCAAACCTGCTATCATATGGCATGAAACACTGGCTGGGGAATGTTATCTGCCATGTACCTGGAAAATAGTTTTTAGAATTCCACCAGAAGGGTGTTTCACTGATAAAGTAAGCCACATTGTAACTCATATGATGTTATCTACTCATCCTTAGAGCTGATATGGAAATACTTTCTTATTTCATAGTGTAGCCGGATGGTTCCTGAAGCTTCAAGGACCAAAGCAGCTCCCCTATCACAGTAAGAACTAAAGCAAATGTAACAGCTAAGTGGCATTGTAATAAAAATACTAATAGTGTCTGTATCACAGTAGTTGTAAGACATACACAGAGAAAAGATTGCAAGCCTAGCTCAATTAAATAAATCTGCAAAGGAAAGTGTGTTTAAGGCTTCAAAATTGGTGATTCTAGAGGAAACAGAAAATGGTATAAGGAACTTTGAAACGCATTAAAAATTATAAAATAGGGTTTCTGATATTCTCTGGAAGAAGCACTTAGTTGTGAACAATGTTTTAAAAAATTCAGTGATAGCTATTCACAGTTTTATAATAACGTGGAAGTCCCTAGAAGATAATGCAAACTAGACAGTACACAGTAAAACCTTCAGGAAGACTGACATGCCTTCATATTTACAAGTATGTTTCACTTTTTAAAGCAAAGATTTAAAATCTGCATTTATTTTTAAAGCAAAGATTTAAAATCTGCATTTATTTTCGATCAGTCCTAAAGCAGGATGAAAACTGATTTGACCTTCTTCAGGGCTTAGTTTTAACTAGGAAGAGGGAAATGCAGAGATTTCCATTGACTTCTAGGATCTAGTGTGGAGTCACACAATCTTTTAAAGAAAAATAATGCTGTATGTCCCTCCCTTCTCCCTCACAGTCAAGGAGTAGAACTAACATTATGATCAGAATTACATTTTCATTGAATATGTTTCACACTTTCTTTCTTCTGAGCAATATTCTTACTCTTGGTTGCTCAAGAATCACCTCCTGTCTATTCTCTTAGGATTAATTGCTCTTGGCGCTGTGTCTGTATCACTTGGCCAGAAAAAAAATTGCCTCCTACTGTATTTGTTAGATGTGAAAATTCCTATATACTTACAGATGCAGTCAAAGAGAGGTTTGGTTCAAGCAAGAGTATGACAATACCTATTCTTTCGTGTAAGTAAATTACCAAAGATACTTGTTTGTGCTGCCAACAGGGTTTGAAGATGGTGTTACTCAGACCATCCAGTGCCCATAATGGATCTGATATTCATCCTGAACTTGTGAGTAGTGAGCAGACGAGATTAGTAGGTACCAGGAAATTGGCAGGAAGACTGGGAATGTGTTTCTTCTGGCACTTTCCCCCATTATTTTTGGTCTGTGTAATGCAAAATTAAACAGAGCACTGTGAGAATTCACAGAGTTTTATTCTGAGCACTGAAGCCTTAAAGATGTTATTTACTCTCCAATTTATTGAAGTCCTCTCTTAGCTTAGCCACCTCCAGAATGACTGGGGAAATTATACAGCACAAGAGCACTTCCTCTGATGCAGTCTCATCTAGGATAGAAACGATTCTCTTCAGAGCTGCTGAATGTCTTCCATGGAGCTCCATGTCCAAGAGCAGGATGGGACAGATTCTGATGTATGACATCAGTTGTAGGGCAGTTTAGAATCCAGGCACATATTATTTTGGAACACTAACTTAAGTCAGGACATATTATGCTGATAGCATGAAAAAAGGTTATGGAGAAACATAGTGCAGCTAGGACAGATTTTTTATAAGGAATTTTATTTGCGAGAGTACAAATAGAACTGGTGAATGTAGGCAGCACCTGAATCCCTGTGAAGACTCAAGTCTGCTGAAGTCAGTACTGCTGCTAACTTCACTATAAACTCTTTAACTTTTGGTAGCTTGGAATTTTTAGAGGTAGTTGTGGAGAGGTGATTTTTCAAGTAGGACTTGATGCTGGCAAAACCTTAACTGCAGCTACCAAACCCTGGTTTGAAAGACTTTCATGTACAGCCTTTAAAAAAATGCTGCAGCCTGGGTCCCATGACTGATTTATCTTTTTTTTCTTTTTCTGATGAAAAATTTAAAAATAAATGTTTCTCCTTTCAAGAAAAACCGCTGCGACCATCAGAGAAACATTACTAAACACTATCTCAGTGTATTAATCCAAGGCATAGCTTGCAAAAAATTTTGCACCAACATGAGCTATTTTAAATTAAAGCTAACCCAGAAACATTGGGTTAAATGTTGCTCAGAACACACAGCCTTTATTTAACTAAAAAAGGCTAGTTTTGTCTTAACACACAATAATGCTGTCTTAGCGTTTCTTCTCTTTCTCATGAAACTGCCAGAGCCATCTACAAGCTGATAGTCTGAAATTATTTTACTATTAATTCTTCATAATTTAAAATACAATTCCTTGCATATCTTTTGTTATTCAGTCATATTTCTCCTCCAACATCTGCAGTGTGCTCTTAAGATTAACATATGGAAGATAACACTCCTTTCCTTGCGTATCTGTGTCCCTTTGACTACGCCTTTGCTTGTATAACAAGTCCTTAGACAAATCATACAAGTCCTTGTAGACAAGTCTTTAAAGAAAAAAATATGACACAGCTCTTACCAACATACATAACTGCATTTCTGTGGCTTTGTGGAAGAGAACCAGGGGTTCCTGTGGGATAACAGGTCAACGGGTAGGGGGGAAAAAAAAAGTTACAATGAAACTATGAAACTTAATACTATCATGGGTTGCTCAGAGAGGCTGTGAAATCTTCATACTTGGAAGCCTTCAAAACTCATCTTAATATAGACCTAAGCGACTTGATCAGACCTGTTTTGAGCAGACTGTTAGACTAGATGACCTCTGAAGGTCCCTCCCGACCTTAATTTTATGATTCTACAAATCCCACTAAAATAGTAGGCATCTAAACTCCCTGCTGAAATAGCTTCTGATCTGTGCTATCCCCTGAACAACGTCCTGAAAGAGCTGGCCCAGCCTAACGCTGCCAAGAATGACAAGCATTAGACACCAAAGGTCACCAGGCAGTGCTCAGAATTAATTATGTTTTGGCAGTATCTAATTTACTAGTCTCTAGATAAAGGCCTTATGTCTCATAGCTGGTCTCTTTGCTCTCCTGCTCTCAGTGTGCTGAACAGGAGCCATTAGGAGCTGAAGAAAGGTTTAAGAAACTGATTCATCCTCTCTGTCAGTAAGAGGTGTCTTACTGCAGACGAGTGTCTTCAAGCTGAATAAGGTAGCATTAGTTGATGCTCAGCACACCAAACCAGCTGCAGCAGCTCAGGAAGATAAATCAGTCACTTGACAGTTTAACTCTGTGGTTCCACCCCTAGCAGACATATGGGGAAGGAAGCACACCCAACAGAGCTTCCTCCAGAACTTTTTAACCTGCTAAGGAACAACCATGCCTCTTTGCCAAGAAGAATTTTGGCCAGGAGAAAACACCCCTGAGGAAACCACCAGGCAACAGTAAGCAATAACAATGTCATGGGCACAAGAGATAGATACAAACTTGGGAGTCAGAACGGTCAAGAAGTCTCCCTGCATTGTGTCATCAAGCAGAGCATGCTTGCCACTCACAATGATATATTAGATTTCTCTTGTTGCAGCTTTGTAGATGTCTCCTCCCAGGTGGCCTGCACTTTGCAAGAAAGAATAGGGATTGCAATTGTGACCGGACCTTGGAGGGTAGCCATGAAGATATGGGAAAGGGAAGACCTTTCGTACTCTACCCACACATCTCAACAAGGGTCAGTTTCAGTATGCTTCCAAACTTTATACTCTTGGCTGAAAGAGATGAAGCAAAAGCACAAGAGAGTCTGATTACTGTCTATGTATGCACCAGAAGCATGACGTTGGTTTGGATTCTCTTGCATGTGCAATTCAAGCTCTATTTTTCAACCTTATATGCTTGGGACAGTTGGTGGACAAACACAATCTGTTGTCTTTAGTAAAACCTCTCTATATTGCCAGTTACAAATATGGGACATGAAGAAAGGATGCCAAATAACCACAGCACTGCCATAAAATAAAAAGAAACAGTTTTCTATTTTATAAAATCTTTTATAACTGGAAGCTCGTGAGAGGGAAAGAGACTGTTTCTTGTGTGGAGTCTGAGATATAGATTTAAATCTATATATATCTATTTATACCAGACAGGTATAAAATATTATCATGCACATTCAGAAAGTTTACTTTATTATGACAGAATGCATTTTTGACTCTGATTCAACCTTGCCATGGTATTTTTATTACATCCCACTCTTTTTCATAGCGGAGACATTTAATTAAGAAAATAAGGGAGAGGAGATGCTGTATGTCTTAATGACTTACTAAAAACCCATTAAAAACAAATAAACCAAAGACTAAAAGACAGACGTTCAGAAATTGGTGAATTAAAACATTAGGAGGAAAAAAACCCTTTTCTCAACTGATTTCAAAAATAAAACCAGCAAAGATGAACACGAGGAACCGAAACAAAAAGGAAGGTAAAAGAACTGTAAAGGTGAAGTGATTCCAACTACTAGCAAATGTAAGGGAAAAAATCTCCATTGCAGGACTTCTTGAGACTAACATCCCATTATAGCTGGTTCAGCAAAGCTCTCAGAGATCTCTCAATAAGTATCAGCTCCATGCTTACTTCCTGTTAAAATCAGTGTGATTTGGCCATCTGTTTAATTACTTTACAGCACTGGTACCACTATAATTAAAACATTTCAATGAACAATAAATTCTAAAGAGGCAATGATAGCTAAGCTAAGAATAACACAGAAAATATCAGTTCTAGTAGTTTAATAGCTGCAAGACAGTTTGGCATCTTGGCTAAAAGGAGGAAGCCCAACAAAGGGAACGTTATACAAAAAGGCAATTTACTTTTCAGGAATTTTCCAGTTCTCCTTTGCTGTTGCTGCAGTTACGCCCTTAGAATTATGCCTTTCTTGAGCACTTCGCCTTCAAAGAGACTGCGGTGAAATCATCAGACTGAATCTTCACCCATTAAAAGCAATTTCATGTTGTCATAACTTCACAGGATTCAAATGAGTTACAGCACCATGAACTTACTATAACATAATTATTTGTTGCCATAGAAATAATTACTGCTGGAAAATATTGCATAAGGGTCACACAGAGACAATAACAAGCTAACAGACCTAATTTTATGAGTTCTAGGCTATTTACCCAGCTCCTTTGATTAACACCAGAAGAAAGTGAACAAAGCATTATTACTGTATCTATAAAAAATGGCAATTTTGGTAATTACCCTACATTATTATAGACGACACTGAGGTCTTCTACAGAATAAGCACAGCATGACCTTTCCAGGCTGCATTAAATGCCTTTGCTGCACTAGTCTTCCTGATGGCTTTCCTCAGAAATGCCACCTCTCTGCAACAGCCTGCTGACTTCCACATGTGGGAAAACTAGACCACTTCTGAACTGCTGGTTCGTATCAAGACATGGCTGAGGATCCCTGCTGCTAAATGCAAAGTGATCTACAGAATACAATAAAAACACAGAATACAATAAAAACACTTCTCCTGGAATTGTCCCTTGTGATCAGGAATGCAGGAAGAGGCGGCACATACCACTCACACATACAATGTCTAGCACCAAGTCACCTCAACCTGGCTATGACCAAGATTAGACAGCATCATGCAAAAATCCAAATGTTCATCAGGCTCCAGGTCTTTATTAACCTGGAATGAAGAGGTGACACCAGGTATGGGGAATTTAGGGGGGAAAATTCTAATACAACCAAAAAGAAAATGTTAAAAACATGAAAAATGAGCTTCCACGCAGAAGGCATCATAGTATTATACAGCAGAAAGATGAATATATTCATCTTAATATTCTAGCACAACTTACTTGAAAATTAGAAGATTATTGTTCTGATTAGGTTATTTATCTAATGATAATGTTGTATAAAACTTTATCTTAATAAAATTACTTTATTTGCATGATTTTAGGGAAAAAACATCCAGGCATTGCCCAAATTCTACAGTAACTTCAGTGGAATTACTTCTACACATAAAGGTATGCCAATGCTTAAGTTCCTAGTAGTAAGCTCAAATACACATTTTGCTATAGGGATTATTTTTTTTTACAGCAAGGTCTCAGGTTAATGCCAGAAATCTAAACAAGGTCCAGATTTCTCTGAAGTTCAAGTTACATTAACGTATCCAAAAAAGGATCATGAATATGTAAAACTTGTTCAAATGAAACCGAAAAGTCATATTTAATAATGAACTTCTGCTGTGGACAGTAACCAGTATTATGCTAACAAAAACTTTCCATCGCCTGACTAATAATGAAACAGAAGTCTCCCCAGGGAGACAGGGAGAAGGATTTATAAGTTTAACATCAACATGAATCTGAATTTGTTTTTACTAATTCCTAGATAGACTGTACGTATCTTCATTTGCTCTACCAGAAGCAGAATAAGGTAGACTAAATTTTGATATTATTCTTCACCTTTTCTTTGTTTCACCAGTTTCTACAGGTATTTTTCTACGTTCAGTATTAAATTCCCTTGTTATTTTCTCTTGTATCCATTAATTAGTGAGAAAGCAAATTTAGATGATTGCATTGGATTGCATACTAATTATGTACCATTTAACCACCATCTAATCTCAAAAGTATTAGCAAATAGACTATTTGGCAGTGCTGGACACAAGTGACAACTACTCCTATCAAAGGCATTAAGCGCATCCATAATGCCTGGTTCTCCGTTACTCATCTGGTATTTCTCAACCCTGATCTAGCAAATGGAAGGATACTCCACCCGATCTCTGACTTTTCTGCTGATTGGCACAGTGATATGGGTCTCCAGAAATGGTAGAATACAAGTGATATAAACCATAATAAATCAACCTGGGAAATATATCCATTACGGAATGGAAACTTTTAAAACAAATGTAAAACATGTTTATTTTACCTTACCCTTTGACCTTGAGCTCCATCTCTTCCGGGTGACCCTGATGCTCCTGGGACACCCTAAGCATTACAAAGGCAGAGCAAATGATGAGATCAAGTTAACAGAATCCAACCAAAAATCACTTTCCAGTGAAACTGTATGGCATGCTTTTGAATAAATGGAACTAGGAGTTCAATAGTGGGTGGGACCATAGAAGAGATTCAGTAAAGAAGGCATTTCTGTGAAATGAGAGATGGCTAAACACACATTGTTAAAGCGCACAGCCTCCACACCCGCTCACTACTGTTCTATTAAGAACACTGACAATTTCATAAAGTCAGGCTTCCTATGCCACTTAGCTGAAAAGAGCTTTATTTCCTACATTGTTCCAGTGTCACGTCAGTGTAGATTCACTGCATGGCATCATTACCTTAACCTTATAATACAACTGTTATTAGTGTCTCATTCTCCCATTGCTAAAATGGAGTCTGTTACCATATTGCTTGAAGTCAGTGCAGCAATATCAAAGAGGAAATACCTGCCTGAGCAGGACTAGAAGTTACATTCAGCAGTTCCCTGTCATTCAGATGAAATGTCACTCTCTGGCTCATGAAGGGTGCAGAGCAACATTCTGGCACCATTATTACAGGGTTCACAAGGCTAACAAAACTGATTTATTATTAAAGACTGTATGAGTTCACTATTTGTTGCACCTAGGAACATGAGGGGGACCTGGTAACAACGAACAAATACTAGAGGTTTATAATCAGTGGAAGAGGAGCATCTAAAAAGGGAAGAGCAAATGATCCTGAAAAGCAGCAATCAATTGAAATGCAATCTCCAAACTAAATACCAGACACCAAACCAAGATTCACTAAATACTACAGCTTTTTAAGATGACAATTTTGTGAAAGATAGCATCAAAAAGATTAAGTGCTGGATCTTTCCTCCTAGATAATTCCAGGAGGAATTTAATGGGTTTAAAGTGAAAACAAGCAGATGATGGTTATTCGCTCTGTAAGCAGAAATCTAAGAGTAGGGTTTTTTTGAGTCTGTATAGACCCAATTTCAGAGTTAAACAAGGCCAGGAAAGTAACTAATCTTTCAGACCCTGAATGATTTTGTCACTGCACACTCGCACACCTTAAATTCCTCCTGATTCTAAATCTCCATTCAACTTTAACGCAACAACGTGCTTCTCAGCAGTTTTGAATATGTGCCCTAAATTCACAATGATGTCAATTCAACATTCAAACTTAGTAAGTGACAGGTTAAACAGTAACTTAGGAAATACCTGCAGGCCAGGAAAACCAAGATCTCCTTTCTCTCCCTTTTCACCTGGTGGCCCCTGCAAATTAAGAATCACACGTAGGAAACCAAATATATGATTAGTTTACTATTTTCAGTAGTTCCTTTCAGCTTCTTTAGAAAAAAACAAAGAAACAAGCGACCAATACAGAAAACAGATTGTTTTTACTGCTGAAAGCAAACCTAGGGACTCTATTTGCAAAACTGTAAATTAAGAATTTACAAATATAGAAAATAAAACTAATTTTAAAAGATTTCAGAATTAACCTGACAAAACTAGAGCCATTATGTTACAAAAGAAAGTAGGTTGTTTTTTTTTCTCCTCAAAGGAATCTGTTTCTCTTCAGCCATCAGAAGTATTTCCTATAATGATGAAACTAATGGATTTCTATGGAAACTAGACTTGTTTCTACAGTACATATGCATGACAAAGGTATGATTTTCTAGATAATACACGAATTTTAATTAAAGTTTATGCAGGAACATGATTTCTGTATTAAATAACTATTCTTGTAATTATTCTGTGTTATTCGCTGATGATAACATGGGCATGAACATACAGTTTTGGTAAATCGCTTCATTATATTTTACAGCAGTATCATATAGACAAAGTAAAAAGAAGAAAGTGTATGATAATGTAGTAAATTTTGAAAAAGGTCTATCAGAAAAAATATGTATCTACTACTTTTCAATTATGTATCTACTACCTTTCAAGGCTTGTGTGCACCCATCTACTGGAGATATATATGAAACAAGACTAGTTCATTATTCTACCAATGTGTCTTTATGATGAAATTCTGAGACTTATTTCACAACAGCATTGCAAACTCCAGATCTAATCACCTCCTCTGATGATAGATTCTGTAAAGTAGTGAATACTATTGCTTAATTTTGGCAGCTAATTTGGTTTTCTTGCTTGGGTGTACCTTTCAAGTCAGAACTGATCTGCAGTGAGCAATACCACAACCAGAAAAAGATAACATATTCACATTTTGGTTTGGTTCCATGTTATAACCCCCACTGCAGCCTTTTTTTCACTTGTCTCCAGGCTTCAAAGATATCCTGGGTCATATTAAGCCTGTGATCAGATCCCTGCAACTAGCTAAAAGTTCAGATACAAATAAAAATGGGAATGTTGTCATTGAATGCATATCCGCTGTAGGTTAAACCCAAATCTGTGATTTCACCTCAAATATTGAAATTCAGATTCTGATCAGGACACCAAAAGATATTTCAGTCTGGTCTAAAATATGTCCAAAGTGTCATTGGAAAGAACACTATTGATTTTATAAGTCTCACTGGAAGCCCTTGAATAGAAAGTCCACTGGGTCCCTGTGGTCCTGGAGGTCCTTGCGGTCCAGGAACACCAATTTCACCTCGAGGTCCATCTGGCCCCTAAAGTAGCACAGGACATAAGTTAAACTCTTATCATATGGACAAAGGCAGCTTCAAGTTGAAGAATGAAATAACAATAGACTCAAAACCATCTGAAATACAAGTTAACATTTGATTGAGAAGTTATGGTTCAATTTAAAACTGCCTGCTTCCTTTATAAAGGAAGATTTTATGCTGTGCAAGCAGCATTCTGAATTTTATGTATTTTAGCAAGGAACAAACAGGACAAGCAATTGTTACGAAAAGAGACAGACCAAAGCCAATGGCATTTCACTGTGCTTTTTCCTCAGTGACATCAGAAACAATCTGGAATTCGTTTGAAAGTTTACATGCAGCAGAGATAAATCAAGAACCTCTGCATCTGTCAACTGTAAAGTGCTGTACAAGGTACCTTTGGACCTGGATCACCACGATGGCCTTTGGCACCTCTGACACCCGGACCACCCTGTGAAGCACAAGCACAGGACTTGCTGAAAACCAAAACTCTCAAATAAACAAAAATTAAATCCAGAGAAACCCAAGCAGTTTTTTGTTGTTCCTGAATCCGTGTTCAGGAATCAGTGATTATCCTGTCAATATCCTTCCACTGGAGTAATTAAACTGAGAACATATTTAATGTGGCCATACACAGGAACAGAGTTAAACACAGATGTGACTACTTTCTAGAGCCAAGAATGCACACCACGTAAGTATGAAAATAACATTGAAAGCTACAACAGGGATGGAAATGTCTACATGTGGTCATAGGTTCCCTTCCAGTTGCTGAAACCTCTTGCACATCTGTCTGTTCTTACCAAAGTCACTACATTGTTAAAGGCTGAGTTTCCAAGAAGGTCAACAGCATCCTGGCTTGTATCAGCAGTAGTGTGGCCAGCAGGGCCAGGGCAGTGGTCATCCCCCCGTACTGGGCACTGGTGAGGCCGCAACTCAAATATTGCGTTCAGTTCTGGGCCCCTCACTCTAAGACAGACATTGAGGTGCGAAAGAACATTCTAAGAAGGGCAATGAAGCTGATGGAGCACAAGTCTGATGAGGAACAGCTGAGGGAACTGGGGTTGTTTAGTGTGAAGAAGAGAAGGCTGAGGGGAGACTTTACCACTCTCTACAACTACCTGAAAGAAGGTTGTAGTGAGGTGGGTGTCAATCTCTTCTTCCAAGTAACAAGTGATAGGACAAAAGGAAACAGCCTCAAATTGTTCCAGGGGAGATTTACATGGGATATTAGGAAAAATTTCTTCCCCAAAAGGGTTGTCAAGTGTTGGAACAGGCTGCCCAGGGAAGTGGTGGAGTCACCATCCCTGAAGGTATTTAAAAAATGTGTAGATGTGTCACTTAGAGACATGGTTTAGTGGTGGACTTTTCAGTCCTGGGGTTAACAGTTGGACTTGATGATCTTCAAGGTCTTTTCCAACATAAATGATTCTATGTGTCTATGATTCCAATGACTCAGGAATATTTTTCAGTAATGATAACTCTAGGTTGTACTAGACTTACCATGGTTTAATTTAGAGCTCCTTTTAGGTACAGCATTTGTACCTTTTGCCCATTTTTCTATTTTTTGCTTTCTTTAGCAGTGCCTACATCTGTTAATCGTATATTAACCAACTGTTGCTTTTTCTATTAGCATCATCTGAGATACTGGAGTTGCATAGATCTGTGGATGGCTGCCATGAATGTGTTTTGTATACGCATGCTGCCTGTGCTTTGTCCTCCAGGATAGCATAAATAAAGATTTTCTTTTTTGCACTTTTTTCCAGATCAGTTTCCCTCTCTCCCCATCTGAGTATATTGCTTAATCTCTTGTGATATGAGCTTTACAGGGGTTCTGCCCTTCTTTGTACTCAAAAAGGACCTTGTACAACCAGGCACCATAACTGAATAGCATTCTTTGGGGCTACAGTAAGTACTTATATAAATAACAGCATTTACATTAAAAACATAAAAATAGAAAATATGCTTATCAGATTAAATGCATATGTAGTATTTATGAGACTTTAAATAGGAATGTCAATAACAAAAATTTTGGAAGTACCAGAGTACTCTTGCTCTTCAGCGAAGGCATCGTCACATAGCCTTCATATATAGGATTACAGAGTGGATCTCTACTCCTTGTCCCAGCTTTTTTAGTCTTTTCACTTCCATCCCACAGCTCTCTGGCCGTGACCCATCACATCATGTCCAGCTCTGACCCTAAAATCTCATCCCACGCTCTCCACAGAGCTGTGTTCCAGTTGCCAGTTCCCAAATTCCAGGTCATTGCATTTCTGCATTCTAGCCTAGTAGTTCCCTCTGCCCTTTCTCCTGCCTCTGCCTTTCTCCTCCCTGCCTCTTAGATTAAAAATTTCTGTGCAAATACTCAGCAGAATAACTGCAACTTTTTCACATTAACAAAATCACACCATTTTCTCCCACTTAGTTCTCAAAAACAAATTACATTTTTACTGAGTAAGAAAGTATAGCCTGATACTGAGCCATTAAATCATATACTTTAAGATTCACACTGAATTTGGTACACTTACCCATTTTGAACCCATTAACTTCTGCTTAGTAAAAGCACAAGTTCCAGAGAAGCTTTTAGATTAAAACATCACAAAAGCCTCCCTCATTTTTCTTGTAAACTTGTTTTGGTGGTTATTCTGCAGCACTCCCAAGCTTGTGTGACTAATGTAAAATTTTTCATTTCTTTGAATTCTACTTCTAGCCAAGAATTCCTGTTATGCTTTTTTCTCTTATTTTGAATAACTTCTTAATAGCCAATGTTTTTCCCCAGAAACCATTATCAAGTCACCTCCTCATTTCTTTTTAGTAGTTAAAACTATGAAGCACTGAAAGCTTTTCTTTGCAATTAACCTTTTGCAGTCCTCCAATATTTTTTGACCCCTGCTTCACCTTCTCCAGTTCTGCAGCTCTCCTTTCAAAGCAGGGATCACTTTTGTGTGATACCTTACTTCTACTTTGTGTGGGGAACTTCAGACAGCATGACCAAATTCTGTCAAAGATGAAGCCATAAAACCAGTATCCTGCAATGAAAACTACCAGATAATCTTACCTCTAAATGATACTTTGTTTTACCAAAATGACCTACTTCCTAAAAGAGCTTAAAAAAATATTTCCAGAGTTACTATCCCAAACAAATGGAAGCCTTTTATTTGGTGTCTTTTTTAGTTTAGTGTCTAAAATTGGCTACACAGTAGAATCCTGATCTCTTAAACAGAAAAATCCTTGGCTTTGAGAAAAGTCACATGACATTCTAATGACTTGGAGCAGTACTGACCAGACATAGCACATGTGACTTTCTGACTTTTGGTTGGCACAGAGATGAACACTGACTTTATTCTTTTGCTCTGCTTTTTGCTAGACCTCTGACTTCTTTCCAGGGCTACGCCACCTAACTGTCTGGCAGAAAAACGTCACTTAGAAGAAGCTGAATTCCAGAATCACATACTCGTCTGCCTAAGCAGTGATTTTTCTGCTTGATTTTAAGCCTCCTCTTGCATGGCACTGTGCTACTCAAAACATTGTTAATCCTAAATGTAATAAATAGAAGTACATTATTTTACTGCTGGGTAAGCTTTAGCAATTCCTGATCTGTATATGTTTTGAACTATAGTGACACACATCCAGTCTAATAACTTTAAAACGTTTTTCTTTTTACTGTGACTACACAGTGGTCAAACTACTCGATTTCAGTTGATTTTCGTGTGAATTATCCCATTGTCTTTTTTACAGAACACAAATTGGACACATATTCAGAAATGAAAATCTTATTCCATATTTGATTTATAACCTACATTCAAATAGCAGAACAGAGTAAATTTTCCTAGTTCAAGATACACTTCTTCAGTGAATTTTCTCCTGAGTTCCTTTTTAGGCTTTCGTACCAGAGCTTGAAGAACAGTTCTTGTAGAAGCACTAACCTCTGAGTTGCTAGCAGGATAAAGGTCTGCAAGGACTTACTACATGAATATTTTATGTGCAAGTTAATTTTGTTGTTGAACAAGTATCTTGTGTAATTTGTGTACTTTTACCCTTTCCGAAAATCATTTTCCTTCACATTCTTCACTGGCTCTTTCTCTTTAAAACATGCTCTAGGAGCATCCAGGGCACAATATGAGCAGAGAAACACTCAGATCAGACTAGTTCATGAGAGGTCTCCATTTCAAGCTAACTTAGCAAGCAGCTAAGTTAGGTACCTCTTCTGGGAACCTCTCTGCCTCTAGGAGACTCTGAACAACCAGCACCTTCTGTTGTGCTTTCTAATAAATATTATACTTAGGCAGGGTTTTTAAGACAGAAAAGTCTTCTTTTGGCATTTATCATGCAAGTGGCATTGCCATACCCCAGATACTTAATTCATAAGAATATTGTAAATGAGCATCTCAGAAAGCTAAACTCCAAGCTACATTTAATGCACATGTGCTAGAGTAGACAGACAGCGGGTGATTTAAGTAATAATAAATGGCACTAACTATGACATCTACTAATACTGCAGACAGATTCAAGGTCTAAAGATTACCCTAACTGCTTCAGGTCTCAGTTAAACGATTCAAAATTTGACTGACTGGGTGAAAAGGTTTTTTACCACTTATTACTTAGCATCTTTGCTGTGAATTGAGTGTTTTTTTATCTCTTTTCCAACAGTTTAAACCCTAGTTTACCATATTAGATATACAACAGCAGTATATTCACATGTCTTGGAATAAAGGTGACCACTGGACTATTTGCTACAGTTGACTACAAACCTGAATAAAACCTTACCGGTGGTCCAGGAGGTCCAAGGGGACCCTTACTAGCTTCTGAACAGGAACAAGCATGAGGAAGGGCAGGGCAATTTTCTTCATCTCTCTAAGGAAAGTCAAGATAGGAAGAGAATGATGTCCAAAACTTTGATTCAGAAGTTAAGAATTTTATGAATCTAAGACATAGTGTGGATGCCTCAAAAGCACCTACTTGATTTAGAAACATACATCTCATTGACTGTCAAGCAGACTTTTTTGAAAACTTTTAACCATCCAATTCCATTAGAACACTTGTCTCAATAAAGGGGAAAGTAAGAGGTAAATTCTACAGTTATTGAAAAAAGTTTCTTACCAAGCCTGGAAGCTCACAGCATTTATCTCGATTGGCCCATGAGGTAGCACAAACAATGTCAAACATCTGTAACTGCAACTGTTTCAAAACAAGGGTATTGTACAAAATGACTGTTAGTTGTAAATCAGTGCAAAATGGAGCCATCAGCAAGAAAAGCTACCTTGATTCAAGCCCTCAGGCTAGACAGAGGAAAGGCTATCAATTCAAGAAGCTAGCCACAAATATGCTAACTTAAATTATAAAAGCCATTTTTTCTGCTAAATATGTGTGTTCTAACCAACTTGTCTGAACTATTAGACACTAAATGGATTGAACAAGCTGTTCAAGGCTAAATACCAACAGCATTTGTTGGGTTATTCCCACCTCCTTGATTAAATTCTTAATTTTGCCCACTGGTGCCTCCTGATACCTTCTTCTAGCAAAGGAGGCATTAAGAGTCAGGCAAAAGAGAGCTCAGCTTCTTAAAATTGTAATTCCTCTTAACCCACTGGTCTGGTGCTCAGATTTTATCTGGGACAAGGTCTCTGTAGTGTATAACTTACACTGGAGCTGAGCCACAAATAATATTTATCATTTTCTTGAGTTTTATTTTACTTTAGAATATGCCCTCTCCCACCCATATTATCCCCAGGCAACGATAGTTTAAGGATGGTGAAAAGCTTGCTCAACACATGACAACATTGGGTAGAGAAGAAAATTCCACAGGTCTGGAAACACGGTTTGGGCAAAAATGTAATCTACAAGAACACACACATTTGGTGAAAATAATGGCTGCTATGTACTCAGAAACAATATACTGAATAGGACTCAGTGGTAAAACCACTTCTTTACAGGAGAGAACTTGAACTGAACAAAGGGGTCTAGAGACATGAAGCTTTCTGCTGTTACTATTTCTATTCTTTTTCCATGCCTCATTTATGTGCATATTGAATAGAAAGTGGAATGGAACAGAACATCCCTTTAAATTAACCCCACATGTTTAAAAATTTGAGGAACTGCTAGAGATAGAACTCTCTTTGGATTTGCTCCCATTATTATTTTCAGTGGCATTATTTTAACACTAGAACAAAGGAATGTATTTTCTTAAAACTGCATTGCTTCTAAAGCTGTTAAAACGAACTACATATGTGCACCTTCAGCTTTGCCTCATTGTTTTCTTACATACTGTTATATTTTAAACAAAGGAATACTTTCATATATATTCTTCTTACCTGCCAGCAGATTAGCTGGTTTGCAGATATGCTGTACTACAGATGCTGGCGCACATGAGCTGCATCCATACTAAATGCCTTAGGCAGCTGAAGTACAGCATGAAGGCAGCTTTTGGCCCCTTGGTTTGGCTCCACAAAGGTCTATCCTGAGTTCAGCAAGTCTGTGTCCCTTGCTATGTCAAATGCAGGCTGGCTCCACGTGGAGCTACTTAGATGCCTCTTTGCTACACATCCCAAAGCTACTAGTTCCGGGAGGACTCAGTAGGTTGAGCACTGGGTATTTGAACATGCATGAACATAGTGCTCTGGGACTCAGAATGGCTCTGGGCATTTGCGTGATGCTACACTTAAGCAAACAAGACATCTCAGAAAATGTTGTGCAGAAAGAAACTTGGGTTCAGAAGTAAGTTATATTGCCAGTTTTTTCCATAACCCAGTTTATCCCAAGCTATTCTGTTATCTTGAACAACAGAAGGTTACCAGTAATGGCTAAAATTATGCAGTCCTGCATAGGCGTATATATGCATCCATTTTTCTGGATTAGGCAACCTAGAGATCCACAGTGACAAAGCTTGTTAGTGTAAAATACAGAGCAAATAGACATTCTCTGAATCACTGTATTCACCATCCAAATGTTGAATGACTCAGTATTCTTATGTTATTATGTGGGTTGCTCTGACTCAAGCTAAATAACTAAACAAAGCTTTCTTTGCTACCGTTAAACTTTTATTCATAATTCTCTGTATTAGTGGTGATTTTGCTTTCTAAGTATCCAGCCGTGCAAGCAGAACCAATAAGATGGAGAAGTCTGCCCGTCCTCCCCTGATCAGGCTACAGTTCTGCAAAGATTTCTCAAGAGCAGAACACATCACACATTACTTTTCTAGCAGCACATGGAGGTAAACAAGTTAAATTTAAATGAAAAGAAAACTTCAATAAAGAGGTTTGTGAATTGCAAAATAAACAATGTTTTAAAGCTAGACCTTTCATTAAATCCTACTGAAGGATCAAAGAACATTACTTGCTGCATGTCACAGTCAGGTTTCATTGCTTTAGCTGGCTGGAGTGCCTAATCCAGAGACACCTCACTATTAAGGGATGTTAAAAGGGCATGACACCTTCAGCCTAACCTTCTTTTTGTCTTATCTATCTCTATTTCTGCCTGTTCATTGAACTGTCACACACGATACACATTGATGGGAAAAAATGCAAACTCTGATATAATTATATTCCCAGAAATTAAAATGTTTTGCTAAATTCAAGTGATTGCACTGGATTCTGGCAAAGTTAAACTGTTCCATGTGAATTCAGAACAAAACATCCACAATTTTATTCCAAAATAATCACCTGCCTGTTTCTATTTTATGTAATAAGCATCTCTAACACTAAGATTAAAGCATTTCATGAAAATACAACTAATGTAAAAAGATCTTTACAGAGCTATTAACAAATTCCATCTTCATGTCAATTCAAAACATTTTTTTAGATTGTTTTGCAAAAAGGAATTTCTGCTGTTTCATGCCTTTATGAGCCTCTTAAAACTATGAAGAGACTGGAAAAGACTAAATCCCAGAATTCTATTTCCAGCGGTGGCACTAGTGATATGTAATGAAGCACAAGGGTGTAAGTCATACTCCTACCATACAGTCTACTATTTTCCAATGACTTTCAGATCATGGATTTCCTGCCCCAGATTTAACAACCAATATTTCCCTTTTATTCATTTATCCAGGCTTTCCTGCAATCTATGTAAGTATTTAGCACCCACAAAATTCTGTGGCAAGAACCTGCACTGATCTATCTACCTTTCATGAGAAGAACCTCTAGCCTGCTTCCTACTAGCTTCTTTTGATGTCCTCTAATTTTTGGAACAGAGGAAACCAACTCATTCATGTTTAAATGTGACTATTCACACAATTTCTACTCAACATGAAAAAAAATGTGCAGAATGGAAACTTGAAAGAATGGTATTTGGGTGCTTTCTTGGCTTGCTTGTAATTTGGTACATGTGGCAATACTCAAAGGCAGCTAAACAGTACTATGGAGCAAAGAATTTTCATCTTCAGCTACACATTTGTACCCTTACGTCAGTTTTACAGTTCATTTGAACAAAACCAAATTTTTCAGTGAGTGGGCAGTCTGACTTATCTTTTATAGATTCCTGGGTTCTAACAAAAGACACCATTTCTTTCCACTTCTTTACAAAGCCTTCTCTAATTCCAAGATTTCCTAAGCCTGCCTTTTTCTTTCTCTATTGGAATGCGACTACAAAGGTTTCTCTGTGTAATTGTCTTTACAGGCTTCATATAATTATTATCCATAAGTTTGAGCCTCAAGGCTCTTTTTTTGTACACAGAGATACATTCTGAGGGCTTATTTATTACTAAACCAAAGTATTTCCATATAGTAACAAATAAATACAATTTTGAAACCTCATTCCTATTCCAATCAAGCCCTGAGTTCAAGGTTCACATTCTCTGGCAACCTCATTCTAGGGTCAAGAAAGTTCAAAGAAAATTAGCAAACCATACTGCACAGCAAAGAAACCTTGCTAAGATCATCACCAGACTGTCAGTTCTTCTTCAACAACTAAATCTACCTGAAAAATCCAAACAAACCTTCTTAACGACACTGGAAACAAAATGGAAAGGCTCCCATAGGTTGCTGTGCAAACAGGATGATCAATTGCTGCTTCTAGGGAAATAATTTCAAAGGAATTGAAAAGTACTTAATCTTGGGGAAGATCTTTCATATTTAAAATATTTTGGAACATAAAAAGAACTAGATATAGTAAGACAGAGGCTTTTGGGGATCATCTGTGTTAAGCTAGTTCAATTATTTAATAAACAGACAGTGACCTAAAGGGCAAACTTTGTTAGAGTAACAGGGAATGAATAAGAGACATGTGGAATAATTATCACCCAAAACAAAGTTTAAATTATTCCAGACAATGAAGTTCTACATTGTTTTACTCTATGTAATAAAGTTTTGAACACAAGTCATATCTGAATGTATTGACTGTGTTCACATATGTATTTGAGAATAACATTTGAACAATGATGACCTAGTAATTTCCTTTTAAAATAATCAAAAACAGATTTTGCCCAAGTTGAGAACTATTGCAGGCTTTTGCAGAATTCCTGAAATGCTGGAACTTTGCTGTTTCAAATATGAGTTCACTGTGCTTCAACTTAAAACTAACTGCAAAGATCACAAACACTTGTATTTAGGATATTTTTAATATTTAAAGAGTTGTTCTTGTTCTACTCACTGGTGCAGAGTTGTCTCTTGGTCCTCTGGATCTGACCATTCTTCCCAGCACTTCTATGCCATCAGAACTAATATTTCCTGCTGCATTAATGGTCTTCTCTCCCACTTCCTTGCAGTCAATAATTATTTTGGCCGTAGTCTTGCTGATAACAACATGCAACTAAGCAAAAGAAAAGATGCTTTAACATACAAAGGAGCACATAAGATTTATTAAATTCCCGGGGAAAAGGAAGGGGGGGCGGAAGGGGTCATTTTTTAAAATAAATTCCAAATTCCATGTTTGCCAATAAACCTCGGAAAATAGTCCATAAGAAGTCATCTAGACGACCTCTAGAGGTCCCTTTCAAACTGAATTATTCTATGACTCTAATCTGTTTAATGAATTTAGTTTATTTTTCTGCTTATGGAACATCTGCATACAAAGTGACACCTTACGTATTTTTTCCAGAAAGAAAATATTTTATCCCTGACCAAAAAATCTACATAATTTCATATTATCAATACCACTCAGATCCCAAACAACCCTTGATTTATGTGGTCAGTAATAGTTCCTGGGCCTTGTATGATCCTGCTATATAGCATTGGATTTCACCAATGCATCCTTTATAGCCACTTGCAAAAACCAAACTAAGCAGTGAAATTTATTCTGCAAATTATGCATTAACCACTCAGCACTTTCACAGTGAAGTTTTTACACTGAAAGAAACCAAATCACATCAAACACAGTGCAGACAACAAAGCCCAGCAAAAAAGTTACTTCCTAACGCCTTCACTTCACTCTCTTGTCCATCGCTGGTGTAGCAAAGACATTCCCAGCAGAGAGGACAGTCCTACCACAATTGTTCTGTCATGAGCAAACTCTCAGTTAAGCAAAGGAAAAAATAATTTTGGGGGGCTGGGAGACCAGCTGAAGAGCTGGTAGAAATGCAGTGTCTTCTATATACCAGTACACTACATGGAGATTGGAGTCCAAGGTGAGAGAATGTCAGGAGGAAGTCCTGCAGCTGCTCTGCTCTGGGCTTAGATGGAACTAAATAATGGAAAAGCTGCAATGAATTAGGTCTCCTTTGCCTTTCAAACACGTGTACAAGAAGAATCATCATTCAAAGTTCAGAAAAAGAGGTGAATTTGCTGAGGTGTCCTATATTCCTCCAGAGCACAACTTAGAAGAGTTAGAATTAGAGCCCAGCTCTGACCTACCCTCTCTTTCTTGGTCTGTCAATTAAAAAGGAAGTACAGAAAAGTTAAACTCTGTAAATGCTATCCCTCAATCCACCGTCTCCTTTTTTTGTTTAGGCAAGATGCAAACATCAGGAATAAAAGTGAACAACAAAAGCACCTTCCACAACAAATATGTGCTACAATCCCAGCACTATTTCATCTGCTTTCAGAAAGAATGTTACAAGTTCTCTTACAACCAAGAAAAGTTCGACATGGCATAGCCCTTGAAATATGTTTAAAAATAACAATTCTGGTCAAAAAAGGATAATTTTTTTTTTCCTGGACATTTTCTTTCCTTTATGAGTGACATTTCTAATCCAAACCTTACAAGGAAAAGCCAATTGATTTCCAAATTACTTTTCAAGGCAAGTATTTTTAATCAAGTCTAAAATACAGGCACAAAGCGCAAGACGAGCATTGCTCACATCAGCTTCATCAGAGAAACTATGATTTGTTTAATGTTAATTCAATATTGCAAAGAGACTTGGACAGTCTGGTAGATGATTCTTAATATTCAAAATACCTTTCTTTTGGCAGCGGTTGACCACATGAAAGAAGACTTCGAAGCATGAAAAACTCCCAAGCCTTTATTCGGAGTGCTTCTTTTTTTCCTGTTATCATTACTAACCTTATGAAAACTCCCGTAAAATATCTTCCTTATTTCAGGACCTTCAAAAGTCACAGTTTGAAAATCTCCTTTGTAGTCGTAGTTGAAGAAAGTCAGAGTTTTACCACCATCTATGTGAGAATAAAAATAAGGGCTATGTGTTAGAGGAAAGAAAGGCCTGCTATGTTATTTGAAAGAATCAATTTTGTGTTTAATGAAGATAACCAAAGATGTCACATCAAATGTTAATAAAACACATTCATAAGTGATATATTGACCTGAAAGTAACAAGCTGTCTCAAGGAAATGCTCTTTCCTGGTTTGACAGAAAGGTTGGACCTTTCTGTTGGGAGTCTACCTCACCCCTGTGTACGTGATCCTACTCTCCCACTGGTTCCCTGTGAGACTTACTTAGACAAGAAGAGCAGGCACAGATCCTCAAGCTAGCTAAATGCCTAATTCCCACCTATTTTAAGGTGACATATCTAAAAAATTCTAGGAAAGATAGAAAGATGAGTACTAATACACGTCTTTTAAAATTGGCAGCTATGAAGAACAGCTATCTTAGGATCTACATCTTCTTAATTATAAATATGGAAACCTTCTAAATCATAGTCCTTATTTTACAGTTGTAGAAGTCAAATCAAGTAGAAATGAAATGAGTCATCAAGAGTTCAAGTCTCATGCTCTAAGTCTGCTCTACACCAGACTGCATTGCCTCTGCATATACCATCAGGTCAGTACCACTGGCATATATCAGAATAGATTCTACTAGAATCAGATTGAGACCAGTGGAAATTTTAAAAGCAAATGAGTACCTCCCTTACATCATTTTACATCTGGTACAGCTCTTTGGATTTCAGTATCATTCCTCCCACTTGAGAGCATTGTATTCAAAATTTGACTCTAATTCCAAATTAAACTCAGTTAAATTGAATCTAAAAAACATCCATTGGAGACTATCACTATTCAGATTTAGGTGGTTGCTCTGGCAGCAGATTAAAACAGTGGCAATAATACAGAGACAGAATACTACTAGAGACAGAATGAATAATTCATACAGTTAAAGAAAAAGTCACTGATAAAGCACAAAATACCTACTATCTAAAATAACTCCAACCAGTGGTTCGTATCCTTCATTTAAAATCTCCCAAAGAGCAAATGGCTCCTGAGGTGTGTCAGGGAGTATGCGAAAGAGAAACGTAATGGTGTAATCAGAAGGGAGACCTTCAGGATGCAAATACCTGGAAGAGAAATAATGTCTCTTAAACTGAAACAAACATTAAATCTGGTGATTTACTCACCAGATGTTCACTTAATATGCTTTCTATTACTCTGTAAATTTCTTTGGAAATCAAGACTGAAAAGCAATATGAAAAAGTGTTTGCAAAATCTACTCAACTTGGTAAGCATCAAAAGAATTCTTATAAAGAAAGGGGATTTTTCCCCCTGAAATTACCAAAATTGCCCTTAATTATCAATTTTTTTAAAAAAGCAGAAGATCAATTCAGAGGTCCATTTGAAATAAAGCTGAAATTAATTATATTAAAAGCTTTTAAAAAACAGTTGCCACTTGCAAGACTTTTGCTATTGTGTGGTTTGACAGACAATGAAAATTGAAATTGCTTGGAAGACCAATCTCAATAGACATGTCTTTTGTTATTAAACCATTACTGGGGGATTAAAATTCGGAGTGACAGACACTGGAACAGGAAGCTTTAGAAATAATAGGGAATTTAATTTATACATTTCAAAGCCGATATAGAAGAAAGTGAAGTCAAAAGAGATCATACAATTCAGAAATATAATCTCCTAGAATTTTTGCAGAAGACAGGGGAAGTTTATGATATAAAAGAGGTATGCTATTTCATGTCGTTTCCTAAAATCTTCTATTTTGTACTTGCAGTTTAACTTAACCTTTCATTGTCAAATCCCAAAGTGGGCCATATGGATGAGTGTCTGAAATGACTGACTAGACTGATTCCTTAAAATCATAGCAAAGGGATAGGAAAGAAACCTAAAGTGGTTATTTAATCAATTTCTTTTCCCCAAAATATGATCCATTCCCTCTAAAGTGTTTCTGGCACATATAAAATGCATAGATATGAATCATGCTGGCAAATGAGTTAAATGTGATACATAAGCAACGTATTCTGCACAGAACCTGTAGCTGATCAAAAGTGATATTACATTGCATATTTCCAATTGAGAAAATAGAGTAGGAACTCAATAAGTGTAAGAAAAAAGGCTTACAATATGCCCATTGTAAAAAGAATGGAAGAAAATTCGATAAGCAGGGTGGGGCAAACACAGAGGATAACAACATTAACAACATCCAGCACACAGATGTGATGACAAAAACGTGCACTATTATTCAGACATACCTGTAGATTGTCAAGAAAAAGGTATTCTTTGAACCGTAAAAGGAAGTGAAAGCCTAATGAAGCAGTAAAATTGGACTGGTGCGGCAAATAGAGAAGAGCATGTAAATGCAGCAGATCCAGTTAGAAAGAAGCAGAAAGGGAAAAAGAAGCAAGAAATGTTAATCCATGGAAATTTCAGCCCATCTAGACCCTAGGAAGAAACTAAACATGGAGAATGTGAAACAGCTCCAAGAAGCACTGCCTCAACTGGGATATGACAGGATAATCACACAAAAAGACTAAAATCTAATGTAAACCTTAAAAGTAATTTCCCACTGTTTTTCTTTCTGTCTCAGCTAAAGAACACTTTTTGTTGTATCTTCCCATATTTAATCCAGCAGGGCCACTGCTTTTCTCTGGTGTCACTTACTAAAAAGTGGTGGATTGGACTGAGAGGGACCACACACAACATACACACTGTTCATAGAAGAAATGGAGATTTTCTATCACATCCTCTCTGAGGAATGACTGTAAAAGTTCAATGAGAGGTTTCTTCATCATCTCCTCCATTTTTCTCCCAGGACACAGTCTTTGTGACTGAACTATGTCCTGCCTCCCAGGAAGGTACTAGACAGTGCTCACATTCAGCATAAGGAGATAATCTTTGTCTGTAATCAGATGAATGGACATAGATTGAAGTAAAACTGACAGAGGACAGCTAAAGCAGGTTCTCATTTTGACCCCTGCTTCAAAGACATTCTGAACTCTCTCAGACTTCAACCTGCATTCCAGAGGCACCTTTCACAAAGTACTATATGCCGGAATCTGCCCAGACATAAGCCAGCATGAAATTTCCTAGGTGCTAAACTGGCACAAGCGTGAAACTGGCTCATGTGGGAAACCCAAAAGAGCCAGTGGGCTTACCTAGTGCTATTTTTGAATGAAACTGTTTGAAGACTTGGGACACCAAACACTCTAGCATCTCTGCTCTGACATGAAAATACTGGTCCCTGAAATGAATTGCCTGCACTGGACAATTATCTTCATGTATTTTATAAATATGATTCTATGATTCTAATACATATACATTAAATACATACTTGGTAGGCTGGGATACCAGGGCATCCTTGTGTAGTCTGTAACATGGGTAAACATTAAATGTACCAGGTTCCATTGAAACCCCTTCCACAGCTGAAAACTCCTTTTCAACCAAACCAAACATTTCCATCATTTTAAATCCTGGAAGGTACCAAAATATACATTCTATTAATTTAAATTAATGCTGCATTACAGGAAATAAAAAAAGATGAAAAATCTAGTTGGGTCAAAGAGTTTCATTCACCATCTGTTTAACAGCTGTTTGCAAAAAGGGAAACTCATTGCCTAGTATTGTGAAAATCAGGTAATGAAAATGATTCCATAAATCAGGAACAAAAATGAACACAAAAATACTGTACCTGCAAAATTGTTGCCATCTTTAACTACCAATGGGCAGGCTGGAAAAGAAGGAAAGATATATTTAAGGATAGAAGAGATGTCCAACTGTGTCAGAGCAATGATCCACTCAGCCCTGTACTCTATCCCCAACAGCAGATGCTGTTCAGGAAGGGCATGCAAACCTGGCCACTTCCTACTCCATTCAAGTTGATGCTCTTCAGGATCCACAAGGGTTGTAGCAAAGATATTAAAGGATACATCCCTGTGTGTCCCATATTATATTCTTTTACGGATCTGTTGTCCATGAGTTTGTCTAATCCTTCTATGAACCTGCCTTCACAACCTCTTGTGACAACAAATTCATTGCCTGCTGCACAAAAAAAAGTTACTTTTATACTGGGTTTTAGCCTAGTTCTGTACTTATGACCTTTTCCAACCTAACTCCATCTCAAGTTCGGTTACTTTAGCTGTCATTGTCTGCTTTCATGAGTAACAGAGACCAGAATTCCACACAGTCCTTAAGATATGTGCACACATTTTAAATAGCTGTAAATCTGGTTTATATTTTCCTTATGACCAGGAAGAAAGCACACTAATCTCTTCCCAGAAAGATGCCCTGGGAAATCAATAAACCTAGAGACAGGGTGTCAAATATGGCACCCCAGGATACTCATATTCAGAGATTACTTTTGGAATAGAAGAACAAGTAATCAATAAACGCTACTGATGAGTATTCTCAATGTTCAGCATTCTCTCTACTATTTAAAGTAGAGTTTATGGTCAAAACCAAAGAATTAATGAGACACAAGCAACATATTTGTGTTCCCCAGCTTTGGTAACTCGCAGTCTCATGATAGCTCACAGTCCTATGCACAAGGACTCCTTACAATCTCAAATGAATTACATAAGCTACACACTGCCTACTTCCTGGCTGATATATAAAGAAACATGTTGAGGGCAAACACCTAAAAACATGTGAATTATTGACCTCTAACCACCAGGTGTTGTTCCAGAATCTTTCCCTTCATTTTCATAAAAAGTCTTTCCTAAGTGTGGTGTTTTCACAGATTTCAAAGAGTTTGGATATGGTTTATGCTTTTCCTTAGGCTACAACTCTTCTACTTTCTCTGATAATACAAACATTATTAGCTCTCCATTAATAAATTAACCATGTGATTTGAGTAATAATGAATGTAGCCAACTGTATTCTTACAGATGGTTGAAGTAGCCTAGAAAATAAAATATAATTAACTTTTTATTACTAAATTCTGAACCATTACAGTGTTTCATATGTAAAATAAGTTTTTTACAACCAATGGCTGTATTCCTGATTTGTAGCAAACAACCATTAATTGTTTCGCAGTCCAAAAGCCTTCATTTCCTTAATCTTTTATGGAAATAACAGTAGAGTTATATCATCTGCAGTAAATAATGTTAAAAGGATCGAAAATACCTTTTAATAGAAAATTAATAGCTACAAACAGCCCAATAATTGGCACTTATTTTAGAAGCAAGTATAAATCAAAATGGCTAACTTGCTGATGCAGTTTCACAAACAAAAGTGATCAGCTCATCTTCAATCTTTGTAAAGGCATCAAAGTCATCCACAAAGAAGACATGTCTTTCACTGGGCTTACTGCCAATATTAACTAACTCTGAATAGTCAGCATCAGCTATTCCAATAGCAAAAAAGGTGAAACCTGTAAAACAAAAAAGAACACTCTTGTGAGTCATTCATTTATAGAGTGGAAATACAATATGAACACAACTGTTTTTGCACTGGCTCCTTTCCTGATTAAATAGAAGGCGGAAATATTATTATTATAAATTCATGCATCTATTTAATCTAAAATAAATGTAATACATTCTCTGTGAGATATTTCTTTTGGCTATTTATGCTTAATGAGTTAATAAGTTAAAGCTTAAGTGTTTTCTTGAAGACATATGATTATTCAGTAGTTTAAAGTTTTAGCATATGTTCAAATGTTTTTCTAATTTAATGCTATACTGTATTGCACACAAAAATATCCATGTATCAAGTATATCATAAATACAAAACACAGAAATTAATTTCATATAGGTCTTTTACAGATTTTGTTCAGTGGCAGATATTAATCAGAGTTTTCAAGCCACTGCTGCCTCATGAGTGAACAGCTCAATACATGCATTCTCATTTCATCAGTGACTTAACTGCACTGGTTGAATCTGTTCTATATATTCTACATTAATATATTTAGAAATTTGACCCTGACTTCAAAGATTTCAGTGAAATGGACATTGTATCCTGTATGTTTGAGGAGCAGCAAACTAGCTAAAAGTTTTTCAACGCTTTCCTTTCCATAAAAGAGAAAGAAAAAAACTGTCTACATGAGGCTGAATATTGTTAATGGACATTGTGTTTTTGCATGGCTCACTCCCAAATTTACTCCAGTCAAGCAATACTGTCTTGAAGTTTGAATGAGGCCCAGGGGCATTCATCACCTTCTGCAGAGCTTTTAGCTTAACAAAACTTAGACTTGTATATTTATAAGAATATTGTCATGTTTCATCCAAGATCGGCACCTCTTCATGCCAGTCTCTATCATAGATGTGAGTCAGTACCTGCTCCAACTTATCAGCAGTCTAAACATACAGCATGCACAAAAGGAAATGGGAGAGAGGAAGTAATTTGTTCAAGATGGCACATCCCAGTCAGCAACTGAACTCCTCTCAAGCTCATTGCCAGTCCAATAGTTAAATAAGCATCTGCAAGACTCACCTGACTGTTGAACACTTTTTTTTCAGCTCAGACATAATCTCCAATTTATTCACAAACACAGAGTTTTCTTGATTGCTACTTAAAACAAGTTATGCATGCTTTACTATATTGTGATGTGATTTTACTTAATGAAGGCACTGCACTCAGCATCTAGTGGTAATACAAGCGGGCAGCCAAGATCAACGATTGAACGGGGTTTCAGGAATCACTAATATACACTGGTAACTTCATAGCTGTTAAAATCTGAAGGCAAATAAAAGAGCACAAATCTAATTTCTTGTTAGATCTCCTCACGTTAAAAGAATGACAGCTTTCTCTCTTCCATCCTTTAATTTTTTTCCATGTGGCTTTTGGATTTTGATACAAGCCTCAGTATGAGACCTTTCTACAACAACTAACCCAGTTCTTATGCTTAGACTCACAACACTGTGAGTCTGCTTAAAGCTCTAAAACTGGTGCTTTAAAAAAAATTCCTAAAGGTAATTAGTGAAACATGAGAGCAGATCAGAATCAGTAAAAGAACATATGAAAGAATTTTCAAAGGATCTCTTGTACAGAGAATAAAATAGTTCAGTTTACTGGTAACCACAAGGCTACGCTTCAAAGATGTTGGTCCAAATTCGCAGGATCATGTCCCCTAAATTATTCATCATGGGAACAGTTCCACTGACTACTACGTAATTTTAACACTGCTGCCAAAATGAAAAATAATAGCATTAATCACACACACACAAATCCAGAATCTAACCATATCCTAGTGAGATTCTGAGTTTCTCTCTGTCTGTTTTCTTAAAAATTGGAAATTTTAAAGGAACAAAAGTTACCCTTATCTAATGCCCACATTTATGAAGCTAAAATTAATGAGAAAAAGGAAAAAGTGAATAGTTCTTAAAACCACGCATTTTACCATCTAGTTGCATTTCTCTGGAGACTTTGTTCACATCATCCTGTGATCGCCCATCAGTAATAACAACCAAAACCTTTGGAATGCCCCTTCTCATGCCCGCCTCTCCAGTAAACAAGACTTCTCTTGCATGTTTAATGGCTTTTCCTGAAACAGAAAAAATTGACAACATACTTTCACTGTGATATAAACCCAATTTCTACTGGCTTCTCATATCATATGGTAGGCATCAATAAAAAGAGATATTTGTTGGGTCCCAGGTAGTCTGTAAATTGGTGCATTCTGTAATTATTAAAATACAGATTTAGAATAGTTTAATTTTGAGCTTAACCTTTGAAAATCTAATTCTTTCAGGCCTCTATTTCTCAATCCAGAAGGTGAAGATCAAGAACCTGACATGTGGGTGTGCTGGTTTTGGTTGGGATAGAGTTAATTTTCTTCCTATTAGCTGATACAGTGCTGTGTTTTGGATTTAGTGTGAGAACAATGTTGATAGGACACTGATGTTTTATTTGTTGCTAAGTAGAGCTTAGCCTGGTCAAGAACTTCTCAGTCTCTCATGCTCTGCCAGTGAGGAGGGGCATAAGAAGCTGTGAGGGAGCAGAGACAGGACAGCTGACCTGAACTAGCCAAAGGGGAATTCCATACCACAGCGCATCATTCCCAGTATATAAACTGGGGTGAGTTACCCAGAAGGGACCAATTGCTGCTTGCAGTCAGGCTGGGTATCGGTCAGTGAATGGTGAGCAATTGTATTGTGCAGCACTTGCTTTTCTTGGGGTTTATTCCTCTCACTCTTCTTGTTAATTGCCTTTTTATTACTATCACTATTATTATTACTATCACTACTATTATTATACTTTTACTTTATTGCAATTATCAAACTGTTCTTATCTCAGACCAGAGGTTTTACCTTTTTCTGATTCTCCTCCTCATAGCACCGAGGTGGGAGGAGTGAGTGTGTGGCTGTGTGGTACTTAGTTGCACGCTGGGGTTAAACCATGACAGTGCGAAAGGGTATTCTGTGCAGGTTAAAGATACAAAATCTTCCCCTTCTGGATTGTAAGGCACAGTCCACATACAACTGAAAGTGCCATTGTAGCATTTTCTCAAGTAAAGAGTTTCCAACTACAACAGATTTTAACCCTTTCAGCACTCATCTTTAATTTCTTCACATCAGAGAGCTATCTTAAGGGATTAATTACAATGCAGCTACACTCAGTTAACAGACATCTTCCCCCAGCCCAGTCTTCAGCATACCACTGAGTCGAAACTGTCCTGGGTTATAACCAAACAGACCTTTGACTTTGGCCACTTCTTTACATGCTCTGCAAGCTCCATTCCACTTTTCCATTTGCCAAGCTGATTTCATACTACTCCCCATTCCACCTTCCACAACCCACAAAGTCATTTTCTTCTGCCTACCTGCCTCTCTCCCTTCCTCCCTGACCCTTGACAGCCCTGTTGGTCAGAGGGTGAATACCCAGCAGTAGAGGGTGAAGGGTGTAAACTGCAGATGACAAAGATTTTTTTGAAGCCCAACCAATCACCTCTGGTATGAAGATACCATGCTCTCACTAGTTTTGTACTGATATATTAAACCACCTAGCAAATGGGAAATAAATATTGCACAAAGAAAATCTGCATCATAATCATGACCTTTCTTACCTGTTTTTGTATTTCCTCCTTTGTAGGATATTCGCTGAATAGCTTCAAGAAGAGTCTCTTTTGTTTTGTATGCATTCAATTTAAATTCTGTCCTGGGATCATCACTGAACTGAATTATTGCCACCTGTGCACAAAGATGTGTTCATTACTAAAGCTTCACCCAGTGTACAAGCAAAAAGTGAATTGGGACAGTTAAAACAAGGATTTCTCTTGTAACTTTGCTTCATCCTTAAACTGAAGCCAGAAATTTTTTTTCTCTTTAAGAAGCTTTCACTAAATAAAGTTTATTTTTACTCTCTGCAGCCTTGGCAACCATGTAACACTTTCTGGTTTCCTTTTGCAGCAAACAGGATGAAAAGAGTAATACCCACTTTGGCAAAAGCACTCTCAAACCAAGCCCAAAAGCAAAATCCTAGTTACAGCTGCTCATACACAGTTTACAGTTACTCATACACAGAACTTCAGGCACTTTATTCATTCTCCATGAATTAATAGCTGCACATAAGTAACGTAAGTTAAGGATCAATACTGAAGCAAGCAGCAGAAAGCTGCAGGAATATATTCTGAAATATTGCCTCTCCCAAATACGATGCTACATGAGTCCAGACCTTGTATTTCAATATTTTACACTAAGCTCCTACAACTCACAAAACATATATTGAACTTGACATTCTGTAAGTAGTGTGCCTGCTTTAAAAACAGCTATTCATGTGCTTAAGCTTAAGCTTTTCCATAAGTTTCTAAAGCACCATAGACAATATTGTGGGGAAACAGCTGTATAGCAAAAAAGAGTGAAAAGGCATCTCTCTACACAAATACATAAATATAACAATCATTGTAAATACTATATTTTACTTAAAGCACTGTAGATTTTGTAAAGCGTGGGATTTTAAATAAACGGACCTTTAATTTTCCTTATCAATGCCATTTTTAGCTTATTTAGAAATAAACATCACAGTGAGACAGAAATGATACCCAGCTTTCATCCTAGCAAAATTAATATAATGAATTTCAGCATATGATCTGTATAAAAGATGATCTTGAAAAAAAAAAAGTTTATATTTTCAAAAGAACCGTGAAATGATGTCAATCACTTTTTTATTCATTTCACTTCTGATGCTAGTCTAAAACACCCTGTCAAGTCCATGCACCTTCCATCTCTCTATATGTTGATTACCTGCGTTCCATCAGGACCGATCTTATCCAAAGCTCCAACAGTGCTATAGAGAAAGCTAATTATTTTATTGAAATTGTCATCTCCAATACTCCATGACCCATCCACCAGGAACGCTAGGTCAGCTTTGGCTGCTTTGCACACTGAGAAAGAAAAACAAGTATTTTGGAATTAGAGCAATGCCTCAGATCCTCAGGAAATCTCATAAATTGCTTAAGAAAATGCAACTGTCGTGAAAAGCCCTTGTTTAATGTTCATAATGCTTTAGCAAACAGACCTGCTGGCATTGACTACAGTGCAGGTGTAGAACCAGCTGAGCTCTGCAAGGGGTGAATGGTCTGCACTGACAGATCCTGTCACAGAACATAGTCCAAGGCCATAACAGTTCTTTAAAATCTGGCTAACGATTTTTATTTTTAGTTATGTTGTTAAGTAAAGTCACATATGAACTTCCGCAATCCCAGACTCCCAGCATGACGTAGTAAGCTAGATGAGAGAATCTCAACTGTGGAAGTTCCCAATGGGAAACTAGTCTATTCCGAAAGTTACCCTAAGCTCTGTAGTGCCTAATGCTCACCACTTTAACTATACTATCTAGCAACCACACAGGTTTCCCCCATCCCATCTTATTCCAGCATTTTCTTACTCAAAATGGCCTGCAGAGCTGTACATCTCATGTGTTGCTCAGTCCTTCATGGGAACTGGGAACCCTGAACATGATACAAAATCCAGGTCTACCGCTTGGGGTCAGGAATAAACAGTCTCAAAGCAAAGTTATGTCTTTCAACATATTTCATCATGAATAAAAATGTTCACCTAAATCCAGAGAATGGGACAGGAAGGTTGGTACCAGTATTTCTCGTTTTCAGTTGCATACTCCTTGGATTAAAAAAAACCCACAAATAAATCTACTGCTCACACACAAGGTCTTTTTTTCTGCATTTATGGGTTAAATTCTCAATTAATATAAGTCAGTTTGGTCCACTGACTTCAAGCTGATGGATTTGACCCTCAGTCTCCAATAATGCTCCTCACATGGAAATATTTATGAGACTCTGTACAAAACACTACATGTTCAAATGATAAACAGAAAGAAGGGACTGAACATGGCCAACATTTTTCTCATTATCTAAAGCAGGCATATTTTAAAAATCAAGTTTAACTACCCTAGGATGTCTGCCTCAGTTGCAGAATATGTATGGTTTTGGAATTTTGGAAAAAGAAAATCCCACACTTATTAAACCTTCATTCTGCAAATTTCAACAACACAATAATGACGTCAGATTTTTGGCCTATAAAATTTAAGCCAGCTGCTTTAACAGTGTCACTGTAGCAAATGCATTTTGAAATCTGATCCCCACAGCTCTAAAACAGTGTCAGAAGCAGAAAAATGCTGCAACAACACCTTAAAATTATTATAGACACACACATGTAGCACTCACCCTCTTTTGCAGGAGGGATTGTAGGTGGCGGAGGTGGTGTTGAAGGTGTTGTTGGTGGTTGAGTTGGAAATGGTACTGGAGAATAAAAGGAAGGAATATTAAAAATGCTTAAAAGCCCAGTGTATTGTATCTATATTAAACACAGCATTTTCTACTCCACATTTAAAATTCATTATCTCTAATCCGCTAGGTATGAAGTTGGAGAGAAATGTAGGTGAGCATGTGAATGTAATGTTCTCCTCTACTGACCACTTGAAAAAGGATTGTACTATTACAGAGCAATTAATGGCTGCATTTAGTGTCAATGACACCATGATACAACTGAAGTACTACTGGAACTGCCCTTTTGGGGGACTTCTCCAGTGTAGTAGACCAAGCAGCAGCTCTGTTATTGACCTAGTATCCATAACTCATTTTGTAAAAGATCAGAGATTAGCGCAAACAGGATTCATTATAAGCCTCATTTCCACATGAGTTAATTCCCACTGCAACTGATGTGGGTTTTCCCATTGGCTTCAACAAGAGAAAGGGCCAATGCTCTGAAAGATCTACAAAAAACTAATGCCCAGGACCTCCATGGCCACAGACAGACCAGGACCAGACCCATTTAGAAAGGGTCACAACTGTTGTAAAGTGACTTGAAAGGCTGCTCTCTAAGCACCAGAGAGGTACAGGTCACCCTGAAGAGTGTTTTCTTACGAATAATTTGTCTGCATCACAAACCATCTTTCTCAAATGGACATATAGGTCAAGGTGTGTTCATCTTCATGTCTCCCAACTCCCTGAACTGCAGAGAAAACAAAACAGATTCCTCTAAAGAACAGAGGCTTGGCTTGTTCCTCACTGAGAATGAGCCCTGGACAACTGAGAAGTGGAGCCATCCACTTGTGCAAATTTTTCCTATGTGAAACCATGTGTGGAAGGATTCACTTGAAGAGGAAAATTACATACATTATCTACCTTGAGAGACAGGTAACAGTATTCTGGAATATAGTAATATAATATGAGAAGAAGGGTATCACTGAGATTGAAAACAAGCTTGAAGAAAGAAAGAAAGATCATGTAAAATATTCACTCTGTTCATCCTGTATTTTGTTTTGAAGTGTTTTGAATTCAAGAGAGCAGAATCTTGCCTTCAAAAACAGCTGTGAGGGGGGTTTTGCCTGTCTGGTGTTACTGAGAATAATAATAAAAAGGCTGGTTTGTTTGTTTGCTTTAAAATATGTAAGTAGATTGGGTATCAAGGTCTCATCTAACTGTAAATTACTCAGACACTGGTGAGATTTTAAATAACAAGAGCTGCAGGATACAAAACTTTCTCTCTGCTTCATTTTCTGGGTTCACTTTTTTTCCCAAAGTCACAGATTTTCAGAGTATCCCCTAGTGGGACTTTTTAATGAAGAAAGCTAATCTATCCTCCCTGTTTCATTCTCATTAAGCCAAATACAGTTGATGGATGTGACTTCACAAGTAACACACAGCAGTGGTGTAAGAATCCTGAACCTCTGTGGAGGAGTCACAATGTAGTTGAAAAATTTAAAATTCAGCTAAAGGAAACTGCATAGGAATAGCACATCTGTGGGCAAAACGCAAAACACTAGAAGCAATCAAGCATTACTGCTGCTGGCTGAACTCTGATCTATTTTACTCACATGTTGTCTCCATGATGCTTACAGCAGGGCCCTCTATCTCCTGAAGCTGTGTATGAACACTGATTTTATATTCAGTTCCAGGCATCAGCTCAAAGAAGCAATGTCTAGGGGTCCCTCCACCAAGATTTACTTCTCGCTTTTTTCCATCTGGAATTATAAAAAAACCCAAAACATTAAAACATGTCTTTACTGCTTTATTGAAGAATGTAATTTAAATCTTAAATAAGGGGTACATGACAGCAGATGAAGGGCAAGTGGTTGACATATTAACAAACTACATGCTGCCTTATTTCTGGAAATCACCTCTATGCAGAGGTCTCTGTAACATTTCATCTTTTATATTAAGTAGGAGCTGAGGAATGTGTTAGACATCTGCAGGAAAAAGACAAATTTCACCCCTTGTGCTGAGGTTAATAAAAATCACTAACATTGTCATCAATGGGCTTTGGATCTGGTCCTAAATTATCAGAGTCTAATGAGGAACTGTTGCATTATGTAATTCTATAGCATCTTTTGTCTATGTCTTTGGTTCTCAGAGTCTGTAATATGCTAAGTAATTGCAAGAGAGACTGAACTAGGTATTGTATTCCATCTTCCACTAGTAACCACTTAACAAGTCAGTTATGGATTAGTATTTACAGGGTTCCAAAATTAATTCTTCTAAACTCTGAATTAGAAAACATATTGACGATGGAAAAAGCCTGGATATTGGAAATAACATATGGCATAATTTAGTAATTGTAAGAAAACCTTCAGCACAATTCATGATCTGTAGCAAAGAAGTGAAATGCAAGCAACTGATCTCACGTTTTACAGAATATATACAAAAAATGTCATTCAGTGCCAAGGAAAAAAACATCTGATGATTATCAGGAAGTGTTACATGAGTATAAAAATAATTGATCACTTCCTGAACAAGACACACACCCAATCTGACAATTTAGTTTCTTTATGATAGATGCTACTAAGAAGCAATTGTTCACACTTTAGCTTGTTCTGCTCACATTTAGGCTCTTTTGGCTCACTTTCGGCAGTTCTATATGATGAAAGCAGAACGTTGGCTAGCTCCCAGATGAGAAGGAAATCTGTGCTTTCTTGTGCCAGCCAAGATCTCTGTTTTCTGAACAGTCTGTCTGTATTCCAGGCTTTCAAATAAAAGTTATCACCACCCATTTTCCATTCCACAGAAAGGTCATTATTTTTTTGCAGCCAAATTTGTATCATTTCTTATGATACCTTTGATAGATCCTATTGAATATTATTAACTGCACTTCTCTCAAGTTATCCAAGCTTTTAATTTGTCACCATTCAAAAAATCACTGATGTCTACTGGGAATAAGAGAGTTAGTCTGCACAAATACTGACTTCTCCATAACCTCTTCTGGCTACACCTGAGAACCAGTGAGACAGAAGAGGCTGTAATTCACCTTCTGTACAGTAAGCACTAAAAGCACCAAGACACCATGTGTTGCCACACAAAAATATCATGCTTATCTAGATGAGTAACATCACTACAAGCTATAATTAACAATCAACAGAATGAGAACAGACAAAACTGGATGTTCTTCTGACTCTGTGAGCATGCTCTGGAGTCAATCAAACTTTTCTTACCCTTCTACCCTCCTCTCATGTCCATCTTAATCCTACAGAGATAACACCAAGGGTTTCTTTATGATCCTTTTTACATCCTTTATGCATCTTCTGTCCCTCACACCAGTGAAAAACTCAGGTAATATCACCTGCCTTCTACTGATGGATAAAAGTCAGTACCTTGCCCTATAAAAAGGGCAAGTTATCAACATCTGTTTGATAGAAAAGAACAAGAATGCTACTTCTACGCCTGAAACTTTCAGTGTGTACACAACTCTCTTCTGTCCATCATTTCCAGTATTTAAGGAGACAGCCTACAGGTCCAACTGCATAAAATCTCTTAACTTATGCAATTTAATCCTCTGGGTTAGGCTGTAGCTGCACATTGAATTACTTAGTGACTTACCCACAAGTGATTCTATAACTACCCTGTATGCAGTAGCATGTCTGTGAAGCTGCCACTGAGCACAGAGGCTAGTCATGCGGACTTGATAGGAATCCAAATTTGTCACACCCAGGTCCACTGAAAATTAAATACCAAAAGATCAGATTTACTCTTCTAAGAAGTCATACAAGAAAAAAATTACAAAAGAGTTACAGTTAAACACCTGAGCCAATTCATTTTTAACAAATAATTTCAAAAGCTGCTTAAAAAAATTATGTTAGGAAAATGCAAAATAAGAAGGGGGAAGAAAAAAAGGTGAATCTTTAGAGCAGAAATTTGGAACTTTGATTAAGACTAAATAATGAACACTGCTAAACAGTTGCAACAAATAAGCATAAAAGTATCACTATAACAGCAATATTTCTGTCAAAATCTAATTTAAAATTGAGCTTTAGATATATGCCTAGTTTATATAAGAATTTGCTTGGTTTAGATATAGCTTAATTTATATAAAATTAAGCTTCATAGATATAGGAAGCTTAAATCATTACATGTATCTTTGGAGCTAAAAAAAAAGGAAGACTAAGTAGACTTTCCATTAAGGAGATTTATATCTACTACTAGGCAAATAAATAATAGGCTGATAAATAATAATGTCTGCTTTATGACTCCTGTCTTGCTAAAGTCTAGCAGATTATTTTTAAGCCTAATATAGTCTGATAAAAAGAGAGACTTTCAGAAAAACAATTTGCACACAACTGAGAAAGTCTTCAATGTGAAAATTTATTCAGAGAGCTGCACAAAGCTACAGTTATAGCGAAAAACAGCCTCTAGAGATCTGAACAGCATGAAATCATTCTTACAGGTTTTGGCTACGCCTGTTAGGGCATCACTGAAGCCTGTTGAGTATGAAGCAAATACTTTAACATTGTACTCCGTTCCACTGAAGAGATTTAGAATGAGAATGGTATTGATATCATCCCCTACAAAGGTCTCCAACGCAGGACCAGGAACTGCAAAAAATGGAATAAATTCGAAAAACATTTGCTCATCCATTGTGTTAGTAGGTAGTGACATCTCAAGACATTCTAAATTACAAGTGCTCCTAAAGTTACTGGTATGTTTCTGCCTTGTTCTTTTTGGGGATTTTTTTCAACCATACAGAAAAACAAAGACATTCTGCTCAGTCCTTGCATGGATAGAAGCCACAACACACTTGAGAAATTCACCAGTGGGAATCATTAAGGCAGAGTTAGACTCTGGCATCTGTGAAGACCCTTTTGTTCTGCTTCAGTGACTTACTACTGCCCTAAATAAGCAGCCAAAGATCTCCTCAGCTTGACAGTATGCCAGGATCAACGGGGGGCGGACAGCAGATGCCAGCCAGCAATACAGTCCCTAAGGGGTTCTTATACAACAGCATCATTTAACACTGAGCAAAAATTATAATGAAAATAGAAAAGAATAAAACTTTCCCAAATCAGAACTGCAAACAGCTCCTTTGTTGCCTCTCTTGGTTGTTGTAGACGCACTTTAGAGAACAGGCAACAGTATTGTCTTTGGACAGTGTTTTAGACCCTTAATGGTCACACATTTGTGTTTCTCTCTCAATAGAGAACCATGTTTTTCTAAAGAAATTTGAAGGAGCTTGGGTGCCTTGTCTAACTGCAATGTGCAGGTGGGCAAAGGATGCAGACAAAATGGGCAATGAATAAAACAAAGTGTTTGGGAGGTGTAGAATAGGAAACTAAAACTTTCTACTGTGAAAGAAAGGAAGAAGAATAGAACACAGGAGAGAGAAGCAGGAGAAGAGCAAATATTAGTTTCTGAAGTAAACAAAAAGAGTCATGGTAAAATGTCATAAGAGCACAGACTGAAAGGGGGTTGATCATCCTTAAGATGGAGAATCTAAGCGGGAATCTTAGTGCTGCCTACTCCCACCCAATGGGAGGGGGCAGAGAATACAGTGTCTTCTGAGGTAGACAGGAAGATAGTAAGACAAAAGAGACAAAATTTGCAATGTGGGAAATTTTGATTAGATATTAGGAAATACAATTGCACAGTGAGGGTAGTCAAAAACTGGAACAGATGCTTAGAGTGGTTTTGAAATTTCCATCCTTGGAGAGATTACAAATTCAACTGGACAAAATCCAGTGAAACCTGTTCCAATCAGGCCCTATTTTGATCAGGGTGTTGGACCAGATGATCTCCAGAAATCTCTTCCAACCTGCATCATTCTGTGACTATGAAACTTTCCTATTCAAAACCAGAGACACCTAACCCAATAGCACTTTTGAGGTGCTGTAACTGCAACTGCTACATATAAGTGCAAAATTCAGCAAAAGTTGATGTCAAGATGTTGTTCAGTCAAAAACAAATGACAAAAAAGATCAGTTTAAAAACTCACTGTTGATAGGTTTGTAGACAATTCTGTAACCCATTGTTGGTGATGGCGGGGCATCCCAACTGATACGTAATCTGTTGTACCATTCATCTGAGACACGTAGATTTCTAGGAGCAGACAGAGGTACTAAAAAGAAACCAAACCGAGCTTTTACAAGACTATCTCAAATAAGCACATGCATAAAACTCAAGATATGCACATGAAAATAAGTGTGATATCCAGTACTCTCAGATTTACAGGTAAAATTGCCAGGATGAGAGGTTTTAATCAAATTCATCCTTGGCATTACGTCAGTGGATTAAGTTCAAGTATACCAAGTTATATCAAGGATTAATTATGAACTTTATTCAACAAACAATGAACTTTAAAATTAATTCCCAGCTTTGTCCCTGCATTTTTTTAAAGTAAAATAGTTCAGAGATAATTATCATTTATTTATACAGTTTCTTTCAGTCCAAGCATGCTAAATTTTTTAATATATAAATCATGTTCTTGTGAACACTTGATGCTTTCAAACAGAATGAAAGGAATGATTTGCAAGTGATTTAAGTGTCTGCACAAATAGCACTTCAATTTAGGCAGAAATTATGTAAATTAAGAGAATAATTCAATAAAATTATACTATCATGACTAACAGTACAACAATGAGATGATTTTTTACTAATATGCTGCAGAGAGGAAACTTAAGCTACAGCTGAGTAACCTTTTGGTACTTGGTAAGAACTCTAGAGATGATGCAATCACTTTTGTAAACAGTTCGACTGCATTTCTAATGACCTTTAGGAAGTAATGATCTCAAACAAAAGAAAATGCAACAGTACAATGGCTGGTTTGATACAATCCCAGCAGGCATTGTTTACTTTATTTTCTGCATTAGTTGGCTTGTCCTTGTTGGGCTATCTATCAAGGACTTACCAGCTTTATTACTCAGTAAGTTTCTGCAAACTCCCAGTATTTGGATATAGAATACAATTTCTCAACTAGAAGCAGCCCATTGTCTATAAATGAATGAACCGAGATGAATCTAGATCTCAAGTCATAGGAGTTATGCAATATAAGCCCATATTTATACTAAAATATATTAGTAAAGCCAAAAGAGTAAGCCTTTTACATGCATATCCTGGCCAAAGACAAGAAGAAAATTTGCACTCACGGGTTTTGCCAGGAGCTGAGACACTGACACCTTCCCCATCAGAATAGATGGGAGTGATGGTAACTTTGTATTCTGTATCAGACAGCAGAGGCTGAAGCAGAAGAGTGTTTTGTCTCCCAGGTACCATTACCTGGATAGTCAGAAAACCAGAAACAATCAAGCTTAATAACTAGAGCTAAAATCTTTTCGTATCTTACACGATCTCTGACACCACCTTTCACTAGTATTGCTGCATAGCTTGCATTTTTAAATATTTCTGCTGCTCTATGGTAAAATAAAATCATTAAATTATCACCCTTTTAACACATCTACTATCTATACCTGAGTAAAAATAAAAAAGGAGAATGTGCCTATGGGATAACACAGTTTTATATTAAACCTATGAGCCACTACAGCTCCATAAACCACTGGTACTATATGGATCATTAGTACTTGAACAGTTTTACTGTACAGACAAAATAAATCCTCTTACTGTATTTGTTCTTGACATCAATATGATTGTCCAAAGCTATGCCCATTAATAAAGGTTGATTGCTATGTCCTTTGGGGACAGAAAATACTCCTTTCCTGGGAGGAAGGAAAATGAATTCAGGAGATCGGGAAGCATGCACTGAGCGAGCAGGAGTAAAATATATTTGTCCCATCCTCATCTAGTCTGGGGACAAGGAAATTAAGATAGCTACTCAGGAGAGGAAGCTATTCAGGAAGGATGCCAAACTGCCATGAAACATGGAAGATCTGCAGCAGAATCCAACCAGGCAACCGAGTGGAAGTAGAGAAGCTGTAGAAATCCCTCCAACCAGTTTTAGGTGTGCTAGTGCAAAAGTTTCAACCACTGGATTAAGCACTGCTTCATTTAATACAGTACAAGGTTTCCCTATAAGCAGCTATTTCTGAAACTCTTCAATAGATGACTGTATATTAGCCGGAGACCTAAAAGTTAGTATCACAACAGTGGTTGTAGAGGAACCAATAAAGCCTTGCAATCTTCTACTTTATCAGCAAACTTTCAGTGTCAGAGAGCTCCCAAAGCCTGAAGGGGAGCTACATAGCACATGGAGTGTACATGGTGAAAAAAAGAAATCAATCCTATGTTCCCTGCAATAAATCTATGCTGTGAAGTGACATTGTTGGAAGCAACAGCCGCAAGGTCCAACCTCATATTTTGGACACTCTCTGGCTCATATCCATTGTGTGAATCTATCACCTGAGCCAGCCACCACACATATTTGGCAAGAATTTGAGAAGCCTATAAGCCTTAAACTCAACAGGAAATCACAGAAACTGAGCCTAGAAGTATTTTGCTATTTCAAAGAAGACTGATGCATGTGATGGTGGCAGAGCAAAATTTTCTGAAGCATATACTCAGACAAGAAAGCTCTCACCAGTTTTAACACCCCAGGATACATTCAGGCTGCTTCTAATTTTGGCAAGTACTACACAGCAGGAAATTAATCTAGTACACCCAGGTGTTAAGACTTGTCAAAGAAGTACTTCATTCATTGATCAAAACTGGACAAAACCATGTAAATACATGTGCATGAAAGATTCCCATGCTGAACTCTTCCATACATAAAACACATTAGCCAACTTTCTGAAAAAATAACAGTCAAATTTTTGTTTTATCAGGAGATGGGATGAAAGCATTGAGCACTCTCTCTTTTCCACATGTGCAGAGATCTTCTACTGAACAAAATAGCTTTCAGCAGCGAGAAATGTTCTTGGCTTTAAGGAAGAAAAAAATGTGATCCTTCCAGTATGTACAGCACACCCAAGAACATACATGCAATTCAGGGCTTGAGCCTTCTGTAGTGAAAAGTATTCTATTACATTTTCTAGTCCCTGATTTCCAGCCAATTGCATCAAGGATTAAAAAGCTTATTAATATTTCTATGGAAAGGGAGGAGTAACTGAAATTTATATCACTGAAATCAGAGCCAAAAAACTTAAGCATCCACCACAGAATTGTCACGCTATAGTATATTTAAGCCCAAAATTCCACAAAACTTTTGGGTTCTGGTTAAGAAATGTACTTAACCATATGAACACTCCCTTAAAAATTGAACATCTGTGTTATTTTATTGACATCTGTATTGCACCTCTCAGGTGCTTGGAGCCACACGATAAAATACATTCCTTCTGTTTAAAATGTGCTTAATTTTAAGGATAATCTTACATCATTCCTTATTCAGTAAAGTATTTATGCATGTGATTAATTTAAAAGATGAAACACATGGTTAACCTGTTTGCTGATTTGTGACCAAAGATAATAAGACTTGAGAGTGTAATTAAAAATTAAATAATTTGCAGAATTAAAGCCAATATATCTACCCAATCTTACAATTTTATAATTTTCTTTATTGAGCTTTTGAGCCAACTCTAATATCGTTCTGGTAGTCAAAATTTGAATACCTTTCCTACAGTTTTAATTTCCTTTTAAAATAATAGTCGTTGAATACTAAATCAGAAGTACATTTGTATCATTCAACTGAATTTGATTAAACTTCCCAGAGCTGAAATCTAGCATCTGAATTTTAGAAACTCTGGGTTAATGCCAGAAGAATAGTACAATTTGTGCCATTGTTCTGTGCAAGATTGCCACTGTATTATATACTATACTATCATATAGTTGAGGTAAATTCATAAAGAACGTTTTCCGGTCCAAAAGGAAACCACTACCTTGAAGGTCCATTTTCAGATTATAGTTGAAAGAGATAGTTAAAAAGTAATCTTCCACCAAGGTCTCATAAAAGATGAATGAAGCCAAAATGAAAAAAGACTGATTCCTATTTTGCTAGGAATTCAAGTAATTTTTTTCAATATTTTTTATGGATACAGTATGATAAAGAACTAAAAATGTCAGCTTCTAGGCGTCAAAAAAAATATCCCATATTTCCTATACAACTGTTCTATGAACAGAAGTCAGTCACGTGACAGACACAGAAGGAGAATAATATGGTCAGTATTTTTGCATTCTGAGCTATTTACTAAGAAAATAACCATGAACTATACAATTTCATCTCTTAAATGTATCTCCGTAGAGGTATCCCAATTTTTTAATTTAGTTTTTGTTGAAACGAAGTGCTGCAATAGAAAGATTTCCCCAGTTAAAGAAAGAAGAAGACAAAAAGGCACTTGTGTCCCAGAATTCTGAAATTATCTAAAATATTGTGAAAACTCAAAATAACAGAGCGAGGACTTCTCTTCTTACTTTCTATATGCACAAAAGAATACATGTAGCACTCTTCATTCTTTCAAATATTTTCCAAAATCTTCATCACCAAAAATTTTCTTTTTGTGAAAGACCATTTTAATTTTGATCATGACATGGTATTAGAAAAATAACATATATTCTTAGGCACTTAGATTAAAAAGTGCTGTCCTTATTGTGACATGTTCAGGTTAACAAGCAGTATGAAAAATCTGCATTTGAACTTTAATTGCGTTTCTTTAACATAAAATGAAACTTCTAGGGAAAGAGTGAAATTCCCAAAGGAAAAAAATTTGCATAAGATTGTCCTGTACAAACACATTCTCAGGATAGAAAAAGCCCTAGGAGTAAAGGATCCCAAAACAAACACAAAAACCCCAACAAAACAAACCAAAACCCACAAACACCTACACAAATTTTAAAAGTACAGGAAAAGGAGGACAGGCTGCCAGTGTTTATCTATGACTTCTTTAAACATTGTGTGACTGGGCCTTGATCTTACATTTGACTGCTGTTGCCTGCAGTGCAGCAGGTGCTGTATGATTGAAACTTCAATCTCATGGTAATACCAAACACGGACCTTTTACTAATTGCAATAGGAGTGTCATGTAAGGAAAGACCATGACTTAACAGTTATTAAACAAACTTTTCAAGCTTATGAAGCCATTCACAAAGCCCATACAGACCATTCTTACCGCTTCCTCAGCACGGTCACCTTTCGCAGTGAGGTAGGTCACTCTGAACTGCTGAACATTGTAATCTGAAATGTCCCATACCACCCTCAGACTTGAGGTTGTTTCATCATCTATAACAAGGTTTCTGATTCCTGTTCGAAAAACTAAAGCAAAAAACATTTAATTAACATTTTCTCAGCTTTATTTTTAGATGTAAAATTGCACTAATTATCATCAAGTAGATGCAAGCTCTTCTGAAGTCGTGGTGTACATGCAGATACGTGGTGGGCAAACCTATATACTTCAGTCATACTTGGGCTTAATAACATAAAAACTTTAAACAGTTGATAAAAATACAAGCTATCCTATACTGCCATTAACATATATTACTCCATCTGTCTTGTTTATACTACATGGCTTATGAAGCTTTAAAGTAACCAAAACTTCACTACAGCTAGAATGCTACAAAATAGAAACATTCCAGAATGGTTGTTCCTTACAAGTCAGTTTTCTAATTGCAGGAAAAACAAACAGGACACTCAAAACTAAACAAAATTCTGAAGAGTTTCTAAGCTCTTCAGAGAAAGAGAAGAAAGAGATGAATTTCCCAAATTACTTCCTATGTAATATCACTGCTATCATTCAGAGTCCCTACACTGTGTAATAGGTTGGCTCCTCATCCACACATGGCACATGCAGGAAGCCAGCCACATGCAGAAGGCTGGCGCAGGAGCACAATAGTGTGAACCTTTGACTGGCGATGTCCCCTGCCTGAGGTCTACACCGCTACAAGAACTGCCATAGCAGTGTGCTGACCTCATGGACCATCACGAACTGGGGTTATCAGCTCCTCGGTAATATCACAGTTCTCTGCCCCTAGACCTCGATGTGCTTGCAGGGAGCCTCAAACTCTTTGCATTCAGCATATAAACTGTTGATATTTGTTCTATTTACCTGCTGTGGTGGGCTTAGAAGTTGTGGTACTGGTAGTAGTCACTGTGGTAGGTATTGGGGTAGTCCTTGCAACTGAAAAACAATACTCAGCTCACTAACAATTCAACAAGACATGGAAGTCACAGTACTTATTTTGTGTTTCCAACTATGACAATGAAACTATGTGCTCACACCTACAGGCATCCCACACTTCAGGCATTTCAGAAATTACAAAGGAACTATTCATTTAGTTTACTTTATGCACATTTATTTACAGGATCAGCACTTAGATCTACAGATAAGATATAATTATACACTGTACAATTAAGTAAAAATGCATATAGTTTCCCAAATTCCTGGCTGAACTATGCATAATGACTTCCACTGTGACCATTTGTTAAGGGTATCAGATTAATTAAATTGAAAGCTCTTTAAGGGTGTTTTGCTTCTGTGCAAGTGAAAAACAGAAAGTAGACTCAGCAACACTGAGCATTATCATCATCATTTGGATAGGTAAGGGCCTCTGGTCTTAAGGCTCAAGATTAAGCCTGCAACTAAACTACTAGAATCAAACAATTTTTTGGAATTTACACATGAAAAATATCATTACTTAACCAAGTTACTATCCATAAAAAGAGAATGGATAGGGCAACCTACCTGAAATGCTGGCCACTGTTTTGATTATAAACTATAAAATACAGTGTACATGATTTTCAAGTTTTATGTTTTAACTTCCATGTTAATGTCACAGGATGCCTGTGTCAGCTTTTTGGACCACTATTTCAGCCTAGAGTGAATTCACCTCTAGTGAGTATAAATTACATAAATAAGAAAGGAAACGGTATACTGTAAATGCCAAACAAATTAAATACTTGTAAATAATTTTCTTTAAAACATTTAACACTCTGTTCAAAGACTAAATATTGGAATGTGAAAAAGACTAAATAATAAAAAGATGAGAGAATATCTACCCAGATCCAAAGGTTATTAATAGCACAGATCAGACAGGGAACCAAACCATCATTTTGATTTAATGCCATCTACCACATAATATTAATTAACAAAAGCAAAATATACAGTCATCAAAGCCCTGGTGCTAAACCAACACTTTCTTCAATATTATAGCTACCCAACAATGGACTGTATTTGAAATAGATGTGCATTAAATTTAAGTCATCTAAACATCTCTAAAAATTACAGTCAAGAGTTTGTCTTACATGTAGCGCCAAGAACAGCAACAGCTTCACTTTCAGTTTCATCATCGAAAACTGCGAGCAAAGAAACTTCATATTCTGTGTTGGGCAACAAACCCTCAATAACATGACTGTCTGTGTCTCCATTTATGACAACCTAAGTAACACAGCAAGATTAAAGAAAATCAGTTCTGTATGTGATTAATTTATATGAATTGACTGAAATGAAAGAAGGAAAACGGATTCTCCTTTGAAATGAATGAAATCTATACTCAGATCTGCCCAAAGAATTTATTAGTTATGTTGAAATAAAAAGTTTCACAGAGTACATCTGGGGAACAAAACCCACTGCTAAGAATATCTGAAATGTATTTATTAGTTTCGGACTAGCTTGATTATTCTAATGTGTAATTTTACACTTTCACCCACAGCTTATTAGCTGTTAAAGCTGACAATATGCATTTCATTTGAAAAATCACTAAAACTCAAAACATTCATCAATGAAAGCAAAATAGAGTAGCTTAATTTTCATTTATATTTCTACCATTCAAGTATTATGACAAATGTATTTAGCATCTCTGCAGCTTTACAAAATGCTGTTTCTATACCAGAATTATAATCCAAGTTACGGTTCCGCACATCTGAATTCAACTTCAAAGAACATTTGCTGCAGACTTGGGGATTAGGGGAGATCTGCTGACGAGAAGTTTGCTACATGGTATGATGTTTTAAATAGTGATTTTCCTTATTTCTACCTATGACAGCAGCAGAATATTCCCATGTGCAATGTTAACTATAAGCAGAAGGTTTCACTTCAGATTTTTATGTGCTTCACTTATTTTATTGGAAGGGATCAACAGATGGGCAAGAGTTGCATCTAAAGGGACTATAAAGCAGAATACAAGGAGCCTAAGCAATAATTCTGGTGAAATGGGCTGAATGAAATGGTTTTGGGAATAGTTTTTAGGTTATGCAGACAGATACTACAATAAAACAGCCTTTCTCTAGGTTAACACTGGCAAGTTTTTAAAGATGGCTACTGTATACACAGAATCAAAGTAAGACATAAAGAAATCGAACAAGTATATGTGCTGCTTAAGATCTACTACAGCTGTTATCAGAAACAGTGAATTACACTTCATTCTTTCATTTGCTACATGAGCTTTCCTGAGTTAGTCCTGGGGAAGAGGGACTCGTAAAATGATCACAGACCTTCTGAACTCAGATTAAAAGAGAAAAAAACAAAAGCAGAAAGAAATTAGTTAGGGCCATGCCTTCTACAGCTATCAAGTAATGAATTAGGCATCCCTCACTGCATGCTTTCTGGCACAGATTTTCTCAGGAAAATTTCAGAAACAAACTTGAAGGAGTCTAGCTGTATACTAAGTAGATCAAAATATACCTTCTTTTCCAATATCCCAGAGCCTCTAGTTGTGTATCAGATATTTATACATAGTTTCTATCTCTCACATAACTCCAGCACACTTTCTGAAGCATCACTTCCATCACCCTACACTCCCTGCTAATTTATCCCACAGAGAAGACCACTGAAAAAGAATGCAAAGTGCTGAACTTTGAAGTAGAGAGGACAAATAACAAAGTAAGAATAGTAACAAGCACACAAGTATAACAGCATGCATTCTGTACTGTAACCTAGAAATAAAAGGCCGCTCTTACATTTATTCTGGCTTTTTAGCACTGACACCCCACTAAACAGTCCTCACTTGTCAGCAGTGGGGGTGAAGTAAGCTTAGAGGTGTGTAATTCTTACTACCACCCCCTGACCCCACTCAGCTAATTGGCAAGTTGGGTCTTGGCAGAAAGACAGAGAGAGTGCATGTCATTTCTCTGCATGACTGATCATTTAGATGGGAAAGAAGCTTAAAGAGGCAACAGCCTGGAGGTATTGTGCTATCCTCAGCCTGACCCCATTACAGAGGTCATGCAAGGAGAACAAGAAAACAGCTTGGGTATTTTTAATATTTCAATATACTAAAACACTGGGGCCTCCAGCAGTTCTTAGTGAATATAATGAACAAAAGGAACCTTAATAGTTCAAATATTTCTTGATTATTTGTTCTCACACTCAAAGAACTCAAATATCTTAAATCTCACTTAAAGATGCACATGGCTTAAAAATGGATTCACTGACAGCTACTCACTAGGAGTTAAACAGAACAAATCAGTTCATCTACAGCAGGAGAAAATGCTAGGGGATGACCTGTGTCCACTAGCTCATCTGCCAGCTCTTTCTTTTCCCTGCTGGCTCCTGTTATTTCTTTCTTTCTTGCATGACTACTTCTTGCTAGGTGAAAGGTTAGAAAGAATGAGGCTAAGCTAAACTTACAGAAAAAAATGCCATATAACCTAAGCTACAATGACTGCTCTCTGCCCTAACAAATGACAAAAGGATGCATGAAACCTAGGGCCAGGTGGGAAGCATCATCTTCCCCACTGAGTTGTGCTCTCAGACAAACAGTTTGCAGATATGGCCTCACTTCACAGTGCTGATGTCAACAGAGCAAGATGTTTGAGGGAGACATTGGAGATTAAGGAGTACAAAAGAAGCCAAAAGAATGAGTAAATAAAAAAAGAAATGCAAAGAGGAAATGAGACAGACTATGAATGATGAAAATTTGGGAAAGGGAGAGAAAGTGTCTGTATTTTTCTACTTGGAAAAAGAAAATAAAACAGGAAAAGCTGAAGGGATGCAAAATCATTTTAACATTCAGACTGATAAAATGACATTATGGAGAAGACACACAAGAGCCTAGAGCAAAAAATACAGCATGAGGAGGAAAAGAGAAATAACAATAAAGGATAATAAAGGAACAATCTAATAAATTCACTACGTGCAAACTTTTCCCTTTGTAACATCATATAACTAAGGCTTCACAAGTGATTTTACTGTGGCCAGCACATTAGACAAACGTGGAGCTTTATGTGAGGATGTTGCTGCTCTGGTTCAGCTACTGTCATCATCTTCACAGCAAAGCAAAGAATACGAATCTCTAAAAGCTGAAGTAGCACCAAACAGCAATGTGAGTTCTATGGCAGTTGGCACATTGCAGATTAGATTGATTATTCACAAAAGATCTCTTCTTTCCTCTCTTCCTCTTCAAAAAAGCCCTGGAATACTGGTTTGATTTTCATTTAGAAATCTTTTCAGTGGGGCACATTTTTCTGTAAGTCAATTGGTCATATTTAATTGGCAAAAGTTGCAGCATAGGTGTCCTTGGAATGGAATTCTCTCTTCCATTTCACACCCTCAGAAAGTCAAGGCAACTAACCTCTTCAGATTCTCCCCCATCCAAAGGAATCCATGCCAATCTGTAAAAAGCAATATCTGATGAGGTGGGCTTCCAGCTGATCCTAAAACTATCGGTTGATGCTTCATCAATTTCCAGATGTTGGGGAGCTGGAACTCTTTCTGCAAAATATTATGCAAAAGAAAAGTGTGAGTAGATTATTCCCTGAGACTTGCACATATGGCAATGCCAAGCATGTACTTGCACAAGGAGTATAACATGGGAGGTAGATAACAAAGGCTCTGCAGAATTTTTTGCACACTTATTTGTACTTAAGGAAGTGGTTTTGCAATTGGGGGAGATTAATATGCACAATACATGCTCTTTATCTACTCAAACTGGACAAGCCTTCCCGTCCTCTCTCCACTGAAGGAGTCCCATGCTCTGTGCACCATGCTCTTTTTTTTCCTCTACCTCAAAGCAAAATTCGAATCTCTGCCCTCTCCAGAAATTCTATCTGCATTTCCATTTGCAGTTTGTATGCAAATATCAACCTCTTCTTCCATTCACATATGTTCTCTCCTTCCTCTTCTACCTCATGTTTCTCTTTGCTCCCTCAAAGTCCTTCTCTTCCCACTGTTACGTTGGAAATCATTAGTAAGTGCCATTAGCTGTTTGTTTAATGCAGAACCACAGTTACAGAAAGTATAAATGTGCTAAACAGACTGCAGAAGCCTTAAATGACTTATATGTTTTCCTTTTGGAGTTCCAGTTTCTCTTTCTATCAGGTTCTACCCTTTATTGCCTAGATAGTTCACTGGTTAAATGTATGATTCAAAACTCATCACACTCAGCTGAAGAGACAAATGCCATCACGCTGAAAGATGCTTCAGAACGCTGAGGAGACAAATGCTTTACTACCTAATAGCATAAAAGATGCCTTTAAATGGCTGATTGTGGAAAGACTTGAAAAATTAACCTTACATACACAACTGTTTTTAAGATGTCAAGAGATTACTCCCATGAGTAAGAATACAATTGGTCCCATAATAAGTGAGCAAAAAAGCTGAAAACCCCAATGAAAATAACAGAAAGCGTTCCATATATGTGAATTCACAGCCAGAGATACTTGCTGTTACTGGTCTTACTTTCCAGTAAAGTAAGAGAGTATAAAAATTCTTCTTGGAAAGCCTTCAAAAATTGTTCTGTAATACTTACTTGTGGTAAAGCTGCCAGTAAGTGGTTCAGATTGACCTTCATCATACAGAGAGAAAATAGCAGCAGTATACTCTGTAAGGGGTGCCAGACTTTGTAGAGTATGGGTTGAAACACGACCAACTTCCACCTAGAGAAATCATAATTTGCAGTAGATATTGATCATACACTTTACGTGATCAGTGTCTGAAATTCTGCTGGGTAATAATGATACAAAAAGAAAATGTCACATTATTAGTATGTAAATTCTGTGAAACTATGAACAAGTATAAACTCAGGGCCATAAAAGCTGACAAAAATCAAGTAAAATACACAAACTAGAGAAAAGGCAAATTTTATTTATGACAAACTAGCGTAAAAGAGAATCCAGCCTTGCTCGCTAATGTATCTGCACTGCATGTTCAGGAACCTATAAAGGGAAGGAAAGAGGCTATTGAATCCAGTCCCTTATCATGGATAATCATTGCATAAACAATTACGTTTTACATCTGTCAAGAGACAAGATAAGAGTTTTATCTGGTCTTTACCCAGAATGCAATGAACATGACTTTACTGAGGACATAAAACTCAAGGCCTAATAAACTGACAGTTTATTAGTCTGACTATTCAGTGTCACTCTAGCTCCGCACCACAGGGGAAATTCTACTGATGCAGTGCAACAAAAAAATGCCACCTGCTCTTTGAACAGATATAAAGGAAAAGTAAATAAAAAACTACTGAACAGTCATGCTATGAAGGGTATTACCACAAACCTGAGACATTCAAATAACATTGTGATGAGTGCAGCCAGAGGTAATATCTATATTAAGGGTAATCAATCGGAAGAGGTCAAGTGATTTCTAATTTAAATTCTAAGGGACCTAGCAGAAAGAAAAGACACAAAACAGTGCATTGGCATGCTTTCTTCGAAACTCGGGAACAGCTTCTTCAGGATTAATACAAATATTCCATCTTGTATGGATGAAAGGCCAGATATGTCCCAGAAGAAACATAATTGCACATAACTACTCTTAAAGACTTTTTTTGGAGGGCTAAGTTATCCATGACAACTTATTACGTAAGGGATCTGGACTGTATTAATAATTGGACCAATTTACTGCAAAATTTTTTTAACTTTTTCTGTATTTTTTTTTTTAGATTTCTGTGTTAATATCATTCCATCCCATTTTTCATTCTATCACAGGATTCATGCTACTAAAAGCTATTTTAAAGCATTTTTAGTAACCAGGCATAACTAAAATTGCACAAGTAAAATATTAAATGCAAGAGTCTAAGTTAGAACATCTTGGTATCATATTATCACTCTGTTCAAGCCAAATCCTGTTACTAGAAAGAGAGTTTCCAACATATAATTTAAGCAATAAATGTTAAGAAAATGTGGCAAAGCTTTCAGATAGTCTTTTTGAATGAGCTTGAGTCCATGACGTATGATAGATTGAAAGTCTCTTTATCTGGATTGAATCAAGAATACATATTTCCATACCATACATTAAATTAAGATCCTGCACATACGAACTGTTGTTCACTTGAGTAGTTTCCTTCAGTGTATGTGCACCAGCAATGACTGTTCTGGTATGTAAGATGTTCAAAGTACTGTTGCTCACATGTATGATCCACTCCAAATGTATACCCAACACTAAGAAAACTCTTATTTGCACTCAGTTTCAGAATTCGGAATTAGCTAGAGCTAATATTTTTTACAGCTTGCAACGTAGCTTTTGTTTATAAAAGTTACCTTTAATAATTCCGCAAGTTGGAGTTTTGGATGTCTGAGATTGGTTAAGGGAAGATTGATACTAATAATTTACCTCGTTGGTTTCTGTTCCATCTGTTTTAACGTACATGATGCGATAGCCATTCACATTTTTGGAAGCAGGATCCCATGTTAGCTTAGCACTATTGTGCCCAATATCTGAAAATTTCAGGTTTGTTGGTGGACTTAGAGGCACTTGAAAAGGAAAGAGATAAAACCATGAAAGCAATTCCAGGTTTTAGTTGTGAAATTTTTCATGTCTTGAAAATTATCTTCACATTTTCTATTCAAAAATTTGTATCACCAATATTTATATCAAAAGGCCTACATCAATGGAGCTACTCAAGTACCTGAAGGCAGATAAAATAGCTTAGTTCTTTGCTGAAACAGAACTTTCAATCTTGCTAAGTGCATAACAACTAATACTGAAAAAGAAAGAAATAATGCTGTTGTTCAAAGCAGATACCATAGCAAGACCTAGCCTACACAATACTTGCAATAAATTTGTGTTTGTAAATTAATTTAATTCAGCTAAATCTTTATGCTATATTTGTTTTCCATGAGTACCGCAGCAAAAATATTTTATGACAGTAACATTTTTGGCAAAAAACTTTCTGAATCCTAAAGGCCTCTGACATAAAGTTTGTCTCTGACAAACTCTGACATTAGTTTGTCTAAAAAGAGTAACTAGCTCAGATGATCTCCAAAGACGCTATTTTTTTTTTTTTTTCACCTCTGCTTAGCCTTTCCTATTTTATTACAGAAAGAAGCTGTTTCCTAACAATACCGGTTCAAGCCATACTTTATATACTATATATTCCTTGACTGTCATGAACTGAAAGAAAATAAGAGAGTCTCAGATTGCGTCCACTTTTCTGTCACACCAGAGAAAACTACGTGTGCTGCCTGTTACTCTCAGTAGTAGGTTCTGTATTAGCCCAACATCTGCTAATTTTCTCTGAATCATGGACCCTTTCTCCATCCATCCTGCCTTCCACACACTCCTCACTAATCCACTTGGACAGATAAATATCAGCACTTCAGAACCTGCTTCCCTCAAACAAGAGCACATGGGAAAAAGCAAAAGATGAAAAAAACCCCCATATGTTACGTGGGATCTTTAGCCAGACCATACATCAACTCAGAATCTGCAAGCAAACACCTAACCAGCTTAGGAACAGTCAAGTCAACTTGGCTGTGAGAAAAGAGAAGACAGGAACACATTAGAATTGTATTAGATGGTTTTGCCATGCTTTCTGGCATTCAATATATTCCTCTGAGTCTAGTGAAGGGAGTATCACGTGCTGGCTTTCCTTTCTCCTTTCTGTCAGTCATGGAATGCACTTCATTTCACCATCCAGGCCATACCACAAAATGCTTCAGTCTCAGCTCTTTCCTTTTGGAACCAACCTCCTGACAGAACTGCTCTCAACCAGACAGACAGACAGTCCTGATGCCAGAGTCATATTTACAGTGAGTCTTGGGTAAATTCTGGTCCCAGAAAGAAACCACACCACAGAATGGGTTTGTTGATCATGCCTCTGTTTGGCACAGAGAAAGGTTTCACTACAGTAACTGAGATGATACAGTGTATAGAAGAATAGTATTTACTAAATATAGAATATCAGATACTACACATAATACTACAGCAAATTAGGCAGATCACTCTCCAGGCAGATATATGCTTCAGGAAGAAAATACCAGATAGTCTATTCATTAGTTGGAAGCCAGAAAGAATCATAATCATAATCATAAAAACCCCCAAACAACTAAAAAAAGTAGCGTAAATCTTCTGAATCCAGACAGGGAGGATGCTACCATTGAACGCTAACCATGTGGAACAGATGTGCTCACCAAGAGCTTTCTTTCCTTCCAGACTGCCCCACTGTCTTACCAATCAAAGCCTGTTAGAAGAACGCTTATTTGACTAGCTGCGTATGGAAGGTTAGAATCAATCTTCATTCACATTACAGTGTTATAAAGCAGAGCTGGCTGCATTGAGTCACCCTAAAAATAAATGAAGGTTGCAGGGGTTTTTTTATTTTGGTCTGGTAACAGCAGTGAGGATGGGCTGACTAACACATTACTAGCTTCTGTGACCAAATGCTGCAGTCATGAATTCTCAGCTTGTGCCAATGGATCTGGAATTTGCATGTGATCTTCCATCCAATGTTTTAGCCAGGTTTTGAGCTGTGCAGCCTCCAAGATCATATGACATGAAGTGAATCCAGGCTGGCACACTCATAACCTACATAAACTACTGTTCAGGATAAATGAAACCAGATATCGGTCAGATATTGGCCAAAAGCATGGGGGGGGACGCACATACACACATATACAAAAAAAAAAAAAAAAGGAGAAGATGGAAGGCATGAGAGACAAAGATATGAAGCAAAGGACAGAGGGACAAAGAGCCAAAGAGTTGATTCTCCAAGTGTTCAGGATCTTCTACACTCATTTCAAGCCCACAAACATGCCCTGGCTGCAGTAGGTTACTGTTTTCACTTGTCCGTCTACAACTGTCCTCTCAGAGACGACCCAGTTTAAACAGCATTCCTAAAGCTTCTTCCAGCATTACTTGCTGACCTGACAAGCAATTGCTCTGGCTCTTCCTTTTCTTAGCACTTCTATGCCTGAAGACTTTCTGTCACCTATTAAATGTAAGTCACTTTCACATTGGCTTACTCATGCCAGGGGCACAAAACAAGAGGAAGCAATCACTCCTCTGCTGGGAGAAATAGAGATGTCACTGAATGCAGTCCCAGAAACATCCCAGTAGCACAATCTCTTATTTTCAATTACATTGTCTTCCAAATGCTAAGGCTATTTAGAGAGCTGACAGAGTGCTGTGTACAGTTAGCAGAGGACAGAATTTTGCTGGCAAAACTCTTGCTGCTTATTAAAAAGACACTATCTATCATGAGTGCAAGGGCTCTTTCCAACCCTTCGTTTACCAGATGTTAGGCAGCAGGGGTTGGACAGAAATTTTCTCTTTGCTTCTTTTCCACCCATACTGCTATTGAGCCAGAGGAATGAACTTCTCCATCTGAGCAGACTCCCCCACACACCTGGTTCTCTGGCTATAGGAGGCTAAACAGAGCAGTCTCAATTTAGCTCTATGTGGTGACCTTCATTCATTTTCAATAAGTTCAGAAAACTGTCAGTAGTTCCACCAAGATCAACAGGGATCTCCACAGTACCACTACCAACAAGAGAGAGGAGTTCAGTCCTATTCCAAAACCAAGCTGTTTTGTAGAAACTCACATCATCAGCCTCTATAAATTATTTGTACTGAGAAACTTAAGTACAGTTAAGACTTTGTCCTGTGGACTATTCAAATCAGGTTTTAAAATCAGGTATCTGCTCTAATATGTGCAAAGACTATTCTGAAGTTTTATTAACATGGGAGGGAATGTAGATATGTGCTACCTACATGTAGTTTCTTGTCCTGTAAGGGGATCGCTAGCTTCTTCTCCAAACATGGCATAAACTGTGAGAGTATATTCTGTATTTGGCAATAGTCCATCCAGTTCAATATCTGTTGAGGCCTCCCCAATTTTTATCTAAAAACACCATGAATAAAAAAAGACATATTATTTCTGAATTAGCTCATGACAAGGAAGAATATTGTTTACACACTTGGAATCAGATATGTGATCAAATGTAAGCATTTGTCTGATACTGTGCCTGAGGTACTTGGCCTAGGATTTGGGGATTTTGCACAATAATTATCAAAAAGTCAAAAGCCAACATACTTGTAAGAGGACTTCAAAAGTAACTAGTTATAGTAGCGTGCTCTTTAGAACATGTGGCTACCAAGGCCTTTTCATTCGCAGGTACACATTGTTTCATCTTCAGTCATAGGACTGAAATTTCACAGGAGGAATTGATTTCCATGCACACCGAGGCTCAGATCTGTTGCTATTTAAGGTATGTATAATTTTCCTCCTCCATCTCTTTACTGAGCCATGTTATCATGGACTGACTGACTTGTGGAAAAAAAGTCTTTCTTTGGTGTAAGGCTCACTCCTGAATCAGCCAGTTTTCAGGGAGGCCCCATTTATAACAGAACTACATGCTCACAGCCACTCATTTAGCAGAGAACACAAGTCCATGCGAGCTTTCAGTAGCTTCCTACGCTCTCCACAAGTTCACATGCCCCTGCATGTTTTTTAGTGTTCTTGCTTGCACAGAGATGTTGTACATAATCTTAGTTATACATATAGAAACTTGAGCATAAAAATTTTTAAATCCTGACCAGAAGTTCCGTTGGAATTATGCTAGTAACTTTAGAAACTCTACTGGTTTTACTAGTTTAGTGACAGAAGACTGGACTTCACCTTGTTCCATCTTCTTTTCACTCTAAAAATATCTTCTAAAAATCACTTATGATGATTAAAATTAAATTAAAAAAAAAAAGTTGAACAGAACTAAAAGAAAACCAATAAAGGTCACACCTGCAAATTCTACTAATTTTTAAAGGTCCTAATGAGAACAAAGGCTGAACTTCATATTCTTCTTATAACACACTGTAAAAATATCTTTATTTAATATTTTTCTTTGAGTGTTAGATTTATGTGATGATGCAATTTTGCATCATGTATCATTTCAAATGAGTCACTTTAATTTAGCTGAAATTGTTGCATTTTTTTGGCAATGATATATAAAAATAATGAACTGGTACTTGCATTTTATTCATAGTCTGTAACACATACAGTACTTAAGGCAGTCATGGAAAAAAAACTTAATGATCAAATTGGAGGTTAAATGCCATGTACTAATTTATTCCTTAAAATAATTATTTTTTTAATAACTGCTATTCAAGAGAAAGCACAATATATCACCTCCTTCTCATCTGCTGCCAATCCTTCTGTGAGGGGAGCATATAGGATCATGTAACCTGTGGCACCCGGTACTCCATTCCATTTTGCTCTCATGCTGCTCTGTGACACATCATACAATTGCAGATCCGATGCCATTGGCAAGGCAACTACAGTGGAACAAGAGACAGGCTTCAGTTGTGTCACTTGAACAACCAGCTATTTTCAGTTTATTTTACCCCAGGGAACACAAAAGAATATAGCTTTCTCCAGGCATGGAAGTGACATGACTGTGAAGAGCTGATTAATACATAAAAGAATGCAGGATTAGAGAAACAAGGGAATGATGACCTAACACATTGTAATGCCAGAGCAGAGTTACCACTTACAAAGCATTTCAGCTCTTTGTCCTCAATTGATTTGAATATTTCAAGTGGGAGGATTTCTGGTCTTTAAGCACTAAATCACTCTGTTTAGATCTCATCCTTCCCTCTTCCTGATGTGCAGGAGGATGATGGCTCCCCATTGAAGAATGAATACGGCTGCTATTAGGAACAAGGAGCAGTCCCCAGAGGTGGCTCTTTCTGGCAATAGTTCCCAAGCCAGAGTGTGGGAGAGTCAGCCATGAGGTTGGATACCCTGGAGAAAACTCTGAATGAGCATGTTGTGCATGTCAAAACATTTGACTGCAAACTGTTGTGTGTTTAAGGCCTGGATATCCAAACTGGCTCCCAGGCTTGTGCCAGTGGGATTATGCAAATAAGGGCAAGGTCATCCACTGCAACTCATGGTGAATGCTAACCCAGTGAGTACAGCTAAGCAGGCTGAGTGAAATTCAAACATTATTAGGAGGTTTACTTGTGAATTTAAGGCACTGATACCAGAACCAGTATGGGTTCTTGAATTTTTCTTTGTATTTCTGTAACTCTTTAGAATAACATTTTGCACTTCTCTAACTGTCCTCACTTTCTTCCTCTCACAGAACAGCATTCCAAGGCCTTCTCCACTGCTGTTTTACACCACTGATGGATCCCACCAAAATATCCAGTCACTGGAGAAATACAAGGGAACTTTGGTTGCTCCTCCACAAAGCTCTGCTTTGCGTGTTTCTGAAGAATCTGATCTGCAAACACAGATTCAGCAAGCAATTCTAATTACGATGCTAATAACTCACAGAGCTTCTCTAATCTCCTAATCTCCCTGTCCAAACAAAAACTACAGCCTGTCTAGCTGACAACTCCAAGGAGTAGAATATCTATTACATTATATTCAACAAACTCTAACAGAGCTTTCAACTTCCTATATACAAAACATGTAGCCTCATCCTTTCTTATCCATTGAGGCTGTTCACTCAGTCTGTTGTTCAGGTCTGTAAAGACGAGCAAAACTTCAACCTAGGCCTCTCTTTAGGTTTCCACTACCAGGTTACCCATTTATCTCCACTTCCAAACCTTTCACAGCCTATCTCCACCCTGTTTAGACCCTTGTTGATGTGGTGACTTATATTCCCATGAATTCCCACAACTCCTCTAATTCTAGGAGAAACTACCCATAAACATTTTCAAATGTACTTCAGTCTCCTCCCTCAGAGCTCCACTCAAACCTCTGATGCCTGCAGAAAGAAACTACATGTTGAGATATTCTGAAGGCACTTTGTCTCATTCCTATTCAAACTGCCCCAGGATCACAGAGACATTATATATCACCTGTCATTTTCCCTATTTTCAAGCTAAAAATCTACAAGAAAAATATCCTCTAACTTATGACTCATATTTTAACTCTCATCAGGAACTCCTAGATACTCTAGCAATATAAATAATCATTAACAAAGAGGTGACTGGAAATGAAACAAGTGGTATTTTCTATTAAAATTTGCAGCTGAAGAGCTCAGAATCTCAGATATAAGTGTCCAGTAGATAACACTGATTTGCATTTTGGACAGTTACCAGAGCATGCTAATACTCTGGTAATATAGAGATAAATCAAGCCTACTAAAACCAGCTTGAATAACCTAAACCATGTAAAAATATAATTGCAGCAAATTAAAATGTGAACACATTTCATATTTATTTCAAGTTAGAAATTGCTATTAAAACAGAAACCTTTCTAATTACCTGTATGTTTTGCATATTGAATGTGTCTATTTAGATTTCACATACCTGTAAGTTATTTTCAGTGTTGTATGTGAACAAATGTGGCAGGTGGCTATTTTAATCTGTCAGTATGTCACACAAAGGCAGGAACGCAAACTACAGTTTTCCATAGTTCTCCATTAGGACAGCAAAAAATACTTTCAAACTGCAGGTATTTTAGCATGTTGAGTGATTAATACTTGCACAAGTCAGGCTATTACTTCCAACACACTATCGAAGGCAGCTGTATAAAATGCTTGATGCTGCATGACCTTGGGGCATGATCTGATCAGATCTCAGAAAGCCAGCAGGGCTGGGCTCTGTCAGAACTTGACTAGGTGACTTCAAAGGAACACCAGGTGCAATATGAAACAATTCTGTTGGCTTGGTATGTGACTGGTCTCTCTGTCTCAATAAATTAAACAGGTCCTAACACTGTGTTATGGAGTATAACATGGCTGGAAATGACATTTGAGGAGACAGACTAAAATGGAAGTCTCAATTTTATATGATCCTATTTTATTTTATTTTCAGATTGGGAAGATTAGCAGTGGCATAGAATCAAAGAACCATTGAGGATGAAAGTAATCTCTTAAGATCTAGTTTATCTAACTTCTCTGGTCAGTCAGGGTCAGCTAGAACCATGTCCAGTTAGATTTTAAATACCTCCAGAGAGGCAGACTCCACCACCTCTCTGGACAACCTAGTCCAGTGGTTGACCACCATGACAATAAAATTGTCATAAAATCATAGAATGGTTTGCGTCGGAAGGGACCTTAAAGAGCTCCGAGTTCCAACTGCCCTGCCATGGGCAGGGACACCTTCCACTACATTAGGTGGCTCAAAGCCCCATCCAACCTGGTCTTGAACGTTTCCAGGGATGGGGCTGCCACGGCTTCTCTGGGCAACCTGTTCCAGTGTCTCACCACCCTCATCAGCGCTGAGCAGAGGGCAAGAGTCACCTTTTTCAACCTGCTGGCAATCCATTTCTATTCCAATCCAGGAGGCTCTTGGCCTTCTTTGTGACAAGGGTGCATTGCTGGTTCACAGTCAGCTTGTTATGTACCAAGACCCCCAGGTCCTCCTCTGCAGAGCTGCCATTCAGGTGATCACCCTCACAGTGTGCACTGACGCAGGCAGTTATTCCTCCCCAGGGACAAGACTTTGCAGTTATCCATGCCAGCCTCCTGTCGCCTTTGCTTGATTTCCTGCTTGTTAGTATGGGTCTTTCTTGAACTTGTACGATGTAATCTTTGGGTATTGACTTGCTCTTCTGGATCCCTCTTTTCTCCAGGGCCATATCTGTTGGGATTCTTCCAAGTACATCTATGAAGGGACTGAAGACTGCTATCCTGAAATCCTGAGTTGTGGTCCTGCTTTTTGCACTCCTCCCTTCCCTCAGAATCCTGGATTCCACCATCTCATGATCACTGCAGCCAAGGCTACCACCTGTAACTTTAACCTCCCACCCCAGATAAGTTCTTCCTTGGTTTTAAGAATCAGCAACAGCAAAGAACTTTCTCTTGCTGTCCTCTTGATCACTTGTGTCAGGAATTTGTCAAAGCATTGTAGAAATCTTCTAGATCACTTGAGTCCTATTGTGTTGTTCTTCCAGAAGATATCAGCTATTGATAGATCACATATTGACTTCCTGGCTCTTAGTTTGAACTAAAAAGTCAGTCTTGCATTCCTAATATCTTTCATACATACTAAACAAAGTAACTGTATATTGTATACAAATACACAAAATTGCTATGATCAATAGCAGCACGTTATGTCAGGTACTAGCATAGTTTTCATTATAGAACTTAAAACTGTAAATGAATTCATTCTAACAATATCCCAAGGCACCATTTTACAGACAGAAAATAACTGAATCATTGAGAAAGGAACTTACAAAAGTTACCTTGAAATCTCTGGCACTGATGGGAATCACATGCAGTTATTTCCGGTCCCACTTAATCCTCCACTCACGAAATCATCTTCAGCCATAAACCTAATTTATGAAACTTGGCTCCACACCCAAAGTGTAAGACTGTCCTAATTTAGGATTCAATGCAGCTGACTTCCAAGTTTAGCCCAGAGATAAAACTTTCCTCAGTGTTTAAATATCCACAGAGCATTTGGACTTAGAACTTAGCCCAGAATTAATTCAAACAGATATTAATTTAAGGCAAATGCATAAAAAGAAGCTAAATTGAAATAGACTTCCTTCTGTATTTCTTTTTCACTAAGACTAATACTTACACAGCATGATTAAATGGAGACAGTCAAATTCATAACAGACATGATAAGGATACTTACGTGTAGTTTCAGTTCCACGGAGGCCCTCACTAGCAGCATTTGGGTATATAGCAAATACGGCTATCTGGTACTCAGTTAAAGACATCAGGTTTTTCAGAACTGCTGTTGATAAGCTTCCATCTACCACAACCTGTTTAGAGAAAAAATCAACTAAATTCGCATATCTGCTTTCTGTAGTGGGCTTCAGAGCCCACTTCGGTAATTTCAGGGTAGATTTAAATAAGACCATGGATTTTCTATCATCTGGTTAGTTCTTGCTGTTGTATTAAAAATTTCTGTGAAGCTCTTCTTCCTATTACCTCTTCCGGTTGTCCTCCTCGAGTGGGATAGTACACAACCCTGTACTTTTCCACATTGCCTGGGGCATGGGTCCAGCTAACCCGGAATCCTCTAGCTGATACCTCAGATGTGACCAAATCCGAAGGAGCCCCAAGTGAAGCAACAATTGTTCCTAGGTTAGAGACAACACATATTTTTTATTCCCCTCTGTAAAATAATTTTTGGTTTGTTGTATTTGCTGAAGCTCCAAAGATTGCTCCTCATCAAAAATTCAAATAATTGGCTACCGCACATTTATTTAGGTCATTTTCGATGGAAACAAAGACTAATAATGAGTAGTGCACATGGAGTTTGCACTGGAACTAAGCATCCCTACTCTTTCATAAAAGTTTACATGAAAGAAAAATATAAAACTAAGCCTTCCTGTCCTTCCTCCTATTGTTCTTTCAAGCCATAGAATCATAGAATCATAGAATAGTTAGGGTTGGAAAGGACCTTAAGATCATTCAGTTCCAACCTCCCTGCCATGGGCAGGGACACCTTGCGCTAAACCATGTGGCCCAAGGCTCTGTCCAACCTGGCCTTGAACACTGCCAGGGATGGAACATTAGCAACTTCCTTGGGCAACCCATTCCAGTGCCTCACCACCCTCACTGTAAAGAACTTCTTCCTTATATCTGACCTAAACTTCCCCTGTTTAAGTTTGAAGCCATTACCCCTTGTCCTACCACTACAGTCCCTAAGGAAGAGTCCCTCCCCAGCATCCTTATAGGCCCCCTTCAGATACTGGAAGGCTGCTATGTGGTCTCCACGCAGCCTTCTCTTCTCCAGGCTGAACAGCCCCAACTCTCTCAGCCTGTCTTCATAGGGGAGGTGCACGAGCCCCCTTATCATCCTCATGGCCCTCCTCTGGACTTGCTCCAACAGCTCCATGTCCTTTTTATGTTGAGGACACCAGAACTGTATGCAGTACTCCAAGTGAGGTCTCACGAGAGCAGAGTAGAGGGGCAGGATCACCTCCTTTGACCTGCTGGTCACGCTTCTTTTGATGCAGCCTAGGATATGGTTGGTTTCTGGGCTGTGAGAGCACACTGCAGGCTCATGTTAAGCTTCTCATCAACCAACACCCCCAAGCCCCTTTCTTTCTGTTTTCTTTTGGATTTTTTTCAGGTTGTTTTCCTCCCAGTCACAAAGAACATCCAAGGACATCCACACCTGTGATACCCTGTGCTCCTCTGCAGGTTGGAAACTGATGTGCTGCCTGTTGGCAGATTGAAGAGATGTAGTGAATGGTCATCACTGGCAATCATCCCTTTCCACAAAGATGTCTCATCTCTCTGTGCTTTTTCCATCCTCTCCCTCTCAGTTTCCCAACTGACTGCTTACTCCTCCCTACAAGACACAGCTAATATTCTGTATTCCTTCCAGTTTCCAGGTAAATAAAAAGGGAAGAAAATGGAATGGAGCCTTACTAATACACACTCTCTCATTCCACAGGTAGAAATACTCTGAAATGTATTTTTGTGTATTAAATACAAAAGAGAAAAATTCCATCATCAGGAAGGGACAAAGTAATCTTAATAGTAAAAAATTTTGAAAACTTAGGAGACAATACAAACAGTAAGTTAGGAGATGGAAAGCACAGCACAAATGTAACAACTCCATGTGCAGCTGTTAAAGTAATTCATCTCCAAACCTGTGTATTAGAAAAAAATTTCCTTACCCACCACTTGGAAATAGTTACAGCAAAATGAATGTATATTTTTGTATTTTTTGGTACTACCAAATAACATAATATTTACCACAATCAAAGACAGAGAGCAAAAGATCAAAAGATGTCAAAGCAAAATTAAAACATACCTAGGAAGATAACTTGCCTGACAATGTACTTTCTTGTGAGCAACAAATATATAGCATGAGCCAAGTGCCAGACAGCAACTTTGAAGTACAGACATTTGAAACAGCATTTGTAGCTCTAAGTTCATATTAAGTTACATTACACCTTTTTTCTTATTCACCTTTGATTTCCTTTTCCTGTTCCTCTACTCGTGAGCACACTGTTCTGGTAAGACCTTCAACAATGGTATGCATGAAATTAAAGTCAGCAACATTGTAGACGTGTGTGCTGTCAGGTTCAGAGGCAATCTCTTTGAGTTCATTTATATCTGCATTCTTTACACCTTTCATTGGAAAGAAAAAGAAAATATTTGCAATGAAAAAGAAAAAATCTTGTATGCAGAGGGATTGATAAACTACGTATTACTCTGTTAAAACGCTACTTCAGAATGTTAATTTCTGCCAGCATAACTGGCATTTTTTCAGCTTATAATGTAGCATCCATGTATAGCTAAACTTCAGTTGCAGCATAATGTACTGGAAAATGTATAAAGAAGATTCACATTAGTAACAATACTTACTGGATACAGACAGAAATCCCCCACACTTTCTTAATATAGAGGGCAACAGATACAAATATACCAGAGCTTAATAGGACACAACGTATGGATATGGCAGAACACACACCAATAGCAAACAGCTCAATGCCAGCATCTCGTAGGTTTTTAGCAGGAGGGATAACATCATCTTGGGACTTCCCATCAGTGATCAGTATACCGATTTTAGACACCCCAGGTCTTGCACCTGCTTCAGGCTTAAAGCTGTTTTCCAAAATGTAAGTTAAGGCAAGACCTAAAAAAAGAAATATTTTAAAAGACTTTAAGAGGGGGAAAATGACCATTAATTTTGCTAGTATCACAGTGTTTGTCTTTCCACTCAATTTAAAAATCATGAGAAACCTCTTACTGAAGAATAAGTATAAAATAAGTGTTTATTTATTGAAAGTTTAATTTCCAAAAATCAATCTAAACTACAGAGAAGGTGACATTCATCTTTAGCAGCCTTTTGATCAATCAATGCAATTTAAACTGGCTATGGAAACCTAAACTGATCTTCCTGTGAATGCATCACCTTTTCTATCTTACTGTATGAAGTTAGAATAGGAAGTCTCTTCTCCTTTTACTTACATTGCTTACATGAAAGCACATGCTCTAGATAGCTTAGTAAATCCCCATACTACATACAAGCTTTAATTTGTTTCTTGGCTTGTTTGTCTTTCCAATTTACAATAATTTAAAGCTTGTGGAGGATCTGGTTTTAATAACTGCTAATTATTTAAAGGGAAGGAAGAAGAACATCTCCTCAGGACAAATTTACACACCACAATGAGATCCTATGTGAAAACTCTCTTAAGTCTCCCGCAACAAAGGTTCTTCACTCACCTTCTTCTAACATCCATATAAAATAATCATGATAATTTACTACTTGCTACCTTACAGTAATCTCATTCCCAGAATCATACTAGAGTCTTTCTGTTCTTAACTGCAATTACTCCTTCTACCATCCTTTCCTCCCTGCCAAAAAAATTTACTTACAGCCATGTCTGGGTCTTCGGATATATCATTCTCCTGGCAAGACAGCCAGTATTACTAGCTGCTACTTTGATGGTGCTGGAATTGTATTCAGAGACTGTATTTTTCACAGGTTGACAGGCATCCCCCATTTATCCATCACTAAGTGTCTTTTGGGGCTTCAGTGTTCTAACTTCTTAAAGGTCAATGGAAATCTAAAAGCCCCAGGCGATCATTTGAAAAGTTACTGTTGCCAGTTGTCAGGTATTAAAACAACATTCTTTCCTTCTCCAGAATAAAGCTTTGTGCGTGAGCATTATGAATGGATTTTGCATTTTCTTCCTAGCAGTAAGAGTTTACTCCCAGCAGAGGGTTCATGTATGCTTTGTTTTATGAGACTCTGTCCTGACCACAAAGATTCGCAGTCAAGCCAATGAGACAAGAGCTTCAGAGCAGACTTCACTGACATTGGATAAAGTCATTAGCAAGCTGCAAAAACCCATCCCTTTTGCCCTTCATAATAAGCACTAACACTTCTTAGTTCATGCATTACAACACGTTTTTTAATAAAAAGCAAAAGCTAAAACATATGCAGTACCTGTTAGCGTATTTCCTCCCTTGTATGGTAGATTACGGACGGCATCCAAAACAGCATCTTTTGTACCATAGGCATTCAAATGCCATTCAATGCGGGGATCGCCACTGTACTGTGCAAGACCTAAAGGACCAGAAATTAAGGTAATCCATCAGAAAATAAAGTTTTTTATTTTTTCAGGTATCTACACTTTGTGTATTTGGTTAAAAACAGCTCACCATAGTAAGCTTACCATAACTAGCTTTGCTGCCATACCAGAATTTCTGTCAATGCAGAAATACTGCATTGCTTGATGCCAAAAAAACTCAACAGTATAAAGTTGCTCTTAGTGGCAACTTCTCAGTTTATTTTCAAGGCCTTTCTTTCAAGTGCTAAGGACAGTAGGTGAGGAGTATGAAACTTTTTCAGAATTTAGTAAGATTCCACTAAATAGTTTTTTAAAAAGAATAATTTTATGTAATGTGCTTTTGAACAGGCTAAAATATAAGCAGCAGAACAGAAATATAACGTTTCAGCCAGTTTAAACCATCCATTGGCACATTCTTCCTCTGAAAATTAAACTGCAAGGTTTTGATTTAATGCTGACCAAAGTCAGTAAGACTCTTTCCATTCTTTTTTCTTTTCCACTGACATTACATTAGAGCTTACTTAAGCTGAGTATCACAGTGAACTGAAGAATTTATACTACAAACATTCCAGCAATATTACTCCTATGAGAGAAGTGCTAGATCCATGTGAGGATGAATCTTGCACAAATAAGTAGCATTAATCTAACTATCCTGAAAGCATGAAATTTTTACATTGCTACAGAAATATTCAGAAAATAATAGGGCACCTTACCTACTCTTGTTTTCTCAGATCCCACATTGAAAGCAGAAACCAGATTTTCCAGGAACAGTCTAACAAGCCTGAAATTGAATCTGCCAATACTCCAAGAACCATCTACCAGTATCACGATATCCGCGATTGCTGGAGTTTTACAGGTAAACAGGCTTCCTGTGAATCATTCAAATAAAAATAGTAATGTTAATTCAACAATAAAATTGTAACTCAGTAAATGTATACTTCCTCTTTCCACTAAGCTTAATGCTTAAACCTTCCTTCCATAGACAGAGTGAGAAATAAGCAAAATCACTAAATGTATTTGTTCTAAATTCAGTAATAGAACAGTTTGGCCATCATGTACTTCAGCTCTTCTATTAAGCTATTGAAAATTAGGGGTTTGTTTCTAAAAATATAATACTCCAGAAAGAAAAAATCAATTGTCATATTATGCAATCAAACCAGCAGTTCATTTTCATTCTCAAGAATATACATACACGGTATACAGTTCATGACACTTAACCTTAGGTGTAGACAATGCAGAGAGAGCTACCTAGAGTTGCAGGCACCCAGAACAGTTATCAAGATCCATTTTATAGTTGCCATAAAAAAGCAGATGTTTCTAAACATCTCATTAACTCTGCGGAAAAACTTCTTCAGCTGCCGTTGTAGACTTCTAAAGTTAGAAGTGAATCTCACCCTGGGAGTCTAGAGTAAAACTGAAGATCAACTGAATAAGCTATATTCAACCTTAGGAGGCACTCAACACAACAAAGCTAAAATTCAGAGACCTCCGCTTCAAGCTCACAACGTCTATGAGAATTAGCACCACATGAGGATTTAGTCTCACACATATATGGAAAAGTACACAAAAATAAAAGAACACTAAAAAAGCAACAGAATGAGAATTAGCACAGATGCATATTGGTAGTCTCTAAGGTTTAGCTAAGCAACAGGGAAATCAGAGGAAGTGGGCATTGAGATTAGACACAGACCGTGAGATAAGACAACAAGAAGGTTTTTTAGGGATACAGATTCCCAAGAAATTAAGAATTCAGTTTGCAAAAATGACAGGAAGACAAAGAGCTTTCCATAACCTTAGACAGAATTGCCCCATCCCACAGAAGCGGCTGCAGGACTGTAAAAGTAAGGTTGCTGAAACAGTGGATTCATATTGTAGGGAGGGAAAAGGAAGAAGTGATGTTACATGGGTACACCATACAAAAATTTATATTCTAAGTATAAAAATAGCAAACTCTCCACCAGCCTGACTGTAGAATAAGGATAGAATTAGGAAAGTCAAAGCAAAGTATGTTAGTAAAAAAGGTATCATGCATCACAAACTACTTAAAAATAATGCCCCTGAATACAGAAAAACCCCTGCAGATTAGTGAAGTAAGCTGCATCCAACTTTTATCATCATTTTTTTTCAGGATCCACTGCATAAATTTGTTAACAAAGGATGCCAATATCTAACAAGACTAACAAGAATCACCAAGTACACTGTTAGAAATAAACTGATCTTGAGCAGAGATGCTCAGCAAATAAAAGAAGTAATTCAGTGAGAAATAATCAAAAGGTGCTGATGTTAGATCACAAGCAGCTCTCCTGTTACACTGAGGGAATAAACCACATGGTTAGCAACTTAAAAATTTAACACCTTATTATTAATGACAATCTTCTCATTAAAGATGAAATTATAGTCTCACAGGCAAAAACAATCTCATGTGCAGAAGGATTTCAAATGATTGCTAATAATTATGGGTTACATTTGTAGTGTAGTGTAAATCCACTAAGCAAGAAACCCAATCCATGGAGTTACAGTTAATCTCTTAAACGTGTACTAAAACTGTTTTTAGAAGAGCAGGGAACATTTCCTACGTGCAGCTAGCAGGATGGAACAAGTTCTAAACACATGACAAAAATTCCACTTACAAAGATGCCAAACTAAATATTTTATTTTAGTTTTTACAGTACAAGACAATGCTATTTGAATTGGCAGCACATTTTAATGTATAAACACTGGGGAACATTTAGTAAGCATCAGAAAAATTATCTTAAATTGGAAGATAAATACAAAGGAGGTCCAAATCTTTATATCACTGAAGTCAACAGGAAAACTTCCCTTGATTTCAGCAAGACTGGAATCTGGTTTGTGATTAAATAGGAACTTAGTGGTCATGGCAAAATTAATGTTTTAAACATCTTTGCCAAATAAACTTCCTGTTGATCATACTGCATTACGTGAACTACTTGTTTTCCATTAACATGCAGTTCAATTGTGCCATTCTCACACTGGTCATGATTAGCTTCTTACGCTTCAAAAGAACTATTGGCAAAGTAAAACACTACTCAACACCACTAAGAATGATAGAACTGGACCTCTGACTCCCATCCAAGCAGCTGTACTATAGCACAGATGTACCTTTTCAGTATGATCCCAGCTGTTTAATCATATAGCCCAATGAGAATAACAGGATTTGTGTGGCTGCATTTCCCTTTTCTACTTCTACAATTTTATACTTACTATGAAAGCCATTTAGCACCTTAAATCTTACTCATTTCATATCAAAAGTTTTGCTTATAAGGCTTCTTTAATCCTGCAGTGATGGTTTTGTGAATAAAACTTTTTATTGCTTTTAGTAAACCCATTCAGCAAAGCAAAACCCAAAGAATAAAGAAAACAATAACGGCATTCCTTTCAATATTTTATTTCCACATCATCAGGTCAGTGCAAATAGTATCATTCAATTATATGTTTCTTTAAAAAGCGTGTGTGGTTTGATCCAAGATTGTACTGCAATCTCACAGAATGGGGAAATTTGATTCATTCTTCGTAGATAGGAGATACTTGTTGAATCTTTTCTGCATAAAACATTTAGGGTTTGTTACTTCTGTACACCCACTATTTGCTTATGTTTTCTCCTTGTTGTACTTAATAGAATTGTAGAAAGTTCCCTAAAATGGAATAAACGACAGTGAGATATTAAACAGAATAACATGCTGTATAGAAATCTTTAACACCTGATAGGAACACAAACACCACATCACCCTAACTTATAAGATTAGTCTAAAAGACACAGTGTGTAGCAAATAATTAATGTACCCCACTGAGATTAACCAGTTTCCATTACCAGTTCTAGCAAATGTCTTTTTAAGTAATCTTTCCACACAACCATACATGGTCATGAACTCCTTTACAGGAGTATTTACGGTTTGAGGATCATTTAAAATGTTAGAACTATCTAAACGTAACTTTAATAGGGAATTTTCTCAAAAACATTTCTTAAAGGAGGATGATAGTATATATTTCCATACAAAGAAAGTTTCCAACAGTCAGTGTTTTAGCCCACTAGACTTTTCAAATACAGTGATCAGGTTATGCATATTTCTCTTGTACTCAGTTATCAAGAAAACAGTAGTGAGAGACTTTTCTCTGATTTATAGAGTACTCACCAGTATTGAAAGCAGGACAGTAAGGAGGAGACCAGTTATCTAATTTTGTATAATGTTTCCTAATGTTATAGAGATAGCATTATTCTACTTCAAGTGCTGCATTCCACAACAAACAATAACGGAGTCTGTGATGTTTAGGTTAGAGAAAATGATAGAATTGCAAAAATCCTAAAGCCAGAAAAAGACTTCATATATTTTACACCAGCAACTGTCTTCTGTGCATCCACCTACAATGGATGGAGGAGTCTGATGGGGAGAAAGTAAAAAATTAATGGACTTTCTACAACAAATTTACAATCTTCCTGGCATTATTTGGCAGAAGGAACTTGCCACTCTGCCAGGAAATTAACTGAGGAGGAAGGGGTTTGGTCTGCTCATTTCTGCATGACGAAACTTCACCTTCAAAGACATCAGCATACAATTAAAGGCTACCAGCAATGTATTAGGACAAGATATTTGCAAAAAACTTGCTTCATTATTGCCAACAGTCATATCATCATCAAGAATTTTGATTTCAAAAAATAACCAGTACCGAAGGAAATCTGCATCTACCAAATGAAGTTTCCTGCCTTTGATCCCTCAAGCCCCTAGACATTAAAGGTGATGCATTTTCTTGCAATACCAATATGCAAGTGCTATCGCACCATCAAGACCCATGTTAGAGTTGTGAAAACAATGGTGGCAATGCTGGGAAAAAAAATCCAGCTAGAACTTTCTGGGACAGAGGGAGAGTTATTGAGGCCTACAAAATGTGGTCCTTGAGGCATCCCATTGAAGGGAACGGAGCGCAGAAGGGGGACTGGGAGAAGCTCTGGCAGTACAGGGGATACAGAGAACAAAGCAGGGTCTGCAAGCTTCTGTACACACGACCCACCTCTTTGGGGCCGCATTTTCAACCTGTTGCCATTCTTTCACATGTATAAGTGAGCAATCTTAAAAATCAGAAATTTAAGAAAAAAAAAAAAATCGCTGCAAGCCTTACCTAGAAACAAATGCAAAACTACGATTTTTAGACTAGAGTAGAGGCTCTTTGACTCTTGGAGTTTTCAGAAGTTCTTTGAAAGGCAAAAGGAGAAGCACCAAACACAGGCACTGCCACTCGGGAGAACTTTATGCCTTAGAAGAACCAGTTCAATTTGCATGCAGTTCTGATACATTTTGCAGAAACACATATGATATTTTGCCTCCCCTCGGTATGAAACTCTCTTCTCATTTTCAAGAGCCAAAACACACACTTCTGCTAGAATTTAAGACTATAATTCTTTCTGAGTCTGCAATATGTCGTTTCCTTTCTTACTCCCTGTCACAGTGGAAAAGTCAAATAATATATGTGGAAGGAGAGGAACAAAGTTCAAGTAGAGGTCAGTAATAATACAGTATGAATAGAAAACTCGTTCATGGGGTAGCAAAGCACAAATGTCAAGAAGCTTGACGACAGAACTGAGTGAAAAATACTTTGTGAATAAAGCATGAATGACAGAAAAGTCAGTCCTCCACAGTGATTGACAGTACCACAGCTGAGCAGAAGCACCACTGAGGACAAGGGCAATATAAATCTACATCAGCAAAATGTCATTTTAAAAAGGGGTTAGAAAAATACAGAGATGTGTGGCAGTGTTCAGCTCCAAAATTCAGCAACTCACTAGTCCACGCTTCTGACATTGATATTATTGCACTGTGCTGGTGATATCATCATTGCACTTAGACCTCAGTTTAACACATCCCATATGTCAGGCTATGGACCAGGCAAATGCATACAACATAACTGCTTTTCTTTGAACTATATCCAACCATAGGCTGAGTTTGAAAGACTCAAATGCTGGAACATCATTAGGTTGAAAGAGCAACCCAATGAGGTTAGAAGTTTGTCCCTGTTCCCTAGAAAAAAAACCCCAACAAACCAACAAATAAAATAAAGCAGCCAGCCCTTTCCCAGGCACCTTGTTCTGCTCCAGGAAACTAAGATAGCCCAGCTGGCAGGCCTACAGATTTGTTATTTGGAGGAGTTGGAATATTAAGGTTTACTGAATCTGTTGTGCTTAATCATGTCACATTTGACCGTGAATGTTTTCTATACCTACTCAATGACAGTTGTAATTCTGCAATAAGCAACCACTAGCTTAGAAAAACTTTTAGAACCTTCTTCCTACATCTGAACTTTTTAATTTACTTGAAAGACAGAAAAAATAGAAAAGATAATTATGGAAGTATGTTTTCTGGCAGACCACCGCAGGTTGATAACATGGAAACACCTGAAGTTTATAGCAGTTTCCCAAACCGCAACACTAACACTCTCTTGGTCTGTGTACCTCAATAGAAAAATATGCTTAAAAATCCCCCTTCATTTAAACAGAGTTCAAAACATTTATTTATATTTCTTTTCTAACAGGCAAGATGTCAAGATGGAACAAAGGGTACTGATGAAATCTTTCCTGAAACTGAAGTTCAACATGGCAAGATACTGTGTCCATTTAGCTATAATGATTTACACTGAAAATGTTCCACAACCCTCCTGTGAAACCTAAGAAACGCTTCTGCAGATTACAATGATAATGCTCTACTTCTTTTTGCTCTCAGTTCTGATCTGAGTGCAGGAATGTCTTACATGAAACAGCTGTCTCAAAGCCTAAATTACTTTTCAAGGCAGAGAACTATAATTTTTTACTAACATGGTCATATTCATCCGCCATTACTATGTAACAAATACATCAGAATTTAAAAGGGTTATTTTTCCCTTTGCTTTAGTGAAGTACGAAATCCCTGAAACAGTTTTTTCTGGCGTCTAAAAGGCAGTTAATCAGGGGGTTGCAGACAAAACTGGCATTCAGAAATCCTCAACGTTAAGCTGAATGTATAAATCCCTCTAAACCACGATAAAGAGCTGGTCTGTGCCTGAGCTTGCAACTAAGTTGTCACTTTAACAACAGCTAAAGTAACAGCAAACAAGCTCTATATCTATAAAAGTCATTAACACAGAACTAATTAGAAATTAGTTGAAGCTAAGTTGAAACTGCTACAACACTGTTACATTATAGATCAGCATTACATATGTATGTCCCATCTCTGGAAGTGTTCAAGGCCAGGTTGGATGGGGCTTTGAGCAACCTGATCTAGCGGAAGGTGCCCCTGCTCGTGGCAGGGTGCTTGGAACTACATGATCTTGAAAGTCCCTTCCAACTCAAACCATTCTGTGATTCTGTAGATACAGGTACATAGGATGTTGCGGCCTGTGTGTCCGGAAACTAAAAAAGATGGTGCAGTATAGTTACACTACAGAAGACTTTCAAATTCAAGTCCCTATACTACCTTTAAGCATTTCTTGACATGATATTATCATACTGTAACCAACATATATGCTTATAGAAATATAGATATGCAGTGATCTTCAGAAGCATCACTAATTTTGGATGTTGTGTCAATCCGCAAAAGCTTGGAATGGAATGTGTGCCCTCTTGAATTTAGCAATTAATCCGTTGTCTCATTAGCAGAGATGTCCAAGTGAACACCCTATTCTGAAGAATCTCTAATTCCCAGAAACACAGGGAGGTGGGAAGGAACCTCTTGAGACTGTCTAGTCAAACTGCCCTGCTCAAAGCAAGGGCAACTCCAGCAGATTGCTCCGGCCGTGTCCAGTCAGGTTAAAGCATCTCCAAGCATGGAGGCTCCATAACATAGTAACCTTCTTCAGTGTTTGACCACCTCACAGTAAAAAGAAGTGCTTTCTTTGATTAAATGGAATTTACACTTATTTCAGTTTGTGTCCACTGGCTCTTGTCCTTTCACTGGACACCACTAAGAAGGGTCTCTACCATCTTTACTCCTTCCAGTGTGTATTTTTACAAATATGCCTTGAACCTTCTGTACTCCAGGCTGAACAGTCCAGCTGTCTCAGCCTCTCCTCCTATGAAAGATGCTCCAAGCCCTTAATCATATTCATATTTACTAATCATATTCATGGCCCTTCACTGGTCTCACTTCACTAAGTCCATGTCTGTCTTTTACTGGGAAACCAGCCCAGCACTGGACACAGAACTCCACATGTGGCCTCAACAGGGCTGAGCAGAGAGGAAGGATCACGTCCCTTGACCTGCTGACAACTTTCTTCCTAATGCAGCCCAGAAGGCTGTTGGCCTTCTTTACATGGGCACATTGGTGGCTCGCAGCCAACCTGCTGTCCACCAAGACCACCAAGACCTTTTCTGCAAAGCTGTTTCCCAGCCAGTCGGCCACCAGCACACCCTGGTATATTCCTCAGAGGATTTGGTTTTGAGGTTGTTTGGTTAAGTCTCAATGAGCAATTTAAAAGAAGAATCCCAAAAGTCTGTGTCATTGCACCGTATTGGAGTATTGATCAGTGGGCTAAGCAGCAATAAACACACCACACATGTCTTTTCCTAAATAAGCATTTAAGATAACTTTTGATTTGCTTTTCCTCTAGTTCATAGACTTTCAAATTTTTCTCATCCACTAATTATTCCCCACCATAAACAAATGACTAAATAGCCTCCTTGAGTATTTTTCCCCTTGAGCAGATTACACCCCTGTCTTCAAGCACGCAACATTTATTCCTGTCCAAGATTCTAGTCTCTTTGATTCACTTATTAGTGCTTTGATCTTGTACTTATGGTATCACCCAGCTAGACAGATAAACAATGCGTATAGGCAGTTATGCAGTATCATATATGGCAGATAGTTAAATTTCTAAACCACAGAAGGACTAATGACAAATCTCAAAATAATTTACTGAGTATATTCTCCCATCCAATGCCATTTATAACTACTTTTCTTTATAACGTTTCGAAGGCTTCAAAATGAAATGCAAAGTCTTATCTCCAAATCTAACTGCATTTTTGAAAAATAAAACAAAAAAATCAAGAGTAGAACCTTATCCTAAAGACTTCAGCACAGGGATTTTCTTAACAATTTCACTCTACAGAGAAAGGTTATTTTTTAATCTTTAATTTGCAGACATATGAGAAAAATACTAATCTGATTTAACAGAAAATGTCTGCAAAGCAAGTAATAAGACTCTAATGACTACATTGCATATGATGTTTTTTAAAAGGTCTTCCAGAAACAAGTGCAAATTCTAAATCTGTAAGAGTGGTTTTAAAATTTACACCAAGGAAAAGACAAGTATTTTAATTAATCTAGACAGATTACCGGCTGCTACTCAAAGTATAGAGCTCTTATGAGAACTGTCAAAACCAAAGGAGAGGCCTGTCACAAGGTACAGACTCTGCTTAGACATTCGGGTTTATTTTAAGTTTGTCCAGTAGTGATTTATCAATTTACAATAATCAGAATCAAAATGAAATCACTGGCCCTTAACTAAATATGCACACCTATAGTTAAACCATGCTGGTGCTTGAAAAGCAGGGTGAGGGCAAACATATAAAAATTTATTAAAATAGTCCTATGGATCTCAACAGATGATTTTTTTTTTTTTTTCCCAAGGAAAAAGGTTCAATGTTCAATATATAATTGTTCAGTTGTTCTTGCTCATTTTTTCCAATAAATAGTAATTGTTGCATAATTACATTCTATTACATCAGTTTTAGGGTTTCCCTCCCACCATCTGTTTTCTATTCCCAGATTAATAAAAAGTACTAACAGTTGCAAGGCTAGCAAAGGACCTGTAATCCTGTTGAGACAAAACAAGAGCTTCTGAGTGTCATTTTCCTTTTTTAAGGTATAGCTAAACAGGGCTGCCCATCAAAGTCATAAAGGTATCTCAACCAACCTGCAACATATACATCATTATTGCTTGCAACTGATGCTTTATTACTACTTTTTGGAGAATGAAAAACCCACTAAATATTATGAAGTTCTTGAGACAGAAATATCTGCCACAGTTTGACTTCCCTGCCTCCTAGATATTGAGCTAAATTTGGATGTTGAGTTTGCAAAGTCTTGAGGGTATGGAGGAGAGATACAGTGTAGGGAGACACGAGATGAGAGTGGTATTTCAGAGGCCACAGCCAACTTAGTCTTTGTGAAGGAGCTACCATCTTTATGCTCACAATTCAAAGGTTTCCTTCCTTTGTCATACTTATTACAAACGTCGGTGTGAAAGACCAGAAATATTACCACACATCTTTAATCATGTAAACAAACCAAACCCAAGCAAAGACCCTGCTGTGACTAACATTTACTTCTGAAACAACTGTCTGCACCACTACGCAGCCCTCATTCTGCTAACTTTCCTGCCTACAGGGAAACTAAATATGCTCAGGCATCAATCTGCTTCCCCAGAGAAGCTCCTTTGAGGATTCCAGGAGAGCAGAGCACAAGAGTACCATGGCTCCACTTACTGGGCAATAATGAGCCAAACAAACACTTCATGAGACAAAGAGACACACACAAAACCTAGCAGTCACATAAGGAATCAGGACTCCCTCGTTATATGCAGACAGACTAGTGCGATCAGTACAGGTGTACCTGAAAGGTGAGAACACCTTTGAGTTGGAAAACATGGACAAATCAGCCAGGTAAGTTCTGTTTCAGCTACTAACTAGCACGTTTTTAATAAAGGGGCATAGTTCAGCTGTAACATCAAGACTCACTCAGCACACAGGGCACCACCCAAAGGGTACTGACCATGAGACAGCCCAGAAATGGAGTCCTGTATCAGCAAGTCCACAAAGAACATGAAGACCTCAGATTACGCAAAGAGGGTGGAGATGACCTCTAAAATAATCTCTTCTCAGTGCAAGCTTCTGCTTGATGTTGTTCAGCAGTGTTAGTACCAGATGAATGAGACTGTGAAACTAGACTTCCCCCCTCTCATAGGGTAAGGAACAGCCTTGAAAGGGAACTTTTACAGCAGACAGCTGAAAAGCAAAAGATTCGACACCTTCTAGTTGAATTCAAGACAAGGCCATCTCAGAGAACACAGTCCCTGAAAAGAGATACCAAAACATTAACCTTAATGTCCCATTTTGCTGTCCAAACCACAAAGCAATGCAGCTTGTTCATCAGGGTATTCAGTACAACTGGAATGCAAATCCATGATGAGTTTGCTGATGAATACATAAATCCTTTATGATCACAGCTTTCCTACAAAAAGGTCTTGGTCTTGCACTTCAGTGTTTATTAATATCTGTCTGCTACCAACTCCCCAAAACTTTTTTTGATTCTCCCTTCAAGGTTGCCATACCAATTCTAAAAACTGCCCAGAAGTGAAACTTCTTACTGTGTAGTTTCAGTTTCAAAGACTAGATTTTGATTCAAAGACAACCATCCCTCATGATATACTGAGATATTTGCCTAGAATATACGCAGCCAAAAGCAAGCCTACAGACTTCAAATTATGAGAAGTCATGAGGCCAGATGATGAAGAACTGTTAAGGAGTGTCTCAACATGACATTAATGACAGTATTTCAATAACAAAACATGTCAACACAGACCCTGAATCTGATGTAAGGTGAAAGTCTCTTGCTGCCAGCAGAATCCAGGAATGCCAGTGCACTGTGGATTGAATGGACACTCAAGAGCTAATGACTTGAAGAGATGAGAAGCAGTCTGAAGAGAATGAAAGACTCTTCATTCAGCTGAGCTTCTATTAGTCAGTCATTCAAAAATGTGAATAGCAGTCTCCCACTTCAACTAAGAACAGATTGCACAAAAAAATCTCAGTGCCTTATGAAAAGCTACCAAAGGGGAAAAAAAAAAAAAAAAAAAAAAGAGCCTAGACAGGAGGTTTTCAGCTGGTAATAGTTCAGATTTACCGAGCATTACACATATTTACTATGCAGTGATAGGAGGACAAATATAACTCAAGTGTTATGAGCCTGAGCAGTTCTGACATTAGGAGCTCGGTCACTTTATGACAAAATTGAAACTTACCTTTAGGTCCAAATAGGCTAAGTCCTTTTTTCTACTCTGAGAGAGTAAAGAGCTACAAAGTGTGTTTTTGGAGGGAGGGAAGTGTCGTTTTTTTTTTTCCTTGAGCTACAGGTTTTCTAGATATCTATGTCAACACTACGTCTACTTTTCAGTGAAGCAGATGCATTCAAAGAGAGTTCCTACAGAGGGATGAGGTGAAGACTGTGAATAACAGAAAGCAAATCTGTCCATTCTCAAGCTTCTGGCTGGCCTGAAACACTGAATGAAAGGATGAGAGGTAATGCACAACCATGACTATGTATATGATGTTAGTATACTGACAAATGGAAAAAAAGCAGTTCCTCCTACAAAAAGGAGCCAGAAGATAAGTGGAATCCCTGGGTAAGAATAGAGATTGGCCATAATTTCTAATACCAAGCTTTCTATTTTCTGAACAAAGCAAGAGTTTATCTGGCATACCCAAATTGAAGAAGGTATCCAGCAACCTCTGTGTTAATACTTAATCTCAAACCAGACTAAGGTAAATAAAGAAAATGATTCACAACTTTACAAATATCCAAAACAGATAAGGCAGTTACAAAATATATGAGACCCTTCTTACATTATGATCAACCTTCCCCCAAACTCTCTCTCTCTGTTTCTCTCTCTTCCCTGATCCCACTTCAATCAGGGATTCCTCCTGTCAAGATCAAAGTGCACTACTCAGAGTAAACCCAATTCCAGCATTCATAGCCACTTTTGGGTCTTCAGTTTCAAGCTTGTTTTCACTCAAGAACATATTTCTCTCTTATTCAGATGATTTCAACACACTTGCAAGTGAACTAATGGCTATTTAGTTTGGCCAGATGGCAGATGTAAATTCTGCAATCTCTAAATGTAGCTTGCTTGGTTTTCTCCAAAGCAACTACCAAAATGATGGCAAGGGAAAAGCATTTAAGAATTGTGTCCACATCAGTGCTGATACTTCCTGTCAGGTTTTCCAGTTGTGGGAGGCAGGAAGCAGGAGTCTGCCCGAGGATCCTGGCCAGGTCCATAAAATACTGCCATTGCAAAAAGAAATCTAAAGTTGCAAGTAGCTGTCAAAGGATACAAAAGCTTAGCTATGTCCTCCAGAGAAATTCATATGATGAACTCCTGGAATAAGCATTGGTCATTCACAGAGCAAGGAGCTAAACTTTCCGGACAGTAAAGGGGAGTTGACCCAAGAGCTTCCTTGCACCAGAGTTCTCCTGTAAGTCCTCCAGTGACTAACAAGGAATTTATAATGCACAAATCTCACAGGTTTATAGAATAGCTTGGAAACTTGATGGATGCCTCTCATCAAATTCTATCTTCTGAGAGCACAGAAACCAACATTGCTTGGCTGAGGTATCCTAAATTCATATGTCAAAGACAGCAGTGGTATATTCTTATAAGCCTACTTCATCTCCTGTTTTTACAAAGATATTTGCATCTTCTGAAGTTGAGAAAGAAGAAGATATCCATGAGAATTCACATAGAAGAAAATGGAAAGCCATCACTCGCATGGCACAAGTTAAAAAATAGTCACGGTCAAAAAACCCCGTGCTCAGCACACCTAGTATTGATGGCAGACTGCTGACAGGATTGTTGGGCAGGTTCTATGTGGATTCCAGAGCACAGAACTTTTAGCGCCACATCAGGATGGTGATCTGACCAACAGTGAAAGCACTGACACACCAGACTGGCTGCAGGCGTTTAAGTGTGACTCCTATTGGAGAAGATCACATGGTCAGGTGCTGGTTTCGCTAGAGGAAGCAAGAAACCATTTAGACAAATGCAATAAATAGTTCTAAACTTCATTACACTTTTTGACGCAGACTTTAATTTACATGTGCCCAAAAATGAACCCTATCATACTGAAGTACTGGACAATGTTTAAAGAACTTACCATATCTCCAAAGTAGGAAATACATCTGTCCCTATTCTGCAGCATCCAAGAAACTGATGCTAAAGACTAATGGCCAGGGTTATGTCTCCACTCTTCAATGGCGGAGAAGGTAGAAGTCCTTGAGCTAGCTAGTTCTGAGCAGAGTAGTGCATTCATCAGGGAGAGTGCCGTACTGGACAACATAGCTGTGCTGCTATTAGTTTTGTAGTAAACTCAGTTGCATCTAGTTCAAGTGACCCTTTGATATTACACTGCACTGCATCAGAAAGAAAAAAAAAAAGACCTAACATCTCCCTGGTAATGTTGTGCTTTACCTATTAAGCAGCTTCAGGCTAAGAAGTTCAGTGTTTGCCTCTTGTTTAAGTACAGCATAGACCAAGCAACTAAATATTAATTACAGGAGTCTCATCTTGCTGATATCTTCCAAGATCAGCAACATGTTTTTATAACATGGTCTGTTTACGGTTCATGCTGATGGGGGTTACTACTTAGGGGGTTATGAGACCTAGGGGATACAGGAAAGAGTATCTAGGGATTGTGAAAGATTTAGCATGACATGTTTAGGGGAGGAACCAAAGGCAACATAAGGGAGAGATCAAGTGGGGAGGAACAAGCATAGTAAAATATATAGATAAAGAGATAAAGGGGTGCAGTCCATCTACACCAGTGGCTGTTTAGAACAAGCCCTCTGCTTGATCACCCCAGACCTATTGGGACTACATGCTCAGTCTTGCTGCTGCTTGGATGTGGAGGCATGGAGCTAGGGCAAGCCTGCATGCTTCTAATGGGCTACAGGATTCAGTGATCCCTAACACAGGACAAATAAGAAATCATATCAGTAGTGGAAGAGCCAAGTACTTCAGTGATCCAGAGATCAGTGTTTCAGTGCTTCAGTGATCCCTAACACAAGACAAAAAAGAAATCATATAGGAAGAGCCAAGTACTTCCCAATGAACGTTGCTTTCACCCTCAGACTGCAGAAGCAGATTAACGTGCAAGGGCTGAGAAGATAAGGACTGTTTAGGAAGAACAGAATGGCACCAGGGAATAATGCCCACACAACATAGTTATGATCTCCTTTTTCTGCTTGCTCATATTACAAGAGCTAAAGAGCCCTCCGTAAAGCTCAGGGAAACACTGTTAATAAGGCCAATTATAGGCTTTGTAAGAACACAGTTGATGATTTCCATAGACAAGGAGTTCAGAAATAAATAAATAAATAATTAAATGAATGAATAAATAAATTGTAATGACTAAACCCAATATTTGCAGTTACATTAGCCAGGATGAAGTGAGTAAAACTATGAAACACGGCCAACAGAGCAGAAGTTTAGAAGGTATTAATTCCTGTGGTTTAGTCGAATACCTCATAGCATTCATTTCACACTGTCTAGTAATACTTACTGAAGCATCTGACACTAACTAAACAGACAAGTTAATAAATTAGATAATTAGTCTCTTCTGCTGAATAGTATTTTGATATACCTCTCTGGATTTTTTCCTACTCTACTTAAATAATGCAATTCAACAGCTACAGACTCAATGTCAAAGCTTATTTGCATCAAAGATGATGGCAGTATTGGAAGAAGAAAGCAAATCAGTGTATTTTTCAAGTTTACTGCCCTTTTCATTTCTATCACTGTCACAAGACTGATGTAACCTCACTTGAAAGAGTTAGTATAATAGAAATCTCAGATATGCATACCATGACATTTTGAGGAATGATATGCTTTTTGCATTATCTGATAATGTAGATAGCACTGGAAGAAAAAATATTATGAAAAAAAATCATTCAGAAACATTTACTTCAAAAGGTTGTAGAAATAATGTAAATAATAATATCAATAATAATGTAAAATACATTGGGAAGACAAAATAAATCAAAAACTATCTCACTGCAAAACAGAATCATTTTGGATATGTCTACACAGTTTTTACAGGCAGTTTTTAAAGTCCGCCTATTTTCTAGACATAGACCAGAAAGCTAAAAGTTATGTTCACATGAAAAGGTACAAAAGATCCAGAAAACCTACAAAGGATCCACCTCCAAAGAGATATTGTTTCTGCATGATACAGAGCACACTCACCTGAAAGAAACTGCAGGCATACTTATTCCTGTTAATACTTAGCAGGTTAGTATCACATGACAGATGGCTTCAGGGCTCTTTCCAGGAGATTTTATGATACTAAACCCTGAAAGTACTAAAAACTTGAAATTTACAACCAATAGAACTAAAATCTCTTCTCTGTGCAGCACTGTGTAGTGAAGAAAAAGAGGAGAACGGGACCGGCATGTGTCAGAGGAACTCTGAGTGAGCAGCCACCCTCTACAGTATTTATAACTTGCATGTGTATACATCTGTGTGCATAATAGGAATATCACTAATCATATTAAATTCACTAAAGGTCACTAATAATATTAAATTCTTTCAAAGGAAACATTTGTTTATCCTTACAGGTCTTTTTTACCTCTTCCTCAAAAGCTTTTATATTTAATTTAATATTCAAATGCAAGAATATCAGTCAAGATACATGAAGTCACTCTTCCATGTTTTTAACGTTAGTTCATGTTATGTTACCTAGATAATAGAGATAATATAACCTGGCATTTGCACCTTTATATTATACTATGTGGAAGCTAATGTATGGCATTACACAGCTCTTTAAAAACACCTTCTGCAGTTCTTTCCTACCTGAGGCCCACTATGATTTTTACACTATTTTTTACTCACTCAGTGCCTAATTCTTCCATTTCCAAGTCGTCCCATGTCTCAACAGATCAGCTATAAATTTTCTTTCCTAAGCTTCTACCTGCTTGTCTCAGTCTTCCACGATGATAAATGCAGATCTAGCTTTTATTGTCAGTTGATTTGTCTCAGAGTTTCCACCTGCATACTCCATTTGGGCAGTAACTGGGGGGCAATACCCCTTTTCTCAGGTCATCCAGCTGGTCCCACACTGGCCCAGGCATTTCCAGTAATATTCTACCAGTTTGATTCCTGGCATACAGTAAAGATGACTCCATCAGGAAGAAGCATCTAAAGGATTTTAAAGGCTGCAGTTCTCCCAGGCTTTTTAACTAGGCCATATGTCACTAGATTTTCACAGGAATTGGTAAAAACCCCACACCTGCCCCTAATGGACTTTCTCCAAGGGTGAAATGCAATTCTAATTTGGGAAGGTTGAATCAAGCAACATGTTCTGTGCTGTGCAGTGAAGATCTCTGACCTCCCTAACAAGTCATACTTACTAAATGACTATATTACATGCACTTTAGGATGAGAAAGTAACTGTTACACTGCTTTATACATAAATCACATAACCTTTTATGGGAGCTTATTTCTCATAATGTTAATAGTCTACCATCTGTATAAGGCTTATCCTGCAAAAACTTGATTCAGAAGAGAAATCTGGTCCATACATGCTTGATGCTGTCGTAAATCATCCTGACTTCAGATTTGCATAAGGGAATTTCCCAACAGGACATGTTTAAGACTGTGCAAACACTTTAGTAAAGCATTAATAGAGCACCTCTTGTATTGGGTGTCTGTGCCCAGGTTTAGCAGAGGTAGGCTGCAAGTATGGTCCTTTGAGAAGAGGCCTGGAGCCACCCCATGCCTGTGCACATCTGGTGGCACCTCTGGGAAAACGTATTTCAGAAAGGGCAGAAAATACTAGGTAGAGAAAGCAGGAGAGGGGAGAAGAGTGAGAAACAGCAGAGGGAACCCTTGGATGAGAAGGTGCTCCATTGTGGAGCAGATATTCCCTGCAGCCTTCGGAGAACACATGCTGGAGGAGAAGAAAAGAATGGCAGAGAGAAGCAACTCCTCAACACCCCTTTTGCACCGCTTGCTTCCTCTCTGAGTGGACTTGGACCGAGAGTAACCTTCAGCGATAAAAAGAGAGGAGGAGAGGGGTCTGGGAGAAGAGAGTATGTCGAGTCTGTGAAAGCAGGAAGGAAAGCTGTTGTTTTAATGTTTGTCTTTTTGTTTTCACTACCCACATTAGCATTCTTCTTAAATTCTCTTAATTGGCAATAAATTAAGTAAATTTTCCCCCAGTTGACTCTGTTTGCTTACCATGGTAACTGGCAAGCAGTCTCCCCATCTTTGCCTCAACTCATGAGCTTTTTCATTCCTGTTCTTTCTCCTTCCTCTCCTGTCCTGCTAGGGAGTGAGCAAGCACCTAGGTGGGACTTTGGCTGTTATCCCAGGCTAAGCCACCACACTTCTCAACTGAAAAACCCCACCATGCAGTCCACAAAAAGAAAATAAACTGGCCCTCGGTGTTTTGTTGGTTTTATTCACATGTATGGCTAAAAACATTTCAGACACACAGAAATACTCCGCAGAGAAAGGACATAGTTGCATATTTGCCACAGGATACAGTCAAAACACTGCAATTCTCCTCTCCCCAAAGGGATTAAATTAGAGAATCACTCATAGAAGCTATCTGAGAAACTGTAAAACATCTGAGAAGGGACAGAATGTATTAACCCCTGTCACTGTACAGAAAGGAGCTTTGTACATGAGGGAGTTGGAGAAGTGCCAGGGGACAAGTACTCAAATATCTGCATGCTGAAAGAAGCTGAGTCTGTGAGCCTTATCTCAACAGAAAGAGAAAAGGCTTCTGACATTAATATACGCGTGCACAGCAGTGATAAATCACTAAGCTGAAAACTGACAGTTTCTGAAAAATATAAGAAAAGAGATTCAAGACTCGAAAGTGGTTGTGCAGAGCTGGAGAAGGTTTCTGGAAATCAAATATAAAGTGAACATTTGATAGATGAGTGCTAGACATTAAACCTGAATTAATTTGGCACAATGACATTACTGGATATACACTGAAGGTTTGTTTGAGATAAGAGCATAGTACTTAGAGCAGGAAAGAAAGGAGTAAATCTTTTTGAGCTACTTGAATGGGCAGTACAGAATAGATGGAAAATTTTAATCTGGGTTACTGAAGCTGCTGGAAAAACTATTAGCAAGACACATGAGCCAGTGACAGAGTTCCATAATGACAGAGCAAAACCCAAGTACAATCTAATTTAAGGACAAAAGAAAAAGGTAGATTTTGGAGTTTAAGAGAAGACATCCAGACCTCCCAGTACTACCTAGAGCCTCAGAGAGTTGGTAATCAAATGGCAGACAGAACTGCAGAATCAGTCCCCCAAACCACAGATGAAAATAAGAGTGAAAAGTTTTGAAACTATCTAGAATCATTAATACAGATACCCATCTTGTATTTCTTAGCAAAGAGCTGGCTTCTGTGAGCTGGCTTCTTCTGGGAATCTTTGTTCCAGTGAAATTGAAAGTGAAATTTCTGGATTTTATTGTGTGACCCTACAGAAAGCATATTAGCTAAGTATTTATAAACAATAAATCTCTATAATTATGCGTCTTTCAGGAAAATCAGCAGGATATGCGATTTATCATAATGCACAAACTGGACCTTGCATTACTGACAGAGAACACATGCTTTTTCATACACATTTTACATACACTTCTTTTAAATACACATATTGCTGTGCTTTATCAGTTTTGTCCCAAAACTGATTTTGGATTTTCTGGCCTACTAAATGCCAAATTTGACAATTCTCCATATGCAGGAACATGACTGATGACCTTTGCCTTTCTAAGGCTTGCAAAGACACTATAGTTTCTTCCTATATAAACATCCTTTTGTAACAAGTGGGGCAGATGTTCACAGAAGGTACGTCCTTACACCAAAACTTGACTATAATACTTGCAGAAACAGTGAAATATGCTTTCTCTATTCTTTCAGTCAAGACAAGAGCGGAAGCCACAACCACTGTCAACACCAATTATTTCAACTTTTCTTTGTGGGCAAAGATTGCTTTCGTTTTCAGATAAGTTACTATACTGCTTAATAATTTCTTTTGTACTCTTAAATCCTGAGGTCTTACCAACTGGATCAAGGACATAACACAGCCACAGAATGTATCAGTGTTGCTCTTAAATTCGTCAAAGTTAGCCAATACTAAATTGCTATGAAAGCAATTAACTGCTGGCCTGAATTCATTTTGTCATACTCAAATAATTTCCTGTCAAACATCTGCAAAGTATCAAGTTATTCTTCATAGTTTTGCCATAAAATTTTGCTCTTGTATCTTTAATCCATTTCTTTCACAGACTTTTCTTTACTTTTTTTTTTTTAATCCAATTTCAAGTCTTTGGTCTTTGTATACTAAACTAGGAAAGTTTTGATACCATTACTCTCTGTGAATCAGTTCTAATTCACTTCTATTCCAGCTATGCACTTTTTTGCTGATGCTGTTATTTCTGCACAACATTTTTGCTTGGACTCTCAACCTACTCCCACTGAAGTAATTCAGTTGGAATCTCCATCACTTTGAATAATCATTATACTGTGCAAAGGGAAGAAATATGCAATAGCTAGACAGCAGCAAAAAAGTCTATTACTTTACATTAAAATATAGCTTGGTTGGGAATAGGGCTGAACAAAATCAGGAATTCATAAAAATTAGCATAACGGATTTTCTTGTTGGTCAGTTTTGATGATCAAGAAGTTTGTAAGTTTTGCCTTTTGTTCAAATGTGTACCCCAGTTTTCTAGTAAAACCTGCTACAGTAAGTGTAAAGCAACAGCTTTTCACAAGTCCTGGAGAGAAGTGCATTTTGCTCCGATACAAACTGACCCAATACAACTGAAGAAGTTTAGATGGCTAAAAATTGTGCAGAAAGGAGGAAAGTGACTGAGCTCAAGACTTCACAAGTAAACATGAATCCTAAAAAGGGAGAGGCTACAGATCCAATCTCCTCTTGCCAACTGTATTTTTGCCCCTACTCCATAAAAAGGCATAAATCCTCTCCCACAGTCTGGCAGACACTTTTCTCTGTCTGCATTTAATCAACATTTTCCTATTACAGGCTCAATTTTCCCTCCTTCAACTTTTATCACTTCATATTTTGTCTTTCATTAAGAAAACAAATCACATTTTCCTTCTTTAGTTCTCTCATTTCTTCCAACTCAGTCTTCTAGACATGAATGAAAGATCACCTATCCACTACCCTATCATGCACTAGCAGGTATAACTTGCTTTTTAAGTGTTACAACTACTAACATTTTCCCCAGCGCAACCAGTGTGACAAATTCAAGAGTGCTTTGGCTTGAGAAATGCTGTATGGAAACGAACTTGTATAGCATTAGTAAACACATGACACAAGTATGCCTGGTAAGAAAAAAAACCCACTGAAGTGAGAAAAATTTGCATGGACTTCAAGGAGCTTTGGGTGAGGGTCTTTGATGCTTGCATTAGCAGGAGAAAAAGCTAAAAGGAGCGGGATAAACGGCATCCTTGAAACTCTCCAATTTATTCACAGAGAGATTATTTAAGGTCATTAAGCTATTCTCGTCTGTGCTTGTTCTGAACATAAATAACCACTGAAGGGAATAATTACTGTTGGGGTTACTTCATAAAGAATATGCTATTTGAATGTTGGAATAACAGGAAATAGAGTTATATATTAAGCTTGAAATAGATTTTACTGTCCATACCAGACAAGCTTCTCATGACAGGCATTTCACCAGAAGATTGGCTTCTTGCAACAAGATAAAATGAACTCCTTTCTCCCCCCAAAAAAAATATTTCAAATGTTTTCATGTGTATGACCTACATTGGGACAGAGTTATTATGTGTTTAATTGTACAATATTACCAATACAACCTTAGATAGGAATTAATACTGCAAGTCTATCTTGAAGCCAAGATAATATGAAATTATTAGTATGTATATATACGCACATGCAATTCTTTCATTACTCAAAGTGCACTAAGTAAGAAAGTACAGGCAACATGCTTTTATGCTATTCATGGTGATGCTTAGTGCTTACTGTATAAAGTGGTAAACCACAACACAGAAATAAAAGCAATACCTCTGTTGTAGCAACACTCCAATATCCCTGGAAATACTGATTTTTCCCTTCTGTTTAACTTAACCCTGGAAACCAGATTTAAAGTACTGACTGAAGAAAAATCTATACAATGGCCAAGTTAACTAAAAAAGCTGATTATTTTCAGATTAATCGCATAAGTCATGTGTGTTATGATCTGACCTTCTGGAGCTGGTTTACTCGCATTTGTTTTTTCTGGATCCTTCACCTTGGATTTACTCGTTTCTTTTCTTCTTTCTATATCTTTAACTGAAAAATAAAGTGGGGAAAAATAATCAATCAAACTAGAAACAGTGCAGTCAGAAGCATGTAATTTTCTTCTTCCAGATAAAGAAGTTGCATGCAACAACTTGTGATATGCTTAGGTAGCAAGTGACTGTTACTGGGTTTTCCCTCCCTCCCTTTGGGTTTATTCTTTTTATGAATCTTTCCCCATCCTATCACCATTAAAGTTCTCAAAAGTGACTCTCCTCACACAGGAGAGTCCAAATACAGTGATGTCAGCACCTAAGCCCACGCTGACAAGATCCAGCACTGGAAATACAGTCCAGAAAATTGGCAAAGCTAGCTGGGGAAAGTCCAGCATTGCAGAGTTCCACTCCAAGTCACTCAACACAAAAGCGCATAAGCCAGCTGTTACATTATACTCTTTAAAGAATCAGCTTAGATCCCATGCCCAAATCTATGATCAGGGCACCAAATACTCCCATGTGAGCAAAGTTGCTCCAAAGCTCAGACTCCAACAGTTTCCTGTCCCACAAGTGGGTGGGATACCTCCCTTATTATGTCCCAAATCTCTCATAACAGCCAAGCAGAACCCAGCTTGATTAGCAATTCTTAATATTACATTAGTAGCCAGTATCACGCTAGTCAGTCTGAAAGATTCTGGCAAAATCACTGCTAAAGTCACATATAAGGAAAAAAAATAATCCTTTCAGAATTTCCTTAGTGTCAACTTGGTGTCAACGCCCCAGACATCTACAATGGCCAGGAACAGCTTAAAAGAATGAAACAGAGAATATCTTTCTTAGAAAATAAAATTCTGCTCCAATTAAAATCTTTAGTTCATGTAAAGCTGTATTATGACTGACATTCAAGCAGGAACTGAGTCTAGCCGTGATCAGTTTCTCTGTGTTACATCATTCAAAAAACACTGTGAGAGGATGAAAGAAGGTTATCTGTTATCTGTCTCTTGAAACATATAATATCAAATAGACAATACAAGTATTCTGTTTTACAGAAGTGGAACAAAAGTCAAATGGATTTCGCTAATTTGCCTAGTAGTATATGGAATATCTGAAACAGCCAAGAGTGCTCTAAATTCCAATCCAAAATATAATCGCAAGACCATCCTAAGGTCTAAGGAAGACAACAAGTCATTGTCAGATATGAGTGTGACTGTCTTAAGGCTTCAGAACCTACAGCCCTTACACTCCAGATATAGAGGTAAGGAAACTGGTGAAAAAGTAACCGAAGTTTTGACTTCTCTCCTTACTAACACAGCATGTGTACTTGTACATCACCTCTACATTTAGGTTGTGAAAGTGGTTCAGAAGCAAATTCAGGTCCACGAGCTTGCTGAGGAGTCTGCTTTTACAAAGGTATATCTTGGTTATTGGCTGGATTACAGATAATGCCATGATGACGCTAGGTCTTATTCAGAAGTTTAGGTTTAATTCTTATTTAAACAAGACTCCAAATAAAAAAAAAAAGAGGTCAAATTACCAGAATAATACTAGTCAAAAAGGATGCCATTCCTTAGCCTTCTAAGAGCATTATTCCTTTAGGAAAAGGCTAAAAGCAAGCTAAGGAGCCGCTTGATGACCTCCTCTAATGCTAGTGTTGTTCTCTCCAGAGAACCAATACCAAAGTCTGAAAATGCTCATAGGAGACAAGGTCACATCCTGACAGAGATTTCTGGATTTGGGAAAGCCATTTCTAACTGTCAAAATTCTAACTACATACAAAGAACAGACAAGAAGACACCAGCTTTACTCATTTATTTACAAAGACAAAAAAACTTATCTAATGCATTTTTTACAGCTGTTTTTTATAAGGAAAAGAAGAAAATCCCCAATGATCTTTGTTAATTGAGTACTACTAGAATAAGAATATACTAGAGCTAGAAATAGAAAGTATACCCAGCTATATAAAGAATACTTTTTCATTAATAAAATTTTATTGTAGGCTTGAGAATTCTTAGTACATCAGGTTCAACTCAGCAGCATCTGAAACATACTTTCAGTGCACTAAACCAGAGGATATGCTCAAAGTTTGCATATGTTTGACCGTTTTTCATCTCTAGAATTAGTGGCCACTTATCAGAGAAAGGGAAAAAACTAGAATGCAAGATAACAAAAAAGAAGGATTTGTATACATGCTGTACCTGGTTTTATTCATGCAAGGCATCATATTGTCAAATGAAACTGCATCCTCATTAAGTACTACTTGTTTTCAACTGCACCGAAGAAGAGTATACTAAACAGAACATAACTCCTTATTCTTAAATCAAGTTGCAAGCTCTACTTCTCCTGAAGAATAGCGGTAGTTTAAAAAACAGCCACACGTCATATTATAGCAGTTGGTGTAGTTTTATGTCGGCTGCTCTTTAATGCTACAATAATCTGTGGGTTTGTGGGTTTTCTAACTGGACGGAACTTAAAGTAGTAAACACACAGTTGTAGTGGTGAAAAGCTAGAAAGACTTTGACACACACCACATGAAGCAGTCAGCATATTTTATCTTGTGATAGTTCTAAGAGAAGGACAGTTTAGCAATGACAGTGAGAAGTATTATCCCAAGGGAATTCAGTAGGCTTTCAACTGTTCTCCCAGACTGTCACAGTTTTGCCTTATCGGCCAAATCTCCTTTAATCTCATTTAACTGTTTAAAATGCAGATCAAGACAATTATATCACTATGATTTAGACATTGATATTATGTGTAGATCAGATAAAAAAAAGTCTTAACCATAATTTGTAAACATATTTGACAGCTGAAGATCAGTAAGAATTCAGCCTTTCCTAGTATCATTGAACTAGCAACTAGTTGCCAGTTGGCACTGCTCTAAGAATGTTTTTATTAAAAGCTGGACAAAGAGAAGGAAATTTTTCAACTATCAGAACACAGTACTTTCCTTCTTGTTTCTGCTCACTGAAGATTCCTTTCCACAAGACACTAGCTAATTTCATAACAGAATGGGGAAGTAAAGTGATTCCAAAGCAATGGAAAGAAAGATAGCCCAAAGCAAGAATCTCCCATTCAAGAGTGACTGGATCAATTCAGGCCTCCAGCTCTATATGTACCAGTTAAAATCTGTAAGTAGCCTTCCACCGCAGAAGGAACTGTTTTTCCATTGTCCCACTTCATGTCTGATTTCATGAAAATTTCATAAGTTACATTAAATATCTGATAAATTCTGAATGTCATGCATAAAGACACATACTTCTGAACTGGCCTTGTGCTGGCTTACTCTCCTTGTCTTCACTGAATGCAATGATCTGAAGAGCATAGGTTTGATCTGGAATAAGACCTTGAATAATGGCTTTGGTTGCAGTGTTTTGAAGAATTAATTGATTGGTTTTTCCACCTATGAGAGAAAAGACAAAAAAAACCCCACAAATACATAATTTTGTTTGTTTTTCTTATAGCATGGTAAATGTAATGACTTAAGACTACCTCAAGCTCTACAGTGCCCCAAGTGTTCCCACTTTTGGAAATATCCATACAGCCCAGCCAGAGGGCATCTCAGAAAAACAAGAATTCAGGCAGCCTGACCAAAGACATGGAACAATTTTCTTAGATAGAAATACTCTAAGATCAACCAATCAGCCTTTGTACCTGGGCCTCGTATAACAGTAATTGGCATGTAACATAATATTATGTAATATATGTAATATAATAGTAATGATACGTAATAGCCACAGTGTCCAGCAAAACCATTAATTCAGAAAAGAAACATTTGACAAAAAGCTGACAAAGTTGCTAACATCATACCCACAGGCTTTTACACTGCTCTGTGACTGGCTGACAGTTCTGAACCCATCAAAACCATGTCATCTCTGAATAACCTCTGCCTGCTTCCTTTGGACAAGGAAATTCTCAGGTATAAATACAAACATTAAACATTTCTATGTGCATATATGCATACATATAGATTGTATACAAAGATTTTTTTAGCTGTAGGTTAAAAGCATATCTATATTTAAATTTAAATATGTATAGAAGTAGTATCACTACACAAGTAGCCTGATATAGGCAACAAAGTGGCTGTCTTTACATTTTAAGTTTTCATTCAAAAAATGTTTTAAAAGGTTTTGGGGGTTTTGGGGGGGCTTTTTTTTCTAATTTTTTTTTTCCCCAGCCTTAGGAAAACTTCTATACCTTAAAAGAGAACAAGCAGACTTTTGTTTTACCTGAACTTGGAGTTACGAGAAGTTTATATCCAGTGAATTGCCCTTTGGGGGCTTTCCAAGAGATCTGTACACTGTCAGGACTGACTACATTATATCTTAGCCTTGTTGGTGGGGACACTGCAAGTGGGGAAAGAAAACAACATTTTAAATTCAAATAAAAAGCAACTGCCATTTTTAAACAAACATAAAAATAAACACTTATAGGAAGACAACACAAAATTTTAAGGATAAAGGATGCAAGTTACTCAAAATGTCAAGTACATCAGTTTATTAGTTTGTAAAATGACATCCCCAGGTGCACTACTTCCCTCAGACATATGTTTTATTTATCTCTTTATAAGAACAAAATAACAACCTAACAGCAGAGGACAGAAAGACAAACAGTGTTAGATGTTAGGAGTCTAATTTAACAGGCAAAGCTGGTAATGAAAATGCTCTTTGTTAATATACGGGAATTAAAATTGCTCTCCTTGCTTACACTGCATTGCCCAGCCTCCTTTATCTTGCATTACTGTGGGTGCTTCCCCGCACCTAAGGTGACTCAGGGCCAAATTTTCAAAGCGTTGTGAAGACACAATAACCAAGAGGAAATACAGGCATGCACAAGGCAGAGTGAACATCAGCTGCCCAATTTGCAAACCTGGCCTAAGTAGCACAGACTTGCCCAGCTGCAGGAATTGCTTCGGTCTCATCAAGACTAGCATGCATGCACAGGCAAGTCAAGATTTAGACAGGGGCAATCTGGATGATAAGCAGATTCTATTTATATTGTGCCTAGGTTTCAATTAAAAGCAGCAGGTGAAATGAATAAAAGCATGAAATGTTTGAGAAAGAGGTGATATTTCAGTGAAAGCAATACACAGAGGAACAAGTAGAAAATCCACCCTATGCTGTTACTGCAATATCAGTAACTTTGTCTCTATGTCCATAAACTATTTTTTCACAGCTTCATCCCTCTGCTCGGGCAATCTCCGCTGGTGCTGGGAAACACCCTACATAGCATTTCAGCTGTGCTTCAGGGAGCCATATCACTCCACAGCAAACAACTGGAACAGAGCTGGTAGTTAGGCAGCCTGGGGTATCCAAGGCTGTCAGTAAGGGGAACACATTTGAATAGGGTTTGGCTCACAGAGAAGTAATTCATCTAGAGGGAAAGGCAGCCAGGGAAGCTGCCCAGAGGCTGAACAACAGAAAGGGCTAGAAAAGATTAACAAAGTCCCTCATCAACCTTACCCACCACCTCCACAGCTCTCTGAACTTCCTCCATTTTCCAATGGAGTGGTGCCTCTACCACTACCATCATTAAGGCTTCTGTAAGTCTAAGAAATAAGAGAAATTATCTGAAGGGGTGAAGTGGCAATTTCTTTTCCCCAGAGCCCAACAGAGCTCCTCAGTGACCAGGCTTTTGCCCATGGTTTGTTGGTCCACTAGATATAATAAGCCAACAGTTCTCATCATATTTCTGAGTTTCAAGGATTACAGCATATGGAGCATCTGAGTCAACAGGCAGAATGTGCCAGCCAACAGTTTCTGAACTCTCCATTTGACCTGCTACAGCCAACACAGCTCTGGCATTAGCAGCAGCCAAAGACCTGTCCTGAACTGATTACTTTTTCCTACGTGCTTCTTTTTCCAACAGCTTGAGGGAAGAAAGAAGAAGGGACGAGACAGGCTATAGTTTTTTGAGATTTGGGGTGGTGATTTTTTCATGTAATTTACCATTAAGAATATTTGGAGTCTTAGAAGTAAAAATCTGGAGGTTTAATACAAGAGATGTATTCCCTTGCATCCAGCCTCTCAATCCATAAAGGGCAGTTTTGGCAGACCAAAGGCAGGTTCTGCAGTTCTCTGCCTTGATGGACTTAACACTACCACACAAAAAAAAAGAAGAGTACATAAGCACCAGGAACAGCTTAGTAACACCTCCACCACAGTCTCAAAGGCTTCAGAGAACAAGCTCAAGAAGACAGGCAAGGGGACAGAAAGAACAGGTAGCACACCAGTTCCACACACTCCAAACTTTTCTGATTCACAGCACTGGGCTTACACCCAAACAGGGCATTTCCCAAGTTTCTGGGCACAATCTTGTCAGACCTCATCTTCAGACTGCCTGTCACGTCCCTGAAGTTTACAGAAAAAGAGGCTGCAAGCAAGAGTGTGTGCAGGAATCCCTGCAGATACAAATTAAGTTCTTTGAAAATTTGGCCCTCTTATTGCAAAATGTTTTGCTGGGCAGGTTTCTGCAGGAACATTCAGCATGCTATAATTGTAATAAAATGACAGACACTATGGCAAAAAGTTCTGAAAGCTAAGCAGACTGTAGTTATGGATTACATCTTTTAATTCATTCTCAAGATTCATTCTGTCTTTGAGCTATGCATAAATCACAATGAATTGGGACTGAATGAACCAAGTGTGACAAATCATTCCTAGAAGTTTGCAAAATATGCAATTCCTTTTGTTATTTATTTTGTCTAGGGAATAGCAAAGAAACTTTTGCACAATGACAGCATGCAAGTGTAAAAATGCTGCATGTTTTACCAGAATTAAGTGGTAAATTTGCATGGGGATTAAGAGGCAGAGCAGAGAGCAACAAAGTAACATCAAGGATTAACAAATAAAATCACGTCTTAGAATTTCAGAGTTTGTTTTCTCTGCCATCTTCTTCCTTCCCCTGTCATTCCGTTCTGCCCTCCTTTTAACTTAACAGTTTATAAAGCACCCTCTAACAAAGAAGCATAGTTCTGGCCTAATTGCTATTAGCCGTCACCAAACCAGGTACATTTTGGGAGCTCCTAAAAAACAACCACAGATCTTACAAGCAAAGAAGGACACAATCACCAAAAGTTCTTCTGTTTACTACAGAGGTACAACGTGAAAGACTAGAAAAGTTGTGCCAGGATAGTCTTTACATAACTAGTCAATTTTCATTGGGTACTTTTTGTATCAAAAGTGGCGGTGCAGGGGAATGGACATTCCCACACAGCAATTAATCATAAGGAAGAAAAGAATTATTCACCAGACAGATACTCAACTGTGTCTTAGTTGTGCAAAGACTAATATTCTGGCACAGAAAAGTACATATAGCTGAGGAAGTTAAAAATCTAACACTCGAACAGACAACAAAATATTGATGGGAATTACTACACATTCACCAACCTGAAGAGGATATCTTTATTTCTTTGGACCTTTATTGTCTGTGGAACAAAATCTCACTTCTTGCAGAAAGGGAAAAAAATTAATCCAAGCTGAGTCAGTTAACTGATAAAAATCGGTAGTGGTTTTACAGGAATGCAAAAGAGAATGGCCGTCAGCAACATTAGAGCAGTCACCCAAAAGAAAACTTCAGACAAGTTCAAGGCTTTGGTTTATGCCACCAGAGAAATTAGCACTCCAAATACATAAGTCTTGTTGACAACTACAGAAAGAGTGTTTTGAACTGTTCGGTATCCTAATGGAAAGGAAAAATACCAAAAATTGCATATGTGCAGCTCTCTCAGACACCCAGTAGTCTAATACTGGATACTAACTAAACCCTGTGGCTTCCAATTTACTTCTGTCATAAGAATTGAACAATCAATATTCACTGCAATTACATTAGTAACATATGGAAATCACTGCTACAGAAAGAAAAGTTTCCATCTTTAAACATGGAACAAAAATTCTTCAATCAAGTTACTTCATGAATACACGGAAAATTCTAAAGTTGTGTTCTTGCACAGCACTACTTTTGTGTGTTATATAAGAACATAGGTAGCCAAAAGTTGTTGTTTAAGTCACATTATGAATGAGGAAGAAAGAACAGTGATGAAAGTATAATTGCTGTTGAGTAAAAACTGAATGGCACTATGAAGGCATTCAGGTAATAAATGAGATAAAACCATGTAGCTCAATGCAGATAACTCCTCAGTCGAAGGAATAACTTGTAGCTTCAGGCATGTTGACTTCAGTCTCCCAACACATTCTCCTTTCCAAGAAGCCACATTACACACCTTTACCTGAGCATCTTTGCCAAAGGAAGGAAACAAGCTGGAACGAATACCAGCTCTTCCTACACCTTGGCAGGGTGTACAATTTCTTAAAACAGACAACCATACTGTTAGTGCTGTATTAAATTGTAAATAGCCTGCTGTATGAAGAGTTTACTGCAAGGGGTGGCAACCTTGAGGAAAGAACAGATTTGAGAAACATCTTATAACTTTAAGTGTAGCAAGAGATAGTTTTCTTCTGTGAATATGGGACAGAAACTTGTCACCTCGTTCAATAACATAACAGTCATTTGGGGCCAAAGAAATAGTCCACTTAGTATCACCCTACTGACAGCATTCAGCAGCTAATGCTTGCTGAAAGAGTGTAAGAACAAGGGGAGTATTGTTCTTTATTCATGAAATACAACAACTCTAGCTTCTGCTAGTGCGACTATGGAAAAAACTCTCTTTGACCTTCATTTCACTGTATTAATATTTGAGAGTTTTCTCCCTTACATATGGCTGATTAAATCAAAGTTTTAAAAAAAAAAAGTAAAAAAAAAAAGTAAAAAAAAAATAGAGAGTCAGGAGAAGATCATTGTTTTCCAAGCCCAAGGAATTTTACTAAACTTTGTGGAGATGGATCTCAATCCCAGTACTGTTTTGCAAATCTTAACCATATGTATTAGGACTGAAAAAAACAGAGAAAGGACTAACCATATGCGTTGCTTTATTGGCTCGTTAAGTCACAAACATTCTGAACCTCATTTCTGACCAGAATTGATGTGTTGAACATCGGGAACATGTACTTCTTCATTCATCTCACATCGCCCACATCAAATATTACTGCTTACATATGTCCCTAAGTTCTGTGAGAGGCTTGTGAAACTCTCCCAGATTCCCAAATATCCAAGATGGAATGTATGCTTCCCCAGCATGTGAGTGCCACGCAGGCTGGACAGCGCTGCTACTTGCATTTGCCAGAACTTGAAAAGCCTCAGGTCGCAACTAGATTCTGAATGTGCTCCTGAATAATGCATTATACAAGACACTTTAGAAGAGCCCCAGGATCAAATTCTGGTCCCAGTTATGCCTATGCAGTCTCATATCAAAGGGATTACATAAATATAAAGTTGAGAGAAACATCTTTCTTTATAAATTGGCATTCTTCCTCTCTTCTTCCCAAAGCAATAGGTTATATTTTCTCCAGAAGTCAAGCCGCTGTCAGTATGATCCAACAAGTATTTAAGCCTAACAATCTCAGCAGTATCTTTTAATACCCACAAAGGAGATTTAGAAAAAAAAGTTGCAGTAGTCTGTGACATTTAACAGCCCTGTGCAATACTGAATGATGTAAGTGTTACAACAGCTACTGTTCCAACAAAGAAAAAAATGTATATATTGAATACACATTTCATATCATAGCTGGTCCTTCAGACTTGATTATGTAGAAAATAGTCACGGCAATTTCTGATCAGTGTTTCATGTAAATAAGAGTAAATATATATAGAGAGACACCTAAACTTGCAAAAAGATTTATGCTGTTTGAGAGACTAGATTCAAAGAGAACATGTGAATACATAATTCTACTCCCTCCACACCCCAAGATCAGCACCAAAACTCCTGCTTCACTTCAGTAGTATGTGTGGATCCACATCCTACTAAGAGGGAAGTAACACTTGCATTTGGAATAAGAAAGTTTATTTCTGCACGTCAGAATGAAAATCTCCATCTTCTTATCTGTGGCTTACCTTGGCCCTGAGCATCACTGATGAAGAAAGCTGTAACAGCTAAAAAAGCCCACAGAAAACAGCTCTGCGTCTCATACCGACAAAGCATCTTCTTCTCAGTACACACAGTATCAGCAGGTCTGAAAACACATAGAACGGAAGACTTATTAAACCTGCAAAGATGAGGCATCCACTTTCCTGAAAAGTGTGGGCAAAATCTGGATTCCATGAAAAAGAGAAATAAATAAAAAAAATCAGGAACTTGCCATAGTCATCAATGCAGCCAAGATTTCATCCTGACAGCAGTTTTATAACCAAAGCGCATTTTACCTGAAAGGGATAAAGAACCCCATTTGGGCTACTCAATAGTTCTGAAAATTCAGTCCATGTAACAAGAAAACTGGTATTCTTTGCTAAGAATACATGAGTGCTGGAAGTAGAGTATGCTATGCATAACAAGATAAAATGGGTATCTCTATGCCATCCAGTGTTGCAAGCACCCTCTCAAGATGCCTGTGGAAAATAACTCTATAGCTCTCAATAGCAAAGTAGGACTAAAACTGTCATCTACTTTACATTCAGAAAGCATCCAGAATGGGATGTTAAATTAAGTATTTCAGGATTCTGTAATTAAAAAAAAAAAAACCCAAACAAAAAACCAAAAACCACAGATGAGAACTGCCCTGCAAGCCTATTATAGAAAAATATAACAATAATTATATAATAAAACATAATATAATAACAAAAATATAATAACAAAAAATATGTGTACTCAATAACCCCAGTGAAATAATCATTGATCAGTTTGACTGAGGAATTTTGCATATCAGTTGTCAAAAAAGGTAAAACTTTGTTCTGAGGAAACATGAGTTCTCTTCTCACTGCTTTCTATAGCACACTGGTTTTCCTTTTTCTACCTTTTCAACTTATTCCATGCTCTCTGTTGTACTACCTGGCACTTTCAGTAATTAAACCAGACACAGCTCAGAAGGCATGCAGGGTAGCAACTGAGTAAGCATGAATTCTATTTCCAGGCAATACCATGGTAAAAATATTTACTCTAACTTAATCAGTTAGGAACACCAACACTTCAGAGTGGAGCACCATATGAACAGTCAGGGCAGTCCTAGGTGAACTCGCTGATTACAGGAAGCAATTCTGGTGCCAAAGAACACGTTCCAGAAGGGGTAATTTATCTGCCCACAGAAGCTAGGTTAAGAACAGTAGAATCATAGAATCATATAAATTTCCTTTTCAGTACAAATTTCATTATCTGAACTTGGCCTTTACACTTTCCAGTACAGTTATTCAACATCTATAGAAGCACCTCTCAAGATACATCAGTGTGTTCACAACATTGTACTTACAAATGTTTTTCTGTCTCTGAACCGTACTACTGCACCAGTTTTAGTTGATTTTCTGGACCAGGAAGAAGAATTTTTGCTGCCCTCTCCTGTTAGTATTTCACAGAATTAAATTTACATAATAGTAGATTTCTTTCTGTCAACAAGAACTCAGCATTTTAAAGTTTACTTCGGTAAATTTTAGTTTATGTATTTCTGTGTTGCAGGTCCCTCTCATTTACCTCTTGTGCCATTTTCTCTAATAGTCCCAACATACTGTCGTTGAATTTGCCTTCCATGTTCTCATGGTCTTCTGAGGAAAGCACAAAGTTAGTGTTTTAACCACTATCTAATAAAAAAGGCAGACTAAAGTGCCTCAACCATTATTAAACAAATAAGAGGATAAGACCTACATCTCCTCCCTTTAAGTATTTACAAATTGTGATAGTTATTCCCAGGACTTGGTAGGTCCGCTGTTGCAAATCCCAGTCATAAATGCTTGATGTACCACCTAGAAATTCATAGGAGGCTTAATCATTGTGAATACCATCCCCACAGGAGGAAAGTTAATTTTTAGCCAAATGGCCAATGAATTTCACACTACACAAATATATTTTTTGAATCCATCTCTTACTGTATAAATCTATCAACTCAGAAGCAAATAACTAGATCCAGTAACAAAGATGTACACCAGAAACTTAGGTATTGCTATGCTCAGTTCTTAGGACACATAGTCCAGGTGGAATTTAGAAACCCCAGCAAAATGCCCAGGCTTCCTACTTGTATTGGATTTGCAAGGCATAAACCCAATACTGCTACATGAACTAAAGAGTCAGACACCCAAGGGCTGGATCCAGACAAGCCAGCATAGTCAGCAGACAGATGGCTAGTGACAGGCAACAGGAAGAACGAAGAAAGTTAAGTCTTAAACACTCTGAAATCTACCCGATTCTCACATTGGGTATCGATGCTTCTCCCCTCACACAGAAATACAACCAGAGCAAGCAAATGTAGCCTCTTCAAAGAACATCATACAACTCATTCTTCAATGTGGTCACTTTCCATGTAATAACCAGGATATTAAAATGTTCGCTCACAGTGGTGGCTAAACTCCCACTCTAAAATAAGCCCTATTTTTTAAAATAAAAACTCCCACTTTGAAATAAGCCTTACTCTCAAATAAGAGCTATAAATACTGTAAGACAGGTAATCATTCTACTTCTGGTTTTAGAGAAAAGCCATTGCACAGAGAAGTAAGATTTATTGGGATACACACAACTGGTGTGGGATAAACTAGGCACAAGTTCGCCTCTGCAATGACCCATGCTTCAGGGTTCACTGAGCTAGGCAAGGCAACCACCAGCCTGCAGCCACCTTGAGGCCGACATCATCTGGAACGAAAAGAAATACCCTATATCCTCCAGCTTTTGATGTATTTCACCTTTTATTAACTCCTTGGTAAAACAGTTCTCTGGCAGAACAGCCCTGGCAGCAGAGCCCAAACCTCCCAAACCAAGAGCACTGCCCAGGAGAGGAGCCCCGTTCCCCGTGTGCTCCTCTCGCGGGTGGGCTCCAGGACGCCTGCACAGCAACAGGGCACCTTCTCCTAAGGCCTCCGGTGCCCCCCAGCCCGGGAGACACGCAGCACACCTCTCCGTGCTCCGCATCGTCCAGCGCAGCCCGGGCGCCCTCCCCGAGGCTCCCGAAAGGCAGAGTGCCACCTGCCCGGCCCCGCCGCCACGGCCCCCCCGTCACGGGAAGGGGGTAGAAGGCGGCGGAGGGGAACGAGGCGGGGACACGGTCCCGGCTCCCGCAGACCCGCGGCGGTGCCACGACCCAGCGGACGCGTTTCGTTCTCCCCTTCCACAGCCCCGCAGCGCTGCTCCAGCCTGGCCCGGGGGGACGCAGACCACAAACGCTGCGCCGCTCCTGACCCTCGGCCCCCGACTGCTCTTCGAGGCGCCTCCAGCGCCCTCGGCCCCCCGCTTGAAAGCGAGTGGTTCCCCCCGACAGTTAGGAAAGGGACAGCGGGGAGGTCACCGCCTCCGCCGAGCCGAGGAGAGGGTCGGGCCCCGTGGGACTGTCGCGGCGGGTGTCTCGCCTGCCCGGATAACTCTCGCTAACCGGCACCCGACGAGCGTGAGAGGCCGGGGAACAGCGGCCTGCCGCGACACGCCGCGGAGGGAGGATGCGGGAGGGGCGGGCGGGGGCAGCAGCCAAACCCTCCGGTCTAAGGTGCGACTGGTTACCTTTTAATTATTATTAGCGTTAAAGGTAAGGCTTTGGCAGGAGTTTCTAACGGGCTTCTGCTGATCGCCCCATGCCTGACACTTTGTCCTCCTCCATCCCTCCTCCCGCACCCCGCTCTCCCTCCGGGGCTTCGCTCCGGCCGCCGCGGGGTTTGCCGGCAGGTGGGTGGGCAGCGCTCCTGATCTCGATCCCGATCCCGGTCCCGGTCCCGATCTCGGTGGTGCCGCTGATCCCCCTCTAGCCCTGGGAAGGCGAAGCGGAGCTCACACCCACCTGCGCGGGCTCCGCGGGGCTTTCAGGCGGGGCTGTGGGTGCGGAGCCGGCTGCGGGAGAGCTGCTTCCCTCCGCTCCGGCAGCTCTTCCCCTCGCTGCGCAGCATCCGATAAGGAGAAAGAGGAGCGAAAGGAGGCGGGCAATTATAGAGCAGAAGGTGGAAAGAAGGGGGGAAGAAAAAGCAGCGTGAGCAGTGCCTGCGATCCAACCCCCCGCCCCCGAGCCCGACCTCCGCGGGAGGGGGGGTACCGTGCAGGTGCTGTGCTTTTCTATGTCTTCTTGCTTTGAGTTTTGCTACCTTTTAACTCATTTTCCTCTCCCCGGAGTTCTGCGTTCACTTTGTTTTAGGTGATTTAGAAGGTGCCTACTCCACCGCACAGCTTGGAATGCAAGTATCCCCCAGTGCCAGGTATTGTGATGTGTGGATTAATGATTCATGAGGGAAATATTTATATTAAAGTGTTCCAGCACTTGTCTGGCTTTGTATAAACCCTGATTAAAAGCATCGTAGCATGTGTATATGTATATACACATTTTTGCCGTATGCATAGACACTGCGATGGGGATGTAGAACTGCAGAATCTATGTTCATATAGAAATATGAGTCACCCTATGGTATACCCTACTGAATTTACGATTAAGGCTACTACTCACAAAGATTTTAAGTCCCAAGAATTGAAGAGGTGATTGAAAATATTCGTTGTAACGTTCCTGGTCATCTGTATAAAGTTACAATTAAAATCACTGAAGGACTGCAGTTAAGAAACAAGCAGAGGTGAAACAGAGACGTGCATCCTTTTGTTCATGTGTATAGGAGCCCCTTCTAGGGAAGAGGAAGGCAGCATGCCTGAGATGACTGTGGCTAACTCTCTAGTGCAGGACCTTCTGCTGCTGAGTAGGACTCCCAGCCCTGCAGTCCTGTCCAAATTCACAGAGCACAGCACACTTCTGAAACTGCAGAAGTGTTGGAGCTTTAAAGAAACTCTTTTAAATCCGGGTTTGTATTTTTTTTTCTATGGTAAAGGTTAAAAGGCATTCCTAGATCTAAAAAGCATCTCCCAGATCTAGGAATCTGGGAAACCCTGTCATTATTCTACTGTCCTGCCAGCTGTGTGCAAGGACCGACACTTGTACCAGTCAAGAAGAGAGTAGCTTGTAAGATAACAATTCAATAAGCTGAAGCAATAAGATCCTCAGCTCATTGATGCTTAATGTGACACATTTGGTACCTTTTCAGTCCCTAACTTACGTATTTAGCTAAACAATAACACCCAGAAGACAAGGAAGCAGATGATAGGCCTATTTTGCAATGCCCTCAAGGACTCTACAAATGTAGAGAAATAAATCATAACCCATGACTGCTTGCAGGCTCATGCATTTCAGAGCAGGACAAGGAACAGCCTGCCAAGGAGAGAGTCTGGCGCCCTCTCTCTAGCTTTTTCTTATTTTTTCGTTTTTTTTCGGTTTTTGTTTTTCGCATTTATAACGTAGTATGCGAAGTCCATGAGCACCATCCTGTGGCTGCATCTAGTTAGAGTGCTGGAACTCACAGTAAAAAGTCCCACTGACCTGTAAATAGATTCTGTAACTCTCCGCAGCCTTCAAATAACTTCATACTTCAATTTTTCATCACCTTTTTGCATCAGAAATGAAACTAATATTTTAAGGTTACGCAAAGTGTGTGCCATTAAGGGTAACATGGTTGATTTTATTAATATCAGTTTATTTTCCTGAATTACAATGTTATTTTTACACTGTTTGTCTGCTTTTTAGAGTGAATCACACTTGTTACCATTAAAATTTACTTTTCTTTCTCTAAAAAGCACCACAGATTTCCTTGCATAATTAAAAGGAAGAGCTAATGTTGTTCAAAAGTTCAATCCAGAAGTTACAAGATAAAGCTTCCTTGGAAGAGTTTGTGTAAGCTGTCCATCTGGAAATAGAGTAACATCACAATATGCATAATATTAATATACAAATGATTTCCCAATGTTTCCTTCTTGTCTTCCATCCAAAAAAAACCTGGCATTTGGAGGAGAAATTTACTGAATGTGAATTGGCCCCATGAATTTACCTCCAATTGGCCAAGCCTCAGTGATTTCGAAAAAGCAGTGATGATTTACAGCCACCACATTTTAGAAGCATTCACACTGACAAGATCACACAATCACAGAATGGTTTGGATTGGAAGCGATCTTCAAGATCATCCAGTTCCAACCCCCTTCCACAGGGCAGGGACACCTTCCACTAGACCAGGTTGCTCCAAGCCCCATCCAAACTTTTGAACAACATAAGCTCTTCCTTGAACACTGCCAGGGATGCTTCAGCCACAGCTTCTCTGGACAGCCTGTCCCAGTGCCTCACTACCCTCACAGGGAAGAAATTCTTCCTAGTATCTAATCTAAATCTCCCTTCTTTATGCTTAAAGCCATTCCTCCTTGTCCTATCACTATATGCCCTTGTAATAGCTCCCTTTCCAGATTTCTTGTAGGCTCCCTTTGGCACAGGAAGGCTACTCCTGGTCTCCCTGGAGTCTTCTTGTCTCCAGGCTGAATAAGAACATGAACAAGATATGGACCATCCTTTGCTTGACTAGGATAGATTCCATGAAATTTCTATAAATATGATTACTTGGGAATGATATTGAAAATGCAGCTGGAAATAATTCCGGTAATCCAAGGGAAGAACAGAATTAGTGCAGGCTGGTGAGCTCGAACTGAGCCGGGCTGAATATCTAATGGCATGATTGAACAAAGTAATGGATCACCAACAGCAATACTTGTGAGACATGAATGGAAACCAAAATAAGGGATGATTTTGGTGGTTGTGGGGAAGAATTACACAGTAATTATCAATCCTCATCTTTCCAAATATCGTCTTCTTTTTAGGATATACTTAGGTTATTTCTCTGACTTTTTTGATATACTAATGAATGCAATGTTAGCTGCTATGGCATTTTTCACAAGACTTGGGAAAGGACCATGTCCATTTGGGGGGTATTTTAAATTTAAAATAAAAAAAAACCTAAGTAGGTGATGATTCTTTTATTACAATGATGTTTTTAAAGGGGACTAGTGGTTTTATCTCCTAAACTAATATATTTTACAGAGATGTACATTTTTAAATGCCCTCTCTTCCCCAGCATCCAAAAACTCCAGTCACATTTAAAGATTTTGACTACGGAACACCCATTTGCATGGCTCAATCTAGTCCCTATGCCTAACATCTTTGCCAAGATCAGTCTGTCCACACTTGCAATAATGAAGTGATTTATGAAGTCATGTGCTGAGGGATCACAGAAGGACTTAGGACTGTATTCGTCCAAATTAAAAATAGAGAAAAAATATTTTAATAAAAAATTGTGATACACCATTGTGATACACCATTTCTAACACATTACCCACGCTTACATTTTACAGTTTCTTGTCTTCATTAGTTAAGACACTTTCACAATTATTTGTGATATGAATATGCAGTGAAATGACTTCAGAAAAGGGTAGCTATTTTTTGCAAAATATTTTTTTCTAGTTACTTTCTTTGTGCTACTATTTCTCTGATATCACCCCCACAAATGTAGCTTTTTACAGTTCTGTTTTTAGGCCAGGACTGTCAGAGTAGTCCAGCTTTGCTTTGTTATCGGTTGGCATGTCTGATGAGTCATTTTCATTTCCTTCATACTTTTTAGAAGCTTTCAGTGCTCTCAGCACTTTAGTGAGCTGCTAGGTTTATCCATCTGAAGCTTATTACACATAATGAGGTAAGTGAAAGGGCTATGTAAGAAGCCAGATTTATGCCATGGCCATTGAAGTGTAACTGTTCACGTTTAGGGCTGGTCGTGCTCGTCCAAACGTGCAGGCAAGGGAGCATAAGGAGATGAAAAAATACAAATATTTCTTGGTCATGTATTTTTTTGTTCATGTCTCAGTATGAGCATTCCAGAAGGTAATGGGAAGAATGACGAGTTTAGCATTTCATAAAATTAGTTTTTCATTCTGTAGTCATATTAGATTCCTTCAGATTTGTGAGATGAGAATAATCTATCCTGTGTTTACACTTCAACATCTAAGCTGGCTGCTGAGCCCTTTTCTGGCTCACACTGAGGAACAGATGTAGCTCTATGAGCCTGGAGACATAGCCCAGACCTAAGCTCCCTCTTCTTAGCCTCTGACAAGTGTAGGTTATCCAGATCCATTTAGGGAGGGAGTTCAGCCACACATTATAGCCTGTGAGCAGCAGGGAGGCTGAGTGCAGCCTGCAGAGAAACTGGAGCCCTAGCCACTAATTCCTGCACCCGCAACCTCACAGCTGCAGTGAAAGGGCAATTGACCAGAGAAGCGATGTTATCTTCTCTGATGTGCGTATATGCTCACACCACAGGAGCCCATTTTACCTCACTGGATGGGGAGGGAGAATGAGCACACATAGCTACAAGAAGAAGGAAGAGTTTCCTGGTCTGCTGCTGGGCAATGTTCTGGACTCATGAGCATTCCACAGCATCACAGAATAATTGAAAATCTGAACCCCACCTTGCTCAAGGAGAGTCAGCTACAGCAGGTTGGCCAGGGTCATGTCAAGTTGAATTATGAGTATCTCCAAGAGCAGAGACTCCACAACCTGTCTGGGCAACCTAATCCAGTGTTTGACCACCTTTACAGTGTGGGGGAAAATTAAAAAAAAAAAAAAGAAAAAGAAAAAAGAGAGAAGTGTTTTCTTGTGTTCAGATGGAATTCTATAATTCTGTTGCTTGGTACAATCAGAAGAGCCTGGCTTCATCTTCATTCTCTCCCATCTGTTATCTATCCATATGGCTAAGACCTCCCTGAGCCTTCTCTTGCCTTGGTTGAACGGAACCAGCTCTCTCAGACTCTCCTCTTCATGAAAGGTGCTCCAAGCCCTCAGTCATCTTCATTGTCCTTCACTGGACTCACTCCATTAAGTCCCTGTCTCTCTTGCACTGAGGAGCCCAGCACTTGACCCTGTATCCAGATGCAGCCTCACCAGGGCTGAGCAGAGGGAAGGATCACTTCCTCCATCCTGCTGGCAGTGCTCTTCCCCATACAAGCCAGGAGACTGTTTTCCGCCTTTGCTGCCAGGGTACATTGCTGGATTCTGGTCACCTTGGTGTCCATCACCCCTGGGGTTTTTTCTGCAAAGTTGCTTTCTAGGCAGTCAGCCACCAGTGTGTGCTGGTGCCTGGGATGATTCCTTCCTGAGGGCAGGAGCCTGAACTTCCATTTGCTGAGCTTCATGAGTTTCGTGTTTCACCATTTCTCCAGCCTGCTGAGGACACTCTGAATAGTAGCAGAATCCTCCTGTGTATCAGCCACTCCTCACAGTTCTTTTTCTATCTGCAAACTTGTTCAAGGTGCACTCTCAAGCATTGACCAGTCCACTAATGAAGAGGTTAAACAGTATTGGCTCCAATAACAACCCTGGGGTACATCTCTAATGACTGGCCTCCAGTTGGACTTCATGCTGCTGGTCACAACCCCTTGAGCCCAGCAGTTCAATCAGTTTTCAATTCACATCACTGTCCGTTTATCTTCATCAGTGTGTCTATGAAGAAGTTATGGAAGACAAGTGTCATTAAACATTGCAGTCAAAATGCAATCATTGCTCCCATTTGCTCCCAGACTGCATGCTGAGACTTCATCGACCATCATCACAAGAGACTGCTGTATTTGATGGGCAGATCCTGGGAGGCTGCCGGCACGGAGCCAAGGTGCCCTGAGTAAAGAGGAAAGACCAGACTTTATGATGTTTGGACCCACCAGCAGCTGGAAATACATAGGCATAAATATGGCATTAGGCTGGCAAAAGTGAGCACAGATTTCTTTTCACTGGATTACACTGCAGTGCAGATGAAGTTGCAGCCCACCAATGGTACACTATAACACAGTGAGGGAAGGGTTCCCCCCATGTGTTACTGAATAAGCAGAAAACCTACAGATTCTGGCTGTCTGTGCCAGAAGTAATCTTCTTTGGAATGAAATCCAGGCTGAAATGAATATTTAAGCCCAGTAAGAGCTGGAAGCAATACTGTGGTGGTCTCTGTAATATATACCTTGAGTAATGAATACAAGAGATGTATGGGGCAAGGAAGAATTCCTTTGCAAATATCAGGTATCTTAAGCTATTACTTAAAAGAAGCAGAGCTTCTTGTCTATCTCCTACTGAGCTTCTTGTCTGAGCTCCTATCCTATACATTCTTGAACTATAATTACATATCTCTTGTGTGCTTTAGGCTACTTTACGCTCTTTTCTAGTACACATGGCCATGAAAGTCAAATGCTTGACATGAGGAACAAGGTTTGTTAAGTGCTCTCCAATGATCTGTTTTTCCATCTTGGTGTTAATGCAAAACTATTTTCAGTTTTTCCAATTTATAATTTTTAGAAAAGCATGCCTGTTCATTAGACTCTGAAAGATAATTACAGAGTTGTTTCATAGAATAATATTTCATGAAAACACACGGGGGTGTGTGTGTGTGTGTGTGCTGCTGAATAAACACCCAAACAAAACTCTTCTTTAAGATAGCACTTTATATATTGCTCACAGATTTTATTAACCTAAATGGTTTCCTTTATTCAGTTTTAAATAGCCTGATTCTCTTTGTTGCTTTTGTTTTATGAGATTTGAAGTGGATAATGAGATTCAGAGGTGGATGTTTTGATACCCCTACACATTTTTAAGCATTACAATTGTAATTTTCAAGGATAGACTTGGGTTTCCAATATTTCTTTAAGCATAAGCATATGCTAAACATACAAAGTTAGCTTTCCATACATAAAATATTGAATTGACCTTAGCAGAAATTTTATAGAAAAGAATCATAGAATCATAGACTAGTTAGGGTTGGAAAGGACCTTAAGATCATCTAGTTCCAACCCCCAAAAGAAAAGAAATGGTATTGTGATCTGTATTTGCAAAAAAAGAAAGTTATTATTGTGAAAAATCATAGCCTGTTTTTCAGAGTGGTTTTATACAAAATGTGAATGGAGAAAGCCAAAAGAAAAATTAATATTTTTATGTGTTGCAAACAACTCAGTAAAATTACTCAAATACTCACTGAATAAATTCAGTTTGCCTTCCAATTTTATAAATCAGGGGGATTTAAACATCTGAAATAACTGTTTGGTAATTTTTTCCTATAAATATCAATACTAAAAACCAATATACTGGAAATCTTACTTTATCAGGAAAGAGAAAAAGAATTTACAGCAGGTTTTTTTTAATTTCAGTTGTGAAGCAGTAACAGAGGGGGGCAGTCTTGGACAAAAATCTCTTCTACGTATTAACAAACCTTTATCTTTCTAGCTTCTCGGGATCCGAATTCAAGCATTGTGTCTGCTAAACCACAAAACTTTTATAGTTATTGTGCTTTGATCTACATTGTAAGAGTCAAGAAATTATCAGCTGTAAAAATCTGTATTACTCATCTTCTGTGCAGAAGGGTTCCACTCAGCCAAAGCCAACTCAAATGAAGCTCCTCTACTGAGATGCTACCATGCAATAGGCTGTGGTGCTGCTCAGGTTTGCCACTAAGGTCGTAGAGTTGTGCCTACACTTCAAGACCATGTGTGACTGTTGACAATGAGCCGTCCCTAAGACTGAGATGGCCATTTGCTGTCTCAAGATTGTGCCAGAAATTGTTGGTATAAAGAGAAGAAGGAGGCAAAGTTTTGTTTCTGCCCTGCACGTGTCGCAGAACTAGTCCTTGGTGTTGCATACACACCTAGGAAGTGCTTGGACGCTTCCTATTGAACATGATATAAGTACTTTAAATATAAAGCCAAAAATAACAGGAAATATCATAGGAGGAAAGCAAGTGTGTATGCTAACCTGAAATAAATAGCTGGCAGTAATTTTGCTCCAAAGTGATTGATCTTATGACTTAAAGAATTACAGGGTATTGTGACAAAGAATGTGAAAGTTGAAAAAAGGAGCGACAGTAGTCAGAACCACGAAAGGCAGATAAAATCTCAAAAGCTTTTGGGTGAAGTTTTACTCTCCCCTCAGCACTCTGAGTCTATTTTAAGCAATTGCACCAGGTTTTGCAGCATTGGGATCTTCACTGAACATCAATCCACGTTCTTCACAAAACCCAGGTAAAAATGGGACTTTTGGGAACACTCCATCCATGATATCATGCCATTTTCCAGTATTTGTTCACTAAAATGTAGTGACTGACTTTTCATCTCAGGCTTTTTGACAAAGTATGAATCTCATAATCTTTTTTTTTTTTTCTCCTGCTGTTTCTTTTAGATCATCATTGTTTTGGCTCTTGTAATCTTTAATTTACTGGTGGCATCCTTCATAAATGCTAGTTTAAATTTTATTGTAATATTGGCACTGGCCACAGTAATGTTCTTTATCCCACAGTGCACAGAAAAAAGTTTGTCTGTGGCCTGTTTAGATTAACACAGTGCTTAGGCTAAGACAGGTTACGACAGGGCACAAGGAAAGTACAGCCTAGAAGAGCACAATGTTTCTTACAGCGCAATCTTCAGAGATACCAGTGGTGTAGCAGACGTTCTTCTCTATCTTATACATATAGAAACTTTGTCCTGATGTTTGCAGTCTTGGAAGAATAGCCAAAACATCTGCTTTAGACCACTGGGCATTTCATAATGTTAATAATAATAATAGAAACAGTTATAATAATAATATTAATAAGCACATGGAAAGGAGTTACTGCTGTTTGGGACATCATCTGTCCTTTCAAATGTTAGCAAGGTTTGACTTGGAGAATTAGTTCTTAAAATCTGGAAGCTCTGAATGCTCTTGCACTGAGAAGTGAGTGTGTGTGTCCTTGTAGTAACAAACCGTATGTTTGTATTGCTTCTGCATGTGCTGGTTCGTTAGAGCTAATATTAGCCTGTGTAAGAGACTGAATATAGAGACAATTAGCAGCTCAATTAAGTCAAGATGGATCACGTTCCTATTCTATCCTGTTCAATTCTTTTTTCCTGATGCCAGCCAAAGGAATAACTTGCCTCCCTTACTCCCATATAGTAGCACAGGTAACTCTCCAGCGGAGAGTCAGACTATTAGTCTTTGGAAAGCTCCCCTTCTCGTTTTCCCTGCTCTCCACAGCTGTTCAGACTGCCAGCCTGGGAAGCTGAACAGGAGAGAGTGGGGTTTTGTTTCTCCAGTGTGCTACATTCTTCCTGCATTTTATCTTTAAAAAAAAATCCACCCATGGCCTTTTGCCATGGTGTTGCAACCACAGAACAGGGCAAGTAAGTTCAGATTGCTGTGTACATTCTGTTCATTTCCAGAAATTCTCATAAAACATATAAAATATTTCATAGTATATAAAATGTTCTCAGCAGAGGAATGCTGTAAGAGTGCAGTGCCATGATTTAGTTCTGAGTTCCCAGGGTTAGGTGAGAGCCTAGTGTAACACAGTTAAAGTAACCCATTAAAATACATGCCCAAACAAGACTTGGTGCTGTCGTAATGCTAAATAAACACCTTGTATATCAGTGGAACATAATTTTGTGTTGGCAGTAGTCACAATGAGAATTTGCTTTCTTTTTTGTTGTCTTCTTCTCCTAGAAGGATTTAGAGAATCATTATAGTCAAATCCGTGCTTCTGATGTTGGACAATGTTTCTTATTAAACCAAGGCTGTACTTGGTGAGCAAGTCCAGCTCAGATTTACAAAATAGTTTCCTAAATATGAGCTGCCTTTTATCTTTCTGCTGTTTAAATCAACCTGCCAATAAAAGGTCACACTGTAATTTCGCTTTTACTCTTACAGTCAAGTGGTGGTTTTGTACATTTAATTAATTATTCCTGATTTTCAAGTGGGTAAATAAAATAAAAGTTCACCATATTTATGTTCACTGTTTTCATTTGCCTGCATTGTCAAAGAATTTCCAACACTATTTGCTAAACTGGTGTAAGTTTTCTTCACTTGCCCAGCGAGTGTGTGTGGCTTTCTATATGTGATTAGTGTCAGTAATAAAATTAAAATTATTGATGGGGGTAAAATTAAATACCTGAACTCTTCATTATTCACAGTCTTTCACATGAGTGAAGCCTACATTTTACAGTTGTCATAGTTCAAAAGATGTTAACCAGTCATATTTACTTCAAAATTGCCACTGATCCAGCCCTCAGCAAGCTCAGCTGGCAGCCCATGGAGTTTGGCGCTGAGGCTTGCTGCAGTGGGAGCCTCTCACTAGGAAAGTTGGGAGGAAGAAGAAGGAGAACTTGGAGAGAACTGTGGAGCTCACAGGTTGGCTGCACATGATGGGTACCTGGCACACTGGTGACAAGAGCCTGCCAAGATTGAACATATGGGATTGCAAATAAATTTATGGCTGCAGAAGATTCAAAATATATAAAAGGTGATATTTTTCCACAGCCACGGAGCCCATGGGTTCTAGTCAATACAGGGGACTCCTTCCTTTCTGTGCTGGAGGGTGTGTGCCTTGCTTCCCCTCAGAAGGGTTGTCCAGCCAGCAGCAAACTAGCCTAAGTCTTGAGAGAGCAAGTTCCTGCTCTGCTCCTCCACAGGCCTCCTGGATGATCTTCAATATCCAGGTTACCCATTTGGATTTTACCTCCTGTATGGTGGATCTAGGAGCTCATTGGTGACACCGGAGAACAGGGGATGTGGGAGTGGGTGACCTGAGGATGTGCTGACAGATACAAAACTTATTGAACACGAAGATGTATAAGCCAGCTGGTAGGGCTGCAGTCACAAGATGTTAGGTAACTGCTGGTGAAATCTTCAATGCTGACTCTGCCCTCTAAACTCCTCTGGGGATTAACTAGGCTTTTTTAATGGATTTTTTTTTTTTTTTTTTTTTTAATGTCATCACCTAAATTTTCTATAAATTCCACTTTGAATTCCTCATTTGCCCCCTTCAGCTACAGGGGGTGAGCAGAAGCTACCCTTGTACCAAGGCTGAGATGTCAAACACTGAGTTACATGACTGACTGTGGTGCAGGAGACTGAAGCATATGGGAGGTATATAAATACTGCAAGACACCTGAGAGTTACAATATCCATCATATTGCAAGCAATGGAATAAAACTCAGGTTTAAGTGGAAATACTCGGTTGCTGCTGTCTCTGTTCTCATTTGCTGTGGTTGCAGTAGCTGTTACTCCTTATGATCTCTTTTCCCTCATGGGAGCAGGTTGCTGCCTTGCTGTAACTCCTCGGGTGAAATCAGAATTTTTCAGGACAACTTGAAAACAGTAACACCCAAAAAGCAGGAAGAGTCTGCTGAAACATGCAGAAAGTAATTATATATACAGCTTACAGCTCAGCTGACAAATGGCTGTGGTCCCCTTGACTGGTGATAGATAATTCAGAAAAGAAGCTGACCTTGGGTGAGAGGCCACGTTGCATCTTGACAAAAAGCATAAGAGGAAAGGAAGAGAAGATGCTTTTCTTGGGACATTTAATAATAGCACATCATCACAGGCAGTTCTCCATGATACAACTGTGCAACCATTTCTCAGAGAATTGGCTGGATAGCCAGGAAGTTCTTTCCCATCAACAGCACTAATTTAATATACAGCTGGGTAACTCCAATAAAATTACCAGCAGTAAGACAATTGAATTAGCTAATATTAAGAGGTGGTTATTAGGGATGTCATTCAGTTGTTCGCACAAAGGTGTCTAGTATCATCTGAAGTATCCTACAGCATTTAAGACATCCTCTGCAACTTAATTTCTAGATGCGATTTTGAGGGGGCATTGGCTTCCCCGTAGGCCTTCTGTGCCCCGTATGAATGTCTTAAATACATTAAAGCTTCTTCAATGTCACTTGACACTTATGTGTATGCAACAGAACCAAGCCCCTGGTTTGTGCGTTCAGACTTGAATTAGGTAAATTCAAGTAGATCCCATTACCCTGCTGTGATGCTTTTTCAGATAATCTTCAGACAGGGGAAAAGAGCACTGCATTAGCCCATGTGGCAAAGGTCATCTTTGCAATTACAAGTCCATTGTTAGGAGTTAATCAGGATAACTACTGGAAAAGAGCATCATCCAAAAGCCTTTAAAATGTGGACAACTTGACCCTAATTACAAAATTTTATTCCTCTATTATGTGGCTTCCTGAAACTCTGCACATTAAGACAGCATTGTCTGGTTTTTGCAAAAGAAAGAGTAATGAGCGAGAGTAAAGGTGAATGTTTTCTGTGCCTTCATCTTCCGAATGCAAATTCCATCTGAACCAGATGAGATTTTTTTCTTTGCCTACGTAGGAGATGAGGTCAAGGGGATTTATATTTGCACGGTCTCTGGAATGGAATACTGATGCTGCTGCAAGGAAGGTGTATCTGTAACCCTCAGAAAATAATCCGTTAGAAGAATAAACAATAACACAGTCCTGCAGATACATGCACAGAGGGTAATGAAACAAAATTTAAAAAGTGTAATGCATATTTTATCATTAAATTGAACATTTGGGAGGGTAACTTGTCACCCTTTTGTACATGCTTCTTTTAAGCATATTTTGTAATAGACAACTGCCTGGTGGAGTGCAACAGAAAATTAAATATTGATTTTTTTTAATATTCAACAGGATCTGTTGGTTCTGGCAAAACAAACAAAGCACACTCACATCCCAAACTGCAGTAACAAACAAAAGGGTGCAGTAGGTTTTCTTCAAAAAGCAGTTGAGCTGACAACACTTATAAACCAAAACAGACAACAGGAAAATGTAATCTTGAATACTTCCATGTTTCTTCCTTTCCAAGTTAACCCATAAAAGCTACTGGGTTCCAGCTGCAATATTTAAATGAGTTTTAAGAAAATCTTATCTTGTTTCTAGAAATACTTTGCAGGCAAAGCAGGGATGATAGGGCACTGTGAGAACAGAGATTAAATGGATTTCTGATCCGCAAAGTACTAAGCACTTCTTCTGAGTGAAATCACTTAATATTTCCCAGGCTTTGCTCAACATCATGCTTAATTAACCTTTTGCTAATAAACATGAAGAGCTCAGTTTAGCCCCATTGCTGGAGTCCATTGACAAAGCAGTTGTTCAGTCAAGCCTTATCTGCACATGTATTTATTTTTAGTCGATATGTACAGTGTTTTCACTTATATATTTTATAAATGTTTTAGAAATTGAAGATATGAAACAGTTTGAATTACCTCTTAATGTAAATGAAAATTTTTCTTTAAAGGACATGTTTTGTTTGGGTAGCTTGTTATGTTTGAAACTGAAATATTTCACAGGCAAACACATCTTTCTTTACTACTTATCTAGTGCATTTTACGCTTGAATGGTCTTCTATGCTAAAGTATTAATTACAACTTTGTTCTTATTAGAAAGACAGGGCTAAGAATTTAAATTGTAAATTAGTCATAAAACTGCAACATTTTTCTCCTTTGTGATGCTATTAAGGACAGAACCTTTCCGTACTGTACCCTTTCACTGCACCTGCCCAATGGATGCTTTTCTGGGTTCTACACTCATTTTCCTTCTACTTTGAAATCATCAACAAAAATTTTAAAATAAGTTAACACTTGATTTTTATTTACAACAAACAGAACAAAACTAATGGTCTGTACGTACTATTTTCCACCTACAGTCTAGTAATAGGTATCATATTGCAGGTTTTGCTCAGGTGAAATTTTCCCAGGGAGACTCAGTGGAGGTTTGCCTAAGAAATGCAGCTACGAACTAGTCTTCCCCAAGTTATGCTTGGGTAAAACAGAAAAGTATGATTTCTGGTCATCGCAAGTTCCACTGGAAGCACAAAGGGAAAAAAAACCCAAACATTTCCTAATTTGATAAAGGGAGATTTTTATTTATTTTCTTCTTCTTCTGTTTAATACAAGATACTCTAAAACCTAAGGAGGAAAACATAAATCCTACTGATTAAATTCTCCAGTCATTTACAGCTTGCTGGGAAGACACGGGTTTGTGTGGTTCTAAGCAGCTATGGTTGGGAGGCTGTGCTCTAGCTGGGATGTGGTGGAGGGAAGGAGCAGAGGGTCTGTGGTAGCTCATCCAGAGAGCAGGAGGAAAACAACACTCTTTGGAGGTCTCTTACCTTTTCTCTCTGTAATCTGAGAAAGTGCAAAAAAGCTATCGCCCATACTGTGTTATGAACCATATAGCTTTCTTAAAGAGTAGGTGGGGTGCTACATTATACCTTGAATGAATTTTATTCCATAATCATGGTAACTTTACTTTACTTTGTTCTCTTACCTCAAGGCTTTGCATGTTGTAATTTGATAGTTCATCCATTTTCCTGAAATCTTCAGCTTGATAAATAAGCAGTGCTAATTTATGAAAAGCTAGTGATGATCATGATAAAGAGCCACTCAAAAATAGACTAGTAAAAATGACAAAGACAGCAGGGCCATCAGGACCTTCAAGAACCATTTCTGAATTGGAAGCCGGACAACTGTTAACTATGTGACAAAAAAAGTAGAAGAATAGGAAAGAAAACAAAATATGTCCATACATCACTGTTGAAAGCAGAACATTCTGGTGGACACAGGCCGTCCTTTAGACTAGTGTTCTCCAGTTTGGCCTGCTTGGGTGCATGCAGCAGCGGGAGCAGGAGCAGTAATGGCATTTCCCAGTTGAGGAGGTGTTCAGCTGCTCAGGCACAATGTAAATACCTCTTTCAAGTGGTCTGCACACCACTAACTGTCCATGTACAATAATCTAGAGACCATTTTATAGAAGTGCCTTAAGAACAGAAGCAAGAAGTTACATATAAAGAGAATTTCCTATGGCTCTAACCACCTGCAAATTCTGTGAAGAAATGATGATTATTATTTGACAAGGCCATACAAAAGCCCATAGGCAACTGTTGTACTCTAAGTTCAGCGAGAGCTACTGTGACACAGGATGGGAAAGCTATGTGTGTATGGCAGCATTTTTGTGTAAAAATCAATACAACAATTTGTGCTATGTAGCATACATGGCCTCTTTCAAACATGTGCTCTTGAAGTTAAGCACTTAAGCATGTGGAAATTCACAGCTCCCATGGACAATATGAGAATGGATAGCTAAACACTAAGCAGAAGCCATTTTTCTAGAGGCCATTCAGCTTGATAGTTACAGCTATTCCCTTCTGAATATTTCCGATTTTTCCTGAGGAATTGCAAGTATAAAGACTACGTAGTTATACGTGAAACACTGTAGTATAAATTCTTTGTATCATTGAGTCCCATGACATTCTTTAACATTCTTAGATTATCTATCTCTTGCATTAGTGGTTCATTTTAAACATGAATGTTTAAATATTTATTTATGTACAAGCTTGTAGAGAGATCTAATGGCTTAAAATCACTCAGCTTCTCTGGAACATCAATGATATTTTTATCTGCACTGCACGTATGCAAAAGGAATAATTACATTGGCAGTTACTATTTTTGGTTTTATGAGTAACACATATTAGTGAAAAATATAAGCCACAACACTCACCAGACAGACAAATTTAAGAAGCGTGATTAATGGAAACCTTTAATGGCAGTTCTATTGTAGAAGGTTAGAAGTTCTCTCACTCTGAAGACTGGTGTGGTCTAGCTTTACTTATACATGTGACATACACATGCTTTTTCAGCCATACAAGTGGTGTAGTTCTAATTATACACTGGGAAGAAAATACTCGTAATTACAACAATTGACTTCTCAGTCTGTCTTGCATTAGGCAAACATTTTGGCAAACAATATTGTCTCATTTTTTTTCCTGTCTCTGAAATTAGAATAATTCGTATTTAGCAAAACTAACATTAAAACTTGGTATTAATTCATGGTGTTATCGAATTAAAGCATTAGCCCATAATCTGATCATTCTGTCTCCATCCATGGGGAAACCTCCATGCATCATAGCTGTCAGTGCAGAAGAAAAAAGAAGTTGGTCACTCCTTCTTCTTAATCCTGAGACTACTCTCTTTGGCTATGTCTATGTTAGTACATCAGATAGGTACAGGGACCATTCTCTGGTCCTACAGCCAAGTGGCACAGCAAAGTCTGCACCCTGTGCCCAAATTCTGATCTCACCTTTTTCTCTGAACTATACTTGGGCAGTTTTCTCAGAGGTCTAGACCATGCTAAGGGGACATGCTGACCATTAAACCAGTAATTGTTTGACAGTGTTTGACACATCCATAGCACTCCATACATGTAGTCATTACTCAATACACATAGTCATTAGTGAGGATATAACCAGAAAAGGAAGAAAATACCCACAGAAATATTCCTGCTGCATGACTTTTTCCTCCCAAACTTCTTCCTAATCTCATAGAAGAGGGTAGTAAGTCACACCTGCTGGCATTGCAGATGCTGTTATGACACCACTTTGTCTTTTTGATGCTGACAATTTTATTTTCAGCTTCTACTAGGACCTAAAATGTAGACAATCAAATTCTGATACACCTGAAGTGGGTTATTGCATTACTTCATGAGTGAAATGCTCTCCACGGGACCAGCTGTGGAACCAGTTGTGTTCAATAGTATACATATGGTATTTGATACTAATAAAGATAATACAAATTATGTATCTTGTAGGAAATATAACAGAGGAAAACCAGGAGAAATATTGCACTGAATTAATGCTCCAATTAGCTTAACTGCCACCTGAATTTAATTAATTATTATATTGTTTGAAGATGTTCTGTAAATGATTTGCAAATGCATGTGTGCAGAGGAGTGGCACTAATCTGTGTTAATAAGGCATAAAGATTTATTAGAGCATCTCACAAGATCTATAGTAACCCTAAATGAGATTACATAAGAGAGGAAGTCTTACAGACATGCCTCTCTTTTTAATGAAGTTATTACCCCTGATGCCAGGGTTTTTCTCCTTTCTGGTTTCTTGCTTCAGTCCACACTGTGAATATAATAGAGCACCTTGCTCCCTGCCAAGTACCAGGGGAAATGTAAGATTATTCACAGAAGTGAGGCATTTCAAGAGATGTATGAATATCACAGTGTGGACTGAAGCAAGAAACCAGAAAGGAAAAAAAAAAAACCCTGGCATCAGCAGTAATGACTTCATTGAAAAGATAGGGATTTGTGTGCCCTCTGAAGTGTATAAGCGTTTGACACTGACTCCTGCGCTATGTCTCGGAGGGTATGTATCACTATGTGTAGATAAACTGCAATTTAATTGGAAATGATACATTTCATAGCTCAATTGTTAACTTTGCATCCTTTTTTCCAAAATACAAGATTTCATTGCAGAGATAATCTGAATACCTTTGTCACATTGAAGAGGGAAAGAATCAATTAAACTCCGGATTGCCAATCAAGTTGAGAACACAATATGGAAATCCCCATTAAACAGCAGGCAAGTAATGGTGCTCAAATTGTGACAGAGACTAATGTATCTCACAAATGAAAATGCCATCTCCAATCTGTAACATAATGATATGCACAAATTTCTCCCTGCCCCCACTCCCACTCTTTTTGCTCAAGTCTAAAGTGCACACTGTAATGCATTATTAAGCTAAATTCTGACCCAGATTCTTAATTATCTGTAAGCTACAGAGAACTTGTAGCAGAATATTAACTAAGTCAAGAGATGTAAGACAGAGAACCCACAATGGTGTTAGAAAGAATCATTAGCATTTTGCTAAGAAAATACTTCACATTTTATATTTAACCTAGGTTAACATGCAGAATTTATATTTTAAAGTGTTATTAAGTATATAATGACCAAGCCACCAAAACAACCCAGGCAGAAAAAGAAAGGAAAACGAAAGTATTTGGGGAATCATTCCTGGATTCACAAAATCAAAAACTTGCACCATACCGACACATTTCTGGGACAGCAGGATTTTTCCCAACTGTTCCTAGTGGATACCATCAACAGCTGTTGCAACCTCATATAACATTATGTGCTGAACTAGTTATTTTAGATGAACTGTAGAATCTAATCTGCTATGGCTTATACGTATGTATCAAAGTTTTTTGTGGTACAATCAATCAGGACAAACAGCTGTCATACGAAATGGCAGTTTGAAAGAATCCTCCAAACACTTTTGTGCCCGGTTAGTAGCAAGTTAGCAGTTGCAGTTTTATACCTCTCTGCACTGCTGCATATTAGTGGAATATGAGAAGTTTTCATGGTGAAAAATCAGCCACTGATAAACTAAACTATATCAGAAACAAGAAACACATGGACTTCTACCTACAAAGCTGCAGGCAGATCTGATTTTGAAGACATGCTGTATGTCTGATGTAGAAGTTGAGTGAAAAACATACTGCAGGAGCAACGTATTTAGCGAGAACAATTTTTAATATAAAACATATTTCAAAATTATTTGAGGAAAAAATACTTTCCCTGCCCTGCAACTGAATGATTTGTGGTGTGCTCATATAGAAAGTCAAGCTTTAATTGTAAAATTTAGACAGCAGAGAAAGTCTGCACTATATTTGTAATTTCGTGTACAAGGATGCATTTATGCAGTTCAAAGATCAAAAAAACCCCATGCAGTCCATTTACCATTGAGCTGAGGAGTCACCTAACACTGCAGAATATGGAATTTGTATATACATCTTTAAAACAGATTTGTTTCATGAATTCACCGATGAAGAAAACCTATTGTTTGAAAAGAGTTAAGAGTCAGTTAAATACAATGATTTATTAGTAATAGTGTCAAATGCAACTCATGGCAAGTCTGTAGTTTGCAAAACATTAGATGGTCGGAAGTGCTAACAAGCTTAATGTACATTGAAGTACATTGCTTCAATTTGAAGTGTACTTTCTCTGGATGTATTTGGAGCATCTGGATGTATCATTGCTAACACCAACCCTGTGAACTTCCCACTTCAACCTGCCAAATACTCTGCTTCTCCTAGGAATAAAGGTGCCCAAAATTTCTCCAAAGTGACAAACAGCAAGGCTGAGATACTTTTCATTAACAGATAAGGAAATAAACCAAAGTCAACATATTATACATGAGCATCTAAACCAGTGCGTAGGCATCTAAACAAAAAGTCCAATTTTCAAAGGCAGATTTTGTAAAAGTACCACACACTTTTCCATTTGCATGATTTTTCTTTCTAGACTAATCTGTGTATTCAGTAGGCCCAAACATTCATACCAGAGTATCCTCTGCACAGAATGGACACCTTTTTCATGCATTTGCAGTTTGTTTGTGTTTGATTACAATCAAGCCAGCATTTAGTCAGCTGTCCCTCAGCCCAAGGAGAGACAAATTGCAACAGCACGTGCTCCTGGGACAAAGCTGGACACCAGGATGATGTTTACCAATGTAAATGTCATGCAGACTATCTGTGTCATCTTGACCCCACAGTGTTTGGTTCTTTCATCTCTTCAAGTGCTTTGATCCAGTGATGGACTGTGATGAAATCTGCACGGCCTCTTTGGGTAGGAAACCATTCTGACCGATGCAGACATGGCTGGACAGACAACCTAAAGGCCTTAACCTTGTCTCCATCAGGCAAAAAAAAAAGTGAAAATATGCTGGTATCTATTGTTCACTTCTTAGCATAATCACCAGTGCTATTATCGTTAAATGAAACAGAGCCCCCCTCCCCTAAAAGCAAAATCACCTAGACATGGCACTGTTCTGCCTCCTTGTGTCATGCTGCTCCATGGTTGCCACTCCATTCTTCTCACAAAAATGTCCACTAAGAGTTTTTTCCTTCTCAGGACTCTATTTCTTCCATGACTTCCATCACAATTGTTCGAGGGCCAGTCAGAATGAGGTTGCTCACTGTCCTGTAATCCACATGGAGAACATTGAGGCCATTGACAGATACGACAAATTGGCAAACCTGGGGAGAAAAGTGAGCAGCGAAATAAGTTACACATTGGACTTTTTTTGTACGGTTATTTACACATGTACTATTAACTCCTGGGCATCCAAAACCTCCAGCACTCTTTATAGCTTCTCAGTCAGCACTCTTAAGGAAAACACATTTCTTAGAATTAATCTGACAAGTTAATTTTCCATAAATTTTTTGAAATACCACTGCACTTTTCAAATCTGTGGAATTTTGAAGCCCTACATCATCATTTTTCTTATAACAAAGGCATTTTCTGATATCAGTGGTGCTTTGCAAACAATATGGGAGAAGACAGCTCTGGACATTGCAAAGGGTCTGTTATCCTTAGTTTGTCTTAAACACTTTCATAGAAACCATTTTAGACAGCTCTTGGTAGTCATGGTAAAAATATGGATCATGTTTCCAGGTCTGGATGATGACTTCACTAGATTCAGTGCCAAAACCTCCACCAGTACAACATGAAAACAAAAGATCCAAATTCTAGGAAATAATATAATGGAAGAAGAAGTCAGTACTAGGATGGACCATCATGCCATTTTCAGGAGGTATTCCTACACCTTATACTCTTTACGAGAAGTTTTTGCTTTTCTACAGCAAGTACAGCACATTAATTAATTTCAAATATGCTAATATTTTGGTTTTAAAAGCCCTAAGGAATTCAAACATTGAAAGCCTTGTATCATCAGAGGCCATTTTCTGTCCAAAAAATCTTGAACAAAATACTATGACCAACAACACTGTGTATCTTAAAAGAGTTAATCAGAGAAAAAGTCATGTCAGCATTGTAAAAAACTGAGAAGGAAAAGAAAGACAACAATATTTACTTCTGAAAAACATTAAGCCTTCTCTGTATCTAATCATAATATCACAGTGTTTGGTAAAAAAGCCAAAAATGTGTAGTGTCTAGATCTGCGTTTTTAATGATAAAAATATGGAACCTAAAGCAACAATAATATCATCCTGATGTTTCAATGAAAACAATACATTCCCTAGAAGGTCACCTTACTCCTAAGTCGTCTTGAGTCTAAGAAAGAAGCTATGAAGTATCACTAGAAATTTTTTATTTTTACCTTCCCTATTTAGGCAGAAACACGACACAGAAGTGTATGCAGGAGAGGCGGGAAGCAGCTCTGGTGTTTTCCAATGCTAGCTCTAAAACAGATATTCTCAGAAGCCAAGGCATTTAACTTTTGTACATCAACTACCTTCCCTCTCAAGCGAAATGAGTGGTGAAACTCAATTGGTATTTGTGCAAAATGTACAGAATGTAGCTATCAATGCTCCATTTAAGGAAACTTATAGAGGAAGCAAAGCCAATCTAAAAATGTAACATTTCATCAAAAATGCCACTGATGATTTTAATCTCTGCTTCTTAGAGGCTCTGCGCAGGAGGAGCGGCAGCAGCAGTCCTTGAAGGGAGAGCAAACCTCTCTCTTGCACCTTACCCCTTACCCTCAGAACTCCCCTGCAGAGCTGAAGATCTTGGTAGTCAGCCTAACTGGTAGTCTAAATGATCATCAAAGCATGGCAAGCAGTAATACCACTTAGCCAGCTTCCATGCCAGTATGGATATATCTTTCCAATATATTCATATGCAATATTTCAGCTGCAAGTACCACTGGGAAAATGATTCATTTTTTGCATGCAGAAAAAGTCTCCTGAATTTTAAAGATTTTTATTGAAATGGTAACCAATCATCCTCTGTAGAGTGCCTCAATTCGTATTTCAGAGGCATGTCTATTTAGTTTAATAACACAAATTTTCACAGTACCTCTAGGTCTCAACTTTCAGTGGTATTTCCTAACGCTTTCTATGGCTTTCCAGGATTGTATCAAGTTTTACTGAATTATAGCTCTGGCTCCAGAATAATATTTGGTTTGATTTAAAACAGACCTGCAGGAATAACATTGTTTCTTCTGGCTTAATGCAGTTTTGGGAAGTTGAATGGCTGATGTTTGTTTTACTGCTGCATATTCTCAGACTTCTCGAGTTGCTGGAATCCCAGTGCATAGGACTCGTGTTTGGCCAGGGACAGTCATGCAGTAGTGAATAACAATCTGGATGGCAAAGAGTGAATTTCTTATGCAAAAGACAAGAGTTAACACATCTGCATTCTCAATGTGTTCGCTTTAATGTATGCCCTTGGCAGGATTATTAATCAGCAATGCCTATGGGCTGAGAACATCCTTTGTGCCATCCTTTGCACTGGATCCAAACGGTTTATTAGTTTCACTATTTTCAGTAGATAAGATTAGGTGCAAAAAGTCCACCTAAGCCAGATGAGAAAATGCAGACAGCAGGAAAATGCGCAGAAGAACGTACTTCTGTCCTAAAATTGCATGAAGACTCATGAGGAACACGAAATGATAATAAAGTACCAGTCACCCTGGGGACAGAAAGAGCTCTCCATGGCCATTGCTTGGCCAGTGTCCCCAAGGGATGAGTGTCTGTAAATTCCAGATCCATTTCCCTCAGGGATAAAGAAATGCAGAGCCATTTGCTGCATCCTGCAGTCCTGAGGAGGGGAGATAGGTTTACACAGTCCTGAACCCCTTGGTACTCTGAGTGCCCTCAAATCCCTCAAATCACCCAATCTCATTCTTCCAACCCTGTTTTTCCATCCAGTGCTGCATCCAGCAAGGGGAAATGAAATGCAGCACTGCTTCATGCATTTTGGCCATCATAAGTCCTGCCCCCAAGAAGTGCACATCATGCATTGCTCTCTTGGTGGAGACACAAAACAAGCGAGAACAAGTGAGTACCCACAAACCAGCCCTGGCTGAGTATATCAACCCACATACTATTATCTCAGGAATTTTCTTAAGGAGACTGGTTTACAAAATCATGATGATTTAATGTTACATTTATAAAAACACATTTCAAAAAGCTGTAAGTGCTCAGCTCATAGCTACAGCTGTTAAGGGCTTTGTAAGTATAAACATGTAAAATTTCTCTGTTGGTTTCCACACATCAGTAACTATAATAGATAATAAACTAAAGTTAAAAGAGCCTCAAAGAGTCTTTTATTGCTCATTTCCTCATAGCTCTCCAAGGAGCTTGACAGGAGATAGTATCCATTTTTATCCCTCAGACTTCAAGGAATGACAAAGCTCAGAATAAATTCTGACAATTTTGTTGGTCAGGATGTGGTGATCTAGAAACCACAGAAACAATAACAGTTAAATAAAGTAACAGTGAAATAAAAAGACTCCCTTGATTAATTTCAAGTATTTAAATGTTACAGTAATAAACATTTACAGTTATTTCAATTTCCCACCATGGCATACAGCAGGAAGGAGGGACAGCAGAAAAGGTACCTCTGTCTTTCCGTGGGTTTTCACTGGCACATACAAGAGGTTTAACCCAATCCAGGTGTTCCCAGGAAAACTTCAACTTTGGGCTTACATTTGAACAGAAAGCATCTGGGCACCTATCACTTTAAGCAGTTAGCAAAGATTTGTCATGCCATTTATCATCAAACTGAAGATGGCGAGGAAAGGAATTATAATTAGTTACCATGTTTAATGGCCAGAATCAGGGCACAAGACTGCGCTGTTCCTGAAGCTGTACAACCCTTCCTCCCCCTCACTGGGTGTTGTTCTTCCCTTCAACGCAAGCTTCAGCTGCCTGCCCCTCCTTGGGCTTGCCAAGCTGCCCTGGAGATGTACATCTACACGCCTCGATTTTCCTGCAGGAGAATTGCCCACTGGTCAAACCCAAGTCCTGCTCCCTCGCAGGGGGCTGCCTGCACTGGGGCTGGATGGCTGAGCCAGCGCTGATCAGAAGCTGCAGTGAGAATCCTGCAGGATGCTCCTGAGGGATATCAGAGATGGCTGCAAGCATGGATGTGGAATTGCACAACTACCTGAAAGCCAATTATTGAATCAGCTATTGTGTATCTGTCAGTAATTCTTGCGTAGTGTTCTGCTTCAGGGTGACCTTAATATTTATGAATGCTACAGGACCATTATTTGTGAATAGGCAGTTAGATATTCGAATAGTGTCTCAGATATTCAGACCCTATTTGCTGTAGGCTTTAGTCACCTCTCCTTGTGGAGCCAGGACTTGCTTGGCAGACTCTTTTCAATTTAATATGCAAAATAACTCCCAACCCTTTAAAAAATTCCTCTTTTTCTAGGTATACTTTTTAGAAGGCTGTTGTGAAAGATCATGAAGAGCTGGAAATTCTCACCACAGAATTTGGTTGAAGTGATGATTGCAAAGTTCTTTGAGATAGCCCTAAGAAAGCAGTTAAATTCACAGATGCAGTGAGTACAACTGTTCATCACTGGTCACGAAGCAAGCAACAGCTATGCAGAGTCAACAGATAATGTATCTCAAAATAGTAGAAAAAGACCATGATTACACAGTCACTGAGATGAAGAGGAACACAACTGCTCATGCCAGCATACAGGAGGCAGCGTGGCTGGTGGTGACTGGGGACTGCCCTTCTCCATGACGGCAAACATCCATGCCCCACTGCAGTGGCCATGGTTTAAGGCTCTAATTCTCAATGGATTTACAGATTTCAGTGGCAGGATCAGTGTCCAGAATCCACTCTGGGGGTTTTTTTCTGACTTCTCTTAAGAGAGTATAAACATTATTACAAATACGTATCAAATAGGTACCAAAGAAATTGATGTCACCAAGTACAAGGTAGGCTTGAAATTCTTGAACACAAAGCTAGATTATGCAATGACATGTTAAAGATAGTGCCAAAAATACTGGTTTTCAGCACTACTGATATTTTACCCAATTATCTGGGTGGTAATGGGGCCATTCATAGTCTAGGACTGCAAAGCACAAAGTCTCTGCCATCACGCTTGAGTTTTCTCCTCCAACATCACCAGGGTCAGCCAAATGGCAAGGTTTTCATGGGCTACTTGACACTGATAGCTGCTCTGGCACCAGCTGTTAACAGCTTAAAGAGATGCTGAAAACATTGCCACCAATTCATTTGCACTGAAGGAGCAAATATTACTGTACATGTGGGAACTGAAGGAAAGTAATAAAAAGTACTGGGGAGAGAGAGTGAAATCCAGCCTTCCACTAATCTTTCTCTCAGCAGCAGCCAGGATTTCACCGCTGGACTTTGTGCAGATCTGAAACAGATTCCTAGCAGCTGGCAGCTCAGATCAGGGCCACGTCCTGCTGCAAAGCAAATCCCTTTGAAATCAAGGTACTTCAGAAGTGATTAGCAAATTGCACAGATACACGCAGTTGATGGGAAAGCTGTGTCTGAATCAGGGCTGGCTTAACCCTCCACCATGACTGGATTTAACCCTTGGTTCATGATTTGTGTACACGCTGATTTACATATAGCTATCGGATAGTTTAGGACACGCTCCCTTGACTATTATTTCTTCTTATCATCTGATGCGACACCAAAGTCACAGACAATTTTTACTTGAAGACAAGCCACTCCCAAAATACATAGAATAAAAATATTAGTTTCTTTTTGGTCTTTTTTTTCTTTTTAACTTTATTAGAATAAAACAGAAATGATGAATTCAGGCAAACGTAGGAGTTATTTTCAACCCTGGAAACTTCTTCAGCAATTTTCCTAAGAACTAAAATAAAATTTTCTAAGTATAACTTCCTTCAGAGCTCTCTAAAGAAAAGTGTATTTTGACAATTTTAAAGAATAAAATTGATACCAGAATTGACAATATAACTATTTAAAAGAGAAAAGAGTCCAATGTTAGTAGTTTCGCTTTGCTTCTTGCTAATGAAAATTAACGTGAAATCCATTGCAGAAACAGCTTGCTTACATTTCTGTTAGAGATATCCTCAGTAAGTATAAATAGATGCATTTTTCATGTCCTACTAATCCTACAGGGACAAGGATCATCTGACCAGTCTGAGTAGCTCAAGCCTGTAATTGTTTCATTATGGTATTCTGAAGCTCACTGTGATCTTCCAAGGAAAGGTTCTTCACAGAGGGTTAGCAAAACCATCTATTTTCTATGTACAATCTGCATGAGAGATCTGTGAGATCCTGATTTCTGTAAAACGTCAGGCCATGCTGTCAGAATCCTTCCCTACAGGCACTCATGCAAATTGGGGCTGAAGGATTAACATTTTGCAATTGTCAGTGACCTGGAGATGTCTTAAGCAGAATACCAAACAAATCAAGCTCTTCACACTTTATAGATGCTTTTTAAAATGCTAGGTCGCTTCTAAGACAGATAGAAAACTTACTGTTTGATGGCTGTGGTCTGCCTAGAGCTCTCACCTGTTACTGAACTCCTGAAACTGAGAAGGAAAAAGCAAAGCAAAAAAGAAAAGGATACTCTTTACTATCACTTATTTAAAAAGGCGATATATCTGCTTTGGTCTTGTTGTCTCACTGACAGATTTCAGCAATATTTGGGGAAGGCTTAGGTGCTACAAGAATGTAACATCTGAAACACATCTTTCCAGCCTTCAGCAAGGAGACATCCAAGCTTCCAAGATTTTAAAGAAAGAGTTATCCTTCCAATGGGATTTCCCCCCTCACATTCCCCTTGCTCCTCTGGGGATGCTGGGAACTGCTGCTCCCACTCCTGCCTCCCAGGCACCACTGCGCTGTCATGCAAACAGATGGAAATCAAGGCGTCATTTTTAAAATCTAATTTAAATATGAAATATGAAGGAGTTGAGAAATAAATGAAAGCAAAGACTCCCATCTATGGCCGTTATTTTGTGACAGAGGAACAAAAAATTACAGTCTCTACTTGTTATTGCAGTTATTTAAAAAGGAGTTCTTTACAAGCAGCTAAGCCCACAGATTTGCCCTGCCACTTGTTAGATCTCTTGAATAAATCTTCCAAGCTAATTACCACCTCATCACCTTCTATCTCACACAACATGCCATGGGTTTATAAACAAAACCCTTAGTGACAACAGCAGAGAATGAGGTTTCCCTCTCCTTTGGGTGTAATGTACTAATCTTACTTTTAAAAGAAACACAGGAAAAAAAAGGTTTGGTTATTAAAAGCTGTACCAGTAACCTGATCTGGGACCCCACAACCCTTTCTGCCAGCAGAAAGTGATATCTTCAGCCTGAAATGCCAAGGATTCTGTGGATCTGGATATCGTCCAAAGGGGAGGAAGGCTCGTAGCAGGATTTGGTGCTGCACTCCCAAGAGGTGCTCCTGTCCCTTTGTGCTGTCCAGGGAGCAATGTGCCAAAGCCAGGCACTGCTCCCTTTTAATTTTGTGCCAGCAAAAATAAATAATTGAAAGAACTTGTCTCCGGGCAAAATAAGTTCCCTGATGTGCCTGACACGGTTGAAGGAAGGAGGCAATAGATATATATCTGGTTGGAGGCAAAGGGGAAGAGGGAGATGAAAAGGAGGTGAAGATAGGATCAGCCTTTCTGGCAGCAGATTATACTTAGATTAGTAAAATACAGCATAAGTATTCAGATAACTTAAAGTCCCAGTGAAATCAGTGGTGAGATGGATGTTAGGGCAAAAGGAATAAGCAGAGAAATCTGAGGCAGGAGAACAATGGTGGAGGAGAGACGGCACAGGGCTCAACTTCTTTTACACACACAACCTGCATTTATGTTGATACAAGGGCTCTTCTGTTTTGATAGGTAATCCATAGCCATAAACCAGAGGAATCCCCATACTCAGCAAAGAGCCCTGGCCACAGAGATGCTGAACATGCTGCTACAGAAGAGCCTAAGACCCAAGACTAACCTTTTAAATAAAAGCAAACACAGGCAGCACTGAAGTATTTGCTCCCACTCTGATAAGCTTTACATTGTCACACTGGAATGAGGAAAAGAGATGAAAATCAGAGGTCCTAAAAGTTATGTTTCCAGTCAGAACCTAACAATTCAAAACCTACTGCATGTCGCTGGAAAGCTATAAAGTCACGCAATGTCCTTTTCTACATAACTGAGGTTACTGGATGAAACAGAATAAATTGCAGCTGTGTGCTCAGCTCTGTAAATATCTCTAGCAAATGTGTAATTGGCTGTAGAGTGGGTGGTGTGGGAGTAGGCAAGTATCCAGGCCTTGCATAAACACAGGATTTTCTCTCTAGAGGAATGCATTTCTTCAATCTTTACACCAGTGTTCAGCTGACGCACTGTTCCATCAGTGGGCTGGAAACTGGGTACCAGCAGATCATAGTACGAGGCATAGCAGGGAAAAAAAACTCCATTTACACAATTACAGACATAAGTAACTTGTTTGTAATTTGTAATTCTGGCTCTCCATCTTGGTCTGTGGCTGCAGACTGGTACGGATGCTTTGCCTGAGCAAGGCTTCATTACATATTTTCATTACGTACACTCACTACATACTTCAAAAAAAAAAAAACAAACCAAAAAGCAGGTTGCATTTTTTACAGTATTCCAAACTCTTCAGTCTCCAACTGAAAAAAAATCAGAAATTAAACAACATAATATAAAAAAAATATAAAAAGTAATCCAGCAGCTTATAATTGTATATACTTGTATAATATATTTCAGTATTTAGAATATAATATATAACTTTATAATGTATTTTTTATTATCTTATAATTTTACACTATAGTAAGTCACATAATATGCAAAGTAAAAGATTCTCAAAGGGCCTTATCATTTGTTCATGCAGTCTTGTCCTCCCTCTGCAGTGATGGGAATCAATGGCAATTTAAGTCTTTTTTTTTGCTGGGAATAAAATGAAACCATTGCTGTACAAACTCCACAAATAGAGTGGACAAATTAGAGGGGGAAAAGAGCTGACCTAATAGCCCATGAGAACAACCCTTGTTTTGGGGCGGGCGGCGTTTAGTCTGCACGCAAGTCTCGGCTCTGCAGCGGCAGTCTCCCCCACAGATTGACTGTGTGGTCAAATGCCGACACAGCAAAAGGGAATTACTCACATAGGGAACTTAAAGCTATCTGTAGATACCTGGAGCGTAATAACATAAAGACCTAATACCCTGAAATGCAAACGTTCATAAATATGGAATAGGGATATATAGATCATTGTTTCTCATGGCCCTAATTGGGAATTGGTGTGTAAAATGACTGACTTAATCTGAGTCCCAGGGAGAAATACCCACAGGTAAAGCCAGGCTGGGCTGGGCCACATCAGAAAAGCTAACCAGTGACTGCATACTTGACTTTATAACAATTTTTATTGTATACTGTTTTTATTGTATACTGCTATTTGATACCTACCACAGCACAGCTCTGAAAATGTTAAACAACTCGAACAGCTAAAGGTGGCTCTGGGTGAAATACAGCATCAGTAGCAGAAGAACATGGACTCTTAGCTTAGAAATAGAATCGTAGAATAGTTTGGGTTGGAAAGGACCTTAAAGATCATCTAGTTCCAACCTCCCTGCCATGGGGGGGACACCTTCCACTAGACCAGGTTGCTCAAGGCCCCGTCCAACCTCTCCTTGAACACTGCCAGGGATGGGGCAGCCACAACTTCTCTGTGCAACCTGTTCCAATGCCTCAGCACCCTCACAGGAAAGATTATTTTCCTAATATCTTGGGTTGATGTTTAAGTGTTTTTTTTCTTGTGTATCTAAACCTAAACTGGAGTTGCTAAAACAAAACAAAACCACACATAACAAATAAAGCACTTAAAAACACTGACCTAACTAAATATTTGTTTAAATCTAAACTAACTAAATATGATTTGTTTAAGGCCCATATTAGTTCAGAACAGTCCCTAAGCCAGCCCAAACAAGGCAGTACAGGGCAGTCAGACCTATGCGCGGCACCCTCAGCGCCCTCTGATATCAAGGCTGTAACAAGCAGGAATGGTCTGCGCCATTTGAGACAAACAGCTGCTCTCTGTTTGCACAGACAAAAGTGCAATTGTTTTTCCATGTGTTTGACTAGCTAAACAGAGCCTTGGCTTTAGTGCAACATGTTTCCCGAATCATTCGCTTATATCATGAAAGGAAGTCAGCTTGTGTCTTGAGCAGCAACAAGAAAAGACATGGAGGAGTGCAGGGAAGGGTCTGTAAAGCAGCAGCATCCCTGAAGCGCTCGGGACAGAGACCTGCAATAGCCACTATGCTGAAAACCCAACAGCATCTGAGGACCCCTCCAAAGGTTCAAGTGAAATGGATGTTGCAACTAAACCTAATAATAAAGAATGCTTCCCATCCTTGATTGAGAGCAAAAGCAGTTCAAAATGACAGCATTTTGCTGTACTGGCCTCTAATTTTATGTAATTTGTTGTAGACACTTATGATATCTTTTGAAGATTTCAGCCATTCTGCAGGTAAGCTTTTCAGATTAGTCTTCTCTTAGAGAGCCCGGACCACCTAAGGGTGACCTGCAATACCTATGATAGATTGAGCAAGGGTAAGATCCCAGCTGTTCTGGCAGGCACTAGATCTTGCCATTCAATGGGCTATAGACCACACTGGAATTTGGAATCTGTATCAAAGCACAAGCACTGCCCTGTTTTACAGTGCAGCTGAAACCAAGACTGCTTTCTCTCTTTCTGAATGGCTCCAGCTGTAGGACTCCAGAAACAATCAAGAAAGCACTTTCATAAATGCAGGATGTTCAGATATCTGGGTTATTCTGCCATAAACCACCACTTACTCAAAAAGAATTTTTAAACCTACTTTTCATTGAAATAATGTGACTAAATTTAAAAAATCCATTGATCACAATTACAAACCTGCAGCCAATTTTTTTTTTCTGAATTGTATTTGCTATTGATGAGAAGGAGCCAATGCACAGACACAAGTATAGCAGGTCACTTGCTGCCCAACAGCATTTTAGGTGATGGGCCTACAAACAAGTTCGAATCTAGCACCAACTACACTGCTGTGAATGCAGAAAAAAATGCTCTGAGGTATTATGAAGCTTTCTGTATTTGCATAAGGTTTCAGTTGTTGTAAAGAAAAAAAAAGTCATTTTATTGCCCAATAAAACTCTCTATTGAAAGAGTCTTCAGAAAAAATCACACAGAGTTGGTGGAAACTGTTGGATACTGTTCCGCAGGCAAAAATTCAGGTCTGGGATAAGCAAGTAAAACCTTGCTAAAGCGGTGTCTTCTAAGGTTGGGGGGGAGGGGAGGGAGGAAGGAATTCACTGTTAAAGGTGAAATTTATACTCAAAAAGCTAAACCCACTCCTTTTATATTTCACCTAGGAATTCCCACTGCCTTAATTCCTTTCTCTGTAGTGAATAACATGGATCCTGTTGTTCAAAAACAGGACTGAAACTCATAAAAAGAAATTTTCTGTTTTCTTTTATGTGTGCAGTTTGTAGTTTACATCCTGCTGGAGTGACGTTTGAGCACTGTGCTGCTCATCTGCGTGGGAGTGGATCTTTCCCCTTATACCACAGGGGGGTGAGTTTTCACACAGAGTTTTGATACCTCTATCATAGAACAGTCCCTGATAGTCACAAGCAAGCATATAGACTCCACTCCAGTATAAAGCTGGCTGATTTTTTTAGTTGATTTTGTGTCCATTGACTCAGAATAGCAGAAGCCCATCGTCCACCAAAGTAAGTGCCATCCCACGCCTCAAGTATGGTGGTGACTATGCACTCAGAGGCATCTGCACAAAGGTGGAGTTCACTTAACCATCCAAACTACTTCAACAGAAGTACTGTGGCCTCAGAAGAGATATCTTCAAAACAAACTAATCCTTAAACAACTCCGTTGGAAAAGAAGTAAGGCAAACTAAAGAAGCAAGCAGAAAAATAGAGATCCACCAAAAAAAGTAGGAACGTAGGATGAAATTCTGACATGTCTGAAGATGACAGGAGCTTTACCATGGCTTTAAAAGAACTAGAATGTCAGATGACCTTTGAAGGTTCCTTGCAATCATACTATTCTGTTCTATGATTTATTAGTGCAAAACAGAGTAAAACACAGGAGAATTTTGGTAAAGATGATCTGAGACTGGAATGGGTTCAAACTTAAACAGGGGAAGTTTAGGTTAGATATAAGGAAGAAGTTCTTTACAGTGAGGGTAATGAGGCACTGGAATGGGTTGCCCAAGGAAGTTGTGAATGCTCCATCCCTGGCAGTGTTCAAGGCCGGGTTGGACAGAGCTTTGGGTGGCATGGTTTAGTGTGAGGTATCCCTGCCCATGGCATGGGGGTTGGAACTAATGATCTTAAGGTCCTTTCCAACCCTAACTATTCTATAATTCTATGATTCTATGATTCTATGAATGTGGTAGCACTGGAAATAGAAATTCTCTACCTCCAGAACAGTTACAACCTGAGCAGGGATGGCAGGGTGGGATGTCACAAAAAAAAGTATCTGGATTTAATAAAACACTAATTTGTCATCAGGAGGGGGAGGAAAATGGCTCAGAAAAAGGACAGTTGTACAAACTGAAGTTTGAAATTCAGTGGAGCCTGTGCTGGTGCAACATTGCTGCATGGGAGTCAGTAGGTCCAGGCTGTAAATTTTGATCTATGTGTTGTTCTGAGACAGGAAAACCTAGACGATACACTGTGACCCACAGCCCCAAGAAACACAACGGAACTTTAGCAAACCTGCAGGGTTCTTTTTGCATTTGTACTGGTACCAAAATGGATCTATTTATCAAATGTTTTGATTATGTATGATAATACGTCAGATTTCTTGGCATTTTCCATGTGTTTAAACCCAAACTACTTTACAAGAATACCTATGCATTCTGGTAGGAAAATAGTCACTCTAGTTGCACGGAGGGTTTGTGACATGGTAAAGAAGAGAATCCAAATCCAAATTGTGTCTTCCATGTGGCAACAATGGGTAGGTTCGACCTGTAGGCCAGTGGTACAGTGTCTCTAAGACAGTCTCCTGACACTCAGAGAGGTCCAACCACGACAGGGCTTCCACTACAGAAAAGGAATAAAATAAACTGAGTAGCTGGTGCAGTGAATGGGCACAAGACAGACTGACGAGCAGTTCACCCAATGTTGCACTGGGATTCCCAAATGGCAAGGAGAAAGGGAGTCTGCTGAGAAAGCATTTAATGATTTCAATCAACCTAAAAACACTGCTAATGCAGAGGATGATCAAGGACATAAGGGCTCTGTTGTTGCACTTGTGGCATTCTGTAATGAAAGCAAAGCAGAAATTTGCCAAAACTTGTCTCCTTTTGGCAACCAGACAACATTCTGGCAATGACACACAATGCAGCATCCCAGATCACATTTTCCTTAAGAGAAGTCCCTAGTTTGGTGAGAGGGTTGAATTTATAGAACTCTCAGACAAGAGATGTGTGCAATGCAGTTTGCATTCCAGTATTCTGCATTCCAGTATCAGGCATCCCTGTACTCATAGAACTATGTTGCTATGATAATTTTGATGTCAATAGATCCAGTATAAATAGAGTAACAGGGTTTTAGAATAGGTCCAACCTATTGAAAAGTGGTAACAGGACTCACTTTAAAAATGTTGGGAACTACTCTTTGAGGTTAATTAAACACACTCACTGGAAATGGAAACTCTGGGACAGTTACAGAGGCATCACCACAGCTCACCAGCAAACTCCTTTAGCAAATGATTACCACAGACAAAAAAGAGAAAGCAGACACAGAGTAGGAACACCAAGGTACAGATTCATGCATCAATTGGGAAAGTACAGTGACTGCTAGACATGCTGTTAAACAGTTGTCAAGGACAACCAACCACTAATCCATGTTTCATGTTGATGGCAGAGTTGAGTATTTTCACATTCACAAATATTTGATCTCTTCCAACTTCTGTTGAATCACCATGCTACTAATGCAGCTGCCTTACTACATTTTTCTTTAGAGTTTTTTAGAAAGATTTCTACTAAAGATCAGATAAAAAAAAAAAAAAGCATCCAAACTGTTGACCATTATGTTCTTACTAAGCTCTTAACATGCCCTAATGTGACAGCCACTCCTCTTGAGTGTGACTTACAAGATGTTCAAGCTTAATGACTACCCTACTCAGCTCTCTCCCTCCAATCTCTGTGATGGATATTAGCACATTAAATCCGAGGTTCTGGTTACAGCTGCATCAAGTGAAAGACAGAGCTAAATCTTGTTTGAATTTTTATGGTTTCGCCAAACCAGTTTATTTTATGGTAAAATATCAAATCTGATTTCTTAAAATTAGATTTCTCTAAAGTCATCAGTGCTTGAATACAGTTTCCACATTTGTATGTAGCAGAATAGACCTTTATGTTACAGTTTATAATTAAATACTATCAGAAAATGAGGCACTCACTTATGGAGACATGTTTGAAATTTATATATACATTTATATTCTAGCCCTACAGTAGTGCTATTCATCGCACACACTGCTATGGGCGTTTAGCTCTGCTGCTTCTCTATTTATGGACAAGCTATGAAAGCAGTTTGTCAGCAACGTTATATGAGTGTTCACATTACCAAATACATTCATTCTGAATTCACCCTAATGTAATTATCAAATTCAGAAGTGAGCTGATAGCACAGCTAAAGGAAAATACCAACCTGCGTCAGTGTTTTCATGCTGTAATTGAAAACAGATGGCAACTCGTGTAATTTATGCTTTTCTACAACCAGTAACATGTTGGTATAAGATAAGAATTCTAAGACTGAATTGCATCTGCTTCAACAACACCATATGCTAGTGCACGGTATAAATATTTATCCAAACCTACTTCATCTTCTCATTTAAAGCTCAGTCACATGAGATAGTGAAAGTATCCTTTGGATACCTTCAATTAGCACTGAAGCAATTTCCCAGTGCTTGAAATGGTTAAAACCACAGCAGTATCTTCCCTTTCCTGAGCTTCATGATGAGAGTTAAAAGAAGGCATGTTCATTGTACCTTATTTATATAATATAAATCCCAGTCTTCAAGCTCCCACTAGGCTGCATTTAGGAGTTACAAAGAAGTCTGTCACGATGTCCAAGCTTCTCTATTTTTCCCACTATCCTGTAAAACACTGAAGATTGGTCGCAGCCATAAATGGGATATTTTTTCCCGGGGGAGCATGCATTTATTTATTTATTTATTTATTTATTTATTTATTTATTTAAGGGGGTTTAGACTGGTTTATCTTGCTTGTCAAACAGTTGAGTAATCAGCAGATTTGAGGTCAGACTGACAAGGATCATGGAAAGAGTTTTGTGTTTCTCTGCCTCATGGTGTACATTCAACTTCCCAAGAATCTCACAGTTCAAATTTCTTCCTACTGCAGGAATCTAAGGGACTGGCAATTCCTCTGACATCACATGGTTTTGGGTTGGTTTTCCCACCAACTTGGCATCTTACAATGTGTAGCTTTTAGTCCTTTCTGTTACAAAACTGTAATATTTTGTGATTGTGGCAGTATTCATACTCTTTGGACTGATCAGATAGTACCTATGTTCCTTTGATTGCAGGGAGACTGGGCTTGATGACCGCAACGAACCCAGCAGCAATCTGCTCTGTGAGACAGCAGCTACTCAATTACACTTGAGATTTGGCTCTTATTCTTCTAGTGAAATAAACGGTGAACCTGTACCTGAAATAATCCTTTGCAAATGCAGAAGGTGATGGCACAGGCAGAAAATTTGTGAGGCTGACCTCCTCCCTGCGCCAGCTTTTAAAGGTCAGAAGGAGAGCAGAACCACGCTGAAATCGTCCTAGCTGTATACTGTAATCCCTAAGCAAAGCTTGAAACGTAAGAGTGACCATACATGGTCTCCCCAAACACACTGTTAGTAATCGAAATGAAGAACTATAATAGGATAGGTTTGAGTAGTTGTTGGCAATTTGTATGATACAAGGACCTTGGATGTAAACAGCTATGAATACCGATTTGCTCAAAACCAGTTTAAGGAATCAGATATTCCTTGGCATTCCTCCAAGGTTAGAGCCGGGCACTGATTTTTCCAACCAAAGAGAAAAACAGATAATCAGCAAAATGAGTGATTAATTTGTCTCTCTCACAAGGCACACTAAGCTGGGCCTGCTTATTTTGTCATACTCTGTCGCAGAGGGGTCACGATAAATAAAACGTGATGCATAATTTAAGTCACTAGTTTGAAGTCAAGTTGTGTGACTGTTCGAAGAATACTCGCACCTTAAAAACAGAGATTAACTTACAGAAAAAAACACTGAAAAAAGGGAAAAAGTTTTCCTGACAACTGCCAATGTTTAACACTGGCATCCGCAGAGACCCAAATTTTGCAGCCAGTCAATACTTAATATTAAAGCAACCTGGGAAGTCTGAAACCCTGCTGTTCTTGTCTTCCATTGCTGACAACAGCAGACAGCAAAACAGAGCTGTAAGTAACTCAGAAGTACATATTGCAACAGTGACTCCTTTCATAGCCCCATGTCGCCTCCAGCTGCCACTTGTTCATGCGCTTACAGTAATCACGCTCTTCACAATGCTTCACAGGCAACTGCACTTCAACAAACCAGGGCTAAAAATACTTTAAGAAAACTAATTGACAAGATATTTATTAAATTATTTGCTCAGGTTTCTTAAGCTTTGCTTAAAACCTCAGACTGTCAATGGTAATTCTATTTACCAGCACCAGAAGAGGTATCAAGACTTAACGCCAAAAAAACGTAACACCCTCTTCGGTAGACCATGCTTGTAGGGGTTTTCTCAAAATGAAATTGTCTGAAAACTCCCCCAGAAGAGGATGTCAGGTATAAGGAGATGGCAAGTGCTGCCATGCAGAGGTGCACATGTGAGACAGAGACCCATGCACCCCAAAAGCCCAGCGCTGTGCCCACCACACAGCTGCTCTGTGTGGTCAGGGCTCATTGAGGTTTTTCCTCAGACTCCCAATTCACAGCACTTTGGAGCAGGGCAGGAGCCCAGCCAAGGTCAAACTGAAAGCAAGCCACCACAAAGTCTTTCAGGTAAGTTGAGCCTGTAATGTTTACTGCTTTAAATAATACACAGTAGAGTTTTAAACGCACAAATTGAGGTCCTACAATGAGACCATAGGCAGCAGTCCTCTCTTAACCATTTGTCCTGCATAATGCAAAGACAGGAATATAGTGCTCCAAGAGAGATAAATGCAAAATCACAAGCTTTACAAATAAAGACACTTCCAAAAACGATTACACTGGATCCATCTCCTTAAGGAGGAAAAACCCTGCTGCTATTGCCAAGAACTTTCCTACAAACTGCAATGCCAATTCTTGGCTCTTCCTCAAATTCTTGCTCTTTTCATCATAGCCAACTTTCCCTGTTAGCGCTTCTTTGGTGTAGTGCTCAGAGCAACACTGGCAGACAAAAGCCTTTTGCACCAGCCCACCAGAAGTTACCAGGCCCAATAGTCTATTTTCAAAGTGCCCCTCCTGCAGCTTCCACACAGGGAAAGGTTTATTTTCAAGGAGCCGTCATCTAAAGCTTGTCATACAATTCCTTTAAATTTGCCAGATTGAAGAATTCTGTAACCAGATGGATTAAGTGACATAGATTTTTAAAAATTTCAAATCCTGCACTATAATTTCCATACCTATTGCCATGGGAATACCTCAACAAAACCACTTACTTTCAAAGAAAACTGGCATTTCTTCACCAGGGGCTAAAGGTATTCAGCGTTTCTAAAAATAGGGCACCGACTTTGGTGTCTAAGCAGGGACTCACCTAATATATGGCAATAAAGTTTTATGTGTAACTCTGCTCTAAAAAGCAGTTTTATATAAAGATAGCACCTGTGCAAATTCAAGGCAATATATTCCAGTTTTACTGTCTAAAATACTGTTTGCTTCCCTCATGACAGGAGATTATTTTACATTCTTATATCTTGAATAGTTCAGGTGAACCTTTGTAACCCTATCGGAGTACATGAATGCATGGAGAGCATAAATGGAAGACATGAGGACATAATTTGGTATATAAAAACAGTTTTATAAGTGAAATATGAAAGAACAGCTTAACTAAAACATCCGAGTGTGTACATCAGAGGGTAGCCAGCAGGAAACCAGAAGTAAAAACAAACCAAAGCCCCACTATATTCAGATCTAAGATGCTACATGCAGAAATGAAATCTCTAAGATTACACATGTGACACCACAGTGCTATTTTTACAAGTTAGGTTTCAGAATAGACCTACTTCATTGCTTGCTCCTATATTCAGAGAGTAAAAGATGCTGCAAAGTATTAAACTCCCAAGTTCAGGATCTAGAACACACACATGAATAAATTCATAATTTTTAAATTTAAGTCTTTTAAATTTCCCTAGCAGTGTTCAAGGCAAGGTTGGACATGGCCTTGAGCAACATGGTCTAGTGGGAGGTGTCCCTCCCCATGGCAGGGGGGTTGGAACTAGATAATCTTAAGCTCCTTTCCAACCCTAACCTTTCAATGATTCCATAAAATTTTAGGCATGATTATTATTTGAAAATTATACTCTTCATATAAAAATTGTAACTGTTTATTTTATTTAGGTATTGTGTAAAACATATCACAAATTCCAGGCCCCTCAGGAATCAAGCTGTTTGCCAGGAGGACGTGTCAGGGTGCTGCACGCACTGACAGGCTCTGCAGCTGCCATTCCCCCTTCCCAAGGGTTTTGCCTGCCTGTACTCTAAAAAAAACCTAAATGTTTCAAAGACAGTAGGTTCTAGCAAATGTTATTTTAAAAAAGCCAGCAGCCGGAGAGGAGGAGTCCCTGCAGTGCATTTGCTAAGGAGGGTGCCATGGCAGGTCTGCCATCGTGCGACGGGCAGGATGCGCATCCCTGGAGCCGTGGCAGCACGTGTTGCTTCCAGCTTGGTGGGTGTGAATATATGAGCGGGAGGCAGCTGGGATGAGTGTGCTGGGAAGTGAGATGAATTAGAAGGCAGGACCAAGGTTCATAGCAAACTGGGCTGCCTGTGGAATATGCCTGAAACTTCCATCTGTGTTGTCACCATACAATAAAACATGACATACACTGATAATTCAGTCTTTGTGTCTGGCCCAGCCTGGACACTGGAGTAGGTATAGCAGCTAGTCTCCCTTTCTCACTTTTATAGGTACTTGGGATAATGCTTTGCTTTTATTTTTCCTACTGTGCAAGACAGGGATTAATTCACAGATATATGCACGATGTGACCCAAACCCACAGGTAAGTCAATGGGCTCTGCATTAACCGGAGCCTTCACATGGAATTTGTATTTATTTTTCTTAAATCATATATGAAATTATTATAACTCTTTATGAAATACTAAAATACCATACATTCTTCTTTTAAAAATGTCTTGAATCTTAACTGCTTTACAGTGAACAATGGGTTATGCTAGCTTCACTTTCAATAGGTATGTCTGACTTTGCCTCTTCCCATACAGGCAAAGCCCAGAAGCTTTCCATCAATCACCTAAACTGCAAAGTAAAGAGGGAAACTAAAGTTGTGCAGAGTTGGAAAAAGGTGAAAAAAACCCAAAAAAACTAAAACCCAAACCCCACCAATTAAACCAACACCACCATTAAAACCAGCCAGCAAACCAGAAAAGAAACCAAAACCCAAAAAAGGGAAAAGATCAGGAAAGCAACTTGGAAAGGATAAACGAGTTTCATATGGAAAAGGGATTTGAAGAATCTCAGGGACAGAAGAAAAGAAACACAAGGGGTGTGGAAGGCAGCAGAACTCACTGGGCACAAATGCATAAAACTGAGACAAAGGTAGTCAACCCTGGAAATAAAGGCACCTCTCCCTCCCAAAGTACAGGCAGCCCAAGGCCTTCACTGAACAGCACAAACACCCCAGGTAAACCATCCTGTTTTGAGCACCCACCTTCATGCCAGCCGCAGCTGCCGGCCCGCTGGGGTCCACAGCCTGGATGTGGCAGGGCTTGCTGCCCCGCACCACAAAGCCCCAGCCCACCGCGTCGCCTACGATCTGGAAAGAGAAAAAAAGGATGTGATCACCTTCAAGCAGCTCCACGAAATTCAAGGGGGTAACATCTAAATGGTTCAAGACATAATTTCAACATCTACATACTTCCAACACATAGTAAAGGTCATTGTGTACAGGCTGCTATATCACTCATGGGAAAGGCTCTATCCAAATGATTCCTGCTGCTTTTAGTTAACTTTTTTGTTTGTTTTATTTAACTAGGAGGCTGTAAAACGCAATGCTTCCAATGACTGGGTTCAAAAATGTCTTTACTGAAAGATTTTCTCTTAAAGTGAATATGAATCAGAATTTATGTTGCATCACAGTCTACAAATGCCTAGGTAGAAGACTTCAGTTTGGGCATGTAATCCACTCCTCCACTCCTGCAGAGCAAGTATTACCAGGAGCACAAAGTCTAGATGAGTTTGTATAATACAAATCTTATTGGCTTTGTGTAGTTTATACTCCATTTAAATCAGCAGTACTACATTGGCATAAAGACAGGATAAACAACTGCAGAATCAGACCTGAAATGTGTGGAAGTACTGATAACGGAGTTTGGGATTTTAAAGTACAAACCTCAGCAAATGCAAATAAGCTGTAATTAACTCATCAGAAAATGTCTGTTTGCATTACCTTATGCATACAACATGCAGAAAATGCAGAAAAATACTGGAGACATACCGTAAAAGTTTTTCTGACATATGGGGCTCCAGGCATCAAGAGCTCATCAGCAGTCACAGGTCTCTTTAATACTGTGGAGGTACATAAATGAATATTCAGTAGAAGTATTCTTCTGGAAATTCTCCTAATAAATCAGATATAATTTTGGGATACAACATCTTTTTGGTCCCACTTCCCATACGCTCTTTCAGTTCTTGCAGATTTGCTTGAAAGTAGTAAAAGAGCCAAGGAAAAGACTGCAGATGAGATCTGAGATGAGATCTTTGGAAAATCAGGGCATTTAGCCAACAGACTTTGTTGTCTGCAATCAAGAGCCACAAAACACTACCACAAATATCAAAAGTGGCTGTTCCTGAGTCCAGTGTTGAAAAAAGAGACTGATCTTCCTGGCATGGAGCAGCTTTTCTTCCCAACTTGCTCTGTGCATTTTGGGTGATCTCTGCTATTTCATCTGAGTCAGGTTTGAATCACGGAATTAAGTAACAAAGAAAATCTGGTTAGGTCAGGAATTATCCCAAGAGAGTTCTGCAGCTGTAGGCACAGACATCTAACTCCATCTGGGATTTTACATGAAAGGAAATACCAGTGAGTTTCTGCAGGTGATTTCACATTGCCTTGCTGTGTAATGAGGTAATTTTACTCTGAACAAGTAAATTTAAAGTTCTGCCAAATCAAATCAATACCATTCTGTGTACCATTTTTTATCTGTCTATAAATGCTTCACAAGACAGAAGACAATGTAAAGATATATGTTGTTCACCCTATTTGCCCACTTCACCTTTAAAATTAAGGCTGCTTTTCTTCTAGTGATAAATAACTGTGATGGTATCTGCATTTTCAGTCACAGGTGGAACATAAAATTTCCCACAGATGGTATTTGAAGACATTCCTGAGTTTCTTAATGACATTCATGGGAGCAGGCAGAATTCTAGCATACAAACCAGTATATAATTTTTTTACTTTCCCATGGATTTTGACAAATTGTCATTTAGCCAGAGTTATGCTTTGCAGAGCATGCCTGATCAATGTGAAAAACCTGCATGATTATGCTTATTCTACAAGTCAGAATCAGGTAAATCATCCAGGCAGGACTCCCTTGCATGCCTCCCTTCATTACACACCCAAAAGGTTTTTTCGTTTGATGATTGTTTTTCTACATGACTGGTCAAGTCATGACCTGGGTGGTTTTAAGTGTTTGCCTGCAAGAGAACTCATCTGGCAATAAATATACCTCTGCCTTGTGTTTATTAGCGCTCAGCTCAGCAGCATGTTCTGGGTCTGGAGAGCAGGAAACTATCTGTGAAAAAAATCACTTTATAGTCCAGCAAAGGATTAAGAATTCCTCCCTAATATTTACATCTGACAGCCTTATGTTAACCTAAGCAAGATGACGTGTGGATCTGTACTTGTGCTATGGGAGAAATTACCTTACACTGCCAGTAATTGTATAACTCTTAAAAAGAAGTCTGTTTATAAGTCCATTGCTGTCTTCTTTCAAATATGAGTCTGTTAAAGCTATTTAGTGCTTGAAAACTAGTCCTATAGGAGAATTTATTAAAAAAAATAAAGAATTTATGCAAGGGCAACATCAGCCTCTCCTTTTTCTTCCAGTGTTGTGTAATCAGCTGCATTAAAATAAACTTGTTCTCACCACCCATGGGTTGACACTTCGTATATAATCAGAACCATAAATGAACAGAATAGTCAGCATACTTCAGATAACAAACAATTTATGGACAGCACATGAATGCTGCTTTATCTGTCCCAGAAAAGTTTCCAGGATGCAATTAATGATGAACTGAGCCCAAAGAGCTCCCCATACAACAGTCTTTTCCAGGAAGTATACCTGGGAGATATTCTGCCAAAACATGATACTGTGGCACTCTTCATGTAGGGGCAAATCCATTGCACCTAGGTGGTGCACATCAACACATCAGAAGGTGGTGCTGAACACTGAACAGCAGCATACTCCAAGGATGCAATGCCCATCAGTACTGAGAGTGTTCCCCTAAGCTGGACAGAAGGTCTGGTGCAGGGGCTTCTGGTCGCTGCACATGCAACCCTACTGAGTCCTTTAAATTATTTTAACTTAGAACCTCATAGTGAATTCCCTGCAGAGCCTAAGGAGAGGGAAGGATATGTTCTAAAAGGAGAGAGACAGAAAACATTGCTGTAACTATGCCTGTCTTTCTGATGGTCACTCTGCACAGAAGGAATGAAATGCACTTTAGCTCACTCATCTCCGGAGCAAATTGTAAATGTTTTGAACAAGATTCATACAGTGCTTGTGGCACTCTCTAGTAATCACTTCAAATGCCAGCATCCCTTTGAAAATAGAACTTGCACGTATCCACTGAAGCCTCCCCATGTTGCAGAACACTCCCCACACCATCAGCAGAGACCTGGTAAATTTGAAATAATAAGGAGCACAAAGGGCACCAGGGACTCTCTTTTGAAATTCAGGGCTGTTTCTTAGGGAAACAGAGAGGCTGAAACAATATCTATCCTGGTCCGTTTTCCCCTTCCCAGATGTACAATATGAAACAATTTCGAGTGAACTGTGGAAGAATGGGTGTGTTTAACCTTCCGGTGTGGGATAGGAAATCCTTTCAAAAGGAAAATAAGCTTCGACACTACTTTTACCTTCCTAAACAGACTGGTATAAGACCTAAACAAATGAAAATGTTGAAATGGTCCCTGACAGGCTGAAACAATGTTGCCTCTTTCTTTAGAGGCTGCTGTTTTCTGAGTTGTGTTATTTCATAGCAACTCAAGTGGCCACTGGATAGTTAAACTCTCCTCTGACTTGCATCGAAGGAATGTCTCTAGGAGGAGATCTGAATCAGTTCAGAGCTTGGCAATAAAAAGGCAAATCTGGGCCTCTGACTGCATGTCCTCCTAAGAGATAAACTGCAGCTCAAGTCACGGTTATGGGCCTGATGTAGAGATTATTGGAGGAAGACGTCTGGCTTGTGTTCAGCCGGACTTGAGGCCAGCAGATAATAGTGCCCTCCGGCCTACAAAACCCGTGGCACTGTGAATTTTTAATGTATCCTTCAAAAAGATAAACTTAGACATGATGCTAGCATTCTTCACATCATTTTCTCCTCAAACAGATGCCTGTGCCCTGGCTCCTGTGCACTGTAAGCAATGCTGGTGCTCACCAGATTTGGGGTTGCAGAGCACAGGGGGACTGCTGCTGAGTGTTGGGCTACTGCTGAAGTACCCACTGCTGCCACAGCTACTCATGCTGCTCCTCCGTACTGCTGACACAATCTTTATCTCCTTGGTGGGACTCACTGCAAGCAGAGAGAAAATGCAGAGAGAAAGGGAACCCATATCAATAATTACACTCATTTCCCTGGTTTCTTTAAAACAACAGCAATAAGCCATGCTTTCAGTGACAACACCAGGAAGGGGTTAGTGTGTTCTACATAGTTGGAAAAGTCACTGCATGAGCATACTGTAGCAAACATGATGGCTGAACTGCTCCCATTGCAGTGTCTTCCAGGAGGCATCTCACTACAAGGAAATAAGTTTTTACATCTTTCTTTTTACTTTGCATTTATTCTCTTAGTTTTTGCTAGATGTTGTACAGCAAATGCTGCAGGACCCCTTCCCCTCACTTTTACTCTTCTTGAAAACTCCACATAGAAAGTGTGACATATTACTTTGGGCTTGGGGGATTTTAACCAGTTCTGTTTGTTCATGGACACCGTATTTTGACCAGCATCTGAAATGCTATTGATACACATACAAAACCACCCCAGGGAGCTAAACACTGAAACCCCTTGTCCAAAAAGGATTTTTTAACATCCCATGGAGTCACACTACAGACAGTAGTATAGTTGGTGAGTCACCTGAGAGAAAACTGGTGTGTTTTCTGTTGTCATGGTTCTGCTTGCGCAGGCAAAACGGGCTGTCATGGCTTTCTGGCATCAAGCGAGATTTCTCAGTGAGGAGCTCCATTAATCGCCGCCGGCGGCGGAAATTCATTCTGCACTGGTAGAGCAAGTTGCTGTCCATAAAATGGTGCTTGTTGGACACTAGGAAAAAAATGGGTAGAAAGTCTGTACATGGTAGAACTGAAAACAGAGCATGCCTATCTACAATGTGTGCACTGCATGCCCCACTGTAAGGAAGCAATACTCAAGAGCTCTCCTCTTCCCCTCCGTAGACTCAGAAGGGGGAAGGTGGTTAGCTTCACCCAGGTACCTTCAATATGCAAGCTTTTATAGTGTTGATAACAAAGTAGGAACTATAGTGGCCATTGCTGAGAGAAATGTTTTACACTACTTTGATTAATGACAAGCACTTCTTATTGTCAAGTGGAATGAAGTACGATATCTTTCCGTGACAGGTTGCACAATGGTCCATCTCCACACGTGCCTCTTCTGTATGCCATTTGCTGCTGCTGGTCCCTACAGACCAGACCTACCTCCTTACATCGAGCTTTATGTAAACTGATCAGTCTAGGGCAGCCCCTGGGAGCTCTGACTGGCCACCTTGTTCAAAGCTATAGGGCAGCAAAGAATCAAGACCTGTGTATTTCCTCTGTCTTGTTCACCGCAGACACTGTGTCCCAGACACTTCCTGCAGGCCACTTCCCCCCTTCGCACGGATACACAAGGTTTGGGAACAGGCACCTAGCCAAAAATCATTTCTTACATAATGAAAAGTCTTAATTACAACCTGTTTTGGCACTGAGAGCAAATCCCAGGTTGCTGGTGTCAGGCCAAGAGCACAGAGCCTACCCACAACGGCAGCATCACCATAATGTCCGTGTGCTCGCTGCCTCTGATGCTGCATCTCAACAGTGATGAAAAATGAAGCAGTTGGACGGAACTGTGCCAGGTCCCAGAAGTGCTCTGACTCCTTCAGGGCTTGATCACAAGAAAGCCCTCTGCAATACTCCCTTCATTAGTACTGCAGCATCTTAAATAGTTCCAGCTGCGTTTTATCCCTCTTCACCTAGCTCCTGTGATTATGTCCCACAGAAATGATTTCCCACAGTTGACCTTTTTCCATGAAGGATCTAGATGCTGGATTTACCTAGTTTATAGATCTCATTTCTTTCAATATCGAATCATAAGAACTGGTGGATTATACATATTTATGTGTAAAGTGTAAACAGCAAGATAGATCTGCACTCAGAGGTCAGTCAAGTCTTTGAGTACATGATTCAGTCATTTGGCTTCAGCCTCCTGCTGCAGACACTAAACCTTTGCCTTGATCTTTGCTCTGCCCAATATGTGGGGCCCAAAAGCAGCAGAGCACAACGTGCTACACCAGATCCAAAGCCTGGAACCCTGCTTGCATGCTTTCCCTTCATCCTCATCCCCAACACACTCTTCCTTGCTCTCATCCCTTCTTAACACCTCAGATGGGTCTCCACCAGCCCCACAGAAGCACAGCACAGACATGATAGACTTGCAAAAAAAGTTGTATTTAGACATAAACCACCAGGACGTAATTTAATGCTTGCGAGCTGAAGGAATAACCTCAAAGAGGAAAAAGCCCAGTCACCTTCTCCAGCACATTCGTGACAGGGATGTCAAGTCATGCAGACAATAAATAAGACACCAGTCCTAGACGTGACCCTCAGGGCACAGCCCTCCATGCAGATACAGAAACTGCCATATGGGGTCAGACAATAAGTCCTTCTTACAAAGAAGCATGTCTCTTGTCCGGGCCACTGTCAGAGAGAGGACACTGTCTGCACAAATGGACTTTGGCCTTTGGGACATGAGGAATAATCAGGATAGAAAAGCTGTCTGAACTGCATGTGCTTGTGCCCAAGCTGCCATGCAGACCGTCTGCGCAGAGTCCTGCAGCGTGGTGTAGGCTGGAAGACATTGCTTAGAATTTTGAAAAAAGGCTGAGTTTTGAAACTCTACCTTTTTTACGAATAAAGCAGAAAGGTCACACTAGTCAGCCAAACTGTGAAGTTTCATGTACCATCTACACAAAAGAACCCTGTTACCTAGCTTGCCCAGTTCTGTTGAAGAACTTCGGAAGAGCCAGTGCCATTTGGCTTTTCTCTGCTTCATTTTGGTGCTGAATCTGTTGTTACCTCAAAACAGGCACATGCATCCTCCTTGAGCAAAATGGCTTTGCTAAGACAAATATATCATTGCAAGCAATTTTTACTGTGTTCTATTAATTATTGCAGGCACACGCTGCTGCTGTGCTCCTCATTTTGGACAAATATAGTATGCAATACTATTAAACAGCACTTACTAATAATCACTATTTTTGAAGAACGGAAATAGAGGAGGAGAGATTTGGAGATTTGCCTACATCCACAAAAGGATTTGCTGTCAGAGGCAGAGTTAGTATGTAGGTGTTCACAGCTACCAGTCTCATTCTGAGATCATTGACACAGTAAGTAAAAGCAGCAATATCTAGCAATGTCCTACCACACTATTAGAATAACCTGATGTAAATACAAAAAAACAAAACAAAACAAAACAAAACAAAACAAAAAAAAAATCTACCACACACACACAAAAAAAAAAATCTCCTTTTTATGACATCTCAAAATGTTCCCTGAGACTTAAAAAGACAAATTCTACTTGTTCAGCATGCTACTGGGATTCGTAATCTTCAAGGAAATAGGGCCCCATAAATATTCCCTTGGAAGTAGAATTACTGTTGCCAAAAGTTTGCAATATAAGAAATGGTTTCTGATTCAAGTTAAATATTATGGCACTAATGTTTTCCATTAAAACTATTCTGTTCTGTTTGTGTCATTAACTGAAGTGCTCTGACGGTCTTCAGAAATGATGGTAATCAGAGATCAACACACACTCGTGTTGCAGACATCGTAAAGCTCTCTGAAATCCTGGAATAACTGCTGACCACGAAACTTTTTTATGCCAAGGTACTGAACATATTTTAGAATAACAATACTTGTTTTGACTGAAATACTGTAGTATTTATATACTTACGATAGCAAAGCTTAGGTCTTACACTGGAGTAATTCATCCCCGCTGTAACTATTTTAGTCCACAGAGTGAATTTTTATATGATAAATGAATACAAGTGGAAAAGGTAAGATCAATGACTGTATGTTGTAGAATATTTGTATATAATTTACAAAACAAAGGGTTTGTAGCCAGAATGCCTATAACAAGTAGCATAAGTACAGAACCTGGACTGCTCACTGATTTTCATAGTTTAATCTCTAATTTCTATGGATAGTTCACATTTCATTTGAGAGTGTTAGAATAACAGCCTGCATCCTCAGTTTGAGCAAATTACATATTTGTAGCACCCTGTAATTGTTTTCATATTTAAGAAGAACGTAAAAAAAATAAACAGGCAGTTAGCTCAGACTGCCTCCTGGTACATACATCATACAATCAAATAAAATATCTCGCCAAAATTATTGGTGTGCCCCATGGCACCTATTCATGATTTAGGATGAAATGTCCATTCTGTGACTCGGACTACGGATGAGTATATCTGGATGTGTCTCTGCCCATGGCAGGTGGAGTGAAACTAGATGATCTTTAAGGTCCCCTCCAACCCAAATCATTCTATGACTCTATGATCTGGAACAGTGTGGAAAAAAGGATTTCCAAATTATGGATCAGAAGGCAGAGGTTGAGGAGGGGGAGGCAGACACCAGTGCATGCTGCCGCTGAAGCAGCTGCAGTGCAGTGGCTGTCTTTCACCATTAAGGAGGAGAAGCTACACATGCCCTTGTCTTTGATAAATCACAACTAAATGAATGCCAACTCAGAGCATGCACAGAACGTTGGTTTTGTTGCATTTAGTACATGCTGGGTGAGAGGTACTAGTGCAGGCATGGGTGCTCAGCTCACCTGCTTTAAGAGTCCATGTTTTGCTGCAATCAGCAGAGAAAAGTGGGAGTGAAAAACTTTTCCAAGCTGATTGCGGAATGCTGAGAGGACTGCACAGACTTGCTCAGGAGGGATTTCTTTAAAGGTAATTTAGAGGTTGCTTCTTCAAACTAATGAGAAGTGTTGACTCAGGCAGCAGCAGATAAACTTGTGGCAGCTGACAAGTCTTTTGCTCCAGTTATCTGTCCTTCTTGTAGAAGCTGCTGCTGCCAGACAGGGATTGACTTTACTCCTGAATTAGTTCACTGCCCTTCAAAACGCAGCATAGAAAAGCAAACTGGCACCTATTTGTTTGTCTTAAAAAGTCAGGCTATGGCTGGCAAGTATCAGGACCTGTATTTGTACATGACGAGGGTGATGTAAAGAGGCAAGGTGGGGTGACTTCATGAGTTGCTCGTTCAAATTTAATTCACCAGTGCTCATGTGTCAACATGTCCATGTTATGATACGCACCTTATGAAACAGAAATAAATGTACTAAAGGCAGTAAAGTAAAAATATGGTGACTGACAACCTCCAAAATCATAAAAGTGCACAAGAGCATTTATGATCCTGAGGGAAAGGCACCAGCATGCATTCACAGTCACTGACGCCAAACTTTGGAGGTATGGTCCACTGGCTGGATCTCCCACATACACAGGCCACAAAATTTCTCCCAGAAGCAGACTTTTAAAATGATCTTTTAATCTTACAAATATATAGTTTACTTGTACTTTAAAGCAGCCTATAATGACCACTTCACTCTTTCCTTTATAAGCTGTTTAAGGCTTCAGTTACTTTCCCTGACAGGCAATGAAGCTTCAGCTCAAGGCTGAATTTGTTTAACTTTAGTTGCTAATCCCTGGACTTTGTCACACTTTCATCACAAAGTTACATAAGATGTGGTCAAAAATCTTTGTAAAGAAGTCTGTGAAATGATGAAGCCAACTCTCCAACATCTTTGATAATCTGAATAAATAACACCCCTTAAATTATGATTCTTTTTTTAAAAACTCGAGTCCTCTTCAGAATTTCTTTATCCTTCCTAAAATCCAGTTATCAGAACTCCACACTCACTTACACCTCACTCCCCTTCTCTTACTTGCTGTTCTCCTTTTCATATATCTCAGCCTCATAGTAACAAGTTGCTACAACTATACTGCACAGAAACCATAAAATGGGAACAATTTGTGCCCTGTACTTCCTGGACAGCATTGCTTCACATCAGTGAGCAAAGCCTGTATGCTCATTTCCTAGATGTATTGCCTTCTAGCTATACCAAAGCACACCTCTTTTGGGGTATATAATTAATAGAGTTCAATTATTTGTTTACAGTCTAATCTATCCCTAGAGTTTACAAACTTCACTGGCAAGGATTTTAGCTTGTCACTCCCCATTTACATTACTGTTAAAAAGAGAAAAATCGGAATACTTATTTTGGCATTTCTCCGATTGGGAGCACATAATGTTGCAGCTTTGGTACTTCTTATCCCTGGCTGCTTCACAGTTTCTGTCCAGACACACAAAATATAAATTTCAATGTCCATGCAAATCTTTCAGCTCCAGATTCTGACAGAAAATTCTGGGCTCTGCATGGGGCGCAAACAGCCTTGTCTTTCCTTCTTTTGCAAGGAGGCTGATGCACAGCAGAGATAAAAATATTAGCTTTACATTGATTTCATAGAACTGAGGAGGCTTTAGAAAGTACAAAGGCCTATTTTAATAAATGGTGTGAGTCATGCCTTAAAAATCAGGCCACTTTTAATAACTGGCTTTTCCCCAAGATTCCTCCCACCACTTCAATTCCCTGTGATTTTTAGCACTGATAATCTGTGTACATCTCCACCGCGGTGATTAATGCTTTCTACCAGCTGAAAGCTGCAGTTCCCAGTAGTCCACATGCAGCTATGCATTCCAGCTGCGCTGCACATCCCCAGAAATACAGTGCTGTCACCAAGCAAGCCCGTGGCTGGAGCTGGGGGACAGCTGCCCCGTGTTGAGGGAGCAGTGGGAAAGAGATCAAAGTTCCCCAAGGAGCCAGATGAGCAGTTCTCCTCAAGAGAGCAGAGGACATGTTGAAGTGTGCGCCTGTTTGTTTGTGTGAGCGTGTGCTTGTGCTGAGGTTAAGAGGAAGAGGTTATAAAAGCACTAGCAGAGTTTATGGAGGTTTCAGTGCGGATATGTCATGCCTTCCCCCACCTAAAGATAAAAGCAGACAGAAGACTTTCTAGCTGTGCACAATGCATTTCCAAGCCTTTTGCTGCACGAGGCAGTGGCCCCAGTCTATTCACAAGTACACTTTATCTTTTTACTGAGGTAGTTCCCTCTATTAAAATGATGTTAAACCCAGTTCAAAGTTGCAGAAGATCATTCTGGACCTTCATTATTACTCGCTGCAACAGTCTGTGCGTTCACATTGCAAGTCACAGGTGACCATACTGGTTTTGACCTCTGGAATGGCAGAAGATTGCCCCGAAAGAGTTGATGTTGTACCAAAACCAAATGCAGGAGAGATGGGGGGCTGCTGGTTTATGTGGCGAATAGCACAGCCCGAGCTGCTCCCACCAGCTTCCAAAGCATGACAAGGGAAGGGTCTGGCTCCAGCCCCATGTCCTTTTGCTTCCTTACTCCTCTCTCCTAAGGAAGGGTCTGGCTCCAGCCCCACGTCCTTTTGCTTCCTTACTCCTCTCTCCTAAGGAAGGGTCTGGCTCCAGCCCCATGTCCTTTTGCTTCCTTACTCCTCTCTCCTAAGGAAGGGTCTGGCTCCAGCCCCATGTCCTTTTGCTTCCTCACTCCTCTCTCCTAACCAGAACCAGCGTTTAAAAGGCAAGGAAACAAATAAACGCTGTAAAATAATGGTTCCTAAAAAATGCCTCCCTCTGTGGACAGCACACAGCTTGCTGAGCCTGGCTTCTCTGTGCCTCAGGCCTTCTGCCAGTGCGGTGTCGGTCCCTGGCCACAGAAGCAGTGGAAGTGTGTGTCCACTTTGGCTTTCACAGAGTGAGGGTATGCCCTTGAGCTTGGATAACACTGACCAGCTGCTGAGACCCACAGATGTGCTGGCCTTGGGGCTGGTCTTCGCCCTGGCTCCATGCTGCCCACCTCTGCCACTCCTGCCCTGACCCTTCTACTCCTGCCTTGCACCAATGCACGTGCAGCTGGAGGAGAATAACCGACACGTTATTCTGCACTGGACAATGCTTTTCCCATGCCTCTCAAAGCCTTCCTGTTTTTCTAAAGCTAATCTGGCACTGCAAATGCATTTTAATAATGGCACCTATTCAGATTAGTTTCCTTTTACACATTGATGAATTCCACCTGCTTGGAGCTCCCTCAAATCAAGGAAGAGAGGCTACAGATGTTCAGCCAGCACAGGGCCTTAGGTCTTGGAATTCCCTGCACCATATGATCACAACACTTGCATTTCCACCTTTTATGCATGTATATATGCTATGAAGACCGTAGATAAGCCCACCTGTGAATGTACTCAACCAGCATGTTAAACTTTTGGCAGTGCAGCTGTACTACACAGTATTTTTTTTCTCATCTGGATTACAAGGAATTCACTTTGAATGGACAATGGATCTAAGCCTGAACTGCTCTGGTTTCCACTGACCCTCTGATATAACACTGTAAGGCAGCTCCTGGCCCTGAAATACAAAATACAGAGAGCTGTTCCACCTCATCCTAGCTAAGGGTGAAGCTAGTGTGTCCAGAAGTAAGTAGGTCCTTACTACCTAAGTAAGTAGGTAGGCCCAGAAAAAAAGCTGTGATATACTTAAAGAACCATGTCTTCTGAGCTGTTCTAATGAACTGTGCTATATTCATGTAGTGCAAAAAAGTCTAGACAACTTTTACACAGCCTTTAAAGCATCAGGATTACGATAGACATCTGTCAAAAGTTCTTTGGTAACTGAAATAGAGAGTATCGTGCTCATAGTAAAGTGTTATGTTCTGCTCAGGGCATTAACATTTCATTTCAGCTGCCTTAAAGTAGGTATGCAGATAAGTAAGTGTTTCTATACACATTCTGTCTTTCCAGTAGGTTTGTCATCTATTTGCCGTCTATTTTCAAATACACACAACTTTCTCTAGCATGAAAAGCCAGTGTGGAATCACATGCATTTCAGGAGTCTTTTCCATTTGTATATGAGGATTTATTGTGTTTAATTTAGCAAGTTTACAGAACATAGCCAACTGCTTTTCTTTGCTTCCAAATAAAGTGTGGAAAGTACAGTCTGCAGCAAGGGAAGCAGAAGATGAAAAGGCCCATCTGGGTATCTTTTTTTTTATTGCAGCTGTTAAAAACTGAAACCCATTCTCTGTCAGAAAAATAGAATTCGGTAGTTAATATGGAAATAAGACTTCATATGTGATTTGCATAATACATAGAGTGTGTGGCTCTTTCAAAGAACAAGCCCATTCCTGCTTTAGATAAAGACAACTGCAAGAAGAGCAGCATAAGAAGCCAATACAATAGGAAGCTTGAAGATTACACAATTACATACAAAGTTCTTCTTCTCTCACTTTCCTACCAGGCCAAAATCATGAAAAATATGCAATGTAGTCTCCAGATTTAGCATAAGCAGTTGAATTACTGTGGGGGAGGAACTGCTGGGGAAAAACTGCCACACAAACAAACAACTGAATGCCTCTGCAAGGCATCGGTTCAGGGGGAACTGGGCTTAGAATAAAAACAAAGCTGTGTCGCAGGACTTCAAAGACTAACTGAAGGCTTGTGTTTTTCCAAGATAAATCAAGGCACCATCTGTAAATATGTGATGTTTTATAATTTTTAGCATAGAGTATACACAATGAAAGCTTGGATATACCCAACAGCTGATGTGATCCAGGTGCTGGATCAAGTAGAAAAATAACACAAAAAAATCTATGTGTTAATTTTGGAGGAGAAAACCTATAAGCATTTCAGTCAAGGATTTATGGGATGGTTCAACAGCACTTATAAATTGCTACCTGCAGTTGGTACTTCCAAGAAAAGGGATTTCCAAAGAGAAATCTCAAATTAAGCCAGAAGCATCTATTTCACATATATGGCAAGTTTTCACTTACCAAGTAAGTTACAAATGTCACTTACAAATGTCAGCTAATCATAAGCAACTGGACATCTAAGGTAAATGTAACAACACATACTTCACAATTTATGGACATTTTAGATAAGAGAGGGAAAGCTTTTCGACAAAAGCAAAAGAAGTAATACTTTGCTAGATATTTAACCTACTTCCACAATTACAACAAACTTTCAACTGCACCATGTATCTTGATGCTTAAAGCTAAATGCGCTGATCAGCTTGTTAAAAGAAATTTGGCTGTATAAAGGTACAGGGTTCTTGCAAAGAACAGGGAAAATTAAATATATGTTTTAAGACTTTTCTGCAGAGACAGGGAGAGAGCGTAAGTCAATATTTACTGTTCTCACTAAGTCACTACAAATGTTTGTTTTCTTCTCTGAAAGTAATTTGCACAGTGGAGTTTTGCTGACAGAAGATGAACTCTTGAGAGGCGGTAAGCACCTTTTGCAGAACATGTGCCTGCCTTGAACATACCATGTCTCGCCAGGTGCAATTAACTCAATAAAACTTTTTAAAGATGAAAGGTAGTCAAAGCAAAAGACATTTATATCATGCCTAGGACATCTTACCTCATTTACTACCATTATAAAATCCTAGCACTGATAAAATGCTTCAAGGAAGATACCTGCTAGCAAGTCACTGCCAAAAGAGATTTTTCCATTCCTTGCTCATTCAGAAAAGCAAGGTCTATGGCCTTTCCAGACCCCATTACACATACGTTCCTCTGCTGGTCTGCAGCTGGAGATCTGCATCCCACCCTACTGGAGCAGAATGGACAGCCATGCAAACCGCTGGATGCCAAACTGTGCTGTGGCCACTGCCTGGGGAACGTGCAAGAGGGATGTCAGAGAGGAAATAGCACCAAGCATACACACTACAAGCTAACCAGCAGTTTGGGAAATGGAAACAGTAAAAGAAAGATCGTATGGTTTGGGATGAGAAGGTGAGCACTGCTGCTCAGACCTTCATTCCTCGCAGGCTTGACCAGGAGAGCAGCACACGATGTACTGTCTGTGGCGCAGGGCAATGGCATCATGTTTACAATCTACTGAAAAGTATTTCTAAATGTGGTTTCTATGGTTTGGTTGCTGACACAGAGACAATGCAAATACTCATCTTGCAACTGCTATCCTAAGGCGGCATAGGTTCCTCTAAACAGTATTAACCAGATTTTAAAATGAATTTATCACTTGAGATTTCAGACCTTAAGCCTTTTTGCAAGACATGCAGATGTTTCTCCATCCCTCAAGCTTCTGTACCCAACAAGTCCTCGCAGGAGGACTTAGTCTATCATGGCAGTGGTGCTCTTCTGCTGAGGTGCAGGGTAAGTGCTGCAGCAAGTGCCATAAGCAAGTATGAGCTAAAAAATGAAGCCAGAAGGAGCTCTGTGGATATCCTCTTCCTTTCTTGGACAACTGAGTATCTCTGTTTTCCAGACTGAGTAAAGGCTGTGACTGTCTGTGTCCTCTGCCTGCCCCCAGCCCATCCTCACTTTGGTCAGATCTACCCTGAAGCCAGCGGAGAACGTCCTTCGTCTCTTGCTGCATGTGAATTTTGACTAGAGTAGCTAATCTGTCTCACTATTTCCATATGAAGAACTAGGAAAGCTCCAGCCTCCTGGAGGAAAGTTTTATCTGTTAATATTACAAAGATTTACATACCTCGCCATAATAAAAATGGTCTTTTTTACAGTTAAGAACCGTGTTTTGTGCATCTTTTGCCCTGCCCTTACTGGATGTGCATCACTGTGTTTATAATTCTTTATTCCTATCTTCATTCCTATATTCTGGGGAAGACCATCAATGTTCACAAATGCAAAATAACTACTGGTAATTACACTGCCCACACAAGCCTTCAAGAAACGTACACTGCATAATACCCTCCTAGTTACATTTATTTTTATTCCATATTACCTGGGAGTACCAGTTCATTGGAAAGGACATCTGGCTCCTATTTGTGAAAATGGTGGTTTGTGGGTTATGATCTGTATGTGCCGGTGGGATTTTGGAAGGAAGCAATTCAGCACTTAAGCACGTTCCATCATTTTCATGTACGGCAGGGGAAATATGTATAGTTATATATGCCCAAAGAGATCATGGAGATTATTTTTAAATTGAAACATTTGATGTTTTTACATCATTTACACAATTCCTCTTAAACCACTGTTTTCCTTTTTAAAATTAGCACCAGTGTTTGTTTCCTGTGTGAAACGTGGTTTGTGTCTGACCAATGAAAGTAAAGATAAATGTGTCAGGAAGCTCTATTTTGAATACAGTACCTCAGCTGCAAAATAGAGCTTCTCTGAGTAATTGAAATGAAAGTCAGTATCAGCAAAAATAAATTGCACAATTCAGTTGTGGCTGGAAAATTACCACTGAGATTGGCAACTTGATGCAACTTATTTCTAGTAGTTTCTGTTGCATTAGGTAAGGCAATAAATACTTCATCAGAATAGTAGAGCAAGATTTATTTTATTCCATATTGTGGTTATCAAACAATACTGCTAGCAAAGATTGCCTTTAGGGCAGGAAAATGTTTTATTTTCCACTCCTGTTCAGTCAAGAGTCTTTCTGCTGGTTCTGCCAACAAAGATGCCAATTACTGTCAAGTAACATTTTGGTGCTGATGATGAGATACAATACAAAGACAGCATATTATGCTGAAATGAATTTACTGTACTAAGAGAAAGACAAATACTCTTTTTAATTGGACCTAGAATTCTGTAAGATGGGGTGAAAAAAGAGAATACCACTCCTGCTGTTTTACAGTTTGTATCCCCAATTCTCTACTGGGAGTTTTCATTTCAAGCTCCCTTCTTCGAGGAAGCCAGCATTACATGAACCTCCAAAATGCACAGATCATATCCAGTTGCTAAGGTGAACCCCAAACCAGCTCTGTGTTAATTGTGCCAGTACGTTCATCAGTATTCCTAACCCTATCTAGACAAATTGTTTCAGTGAAATCCAGAGAAGAATGAAATCTGTTTAGGAGTGTACACAAAGCATGTCCACTCACAAAGATACATCTCAAGGACATCATTCAGTTTGGTTTCACTTCCAGCTTCTCCATCAAGTCAGTGCGAATTCCCCACTGAGTTACGTTTCCCCTGAAAAAAGCTGAGTGAGGAAGATGATGGCACCTTGGAGTGAGAAGTCCACTTCCTCAGCAATCCACCAATTCCTAGCACCCCATCTCAGGTCACTTTGTGAGTTTCAAATCTCTTTCTAACAGGATGCTTTGCATGTGCTCTTCACAGAAAAGGATGGGCAGGGGATAGATCTGCAAAACTGGCAATTCACAAAGGTGAGCAGGGCCAGCATCGCTCAGGAATCCCACAAGAACTTGGCTTGATGGGAGCAAAATTATTTACCTGCCCAGGTGCACTGCTGAGCATTTGCCTTAGTCAATGAAACAATGGTTGATCTGCAGTAAAAGCCACATCCTGACTTTCTTAGCTCTGCAAAGATTTTGACAGAAAACTAAATCCAGCTTTGCACCAAATGTCAAGTCCTGACTTTATTTCCTCTGCAAAAACATCAACAGCAGCATAAATCTCACTTCTGCCTTCTTTTATATATATTTCTCAAGGAAAGTTTACTTTGTATATAATACACACAAAATGCTCGGATAAAAATAGGAATGAAATCATTGATGGTATAAAGAGGAGGGGTGGCATACCTTCCCTGTCCATCATGCTCCAAGCAGTTGGCACCCTATAAATCATAGGAAGCACAGGGGTAATTATAGAACTGGAAGCTGATTACTGTAAACATTCAGAAGTAGCTCCTAGTAATTGGAGGCTAAAGATAACGTGAGCATGATTACAACCACGAGGAACTGTGCAGATCACTTACACTCCCATTCTTGTCTATTAAACTAGTCTTAAAACTAGGTTTTCTCACAAAGCAACAAGCAATCTAGTCAAGCTAGCACCTTGTATATTAAGAACCTGTTAATATCATGAATTGTTTGTTCTCTGTCAGAATTAGTGTTGATGTGACAACATTCGGATCACCAGGATCTGCTTACTTTCCTGTTGTGTATTAAGCAACGTAGCTAACAGCTTCTGCCAGCTTGTTCTGTCATCTCCTGGCGTGTGCCTTCATCACTCCCAGATGCACTGCAACACATTTGTGGTGGAAAAAGCCTGGTCACAGAAGGGCAACTTGCACTGAGAGTAGATGATGACATGTAAAATGGGGATTAGTTCCACCGGTGTTCATTTCTTCATCCTCAGGGCAGTACAGAGAGAAAACTCTGTCTCCTCCACCCTTAACAGAGGGAGAAAATTGGTGAAGGTGCATCTGCCAGACACATTGTGCTGGACCATGAAAAAATATTTTATTCCTGCCTCAAAGAAGTTACATCACCAGGACAAATATAACAACACTTTGGCCCGAAGTTATATGCTCTTTCTTGACAAAACATTCTAGAACAACTCTGCAACATGACCAAGGGAGAAAGCTGCTTTTCTGGCATCAGACTCTGCTCTGCTCCTTTCCTCAAGTACAAAGATATGAAGAACATGTCATTTTTATTCTACTTAGAGAATTTAGCTTATTTATGGCTCTAATCCCTACTTGATCCTTACAAAGCTATTTACCTCAATTATACCTATCACTGATAACAAGTTCTACAAGTTAATTACCACAAGTGTAGGAGCATTGATTTTCATCCACATCCTTATGTTGTTATTATACCACTCCAAATTCTAGCTTTTTCTGCCTTAGAGACAGAATTTTCAGAACTAACAGAACAAGCTTTTGAAAAACCCACTTTTTTATTAAATAAAGTTACCTAAACTCCTATCTGAAATTATTTAGCACTCGGCCATATTATGACCAAGAAGACAAGAGCCCCTCCACATAATTTGACCTGAAGAAAGTGCTACAAAAAGTGTAGCTTTTGCTACCTGGCAAAAAATTCTCACCATGCTGTATAATCCCATGCTCCAAAAGTCTGCGGCCGAGCTGCTCTGCTTCAGTCCGTGTCGTGGCCTCTCCTTCCTGGATCAGCCAGTCAATGAACTCTGATGCCACGAAGGTCCGTTCGTACTTGACTCCTTCCTCTTCCCTGGCTTGCAGAAGAGTATTTTCTGAACTCATCAGCCTGTTGTTGGGGGGGAAAATATTGGTATGGAAAATAGTTCTTCAGAAAAGCAACTCCAGCTCTATTCTGGCAAATCCCACTGATATTAAGCAAACATATGTGGACCTTTCACTGACTTACTAAATCTTTCCTCAAGCTATTAATCTATATTTAGGATGTGAATTATAACTGCTTAGTCAAGAAATGTAGGCGTTATATTCCTGTGTGAAGTTAATGCTTTCTTGTTTTTTCCCTAAAAGAAAACAAGGTTTTCCAGTTTCACATTTCCCCTATTTAGTTCTTTAGCTTCTCTAAAAGCTACTCTGAAACAAAATTAGCCTAAAAGCACCAGATTGTGACTAATGTCCTCAAAAATTCCTAATTGCTTTTTAGTTAGCAGGACTGTGCCCCAAAGTCATTTAGATGGTTTTGAAAATTCTCCCCATCAGCTCTAAAACAGCTGCAGAAAATTCAAGAGGAAGAAAAAAAGGGTAGTTCTGTGGTTTGGGTGGTTGATAAATATTTAGCATCCAACATTTAGTGATGCAGCTGCAATCAGTGACCTGAACGCATTTTAGTATCTGAGCCTCAGAGTCTCTGTGGCTCAGCCGGCCCTGTGTAATATCAGAGTTCAGAGGAACATTGTGAAGTGTCTCTAAATCTCCTAGCAAGTGGCATGTACCTAGCTTGAAGATACTAATAAAATTCTTCTCCACTTGAGTAACCTATGCAAACGACACAGTATTAAAAAAAGTATTTTGTTAATGCAAAAGTAAGGTTGACAGAAAGAGAAGACAATTTGAAAGAAGAAATGAGAATTGCTCCCTTGTAATGCAGGATCCCACTTTTTTTTTGTTTTGTTGGGAGACTGAGCACCTTATTTACTTATAAAATCTTTATTTACTAATTTAATTTTTCTTCATAATTATCTATTATAGGCTAACAATAGAACTAGTGGTAAGACTTTCAGCAGAACAGCTGAAGAATGGCATGGTTATTTTTTCCATGTAAGACTAATAAATCCCTTTCCTTCCCCAACTATTTTGAAACTAAGGGCACAACTGAAGTACAGCAAGAATATTCTGGAAGCACTTGATCTTTGCCTTTCTGATCAAAAATTTGAATTTCATGTAAATCCATACATGGGCCATCTGTTTCTTAAAGTGCCAGCATGTCCAGAGTTCATGGAATATAACGTCACCTCCTTTGGGAAGCATTAGAAAAATCTGTGCCATAAGAACACAGAGAGACATTTCATTTGAAATCACAGCGAAGAGGTTTGACAGGATCCAGCCCTGTTACTTTACCTGAAAAATTTATTCCCTTGACTTTAACAAGAGCTAACTAGAAGCCTGAACTGACTGGACCTGACCAGACAGCTGAGCATCAAGCCTGGCAAAGGCTCCTCAGCCACAGCTGTATGTCAGTGGCAGATATAATGAATGGCTCACTGGTGTGTCACTGCCAGCACCTCTGAGCTGAGTAAGAACTAAAAATGTCAAAATTAGCTGAAGTCAGGGATGAGGCCAAAAGCAAGAATATGTGCCACAGGAGACAAGGTCTTGACTCCAGAACTCTTGCAAAGACTTGATTCCTTTTCATATTTTGATTTACAAGCATCTGCAAGGCAACATTTTGTCCCACACTAACCACATCTAATACAGACAGTGCTCCAAGAGACCGTCTTTAAATGTGTCTCATTCACCAGCCTTTTTTATCCCCTGAAAAAAATGCAAACCCAAAAGCTTGTGTCTTTTTGTACCATCTGCTGCATGGTTACCCAGAACTGGTTACCCGGGCTCTGCAGGCACCAAAGAAAAAAACCTTAGGATTGTGTTAATTGTTCTTTGATGAGTCTATAATTAGTTGACCAGCTCATTGAAGTCGCAGATAGAGAGGTCCTTGAAAAAGAGATGCTAATGGTTAGATTTTTACAGAAACACAAAAGAAATTTGGAAAAATATCAAGTGGAAAAACACTCAGCTTGACATTTCACACCCTTCTGCATGTGCCCAGAATAGCACTGCAAAGGATTTGGACTTGTGAACAAACAGACACTACAAATTGACAGTTTAACAAACCCAGAAACAGCAATCCATAGACTCACATCTCTAACTGAAGTAAATCACTGTAATGCCATGGCTGTCAACAAAGCGGTACCAACTTACATCAGCCAAAAACCTGGCCTTTCATTAGCCAGTATTGAAAACTGCCTCTATCTCTTCCATTTTCTTCTTGTTTCAAAAAAACACAAGGCTATTCATGTCAAAACATATTATTTGCTAAAACTGGTGTTATCCTGCATTAAAGGAATGTATTTAGCCAAACACTGAAATTCAAACCCTTTTCAAAAGAAAATTTTAACCTTGTTTTATCTAAATAACTGCACCAGAGGATAAATCTGATTTAACCACTGATGAGTTAAAGTGAAAGCGATTCAAAGACTGCCGTCTCAAAATTATCTGAATGATTTCCTGAAATTAAAACCATAAATCTGCACTCCTTTCACTGTGCAATCTGCTTGAAAAATCTCAGTTGGAGTCAACATCATGAGATGACTTACAGTTCCTAAACACGACTGCACCAGAAACAATCCTGTGTGCCTGACCAAAACCTACTGAGAGTTGCAAACATTGTAACAATAGGATGCCTGCACATATTTTTTTTTTTTTTAAGCTATGAATTGTCTGTGCTGGATTTATTTAAGATTTCCAGGGAGGGTTTCACTGAACAGGAAAAATGTTTATCTCATTTGATCTGGTCCTATATATATATTATCCTATAGATTAAGAAAACTGATACCATCCTTGGACCTAATAATAAGCTATTCAAGAATTTTCAGACAATTCTGTAGGAAATCCAGAAGGTTTCATCTCTAGTTATATACTCGAACTTCAAAATACACACAAAGGGTTACCAAAGTTTGCAATTATGTGCAGAGAATTTGAACTAACGCATGGTTTTCTGTGCAAATGAAAGGAGAAATCAGAGACTGGTTTCAAATCTTCTAACTGCACAGGTACAGACACCAAAGATGTCCAGAGTACGTGGAGGAGGCAATGCCACAGGAGAGGCTAATCCGGGCTACGAGGAGCTTTGTGGCCACACATAAGGAAGACAGGGAAAGGGAGCTCCTTGGTTGGGGAACAGTCCTAACGTCCCAGGCGAGAGCACAAGGCATTTACCCAAACAGCTGCCTGAATGCAGGGAACCTGCCTAATGCATCCATTTCTTTGCCCATGCAACAACCTGCTGATCTTCCTAAACCATTTTGCACATTTCACCCCTTGAGGGTACAAATCTGAGTGGATTGACTGATGTTGAATAACATGTCCACAGTTTTGACAAGCAGAGGCTACACTTGCTTTTGGATGTAATGGTACTCTAGCCCTAATGTGATGGGTGGAGAAGAGCAGGAAACATTACTATAATGTCTAACTTAAACTAGCAAAGCCTAGTGAATATCAGCAACATCTACAAAATTAGACACAGATTTTCAAATTATGTTGGCTTCAGATAGATTTCTTTTGGCATAGTTGCATTTCTCTTGAAATTAGGCCCTACAGGCATTTTGATAAACAAGTTGAATACACTGGGAAGTGACTTTATGTCTGTGCATGAATACTTTTCTCCAGTTGTTGCTGTTTAGTAACTATTTTAATTGCATTGAATTAACATTTTCTTTCTCAACACTATCAGCAAACTGATACAACAGGTATATTACTCTGCAGAACTTCTGTAGTAGTCTGACTATCAGAATTAGAGTTTGAATGTAAAAGGCATCCAATGAAACTGAAGGTGTTGCTAATAAGCATGCATGGACAAGGGACCTAATGAAATCCAAGTGCTCTGCACACTGGATTTGCTACAATAAACAAAGTGAAGCCCAGACAGCCCAAGTATGCATTCTTATCTCCCATGAATACAAAATATTTCCAATGATCCATGGAGAAATTTGACTAGGTTTGACTGTCACAGACTGGTTTTGAAATGCCATATAATTTTAAGCTATTCTATATTTAGCACTCGGCTGGTTTTAAAAGTTTCTGAACCCTTTAGATACGTTGCCTAGGAGCAACCACCTCATCAGGTTGCAGCTATTTTTAGATATAGGTGCTGCTTTTGGCATTATCTCCTTTTCCAAGATGGGAACAATTCATACTGTTATGAACATTTTTCTGCTAGTACAAAGTTGGACAAACTAGACACTCAACATTGGTTTAAGGCTAGTTCTCTATGCAGAGAAATGGGGATGGAAACAGACACAGGAGAACAGAGTTCTTCCCACCATGCCTCCTTTCACGTTATCAGCCTCACCAACAAAAAGAGATTTTTCTCACAGAATAGAAATAGAAATACAACCAAAAGAAAAAGAAAAAAGGTTTTAAACTTTAGACACACTGACTGGCTTTTCATAGTATGATCCAGGCTTGCAAGCACTGCATGTTACGAAGTCTAAAGGAGCAAATGCTGTGCTTTGTAAGCCGCAGAAGATTTGGAGATTCAATTCATCTGTCCCAATGCACCCAATGAAGGATTTCCCCCCCCCATATTTTCTTGTTTCTTATACAATTATTTATTTTTTTTACTTTAAATAGTCACGGTCACTGAGTCTCACGGAATTTTATATGATAGGTGCAACAAAAGGAATGGCATTTACAATTATTGGCTTATATTTCAGTTTAATGCTCTTTCAGGAAATTGACCTTCAGAGCCTTCTTACCTTGAAAATAGTATTTATCATCAGCTTTTAAACTTGGGATTTTCCTGACTGCTTTATTCTAAGAGGGAACAAAATTACTCCAGCCAGAAAGAACAGCATCTTGCCAGCTGCTGCATGTTTCTGCTCTAACCAAGCAGGAGAGTGGGTGGTTTCCAGTCTAGAGAAATACTTCGATCTTTTTCGTAAATAACACGTCACAACTTTTGCATTAGTTTGTAGCATATGGCAACATGTGTTTTATTCTCTCTGCTTGTACGTACAGTGCCACAATCTCTACATCCTGAATGCAAATGTCATTAATTATAGACTGGGAAGCATGGTTAAGCTGCCTAGTTATTTGATGAAAGTAATCCAGTGTGATATTCACTATCTCATCATAATCATCTGTTTCAAATCTTAATTAGATGCTCTTGGCTGGTTTGGGGTTGGGTTTTTTTTAAACAGCTTTTAATATAACCTTTCTGATGCAAAAGCTTTGCAGATGGGAACATTGCAGATTAATTTCACCTATTCTTTAAAATCATACCTCCTGGTGAAGCTGTAGATATGGAGTCTCAGCAGACATGTAGCCACTTGTTCAGTGGATTCTGATGTACTGGTTTAGGTCTTGTGATTACAGTTTTACATGACAAATTATCCTTTAGTAATTATTTTTACAGAATAGAGTGCAAGGGCTTAAATTCACATTGGGTTCTCATGTAGGATGTATTTACAACCCAGAACATCAGAAAACGCTATTTCATTTTAAACAAAATGCTACAAGTGAACATGGTAGAAAAGCAAAAGAGAAATGGGAGAGAGAAGAGTTGCCAACTAAAGTCAGAGGATTACCCAGACCCATTCCTGCATAATTTGAAGTCCTCTGGCTATTCAAAAATAGATTAACAAGTATCACTTGCCTCCTGTGGTACTATTACCAACACACTACAGATACTGAATGCAACATACTTTTCATACAGTCTTTGTCCTCTCATGAACACCTTCACTTCATTGTCCAGCGGAAACGTCCCGTCATCTTTTCGGAAGCGATAGAACAGTTTGACATCCTTGAATTCCTTATGCTCATCACAGACTGAAACATACAACAGATCAAAAAATCTTCATATAGATGTTTAGGAGTTGAGGACCTATTTAGCAGGTATCACTGCTGAACTTCAAAGTAAGCATGTATGGAGCCTAATCCCGTGTATTTCTGAGCATAAAACTTTATTCAGTCCTAATAACTGATGACAGGCTGGAGAAAACTTTCAGATAGGTGTTCATCAGTTTTGTGAGATATTACTGCAAACACAAAGAGCAAAAAAGCATTCATCTGCTATATACCCAGAAAACCTTTTGATGAAAACAGTCTGTTAGCTTCTTTGTTTAAAAGGCCACCAGGGTAGAACACCCAGTAATTTCAGGATTGACAAACTTCTTAAAGTTACTTGTATCAATTGAGCAATGCTGTAGGAAACCCAAGACCTGCTGCAGAAACAGTTAGCCATGCCAACTTGCAAGTGGTAGGTACAACAAGAGCACACTAAGAAATGATAAATCAAATTTATAAAATAGTAGCTGGCGATTGGCTTTTGTAAATGCAGAACAGAGCTCAACCAGGGGTATAAATTAATGGGAAAGATATCCCACCCAGCGTGCTCCTAGCAGAGTTGTCAGCCCACATACATGGGCTCACCTTCTGCACCACAAGAGCAGGAAGTGGTACCCCTTTCACTGGACGTGGGAGTTGAAGGGATGCTCTGAACATCCTGCAGAACCTGATGGAACTTCTCTGAGTTTACCCTAACTCATTTCACAAACTATTTTGTTAAATTTGAGTGCAATATGTGAACATTTTCAAGAAACACCTGCTCTATGTGTAGTATATGCACACATATATATAAAATTTGTATGGAAGTTATGGTACGCAACTGGATTGTGAGGTAGAAAACATTTGAAGGTTAAAGCTTTCAACAAGCAGTCAGCAATGAAACATCTATTGCTCAATTAAATTAAGTCACTCAGGCATCCACGCAACTCTTCACTGACATTTTCTCAATAGAGGATTAAGTAGTCAGATCTGAATACCCTGTAATTACTTTATTCTTTAACTATCTACCGTGAGTCCCAGTTTCCATAACAACCCAGAATTTTAATTTAATAGCCAAGCAGAAGCTGTAGAAGTGTCACTCATTCAATATGTGCATTTCTTACTTTAATTAAGGTGTTGTTAATGTATTGAGATAGCAGCAGTATTGCTGCACATACAGTGACCTCTGCATGAAGTCAACATTCATCTGTTCTCAGGCGCTTGCTTTTTCTTAAGAAAGAAACAAATGGTACATTTTGCCTTTTGGAAATTGGTAATACTATACGCTTGAAATCAAGGCCTTGGATCTTCTTTGTTTGTGTGCTTCCTAGCTTTTTTTGTGCACCAAAAGGCAACTAAGTGCCACCACTGAATTGGAATTCTCCTTTTCATCAGGATAAATTGTTATTCAAGAAGCTGAAAGGAATAGATCTCAAAGAGACAACAAGTTTAGGAGAAAATTAATCAGGGCACAGTTGGACCACTAACTTTCCTGCAGCTGTACCAGCACTAATGTTTGTGCAGCTGGTGTGAGGGACAGGGCCAAAGAACTAATCCATCTGAGAAAAATGATCTTTTTTTGCTGGCTGATTTTTCAGATGGATTTTTCAGCTGGAAGACTGTGCTCTGCGGAGCAGGGAGGTGAGGGCAGCAGGGAGAGAGGGGACACGATCCAGCTGGGGCTGCTCTGGAGGCAGGGAAGCAACAGCATGGTCTCCAGTAACTTCTTCCCCTGTACTGACATGGGGAACATCACACCACACCTCTTCAGGCTCTCCTTGGGACACAGGGGACCTTGCAGAACAGCACAGTTCAAGAGAGATGCTCGCTTTCTGGCAGGGAAAGGATACTACCTGTCCTATACTCAGCTGAAGAGCACAAGTGGGATTTCCCTTTGCTTCACAACAAAGCTTAGCTTAGAACTTTTTAGCAACAGATATTGCACTTACCATGGTGGATAATGCTGTGATCCAGTAATTTCTGCACCAGTTTAATTGCCGTCTCTCGGTCGGAGGCCTCCTTATGGTCAATCAGCCAGTCAATCAGCTCTTTGGCAACAAAGCAGTTCGGGTACGTCTTGAGGTGGTGTCGCCGATCTTTAATGACTTTTTCTTCATGCAGTCGGAGCCTGGGGATCAAATCACCTTGTGAATATCATTTGCAAAAAGCCTCTGTAACTAGCAAGACTAGGACAAGAGTGGAACAGAGGCACCTAAGCCCTGCTCACAGGGTGGGTTTTGCAAGTGTTGCATGGAAGAGGAAGACACTCGGTCACATGTCACCGCTGGCATCTGACCACCAGGCAATCCACAGCAACCATGCGTTACAACTTCAAACCCTGTACTTGGAAAAACTTGTCTTCTGCCCAATGGAAAGGATTAAACAAGGAAGAACAGCACAGCATACTAAGCCCATTAAAGTACTTCCTGTACGTCAATTACACTGTCAATAATTTGGAATTAATTTTCCCACATTACCGCTAATACCTTCCATGCTACTCTTTTATTTTGTAGTATCACTGCTGTAGGTTTTTGGTTTTTTTTAATCTATATCTCATTCATTTTTTTAACTGTGGCTTCTTCCTTGGTTGAGTAATTGCATTTTGCCTCCAGCTGCACAACAAGCATAGCATTTCTGATGTAAAATTCAGGCACAAAGCTGTTCCAATGCAATCTTACATAGCATAAAAAAGTTGCCTCCTACTCCAAATAAAGGAGAACTGATTTCTCACTTGGGTGATTGTTGGTAAATGCTATCTATCTGCCAAATCTCCCCATAATCTTGAAAGCAAGTTCGTTGGCTGCTTTTGAGATGCTTGGGTCAGAATGCAGATCCTGATCAGAGTAAAGGATCCCTTGTTAGTATAGTGCCTGGAGGTTTGCATCTTTATTTTTAGGGGGTTTTTTTCCCCCAAATAAACAAAATTAGTAACTTCATCAATAAATCAATGGAGAGAGATTTTTAAGTTTTTTAACAGTTTTCTGCTTTCTTGTTTCCATTTTAATTAATAATTTCAATAATTCTGTTTTTGTAGTACCATGTCTACACAGCAGTTCTGAAGAAAACACAGAAACCACAAGCAAAAATATTGCCATTCATTTCCAAGTGGCCAGAATCCTACTTTGTAAACACTCTCACTGACTTTAAAGATGTTCTGGGTAGTGCTGTAATAATTGCAGGGAGTACAACTATCTCTATTTTCTAGAGAGGTAGATAGCACAGAAGGGCGTTAACATGAGCCTTAAGAAGCACAAAGGAGTCCAACCAATTTTCCTCTCAATGTGATTCCAGTACGAAACAATTCTTTGTTTTCAGAATCAAAAAAAAAGGAAAATATTTGGCTGAAATCATTGAAGAAAATATTATTAGGGCATTAAACAAAGTTTATTTGGTTTCTACGTAAAAATAGTAGCAAGGCAATGTTTTGTTTTGCAGCATTTAGCCTTGAACTACACTGGAATAGCCAATCTGTGATACGAATTCAAAACTAGCTTTGCAAACATGATAAAAAAATGAAGACTTTTGTATTAAAAATACTGATAAATCAGATTAGTATTCTGGAAATAAGTGCTGGTAAACATCCCATGCGTTGTGAAATTCTCTGAGCTAAGATACCTTTGCTTAAAGCATATTTTCCAGATGTGCTCCAACAGTTGTTGCCATACTTTGAAAGAAAAGCCTATACAGTTTTAATTATAGATCATGCAATTATCAGTATGTCTGATGGAGCTTTACATTTAAAATATATTCCAGGTTCTGATAATGTTCATCCTGTATTATGTTGCATAATAATCTGCAAGAACAAAACCAGGGAGAGAGCGTGTAATGCATGTGCAGATGGTTTGACCCAGCTTCCAGTCATCAGTTAAAGTCTAAATGGATGGAGTTCATCTGATACACGAGGGAAACCCCCTTCTGTGAAATTCTTTGTCCAAATGTTGTGTAGGAGTGTGCCGGGACTGGCCTGGCATTCCACAAACAAGCCAGTAGCCAAGAGCCTCAGGAATGAGTATTTATGTCTGAAATTCTGACTGAAGGCTTCCCTGCAGTTGGGGGGTTTAGAAGTATTTCATGTTCTCTATCACGTCAAAAGACACACCTTCCCCCTACAATCTTTTTCCTCACTCTGAGCATTTATAGGTTCTCTCTATATACTTTTTTGCCTATATTTATAAAACTCATAAAAATTTTATTACATTATCTCCGCCCACTTGCTAAAGTGGAACCAAATTTGCTAAGAGGTTATGAAATCGTGAAGTCAAACAGAGCATGACCACATAAGCCTCAAGAAACCTGAGAAACCAAATTTATCCGCAATTTCCAAATGAAAGTGGGAACTTTTTCTGCAGTCTATAGCAATTGTATCCATACTGAATTATGTCCAGGCTAATTTATTTGGAATAAAGAACAGAAAGGGAATTCAGATTTTCTCCCTGGTGGTATATTCTGTTCTCTTTGTCAGAGCTCCCTCACCCCTATAGAACTGCCAAAAATCAAACTGTATGGAGGAGAAGCACCTCTGTAAACTGAAATTGTACCTAGTGTAAACTACAAATATAAAAGCCATAGGTAAACTTATTGAGCATGTATTGCAGTATGCAAATCAAAAGGTTAAGCAGGAATTCTAAAAATGTGTGTTCAGAAATATTTATCAGAGGCCAAATCAAATGGGATAAAAAGGGAAAAAAAGTATAGCAGTGAATGCAATTATACACTGAAACCAGTGCTCAAGGGAAGTGGTAAATTCTTTATCCTTTGACACTGGGGAAAAGGCTTCTCACCAAAAGACCCTGATGTTTTCCCATTAAATAATGTTAATAATTTCTCATCAGCTAGTCTGCATGATGACTGGAAAAGACCTAACTTGACACCAGTCACATTTTTCTCTCCAGAAGAAGTTTTTCTCAAGAGCTGCTTAGGAGAGTTAGTTCACTGACAAACCCTGACCAGTTTGAGGGAAGAAGAGAGAGAAGAGAGAGGGCAAACAAGAAGTGGTGATGGGGGGACACCTTGATCCAACAAGCCTTTGAAAAGTTGTCCCTCTTCCTACAACTTACTAGCTTAACACCAGAAAACAATCTTATGTCCACCAGTACCTCATCTGTGTGTAATTCTACATATTATTCAAGATTACCTGCCAGATTTTGCAGTTGGGGCCACAGTCTCCCCTACCTGCAGGAAACAACGTGAGAACTAAAGCGCTTGAGCAACTGCCTGTGAACTGTAACAGGCATATGCAATCCTTCAATATTTACAAATTGACATCCATGACTCTTATTCATGCTTACGACACATAAAGACAGTCTGTATTTGCAAGCACGCATGCCAGAACAGTTTGCTTGGGGGCTTGTCTAAACAGGAGTTGCTCCTAAGTAACAACATGTAGGGACTCTTGCTCCAAATAGAAGCGCTGTCCTCCTGCAAAGCATGAAATGGGCTGACCCGACCGTGTTGCTCCTGCTTTGCACTAAATGTGTTCAGAGTCAACCAGGAGCAATGTTACCTGTTGAGCAGTCATTAGGCATTTTCTTTGCCAACTATCAGAAGAGTCACAATAATGGAAAGGTCCAAATCTTTGCGTAGAAATAAAGAATCAGACACTAACTTGGGTAGAAATCACTCTCACAGCTACATGAAACCTGCATTTTGTTTTCCTCCAGGGAAATTCAGCATTTTGAAGTTTCTTGCATCTTTTCTGAAACACCAGGTAAGTATTTTACAAAGGCAGTGCCTGCACAAGAGTCTAGCTTTCCTTTTAAACCCCTGAAAAGACCAGCCTGCTGGCTTTAGACAGTAATGGTGTCACTAACTGGACTGCAGTCCAAGTATCTCAGCCAGCTATTTCCCTCCATTAAGTCTAGTAGTTTGTGCTTGGCTAGCATAGGTCTTGCAGAGCACCATTCTGTGCTGATTTCTATGCATGAAAAGACAAAAAGCCTCCTGCTCTTCTTGGTAATTTTCTGAATAATTCATCTACCATTTCCTAGTAGTACATCCTTTATAGACCCCATGTTTATCCTGGCAAGGCTCAGTAAAAATGTACAGGGAACAGGTTGGTTCCTGACACTCGCTAGGCAGCATGGTATGAAGACTTTCCTACTGTGCTCCACTCATTCACCTCTTTTAACCTTCCCGAAGCCATTAAACACACACATACATATGCATATATCATAGCATCATAGGATCACAGAATAGTTTGGGTTGGAAGGTCATCTAGTCCAACTATCCCTGCAATGCGCAGGGACATCTTCAACTAGACCAGGTTGCTCAGATCCCCATCCAACCTGACCTGCTGCCAGGGATGGGGCATCTACCACCTCTCTGAGCAACCTGTTCCAGTGTTTGACCACTGCTAATGAGTTCCAACATGCTCACAGGTTACTGCTACATTACACTTTCCTTTACCATATATCCTTGGTTTCAATGACTGTCCCAGCTTGAGCTCTGACAGTCAGCATGCACTGAACTACTACAGTTTTGTCACCAGAAGGTAAACGCTGAAAAAAACCATATTGGATCCCTTGAAAATTAACAGTGACATGCAGAAGTGAAAAGCATTGAAGGTGGTTTCTGTCATCTTCAAATTCATTCACAAGTTTCCTATACTTGGAACTTCTGTCAGAGAAAGAATTACTTATTTCCAAGTAGAGCAAGTCACAGTGTCCTTTGTAACAAAAACATATGGACAGAAAAAAAAATCCTGCCAAAGATAAGGAAAATTCATGGTGGCTGAAGAGCATGAGTTTTCCACACCTCTTCTCAAGGCACACCATAGGTGCTCCACTGGCAGGTAGAATTGGATTTTCCATAGGATAATACATTTCTGTAGGAAACAGAACAGTTTTGTGTTATCCCAGAGGTCACAAAGTTTGGTTGTTTTCTGAACACAAGCATATGACCTGCCTACAGCACAGTAGTCAGGCATCTTACTAAAAGTTGGCATTTTCCAAAGTGTCTCAGTAACTTAGAAGCATAATTCCCACTGAAAGTTAGAATTCACAGGTCAGCTGCAGACCCAGTTCATTACAGAATAAGTGAGCATACGGTGGCGTTTGTGTATATATACACACCCAGGAAAATATAGAACTGTGTGAAATATTTTTTACACTAAACTTTTGCCTTTGCACTGTCAGCAAAAATAAAAAAAATAGGTCAGTGATGTTATAAACTTTTCACAGAGAGGCAACCATGAAGGTACTTTGCAAATGCAATGTGCATTGCTGGGACAAGCATTTCCAGCTGGGCTTGCCAAGTCTCAGCTGAAGTGTCAGCAGTTCACTGCTGCTTGTTCCTCTTTCTATTTATGCTTCAGCTCTGCAATCACTCAATTCTGTTACTTGATATTCACGGGAGCTAAAATACCCTTTAAAACATGGGGTCATACTGGAAATAGGATGAAGATATTTCTGTGTTGGTAGCTGTGGCAGAGAAGCAATTCTACCTTCTGAAATAGGGTTAGAGAGGTTGTCTTCAAAGCAGCTCCTGATATCAGTTCTCATCACTGTGTTCATCTCCACTTTTTTGCCCGCAGCCATGTAGTCAACTTGAGGACATGCCAGAACACAGAGCCAGAGAGAGATTTCAGATAAACCACCTCTTGGTGCACTGCAGAGGAAAGCCTAAAGCTTCCAAAGAAGTGACAGTTCACCAGTGCCCCTGTGGTTCTAAACAAAACATTGGGGCTGCCTCTTTTATGAAGTCCCCTTTTGTAAGTACAGAAAGCAATAAAGTCACTGAGCCTGCAACCACGCATGCACAGGGACATCCCCAATACTCATTACACCTTACTAACACTGGCAGGGGTCAAAGCAAACTCTGGGGAGAGAGGCAGGCACGGCTCAGCGTCTAGGATGAAACCAGAATTATGTCTCTTGGAAACACTATTTCAGCCCCCAAATTCAGGCCAGAAATTCAGACCCACAGCCTCCCTTGTGAGTACTCCAGACTGGAGAGGAAATTAGATCTGTGCGTTTGTATCGATCTACCATAAAACTAGCAACCACTTGCAAAACCCAAGTTTGGATTTTTAAACCTCAAAGGTGTATAATCTGAGCCTGTATCTGGTCTTCATTTAAGACAACACAGAATAATGTTGTTGATCTGGTAAAACACTGAATATGAATAGGATCTTTAGATAACTTTTATGTCAAGTTTTGGACTATTTATGCTGGCATTTTTCTAGGGTTTGACCCTGTAAGGGAAAGGAACGTATTCAGTGGACAACTGATTCCCCTCCCCTTTTCTCTTTGGGCTGTGATACACCCACATGTGAGGGTAGTCTAACAGTACCACCAAATCAGAACAATATTTGTTCACCTCTTTCTCAAGAAACAGGAAAACTCAGTCCCTTGCAAGGTTACAGATCTAACGACACTTTCTCCTTATGTCCACAAGTGGCTGATCTCCCTGCCTGCCGAGCCATTTCAATTCCATTTCATGTTTAATCAAAACGTGTATAAACATGAATAATACTTCCAACTGCCTGCAGACTTGAGTCTGCAGACTTGAAAGCTTCTGTCTCACTGGAAAGCATAAAACCAGGTTTTACAAAGACAAAGACACAAAAGGCAGGCAGGTTATTATTTCACCTGTCCCTAGCCATAAGGAACGTGGAAGTCTGCCTTTTTCGCTCCAGCTGCTTGCTTCCTGGGCTGAAGCTGTCAGAACTCAGGAACTCACAGTTCTCCTCCTTAACAAGGAAGTCAAATATAATTGTGCTTCTCACTCATATATGGATGAGCTGGGATGCACACAAGGGACAAATGCATGCAGATCAAGGTCTATGTGATACTGCTTTGTGGATCCCCACAAGAACCGATGTGCTTTTCACTGAAGAACAAGCCGTCTTTGCTTATGTCCACCAACTAGGTTTTATTCACATTATTTTTCTGTATCCATTGCAAGGATATTCTTAGACTTACTAAATCAGTAAGTACTGTGGGGATTAATTTTCTTGGGGATGTCTTCCCAAATCTAAACTGAAGACTTCTACCATACCTTACCTAAATTTCAAAGTGCAGACCAGAAAACATGGGACAACTGTTGTTATAGACATCCCCTCACTGGATTAACACAGTGGCCAAAAGCCACCAACTCTTGTGGACTTAGGCTGAAAATCATTCTCAATAAAGGAAGCATTTTATAGATAGAAAACTGAGCAAGGAGCAGTGTAAGTATCACAGGAGGCCAGTGAAAATCAATGAAATCTGTGTCAGGGAATGCAGATCTGTTGTTTCAGTGACATGGCTGGGACAGGTGAATGTTCCTTTGAAATGCTAAATGGGATAAACAGAGTAAATATAGGAAGCCCTACTGCTACAGCTATTTCTGCTAGCACTGCCATTCAAGAACCTGGAGAGACAGACCGAGAACTGCGGAATACAATGCTGTACTACACGTCTGCATTGCTGTCGTCAAGAAGAGGGGCTGCTGCAAGGACACAAGGGGCTGTGGGTGCCAGAAAGCCCTGCTGTGTATCCCAAGGGGGTAGGGGAGCCAAAAAAAGCTACAGGCTGAGGGCCTTTATGCACCAAGGCTGGCATCTCTTTTACACTTACACATAGGGAAAAGCTTGAGTATGACCCTGCTATGCTCTTGCACTGTGTGAGAAATGAGGAGGTCTTCCCACCCGCCCATCTGCCAGCATATCTGAGAAAAAGCAGATCCATAACACCCAGAAAGCACCACAGCACTGCAGACAGTAAAAGATGTCGTTATCTGCCAAAGGTAACCCAAGAAATTCATGCGAGAACTGAAATTAGCCAAGTCCCTTATCTCAGGTGCAGTTGTGGTATTCCTCCCACCCTGTCAGTGAGTGACAAATACTTTTGCCAAGACGTTTTATGGCTTTGGGTAACTCCTGATCTCAAAGTCCTTCCAGGCATAGCTGCTCTCTGCCTGAGCACCACAGACCTGCAGATCTTCTCCCAGTATTTTATGCTCCTCAGAGAGGCACTGACTGTTTGCACTCCCTTCAGCAGCCCTTGGCAACCCTGATGAAAGCAAGAAAAAAAATATGTGCCTTCAGCATTAATAATACGTCACACTGCAGTAATCTCTCAATTGCTTTTAGCAATCGTTTTCCATCTCTACACAAAACTCTTAACCAATTATTGTACTGTGTAATCATGAGCATCATTATGCACAAATAGCCAGTACCTGACAGGAAATCAAATGAGTAATAAAATAGTTAGTGCCATGCACTATTGTTAACAAACCCAATTTTATATTGAGGTTATGATTCAAGACTTTTTACTCACTTCCAACAAATACATAGGCTCATCTTAATATAAGTACAGGCGTAATACTCTTTCAATATACAGCATAGTGTATTAAAAACATCACACTTTATCTCTTCCAGTTCTAAATTAATAGCTTCCTTTTTTTCATGGTTAGTATAACTGCATTACTGGGCTTTATTTTTGAAGGAAGCTGTGAAAGCAGTAAATGAAAACATACTGACTAGAAAATGCATTCTATTGAATTTCTTTAAATCAAAAAATAATCGTACCATACTTTGGCACTGATTCATGGGCGTTTTTTATCTGCTATGGTTGGCAATACCACAGTATGCAGGATGTTACACTGACAGAAGACACGATGCAAGGGAGTTGTTTCCACTGTCTTCCAGAAGTCTACTGAAATCCAGTGGCTGACCACTAAACTATAAAATGAAACTGGAACTGATGCAAATTTTTAAACACTTAAAGTAATGATCCATTTGACTGGATTGCCTAGAGGTGATTAAATTGTTACTGGATGACCTTCACAGTGCAAAAATAGAAATGGAGGAACAGGTAAGACTATAAAATGCAAGGCTGTCCACTAACTACAAAATGCTCTCCTGAAAACTGAGAACTTGGAGGCTGAAAGCAACAGAGAGTAAGAAATAGCTGATTATGCAGTAGCTAAACTCTCACTGACTACAGGCTATCAACAGGCTGAGACCATACAAAAAACCAAAGGCAATCTTAGCCTGTACTAACTATGAGATGTTTCCAGAAATTATGGGAAATCCAGTTGCTTATGTCATTGTAAATGCCATCCTCATTCTAGAATGATAAGCTCAAAGAGATGCAATGAAGCAGCGCTATGCTGGTATGAGACATTACAAGCCAGTCTCATGAGCAGAGAGAAGAAGATACTGGTTTGAAAGTCTGGCCTTACCTAAAAAAAAAGTGAGAGGAACAGACATGTTGTCTATAATCTTTCAGCTGAGTTAACAGCAGAATGCAAGAAAACCTCTTTAAATGATGCTCCATGGCCCAACTCTGCATTTTTTCCTTGGGTGAAGTCTCTTCTACATGTCTGTACTCAGTTGGCTTTCCTGCTTCTATGTGCATACCCATTCATCCCGCTGAGACCCAAATCACCAGGTTTGCAGGAACCTCCAGCCCCTCACCTGAGATCCTGTGAAGCTACCATGAAGAACCTGACTATATATAGTCATAGTTACCCAGGCCTTTCTAAGCCTGGAATTTGCCTAAATTTATATTGTGGCACTTTTTTTTTTTTTTTAATTATTTATTGAATACTATAAAGCATATAATTATTAAAGTAAATAAATCTAAACAGGATCGAAGCCTAAATGGACTCATGTTACAGTCTTTTACAGTTCCCTTAAGTTTGTCATGTTTGCTTAAAAAAAACATCACTTCCAGTTTGAAATATAAGCCAGTATAACCTTCACAGCCAGCTGAAGCAAAGAAATCAGTATAATCCTAATTAACATTCTGCTCATTTATATATGTTTTTCTTAAGGAGAAACCTGTAACATCCAGCAAGGTTTCACTTCAAGTGCCTATTGAAAAAGAAAAAATGAACCACCATCTACAGAGAAAAAAATGAAAAATGTCTTGGAAAGCTCTTGATTACCCTAAACTACACTGAATGCACCCCAAACACACCTATGCCAAATGGTAACAATGATTTTACTCAACAATTCTGCAACATAACACTACTGTATTCATTTTTCAAACACAGAAATGATTGCTCTCTGACACAAATGTTTTAATGATAAAGAATTGTCCTGTCTACTTTCTTTAAGTAGGTCATAGAAACATGTAACCTGAAGAATTAGGATATATGAATTTAAAGGCATGAAGTCAAATGGCATGAAGTTACTCACTGCTTAAATTCTGGCAGGCTAATGAAGAATTTTATCATTAAGGAGAATGTATTAATAAACATCCTAGTTAAAGACTAATTTAAATTATTTTACTTTCACAAGAATCTAGCCTGGGGATGGCTCCTTTTGATGAGCTCAGCATTTTTCTGCATCTGTTACATGATATGAACAGATACACAGCTGCCGCATAACTACTCTTTATGAATAGTTCCTTCTCTGCCAGGATGCTATCAAGGATCTTGTCTTCTTTGATTAGGCCTTGTTAAACGTTCACAAGTAGATGAGCTTTGAAAAGATAAATATTACAGAAGCGTTCTTCCTCTGCTCTTAAGATTAAATGGAAATTTTCCTTTAAAATAATAACTAAATCAACAAGGAGCCCAGAGAAGTTCTGCCGCTCTACTGCACAGCTTGCTCCCATTGTTGGGCCATGTGTTTGCCATTTCTCATTCTACGCAAAATTCTCTCTCCCCACATGCAGAAAGCTCTGTGAACAGGTATTTATGTGCTCTGACAATAAATTCAAACTGTGACTTCTTACTGCTTTAATAATTCAGAACATGCACCCTGACTCTTATTCACCAAATAACGGCATCAGCTTTACATACAGTACCAGCCTCAGTTGAATGCTGGTAGACTTAGAATACAACAATATGTTTACAGCATACTCCAAAGTCAGGGTCAGGCCTCAACTTGAATCCAAAACACATGTTGCACAGGCAGCTAGGGATAGGCTTCAGATGGGCAACAGGACAAGAGGAGGTGAGAGGTTAGGGCCTGCACTGTGCCGTTACACAGCCTCAGATACTCACCTTTCATGGGTGTAAATGGCCCAACACTGTTTGTTAATCCTAAATCAAATTAATTTACTCAAGACAAGCTTTGACATGACCTGTCCTGAAGAAAGGTGGAATCTCCTCAGATGGCGCTGGGCAGATGGACCATGGGCACTTCTTGTAGCTACCCAGACGCATGGAGGCATGCTCTTTCGTTCAGTCCATTAAGTCCATTAAGCCATAGTCCTGGCTGTCAAAGCACAATACAAATAGTCCCAGCTAGGTCTGGAACTTTCTGAATGCTGAACTACAGAATCATAGAATTGTTTAGGTTGGAAAAGATCTTTAAGATCATCGAGTCCAACCATTAACCTAGCATGGCCACATCCATGACTAAATGTCCCTAAGCGCAACATCTACATGTCTTTCAAATATCTCCAAGGACGGTGACTCCACCACTTCCCTGGGCAGCCTGTTCCAATGCCTCCGTTCAGGTAGCTGTAGAGAGCAATAAGGTCTGCCCTCAAGCTCCATCTCTCCAGCCTAAGCACCCCCCATTCCCTCAGCTGCTCCTCAAGAATTTATGCACAGAAATGAATTCCCAAACTAGGCCCTTTGTGCACAGTGTGAGAAGACCTGAGAGTGCTTGATTTGTTTGTTGTATCGTTGTGCAGGCAGTGAGAATAGAGAAGCAGGTGGCTTGTCTCAAGATTACTGCTCCTCTTGTAATGCCAACATGACATACCCAGCAGGATCTCTGGCACTAACATGATCTACTGGCCTGCCAGCATGTATTACTCTGTAGGGACTGATATAAAACCAGTATGACCTAAATATGCACACTTTGGTTTCTATCCCTCAAGTTCACAAGAAATGCACCTACAGATACCCTCACAGACACCTTGAAAAGCTCTCTTGGTGGTGGGAAGGGTTGCGATGTTGGCATCTCATGAATCTCATGATCTGGGGTAAAATCCTGGGCTGACTTAAGGCAGTGTGGTCAAGGGAATCATGTTCTCACCTTCACATCTTCATAAAAATCTCAGTTGAAACAGAGAGATTTCAGAAGTTCTTGGTCATTCATTTGGAAATGGATACATTTCTCATCCTTAAATATGCTTGAAAAGCTGGACAATGTGAAAGGAGTGATACTGCCAATCACTGCATCCATTGTACAAACTAACCCAGCTAATTTTGCACTGAAGTAGGTTAGTAGTATTCTCACAAGCCCTCCCACCAGGGCAACTGAGTGAATAACAACCTCTGGTTATCAGCCAGCAACAAAATGCTGATAGTATCAGCTGCCAAAGCTTAAAGAAGACATCACACTATGCCTTCATAAAATATAGAGTAATTCAGGTTGGAAGAGACCTCTGGAGGTCATCTGGTGCAACCTATGCTAAAAGCATGTCCAGTTAGTACAAGTTGTTCAGGGTCATGTCCAGGCAAGATTTTAATATCTCTGAGCTTCTCTGGGCTCCTATTCCAAATTTTTACTTACCCATATGGTGAATAATTCTTTCCAAATATCTAACTGGAAATTCCTTTGCAAATTTTGCTGACTGCCTCTTGTCCCAGTGCTGTGTACCTGGAAAAGACTCTCTCCCTGTTTTCTTACATCTTCTCATTGAAGTAATTGCAACCAGCAGTAAGATCCCCCTGAGCTTTCTCTTCTCTAGGCTGCGCAGACCCAGCCCTCAGCATCTCCTTGTACATCACACACTCCAGCCCAACCCCACCTTGAAAGTCAGTCCTCCTTGGTTCTTCCTTCTTGTACAAAGACACCTTTTTGCTGTCTTAGATAATTGCATAATTTTGCATATATTGATGTTAAATAAATAAATTAAGATTACTAAAATAAGCTTTTAATAAACCTTGCTTTATTTCTTTTTTTCAGTGTGCACTTAAGAATCTACTTTCATCGCCTCATCTAATTAGACAAGTAGCAGTATAATATCAATGGCTCCTATTATGGAGCCATTTTTCTCACCACAGAGATCTACTTATTAACCTCATGTAAGATCATGTGTTTCTACCATTTCCCAAAAGACATGAAAGGTCTGACTTTGTCCAAATGTTTGGAAAATACTGTCCAAGACAAGTTTCTAAGCTTCTAGCCCCAAGTAATTCTCAAAATGGTATTTGTACAATGTCTTTTGGGATTTGTACATGATAGCACTACTTTGAGCCTCTTCACATCACAATCTCCCTCTGTCTGCAGAGACCAAACAGAAAAATAGCAGTTTAAGCTAGGAGTTACTCTTTCTACATATTAGTAAAAAGGAAAGTATAAGTTAATTACATCCTGAACATCAGGAAACAATTAACAGCTTTCTGTTATATCACCCTGATTTCTAAGCTATACAATTATATGCTACTGAAGAAAAGGATGTGTGATTATCAAAAGAGGATCTTTTCTGCACAAAATGAAAGGAAATTGTTCCGCCGCTGACAATCAGCGCTATAAATAATGCCTAGCTAATGTCTTTTGAGAAGTCATTTCCGTTATTCGCAATCCCAACTTTGTGTGACGTGCTGGCCATGTGTTGCCAGATTCTCCTCCCAAAGAGGATGAGCGTAAGTGCTGGACTCTGATTCCTCAGACAAGCACTCGCAACTTCAGCTTCCTGTGAATGTTCTGCAATACTCATTGGAATTAAATTAAAAATCATTGGGTTTAGAACCATATTGTAATAATGCCTTGCATTCGGTTTGCCTCTTAAGTCAGAGCTGAAATGGCTTGTGAAAACACAAAGGAATACACAGGCTTGCTTTAAGCAGCCCCAGTGCTTTGAAGACATGAGTAATAACGTGAAGAGCAACAAATACAGCATGCAAACACTTCAACTCCTGCCAATAAACTCATTCAGCCCAATATGCAGGAAAGTGGTGCAAACACAGAGCCAGCGGATTGTACAGCCGCTCAGCTGAACACTAGTGGAAACATTACGGCAATATGCCTGTTTTGGCAACGGACCTTAGTATAAGCAGCAATGAAATAAACCCACATAAACCTCCAAACTACAAGTCAAAGGACACCATGTTAGAGGGCAGCTGTCTAGTAACAGGGGAGTGGGAAAATCTTTCCAAACCAGGTAGATTATACAAGATCCATAAAGCATAAATATGGTAGTGTTAGTGCTGCTTATCAGCAGAACTTTGATCTCTGCAGATTCCTTGTGCAATGCACCTCCAGGACAGCTATACCTCTCCCCTAGAAAGTTCAAGTTCTCCTCCAAGTTTTCCTTCCCTATGATCTTACACCTCAAGGTTTCTTCTATGCACCGTCTCTGACAAACATTGTCTTGTCTGGCTCTTATCTAGCTGGAATGCTCTTGGAAAGAGTTTTCACAGCTCTTGATCTCAGTAATGTTGCCCATCTCCCCCATTCCTTCCACTGCCTCCCCCTCTCCTGTCACATCAAACACAGTATTATTGTGCTTATCTTGACTTTCAAGCTCCCACCTTTGCTATCACCATCCCTCAGGTGGTGTTGGCTTTTGCTCTGACCAGCCATTTAGTTCCAGTTTTACCATTCAGTTTTAAATCTTCAAAAGAGAATCTTTGTGTTTGCTGCCTTGTGTTTTCTGCAGCAGCAGCAGCAAAGACACATCGGCTCAACGCCACTGTAATACCCAGAGCACAACTGACAATCCCCTGGTTCTCCACAGAAACCAGGAAACTCTCATCTGCCTGCAAATCCCTGTAGCACAGCTGTGATGGCCCATGTAATCACCCACACAATTGCAAGGAAATGGGGAATTATGGCCTTGTTATATGAAAGCCAGCTTCTATATTTGCTCTGAATTAGCAAGCCCAATCAGGCATATTTTTTAATTATCCATAAATGCACCTTTGAGATCTGAATGCACTTACTGGATGGAGGCACTGTTAGGAAGACTGTAAAATTACAGGGCTGATAATTAAGGTGGGGGTGCGTTCTGAAGTAGTGCTCTCACATTGGTAGCACTGTGGTGTGCTGGTCGTATAACTTACATAGTACAACTTCAAAACATATGAAATGTCAACATTTGTCTCTATTGATGCACAATAACCTGACGACTGCAGAAATAAAGGTAAAACGCTTGAAAGAGAAATAATGTAGGCAAATTGCAAACATATAGTTTCTGTTCCTCTCTCATAACAACATGTGCATTGGGCATTTAAACTCAACATGGTTTTTATAGTCAGTCTTCTACTGGAGTCTGAAATTTTTTAATGGGAATCCAGCAAATGTTTGACCCATGTTGAGTTTAGGCAAATTAAGCACTGAGGGGGTGGTCAGGCAAACCCAGCAGTGGCTGTTGCTACTGTTCCCTCTCTCCATCCTTGACCATGTGTTTCTACCGCCTCCCTCACCCCAGTGCTGGCACTGGTCTGACCTCATGCTGAGCCTGTTTAGAAAGTTAATTTTTTCTTATTTGGCTTCAGTTGCTTTAGTTCCCTGAACTTCTGATCCCAGACGAACAGAAGTGCGAAGTGCAAGGGAAGTGATAAGAGCAGGGCAGTAGCAGCCTGCAGTTAGATCCGCTCTATCAGAAAACCACAGCCTTAAACCATACGTCAGTGACACGGGGTAAGCCAGCACCCATTTCTCCCCCCGTACTTCTTCAGAGAAAGCTTTTATGTGGTCATGTGGTAAATCTGTTTGTAAAACTGACCCAACTGAAATACCAGCCATCCAAAAGCCCTGCTGACGACTTCCCCAATGCAGGTCACTGTGTGGTGATGGCCCACAGATGCTTAAGCCAGTCCAAAGCAGGGGAAGCACAGAGGAAGGAACCAGGAGGCAGAAACACCTATGTCAGTGTGGGTACAAGAAAGAGAGGACCACTGCTTTCAGCAGCAGTACTTGCTCAAAGTTTTAGCTATCTAAACTATTAGCTCTTCTCCACTTCTCTAGCTCCAGGCATATTTGGATCCCTGAGTAGATGTGCCATGATGAAAAGCCCAGCTGAGGAACAAAAATAGATGTAACAGAAGCAGACCTGCTGATGGTCACTGCCTGAGGAGACTCCGTTAGCTTCACAGGTTTCTTTAGAACCTGAGTGAGCCTGTGACACTGTGGATTATCATTCCCATTTCTCCATGCTACCATGAAACTCAATGCTTCAGAGTTTTCAAAAAAAGAAAGGAGTAAGATTGCACATTATTTTACTTCCACTCATGCTATATAGCACTCTCCTGGCAGTGTAGGTTTAAGTAGTTTATTTTTCTTTAACTCTGAGATCAGTTTTATTCTTTCTGCTGCAAGGAACAAAAGCATATTCACAATACAGTCATTTCTCACTTAAGGACTAAGGAAAAATATGGGATTCAAGAGAAAAGTCAAATCTCCAAACCATTAAAAAAATTAAAGTAATTAAAATTAATGATTGTTGTTGATATTTATGAAATTGTTTAAAAAACCCTTCTCAGCTTCCCTTCTGCTAGCTAGTGGAAGCAAACCGCCTCTGCAAATCCATCTCTCCATTCTACCATAATACCAATAGTTTTAGTCAAAACAGTGTGACTAAGGATTCTTGTGAGCCCATGTTCAAATAGGTTTAAGTTGGTTTTAACTCCAGTGGTTTATATATTGAAATTGTTTAAAATATATGGTTTATTTGTCCTCCTCTTGCTTAAGAAATAAAATAAAACCAGGAACAACCCATGACTAGCATGTGAAGTGCATCCTTCACTCAACGAGCGCAAGTGGTTCTGCCAAGACCTGAAGCTTTGCAGTTTCTGTCTTTATTAACATTTAGAGCCTTGATGCAATTTTAACTCAGGGACCAGGTACACGAACCGTACCTGCTTAGCTATTGCTTCTTACCCAGCCATTCATCCCCTTTGACAGTTCTTCATCAATTTAATCTCTTCCCACAAAAGTTTATTTTGAAGAGATGACTGCATTCAACCCTGGCCTTGAACACAGGAGAAAAAGTATCTCTCTTACTAAGAGGACTCACACAAGCCTGCTCTGCCAGGAAGAGAGAAGCAAAAGAGTTAACCACAACAGAAGGTATGTTTGATGCTGTGACAATACCCTTCACTTCCTTAAGTTTTACATCAAAGCACTGAAATTCTTTATGATGTACACTTCAAAAAGTAGTGAAGTCTACAGATATAAGAAATTACTCAATTAAAATGAGATGCACTAATGCCTCTGTAGTCCCTGTCCATTTATGCACTAGGGAAAGCTGGCTGACCTCCCTACCGGCTTCAGTCTGCTCTCTCACTCTACAGACATGATTTCAGAGAGAGAAAAGAGCAGATCTTTTTCTCAACACAGTACCCAAAGCTCCCCACCCATCCCAGCGCACAGCATCGCTTCTGCATCTCACACTTGGGAGGTACTTTTCTCTGCTCTTTTGGGATGCCCCTCTTTGAGCTCAGCGTCTGACCTCCCAAACCAGAAATCCCAATTCCAACAGAGTCCCACTTTGGTTCCCCAAATTTGGTGGCCTTACACAGACCCTCCCTTGCCAGTCGTAGCCTGCTACTGCTGCAGGAAACCACTACCAATTGCAGCCAAGATTTGTGTTGCAAGAGCTTTATTTTTCTCCAGAGCATACAGTGCCTACTCCTGCTGGGACTTGATAAACAGCTCAAATTCCTAGGTGCTATCACTACACAAACAGTAAATAATAATGAAAAGTGATAGGACTTCTCTGTCATGGTGCCAGCCTATGGCCACTACCCCCACAGCAGCAGGGATTGTGTAGTAAATGCAAAACTAGATGGCTTTTGGCACATTAATTCTGCCTTTCCTGCACAAGTATCAGCATCAAAACTGTTTCCTTCACCTGTTCATGGGCAGCTCCTCTAATGTAAAATAAATAACAAACATTTGCGCACGTGCTACACACATCCAGGATCCTTTGCTTGCCTGCTGGTCACTGCTAACCTGAGACAAAAGTTAATGATTGACTGGGTCTGGAATGGAATACATAAAATATACAGCATAAACCACTGGAACAACATCCGCCTTCTTGTGTACATAGCAAAAGAGCGATCGCTATTTGCACATGGGTTGTTAACTACTTGATCTCTGAGCTGTGCTTGAGAAAAGCTGCTGACGGGAATGACTGAGCTGTTAAAAGGCATAGCTTAAAGGGAAGAACTGAGCAAACAAAAGCCTTACATCTTGATTTCTAGAACTGATGAATAGCCACAAAGTTTACTGAAGGATGTGAGAAATTGAGATTCCTGGCCCAGGAATCATATACATATACATATACATATACATATACATATACATATACATATACATACGTATCTATGCATGTGTGCATGCTTTTATGTACACATGGGACTTGATGTCATTAAAATTAGTACAAACAGGCAAGATTGAAACACATGACAAGGTGCATCAGGTATCAAAGATTCTAGAAAAAAATGAACATATACATTTGAGAAACACATGCTTTTTATAGAATTAAAATAATTTATATTAAGATATATAATTGAAAGTGCTGTGATTGATAGAGTTAGCAGGGAACTTCTTGATTTCAGAGCATTTCATTTTGCACCTCTATCAACCTTTACGTTGAAACTTTTCTTTGGTGGAACCTCACAGAGAAGATAGATTGCCATTTTTTTGGTTGCTTGATTTTAGAAAACAGATTCATGAAAGTGAAATTATTTGAACAGAGACTCCATACAGATCCATACAGATCTGATGTTATAACCTCCTGTGTGCTATCTGCCCTGAAGAAGTCAGCACATGAGAACCTTCTCAAGTGAGAGAACTGAAAACTATTTTCTGCAGGGTTAGTTTTGAGCCCGATCCACAGCCCTTGGCTAAGGGAAATGCAACCACTGACTGGTGGAGAAATAAGGAGGTGGCAAGAACAAAGAGCAGGGCACAGAAAAACACATCAACACTTTAGGTGGAGGTACAATATTGTACTGTCTTAGGCAGATTACAAAATCACATCTTAATTAATTCTGTCTCTAAAAATGGCATATATGTTTGTTTAATATCTGAAGATTGGTCAGGACCTGACTAGAGAGGAAGTGACCTCTTAAATCCTTATGTTTCTTTTAGTGTATAAGCTTACACTAGAGTGTTAATATATTTTCATACATAGTGATAGCATTTAATAAACCATGTAGCTATATGCTATATGGTTAATATACTTTTATATTATAGCAAAACATTAACGCTAAGGCTCTCTTGATCACATTTCTCTAGAAACTGCTACTGTTATGTGCCCTGGGTTCTTTGCAACCTTAGGCTGCCAATGAACTTTTGAATCCTACCACCATGAAAAAGGCTGACTATTTATTGCTCAGAATAAGAAAAAAATTTATGGACCTGTAGGTGCTCTCATCCTTCAGAAGTTAATGACTCTGAAAGTTATGCACTGCAATATGTTAAGAAGTTTTCTTAAAGTGATAATCTTCCTGCAGTGAGACCTTTGGAAGACCAGTGAAAACTAGTTTTGACTTGTCCTGCAGCTTCCAAATGTATAGCTGTTTACCATGTAAAACCTCTCTTGTAATCTGAAAGTCATATACAAACCATACAAACCATATATAAAAAAGGCAAACAAATCTCTATTGAACTGTATCTTGCATTTTGTCTCTTCCAAAGGAAAGAAAGATCTCTAAGAAATATGCTTCATATTTCCCTAAGCAGAAAGACAGAAGATGCTGAATTAAAAGAACTATTCTATCAAAATCACTGGCTCATCTAGCAATTTTCCTAATTATTTACTCAACTACTTAACAGAAGGGTGAATGGGGAAAGGTGTTGCTTCTTGGAAAGGCTGGTGATAAAGAGGTATCCAAAAGTCTGCAGAGACATTAAACGTCATTCAAATTACACTTACCACAGAGAACTGCACCACATATACAATGGCTATATTGTTTTTTGGTTGGTTTTAGTATTTTTTATAAAAAAGTTGCTCTTTTAATATTGCTGTTCAGTCAACTGAAGCTTGAAGACACCCTGAATGACCAGGCACATTTAATGCAAGAAATGAGGGACTCTTGGAACATACACCAGATTCCGATGACAATCTGGTATCAAGAAACAATTAGCAGACAAGGAAGAATTCAGACACCCTGGCTTGTAAAACAGGCAGCCAGCTTGTGTATCAAAACATGCTCATTGAAACTGCTTTTGGTTGCCAGAGGCAAGATCAGGTCTAACTTAATGCTCAAACCCAGAGAGAGATACTTTAATCTTTCTGCCAAACAGTGCTGAAATGGGCACAACCTGTTGCCTTTGACTGGGAGTGAAATGAGCTTGGAATTGCTCTGATTCTGATAAAATTCTTATCGACTTCAGTAGTGCTGTTATATGTTCCTGTTATTATGCTTCCACAATGACTATCCAAAGCACTAAGGCTGTGACACCTTCCTTCAAGCACACTGAGCAAGACCAAGGAAGCTCAGGGATATTCGCTTCCCCAGAGCTGCCCCAGGCAAGTGTTTGCAGTAGTGGGGTGGAAGTTTTGAAGGGCTCTCCTGGTCCTGAGGAAGCTGAAGGCCTCATGATCCTCCCAAGCACAGCTTGTAGCTTCTTCAGGAGACATGTCCATATGCATCCCTTGTAACTTATGGAGCCCGTTAAGGGCAGCTCTGTTGCAGCCATCCCCCCCAAAAAAGCTCACCACTGAACAGATATAGGGTCTCTGAAACTGCAGCAGAACAGAGGGAAGAGCTGGGATTTTGGAGCTGTCATGCAGCCAGAGCCCCAGCAGTTTGTCCTTACAGGCCTGTTGGTGCCTGCAGAGCCCAAAGCCAGATTGTGCTCATCCCAGCTCTCGCCTTGCTCTTCCTAGTCTCCTGCATGGCAGCAAGAACCTTCCAATGGGTCTGTCCTGAAGTGCCACACTGCTGAAATCTTCAGCTTTGTTTCATGGCTGTCAGTCTGGTAACTTAAAGGCTCACCAAGAGCCAAAATTCAGAAGTCCTCACTTTAAAAAATACGTTTCTATTAACCAAGAGTTAGATATCGGCTCAGACAGCTACTGGGTACAGAGGCAAAGGACACTACTGGATGTAAAAATTTACCATGTTAGCTAAAATACAGCTCAAGATCCTGTTTATTTTCCCATAAATCATCTCACCCATGAACCAGGATTTACATCAGGGCATGATCTGCCACTAACTGCTCATGACCAAAGCTGGCGGGTACAAGTGCATGACACACACGGCAGAGGCTCTTGATCTCACAAAGGAGAAACACAGATTAAAAGCAACTGAGGGATAGTGGTAAGGAGAGGGGAAAAACTCCTTGGTCTCCTCCTCTTCCTCCCCTAGCCAGCTTGTCCTTGCCTGGGGAGGGGAAGGGGGCACAGGGCTTCCACTCCCCCCCACCACCACTGCCAGCGTGCAAAGCCAGGCTTGCCAAGGTGCTGCTCAGATGACTTCAGCCCTCACGGCATGAATGAGTCCCTGCCAGAGAGGGACAGATGTGCAACGAACAGGCCACAAGAATGGGGGCTATGAGGCAAGGCAGGAGGCTGGGGAGAGACGGGCAATGGGAACTTCATAAGGCATTTAAATCAAGCAGCTCTCATAAGTATTTGAGTTTAGACACGCACGTTGTTTGGTTTAGTACAAGAGTGCTTTAAATACCTACATTTGGCTGGCTTTGTGTAAGCAACACCATGCTCACAGTTTCGTTTTACACTTCTACTCCTCAGTTATGTGTTCATCTTGCAGTATGCAACACATGCTCACATGCACTTTCACCCAAATACACACATAATCACCTGTCCGGCTACATCACCCCCTCTGGGGGCTTATCCTGCAGTTGTAAGCATCACTAAGAATAGCGTACAGTACGTTTCCTTGAGTGCATGTGTGTGCTGGTTCTCTGTCATTTGTTTGCCTGCCCCAAAGGCTGCTGAGATAGCCTGTCTTTGATCCTGAAAACCCTCCATGTTTTCATTTAGCCTTAACAATTATACACTTATCTTGGACAGGAAAAGGGAAACTTTAAATGCAGGGTTGGCTAAAACTCGTCTACCAGCCAGCTTTCTATCGCATATTTTGTGGCTTTTGTTGTCTAGAAAACTGAAGAAAACTAACCCTTCACACAGAGTATCCCAACAGAGAAACAGAACAGAGCTAACAAAAAACTGGGGGAATAAAGGCAATTTTAGGCTCAGTTTCACATGACGGTTCCAGCTGACCCAACACTTCACTGCTGCCAAAATGGGAGATCTCGCTTCTTCTCTACCACCTCCTCTTCTTGCTCCTAGCTCCACATTCCCGCCACCTATCTTCTGTGGGTTATGGCAGTCTGCAGATCAGAAAACTCACCTACCCACTGTATCACTGCACTGGATCTGCTCCCAAGAAGTGCAAGAAGTACAGGAATAGACAGAAGGGAGGAGCTGGGATCACACAGCCAGGAGTGGGGAGTGGGAAAAGGGTCGGGGGAGAGCGGATCTCCTCAATCAGCAATAGCTAGACATTATGCAGGCTGAGTTGTTAATGAAACCAGACTCTAAGAAGGTCTAGGCCACTTCCTACAGAGTTGCAAAGGAATGTCCATAAGTAACTTCACAGGAGGGGGAATAACGGTTGGACTTGATGATTTAACAGTCGGACTTGATGAACTTAAAGATCTTTTCCAACCTAGTTGATTCTATGATTCTGTAACTATTTTCTATCTGTAGATCATCCTGCCCCAAAACAGCACTGTGTTTCATTACCTTATTGAAGAAGATGACAAATGTCATCCTTGATTATGACACTGATGAGCTGATTCTAGGAACCAGATTTGTTGAAGTTTCCTCAGTCTTCTCCTTAGGGAAAGATTGCAAAGCTTTTACATCTAACTATGAGGTACATAGAAAGATTAATGCAAGCTTAATAGAAATTTTGTTTTAGCCTTGAATCCTCAGCTTCCAGTGTGGTAAATTAGGAACAGCAGGATTCTTATCAGGCATGAACAGCTCAGATGGACAGCTCTGCACTAAGCTCACCACAGAAAGCCTGCTTGCCAGTGCACCTTCTCACCCTAGGTTTCACTTGAGGCTACTTCAAAGAGGAATCTCAAGCTTGGAGCAAACACTGGTGTGCACTGGAGCCAGACCACTAAACCAATGTTTACTCCCCAAACAGGAGTACCACTGGTGTGCATCACAAGGTGTCAGTGGTCCTTACCTTGTGGATGCGACTGGTAACAGCGTTTGTACTAGCAGCAGTGATGGCACTTCCCAAATCAAGCACCATTTCTATCATTTGCAGTGTCTGTCTGGCATTTGAACAAAAAGTTCAAAGAAAATTCAAGCAAAAGCTACTGGGAAAGTTCTACTCTCTTTCTAGTTACATGTATGACACATAATAATACTACTACTTTTCTTCCTGAATCACAGGATGTTCCATCAACAGACTGAAAGCCTTAAAATTTCTTTTTCTCCCCTATGGCGTGAGGGTGCAGATGGCACACTAACTACATCACAGAAATCAAAAATTAACTAAGTCAGGCATTTTTGTAAAAGGTTTCTGCGCTGCGCACAGCTCCAGTCAAACACACTGTTAATTACTGCTGGCACTGACAGTGGGGATCCCCGTCCATCTGCTGGGACCAGCTGAAGCAAAACAAACCTGAGCCCCGGGGAGAAGATGCACCTCTGCAGGGGCACTGCCCGCACAGCTGCGGGCCGGGCAGCTTCCCTGCGCTCCGCTCCTTCCTCGCTGGAGTGTTCAAACACTTCATTGCTGATGGTTTCTCGGGGGGGGGGGGGTAGGTTGATTTTTAAAGATGCAACTCTCCTTGGGCAGCGCTTGATGTCTTTAGGGATGCAGCAGCCTCTCCCCTGGACGCCTCCCGCCCCATGCAGGGGAGCGAAGGTGCCCGGGGCAGAGGACCCCCGAGGCGCTCACTTACCTCCCCAGGCTCGAAGCGCGGGCTGCCACCTGCCCTCCTCCTTCTCCTTTTCCTCCTCCTCCTCTTCGCTGCGGAAAGCCCGGGGACGCGCTGGAAGCAGGGCAGGTGCTCCGGTGCAAGAGAAGCCCGAGGGCACAGACCCTCGCCCTCCCGCCCGCAGCTCTCCCTCCCGCCTTCACGGGGGCTGCTGCCGAGCCCCGGGTCCGCGTCCCCCGGCAAAGCGAGAGGCAGGCACCGCTTACCGGAGCTGCTCGCCGGTGAGCAGGACCTCGGCCATGTGCTCCAGCTCCGCCGCTTTCTGCTGCATGCTGCTCATGCCCTCCTCCATCGCCGCCGGCCTGCGGGCACAGCACCGCGGGTGAGGGGGGCCAGGACCCGCCGCCCCCCGCTGGCACCTCCCGCCCGGCCCCGGCGGCTGCAGAGCTTGTCGCCGGGTCTGGGGGGGCAGCGGCAGCCTCCCCCCGCTGCTCCGCTCACCTGAGCGGGGCAGGTCACTTTTCCCCTCGGCAGGCTCGGATCCCCCCCCGCGCCGCTTCCCGTGTTATTGTGTCACGGGCAGGCGGAGAAACACATGGCTGCAGCCGCCGCAGCCGCAGCCGGGCTCGCCGAGGCAGCAGCGTCCCCCCCCGGCTGTCACACGGCAGGGTCGGCGCTGCCGCCCCCCGCGGAAAGGGGCCGGCTCCCCGCCGGGGGCTGCGGGCCAGGGGCTACCGCCGCCTCGGCTCCCGCCGGCCCCGCCGCTCCCCGGGCCGGGGAGGGGGCAGGAGGCGGCCGCGGAGCGCAGCGCTCCCTTCCCACGGTGCCCTGCGGAGCGGGGAAAGGTCCGCTCGGTAGCGGGTGAGCGCTGCCGGGTCTGGAGGGACGCGGCTGCTGCTGCGCCCGCTCAGCAGTGCGCGCCGCGCCTTGGCAGGTAGCGTTAGCGATACGAGGGGGCAGAGAGAGAGCTGTTGGTCCGGATTTCCACCCCACCCCCCCCCCCTCCCCGAAACTGCTCCTGCCCTCCTGCTGTCCGGGTTTCTGCTCACCCGGTACCCAGGGGGTATTTTCAAGCATCGGTCCCCTGCCCATCTCACCTCTTTGTCTCCAGGTGACAGCGGATGCAGAATTCTTGAGGGCTGAGGAGCATTTAGTCTTGGCAATGGGAATTAAATTGCAAGGTCATGAGCACTGTTTGTCAACATTCTTGGTGGGGAAATAAACCCAGCCTTTATAAACAAAGCCCAGGAGGCACCTTCTGCAGTGGTCCAACCATGGTTTTCATTTACAAATACGTGCGAATAAGATACACCTTGATTGCCTACTCATTGCCTTTATTTCTGCCTTCACATACTCTGTGTGCATGGAACTTGCTATGCTTAACAGTTTGCAATATTGCCATCGGTTCAGGACCAAGATGGTAGTTTCAGAACCAAGAGAAGAACTAAGAGGGAATCAAGTGGACCTGGAAGTAACCAGGCTGCAGACAACTGGAAGAAGGGGATTCTTTGCATGGCCCATAGTAGACCTGTGGTATTTATTACCACAGGAGGCTCTGGATGTTAAAGAATAGCCTTGGAGTCAACGGAAAAATGGACAAATATATGGAAAATAAATCTGCAGAAGATTACTAAGCAGACAGCAGCCATATCCAGCTCAGGAAATTCTCTGTTCTAAAAATAATTGGAAGCTAGGCAAGCACTTGCAAGACGTTTCATATATGCCTTTCCTGCTGTTCACTAAGAATCTCTTTATAGCCACTGAGATGAATATTGGACTAGATGGACCTTTGGTTCAACCCAGGACAGGCATTCTGAGGAGAACATTTGCAAATCTCAAAGAGCACTAGAGATCCATGGATGGCAAAGGGAGAAAGACTATCTTAATTTCATTCATGGGAGGGGCCAGGGAGAGAGAACACCTTAGGACTGTAAACACGACAGCCCTGAGCTTGCTTGCTGTAAATCTGAAAGACATGAACTAAATCTGAAAGCTTGCAAACACCCTCTAATTCCACTTATACTGCAAACATACAAAGTACAGATTCACAAAGCTGGAAACAAAAAGGGAATTGAAACAACCATCTCATCTGACCTTATCTTTAGGACAAAGAATTTACACAGTAATTTTTATCAAGCACTTTGTCACATGACTGAAGGAAAGACAATTTCAAGAGAATGTTACTGTGCATTGCAGATTGTTTCTGGGTAAGCTCTTGGCTCCATCACCTGGGTTTGGCTGATTCAGCCATTCACTACTGCTAAAAGGGGATAAACCATTGCTCTCAGCTCCGGGAGCACAATCTGCAATGTGTTTTATGCTGGTTTTCCCACTTTTAGGACCTCTGCTTGCTGCAATTCAATTCACTGAACAGACAGAAAGTGAACAGTTTCCTCTGGGCTAGTGAACAGAGCTGTGCCAGTGGCTGTAGGGTCTAACAAGAGCCAGAACTGGCACCAAGGTGGAGTGGGCCTGGGCAGCTTGGAGCAGGAACAACAGAAGAGGAAGAGGGAGAAGAAAAAGGGAATAAGCTGTCTTTGGGCAGTGGCAAGCTATTGGTTTGACTTAGAGTTCTTGTGGAACTGCAGAAATGCCTATCTTTTCTTGCATATCTTGCAATTTGGAAAATGCAGGCTAGTGCAATTTCCTGTACTGAATTGTTTAATGGTTATACATGGCTATGTTTGCCTTTGTGCACTGATATCCCATGTGTAATTTGTTCCACGTGTTCACACTGACATTTCTTATGGTTACAGTGTGCCTAAGAGGAGGGACTTGGGTATCAGTCACTCCAAGCCTGCTCTCACCCCAAAATGGTTAATTAACATAACCCTAAAGGGTCACATTTCAGCCAAGAGCCAGTAATAAGCTGCATAAAATAACCTGATTAGATGCTTGTATTTTGTTTTTAATGTACAGACTGCTATAGAACATAAGGTCTAGCAAAAGATTAAGCCATCTTGACCCTTCCTCCCAGGGGAAGCTGGCCACCAACACTGAGACGCTGCTTTAAGAGGTGGGACAGCATGTGAAGAGTCTGAACTCCTGAAAGCAAAAGAGAGAAAGAGATCCCTCTGAGATAGCCTCTGGGAAGTAGATTGATTTCTTTTTTATAGGTATAGGATCAATATTAAGAGTTGGTGTCTATTTAGGTATGAATACATGTGTTTTACCTTAGCATGGCTGGGGTTAAGTGAGGTGAAGGCCGCTGGTAACAGTGAGGCATTCCTCTGCCAAAAGCATGGCAGATCTTTGAGCTGGAGCCCTGGGACACTTTAAAACTCATCCTCCACATCAGAGAGTGATAAAAGCTGCATAGGTGTGGTGGAGAGTTAGTACCACTGGCATGAGTGGAACCTCAAGTGTCTTCCAGTTACTTTTGGTGATGCTGGAGGCAGTAAGGTATAAGGCTATACATTTGAACTGTCAAGGTTATGATGCTCTGTGGAACATCAGGCATGAATAGGCACATTGTGTTAGGGTACTGGTTTTAGAAAACATTCTAGCAATTTGCATGAATTTTCTTATCTTATTAGGTAAATGTCCAAGCGGTGAAAAGCTAAATGTTTACATAGCGAAATAAGAATACTGCTTTCGCTGCTTTAAAGAATATTGCATCTGTGGCTGAAATTTTGACTTGATAAATTAATCTGAGATTTGATAAATTAATTCTTTAGTCTCACTAATTAATTTTCTGCAAGCTTATTTTAGCATGAGGCATTCACATGAAAGATTTACCAATATTCATGTGTATACTTCTTATTTCTCCTATAGCATTGTTCCTGAGCCCCACATAAGGTTGTTTATCTTTCTCTTGTTGGCATGACTAGAGTTTTCTAAACAGGAAAATGACAAATCATGAAGGCATTGATCACCTCATGCAAGAAGATGTGAAGAGAGAAAAGGCAATAGCAGGTGAGCTGTTCAATGGGTTAACAGTCTTGTTTTTCCTACCATCTTTTGTATAAGAACCAGCATTATGTAAACATCAAACTTAAAATTTCTTTGTCCCTCTCTTACTAAGGAAGACAAATACAAAATAGGTTTTTGGCTTTTAAATTGGCCTTTTATTTAAGTAGCTCTTGCAACACTGATGGAAAATAAATGTGGGTTTTTTCTCTATATTCCCATGCTTATTTGGAAAGAGAGTTCACTTGTCTTTGTGTTTCAACTGTTTCACTTCCTTAGCACTAGAGGCCTGGCAAGGGGGACCAGAGGAACTACCAGGTATTGTCCAGTCTCTCCTCCTCTTTTCAGGCTATGTACAATAGTGTTTCCCATTCTTGGCAGTGCACAGATTACATTCATTACTGCTCATTTGCTGCTCTAAATTCAAACAATTTAAGTTGTCTGCTACAACCGGTCAGAAGAATCAGTGCTTGTGTGATTCAAAGGACTGAATGCATCTGGCCAAGCTAATTTTAGTCCTGTGAGAAACCACAGGAAAAGCATGTTTTCAGGGGAAAAAAAAAAAAGGTATGTTTTCAACTTCTCTTTTTCTGTTATAACATCCAAGTTCCTGCAAAAGCCACCCTAGTGAGATAACAGGAGGAATTTATCACAATCTGTCCAACATTTCAGCACCACGGTGAGACTCATATCTGTTTAGATTCTTACATTTCATGTGTCACTGACTTGGTAATTGTTATAATAGTGAGCTGAAGTGCAGAGAAAAAGGAATTTTGATCCTGAGATATGCAGAAGCAATCTGAAAGAGGCTTTCTAAGCCTGTCCTTACTCAGCTTTTCCATTTGTATAAAATGTTCAAACACTCACAGGGCCAGACAGAGATTGCGAGATTCCTGTGCGGGCTGACAGCTAAAGCACAGCCAAGAGATGGGTACATGTTTTAGTGCTTGCTTTTGTAAACAGAAAAATATTTTATGGAAACAAACAGCTTCACTAAGATAAAAGATCAGAAATTCACATCAGACCAGTAGACCCAGTAACTCAAGTTGACAGTATGCTCTGCTAAAACAGCATTTTGCACTACCCAGTGCCAGTAATGCCATTTGTTTGAGTCCCTCTACTTATCTACTGTACCTGGAATATTTTCTAATTCCTTTGCAATAATTTCTAATTTTGAGCATCACAAAAATATTTACCTGTCAAAAAGCACCTGCAAAACTGTCTGAAACTTTAATCTTTGAAGATTTCATATGCATTTCTAGTAGTTCTTTTTTGGTTTGTTTTCTCTTTATTCTGCATTTAACTGATAGCAATTATGAACTCAGACTCAGCTGTGTCTACATTGTATGTTTAGTCCAGGTCGTAGTCTCGGACTTGTAATATCCATCTTAGTGCACGTGCTGGGAGGCGTGAGTCAGCTGGGAAGTGTGACTAAGATCTGAGAAGGAACTGCTTTCTAAACCACATCTCAAGTGTGAAGACAACACCTACTAGCTAACTGGTAAAAGCCAGCTTCTTAAGCTGTCCCCCAGCTTTCTCTGTTAATGAGCTCTGATGTCTGATTGCACGATCAAAAAGCTTGGCTTAAACCACTGTAGCTTGAACTCACAGTTTGACTCTGCACTGTAGCCAGCTCTGAACACTCAGGCACTCATTTTTTGTTCTTTGACAGGCAATACCTAAGAGCTGAGATTCAGTCTAAGACACTGTTCTTACTAGTCCTTTGCTACTTATTCCTACTTCTCAGGTGGAGTTTCTGTTGACTGTTGCTCTTTCCACACTGGCCGCGATGGAGCACACTCTACCTCAGATGATCTGGCTCTTCCATGCCCTAAAGTGAGCACCACATCCGGGGTTTGGGGTAGGTGGTGGGTGCAAGCATGTACTGCACACACATCTGTGGATATGTGGTTCTGGTGTCAGGAATAGATGCAAACAGTTTGACAGGGTGCCAAAAATCTGCTTCCATGGGATACAGAATCATACTCCTCTATGATTGATGAGGCTTTTAATAAAGAAAACCAGTCTTTGCCAAACAGTATTCTCCAAAATAGAGGTTCCATCATTGTCTTCATCCTTAAGCACATCACATCCTGTCGCTAGGTGAGGCTGTGCGGCACAGAGACATCCCGTGGCTGAGGAACACTGGCCAGAGAAGCTGCTCCTCCAGCTGACAGGCCTCCCTGGGGCACAGGCAGCAGGCACAGCACATGGCAGCTATGGCACCGTTGCTGCAAGGTGTCAGAAATGCTGCAAACTGATGGCATCGCTCAGCTTCGCTGGGATAATCGCCACCAGCAGCTATTCTGGCTCGCCTAAGTCTTGCCTATGTCCCCATAATAAACTCCAGTAGGTATGTGTTTAATCACTCTGCCACCCTGTGGTACTTTCAAGAATTTAAGTATGAAAATGCCTATTAGAAAATTGTTGTGAATTGATGCTCAACAGAACAAAAAGACTGATAAATTAAGCTAATGGTAATTTTATAAGGGAATAATCTGTAGACAATATAATCTCTGCACTGGATTACAAACACAAACATACTTGACTCCATCATAAATTTCTCTCCACAATGAACACCAAGATAACTACCTAATCTAGTCAAAATGAAAAATTTAAGTCAGTAAAATACTGACTCTTTTATGAAAGCACCTTGCAAGGAAAGGTTTGTCTGGGACCTCCTGTGTTCTCAAAATATTTATGGATCTCTTAGAGTGCTGAAGCAATGAGACAAACTCAGTAGAGTATGCTTCTAAAATAAATCAGATACCACATTGCCCTGAGATCTAGCAAAATGATCAGATATGACCAGTCCCTTTACTGAACCAAGGAGAAGGGGGTTTTGGTGCTACAGAGAACCAGAATTCTTTATGGAGAATGAGTTTTGCTGCAGCTCTGCGTCAGGGAAACTGGGTTCAAAAGGAACTGGTGGAAGAAGGAAGCACCAACAGACACAACTGGGTTGAAGCAGAAATGTAGCAAGGTTTTATCATAACAACAATTCAGATCTCTTGAAATACAGAACCAGGTAACAATATTGCCAAAGGCTGAACTGTAGTGCGAAAACTGTCCTGCTCTCAACATCTCAGCAGAAAGAAGAGCATCAGAAAAACAGTCTGTAGTTGTGTCAAGGAAGAAAACTTCACCAAGGTGCTTTCACTCAGGGAAGAGAGGTGAAATGAGGATAAAAAGGTAGAGGAAAGAGCTGTGAAGAGAAAAGGAATGAAGAGAGTCCTACTAAGAACAGAAATGGGACTTGAGCTGAGGAGGGGGAGAGAATCGGGAAGGGAAGGGAAGCTGGAAGGAAGACAGCAGCAACAGAGTCAGGCTAAGGAGGCTGAAGGAGTAAATTGTCTTTGTGACATCCCTCAGAGCTTTTCTCCTCTGTATTACACCGTCTTCACAGTGGGATGCTGCCTGTCTCCACAGCAACCAGCAGAGAGATGAGACCCTTCCTCCCTCGCTGCTCTGACTCCCCTCTCTGGAGAGGAGCCCTCCAAATTGTCACTCTTAAAGATGTCAGTATAGAAAACTGGCCTAGATGCATCCCAGGAGACCCACTTACTGGACGTCCCCACCACAGAACAGGATCAGCTACACCTCTGCTTTTCTTATAACCCAATTTGGCAGACCCCAGTGCCCATTCCCACAGGAACACAACTTGTACAGAATTTTTAATCAAAGATTTCTAAGTTTCTTAACTGCCTTTGATGTTTCTCTCATTCAAATAGTTAAATTGAGGAGGAAACTCATTTAGCTCTGCAAAGGGAAGTACTTCCCCTCAAGCCTCACACAGCATCTCTTCTGAAGAAGTTCACAACGAGAGCAGCCTCATCACCCACTTACCAGACAATTTCCTGGAGAAAGGCAATTCTGTTAGGTAAGGGCTGCACCAAAACTGATGACCCAGTCTCCAGCAGGTACATGGGAGAAGATGAAAGGACAAGGATTTCTCCTAACTGTACAGGCAATGAATTTATTTTCTGAGTCAGGTGTAATTGGAGATCTGAGAGGCCAAAACATCCAATCAACAGAAAGTTACTTCTGTTGTGCCAGTTATAGCTTAGCATATGATATCCCTTGTGATACACTCACTACTAATCATTACTCACAGAGCTGTAAGAAAAAAATTCCAGCTGCTCATTGACACAGTGATTACAATGGAAAAAAGTTTGGCCTCAAGACAAGCTGTAGGATTCAGCAGCAGGAGAAAAAACAAATCAGATGGTTAGGATCTCCACAGAAAAATATCAAAAATCTAATAGATACAGGAACATTCATGCTTTAGGCATAGGCCTTAGTAATACCTGATGAGGGGGTAAATTGAAATCTTCAGATCAAAGTGTTTCTTGCAGAGATGTCCAGAGTTTTATCCACTTTCATGTCAGGCAGATGGTTTTGGGGCCAAAAAGGGCGTATCACTAGAAGGACTCTTAGCTATAGTGGGGAGCAGGATGGCAGATAACATGCCAGATGACACATACTGACATTTAGGATTTCACTTTTAGTAAGGTCTCCAGACTGAGCCTTGAAATCAGCCACAAAACACTGTACAAAGTATTTTTAAAATAAAACATTTAATTTCATTTATCTATAGACATTTATTTCCTAGATACTAATGATAATATTGTTTAAAATAATTCTAGCAGGAGGTGTGTTATGTGATTAAATTTTAGGGCCCGCAGTAAAGTATTGCTGTTAATTTTGCCAACTAGCAAATCAGCTGAGTCTGAATTACAATTTTTGCCATGGTAGAAGCACTCTGGAGATATATCCAGCAAATGTAGATGGAGCAAAAGATTTTAATGATGTACTCATGCATTACGTGACATGCACACCTGTCATATACTCTAAGGCCAGAAGGGAATGGTATCTCTATAAATGACAATGTACTGCTCTTTTAATCCTAACGTTAACAGAACTTGTAGCACCTTCCCACCCGCTGCACCAGTGTGTGCACTGTGAGGATGTCCTCTGAAGCTAACAATGTCCTGGCTGACTGGCTGAAGCTGGGTGACACTATGAATGTCAGCTGGATACCAGCTTGTTCAGATCTACCCCACCTTATCACCTCATCATGAATTACATCAGTGTGACATGACTGATCCTCCAGCTCTGTTTGCAATTACGTATGCTGTCCTTTTAGAGAAATGACTTAACAACAAAACGGGTATCCGAGTACTAGTTGTCTCATAAGCATTGGGCATCTGGGTTTTTTCGCATTGCAACTGTGTACCGTGGAATTCTCAGTCACTTCTTAACTGTGTTTATAGTGTTTTTGTCCTGGCTATTTTGGCATGTGTTTTCCAGCTTCTAGTGTTTCTTCTCCAGTGTTTCCAGCTTAGGGCCAATTTTATGTCACTGAGATGTGACCTAAATTGTAGAGTTTACACCAGTATTTAGGTTTGGTTACAATTGTTTATTTTCTCCTAACTTGAATATAACTGTTTTATATCTCCTTGTTGGCTTATCAAGAGTGACAAGACAGCATTTATCTGAGGTGGATGAGCTATTCTAGTAACTGGCTGAAATTTTCCCTGTTTGAGTCTTGGATTCATTATCTCCTGCTTTGTCGTTCTTTGCTGGCTGGCATGATCAGGTATGATGGTTTTACTGGGATATGAGATTACAAATTATTCAATATCTGAGACATAGCCACTGGTTTGCTATTTTAGCTATTAATTAAAAAAGAAAAAAAGGTAAAAGTAAACTAAGAAATAAGTCTAACTCAATAACTAACTCCAATGGAGAGCAGAAGAGTATGTGCTCTGATGGTTTAGGGGATCTGAGTTTATTTAAGGTCCTGAGCTACAACTAAAACCTGAACATTGTGATTAGCAGAGACAAGCACATCCAACCTTTAGGAACTTGTCTAACTCTTTTGTAGATCGCACTCATTTTGACTTTCACCACATCTCACAAGTTCCACAATGTGTTGCATAGAGAGGTCTTCTCTCCTGTTACCCATAACTTACTTTCTGTTCATTTCAGTGGTATTCCCCAGTTCTTACATTTGAGACGGACCAGACAATCATTATTCAAGGTATGTGTACACCATGGATTTATGCAATGGCATAATTATATTTTCTGGTTTGTTCTCTTGATGGTTTGTTTGGGTTTTGTTTTTTCTGTTTCTTGTTTTCCTAGGAAGGAAATGTAGCATGTTCATTGTGGACAGTAATTCTTCTAGTGTCTCACAGGAGCCTGCAACATGCCAAAACAGCTTCCAGAGCTGTAACCCCAGTCACACTTACAGGTCCAGCTGCCACAGCCACCTTTAAAACACAATGAGCAGATCCAGTGGCAGGTATTTCTAGGCAATGAGAAACTGCCATTTAATGGGTGAAAATGTAACATACATGCTAATTTTCAATATTACAGAGGACATTTCAGCTGGAAAAAATAAATCCTTGAACTAAGGTTTCTGAGGCTTTAATCAAACTGCATCTCTCCTGTGGAATAAGCTCCAAGAACTGTAACTGTGAATTGTGCAATTATCACCAGGCTGATAACGTGTTACTGTATTCAACTCTGACGCTGTGCCAGTTTTTCTGGTGCTGTATCTATTATATTTTAATTTTCACAGCCACCTTCATTATGCTTTGAAGGACATTCATAAGTTTCTATTGTGTACATCTTTGACACTTAAACACTTCATTTCATGTAGCCCAATTTTCTCACTACGTTTTACTGTAAAGCTCCCAACCACTTGAATTGAAATCACACCTGGGAAGTCATCCTCCTGCTGCCTGATAACTAGAGCCTGATACTGGTAATGTGCTCTGTTATAACATGTTATCTTCTGGTTCATTGTTTTATGTCTTAGCTGTGGAGCTTTGGAGTTATTTGAACTTCCTTTCTTTGACTTGTCACAGCTACCCTTCATTTATTTTGCTGTTCACATCCTTCATGTTTGAGTCTTGGGAAACATTATAGAGGGCCAGGAACTTCAAAGACATAATCTTCAACAATCCATTTTCTGGTTTGCTAACTTCACTCAGCATTAGTCAACCAGATTCTGTTAACACTAATTTCTATTAACATCAGTCAACTGAAAAACTACACCAAAGATTATCTTGCTTGAGACTTGACTTCATCCCTCAGCCCAGCTGATACTTAGCAGTTCAGTCTACTTCTCACTTACACTGAAAGGTGTACTGAGACCTGCACACTCAGGGGAATCACTTAAAGCCTAACACGTGCACCTGAGGGGACTGACTTCAGCTGGTGATCAGTTAAGTCTGGATGGCTGAATTACTTGCTGCTTAAACTCTTCCATTTTGCTACAGGAGAGTTTCACCTCTGCTTGTACCATGATGCTACATGCTCCTGAATCCTCACAGTTTCAGCCCACCGTACCAGCTCAAAGTGAAAACAGTACTCATTTATGCTACGGCAACTCTAGAGCAAATAAATAACCCCACAGCATCATGATAAAATAATTTCAGGATCCTACCAACCTTCCTTGTCATAGCATTTCCTTATAAATTGACAGCAACATTGACAGTTCAGAATCTCCTAATTTTCTCTGTAATCCAAATTTGTTAAATGATTCATCTGTGTTTCTTGAAACTAACTTCATGAGTTCCTACACAAACCAGTTTTTGTCAGTTAGGTCACTGCTCTAAAGCATTCTTGGTGAAAACAGAAGCCTAATACAAGCTGTTTCCTGAGAAATGAAACATGTTTCCTATAGATTTATGTCCATGTTTTTGCTGATAGGCCAGTTGGCTGCTGCCTCTCAGAATGGATCAGAGCTGCTTTCCCCTAAGTAGGGGCACCAATATATTGTCCAGCCACCGATTTCCACAACACATCTATGAACTTTACTTGCCAAATTTCCCTGAACTTGAGCAGCAACTTCCAGAGTTATGAAGGACAGGCAGAGAAAGATGGCAGGGAGCACAAGCATATATGTTTCTACTCCTTAGGAAACAAGCTAAGAAACATCTACAACCAGAACTACTAGGACAAACAAACTGGTTGGAAAAACTAATAACAGCTACAGATATTCCTGACCACCGATCTGTGCCAACTCCTGAATAACATTCAGTGATTTTCTTCCCACTGTTTTTTTGTTGCATGGCAGAGCTCTTAAGATACAAACTCCATGAATTCATGTCTCGGATTCAGTTCCTTGGCTGTATCAGAATCTCATTTCTTTTATTTCACAGAATGAAAAGGAGAAAGGAGAAGCAGCAGGCACACAAGGTCACTGGAAAATTGCACAAATTAAGGTATAAATTAAACCCAGCATAATCAAGCTGCTATTTAAACAGCTAGTAAGCGTGTGAGCATTTACTTGGTAGAACAGTGATTTTCTGGTTTACCTTTGAGGTGTGAAGGTACAGATTTACATTAAAGTAAAATGTAAGAGTCTCAAATAAGGCTGTACACATATCAGTTTGCACCTACTCATTAGTATAAACTAGCCAAAGTCAGAGTACCTCAGATTTCCTGTGTACATAATGACTGTATTTCCACCTTTCAATAACTGAAATAAAGTACAAAAATATGGTATATGGCTGAGTCTTTGAACAAGCCACTGCGCATGTGATAGAGTCAACTGCCTCGTGACTTCAGCCAAAGTTTTCTCCAAGTCCAATTCCAATTCTCCAAGAACTTTCCGAAGGCAGATGCCTGATTCAGTCACATATACCAACATTTGCTCTCTGCTGGGCTGGGTATTGAGCCAAGCTGGCTCCATCCCAACAGCTTCTGCTTCTGGTTCCAGCACAAACATGGTACAACCTCCTTCTCTGGATCATTCAGTGCAGGTTTATACCAAACACAGAGGGACTCTGCAAATCGATATACACAACTTCAGAGCTCAAAGTAATTATTTGTTAGCTAACGCACATTTGTTAGCTAATGCACCTAGCTGCCCTAGCAGACAGCTAGGACTAACACATGAGTGTTAATATGCCCCACAGCAAGAACTCAGTAGCATTTGGGGAGCCTGCTGTCCTGGACAAGGCAGGGAAGAGGCATCCTTGCAGAGGACTGACTCCCAGTGGTGCTCAGCTGTTGTCTTCTGAACCTCCACTTCATGTTTATCTTATGGTTTAAGAATGTCAATAGACTTGCTCTTGAACCTCTGAGCTGCAGACTATTTCCACTGCAATAATCACGCTTGCCTGTGGTTTTCACTCATCTTTGCCATGCCACGGGCCAGGCCACAGCGCGAAGCCCAGCTTCCCTGAGTCATAGGAAGGCAAACTCCTCCATGGGGGCTGTGCAGAGCCTTTCCTAAGGGATCCTATGGCAATGAGCGCTGTCAGGTACTTGCCTTCGGCCGGGCTATCCCCGCAGCTGCGGTGACAGGAGGAGCAGGGGTGGGTGATGCTGGTGGGTGCCTTCAACTCACTTGCACCCTGCAGTGATGGCTCGGGCAGTCAGCCTCCCTCTCTCCACTCTTGCTCCCATGCAGTGATATTAAGGAAGTACCCAGAGGGTCCTGCCTCTGCCAGAGCTGGGCAGAGACTGACACACTGGAACTGGTTTTGTCGTATTTTATACAAAAGTGCTGCCGCCCGCCCCTCTGGCCGCGGCCGGGCGAATGGCAGTCAACCAGAGAATCAACCCAACGCCGGCGCCCGCCTCACCGCCTCCCGCCCCCTGCCGCGACAGGCGCCGCCTCGGCGCGGGGCGGGACAGCGCTCCGGCGCGGGTTTCGGAGCGGGTCGGCGGTGCGGGCGCCATGCGGAGCCGCGCGGAGGTGGACGCCACGCTGCAGACGGCCAAGTTGAACCCGGCGGAGCTGTTGCCGGTCGTACATTGCCTCAGCTTCGGTCCGCAGGCGGCCGCCGGAGAGTGCTGCCTGCTGCAGCTGGAGCCGGGCCTCTGCGCAGAGATCGAGGCGGGGTGCAGGTACGGGCGCGGTGGGACGTGTCCGCTGAGGCGAGGCGCGGCCCGGCCCGGGCGGCGGTGACACCCTCCACCCCGTCGTCTTTTGGGGCCCAGCTGCCGTGGTGGCCGGGACGGCGACCCGGGACAGGCTGAGGGACCGGGGCAAGCCCGCCCCGCGGCGGGAGGCGGGAGTTTTCCACCCTTGGAGCTCGGCCCGCCGTGCGGCCGGGATGGAGATGGGGCAGGGCTCTGCCGTTCCAACTTTACTGACATGGCTCTTAAACGTGGCCTTTTCCAGGCTTTTATTCTTCTAATACAGTTTGCGTGACGGTGTAACTTTCCCTTAAATCTGGCTCTGTTACACGGGAAACTAAACTAGTAGCACCTATAAGAAGTATTTGGTTTATTTTATTTTATTTTATTTTATTTTATTTTATTTTATTTTATGAAAAATTGCTTCTGAGGGGACATCTAGCCAAAACTGAGAAGAGTTTCTCATGAGGCATATGAATATAGTTGCCAAACACTTTGGGTTTAGTAAAAGTGATTATCTCTGTGAAAAAATCCCACTGACTTTGGAGATTTTTCCTGCTGGAACTCTTTGAGGTCTAACTCTTGAGGGTGCCTGTTAGACAAACAGCAAAGGATGTACAGTGTTAGCATAGGCGTTTGGTAGGATGGGTACCTGGCATCTAACTCTGAACCAAGAGCAGATCCTAGATAAGTTTTTGACACGGTTTTAAAATTCCTGCCTTTGCTGCAGTGCCAGGGACATAATAAAAATATTTAAATGATACAATATTAGGACTCCCTCTAAAGAAAATAGTCCTTAGAGATGTCATTAGGAAGCCCATTCATACTCACTGCAATATTGAAAAAGTGTCATGGCTTTAGAGGCCTGAATCACGTTGAGAACTACTTGGGGCATGGCTGAGCTTTGTTCATGCACGCAAGCTTTTGGAAGCAAGAGGAGCAGTTGGATTAAATTGAATCTGAGTACTTAATACGGAGCCTGGGAGGAACTGAATGTTCCCCTGCTGTGATATTATCATGTCCTCATTAAGAATCTCTATTATATCAGGTATGTGAGCTGGAGAGGGGGGTTTGTATTGATTATTTGTCCTGAAATGTGCTAGAAGATGGTTTTCTTTCCTGCTTGGGATTACTTGCAAGAAAATATATATGTTATTGAGAAGGAATTATCTGAAGGGTGCTGCACAATAGACAGAATTTCTGTTTATTTTCTTGTTTCATATTGAGCTAGTTTCAGTCCACATTAAAGAACAACTGTAGTTGTAATCTAATTTTGAAGATTAGTGAACTAGTTCAGGCTTTAATCAATACTTAATCAGTGCTTGGGGGAGTTGTGTGACTAGGCAGATGAGGTGGTTTGAAATTGATCTACATAAATACTTTGAATTGTCTTTCAGAGTGAGAAAACTCGACAAGGAAAGGAGAAAACATAGTGTTAAGATATTTTAGATTAGTTGACAATTACATTGAGACCGCACTTGGAGCATTGTGTATAGTTCTGGTGTCCTCAACATAAGAAGGACATGGAGCCATTGGAGCAAGTCCAGAGGAGGGCCACGAGGATGATAAGAGGGCTGGAGCACCTCCCATTTGAAGACAGGCTGAGAGAGTTGGGGCTGTTCAGCCTGGAGAAGAGAAGGCTGCGTGGAGACCTCATAGCAGCCTTCCAGTATCTGAAGGGGGCCTATAAGGATGCTGGGGAGGGACTCTTCGTTAGGGACTGTAGTGGTAGGACAAGGGGTAATGGCTTCAAACTTAAACAGGAGAAGTTTAGATTAGATATAAGGAAGAAGTTCTTTACAGTGAGGGTGGTGAAGCACTGGAATGGGTTGCCCAAGGAAGTTGTGAATGCTCCATCCCTGGTGGTGTTCAAGGCCAGGTTGGATGGAGTCTTGGGTGACATGGTTTAGTGCGAGGTGTCCTGCCCATGGCAGGGGGGTTGGATCTAGATAATTTTAGAGTCTTTTCCAACTCTAACTATTCTATGATTCTACATCTTTGTATGTTGGTATACTGTGACTGCTGTTACCAAATAGAACTGCTGTTTATAAGTTCTTTAGCAATGTATAAATGCAAAAAAAATATCAGGCAAGTTTAATACGTATTCATTCCGAAATGTGGTAAAAATACATCTTTATTTTTGTGCTGTTTCTTTTCCAGCCTAGTAATCCGAGGTGAAAAGAATGAACAAGCAGTGTTGTGCAGCAAAGATAAAACCTATGACATGAAAATAGCAGATACCTCAAATATGCTGTTGTTTGTTCCTGGTTGCAAAACTCCAGAACAGCTGAATGCAGACCAAGCATCTTGTAATATTATTCATTCACAGGTGCCTCATTCTGGGCTTTTACTTGTTTGTTTTAATTCTCTACTTTCTTATTCTCTATAATTTCTTATATTTTACCCTTCTGAAGCACTTGTTCTCAGTGACTAGATTACCACGTTTTGCTGTTAATTTTTGGTAAGTACTTTTGAATCCAAATAGAATCATAGAATCATAGAATCGTAAGGGTTGGAAAGGACCTTAAGATCATCTAGTTCCAACCCCCCTGCCATGGGCAGGGACACCTTGCCCTAAACCATGTGGCTCAAGGCTCTGTCCAACCTGGCCTTGAACACCGCCGGGGATGGAGCATCCACAACCTCCCTGGGCAATCCATTCCAGTGCTTCACCACTCTCACTGTAAAGAACTTCTTCCTTATATCTAATCTAAACTTCCTCTGTTTAAGTTTGAACCCATTACCCCTTGTCCTACCACTACAGTCCCTAAGGAAGAGTCCCTCCCCAGCATCCTTGTAGACCCCCTTCAGATACTGGAAGGCTGCTATGAGGTCACCACGCAGCCTTCTCTTCTCCAGGCTGAACAGCCCCAACTTTCTCAGCCTGTCTTCATACGAGAGGTGCTCCAGCCCTCTTATCATCCTCGTGGCCCTCCTCTGGACTCGCTCCAACAGCTCCATGTCCTTTTTATGTTGAGGACACCAGAACTGTACGCAGTACTCCAAGTGGGGTCTCACAAGAGCAGAGTAGAGGGGCAGGATCACCTCCTTGGACCTGCTGGCCACGCTTCTTTTGATGCAGCCCAGGATACAGTTGGCTTTCTGGGCTGCAAGCGCACACTGCCGGCTCATGTTAAGCTTCTCGTCAACCAGCACCCCCAAGTCCTTTTCTGCAGGGCTGCTCTGAATCTCTTCTCTGCCCAGCCTGTAGCAGTGCCTGGGGTTGCCCCGACCCAGGTGTGGGACCTTGCACCTGGCTTGGTTAAACTTCATAAGGTTGGCATCGGCCCACCTCACAAGCGTGTCAAGGTCCCTCTGGATGGCATCCCTTCCCTCCAGCGTATCAACCGAACCACACAGCTTGGTGTCGTTGGCAAACTTGCTGAGGGTGCACTCAATCCCACTGTCCATGTCACCGACAAAGAGCTGAACAGGAGTGGTCCGTGTTTGCATTTCTGTTTGTAATCCTGCCTTAAGAGCAGAGATGCTGTATTTAATCAAAACTTAGCTACTACCATCATGCTCGATACGCAATTGTGAGCAGGTATGTCAATGGAAAAAATACACACCTGATACTTTGTGAACCATGGAATACTTTGTAAACCGTGTAATATGCTATATCAAAATGTTTCAAGAGTTGCTGCTTTTTCTTGTAGATCGCTGGTTTCTCCAGTAACTATTGGGAATTAAGGAGATGTCGACCAAAACTGAAGAAACTGAGAAAGCTTTTAATGGAAGATCCGTATGAAGGGCCAGATAGTCGGAAAGATCAGGCTTTGACATTTTCAAAGGTCAGTCAGCTACGTGAATTACCTTCCTGTAATTGTTAACGGCCAAATTAAAGTGAAGATGCACTTTTAACTAGAAAAATGCCTTTCCTCCCATGTTTCACAGTGCTGCTTTGAGTTAATATTTTTAAGCCTAAACAAATTGGTAATTATTAGCACTTCTACTGAGTAGCAGGTAAGCGATCTTTTTGGATTTTTAACAAGGAGAGGAAAAGGAAGAACACTGAAAGAAACTGAGGATTTCCCTTTTCATTTGGGAAGTTTCTTGAAGACAGTCTTTAGAACCTTTTCTAAATTACTTGAAAGTCATATAGCCACTAAGGTATAATGCAGCCTTTCCTTCTTCTTTGGGTATGGATGTATGACATGTCATACCGGTCAGAGGACACCCAATATCCAATCAGTAGTTCATGATGCGAAGGAGAAGCAAGGAGTTGCAGAGAATGACAAGGTTGATGTGAGGGAGAGAATAAGACTGACACTTAGAAGAAGGGAAAACACAAAATCCTGTCCCGCTGCCCTTTTATGTTTCCAGGAAGTTCTTTACGATCTAAAGAGTGATGGAGAGCTCTGCACTGTGCAGTGTGTGGTCTCAGACAAAAGGCTGATAAAAATCCTGGGGTTTTGTTCGTTTGGTTGGCTTTCTTTTGACTTTAAAAACCGGAAATGGTTGCTCCAAAGTATTTTACGTTGTGGCTTGATTGCAGCTGATACCAACAAACCATGTGTGCTTGGATGTACAAACATAGATGTTACTTTTCTCCCTTGGAGAGAAATGCTGCCTTTGTCTTTCTGGACTATTAAACTAATCTCTGATCAGTTTCAGAATCTTTCCCTCAGCACTGCCTTCTCCCATCTACTCCGGTCTAGGTGCAGAAGGACATAAAACAGAATAGGGGATGGCAGAGGGAAAAGCGTCCAGAAAGTATAAGCATTGACAAAGACTAGCAGCAGAAAAAAAAAAATCGTGAGGAATAATATTTATTGCTAATATTGAACAAATATTATAAAAACTTGTCAGTGTCCCCCCAGACATTAGTGCCTAGTTTAAGGACTGATCTCTGTTTTGAAGGAGAGTGAATTTTGTCTGTCAGTTTACTGGAGAAAACAAGATACAGCTGATAAATGCAGACAAATCTTATCTTGCCATTGGTGGAACTTTAATCTGAAAGCTCTCCATGGGAAACCTCTCTTTCGTATGGGACTAATTCTCACTGGAATCCCAAACAATATGTGTGTAGTAAAGATTTCCACTGTTACGTTTGCTTACACTTAATATTCATTGCATGCTGGCAACTGATAAGACACCTTTAATCTGTTTGAAAACAAATCACTCTCTTGGTGGTTTGCTGCAAGCTTCTCATGGCTTTGAGTACTGTATTGTACACAGAGAACCACAGCGAAAGAGCCATAAGGAACTACAGCTCTGTAAGTACTGTAAGGGAGCCTGTTGCAAAGTGATGTGTTGTAGCAGACTACAGGAAAACTTACAAATGGGCAAGTATACAGGGTGCACCAAATTAAAATCCTGGATTTTACAGTGAAATGGCAAATGATCACATGCATCTGAGTTAAGGATAAGAAACATACTAACTACGTTATCTAGAAATTGCTGGTGTGGACATGATGCAAGTCAACCCATTCCATTTCACGCTTGCAAGGGTGATGCAGCTGATAAAAGAATCAGAGCAGAGAGCAGTCATTCCTTACAAAAAAACTGTTAAGAGTGCCAGCCAGGTCTCAGAATGAGAATAAATGCCAAGGACTCCTGAGCACGATCTTCCCTGAGTTGCAGTGTCTAACTCACAAACACACTTGCATATTGATCTGGAGGTATGTCTGCTCTAAATTACTAATCGTCTTTAAGTACGGTACAATATGGCCATCCCTTGCTGAAATACTGTTGCGAGTTCAGTGCTGCTTAGCCTGATGATGTTTAATAGGAATGGTATTGCAGGAAGCAGAGACCTTTCTGTATTTATTAAATGTTTTTTTAACATGTGGTTGTTCCAGACTTAGTGTTGGTTTGTTCCATTTGTGTTCCCATAGTCTAATGGATCTCAGGTACTTAACCCTTTTTTTTTCTGTTCTGATAGAACTATTCTTATGCTATAATCAACAAAACTTTGATATTAGAGTTGATTAAAAAGGCTGTAAGGTGAATAAAGGAATTGATGAAGCCCTGTTTCCTATGGATTTAAGTCTGGTGTTCCTTCCTTTTACTTCACGCCTCATGTTACCTTCTGTTCCTCCTATATCTCCTAAAACTTTACCACAGACAGTATCTACAGCACCCTCTCATCTCTCCAAGTAACTGTACTGCAAGATGCTGTGTGTATTGTGGCTGGGGCTGTGCTACATGTCTTCTAATTGGTTACCAGATATCAAAACACAACACATACCTGTTGAGGTCATGCTGGAGGAGGCTTTTCCTCAGTGGAAGTACTAAGATGGAGTTCTGACTTCTATCCAAACGGGATAAGTGGTTTTTGTTTTGCCTTTTCTTTGAATCTCGCAGGTTAAAAAAAGTGATTTAGGAAAGACAGAACACATTCACTTTTCATTCTTTTTGGGATACTTTACTTAAGATGCCTACTTATGCTAGTTCGACATGCTGGGAATACAGGTGTATTACTTGTGCATGGCACAAATATTTCCCTGTACTTAGACTGGGTTTTATATTGAATAACTCTTTGAGAAAATGTAAGTTACAGTAAAGGTTTCAGAGAGTGGGGTAAACCTTACAAAACTCAGAGTATGCAGGGGGAACATTACTCTTCATTATATCTTACAATGCATTTAGCATACTTCTCTGAAGCAAAGGAAGAGTAAGGATAACCTGTTTTATTTCCTTGTTTTCTTATTGCAGTATACAACAGAAGATTTGTTAAGTCTGGTTCAAGCAAGTGAAGAAGAAATACTGCACCATTTGCAGGTGATAGATGCCTGCAAAATTGAAGGTATTAGTCTTTAAAGAATATTATTGCTTATGAGGAACTAACCCTACTTTTTTCCCCCAAATAATGTGTCTCCTTTTTCTAAGGCCCGTTCCACATCCTCATCTTTCAAGGTGCAAGTCACTTCAAAGCACTAAGGTCTGCTTCCATAGTTCCTATAACCTCTGCTGCTATGAAGCTGATCAAAAGGATAAAACCAAGCAGGCCCCAAGCAGGCACTGACCAGTCTGGCTTTTCCCAGGGTAATTCCTTCTTTGCTGCTACAAACACTGCCATCAGATCATCCCACCCATAGCATGAATACTTTTTTGGCTGCTTGCCCTCTTCATGGATGCAGAATTTTAGACTTTCTGCAGTTCTAGAGATAAAAATAGCTAATCCTTAGGTAACTCCCACCCTTTCATAGCCCTTTCTTCATCCCAGACTGGGTTTATTTCAGAAGTCTTCCTACTGTGTGAGGCAAGGCTGCAGCAAGTGTCTCGCCTTGGGACAGGTCCTACTCATCCTTTACTTGGTCAAGTCCAAACCCTCACCTGGACATAAGGTGACAGTAGTCCTGGAGTCATAGAATAATACAGGGCAGAACTGAGTTCTGGAGGTTACCAGGTCCAAACCTCTGCTTTGGAGCATGGCTGCACGTGACCTTGGCTGGTTCTGTTCTGAGCATTTCCAAGGATGGAGATTGCATAACCTTTGTTCAGGCCGTTCCTGTGTTTGACTCTGAAAGGGAAAATAAATTCTCCTAATAACTAGCTGGAATTTCCCTTGTTGCAACTGGTGCTTTTTGCCTCCTGTCCCGTCAGTGAGCACCACTGGAAAGACTTCTGGTCAGTCATCTTTGTACTGTCCCATTAGGTAGGTAAGGATCTCGCGGATGCCTTTCTTTGTCATTTACAGCTGCGCAACACCATTGTACCACATCTGTGCTTTGTTGCATCTGGATTTCTGTGCACTTGGCTGGAGCTGAGCTGTCACTTGGCAGGGCCAGTGCAGCCACTTCTGTTCATACAGGTCTATGCCTGAATGAATTACTAGTTTTTCCAGGTCTGATTATCTTCGGATGGAATTTGTAGTGTCTTTGTAGTTGTGACAGTTAATCTACATGAACAGTTATGAATAATTGAGATGATTTAACTTCTTTTTGTTTTACAGCTGCTTTTACTGTTCTGTTCTGTTTCCCAATTTCAATCCTGAAAAGGACAGAATGCTGTTGTTATACTTTGTAAAGGTGTGATCTAAATGTCCAGACTCCTGTAATATATCTACAGGGCAACAGAATTAAGGTGTTAATGTTCTCCTTCTAACACTGATTTGTGGTTTTCTATTTGGCAGGATATTGGAGAATTCTGGAATTTGACTATGAGATGAAACTCTTGAATCATGTGATTCAGCTAATAGACTCAGAGTCCTGGTCTTTAAGTAAGGTTCCTTTACGTACCTGCCTTGAGGAACTTGGATCTCTAGAGCCCACGTAAGCCATGACATTTAGTACTTAAAATAGTCTGCAGTCATTATTAACTAATTACAGTTATGAATACAGAAGTGAATACAGGATTCGAGGTGCAGCCTTGCCAGTGCCCAGTACAGGGGGATGATCACTGCCCTCGCCCTGCTGGCCTCATTATTGCTGAAACAATTCTTTCTATTTGCAAAGAAGTGACACTGCAAGAGTCCCTCTTCCTTATTCTCTTCACACCTTCTAGTCTTTGTGAGTTATAACTAGAAAGTGGAAGAGACCTCTGATGACGGCCCACAGAATTAACTCCTATCTGTCCTTTTTGTCCCCTTTTCTCTTCTGCTTCTAAGTTTTTATGAATTTGTTCATTTCAGACATGAAAATGTGTCACATCCTCCATTCTCCTTGATTCCCTCCCCCTGCCATATCTGTTCCTTCATTTTCTTGGTAACTGTTTCTGTAGTGTCTGATGAACAGTTTTAAAACTTGATTTCTGATTTTTTTTTTTTTATTTATTTTTTTTTCCCCCAGAGAGATGATAGAACACATTCTTCTAAGCTATGGAAGGAAATATTTTGATGATGGTAAGTTTGGGAAAGCATGCGTATTTTAATTTTGCATAAAGGAAATAGTTATTGATGAGTAAATGCAGATTTTGTGATGATGGCCCAAACAAATGAATTTGCTACAGTGCCGATAAAAGGAGGGAGGAAACAGTGAGCTAAAACTAACTAAAATTGTCAGAGAAAGTTTCATAGGACAGAGAACTATTAAACTGTGTGACACACTAGGGAAAAATGAGGAACTAACAGAGGTACCAGGAGTGATTTATTGGGTGTCTACAAGCCATAAATTTGTAACTAAACACAGATGACCAGTAAAATTTAGGTGGAATCTCTCTTTAGATGCTGTAGGAGGTCTCAGATGTCTAAGCAATTAAACAAATAGAAATTGTGCTACTGTAAGTAGTGAATGGCATATGGATTTCCCTGAGTTCAGCCTGCCTGAAGTACACATCTGCCTTTGGTCCTTTGAACTGCACCACAAGATCCACTGATTGTATTGATTAAATTTACACTGCCCATAGACAATATAGACAGAATATTTATGTGCTTTGATCTGAATTCTTCCCCACAGTTGCTTTCATCTCACCTTTGTCTACAGTAGGAGTTGCACTTAACCTTTCAGGACAAAAGAAAGTAGTTGGAGTGACACAGATTATCATCTTAGTATATTCAGACAGGTTGCACAAGAAACAAGTTTGCAGGAAGTCCAGATGACTGAAAAAGTCAAAGGAAGTGTTTATGCCTGACATTGTTCTGAGAATTTTAGCCAAGTCAGTGTAAAACAAAATATAATGAGTTGATGAAGGGAATAATGAGAATTTAAAGGTGATTAAGGACATGAAAGTTTTGTTGAATTGGTCAACCACAGACAGCAAACACTTTTAATACAAGCCATTCTGAAATAGGAATGAAAGTTGTAGGAAAAAGTGTTGCTGTGAAGGGGGAAAAGATGGAGGGCAAATACATTTGTTGACATGAATTAATACTTGTAGCTGGGGCAGTGCTGCACACACAGAGAATATTTCACACTTGAGAATGACAAGATACCATCATTTGTCCAAAGTAATATTGAATCAGATTCTTCCTGAGGAAAATTAAAAACAGTGTAGTTGGTTTGTAGAAGACTGTAGAGCAGAATGGAAATATGAAGCTGTTCTTTTATCAAAAAGAACCTGAGATAACCTGGTTTTTGTTTCTCAGCAGGGGAGGTTTACTTTGAGATGCATGAAGATAAAATATGCAGAGCTATAGCACAAATGCTTTTGCGAAATGCAGTTAAATTCAATTTATCAGAGTTTCAAGAAGTCTGGCAACAAAGTGTCCCTGAAGGGATGACAGCAAAGCTTGATCAGCTTAAGGTAAAAACATAAAGAAGTATGGATTCTTTCACAAGTACATTGTTAACTGCCTTGTGTCATACATACATTTTATTGATTAATGGTTGTTGATGTGTTATTTCTGTCAGCTTTTGAGTTTAAGTACTTCTTATACGCATCCTCTGTGAGCGCCAGTAGTCTGGAATCATGACAACTGAGCTTTCTGTAAGTCTGGCATGTTTCACTGTCTGAGGAAAAGTTGCAGCTGTTGATACCTGTAAATGTAACTAGAACAGAAACTGAAGCTATTGTCAAGCAGGTTGGAGTGACAGCCAGCAGAGTAGCAAGCACTGTGGAAATCCTTTTGCTCGAAGGAGGCAGAGGGGTGTTGGAAGTCAGTGGATTTCCCCCTCCCTTCTTATCATACAGGAAATTATAAACACTGCCTGTAGAACAGCACCTTTATGATACTTTTCCACTGTGCCTCTTGTAGTGCAGTTTTAGAAGGCTTTGGATGTTTAAGTGCAATTTGTACAGATTATTGCCAGGAAGAAGGAAGTTTGTTTTGTCTTAACGTTTCCTCTCTGATGCTCATCTACAGGGCTTGGCTCTTGTGGATAGAAGCTCAAGACCAGAGACCATCTTTCTGCTAAAAGTAGAAGACTTACCTGAAGGCAATCAGGAAAGATTCAACAGCTTATTCAGCATACGGGAAAAGTGGACAGAACCGGATATTACCCCTTATATACAGTAAGGATGTATTTCTCTTTATTAAAAGTAGTGTTATATTCTTCCCTTTTTGCATAGCTGACTTATCATCAGCTACGATTGCCTCAGATACCATACTTCCCATTGTAAATGAATATGGATTCTGTACGAGTGGAATCCCTACCCTTGGGAACTGTAGCTATATTTGTTGGATTTAAACTTGCGTCAAAAGCTGTTTCTACTGTTGGAGGCAGATCCTATTGATTGAGGCACACTTAAAGGATAAACTTCATGACATCTATAAACAGTCTCCAGATTTACAACACAAGAACTATAGAGCAGTACTACTTCCTGTGCTGCGTCATTCCTTCTTTTAACACTCACGCTCCAGTGCTGCCTGGAATACTCAGTCAGGATATACATGAGCAAATCTAGATGGTAACCCAGAAGTAACTGCATCGGATCCCTATGAGTGGCTCTAAATTTACTCTAATGTAATTAAGTAGTTCAAAGCTAATCGTTTTGCTAGATTGAAAACCCTTTAGAGAACAGTAATAATAAAAAACAACTAACTCTCCTTAAAAAACATAATCCTTGTTTCTGGAGTAAATAATGTAGTTTTGCCAGTTCCTTAAATGCCAAAGCCAAGTTCTAAACTTGAGGTAATTTGAAGCATTATGTGACAGTTACAGAGTTGGGTTTTTTTCCTCCCAATATCCTGATCCAGTTTATTGTTATATTTACAAGTATTTCACGGATTCATTTTGTATGAGAGTATCTCTAATGCCAATGTCATCTGCTTTATTTCCTCTATAGAGACTTGTGTGCAGAGAAGCAGACCGTTGGGGCTCTTTTGACAAAATACGCTCGCTCCTCAATGCAGAACGGTGTTAAAGTTTATAATTCTAGAAGACCCATCTCCTAACAAGTATTGTTTTAAGAACTGAGAATACTGAATGGAGTAACAGTGAATGTTACTCGTTGCTGCTTTCTGGGGAAAGGAGTTGTCAACCAGTATTTATACAGCGTTCTTGAGTTTAAGCAGCTAAGCTTCTTGAATGAATTCTGCTTTCTGCTCAGCTAAGTAGAATGTGAGGGCATTTGCCTCTTCTAAGAAACTACAGTGTCAGCAGCCTTTGCCCCCTCTTTCCCTAGTCTCCCCGTTTCCTTTCTGTCTGTAGTTATGCCAGGAGTTGAGCTGCTTCTTGAATACACTTTAGTTGTCTATCCATAAACTGAAGTCTGACATTAAAAATGAAAACTTCCTTGATGATAACTGAATCCATTGAATTGATTCCAACAGCAAAACAGAATGCTTAGCCTTTTGCCCATTAGTCAGCATTCCTACAGATTAAGACTGCATTGCAGTGTTGACATGTTGAATATTGCAGACTTCGCCAAGCTTATGAACAAACTGTTCCTGAGGCTTATCTTAATTTTGGAAGGTGGTTCTTTTTATGGTCATGTCTGTGAGTAACATTGGCACAAGCTCTTGGTGCTTTAACACTTGGCCGAATTGCCTCTTACATATTGCAAAAAACCATATTGCTATCAGGAGTGAAGGTATGAGAGAACAGCTGGATATCTTGTTATGAGCTTCCTATGAACTGCCATTAGAATGTAGCTGAGATAAAATTAGTTTTACAGAAGACTACCTTTGCTTTTTAAAGAGAACTTACAAAACTTTGTAATAGGATTTTTTTAGTTCAAACTTTGCTGTGACAAATAACTGCACATGGAAATTGTGCCTTGAAAACTTAGGGTGGAATATTACTGTGTAATGAAATGTTTTGGGTTTTTTTATGGTACTGTCATTAAGTGGAGTGCCTTGTCATCATTAAAAGGGATTGTCTGCATGTCAGTGAACCAGAGTTCAATATTAGACATTTTTAATATATTTTTAAAAAACTTAACAAAAATAATTTGCTGTATCGAAGCCACACGTAAGGCAGCAAAAGCCTTGGAGCTGCTGGTGTACCTAATGCAGGGTGAGAGGAGGCACTGAGGGGTAGGACCTTATGCTTGTCTTTGCTGAACTTCGTCAGGTTCCCGTTAGCCCACTCTTCCAGCCTATCCTGGTCATCCTTTGGAAGTGTTCACTTCCCTACTTAGTTCATAGTTGCCAAACTTCATCAGGGTACATTTTATCCCATCTTCCGGATAATTTATGAAGATATTAAGCAGTGTTGAGCCCAATATTGGTCCCTGGGAGCTCACACTTGTAAGTCACCAGCTAGAAAAGGAGCAATTCACCACCGCCTCTGGGTGCAGCTGGTCAGCCAGTTCCCCACCCACCACACGGGCCACTCCTGAGGACTGTAATGTGACAGTTTCTCTTGGAGGAGGCTGTGGGACACCGCATCACAAAATGTGTGTATGATATATATGATATATATGAAAATGTGTCTCAGTATCCCCCCGTGAGCACATGTGGGGTGCGAGCCTCGCCCCATAGCACCTCAGCCGTGCTTTGTGTGCGCTTGTACAGACCGGTAACCGCAGCGCTGCCATGGCGAGCGCAGGCGGCGGGAGCCTCACGCTTGTGCAAGCCCTCAGCAGCGGGCCCTGGCGCAAGGTGCCGGACCGAAGCACCTTCACGGCAGCAGCAGTCGGGGAGGCGAGGGCTGGGGCGCTGCTGCAGAGCCCCGGGGGGTGAGCGGGAGACGAACGGCCGCCTGACAGCCCCGAGCCCCGCACAGCGCCCCGGGACGCCCCTTCCCGCCTCCCGTCGCACTGAGGCGAGGCCCCGCCCCGGCCGCGGCCTGCGCCGGAGGCACGCAGGGCGCATGCGCATGACCCGGCCGCGGGTGACTTGGCTTCTTTTTTGGGGGGGTGGGGGGGGTATTTTCTTCTTTATTTCTATTTTTCCCCGCGGCTGCCCGTGCCACCGGTATTCCACCCGTCTGGAAAACAGGGATCCAAAACGCTTCCCGTTCTTAAAAAAAAACCCTAAAGCTCCTTTAAACGGGCTGTGACCTTTCAACCGCTAGGAGGTTAAAGGTTGCTTTCAAGATGGCGGCCGCTGTTCAGGGGGAGCGCGTCGGCGGGGCCGGGCGGGCGCGCTGCTGAGGGGGAGCCTCGCGCCGCGCCCGTGCGCTGCCCCCGCCCTCCATGCTGGCCGGGCCCCGCACGCACCGAGCCGGGCCGATCCGCAGCGAGCCGAGCCGGGCCGGGCCGAGCCGAGCCGCCGGCACAGCCGCCGCCCGCAGCGACGATAAGGCTGGGGGACGCGGGGGGCTCTGCGGCGCCGCCAGCGCTCCCCACTGACCCCACAGACTCACCGCACCCCAGCGGAGGGTGCGGCCTCAGCCGGCTGTCCCGGAGCGGGGACGCCTCGGCCGTGCCTGCGCAGCCGCGGCCTTTCTGATTCAGTAGCTCGCAGCTCCGCTGCCTGTTGAGTCGGTTATTTGTCGTAGCTTCTCCGGAAAGGGAGCACGCAGCGCCGCTGGAGTGGGACCGTGCTCCCACTGCGGAGGGGTAGCGTGCTACGCTCGTGAAAGGTTACATAGAAGACTGCATGTCGTTTGTGTGCTAACTATGGTGCTAATTCGAGCTGAAGATGCCTGACTGGTGGGAGTCACAGGTCCACTGGGAAGATGAGTGATGAAGTACGACCTGACACAGGGGAAAATCAAAGGACACATCGAGCGAGGATGATGTTGATGCCACTTTGACGGTCAGCAGTGTCTGTCTAGTGCTGCTGTTCAGGATGAATAGGAAGAAAGGAGACAAAGGATTTGAGAGCCCAAGACCATATAAATTATAAGTATCCATTTATTATTTATTTTTAAGTTTTGTACTTGAGACCAATGCACATTGAAACAGGCCGCAGGCTGATCCGTAACTGTTTACCTGAGAAGGCTGGAACTGTTGCTTATGATACAGCTTGCATTCAGAAAATGTGTGTTGTAGGTGTATGTTCTATTGTGTAAGTGGACTCGCTCAGTGACAGTGGATCTGTCAACAATATAGTCTCATAAAGACATGTACGTTGTGCTCTTCAAACCTTAGAGATCACACACCATCAGCACTACAGACCATGCTGCTATGTCTCACTCTACTGTTCTGCCAAACCCTTTTGACTTAAGGGCTTTTCTATATATATATGTAAAAAATGCTTGCATTTGCGACAAGCAGCTTTGTTAAGCAAATTGTCATTTTTACGCACTTGTTGTTTTGGTTGTAACCAAACTGAAAAGCAGTTGGTTGAGGATTTCCATGGGTATTTATGTATTTCTGTTTATAATTCCTTGTTTTCTTTAGAAATCTGTAACAAGTTAATTTATAAATAGAATCACTCTTGTTCTCTTATACGTATTAATGTGTAGGTAATGTCTGAATCCATATTGGATACTAGATGTTATCATTCTCTTGTAGGAATTTTTATTGAACTTGCCTAGCTGAAGCAAAGTCAATTTTTAATGCACAGGGTACGTGAATGATGTGCAGATAATGTGTGATGGTGGCATGAAAGTTGAATTATGACAAGGTTGTATCTTAAGCCGTGAATAGCACTACTGTGAAGTGTCGTGAAGATGCCACCTAATCCAGAAAAGATATAAAAATAACTTCCAGAGTTTTATAAAGGTTGAAATTATTCATTTATCTTCCTTTTTTCAAATGAAGAATTTTATTTACCAGGAGTTCTAATATGTCATTCAAAATCTAAGAAAATACATTTGATTTGTTTAAAATACCTATCTTGTTTAATAGATAACCATTATTTAAAGTAATAAATTCTTATGATACACAAATTGTAAAAGCACATACTGTGTTGTTTCACGTATGGTACCTGCTTACATAAATGACATGTGAGAATCAACTCACCAGGTAAATTTTCCACAGGTGTCTCATTGCAGACAGTGCAGCTGCTTGCACATTCTAATACCGCACATCACTAAAGTGTTAGAACTTGATTCTGTGCCTTTAGTAATGCTAGATTTTTACATACTGGTAGATGATGTTCAAAAGTGATGTTGTTATCTTCCTGTATCACTAATAATATTCATTCTGGTACGATGCTATATTTGATTTTACTGGAACTTTTCTGACCTTGTGTACACCTTCCATTCGTTATTTATTTTGGACCATGTAGGAGATTTAGACAATCATAAATACTTGCAGAGCCAATCCAAATCGTTCTGTGATCCTATGAAGTACATGCTATACACAGTGTTTATCTATATGTACATACATCCTGTATGAGCTCTCTATTTTTTTAAAACTGGGTTAAAACGTTATTTTAAATGCTGACATTTGTGTAAAACTTTACTTATTTTAAATTTTTTCTTTTTTTTTCCAGCACAACTCACCAGGTAGTTTGTATCAACAACATAAATTTTCAGAGAAAGTCTGTTGTAGTAAGTATGTTTTAATAAAATGTGAAAGTAGAAATTAAATGTCTGGGTTTTCTTAATGCTTTTAGAGGATATAACTGCACACACAAGCTAATTATGTTCTTCAGATTCTTTGTATTTTATACCTTCTAATCTGATGCCTCTCAGAAGTCTGGCAGTCCTCGATATGCATTAAATAAAATACTTTGTAATTGTGAACACTTTAATCTCTGTAAGGAAAAGCTTTCTGAAAGAAGGTCACTGCAATGTAAATAGTATTACAGAGCAATTTGCGATTTAAAACTGATGTTCAGCACTGGGTTAGCTGGTGCAAGGGTTTGGGTTTATAGAGTTCTGTAGCTTGAGTGTGAGTTCACTGGGGCTTTGAAGAGATGTCCATGATTTCAGGCCTGCCTGAAGTCATTGTGGCTTTTTCTGAATTTCAATACCTGCCTAAATGAATTCTGCTTAGGTCTAAAAAAATCATTGTCTTGAGCTCAAAGCCTAAAACATAGTGATGGGAAACATAGTGATGAAGAACACAGTGATGCCAGTAACTCGAAGTCTAGTCATTAGGGCCAGGTCATTCCCAGTAAAACAAACATGATTGTCAGTCGTGTCATTTTTTTTTTGTTTTGTTTCACAGCTGGGAAAATCTACCTGTTAAATGGTAGGACAAAGTGTATTCTAGACTATTCTAAAAGGGCAAAGCAATTTTCTTTTAAGATTAAAAAATAGCACTTTTTTACCTACAATTTTCATTTGAAATGCATTAATAAGATTTTTATATATATATATATATCTCTACTTTGTGAGTTGGTAAAGATTTTTATAGCAGGTTTTGATTTGTGTTTTCATAGGGTTATGTGGAACTGACAATATTTCCCACAGTTGCAAACCTGAATAGAATCAAGCTGAACAGTAAACAGTGCCGGATTTACAGAGTGAGAGTCAATGATTTAGAAGCAGCTTTCATCTACAACGATCCGACACTGGAGGTTTGTCACCATGAATCAAAACAGTAAGTGTTGTCTTTAAAACTCTGCAGATGCAGTGTATTCTGTTGCTGTCAAGCATGACCTGTTTTATTGTGCTGGCACGTTTTAGCTGGTCATTTCCTAATGGTAACTTTTGGTATCAGGACTTTATTCTGGGAAAGAATTTTAGCAATAATTTTGACTCTGTGTTATTGTTCTTTAGAACTTCTTTTACTAATGTTTCTTTGTATTGTTTTGTAAGAGTATGTGAAACTTTTATGGGGAAAAAAGTGGTGGTTGTCAACAGCAGTCTCAGTGATTTTCATGATGTGTAATGTCAGATTGGATTATCATTTTTCTTCCTTCCTATTTTTAAGCATAAGAATATTCATATGGTATCAAGGTTTTGGGGAATATTTCCTGTTTTCCTAGTAAGTTTTTGTAAGAGTTGCTTCTGATTTTATTCAGTATGTCTAGGTAGCCTAATGTATAATGAACTTATTACTTTGAAACAAATAATAGGAATAAGGCAAATCATGTGACTGTATCAGGTTAATTATTGGACTACTAAATTAAGATGCTGTCCTTCAGCTGTTTGTTGTGTCCTCTTGGACAGCGATTGGTCTGAGAGATTTACTAGCTGAAAAGATGGAGAGGGCTCAGTAAGCAGCTTTAGAGGTGGCATCAATTTGTTTAACTACATAGCTGGTGAAGGCAAATAGGAACTAACCAGTCTTACTCTGAAGCAAACTGCAGAGAGTTTGTACAGTCCTGCTGGTTAGATTTGTGAGAACAGTGGCATTCTCAAATGATGTGGATCTGTAAGAGATTGTCTACCCATTGCCTTAATGACTAGAGCCTCCGAGATGTTTCTTAGCCCATCTTAGTTTTCAGGTTAAACCTGACTTAATCTCTCTGACTAATTTGTAAACTAGAGTATTAAAGTAACTGAACTGTCGTTCAGTTACTGAAATTCAAGTGCTCCTTTTTATCCTAAGTTATGTATCCTTGGATTTGAACTGTTTGTATATGGCAGACACTATATTCCTTTATTCATCACTTATGCAAGAGTTTTAATAATTCAGCTTGCAAATACAATGTTCATTTATATAGGAGACTGAACAGAATATCAGAGTTCTGACATTTTGTTTGAGTTCTGATACTGAAATATTTGAGTCTGTTAATTCTGTAATTCCTATCTGATTTTGACACAGTAAGTCAAAAATTCAGAATCCTCACTGGGGGAATTCTGATCATTCTGAAGAGCTGGAAAATAAAGCTTTTGGTCTTTCCTAAGGAATCAAACTTTCATTATTTATTAGCATCATAGATGAATGTGTAAGTCTTAGAATATTATCTAAACTCACTTTAATACTTGCAAGGAGAAGTTTCAAATTTATTTACTGTCTGATATTGAAGAGCAAGTTTAAAAACATGTAGCTTCCCACATGTTTTGGGGAAATGATGTGGGAAGAGACTTTGGTAAAAATCTTGTATCTGTTTGGTTTTCGGTAAAAGAAGCACCATGGGCAAATGTTTTTCATTAAATATTCTCGTCTGATTTTACTGAAACTTAGTTTGTGTTCTCACACCTTCTTTTGGCTGGCTTGGTTGAATTTACAGTTTGCTGAATTGTTGAAGAACTTCTAGTGAAAGCATTATACATGTTTAACAGTGGCTAATACGAAATCAGAGTCCTTTAGGTTGAAAAGGACTTACTGAAATCACCTTGTCCAACCCCTCAGCTCAAGCAGGGTCAGCTAGAGCAGGTTGCACAGGGCTGTGTCCAATTTGGTTTTGAGTATCTCCAGGGTGGAAACTCTACAATCTCTTTGGGCAACCTGCTCCAATGTTTGGTAACCATCACAGCAGAAAAGCATTTTCTTGTATCCAGGTGGAATTTCTTGTATTTTAACTTGTGTCCACTGCCACAGAGGCAATGGGCGCAAACTGAAACCAGGGAGGTTTCCTCTGAACATCAGGAAACACTTTTTTTACTGTGAGGGTGACTGAGCCCTGGGATAATTTGCCCAGAGAAGTTATGGAGTCTCCGTCCTTGGAGATATTCATAAACTGTCTGGACATGCTCCTGGCTCTGCTAGAGCAGAGGAGTTGGACCACATGATGACCTGAGGTCCCTTCCAACCTCAACCATTCTGTGATTCTGTAATAACTGCATCCTGAGTAACTGCTGGAAGATGTGAGAAAGGTGCAGCATTTAAAATTATCAGAGTGGGCACTCCATTATCTTAAGAAAGGGATCAGGAGAGAGAATTCTATCATTTTGTGGACAAAGTGAGGTTTTGTTTAGCATCCTAGTGGTATAGGGGAACATCATCCTTTTTCCATATTACCCTGTTTAAGAGCAGTGAATGAAATTTGAGGACAATGCATGCAAAGTGAAATACTGTCTCACAGAGGGCTATAGTGGCCTGTGGTTTTCACTGCTGCAGGTTTTCACATCGCTGTCTGAACTTAATAGAGGATCTCTGTATTTCATAACTCCTGTGTTATTCATACTTATGAAAGACAGAGGTCACCAAATATTCTTAATGAAAACCTGGTATGCCTCTTTTCTGTATCTTGGAAGTTAAAATATTACACAGTTTACAAAGTATTCCATGGTTCACAAAGTATCAGGTGTGTATTTTTTCCATTGACATACCTGCTCACAATTGCGTATCGAGCATGATGGTAGTAGCTAAGTTTTGATTAAATACAGCATCTCTGCTCTTAAGGCAGGATTACAAACAGAAATGCAAACACGGACCACTCCTGTTCAGCTCTTTGTCGGTGACATGGACAGTGGGATTGAGTGCACCCTCAGCAAGTTTGCCAACGACACCAAGCTGTGTGGTTCGGTTGATACGCTGGAGGGAAGGGATGCCATCCAGAGGCCCCTTGACACACTTGTGAGGTGGCCAATGCCAACCTTATGAAGTTTAACCAAGCCAAGTGCAAGGTCCTACACCTGGGTCAGGGCAATCCCAGGCACAGCTACAGGTTGGACAGAGAAGAGATTCAGAGCAGCCCTGCAGAGAAAGACTTGGGGGTGTTGGTTGACGAGAAGCTTAACATGAGCCGGCAGTGTGCGCTTGCAGCCCAGAAAGCCAACCGTATCCTGGGCTGCATCAAAAGAAGCGTGACCAGCAGGTCAAAGGAGGTGATCCTGCCCCTCTACTCTGCTCTCGTGAGACCTCACTTGGAGTATTGTGTACAGTTCTGGTGTCCTCAACATAAAACGGACATGGAGCTGTTGGAGCAAGTCCAGAGGAGGGCCACGAGAATGACAAGGGGGCTGGAGCACCTCCCGTATGAAGACAGGCTGAGAGAGTTGGGGCTGTTCAGCCTGGAGAAGAGAAGGCTGCGTGGAGACCTCATAGCAGCCTTCCAGTATCTGAAGGGGGCCTATAAGGATGCTGGGGAGGGACTCTTCGTTAGGGACTGTAGTGATAGGACAAGGGGTAATGGCTTCAAACTTAAACAGGGGAAGTTTACATTAGAAATAAGGAAGAAGTTCTTTCCAGTGAGGGAGGTGAGGCACTGGAATGGGTTGCCCAAGGAAGTTGTGGATGCTTCATCCCTGGCGGTGTTCAAGGCCAGGTTGGACAGAGCCTTGGGCGACATGGTCTAGTGTCAGGCGTCCCTGCCCATGGCAGAGGAGTTGGAACTAGATGATCTTAAGATCCTTTCCAACCCTAACTATTCTGTGATTCTATGATTCTATGCTGGAAATCTTAAAAACTCTAGAATTAGACCCTAAAAGAAAATCATCAGTGGATTTCCTCTGCCCTTATTTATAAAGAACTGCTCCTGGAAACCATAGTGGTTTGTAGTAGTCTTTATATCGAATCATCTGGTCATCTCTTCCAAGCTGTCATTTGTTACGGCAAGTTTAGTGATGATGTCCTTTGTACCCTTGCAGCTGAACTAGGTATATCAGTTATTTTGAACAGGACACAGATTAGTCATCAGGTTTTGTTTCTGATGTTACAGGGATAGTTACCTTTTGCATGGTTTTCTTCAGTAGTCTGTTGAACTAGTAAATGTGAAATGAAGATGGTTCTTGGCAACCCATTTATTTAAAAGAATTTGGTTTGTAGCTTTACTCTTTCTGTGGTGTGTAGCAAATAAAAAACCCTCAAGTTTTAAGGTTTTGTATACAAACATTTTCTTGCTTTTATAAATCTTTTGGTTTACTTAAATGTTGATTGCTAAAAGAATACTGAAAGTATGTAGAAAAAGTTGTTAATTTAATGGACTCTCTCTTACCTTTTTTATAAAAGTTAAAATATTTTAAAGAATTCTTACTCCCTCAGTAAGAGAATTCAATTAAAATAGAATATTCTGTATTTAAAGCCACTATAATTGTTTCTTTGTGAAGACTTTCTGCAGTGTCTGTAACTTGAGAGATTGTTTGCTGATAGAAGGTGAAGGTCAAGTGAAGTGGATAATTGTTTATGTTGTGCAAATTTTGGCATGCAAGAAAACATAGTTAAAAGAGGGTTGAGAAAGTCAAGATTAAAGAGAGCTTTCTTTGTGAAATCCAAGCAGCACCAGCTGAAATCATTTCTGTCTTACCATGGTGTTCTTTACTGCCTCTTGGGTGAGATCTCCTGTCAGATCAGCTCTTTGTGCTCTGAATTTGAACATTCAACTTGTTTTCCGTTCAAGTAATACTTTTGTGTTTTATAATCTATTAATGCAAAAATCACTGACACCTTGTCTCTGTCATTTCACATTTTCAGCATTGCATAAGATGAAACAATTTTTTTTCTCTTGCAACGCTGAATGACAAAAAACCCTCAGGAAAAAGAGAATTAAAAATGGGTGAATTTTGTTGGAAATGTTAGGAATCTTTAATTAGTGAATTAAATATATTTTCAGCTTTGATGCCATTGCCAGTTTACCCATCAGTCCCAAGCCATAATTTCAGGTAAAAACTAAAAGGACCTTTAAAGTTTTATCTGGAAATAACGTCGGTCTTCCATCTTGTCATTTCCTCCTGAGGCTTCAGGACATCATAGCTTTTTCACATTGGCATAGATGGATGAACTTCCTCTCTGACTGAGCAAACCTCTGAACAGTGCTGTAAGGTAGAAACCAATTCACATCGTTTTGCCATGTGTACACCAGGTGGCAGAGAATCCCGTCTGGTTCAGGCTTTTAAGAAAGAGTTTGCAATCTTGCAAAGTGCAAATTGTGTTAGAGAATGTCTGTTTGGGTCTTGGCATAGGGCTGCTGTTGTTGAATGTTCCAGCTGCCTCTGTCCTCATCTTCCCTCTTTTCTTGTAAATTGTTGCTCTCTCAATTCTGTCAGTATAACGTAAGTGGGATTTACTCTTCTGTGCTCTAGTATGTTGAAATCCCACAGCGTGTTTTCTGACTACTGAGACAACTGCTTGTATCCCAGCCCCATTTATGTTAAAACAGGCAAATCCTATGGGTAAGATTGTAGACTGTTAAATAGCTGCAGCAAAAGTTTGGAGTTTCAGTGCGGTGGTTTGATCTGTGATAAGTGAGGTTTGTGATGATCCTGCTGTTGGCTGGTTATGTGCTTCACATGTTTGTGTGGTAACTGCAGTGCAGGATTGAGAAGCTATTGCATGATCTTATTACTCATGTATAAAGGAAGATATGTTTTTGTACAGGTAGCTAATGTACACATAATGCTTTCCTGTGTTTCCTGTGTGTAGGTCCTCTGTTCAGTGTAGTTTTAGCCTTTGGCAGTGTTTGTTCATTCACCAGTTCAGCTTTTTTTTTTTTTTTCTTTTGAACTTGAAGCCTGTAGTTTTTAAACATTTAAAATATGAAGATATTTTGATATCCTCTAACATCACTGTTGCTTTAGTTACAAGTAGCAGTAAGGTGTGAGGGAGTGTGATGTGGTAGCCTTCAGGGCATGTCTTGTAATATTCTTCTGAGGAGTCAGTGATCCAGCCTTTAGCATACACACAAAATAGAAAAATAACTGGTGGGCTAAGCATGTGTTCTGCTGCAATAAATAGCTTTCATTTCCACTGATATGATGCTTATCTAGTTGTAAATTCATGGCAGACTTTGTTTGTTAGAAATAAACAGAGGCGTAGAGAGCTTTTGAAGAAAGAGGTGGCAAAACCCTTAGCCTTGGGCAAGAATGAAGATTAGGTTTTCGGTGTGCCAAAGATTCAGATTGTTGCCTTATTAAAAAATTGCCTATATGTGAGCATATTTCATAAAAATATATATTTAAAAAGTATGCTGGATATGTGCTATATCATATATTTTGGGGTTGGACTCCAAAGCCAAGTGCTAGTTGTATGTGGGAAGCAAAGTAGAATGAAGTACAAGTAATGAAGAGTAATGAATTACGTGTGGATCAAAGAACTTACTTTGCCAAGTTGACGTTAAGTGTGACATTTCAGTAGCCCTGCTGCAGCTAGTTTCCAGTCAGTCACCAAGCATCCACTTGAGCTGTAATTAACAGTGTTTTGGGTGAATTGTGGTGATAAAATGTATCTCTACCAGGATAAAATGTGAATCACATCACACAGAGAATGGTTGGGATTGGAAGGGACCTCTGGAGATTATCTATTGTCAACCTACACTTAGCATTAGGAGAATTGATCTTTGTTCCTGAGGCTGTAACTTTTGGCATGTGCTCTGTTTTTGTTAAAATGGCCATATCCAGTTTATTGAGAATAGTACAACCTATGAAACAAATTAATCTGTGGTATTAAGCCTTCAATGGATTCTTTTTACAATGAATCACCCATTTGAATTGGAACATGTCACAAAAATAGAAATATCAGAATAGACTGTTTTCCATAAAATGCTAAGCCCTGTGGAATCTACCTTTTTTTGCTGTAAAATCATAACCTTTTCCTGTCTATGAACCCATTGATGTTTAAAATGTAACCACAAGCTCATCATGATCCCCAAATTTGGAACAAATTCTCACTGATGTATTGGAAAGGGATCCCCTATCCATAACAGTGAATTTTCAGAACCAGTTTAGATTAAAATTAAAAACTTTGAGACTTTACAGTCTAACAGAATGTTACTGTTGTTTTCTGTTGCCAGTGTCTTTAATTACTAAGCTCGTTCTTAGTCATGCAGTCTTTTCTTAAAGAGCATTTTCCCCATGATACTTGCTTACCTTCCTAGGATGCCATTTGAAGGCAGTTTAAAGCAACATTGGTCGGGGTGGTTATGATCCCATTGGCAGTCTCCCATGCCTCAGTAGCAGCACTTCTTTGACCCCTCAGTATGTCAGATCAGGGAGCTAAACCAATAAAACAACTGAAAGCTGTCTGCAACAAAAAAGGCCCCTTTTTTTTCTTGCATTTGGCACTTTCAGCTGCATCACCACAGGGTCAGATGACCAGTGGTCTCCTTAATGAGTGAGGGAGTAGGAATGTGTGGCTGAGACTAGGAGACAACACATCAGCTGAAGTTTAAGTTGGTTTGAATTGTTCTTGAACCATAGCTGAAGGGAAAAAATTACTATGTATTAAAACTTGTGATTTGGGTGTTTCTATGCTCATATGCTCCTACTTACTATTCACGTCCGATTTTCAGAAGCTTCCAAGCAAAGTAGACAAGTTTACTGCTCCTGACATTCTTAGTCTTGGTAGTGGTGCCAGGGAATTTGTGCACTATTATTGCCAAAGATGAAGAACTGCATGAAAATATGTTCTCAATATATTTCAGTGTTTTAGCAAAGTTTTTTAGATGTGAAAGGCTAGGAATATAACCATGGTGGTTGACATACCTAGACTTATAGGATGATGCTGGCATGGTTAATTACCCTTCAGTCTTCCAAGTAAGGTACCGTAATTTGGGTTGAATGCTGTTTTCTCTGTGGGTGGTGAACAGAGAATGGTTAGATGAAAGCAAAATCCCGACATGAGATCATGTCTGCTTTGTGTGGACTTCAGATTCCATGGAAGAGTGGAGTCTGCAGCCAAAAGTTAACTCCGTTGCGGTGCAGTAATCTTGCACCTGGGTTGGGACAAGCCCTGGTATCAATGCAGGCTGGGGGATGAATGGATTCAGAGCTACCCTGTGGAGAAGGACTTAGGGTTAGTGGTGGATGAAAAGCTGGATGTGAGCTGACAGCGTGTGCTCACAGCCCAGAAAACCAACTGTATCCTGGGCTGATCAAAAGGAGTGTGGCCAGCAGGTCAAGGGAGGTGATTCTGCACCTCTGCTCTGCTCTGGTGAGATCCCACCTGGAGTACTGCATCCAGCTCTGGGGCCCTCAATGTAAGAAGGACATGGATGTGTTGGAGTGAGTCCAGAGGAGGCCGTGAAGATGATCAGGGGGCCGGAGCACCTCCCCTATGAAGACGGGCTAAGAGAGCTGGGCTTGTTCAGCCTGGAGAAGAGAACGCTCTAGGGAGTGGCCTTGCAGTAATTCAGGGGGGCTTATAAGAAAGATGTGGACAGACTTTTTAGCAGGGCAATAGGACAAGGGGTAATGGCTTTAAACTAAAAGAGGGGAGATTCAGGCTAGAAATACAAAAGAAGTTTTTTTTACGCAGAGGGTGGTGAGACACTGGCACAGATTGCCCAGAGGCGTGGAGATGCCCCATCCCTGGCAACATTCAAGGTCAGGCTGGACAGGACTTTGAGCAACCTGATCTAGTTGAAGATGTCCCTGCTCATGGCAGGAGGATTGGACTAGGTGACCTTTAAAGGTCCCTTCCAGCCCAAACTATTCTATGATAGCTTTATGCTGGATTGTGGCTTTGCCCCCATGTTGGTTGGATTAATCAGTGGTACCTAAATTCTGGAAAAAAATGTGATGAGTCATTCAAGCACTTTCTCTTCAGGTATAGAGTTGTGGAAGCTTTTGAAGAACTCTCTGTACTGGAGGATTATAATTAATAAAGGTTTTGCTCCCATGTTTTACAGTTTAAAAATCCATTTTTAGAAAGTATGAAAGCTATCGTGTGAAGGAGCAAAAGCAGGGTTAGTTTTGGACTTGACTGGTCATCCTCCACCATTTCAACATAATCATATTAAATAATAAGATATCATCCTGCTCATAACAACTTCAACAGTGGGCATATGCAGTAGGCAACAGTTAATCTAAGTCATAACTGAAGTAATGGTATGACTTTGGAATGAAATGCACAGTGCAGTAGCAGCTAATATATATAGTAGCTTAAACAGCTCAAACCTGATTACACTAAGAAGTATAATACGTATTTCTGTGTTTGTGTGTTAAGGCCAAAACTCTAGCATCTAATATTTTATGTGATATTTACAAGTGCATAAAACTATTCCTATCCATCAAGCTAAGGGGGAGGGGAAGGGGGGAGGAATACCACTGCCAAGCTAAAATCTCACTACGTTTAGAAAAGCAACTTAAAAGCAAAACTGCAATATATGAGGAGGCACATCTTCAAGACAGATGTTTAGAATAAGCACAGAAACTTAATCCAGATTTTATAAAAAAGTTTTATTTTCTAGTCCAATAAATGTAAATATTTATTGGGAAGAAAATAACACTGAGCATTTCTCATTTAATTTATTGGGGATTATTACTGCTTAAGATTTTTGATCATAGATCTTTTCTGTAAGAGCCTGGTTTTAAGTTCTGGGGATTGAAATCTAATCTTTACTCCTCCTTTTCCCTCCACTCCTTTAAAATCAAACCAGAATGCTTGGTTGAACATGCACCATGAAATTCAGTATAGAAATCGTATCATTTCCAAAGTTATTTTTTGTAGTTCAGTGTGTTCTTTAAGAATTAACTGGGTATTTCTGACAGGAGGAATCTCAACTATTTTTCCAATGCCTATGCTGCCGCAGTCAGTGCTGTGGACCCAGATGCTGGAAATGGAGAACTCTGCATTAAGGTTCCCTCAGAGCTGTGGAAACATGTTGATGGTAAAGTAAAGAAACTATACTGAAAGCTTAATTTAGGATGCACAGAGTTGTTAGCTACTAGTTTGCATAGGAAGATAGTAGATTTAGATAAACAGAAGTAGCATTACATTATTTTATGACATGATGCTTCCTCTTTCGTCGCCCATATCTTGCCAGTTGAAGCCTGAAAAATACTTCCATGCTTCTGAGTAATATGGAGAAGTGATTGCAAGGTTTCTTAACTCTCTCTACAAACTCACTCTTGGGTGATCACAAGCCCAGAAGTATACATGAGGAAGAGGCTGTAATGGAGTATATTGACTTGCTAACTTGTAACTTTGAAGTTGCTTGCAATTTGTATGATCCAACAAGAAAATAATTTACAAGGATATGTCTATATGCGTAATTTTTTAAAAAGGCTGTATTATTTTTTTCCCATCTCACTTTGAAGAATGGTCATTTTTAAATCGATTTGGTAGAGAGAAGTAGACTACTTTATAAACTGTACACTAGATCCGGGAACAAGCAGCTGCTTTAATAAATCAGTCTTCAGTGTTGATTATTTTGTTACATGGATTTTGTTAGTTTTTTGTTTTCTTACATGGTTGTATCAGTTTTTCCCGTGGATTTATGAGACCTGTGAGAGAATAATAACAACTGTATCATGAAGCTGACTCACACAGTGTTGTCAGATACACCTTAATGGGAAAGACACTTGTTTATTTTAACTTCGGTTTAAGTTCCTGTTGCCTTACTTGCAAGCCTAGAAGGGAAAATATTCAAACAGGTATAATTTTTCTTTTTAAAGTTTAATGCCAAAATATGGCGAGACTTGTTGGATAAATTTTACCATAGGCTTGATTTTTCCTGCCAGTCTATTCATAGGTGAGATTTCTGTGAAACTAAACCAAAGCAAAGACACTGAAGTTACAGGAAAATTTTAAACTATAATAAGAGGTTTTAAGAAACTGCAAATGACAATAACATGTATTTTAAGAATGTGCCTATTACATGCAGTTTTTTGTAGAGAATTATTTCAGCAAGGTACAAAGGAGGTCGTGGGTAGGGTACAGTCAGTGTATAAAGATTCTTTATTATTGGGGAGTTGGAAGATGAACTGTAACTGCAGTCGCAGTTTGTATTAATTAATAAAGATTCTTATCAATTTGTATCCTGTAAGTTAAGCATAAGAAGTCTTAGTTTTGTAAGCTTTTGAGCTGTGTTTTGTAAGTGGACCTGAAGGTCTATGAGAAAGAAAACACATTATCTTGAAAGACCAAGAGTCCAAACCTGTATGATTATTCTGAAATAAATTTCATGTCGTATGTATATGTTTACTCCCATTTTGGTCTTGGTGTTGCAGAGTTAAAAGTCCTGAAGGTGCATATAAACTTTTCTTTGGACCAGCCAAAAGGAGGACTTCATTTTGTGGTACCCAACATGGAAGGCAGCATGGCAGAAAGAGGGGCTCATGTCTTTTCATGTGGTTATCAAAATTCTACAAGGTAAGAAAACTGTCTTTGAATGTTAGACTGTATTTCCTATTTAATCTCAAAGTGTAGGAAATGCAGATGATTTCTTCGAATTCTTTTAAGTTTGAAACATTGTAAAAGTTAATTTCTTTTCAAAAGGAGCTTGAAAGGATGTGAAGTAACATCTAATGATTAGTAATTAGGATTTCTAGCCTTTATAGCTCTGCAGGAGGTAACAGCAAAGAAACTTGTAGTGCTTTATAAAATTGGTATATAGTGGGAATCAGTATGTCAACATTCAGAGTATTTAAGAATGTAGTTTGGAACTTGAGAGAAAAATCAGCTGTGAAAAAGAGAGTATTATTGTTAATTGTTAACCATTTTTCCCCCAATCCTGACTTCCCTAGATTTTGGTTTCCTTGTGTTGATTCATATTCTGAGTTGTGTACCTGGAAACTTGAGTATACAGTAGATGCTGCAATGGTGGCTGTTTCAAATGGAGATTTGGTGGAAACCGTATATACCCATGATATGAGAAAGAAGACTTTTCATTACATGCTGACTATTCCAACTGCAGCTTCTAACATCTCATTGGCAATAGGACCTTTTGAAATCCTTGTTGATCCATATATGCATGAGGTAATAATCTTCATAGAGGCCTCCTTTTTTCTTTGTAACGAATCAGTGACTGGTTTTGGTGCAACCAGTATATATTGGTCAAATGTTGGTATGTCTAGATACGACCTCCATTAATACAATTATATGGTAAAAGTTGTCTAGTAATGCCTGTATTTAAATTTATCTTCAAAATAAAGCCTTTGAATCAGCAATAATTCCATTTATGCCTAAATTTATGGGGCTAGTTTAGCTGGAGTTTGTAAAAGCATCTTTCTCAAAATAGCTTTAAACCAATCCTGTTGCTGGTAGTAGATGAAAATGATTGCTACACATTTGAGTAGTTTTCTGAGCTAAATTTGATATTGGGTTTTCATTCTTAACAGATTGTTCCCATAATGTTGACGTCCACCCATTTATATTTACACCTGTAGTTTCAGGTTGGGTAAGGATGGACTTTGCAGGCAGATTAAGGTACCAGCTTAGTATAAAGACTGGCCTGTATATTCTTCTGAAAGCATGGTAGGAACATACTGGGAAATAGCTATGTTTTACTTGATCCAAAGGCAAACATCAGATTTTAGTCCTCAGAATGGTATTCTGTTGACTTTTACTGGTGAGACATACTCACTTGTGAAAGATAATAACTGTTAAAATATCAGTTGTTATTTGAAAAATCCAAACTGATAGATTTCTGCAGTTTGATTTCTATAGAGCTCTCTTGAATTATACTTCTTGAACTGTACAATCTCAACTTTGTTCCTGTGTCACTGTTGAAGCAGTGTCATTGGCTGCATCATAAGTTTGTGGAAAACACAGTAATATCAAAGGTTACTTGTAGTTTTAGCTGCAACAAGTCTTTTAAACAGTAGCACTGCTTCACTCATTTGAAAATAGCTGTTTCTTTACTGCAGAAGAGAAAAATAGTATCTCTAAAAGACATTGGATTGCAAAATGAAAGAGAAATGGCACATGTTTTTTAAATGATAGACACCTCTGGGTAGACACTGTTATTGTGTGTTGTCTGCTATAATTAAGACTATTTTCCTGTTGCTGCTCTCATGACATCCTGGTGTACTTTTCTGCCATTGATAGTCATTATCCCAACTTGAAAGTGCTATTTTCTGTGAAATTTATAGCAGCTAGATTTTTGTTGTCTTTGGGGGGAGGGTTTGTGGGGTTTTGTTTGGTTGGGGTTTTTTTTTCTCCCCCTGTTTGGGGTAGGTTTTGGTTTCTGTTTGGGTTGGGTTTTTTTTTTTGCTGTTAGGTAATATAGTTGATATTTATGGATTTAAATATATTTGTCAGTCTTGTACCAAATTTTCCTTTGCTTGTAGGTGACTCACTTTTGCTTACCACAACTTCTCCCATTGCTCAAACATACCACGTCATACCTGCATGAGGTGTTTGAGTTTTATGAGGAGATTCTTACCTGTCGCTATCCGTATTCCTGTTTCAAGACTGTTTTTATAGACGAAGCTTATGTTGAAGTAGCTGCTTACGCATCCATGAGTATTTTCAGGTTAGTATTTGAGAAAATTACACCTTCTAAATCCACAGGCCTAGAAGCTCTAGATCCAAGACTATTGAGAAATATGTGGAGCTCTTATTATTTTTGCTAGCCTGAGTTTTGGGCTCTTTAGTTTGAAGAGGCTGGGGGTTTGCTGACATTACAGACTTTTAACACCATTTCTGGTTTTATCTATTATACAGATGTTGGATTTGTATCTTCTTCAAGAAAAAATTGGCAGTGGTTTTCTTTCTGAATTAGAAACACTATGCATGAAATATTTAAGAAAAGTGAAGAAGTTTGATTAAGTTTTATGTTTCTTCAGCTGGGATAAAGTACCAGGAATCCAAAAGAGTTTCACCAGTTAAAACAAACTACTACACAGAGAGTTGTATGTAGATGATAATAGCAGGCGATCTGCCTGGATAAGGGGCATTAAAAAAAGATGTTACTATCTCACTGGAAACCCAGTGAAGGAATTACTTGATTTGTTTTGGCTATTAAAGCAAAGTCTCTATTTTGTTTCTTTGGAGCTGGTGCTCATATTGTGTTATTTTCTTTTTATGGGGGTCCAGCACAAATCTCTTGCACAGTGCAATGATTATAGATGAAACTCCACTGACAAGGAGGTGCTTAGCACAGGCCCTGGCCCAGCAGTTCTTTGGATGTTTTATATCCAGAATGTCCTGGTAAGTATTTTACTATTGTACTCTCTAGAAAACTGGGAAAATCTGGGAAGCTCCAATTTTAATTTGCATGTTGCTTTTTATTGAAAGAATAAATGAAACAGTAACTGTAGAAGAATGAGGGGGGAAAAAAGTGAAAACAATAAATCCAACTCAATAAATGAAAATCCATGAGGTTGGGTGGTTGGTGGTTTCTTTTTTTGTTTGTTTATTTTTCTGTTTGAAAGGAGAATGCGAGATATAAAGGTTCCAAAGACAGAGATGGAACTTGTCTTTTCTCAGAAATTATTGCTACTGAATGGTGTAGTGTGCTTTGGCACCTGGAAGTTTTAGAAGGGAGACTCTTCTGTATCATCGGTAAATTTCTGTCATATTTTGGGTAGTGTAGCCTGCATAGGAAGAACTTGTGGAGCACAGAACTAATAAATTGTGAAGAAGTTTGGGGAGGGGAATTCTTATGTTTAGATTTCTAGTTCATGATCATTTGGTAGGTTTCATCCATACTTTTCTCTCTCTGAACATAACTCTTTCAGAATAGGTGTTTAAATGGTGTCCACCAAATTGTGAGATAGGTATTTTGTCTACTTGCTGTCCAAATCTGCATTGCATTGAGATGTTTATTAACAAATTAAGATCATATAGATTAGCAGTTGTTGTAACTTCATTGTCCATTTTCATGGTTTTATTGTTACTATTGCAGCTAAAATAGTTTGGTTTTATATTTTAATCTGGGCTTCTGTGGTAGAAGTTCAGTTTTCACTGGCTTTTCAGTTTTATCGGTCCCATCCAGGTGCCAAGTTCCATAAATTGGTTCACAGCTCATCAGACTCCTATTGACTTAGAGAAGTTATGTAACTTGCTGAAATTCGTGGCTATTTTGAGCTGGTCAAAAATACCATCCTTTACAAAATACCTTCTGAAGTGCTGTAATTCATGCTTCTTTCTTATTATAGGTCAGATGAATGGGTGCTAAAGGGAATCTCTGGTTATATTTATGGCCTTTGGATGAAAAAAACCTTTGGTGTTAATGAGTATCGCCACTGGATTAAACAGGTAACTATAATAGACTGTTTTCGATATCTTTCAGGCATTTTACATCAAAGAAGATGCAGTATAAAACCAGAGTGTAATAAATATAGTTTTGCATTGCAATCTAAAGACATCTTTACTAGTGACAAAACTTAGAGCTGAGATATTTTTACCACCTGCTGCAAGGAAAATCACCAAACATACTAACGTTTCTCTGTGCCTTATGAATAATAATGTTCGTTGTCTCTCTGTGCAATTAGTTTTGCTCGTTATTTGGGCTTTTGTACAAAAACAAAAAGTAAAAAAGTACTTTGTTAACACCTAGAATATGGGATTCATAATGAGATATATTTGATGGATTTGTTATACTGTGATGCATACTCATATAGCTCTGCAGGGCTCCATTGTAAGCTTGGATCAATAGTGGATCAGGTATCTTCTAATATCATTGAAGTGCTAAATTAAATAAGGAAACAGTAAAAGACCCCTGTTGAAGGGATTTCTTTGTTTTTTTTTGGAAAATAAATTTCTGTCTGTATCTTTTCCAAATGTAATGCTCCGAGACAGGTGATTTCTAGTGATAGCAGCAGTGACTCCTCATTTTTTGACAGTAACATTCATTCACAGAAAGATGTATATCTTCTTCCTCTCATCACATTCTCTTACTCTTCCTGTTCAAAAAACTAGATTCCTAACCTCATGGGCTCCATTTACATCCCTTACACACATGGGACTCAATACCATATCCTTATCTGCCTAATGCATATTCAGCTCACCAGTCATGTGCTGTCTGTGCTAAAGGTGTTGGTGCTTTAGAGAACAGCAGAACTGGATGAACATCTATCTTGAGAGTTCACTGCTGTGTGCAGCAGAAGTTGCTTCTGGATATTAATTGCTCATGTTCTTCCCTATGAATTAGCTAAGTGCTTCCACATAGAACTAAGAGGTGCTACTGTTACGGCCTCCAATTCTGCTCTTACTGCTTTGAATGTTTTACCAGTGGATCAAAGTGTATAACTTGATATGAATCAATAAATACCGATATGTATCAACATTTGGAAATTCCTCGACTAACACTGGGTTGCAGCCATCCATCAGTTCCCTCTCCCTGTGCTCAAGCTGACCCAATTTTATTCAAAAGCCATAGTGACTGTTGGGTGATAGTGAGTTCATGCAAACAACCTGCCTTGAAGTGTGCTTCCTAACATGGGCACAGCACCACACAAATTCAAACTTGTTCCAGTTCAAAGCTGGCTTCTGTCTGGCTTGGGCATGGGTCAAGGTGAACTGCTATATGCTGCAGTCCACTGTGTAGGTATACCCAGTATTACTTTCCACTGCAAGGGGATGGTGATCACCTTTATTTCTTTTGGTCAGAGATAACTTACTTATTGAACAATAATACTCTTTAGATATAATGTAGTTAAATATTGTTTGGGGTAGACCCACAATCCAGACCCAGAACAAGTATTAACTGCTGCTTTCTACTTGTTTATTATTGTTTGCCATGCTGAGGAACATCCCTGATTTTAAAATGCTCTTTGTGTTTGTAAACAAGTTTAATTAGGAGGTATGGCTCGAACAGTGACATGAAAAGCTTTCCTGTCTTCTTTAAATGATTTATCTACCTTTCAAAATCATGCTTGCTTATGTATGTTGTATTTTTTAGGAGCTAGATCAAATAGTGGCATATGAACTGAAGACTGGTGGAGTGTTATTGCATCCGATATTCGGAGGAGGAAAAGAGAAAGACAAGTATGTTTATTTAAGCCACAAGTCATTACAGGGTTTATTTTTATGGGGCTATTAATATATGTCTTCAGGGTGTTGTGTAGCAAAAGGCCAAAGGCTGAAGATCTTCGGTTGCCCAGGGCATGTATTACCAGTCTCATAAAGTACATCTTGAGTATATTGTATCACTTTTGTTTTTTTTTTCTTTCACTTTAAGTCTTGAAGGGAATGAAGTATAATGAATGTTTTTAAAGCTTTTATGAAACTACTTTTGAGTAAGAGAATGAGGGAATATGGAGCCAGCATTTTGACCTGAGCTATTTCTGGAGTAGTTAGTAATCTTTCAGCTTTTTACAGTATCATCAGTTTCCTTTTTCTTTGCTCTTTTTTTTTTTTTGCTCTCATTTACCACCTCGCAATCTTACTCTAATTTCTTAATCAGTTGGAAAAAAAGTATTAGATCAGCAATCTGTGAAGTACCAGTGGTAACTGTGAACTGGCTGGGTTTGTATTTTCACTAATAACTGTCGCTTCAGTAATGCTAGCTTAGGAATTTTCCCCTTACCTCTTGTGATACATACTACTCACTGAGTAGTATGTGAACCACTGGAGGTAGAAAAGTATTACTAGAAGTCAGATCAGTAAGTCGTTCCAGGTTTAAACGACAACCATTTGCTGGGTTTTTATTTTCTTGGCTAAATTTATCCAGTTATGACACAGCCACACAAAGAGTTTCTCTTTGGAAATTCCTGAGCAGCATGTGCAAAGCTGTGAGGTTGAGCATGTGCAGGTGGGGTGGGAGAATATGTGAATTTCTTATGTCTTTATTGCAGCAGAAGCCCTCGTCTTGTAAAAATACAACCAAAATTGTCTGCAGCAGTGGTTCTCTTGCATATGAGTGTGTGCAAATACAGATTTTGTGCATTTAAAACTAAAAATCTGGCTTTAGAACTGAATGAATTATACAACTGACTCATTTGAAATTTGACCAGTGATCTCTTTTTGAGATATGAAAAAGAAGAAATTGTTTTCTGAAATCAGGAATGGGACATATTGTCTGGTTTCCCAGCCGGGCGAATCCTCAACAACTACCGTGTTTTCTTGGTGTTGACAATCACAGATACAGCTTGTGTATGTATATCCATGCCAAGCTTTTACTCAGTTTTGCTTGTCTGCTCATGATGGATTTTGATTTAGTTCACTGACCTGTTCTTTCAAGTAGTGAAGCAGATTAAGTACCTACATGCTTTTCTTGCATTTACCTCTGAGAAGCAAGTTACAGCCAGGAGCTGTTGTTAGGGCACCCTGTTGGTTATGTCTTCTGTTGTTTGGGGTTTTTTAAGGAAAATTTGGGGTACTGAATTTGGGGTACAACTGATTTTGAATTAGGTCTTGGCAGACTTTTTAATTTGCAGCATTACAGCTTGGCAACATACTCCTTTAAACAGAGAAACTAAATTCACATTAATAGGATCAGATGAAACTAGAGAAAAAGGGCCCATGTTTAAAAAAGGAAACTCACTAAAATAAGTCTTTTTGTAACTGCTAATTTTATTAGTTTTATTGTATTTATTCTAGAATTAGACACAGTTCACAAAATCCTGTACTAATGCTCTTAAATGTGTTTCTTCTATGTGAGGTATCACTGTTAGATGCTTTGTGTTCCTACAGCTATTTCACTACTTCATTGTATTACATTTTGTTAATAATGAGCTTAACATCACTTAAATATGAATTACAATTTGCTGTTTCTTGTAGATTGCAAAGTTCCTGTCTATGTAAATTAAGTGCATATTCCGGACTCTGTGAAATTATTTGTATTTAGGGGAAGCATTTTCATGATGATGTCTACAACATTTCTCTCCAATATATATTTTTGCATTTCCTTGTTCTGGCGGTTGTGTTATGGTTTCCTGCCAAGTGTATTTGCATTACAGCAGTCACAACTAATAATCATATGAAGAAAGAAATAGGGTAATTACTAATCTAAATTTTCAACTAAATTAGAATATGGAAATAAATCATTGGGGTTAAAAAAACTTTTAGACACATGAATTAGCTTCTGTGCAAAACACAGGTCTTACAAATTCTTCCTGTTTCAGCCTCGTGAAACAAAACCACTGCTCTCCAGAGCACTTCCTTTAAAAGAAAAAATCCCAGACCTTGGGAGAATGAAAGAAAGGGAACTGCAGGTTAACTGCTGTATGGGTGAAAGCTTCAGAACAAAACTTTGTGTGTTATATTTTCATTTTGTGATCTCCCCTCTCAGATTTTGGTTCTCTTCAGTCTTTGATTGTGCTGATAACACCCTATTGTAAAATTTAAAAATCTCAAGAACTTTTTATAGATATATTTTAAATAGAAGTAGCATATTGAGAGGTTTTCTTGAATGATGGGAGTGTGTTTGAGAGCATGAGCATTATGAATTTCCATGGAAGAGCTAGTTTGCTTTTCACTTTAACAAAGGTTCTAGGTCCACATTGCTAATTTTAATTCTCATTTGGTGCCATTTCGGTCAAGCTTTCAGAAGTATAATGATTGAAGAAAAATATAGTGGGAAGAAATGTATTGATATTGAATAAACTACAAAATGTAACTGTCAAATGCAAAAGTCTCAAGTTTTGATTTGCACTTAAATAATGTAACCAGTACCAAGATCAGTCAACACTTAGTCAATTTAAGAAGGCCAAGAATGTGGGTCCTGGCTTGGTTGTAATTTTCAAGAAAAGAATTTTACCAAAGTCAATCAACTGTATAATTTGAAGCTGGATAAATAGTTTTTATACTGAGACCAAGTTATTATATAACGTCTGAGCCACAACCTCAGTTTCCTCATTGCATTTCCATTCTTTCATGGTTGCTAAACCATCCCTACCTCAGAACAGAGAAGTACCCAAAATAACAGGACAATTTGGATTAGGAGAACTTTAGCAATTGCCTGTCAACTAGAAACAGCAAGTAGCAAACCTAAGTACCTCCTTATTCATACACCTATTATACCCAAGAAGGGTAGTACTTGATTAAATTTAGAAATACTTCTCTTTTTTTTGTCTTCTTAAGGTTTAAACAGACATTCATGAGTAAGGTTATGGGAGTCTCCCAGTAAATAGAAAGACGGAAAAAAATACCAAGGTGTTGCAGCTACCTTGGTCCTTGCCATCTCCTGAAATCTTAATTGCTACAAATAAGCAGCTAAGTGCTGGTCCTGTCCTGGTAGAACAGTTCTTGCTGCCATACATCTTTCAACTGTATGGAAAGATTGGTCAAAGTTTAAATAGTTTGTTTAATAAGTCTTTGAAGGTTCTGGAAGACCAGAGTGTTTGTGAGGTATCTGGCATGAAAAATCAGGCTTATAGTGGTTATCTTTGATCGTTACAATCTGTGAATTGTTTCATTCTGTCTTGTAGTGTGTTCTTCTAAAGTCTTTGGACAAATCAGGTGTCTGGTCCATCTGGAAATGGTTCAGTTATGTTATCTATAAGTGAGAATCACAGGGAAAAATCTAGTTCTGAGCCCAGAAATTTTAAGGAGCTGGCATTCTGTGTGTCACAGTGGTCAATTTTTGATTGTCCACCAGCCAGCATAAAATATGTCTGGATTCACACTAAGAAGTTGGCCTGACATGGTGTGGGTCCATTTTCCTCAGATATTTGTTATTCATTAATGGAAAACTCAAATTCACTGTGAAAAGAACTAAAAGAAAAAACATAGCACAACAAAAAGAAAAAGCCACAGGCTTAGTTCATCTGTAAAATAAAGCCAGACTTGTAGTTATCTCCATTTCTCAAACAATTGAAGGGATGGAAGGTCCTATTTTTCTCAAGAATTCCAGTATTACAGCTACTTTTCTATTTGGAAATGATCTATAGGTCAGAATGCTTGTGTTCTGAAATGTCAAACTTGGTAAAGAAAATTAAAGCTTATCAAAATTCAGGCTTTTTGTGTTTTATTACTGTGCAGAATCCAGAAATCAGTTCTGTTTTTAAAAGTTTCAGGGTTTCAGCATTTTTTGTCTTTTGATATGGAATGAGCTTAAACCATTTAAAATATTTTGCTTACAGGCATGAAGGATATGTGTGAAGAAGCACCACAGATAGTTCAAGTTACAGCGTGGCAGCTTGTAACATGGTGCTCTGCCTAGTCTTCCTTGGCATGTTACCTGATTTAGAAGGCGGCAGTTGGCCAAAGTATTGAAAGCATAAAGTCACTAGCTAAAATAAAAACTAATTCCTTTGCTCGTCACATGAAAGTCTGCTGTGAATTTTAAAACTCATACTTTAATTGCAACAATAATTTGTTTAAATATAAAATATTCTTCACGTACTGTCACTTTTAATGCAAGTGGAGCAGGGGAAGTCACAGAATGGTTTGTGTTGGAAGGGACCTTCAAGATCATCTAGTTCCAATCCCCCCGCTGTGAGCAGGGACACCTTCCACTACACCATGTTGCTCCAAGCCCCATCGAGCCTGGCCTTGAACACTGTCAGGGATGGGGCAGCCACAGCTTCTCGGGGCAACCTGTGCCAGTGTCTCACCACCCTCACATTAAAGAATTTCTTCCTAGTATCTAATCTAAGTCTACCCTGTTTCAGTTAATCTAATGTCGATTTATGAGTAATCTCTAGACTCAAGTTGCTTGCTAGACTTCTTTGCTCAGGTTGTTACCGCTATCACTGTCTTTACAGTAATGCACATCATGTATTACCACATTATTCTCTGTGCAGCACTGGCTATATGCCAGATGCATACACCCATGTCACACAGAATGTACAAGTGTGTGGTTGTTTTAAGCATGTCATAATTTATAACTTTAAAGCGGAAGAGATCCTAAATAATTGTTGGTGCAGTTGTAATCTTGGTTGCCAAGATATGTTTCATGTTTCATTCCATAAAATGCAAAATAGAGAGCTGCTTTTTTTATTATTATTATTTTTCAGCCCTGCATCACATTTACATTTTTCTATCAAACACCCTCATACATTGTCCTGGGAATATTACACGATGTTCCAGTGTAAAGCACATCTTGTTATGAGACTGATTGAGAACAGGATTAGCATGGAGTTCATGTTACAGGTAGGTATTTAAATGATGATGTGGAATATACTGCTTTTTGTCTTTAGTTACATTTGTATTCATTAAATGGAGTTTAAGGAAGAACAAAATGGGTTATCACAGAATTTAGTTTGTATTTTCAGTTTTAGCAGGATAGAACAAACATAAAATGTAGGTCATTTATGTTATGATGGGTTAGCTATTGTCATTACACATAGCTTGTAATACTTCTTATATATTGTATATCCTCTTTAATATTAAGGTATTTCATTGCTTTCAGTGATTGTGATCGGTTGTTAACACTGGGGACCTGTTTTACTGCCCCTAGCTGGTGTTTCTGTGAGGTAGTCTAACCAAATTATAAACAATGAAATTATTAATGTATCCAGCATTTGCTCTCTCCACTGTATAAATCTTCAGTGTTAGAGGGAGCATCGATCTTTATATTAGAAGAAGCTGTTGAATAGAAAATTGTAGTTCTATTCTGAAATGCGAAACTTCTGTAGAGTTTTAGTTTTTCTTCTTTACTGAATATGTTTTTTGAAATGCCATGTTTGGGTTTGTTTGGTTTTTTTTAAGGAAAGCATGCATGTGCTGTGGTGAGAGCTATTATAAGTAGTTCTCAGCAGATGCACCTTTCTTAAAGCTTTCCTTATGTAAATCTTCATTATTTTTGCAATGTATAAAAGGAATAGCAAAGTAGAGAACCTGATGACTATTTTATTTCTAAAAAGCAGATCTAGTCAGTGATTTGGTATGTTCAGAAGCTGGGGTTTCAGAGCTTTCTCAGCATCGTGGATGGTTTGCCATAAAGAAAAATACATTTGTGTCTGCAAATCAGAATTTCTGATATGGTCAAGCAAATAATTTTCTGAAATGTCTTTAGTTTGAAAGACTTTTTTTGAGGTCAGTTATCAGAGAATGAGTTTCTTGGCCTTTAGTTGCAATTCAGCTGCAACTAAACAGAAGAGCATATTTTATATATTAAAGTATTTGTGAAAGCAATAACTTTTTATCATTTTAGGTTTTCAACAAGTTGTTGAGTCTGGCCAGCACTGCTTCATCTCAGAAGTTCCAGTCACACATGTGGAGTCAGATGTTGGTTTCCACATCTGGGTTTTTGAAATCTATCTCAAATGTCTCTGGCAAAGACATCCAACCTTTAATAAAGCAGTGGGTGTATCCTTTTTATTCTTGGTCTGGATTGTTAATACGGAGAATAAATTTGGTTTTTAATTGGCACTATTAAAGGAATGTGAAGAAAGGTATGAAATATATTTGCTTAAAGCAGTTAAGTACATTATTCTTTGAATTAGATATATATGGTTCACACTCCTTTCATAGTCAATTAGAGTATGCTGGGTTTTTTTCACATATTCTTTACTAGAAAGTATTTCATGATTTTAAGTTCTACTTTGAAAGAAGCACAAGAACTCTGCTGGAATTTAAGGCCAAATTATACTAAAGAGATTCCAGAGGACACTGCCCATAGAAATATGCTGAAGTCTGACATGGAAAATGCTATAGTCTGGTGCATTTTAAGATGTGATTTCCAGTAAATCACCATGAAATAAGTAAACCTAAAGCTCAGATTGATAGCTTAAAATAGACTGATATTTAATAGTTTGGTAGCTTGTGTTAAGATTACAATTTCAAGTAAAATTAAGCTCTGTGTCTTGATTTTTCAAATTTAAGTGGTATTAGCCAAAAAATAGGGTTTCTTATTTGGATTGATATGAGGGTAAATTTCAATTTGCTCCATTTAACACGTTTAACCGGTTGTTTTAATTAGTGTAACTGCAGGCTAGAACCATACCTTACTGTTCTTACAGAAAGCAGAAGTAGGTATTAATATTTAGACATTATTTGTTTAGACAGACTTGATGTTCATGCAACACAGTATCTAACTAAAACCCACTGCATGATTAATATTTATGAACTAATATGAGAAGTTAGTGTTTTATCTGCATATTCTAATTTCCATATGTAGCTGTGCCAAGCACTTGAGGAGGATAGGAGCTCTGTATGTGCATATATTCACACTGCAGCTATATCTAGATGTTAGCATTACTATCTGAGCTGGGTGAATCTTAACTACATCTGTTCTGTAAGCAAGGAAGAATTGTAGCTCAGATTTTGGGACTTTTCAGCTTCTCTGGACTTTGGCCCCGACTCTGATCCTGTTAACTGGTGTAACTGGTGTTTAATCCTATGGTTGCAGTCTCCCTACCATGCTTCAAACACTGTTGCGCCTGTGATAGTGAAGACCAGAGCAGGTCATTGTATTGTTAAGGAGAATATCCTATTACTAGTAACTGGTGCCATCTTATGCTATTAACAAGTGCTGTGTTAGTGCTGAGTGTAAACGTTGTGCTAAAGAAACCCCTAAAAATGCCTTAAGCTGTACTTGATAACAAAGTCACAGACCTTTATGAAGGCAGCCACCGTGAACAGATCCAGTCTGAGGTGTGTAGCTGAAAGACCATAGCTTGGAAGAAAAGTTAATAATGCACGTACATGATTGGACATTAGAGAACTGTTTAAAGAAAAAAAATCTTTAAAAGTTTGTGAATTAACACAAGTGTTTTAATTTCCTGTTTTTCTTGGGATGGGAAATTCTAGGAATAAAGAAGCATAAAGGAAATGTAAAGAATGAAAACATTATGTTTGTTTATAACTACTGCATTGCGCACTAGAATTCCTATACTGCTGATTAGGGATCAGAGTGGAGTGGTAAAATTTTATGGTAGCTTTGCATTTAATAGAAAGAGGAATGTATTGGAGTTGGAAATAAAACAAGACTACACGTCTCCTGGGACTCAAAAATATGTGGTAAGGTCAATTTTCCATATTTTACCTACACATACAAGTATGATGCATGCATTAATAAGCGTAGTTTTAATGTTAATAACAAAATCTTGTGAACTTGAAGGGTCCTCTTAAAGTGACAGTTCAGGAACTTGATGGATCATTCAACCATACATTGCAGATTGAAGAAAACAGTCTTAAACATGATATACCTTGCCATTCTAAAAGCAGAAGGTAAGAACGAAAATACAAACTGCAGATATTTTTAACATGAATGTATAGAAAAATGTAATGCATTGATGGTCAGTATATGCTTTTTTATATTTTGTGTTTATACTGTCTTAATCTTACTGAATAAGATTTACCTGTGATGTAAGGCAAGAAAATAGAATTTACTACTGTTTATAGACAGCAGGAAACCTTCCATTTGATATGCAGTTCTGAATTACAAGTATTTTTATTATTTCTGAAGAGCTTATTTATATAGCACAAATTGAATGAATACTCTCATTAATCAAAATAAAAATGCATCTGAATGGGAAAGACAAATTTGAGGGAAGATAAATGTAAGCCAGAGGAGTACCTCAAATGAAGATATATGAAAGGAGCACTTGCATAGTTTTCCTTTTCTGTTAAGAGTGCCAGGGCTGTTTACTAAACCTAATGAGCAAGAAAAGTAACATACTTTCCAAATAGATTCTCTCAGCTTCCTTATGCATTTAAATAACTAATTTGACCTCTGCTTCTCAAAGTTGTATGCTTATGTGTAATTGGAAAAATTAATTGGAGTCAAGCTTAAACCAATCTAAAATATTGGTGATTATTATTTGAGCTAAACTGATGCACAGCTCCACTTCATAAATATTTTTTTGCTGGACAGAGCATTATTTTTCAGTGTGGTGAAATACAGAAAGAACTTTTGCAGGCTGAAGTTCCATTTATAAAGATATCTTTGCTAGTATGGTAATTAACACTTACTTTTTTCCATTTTCTGTTCTTCAATAGAAATAAGAAGAAAAAGATTCCACTGATGAATGGAGAAGAGGTGGACATGGACCTTTCTGCTATGGAGTAAGTTGGAGGTTGTCGGAGTTCCTCAATGTAAGACTGAGCCATGTTCCCCTTGTCTAAAGCAAGCTGTTTTGAAGGATTTGATAGTAACATTGTACTTCATTATATGACTGGCAAATTTCAAGACTATAGCACATTTCTTTGCCTTCCTTGAGGCTTTTTTTCTGTAGCTGAGAAGATGTTAACAAAGTGTAAATGTATGGGTTAACGACTATAATCAGATTTAAAAAATAGGCATAATAAGGTGATATAATAAATTAATTGATTCTTAGACATATCTAATAATATCTTTCAGCTGACTTTATAGGTAAAATGTAAACAAGAATTTGCTTGAAACAAAGAGCAAGCAATTTTTGTTGGACTTCAATTAAGACCATTTAACTGGCACTAAGGCACTCAAGTTCCTGAAATCTGTGGTTAATTACAAAGGAATCCTTTTAGATTGAAAATAAGTGATGAAATGCTTTGTAACTACAATTCATACTGGCATTAATTTCAGTTGGAACTGTCTAGCTCTTTGGAAGCAAATTCTTCCTCAACCCGCTTTACCCTCCTAGAGTTGGAACCAGTGGTGGTCTCAGAAGTACTGAAGGTGTTGGTACCTTGCTTCCTGCTTGAGGGAAGTAAATAATCTGCTCTTGAAAACTAATAGTGTCTCTTTGAAGAAGGATAGATTGCTTGTCACCTTAAAAGTGGTGGAGATTTGTACAAATTTAACCTCATCTGAAAAATGATGAGAAATAACTTTATATGTGATATTTACATTTAGCAAGTTATTGTTATCGTTTCTATATGATAGTTGGCATATGTAAAATAGTCTTTTAATTATATTTAAGAGCAATTACCATAAATATTTGTGCATAGTTCTGATCAGTTATGTTCAGGTAGCCATTGCATTACACTAAGCTGAGACTTCAATAATCATCTTAGAACTACCTTTCAAGCGGTATATGATTTTACGCAAGTCACTTATGCTTTATTTATCTGCTAACCTAATCTGCAATACTGTCATTCTTTTGTCCAGTTTGGACTCCTCTGTTCCAAGTGTATGTGATCATGTTTATTCTTTTTTTATTCTTCTAAATACCGTATCTGCACTCTTCTTTTCACTCTCCTTTCCTCTCTAGCTATCTTTACATTAATTCTAGATATTCTACAAATGTATACAAAAATACACGTTATATTTGTAATGATGCTTTTTTCACCATTCCAAACTCTCTCCTGATTCCATGTCTGTATTTTACTGTTATCAATTTTATGTGGAAAACTGAGTAAGCGACTTTATTACACAGTTTGTGCTTGTTGCTCCCATAAATTACTACTGCTGTCACAGTGCTGTGTGAATACTAAAGTATAAAATGTTTGGGTGGAATATAACTGAGTGATTTTATCTGTAGGACTAAAACTTTAATCCTATCTGTTGATACTTTAACTTTTATTATTATTTGGCTTGGCAGTTCTGTGCATTTGCATGGTTACCCTTTGTCAGCTTTCAACATCCCAGCATGTGTGTGTTTGTAAAGCACTTTCACATCTATTGATAAAAATTATATTAAAAATATTGGTGTTTACCACCAGATTTTCTTTGTTGTTTTTTTGTAGTCTTAAACTGTAGAAGTGCTGCTCACTTAAGAAATTTATAGTGTCTGAGGATGTAGCTTTAGATATATGGAAGTCATACAGTAGTTTACCATGAACTCAGATCTGTAGGTTAAAAATACTAAACCACTGTATCCACTTTGAAGTATCAGAGGCTTGGACAGGTTGCCCTGGGAGGCTACAGAATTGCCAACCTAGAAGCAGGAGCTTGGTCCAGGTGACTTTCAAAAGTCTTCTCTAATTTAGATTATTTTTCTGGTTCTTTGAATCTAAATGGTTTAAAAATAACTTGTAACAAGTTAGAACATCAATTGAATTTCTATAGTTTTGAAATGTTTTAAGCTATTAATGTTTTTCATATTTTTCTTAGTGCTGATTCCCCTTTGCTCTGGATAAGAATAGACCCTGATATGTCAGTATTGAGAAAGGTAGAATTCGAACAATCTGATTTCATGTGGCAGTATCAGCTTCGATATGAGAGAGATGTGGTTGCACAAGAAGAAGCCATTCTGGCCTTGGAAAAGTTCCCCACTCCAGCATCACGACTTGCACTGACTGATATACTAGAACAGGAGCAATGTTTTTACCGAGTAAGAATGATGGCCTGCTTCTGCCTTGCAAAGGTGAGGTTGTGTGAATGGGAGCAAGAGAAGAAATCTACTAGACATTGTAAACGTTTGAAAATGGGTCAAAACTCATCACAGTTCTTAAACTGGCTTGATATTTAACCTCTTAAAAGTGTTTGCCAAGTATTTTTAACATGCCTGATTTGAAAGGAAAGCTGTATTATTTTAGTCTGTAAGTGGAGACTGCAGAAGGCTTTCATAATTGTCAAAACTGAGATGTCAGACATGAAAACCACAAGGGATTTTTCCAGATTTCATTAAGTGGCAGAAATAAAAGACTTCTGTTTAATTTTTTTCAGAGCCAAAGTATATTTTTTTTATTTTACTGGGAAGTTCCTTGGCCTGTCCGTTGAGAACTCTGAATTGCTGAAATTCATCTGTCTAATGTGAATTCACATTGCTGCCCTATAATATTTCATATTGAATAGGGGCACAAAATAAACATCATGTTGGTCTGCAATTAAATATTCAACAGCCAAATAATTGCCTTGATATCAGAAAATCTTTTTTCTTTGGACACAAAATTAGCATTAAGAATGAAAATTAGAGAACCTTATGAAACAACTGGGTGGAAACACAGAAGAATTCACAATTTCTGAAAAGGCATGTTGTTGACATATTTTATGTACATAAAGGCACACTTATTCACCGCTTGTAGAGTTCAGGTTATTGGCATATAGCTTGCTTTCTGCTGTTTACCTCTTGAGAATAATTCAGTACCTGTATAGAAATAAATCCTTTGGCCATATTTTTAAAGCCAAAATCCAAGAAATATTTGTAACAAAGTATTTTAATATTATGAAACACTGATGTAATACCGGCAGCGTATGTACTTGTATTAGTACCGTCAGTATCTGACTTCAAATATGAATTCACCTGGAATATTTGAGAGTGTATATTCACAGGTAAAAATTAAAAGAGCAGTTGTTACAATGTTTAAATGCAATAGGGGCTTTTTTTGGTCTTTACTGCAGCCCAATTATCAGGCAGTTGGGCTGCAGGTAATCATAGCTGGTTTTGCTTAGTTGCATGAAAAAGCTGGGGTCTACAAATAAGGTTGTTGACTTACAGAAAAAAGATTGTAAAAAATTATTGCTGTGACATTGAATCAAGGTGAAGGAGCATGGCAAGACAGAGCTGTAGATATGTTTATGTGAGTTACCTAGGAGGAAAGTGTAATACATTCTGTTAGTAGTTCCAATCAGTAAGAATCACTTACTATTGTCATTAACTCAGTTTAATTTTTGCAGCTTGTAAGCATTCAGGATTTGTGTTCTTCATTGAAAAAAACCAAAGTCCCTCATGTTTATTTGGGGGAGGGTTCTTTTTTGTTTATTTGCAGCTTCTAGCTGGGTTGTGCTTACTATTGTAAAACATTCTTGGTGAATTCATGTTGATACAGAGAAAAGATAGGCGACAAGCAGTTATAAAACTGAATTTCCTGCACTTTTGAAATGTACCATATACTTTGTTGTAAACCACTTTAGTCTTGGGCGTAAAGTATCTAGGTTACATATTCAATCCTCATTAATAAAGAAGGGGGGGGCGCACACACACACTTTGCTGAGTAGTTCATGACAAATAACGCTACAGAGATAAGAGAAAACAATGTCACAGTATTAATTCCTGGAAGGCTGATTTCCCTGTTCAGATCCACCGCAGCATTGGTGATGCGCTATAAGCGTTAAAAAAGCCCCACCACAAACTTCGTGCCCACTTCCCCCCAACACTGAGGAGTTTCTTAGCTGTGCGTGACAGTTACATCCAGTTTTTTGTGCTATACTGAATTGAAGGATGCAGAAATGAAGTGTACCTGCTGTCTTTTTGAGTAGAAATAAGGCAAGACAGGCTACTTGCGTTATGGTGCGGAGAATGTGCAAATGCGTTTAATTTGGAGTGTGTATCAGTAGAATAAGCAGAAAACTTTGATTTTATCAGTATTTAAAGAGAAATTCAATGAGTCAGAACACCTTATGAGGCTAAAAAACACTGAAGGAGATGATGATTTAACTACTGGTGATTTAATTTGAAAATACTGTTGTTCATCTCTAGATTTTGCAAACACATGAAACCAAGGATGCTGGCAAGGCACAGGAGCGGTTTTCTCTTTGTGGAACCTTCCCGCCTTACACCGAAACAGACTATAACAATAAATTGGTCTCAGTCATGGTCTCATTGTGATTTATGATTGAAGTTAGAGGTGGCTGACTTGCCTTTCACTTTAGGGGTGGTCTTAGTCTAAGGGTGGCTGAGACCTACTTAAAGTCTAGGCTGAGGTTACTGGCAGGGTAAATTTGGGAGATTGGTATTGCAAAAGCCTCTTCCATCACTGGCTTCTGTAGAGTCAAAGACTTGGCTTAATAAACACAGAATTTTCATCTAAAATATAAAAGAATAATTCAGAACAGAAGTTTATCATGGAAAGATAATTAGTTGCAGACATCTTCCAAGTGGAACAACTTTCATAAAACTTACCTTTATTGTAGAGAAGGTATATTGGGGATGGCAGTGAAAGCTTAGCTAAAGTAAAATAATACATTGATGAAAATATGTATCTTTGAAGGACAGTATGTTCTTGGCAATTATTCTTTTTGATTATGGGAAATGTGTATTTTTCTACAGCCAAACTAAATTTGCAGTGGTGATGTTAATACAATTTCCCTTCCCCTAATTATGCAGATTGCAAATTCCATGGTAAGTACATGGACAGGACCACCAGCCATGAAGTCACTCTTTACCCGAATGTTTTGTTGTAAGACTTGTCCAAACATTGTGAAGACCAACAACTTCATGAACTTTCAAAGTTACTTTCTGCAAAAGGTAAGATTTGTTTTTTTCCACTGAATGTTTTAAAAGAAATGTCAAAATACAAAACCTTCCTATGGTTGACAACTACAGGAACATGGATAACACAGTCCTGCTTTACCCCTTCATAAAAATACAAAATAAGTAGTTATTTCTTATATGGCATCTATTTGTTCCATCTTAGTCAAAAATCAGTTAATAGATTAATTACATACAATAATTATTTGTGAATATTTGTGAGCTCATTCTTAGATAGAATTTATTGCACAGTAACAAAGCTACTCCTTTTGTCTTTTAGGTGAATTCAGAAGCTGTCCTTATTCATTACTGGCAATGATACCATATTGTAAATAAAATCTCATAAATCTTACTTTAAAGTGGTGGGCGTTTTAGTTCAAGGCATTGCATAATCCTTCTTGATCTCTCCTTTCTATCAATTGTCAACATCATGTATAGCTGCAGCTTATTTTGGTGTTAATGCAGATTTATTTACTGGAACCTATAGTTGGTTGTACAGTGAATCTCAAAAATGAGTCACAATGGTTTTCTCTCAAGATTCATTTTGTAATTACTGGACGATTGAGTTCTTATTCCACAGATTTCATTTTCCTCAGTATGGAGAAAACTCCGATTTTGTTTTCTTACAGTGTTCAAAACAGCTTCATCCTTCTCCCCTTGTCTCTTTCTGGACCTTCTTTTGTATTTTTCTGCTCTTTTTGTCATTGTTCATTCTTTCCCACTAAATCTTACACCTTTCTCCCTTCTAATCCCATGTCTGAAGTTTATTGATCTAGAGTAAGACTCCTGAATCTGTGTGAGTGGAGCCTAGAGAGCTGCTTAGCTCATTCTAAAATAAATACCTAATCAGGCTAATACCTGTCTGGCTAATAATTCTTCCATCTTCTCCGACTGTATTGGGTCTATACCTCTCAATGGTAATAAAAACCTAGAAATCATGTTCACATAAAAACACCCTGATTCAGTGCCCATCTCAGAATTAGTTCCATCATCGTTTTCTGTATTTCATTATTTTTCATTTGTTACCTTTTTGATGGTGCCTTGACTTGAGAATCCTTTCTTGGATATACAGATTTTTTTCTGCATTATGACTAATTATTAAGCAACAATTACAAAGTTGATTTGATCTGAATATTATATAGCGTGTATATGACTTTCAGAAAGTATTTCTATACAACTTTTCAGAGATTTGCTATGGTTATATTGCTTATTGCTCATTTCAGGCTGTAGCTCATTTCAGGCTATAACTATTATTTCACTAGTGTAAGAATGATGTTAGTATTAATTTTATTCCACAGACTATGCCTGTTGCCATGGCCCTTCTGAGGGATGTTCACAACCTCTGTCCTAAGGAGGTTTTAATGTTTATTTTGGATTTGATCAAGTACAACGATAACAGGAAGAATAAGGTAAAGAATGTGTTTACTTTAATCCCTCATTTTTTTGTTGAAAAAAGTCTTAGTTAATATACTGCATGATGTTTTATGCTGCTAATGTAAATCTGGCTGGGAGAGTTGATGAAAAGGTGATACACTAAGGTAAACAGTAAATGTTACAGAATGTTCCGTAGCTGACATTTCTATGGCAGCATTTCTTGGATGTTTCAAAGCTGTTTGTGCTTGCTGCCTTACTAAGGAACTGCCTGTCTTCATGTGCATGCATACTTTTCTTACTTCATTCTTTTTCATTCAAAAGACCCATGTGTTTTGAGAAAATGTGCATGAGGCTGACATGTAGCCTGCAAAGTTAAGCACTGGTTTTGTTATTGGGGTTTTGGGTTTTTTCATCTTGAGTATTTGAAAGAGCATAGAAAGTAAATAATCGTTTTTAACAATACACAGGGCTCTGGGATTGTGGGCTCTGAATTTCAGCTCTAGCTTTCAGAACTGGATTGTCTTCATTTAGTTAAACGACAGCTGAAACCCAGGTTAATATTGTTCCATCACTAAATTGAAGCATCTGAGTTGGAAGTGTTGTCATCTAAAGTTCCTTCCCACACAGACCACCTCCGAAGCATGATTAGATGACCTTTAAGATCCTGAGACGATGCAAAATTCCATCTCCCTAGCTACAGAGGGAGTTTACAACTGCTGGCAATCTTAAGTGGAACAAATCTGAAGCATCTTAAGCCTCACTTTCTTGTGCGTAGAAACACATACTGTAACAAGATGCTTGTTGCAAGATTACTGAAATAAGCAGAAGATAGAGGGCAGAGAGATAGTGAGTTAGACACGTGAATGCAAGCGCCAGTAGTCACAAAACGTGGTGGGTTGTTCTAACATCTCCCTACCACCAAAGAAGAGACCCCACCTCACTTTGCCACACATCCCTTCCACACATGTATTCGACAACTTCTACTGGATCTGACAGCTATTGGGTTTGTTTAGATTAAATGAACTAATATTCAAATCCAGTTCTTTTTTCTGGTTTATAAATTTTAGTTTTGTACTTCTTGCTGCTCCCTAACATGACCAACAAATAACGCCAGCCAGCATAATGGAAGGGGTAGAACTGTAAACCTAGGTAAAAGGAGTGAATGAAGAAGGAAGAATTTCCACACTTAGCACCACTGAGCCTGTTACTTAACCTCAGAATCTTGTGAAGTTGCTATCTAGATAAACTTCCTGATTTTCTGAGGTGCTAAGCACTCAGTAACTTTGGTAACTTTGATATGGAATATAGAAACAGACAGGTAGTTTTAGATGCTGTCGTTTAGGAATAATGGCTTTTATTTTCCATATCTGGAAAATTTTCAATGCCTTATTTTTCCATTTTTATAAAACAATGTATTACTATTAATATGCTTTTATTACAGAGTGAAGATTAATGATTGACGGTGTGTCTGCTTGCTCAGTCAATCTCAAATCCATTTTTGGAACAAATTTGTTCCTAATTTTCTTTCTCATGCAGTTTCTCACATGATTTTTGTTTGAAGATCTTGTTCTGTGTAACAGGGCTTCAATATTTCTTGGGTTTTAGAGAATATGTATTGTTATATTTGCTTGTGCTTAAATGCTGGTTTTATCTAGTTTTCAGACAACTACTATCGTGCCGAGCTGATCGATGCCTTAGCCAACTCTGTAACTCCTGCAGTCAGCGTGAACAATGAAGTTCGAACATTGGATAACTTAAATCCTGATGTTCGACTTATCCTTGAGGAAATCACCCGTTTCCTAAATATGGAGAAGCTTCTTCCCAGTTACAGGCATACAATTACAGTCAGGTATGGTTTAATAGTTGTACACGTAAAGAGACGCAGACACATTAACGCTACTTTTTTGGGGTTTATGTACCCTTCTGTAGTTAATATTTGAGATTTTAGCTTGTGTGTCTTAAATGTGTGTCAGATTCCAATTTCCAAAAGCTGATAGTGCAAGTTTGTCTTGATTGCTTTCTTTTTCAACATTAATTTCTATCAGCATAGACTTTTATCAGCAGGCATAAGTTGATCATGCTTATGCCTCTTTAAGAAGTTTCTTTATGAAAGAGGAGCCTCTTTATGGAAGTTTTGCCTTGCAACAATAACACAGTGTAATCCAAACTGTGTTTTCTCTGTGTGTCAGTATAGTTCTAGTGAAACCAAACAACAGATTTGACATGGTGGGGAATTCTGTTTGTGTTTCTACCTAATTCATAGTTAATGAGAGCTGTGCGTTAGTGGTGTGAAAGTAAGTATAGCATGTTAATTTGATAATATAATTCTAGCAAAGTTGCAGTATTTGATTTTGAAGAAAGTAATTTTATTCTTCTTGGCTGGCATTTCATCAATCTAATGTAAATTTCCTCTTTCTACCTTATCTAGCTGTTTAAAAGCTATTCGGGTGCTCCAGAAGAATGGTCATGTCCCAAGTGATCCTGCTCTCTTCAAGTCATATGCAGAATATGGGCACTTCATAGATGTCCGAATAGCAGCACTGGATGCTGTCGTTGATTACACAAAAGGTACTTTTTGTCAAGTATTTTGACACTTTGTAACACTTAGGATATAGTAGAAAAATGTAATACTTCATTAATATTAGGTTAAAATAGTGCCCACCAGAAGAGCTTGGGTGATGACAGATATATTAATAAGAAGGTGAGATTTCTATTAATGCTGTGTCCTAGCAAATGCAAGTTTTATGAAGATGTGGTGAGCATTGTTTCTCAGTGTTTTGCAAATTGAATCAGCTACCTAAGTTTTGAAATAATGAATAGACAGCACAGTGAGTAGTGGTAAGGAGTTTTGGTAATTTCTTTTTAACACTTCGTTTTCTATGGTTTTGATTCAGTTGAGTTAAGCCGTAATTGCTAGTCAGAGTTCTTGGTTTTGCTTTACCTTCTTGATAAGCTATTTTGCTTTTTTGCGTGCATCTTGTGGTTATGTTTTGAAAACTTAGATTATTGGCTGGTTCTGTTTTGTCATTTCTTACACACAGCTTATGTTTGTGAGCTGTTTCCATTTACTTAGTATTGTCTTTATCATAGTTGACTGTTGCAAGTCCTTAAAAAAATACTCGGTAGCTTTCTTAAATGCCATTTGAAGTTCAAATTCAATCCTGACAGGTTTGCTAGTGGCAGTTAAAAACTATATATCATGTTTTCATTTTCAGGGCAATGGAAAGTTTCCTTTGCTTTTTGCTTGAATAATTGTTTTCTCTTTTTTATGAGGGCTTTATTACTTTGATCTTAATGCTGTCATTCTGTCCAAAGATTTCTCAAACTAGATAGGTGGCGGGAGGTGTTAAGGCAATTGTAGTCTTTGAGTGAATGCATCTGGCATTGAGGCATATGCTTACAGATTGAATCCAGACTGTCATACCGAAAAACTACTAACCTCAAGGGAGGCTGTGCACTGAGTATCACTCTCGGGCTCAGTCCTCGGTCTTGTGACTCACCACACATTCTCTATCCATAACCCACATACACCATTTGGTGACCCTGTGAATGATACCCAACTAGAATTCAGATGTTGTGTATCTCTGTCTCTGTTAGGCTACTCGCTTTGTTCCTCCCTTCATAGTGTGTTAGTGGAAAGATTTGCAGGAGAATGGAAAGCTTACTCATCAGCTTGATTCGTTTAGAATAATCTCCTCACTAATTCATCCCACCCTTTGGAAAGAAAAACTGATAGAAATAATGTTTTCTCATTAAATTCATGACCTTTCATGGATGGTGTTTATAGGTAATAATTAACTTGGATAAGAAAGTGTTTGTACTGCAAAGTAATACTGTAGAACTTTAAAACAGCTGATCAAACAGGTTGCTGTACAAGCAAGGTAGGATAAATTGCTTGAAATAGTCTACAGGAAAGTAAAACTTGAATGGTAAAAAAGTAGTAGAAAGATTACTTGAAGAAATCGGTGATTAAACTGAACATAATTTTGACTGAGCTCACTGTGAGATCTGGAAATGATGGATTAGAGCATTACTATACATAACTGCCTTGCCCCTTGCCAAAGACTTTTTCTCTGATGCAAAGGTAGCAGATGCAAATACCTATCTGCTATAAAGTCACTACAATTCACAACACAGCCTACTGTCTAACTGGTCATAATATCATTTCTCAGATACAACCTTCCAGCACTAACCACATGAGCTTCTGCTGTTAGACTTCAAGTGTTTGGTGGAGGGGTAAATCTGAAAGCTCAGTGTGCTAACTGACTTCTTCAGCTACCCATCCAGAAGTTAACAGCGCTTGTCTCACTGAGCCCAAACCTGGCTTTGGAAGGAGAAATTATTTGCCATCTATTGCCAAGAGGTCTGATTCTCATTGTTCCTGGCTACCTGGTTTCCAGTTCATACTGGATGTAAACCAGCAGCTATCAAATACCTCTTGCTTGTGCCAAAGCTGGCTTTTTAGCAGTTCTTGTAAAGGAAGCTGACAGATTTTGTAATTTCCATAAAAAGGAAAGTCTGTATTTTCTGGGGCACTGTGGAACTCCCATGTTTTTCTATCAGCTCTCAGGGTAGGAATAGCACTGCCTTTTTTTAAAGTTACTTCAAAAGAAATAATCTCTCCATGGAACTGAATAAGTTGTTTTCTTTGCCTTTAATAGTAAGTCTTTTTTTGAGACACGATAACTCTGTAAAATGCTTGAGGCAGCATATAAGGACTTTGACAGTTGATCTTAACTGGCTCGAAGTGGACAGGGCTTATTAACTTTTTAAAGTTCACTTCTGATAGTTATATGACTATTAGTAGCTATATATATACAACAAAGCATTTGCATGTTTAGAAGAGGCAACAACAAACTGTTCTAAAGTATCATGAATGTTTAGGGTCTCAGAGATGTTTTGCTGTAATTGAGAATTGATATACCATCTCTTGTAATCTGAAAATATATCAAGAGTATTTTTACTTCAGAAAGCAATCACTTGTTTTTATGTCTACCAGAAGTATGAAAATCTACACATCTTTCTTTTCCCACAGTCTTCTCCTAGACAAACTGTCAAGACACAGACAGGATGGGTGGTCTGTGAGCTGGGTAGGAAGTTGGGTCTTGGGCTGCACTCAGAGGATGGCAATCAATGGTCTTTACTCAGGCTGACAACTTGTCACAAGTGGGGTCCCCCAGGGAACATCTTCATAAATGATCTGGACAACGGCATTGAAAGCAGCCTCACCAAGCTTGCTGAGGACACTAAACTGGTTGGTGAGGTGGACACATCAGAAGGGAGAGCCATCTTGTAGAGCAACCTGGACAGGCTGGAAGAGTGGGCAAGCAAGAACTGTATGAAGTTTAACAAAGATGAGTGCAAGGTCCTGCACCTGGGACAGCAGAACCAAAGAGCCCAGCACAGGCTGGGATCTGTGTGGCTGGGGAGCAGCAATGCTGAAGGGGAGCTGGGAGTCCTGGTGGACAGCCAACTGACCATGAGCCAGCAGTGCGCTGCTGCAGCAGCGAAGGCAAATCAGATCCTGGGCTGCATCCACAGAGGCATTGCTAGCAGAGATAGAGATGTGATTATCCCACTCTCCTCAGCGTTTGTTAGGTTGTACCTGAAATACTGTGTCTTGTTCTGGCCACCACAATTCAAGGAAGATATGGGCAGACTGGAGCAGTCCAGAGGCCACGAAGATGATCAGAGGGCTGGAGAACCTGCCCTGTGAGAGAAGACTTTTGAAGGTCTTTTCTCCCTGGAGAAGAGAAGGCTCATGGGGAACTCTGCACAATACTCCAGTTCTTAAAGGGCAGCTACAGAGGATGGAAGCTCAATCTTCACAAGGAGCCACATGGAGAGGATAAGGTGTAACAGGTACAAGTTACACCAGGTTTCGTCTTGATACAAGAAAGAAATTTTTACAGTGAGAACAAGCACTCAGTGACACAACCTCCCCAGGGACGTGGTGGAGTCCCCATCACTGAAGGTTTTCAAGATGCGGTTGGACAGGGTGCTAGATAGTCTTATCCCTTTCCCAGGAAAGGTTGGACCAGATGATCTTTTGAGGTCCCTTTCAGCTGGGCTGTTGTATGATTCTGGCTAATAGGATTGGTTCTATCCAAGATCATGTTAATTTGTCATTGCTCCCCAAAATGTTTTGTAGTTGCTTCATAAATTTGAAGAGCAGGTTAAATGCATTAATAGCAAAGCTTTGGAAGTCTCTCAGGCCTCGTTTACACTATAGGGCAAATAGCAGGAGAGACTTACTTTATTTCAAGCAGAAATAAGTTTAAAAAGAAAAGACTTCCCTCCTTTTTTTTAACCCCAAGTATGGTGTTTCTTGGTTCTGTCATCCAATACTGTCAGCTTAAAGGATTCATTTTCTAATCAAAAAACATTTCAAAATCCCTTCTGTTAGCAGTCAAAATAATTGCAGGTTGCTTATGATTGTGAATTATAATATTATATACAATATACAATAATATTTTTCTTACATGCAAAACAACTTTTGTATGCAGTATTTTAGCTGCCTTCTATCCCAAAGAAGGGAGCTGCCAGGAAAAGCAGCTGTGCATGGAGCTGAGCACAAGCAGTCACTAATCCCTTTAAAGTTTGTCCTAGGCCTAGCTTTTCAAAAATTTCTCTGATTTTTAAGGCATATCTGAGATTGTGGTTCTGGTCTGTATGGATATTTGCTCTGGCATCTTCCAGAATGGTGTAGCTGTGGTCTAAGTGGCGCAGAACGTGAAGTAATACATTCTGCATCTAAACAGGGTTTGTGTATTTGGTGTTGCTGATATCATGTATTGGTTCCTGTTTGGCAGTGTTACTTTGACAATCAAAGGAATTTTTTAATCTAATTTAAATTTTAAACAAGCTGATTTTGTTTCCAGCAGTGACAGGCAGCAATTTTCTAGAAGCATGTGCTGGTAGGTTTCAAAATCCGTTTGAATTGCAAAGTATACTGATTTAAAAAACTAAGGAAGGCTACTGAGAGGAGTATGTTTCATGTAAGCCCTGTAGTTGTCCTCTTTCTGTCCTATTTATAGATAATAATCTTTCACAGATTTCTGCACATGAGAGTTTTAGGTTCTCTATTCCGTATGGAAAACAGAATACTTTTGCTTGTTTAAATGATATGTGGATGTGTTCATTTTAGGAAGCACACAATCTCAAGATGATAATTTACTCTGTGATCTTCTCAATCAACACTCACGAGAAAGAGAGTTACCTGCTGATAGTCACGGTGGTAGTTGTTGAACAACTGAGTCATGAAGGAGTTTTGTGTAGGTTTCTATTTCAGTGTAAAGTAAACCACCTTTTACTTTGAACTTGCACTATAATTAATGAAATTCCTCTTTAGTTGCAGTGATTCAAGCCATTTGTGTTCTAATTCAGGAACCTGTGATTGTCTTGATCAAAATCCTTCCAGTTTATGCGTTTATAGGCATTTATTTATAGGAATTTTATTTTCTTTTTCTTTGCAGTTGATAGGAGCTATGAAGAACTACAATGGTTACTTACTATGGTTCAGAATGATCCTGTACCCTACATAAGGTTAGTGAGTTAATAAAGAGCCAGTATTTCACTAACGCTGGAACTGCTAAGCAAATTCTTGGCCTGGAATCTCTAGAATAGATCAAATCCTGAACTGCTTAATACTTCTTCACAAAACAGTTTTTTCTTCTTGTTATTTTATATAAATTGAAACATGTTTTGATGTTTCAACAGTTCACATCTCAGAAATTAATATATACTCTTTTCTTATTCTCCATTGTATTATTTTTCTTCTTTATGTTCAGCCCCTGTGGTGTAAGTCTGAAGTTAGAGGTCACTTCCTGATCATAAATAAATCTGATGTTGCAGGTAGCAAAAAGACTTTGTGATACTTAGAAAAGACAAAGGTTGAGACATAGTGCACACAATGTTTTGCCAGCAAGAAGTGTAAAGCAATTGTTAGACTGTAGATGGGGTGAAAGGATAATGTGAAAATATGGTGTAATTTCTAGGATTGCTTGTTCCAACTTTGTTTTCCAAAACAGCAGATATTTTAGCACATTCATTATAAACCTTTGAACACAAGAGTTCATGATAATTGTTTTTCCCCAACACTTTCCTCTTATGGCCACCATTAAAATACTGAGTTTCAAAGATAAATAGCATTACTTTTACTCTCTCTCTATAGGTAATTTCTTAGAAAGATCATAGCTGCAAGATTGTTCTCTGTTTTATTTCTGTCATTTTTGCTAAGTACATTTGGGCTCATGAGAGGAAGCTTAGCTTCAGTCTAGGAAGGAGATTTAATTTTATTTGTATCCTTTTAAAAAGGAGTTTAAATTTTGAATTGAGTGCAATATGTAAGCCTCCTTCAAAAGAAAGAAAAAAGAAATATATCTCTAATATTGTCCCAAATTATAAGACAGCAAGGGGAAAGCTGCCTGTACGGGGAAAATACTTAAAATAAGAAGTAATAGAACAAATAATTATTCTTATTCATAAAATGTTTTCAAGGCCAAGTTTAAAGAAAGAAAGTGGAGAAAAATGTGTCTACTTTCAGCTGAGTGTGTAAATACTGTAAGCAAACATGGTAAGTGTAGAATCTTTATACACCGGCGTATCTTCAGAGGTGACAGTTTTCCTTTCCAGAAAAATGTGCAAGTCACTGGTTTTGGTCCTGACATTTTGTATCAGTCATAAACATTTAAAGTTGTTTAAAAATTCTTCGGTGTCAGTGTGGAAAGAGTTTATTTGCCAGAGTTGCCCCTTATTTGTAATTGTAAAGTCAGTGTGCAAAAAAGATTGTTGCTAAAGAGAAGAGCATAATGTAGGCTACAGTTTTGTACCTAACTGTTAAAAATAATGTCTGATAACATCCTGCTGCTTTGCACCTTGGTTGTTATCTTTAAGTTTTATTATTTGCTTGTATTATATTTGCTTATGAGTAAATCTGAGTCTGTGCATATTGTGGAGAGAAGGAAGAGCTAAAAGCATAAAACATTGGTTAAAATTTTTGAAGAAATCCTGTATTGAGTAAGGATCTTGTGTTGAATAAGCTTGTAAGAACATTGCAAACTGAACAGACTTTGTATTCTTAGTGTATTCATTTGGATAAAGATGTTTTCTTCTATTTCTTTCAGGCATAAGATTCTGGATATGCTGACTAAGAATCCACCTTTTACCAAGAACATGGAGTCCCCTTTATGTAATGAAGCTTTGGTAGATCAACTTTGGAAACTGATGAATTCAGGTTGGTTTTTATTTCTTTGTTGGTTGTTTTGTTGCCTTTTTGCTGTAAGGTTTTCTGAAATAAGCATTAAAGACTCGTTTCAGAATATGTCAAGAGCTCTCTTAATTTCGATAGTTAGAAATTGAAAATTTGGTCTCAGAGGTTCAGTATCATGTAGGTACCTCCAGAACTGTCTTAGTGACAGGGTACCAAACCTTGGTTTTCATTCTTTTGTCTACTACTGTAGTGTGCTTTGATGTACTTTGCATAGAATGATTCTTTGACCCAGATGTTCAACGCAAATGTTTCCTCAAATGATGGTGTCTGTATTACCTTGTTCTTTATAATTTGCTTTAGATTAGATAGTCTCTCTTTGTCCTCTTTTATTAAACTCTGAGAGAATATGAGAGGATAACATTTGTATAGGTAATTTAAACGAGATTTTAGAAGTATATTATAAACTTAAGACTCAATTTGCTTTGTGTGATTAGGAAAGATCCTAATGAGAGAAGGGCTGGCATCTTTACCATTGACCTGTTTTTCATTACTAAAGCAGTTTTATCCAGTACTGACAAACTGCCCTTTAACATCTGGCACATTACTACATAGATTACATATAAATGTTTATATAGCTTTTTTAGGTCATTGGAGGCTGTCTGTTCTCTGTGTACCATTATTTTTAGTGTTCAGAAGTTTACAGATACACTCCAGGGGTTGAAGTGGGGAAACTACCACCAGTAGTTCAGTTTCGTAGGATTTGCCAAGTGTCAGGCACAGAAAATAAACAATTTTGGTGTTCCCATCAGAGCTTGTTTTTCGTTTTACTTGAGAGAAGAGTGTGTGTAGTGTTTCTTATAACCATTACCTCTTTTTGCAAGTAACAAATAGGGTATACATTCTTATTATGATTCATGGGGCTTTAAGTACTTAAATTTCTATGCATCAAGATGACATAATGTTTCAATTTATTTTCTGTAAGGGATAACTGTAGCATTCCAGGGTGCCTTGAAAAAATGTTTGTTAATGTGAGACAAGTTAGTAGCCAGGGTTAAAGCTGCACGATACTAGAATCATGAGTTGCTTTCATTTAACATAAGCACATGCAATGGAAAACAAACTGATCGATGTATGTCATCTTTTTTTCTTTTTCCTTCTGTGTTAATCTGCATTAAGTTGATAATGCTCACAAGTTCCAAAGATTGCAGAGAAAGTCTGCAACCAGTTATATTTAAGCTTAGGAGAGAGATACTGAATGGGAATTCATCTTATCATTTAAAGATGTACTAGTTTAAGAAGTTGAGTAAATTATTTGCTGCTGAAATATTAGAAGAGTTTTTAAATTAGTATTTGTGAATATGTCATTCTCTGGAGAGTATTTTAATGTTAGAAATGTCCAGATTAATTAATATTCATGTTGCTTTCACTTATAACTGGGTAAGCGTATGTACAGCTAAGCTCACTCAAAACACTACTTAGCCCCATGAAACTTAGTATTTACAGGGATAGACCTTGTAATTTTATTTTATGCTAAGTCTTGCACAGCTACATTAACATGGCATTGGCACATCTGTGTCTTGTTTACCAGATAGAGTTCTATTCCTGCTGTGGAACAATATGTTCAATAAACTTGCAATCAGTCAAGAGCTGGGCTGAGTTAACACCAGAATCACTGTATTTGCAGTGTTGCACCAGATGTCAGATGTCTTTCTGTTGTGATTGGTGCCAAATGTGCTTTGACCATTTGTGTATGAAGATACAAAAGCACTACACAGTTTACAGTGAAAAATAAAATCAATGAAGCATTGCTTTGTGCAGAAGAATCCATATCTCCAGTATGAATCCAGATTAAACTGTTGAGTGCCCAGTGAAGTACATGACATAGTAGTGGCATCAGAGAGCATGTTTATGCATTGCTGGTTTGTGTTCTCTATCTAGTGCAGTTTCCAGAGGGTCGTGCTTAAGGCTACTACTATATTTCGTGGAATACACAGGCAAGTGTGACCAAATCCATTGATACTGGAAGCCATTTTGGTAACAAAATATTCTATTTAATTGTCCAATAGTAAGACTTAAGTGAAAATGAAGACTTAAGTTTTAAGTGAAACTTAAAAAATTATGTGGATGTGATTTATTTTCCTTGAAGTTTTCATTAAGTTAGTGTAGCACTTAGTTTCCCAGTCTTGTTCTGCAAACATGTCTAGCTTACAACCCAAGCAACTTAGAACCTTCCTTTTAAAGAGATTGTGGCAGGTGAGTTTGAGTCAATAAAAGGCAGGAATATCGAGGGAAGCGTATCTTAAGCACAGAAAATGTCATACTCTGGTGGATCCAGATCACTTAAACTGCTTTATTTGGGGGAGAGGAGAAGATTCTATCTCTGTATTAACAATAATCTCTTTTGGATTTTAGGAACTTCACATGACTGGAGATTACGATGTGGTGCTGTGGATCTCTATTTCACACTCTTTGGCCTCAGTAGACCTTCTTGTTTACCATTACCAGAGCTTGGTCTTGTTCTTAATCTGAAAGAAAAGAAGGCTGTACTTAATCCAACGATTATCCCTGAATCAGTTGTAAATAATCAGGAACCTGTGAATAGTACTAACAATCACGGACAGTCAGTAGGATTTCAGAACACCGTAAGCACAAACCATCTGCATACATCCCATTCAGCTGGCTCTGAGTCCTTGCCTTGCTTGCTGGTTTAATTTTGTATTGTGTTCAAGCTTCTCATGCTTTTAGCTAAGCTACCTTTTTACCTTGTTACTTTTTATTCCTTCCACTTGAAAAGCTGGCATATACCATAACTTTTTTTTTACCTGTTTTGCATAGCATATGCAAGCTTTTACTTGTTTTTTTCTAGTCTCATCATTTCTGTTCTTTATAAAACTTAACTTCATCTATATTGCGTGTGAGACGTGAAGCGATTCACAGAAATGTTTGATGCTGTGATGAAAACTTTTTTATTAGACTAAGAATATTGCTTAAGGGCAAGTGATGCAATTTTCCAAAACAAACCCTTTTATCAGGAAATTTATTACATCTTAAAATAGATATACCTCTTTTTAAACAACATTAAGAAATGTGAAAGTTGGAACTTTAACACATCTTCACTGAACACATGAATCTGACTATTTAGTGCTGTGCTCTGAAGGATTTGTAACAACTTCCGAAAAATCATATACATGAAGGTTGATACCTTTCTGGTTGTGGAGGCTTCAGTCCTAACACAGAATCCATTGCATAGTTAAAAAATAGATGTTACAAGCTATTCAAGTCTTTGAATTTCTTAAGAATAACTTACATTTCTTAAGAATAACTTACATTTCTTAAGAATAACTGCCACTGCTGCAAGACCAAGTCTTTTTGTTGGACAGATTCAATCATGAGGGGTAAAACTCAACACACATGGAAATAATGAGATTCAAGAACTACATTTGATTGAAACTGCTTCGGAGTAAATCGTGAAAGAGAATGTGAACATGTGGTCAGCATGTTTGAAACTCTTTCCACCCTTCTGAATGGGATGGTTCAGTCACATGGTTGATTTCTATATCATTTATATTCAGAAGTATACTGAGAGTCAGTTATCACAGTACCTTGCAGGCCAGTTCCAGTAGGGGGATAGAGTCAAATACCTTTAGAGCTATCCTATATATTTACCCAACTTGTAATAAGTCCTAATTTGCTGCGAATAAACATCAGAATTCGATAGCAGGAGACATTTTGTTAGGAGATGTTTGGGCTGCAGTTCAGTGAACATCCAAACTTTTCTTGCAGCCACACTATCTTAATCAAAAAAACTTCCTTGTAACTCTTCTTTTTCCTATACTGTCATCCTTTGTGCTCGCAGAGTGTTGCTGCATAGTGAGCTGGATCAGGGCAGGATCTGGTAGAAAAATACCTTTTTTATGAACAGACAGTTCCTGCTGGTTCAGTTTCCTGGTCCAGTTCATCATGTGGTTATACAAATGCTTGTGGCAGCCCAGGACAGAAATCTGTGAGGAAGAGCAGCTGTACTGGCTTACACTAGTGTGAAAATACAGCATTAGTGTAAGCCTCAATTCACACTTCATTCCTTGTATCTTCTTCTATGCCTTATGTCCATTCTCCTACCCCTTACTTTAAGGTTGCCATTTTCAATGGAACTCCCCTAGAATTCAGGGAACTGATTTTCCTTGTTAAAAAAATCAAACTAGAAACATAAACCAAAGATTGCCTCTCACATCAGCCAAAGTTTATCCAGAAGTGATTCATAACAGTAGTGTGTTGGGTTAAACAAGAGGGTTGAAAAAAGGGAAATATATATTTGAAGGAAAATGAATTAACGTGATAGAATACATCAGATTAACTAGATTCTTTAAAGTAGACTCTATGTTCTGATAGCATAAACATGTTGCAATCAGGACTGATAGACTTGTGGCACTGAATTTGCTGAGGATGGTAAAAGTCACCCATTATATAAAATTGAATTTTAATTGTTCAGGGCAAGTATGTGGGGCTTTTGTAAGCCCTTTGTAGGATAGAGGAAGAGCAGTTCAGTGGAGCAGCTTATGCTCTTGAGAGTCTATGATACAGCTTTTATCTAGTTTTTAGCGGGCTCTTAAGTATGTTTGCTTCTGTGGTATTTTTCCTTCTATATTTTGTGTATTGGGCTTGTTGTAACACCTGTCTCCTGTTTTATTGGCTATATGTGGAACTTGGTAGACTCTCCTGCTATTTTTATATTCCTTTGACCCTGTTTATGTGGACTGTCTAAGCAGTAGTTTACAAAACAGTTTAACTTTTTAATTATATTGTTGTGAAATCAAAAAACCCCAACCCAAGTTATAAGTGCTTGTTATGATTCGTATTCAACAAAGTAAGCATTAGCTTTTAAAGCTAACTAGAAGAAGATTTAGCTAAATCCCATGTGTAAATCAGAGACTATCATAGTTTTTCAACTGTGATTTGGACTGAGGAGAGTCTGCGAGGCACAGATTTATAGAAAGGCTATTCAGAGGCAGCAAATGTTGTTGCACACCAACAGTACCATGATTGTGAGAAGGGACAGAAAAGATGCCAATGGTAGATATGCAGAGGGAGCAGGGATAGAAGTAAAGAGAAACTATGTTTGTAGGAGAGGTTGGCACAAATCCATACAGGGTTTTAGAAGATACTTTTTACCAGAACTAGAGGGAAAACTTTGTTCAAATCACCCACTTTACTCAGAAGTGTTTTCAGCTATCAGGTCTCTTTTAGGCTGAAACATGGCTTTTGCTATCTTCTAATTTTGGTCTTTTAATGCTGCTTCAGGAGGATGATCATCTTATTAAGGAAACAGCATCCAGCATTTCTGGTCATCAGCAGGGGGTGAAGAGGAAGGCTGATATGCCACTCGGGTCTCCATTGGAGCCAGGGCAAATACTAGAGAAGAATGAAGACAGTAAAGTCAAACTCAAAATCAGAGTAAGAAATGGAAATTCAACTTGCACAATATGTAGGATATTCAGAATAACAGCAGTGGCTTCTGCTGGCTTCCCTTAAAGCTGTGTTCAAACAAAAGACACGTTGTGTGTATGTGTGCAGTAGTTGTTACGCTTTGCAAAATCATTTTCCATCAGATTCTTTATTGGCTGGCAAGAACTAAAATTGACGGTTAATGCTCCTGTTCACACAGCTTCACGGTAAATTAGAATGAAGAAAACACACTGACCCTTTTTAATTTCACTGAATTTTTATTCCTTTGCAGTGGTAGATATCACTTCCTTTCCCTCTCACCCCCAGTTTACCACAAAAAAACATATTTTAAGTTCTATTTAGTGATATTCTTATGAGTTATTAGCATCTGCTTATTTTTTTTTTCCTGATATCTTAGTTCTCAAACTCTCAAGAAGAGGAGGAAATTGATATGGACACAGTTCATGACAGTCAAGCCTTTATTTACCATCATTTGAATATGTTGGAGAGACCATCCACACCAGGTATGAGTAAATTTATTGGCAAAATGATAGTTTGGATTTTTCAACGATTTCAGTTGGGTGTAGGTTTTGTTTTTTTTTTTACTACTGTTTATTCCCAAACATAAAGTGTTGGTAAGTGTTAGATGTTAACTGATTTCCAGGAAGTGTGTAAAGGGTGCATAAGAACATTTCTTTAGCTTCCAATATGTTTCTAGATAACTGTGTACATATGTATTTTCATACATATCTAAGACAGGTATGTATCATGCTTATAAAAGTGAAAAGCTAAGGAAAAAATAAAGTTACATAAAGCTGAAATAGAACCCCATAAGTAATTAAGTAAAACTTATTTTGCTATAGTCACTTAAAAAAAATAGTTTTGAAGATTAACTTTAAAAATAGTGAGACTGTTAGGTAAAAGAAAATCTCTCCTCATAAAATCACATAATGATTTATAACTTATCTTCAGTAATTGAAAAACATACAAGCCTCAAGAATGCTTAGAAGGGCTTTTCAAAGTTGAAAATATTGCATCTAAGAGTAAAATGGTTTCATTTCAAGCACTTCTTTTGTTTTACTACTTCTCCTAGTATCCTTTTGATAAAATACTTGACAAAATCACTTCTCAAAGAAGAGTGCTTCTTGGAAATTTTAAGGCAGGCTGAACTTCATTGATGAACAGCCACATTCTTTACTTTCCTGCCAGTAACAAAGAAATTCAGTAGGTAGTCTTATTTTCTCAAAATATTTTAACCACATTTCTCAAGTTTTGTTCCAGAATGTGCCACTGGCGCCAAGCTGAGGTAATGGGGCTATGTAACAAACATTTTTGAGACCTTCAGTAGGCATCTGTGCTGCTTTTGGCTGGGATAGAGTTAATTTTCACCGTAGTAGCTATATGGGGCTGTGTTTTCAATTTGTACTGAACACATTGTGATAATACAGGGATCTTTTAGTTACTGCTGAGCAGTGCTTACGTGGAGTCAAGGCCTGTTCTGCTTCTTATTCTGCCCCACCAGTGAGTAGACTGGGGGTGTACAAGAAGCTGGGAGGGGACACAGCCCGGACAGCTGACCCCAACTGACTCAAGGGATATTCCCCACCATATAGCATCATGTTCAGCATATAGAGCTGGGGAAGAGTGGAGGGGGGATGTTTGGAGTGATGGCATTTGTCTTCCCAAGTAACCATTAACACATGATAAAGCTCTGCTTTCCTGGAGATGGCTGAACACCTGTCTGCCCATGGGAAGTGAATGAATTCCTTCTTTTGCTTTGCTTGAGTGCACGGCTTTTGCTTTCCCAATTAAACTGTATTTATCTCAGCCCGTGAGTTTTCTCACTGTTACCCGTCTGATTCTCTCCCCCATCCCACTGGGGGGGTGAGTGAGTGAGTGAGCAGCTGTGTGGGGCTTAGCTGCTGGCTGGAGTTAAACCACAAAAGCATCCAAACCAAGGTTTTAAGGTTGCAGTACTGCAATGTGTAGAAGTGAAGTATTTGGCCTTAGAAGTAGGATTCATAGTAATGACCCTCTTGCTTGTTTTTCTGTTTTTATCCAGTGGTTGCTTAATCTAAAATACAAGTAGATCTTAGCAGCAGGATCTGGAACATTGGTTCAGTCTTGAGTGCCCTAGTCCTGAGCTAAGCTGACAGGTGACCTCATCTGCTTCCCCTGTGACCTGGCAAGTTACTGGCCCCATTTAAGAGAAGTGCTGGTGGCTGTTCCTGTTCTCAGTGTCCTGCTGAGGCTGGTGCCGTGGTGCTGGCTGGGGGTGTGGAAGCCGAAGACTCATACTCCCTTAGGGCCTAGGACTTAACAGTTTTACTTCCTTGGCAGATGCTGTAGCCGCCAAGAGGTTTTGTTTTGGTTTTGTTGGTTTTTTTATAAAAGGTAACTGCTGTCATTGCTCAGCTAACAAATCAAGTTCATATGGGGACATAAAACACAGGGAGGTCTAGTTTCTGGATTCCAGATGGCCTTTGGTTAATGACATGTGCCTATACAGCCAGGTCCACCAGGATGGATTTGCTGTTAGATATGTAAAGTAGCAAAACTCACACCATTTTGCCTAAAGCACAGACATTTCAGGAGAGTAAAGGCGAAGGCTGCATATAGGTTGCTGTTACGAACTTAGGAGCCTAATTCTGCTCAACCTTTACTTTAAACCTCTCAGCTGCTTGGTTTGTCTTCAGTGTTATGGGCAACCATCACATTTTCTGTTACGGCAAAGAATGACACATCCAGGGCACGCGAGTGCAAAGCTGATCCACTGAGGATTAGTATTTATAACTCTTACATGGTATTTTGCAACATTTTTTTTACTAGATTTACACACTCTGTGAACTATAAAGTCATAAACAAAACCCTGCCAAATACTTCACAAATAGGACTTATGGGACTCTCTGTACGCCAGCTCTGTGCTCCAGCTCTTGCATATTAAGTTTGCACTAGAGTTCAGAAAGGGTAAGGCCTGATCAGGAGTGGGGTAATGGGCAGTTGACTGCTGCTTTTGTAGACCTACAGCAGTCAAAAGCTACTTCGAGTTTCACTTGTGTGCTGAGTGACCTTCTCACCTCTGCCATTCAGGCATTGAGCACACTGGAATACATTTTCTTTCCTAGGTAACAAATGAGACAAATGCAGGGGTTTTGCTACATAATTCATTTTCAATAATAAGCCTTTGAAAAGCATTATTTTGAAACACTTCAGATTAATTTCATTTTCTTTGGTTTGTGCAGTAAGAAACAGTTCCACTTCAGATATTCCTTGCTTCTAAAATTTCACCTGTTTCTTATTCATGGCATTTTTCTTAGAAGCAGAGATGTATGAATTTCAGACTGAGTAAATAAAGACAGTTCAATCTTTAGGAAATTGTATACTTCTGAGAAGAAACAGATGGGGAAAAATAAAAGCATACGTAAATAAAATTGTTCACGCATAGGAGTGTTCTGTTCTACAAAGGAATCACAGATAATGTTTCCTGAGGCCCTTGGAGTTTTTGCAGCCATGACGGAGGATGGGCGCACTTCAGTGAGTGCTTATTGTGAAATAGATTGACAACAGGTTCTGAAATGGTCTCAGTGCGTTGTTAGTAAATCTGTAAAATCTTGTGTCTGCCTCCATTCTGTGACTCTTACTTGGAAGGCAGTGAGCTCTTAGTCCATACTCAGTTTTCCTCTCACAGCTGTGGGTTATGTCCCTACATGTCACATGAAGCGTTAGGTCATGAGCCAAACACAGCCTGTGAACAGCAGCTGCCAGGAGGAAGTTCATTTGGGTCTAAATCCTGCTGTATCTGTGTATTCCTTTATTTTTCTTTTTTTTTACGCTCCCCACCACCCTGAATGATAATTTGGATTTGTTCAAGGTGATGTAACCCCCCTAAAGCCAGGAAAATATTATTTTCCATTAAAACCTTTTTTTTTCTTCCCTGTGTGCTTCTGCTCATGGATGTGAAAGGTTAGGGTTGAGACATAGTACAAGAGCAATAAAAGAAGTCTTGTACTACAACTCTTGCAGGATTACAGGTTTCAGTACTAGAATTATAGCACCTTTTGTAGTACATATAGAAAATCTTTTAAACCCTACTAAAGCATCCTGTCTACAATAATAGAACTGTGAACTCTGGTTGCTATAAGAGATTCTGAGCATTTTTCAAGACATTATTAAAAGAAGCAGTTGTGAACTGTTGGGAGAATGCTCTTGCATTGATTATTCATCTGCCCTAAGGGCTAGGAACATGGCAGCCTCTTTAGAGCCTCTAGTGCTGTGCGAGATCACATTTCTAATGCGAGAACAGATCTTTATTTGCTACTAAATCACTAAGAATAGTAGTAACGCTCCCTACTCTTCAGATCAAAAGAATTTCAAGATCAGATTTTGTATAAGAGGTAGATTTAAACTCTCATTTAAGACTATAAGAAGACGTGTTGACTTCAGTGAGATCAGATTAAGATACACTTCTATATTTACTTTAATGTTTTACTTATCTGAAAGTACAACAGTCCAAAACTAACCTCTAAGAAGTTATGCTGCATATGTCAGTGGTTATTGATTGGCATGTTCTTTTCTGCTTCCAAAATAAATGCCTGGCTGTAGCCTGTGTGGTCTGCCAGTGAAGTTACACATCTTTAAGGCTCAACAGATCATCAGTGGTAAACATTTAGTTAGAATTTTCCCAACTATTTTAGGTAGTTTGATAGTTGATACAAAGCAGTGTCCAATTCTCCCTTTATTTCTACAAAAGAAAAAACCAAAAAAGAAATACAACAGTGTTCTCTTTGTACACTGGCAGTCCTTTCTCTGATCACATTCAGGAGCTTTGAGGACACATCCTAAGCATTCAAACTCAGATCACAAAAATCCTTTGGCCGTTCCATTAATCCTTTGCTGTTTTCCAGGATGACCATAATTGGAAATTTCCACTGCTGATCCTGTAGGTCACTCTTTTTACCATGTAGATATACATTAAACTTTGGTGGTCACACTCATTACCTGTTGATAGGATTGTGGTCTTGGTTATCACAGTTACTGTCTGCAGTTTCAGGAGATAATGATTTAGCTGTATTGAATTGTTTCTGGAATAATTTGAAACTGGATACAGCACATACTGCAATAATGTGTAGAGGGAAACTACTGCAGTCGTTATGTTTAACCAGAGCATTTACAACAGTAAGTCTGAGCTTGTGGTGCAAATCACTGCATTTCAAGTGTATAGTAGATAGTAGGAGTCCAGTCTGAGCTGTATGAAAAGCCCACTCCTCTGCAGCTCAGTAGAGCTATCTGAGTTAGCTATAAGAGCACCAGTACCTCAGAGCTCAGCCAAAGAGGCTTCTTGCCAGAAAGGGTTACAGAAGCATCAGCACACAGACAAATACATAAAGAAACACTTCCTGGATATGAGGACACCACTGATGATGGACTTTTGCTATTATTTTTAATGAGGGAAAAATTGTTACAACTGTTCTGTTAGACTACCCTTTAACAGCATGTAACATTACTATAGTATGTTTGCTAGCATCCATTACACATATGTTGACTTTATTACCTAAAGTATAACTGTTTCCAAACTGCTGACTCATAGGTTTTGAGGTTCTGTAGATAATTTTGCCTCAGTGAAATAGTATGTGGTTAATTGCACACTTCACAAGGAAGGGTGTTTTCAAGTGCTTTATCCTAAAGTGCATGAAAGCAGCTTTGATAGAAATGTAAGCCCGTCAGATAAAGTGACAATATAAATGAGAATTGCATCAGTGTGTGGCTGCAGTGTATTAACTATATGGTTTAATAAAAATGACATAGTTGTGTAGCTGTGCCTGTCTCTGAGAAAAGAGCTGATCACACTCAAATGGAATCACTGTCCCTGGAAGTGTTCAACAACTGTGTAAATGAGGCCCTCAGTGATACAGTTTAGTGGTGAACTTGGCAGTCTTGGGTTAATGGTTGGATTTGATGATCTTAAAGGTCTTTTCCAACCTGGTTGATTCTATGATTCTAAACCTAGGAGATGGATAAGGCTAACAACTAAATTTTCAAGTGAACTCCCTGAAACTGGTAGACACACAGAGTATTCTGAATTGACTTAGTAATTTGAATGTTCTTTTTCTCTAGAGTAGGAAATACTCTAGATTTTTCTAGAATATTAAAGAATATTTTATGGTATCATAAAAATAACACCACAGTTAAGCTATTATTTTAATATAAGGACAAAGCAATATAGTTGTAAAGTGAAAGTCAAATGAGGAAATTAATAAAACAGTTACATGTTAAAAGTTATATTTCGGTTAAATCACCAGCTCATCTATGCAGTACTTCGGCAGATGCTGTCCTTTGGTATAGGTATAGGGAATTATCTATCTGGATATAAATCCCACTAAAAAATGTGAAGTCAAATGAATCTGTAAATTTGAACTAGTTAAAATTTTTATGTTGAAGCCAAATTAACTGATTTGTTCAGCACATCCTCAGAAAACTTTTGGGTGCTTTGTTTTGTTTTTTTAACTGGACCTTCTCACTCTCAAACTTTAAATTTTGTCATATGGTCCTTCAAAGAGCACTCTGCTAGACAGAAAATTGATAAATCTTCTTCAGAGATATATATAATTTGAAAAGTCTACTTCTTCAGACAAATAACAAGACACTCTTGCACTCTGAAAGCCTGGAATTCCAGGAATATTTATTCCTGGAATAAATAATTATTTATGCTTGGTAACTTTTTGTATGTGCTTCGTTGGTGGTTCAACAGATGCATAAACACAGCATTAAATTAAAAAATAGTCTATCTTGGATGTTTCCAGGGTAATACTAAAAAAGAAAAGTAGAACTAAGGAAAAACAGGGTAATTGTCAAAACCATTTTTAAGCTCTTTTCAGCTTAAAAACTCCCAGTGTTCTCTCTTTAGAGAAAATGCTAGCCAGAGCTGGGCAAAGTGCATTATTTTTCTCATTAGCAACCTTTCTTTATGTTCTGGGGGAGATATACAAAGTGCTCATGTGCTTGTGTTGGTCTCCTTCTTCCCAGAGATGGCTGGTGTCAGGTTCTGAAGGACCAGCCTGTCCTCAGCTGAAACACTGGACTCATGGGCCTTAGCCTTTGCTGTGATTTGTGAAGTTGGTTTCTCTCTCTCTGACATATGAATAAATCAGGGTGCACATGGGGTCATTTTTAACAAGTGTCGATTTGGAAAAGTCAGCTATTTTAAACAAATTGTACATGCAAAGAATTAGAGGCTGTAAGTCTGTGGTGTCCCACCCTCTTCACACACAAAATCAGAAATACAGGAGAAACCATATGGAAGATCTTGTGAAAGCCTGTTGGCATGTTGAAGTCTCAAGTTATGTGTTCCCAAATTGTAAAAGTTCAGTAACAAGAGTAAAATAGGGAGAGCACTGAAACCAACACTGTTGTTCAGTGTTCATGTACCAACGGTTCTTAAAAATACAGATAACTGGATGACTGGTAAGGAGGATGTTAGAATTATCTGACAGCCATTTTCATTGTGACAGAAGGTGTTACTTTGAAAGCTTATCAAGATCTAACCTTCTTTCATTCTAAAACTAAATTACAAGATCTGTGTTTTCGTATTTTATTCTCTCTCACATTGGTCCCCATGACAGTTTCATATCTTTCTCCCATGGGATAGTTATCCTGTCTAATTTTAAACACCTACCCAGCTAGCTGGAACACCGCAAAGCCAATAATTACATTGGAATCTCCACATCCCAAACAGAAGGAGATCCAAGTGGATAGACGCATGTATGTGCATTTTCTTCCAAGGAATGCTCCTAACCACTTCAGAAGCGAGCTCCTGGGCTCACCCTCCACTTATTGTGGGTTTCTGTGATTTGAGAAACCCGGGTTCCAGTCTTGCTCTCTCTGCCAGGAGGAAATGGGTTCCCTGCAGGAAGAGGGAGTGCTCCATGCCTCTGCACAGCAGTCCTGCTACCCCTGATGATACAAGGGTAGTATTAATGCCCTGTAAAGCAATTCCTACTTAGCCTTGCTGTCCTAGTTTGGCAGCTTCCTGGCATGGGCTTTAGGTACATATTAATTAAAAAGAAATTAAAATGAAGAGTAAGTGTTCTGCAAGAAGTTTAATGGTGAATTTTACAGGTAAAAATTGGCAAGTTTTTTACAGAGCTTTTACAGGTCTGTCCATTTTACAGACAACTGAGCATGGTAGTCTGCGTGCATCCTGTCTGAACCATCATCCAGGATCAATGTATTTGATTACTGATTTCAAAGCACTCTTTAGCAGTAGGAGGAAATTTTCTGGATAGTTATTTTTGCATTTAAAACCCCACAGATCATAGCTATCATTTACCTCTGCGAAGAAAGTGTATGCGTACTCTCACTACTGGCTCAGTAAAAGTAGATTTTTTTTGTAATTACATTCTTTTATTTCTTATTTGTGGCATATTACTGATGTTGACTGTCTCCTTGAGCCTCAGTAGCCCTTGAGTTGCAGCTGGATCCTACTTCTCCCGTTCCTGAAGATCTTCCTGACTTTTTCAGTTTCTAGGTGCTCATCATCACCCCTTCAGTCCTGTTGACTTAAGTTACTGTTCTGTTTGCTCCCTAATTTGCTTCAGTCAGCGGTGTTTAACTGTTTTAAAGAATAGATTTATATATATATATATATATATATATATGAATAACCCACCTGAAATAAGTAAAGAAGTGATAGTGCAGACCGATGCCTTAGCAGAGCTGGTAGCTCAGTGAACAGCAGGAAATGTGCACAAATAGCAGGTAGTGCAACAGAGGCAAGAAGGGTGTGTTAGATTGCATCCTTGGTCTTTGCTGGCACTTGGCCCTCCTGATCCATCATGCCTGCAGACTTAAGCCCGTGCCCTTAGGCCAGTTATACTGAGTTAAAGTTTGTAAAGCTCAGAGGTTTAACCTTGGTTTGAGGTTGTTACAGATGTAGTGTCTAGACTTACAGGTTCAGTTTCCATAAAAAATAACTCCATAATTTGGAGCTAATGGAGCTGTGAAGTATTAAGGGTTTGTGGCATGTGTGTGGGGTTTTTGTTTTCTTTTAAGTTGACTTTAGTTTTCCTTGAATATTTTAATGTATCATGTTCCTATAGCTTAGGAATATATGAGAATGTGTTCTGTACCTTAGATAATCTGTTTTTACATCTTTTATGGATGAACACCAATTGATCTTCAGGCTTTTTGCCATTACCTTTATTTCTGTGTTTCTAGAAGCTGTGTTTGTGTCCCTGCTACAGGTCACCTTTAACACCTGTAATCTATTTTAATGGTGTCAAACACCATGTGCTTTGGTTTTCTGAAGTGCAGCCTCCAACCATTCTTTTTCTAATGACCCAAGTCAGATAGGCTCTTTTCCACTGATCTGTCTTCTCATTAAGGGCTGGTTTGGCATCCTTGCAGCTGCTGCAGAAAATGTTCTTACTTGTCTAAAAGCTGTATGCTTTAGAGGAATGAGCTCAGGTTACTGAGATAGGTTTAGGTACAGCTAGGAGTTCCTTAAAAGAAATATAATCAGAAATAGTTATGTTGTGAAGCAATCTTGTAGTTTTTTGCATCAAATATAATACTTGTATGCTGTCTGCAGTGTTGAGAAGGGCTCCAGGTATCAATCTAAAAACAGTTGTAGTAACTATCCACTGAAGTTGGCAAATGGAAGTTTAAAATACTTGTATAGTAGGGATTTTAAGTCTATAGGAACCTATTGTACTCTAATCCAGCCTCCTTCATAACATCAGCAGAACTTTATATTGCACCATACTTACATCTTGTGGTTGAGCCCAAACATATTTTGAGAAAGAAACATCACTTTTGCTATTTAAGACTTCCAGCAATAGAGATTCCACCATGTCCCACAGTAAGTCATCCATTATTCTCCCTGTAAAAATGTTTTGTATTTTAATGCTGACTTCTAAACACTGCATACAGGTGTAGATTTTGTTTTTTCCAGCCATGTTTGAAAACAAACAAAAACCAGAACTCTACAGTCTAGAAACTTTCCTATGTGTGTGCTTCAGTGAATCAGTTCCTAATCTTTTGGATAAGGCTAGAAAGATTGCATGGAAATCTTTCTCAATGCTCGTTTGTCGTACTACGGGGAGCTGGCTCTTCAGACTTCCAGACTTTGGAGTGATTACCATAAACGAATCATCCTTGCCTTTAAATAAATGAAACCAACCAACCAACCAACCAAAAAGATGTACTGGGGAAAAAAATCCATTTTCAAATATACAGAAAAAGATAATTACAAATTATATGTACAGTAATTCCATGTTATTTAACAGGGATATTTTCACAAAAAACTGTAGGAAAAAAAAGAAAAACCCACAAACAAACATTTAAAGCAGCTGTGAAGAAAATGAATTTTAAAAGGAGTAGTTGCCTTCAAAAATCTGTTGGTGCTTTTCTACATTTATGTAGTAGTTAAAGCACGTTCTTACAATGTGAGTCATTTGATTCAATTTCTGCCTAAAGGAATTCCAGCCTTCCTACCTTCCAAGTGCTTCCCCTCATTAACAATGTTATTCTTAGATTATTGCCCTTTCATCCGTACTATTGAAGCTTTTGCAGTCTGTGTGAAATAATGAAATACTAAATGAGCCAAAGAGAGAATGAGAAAGTCATTCAGGAATTGAGAAGTCATGAATCAGATTTTCCTTCCTCAGATTCACATACAAGGCTTACTCAATATATAAGTAGTTCTAGTGTATTTGTGAAATACATACTAATAACGGTGTGATTGTCTTTATTGGAATTTGCTTTTTGTTTAAGAATAAAACCGTATAATCTTTCAAATAGGCTAAATTGGTTGTGAGAAGTTCTGTTCAGTATCGGAAGGTTTGTATGTTGTTGCAGAGAACGTTAGCTCCTGAATAAATGTATTCACATTGCAAACCTGCACTTCAGTGGTGCCAGTCCAGCACTTTATACCAGAGTTTTCACAAGCAGTTATATTTTCATTATTCATGGTATAGTGGCCTTTCAACTCTGTTTAGAATGAATTTCTGGAGCAGTTTCTTAGCTCTTTACAGATCCTAATTGTCTGGGGTCTGTTTATACTTTCAAGGGAGGAAGGAGTAGCTCTGCAAAATGGTCAGTAGTACAGGAACATTGTGTTCAGAGCCTTTTCTGAAGAAAAATAAACCAAGTAGTGAATGGTACAAGTATTGTAACACATTATCTGTGTATTTAAATGATAATGTAGGTTTTATCTAATATTTCAGAATTTCTTCTGCTTGAAAACAGTGCAAGTTAAGCATTTACTAACCCCCCCTATATCTGTTCTTTCAGGTAAAGAACAATCTTCAGGAGAGGTGAACATGCACCCTGTCTCAGCAGCTCCGCTGTCTGTGTTTAGTAAAGAATCAAACTCCTCAAAACATAGTGACCACCATCACCACCACCATCATGAGCACAAGAAGAAGAAGAAGAAACACAAGCATAAGCATAAGCATAAACATAAACATGACAGTAAAGAAAAGGAAAAGGATCCCTTTGCTTTCTCTAACAGTCCAGCCAGTGCACGATCCATCCGTTCCCCGTCACTTTCAGACTGATATCGATGGCTTCTCTGGAGTTCAACTTGCAATATTCTCTGAATACTTAGAAGGATGTATATAACTATAGCTTCTATCGTTTTTTATGGAAATAAGAATATGTGAATTGCCTTAGCAATTCAGAAGCTCTGCCACTGTCCTCGTTTGAAGCATTCTATTTGCATATGCGGTTGTTGAAATAATCTGATTCAAAAAATATGTTTTATGACTCTGAGTCATTTTGCATTTTACTGTTCTCCACACCTCCCACTCTTTTTTCCATTTTAAACAAAGAAAACAGCCCTTTATGTAAGGGCCTGTGTCCACTGGCAATCCCCAGCACATCATGCCGACCATGTGTACTGCCAGAACCAATTATGTTTTAATCCTTTGAAGAACATTATGAAGCAGAGTATGTTTTAAGCTGAAGCCAATTGCCAGACCTTTGGTGAAGTGCTGTTTCCAGAGTAGTGTTGTATTACCAAGTGTAGACCTCCTCAGAAGACAGGGATTTTCTGTAGTCTTCAGTTGAGCTGTTTCTTGCTTTAACCATTGCAATGTAATGTCAGAATTTTAAGAACAGTACACAGAACATTTGCCTTTTTCACATACTAAAACTCTTAAAAATCCCAAGCTGCTCTTAAGCTGCTTTTATTATGGACATGACCCTTTGAATATAATGACATTCTGCAATTATGTTTTTGGAATTTTAGCAAAATGCTTAATGCATGTTTTGTCCTGTAATCAGGCTTTTAAAAATCCAATAAAGTTTGCGAATTATTTTGACAGAGGTAGATTTTTTTCTTCAAGCTTGACATTGAAATATGCTTTTGAAAGATGGCTTTGCTAAAATTAAAAAAACCCCATGTATTTTTAAAAACCATAAACTTAAAAGATTGAAAACCACATCTTTCCTCCTGCGAAGGGGTGGTTTTTTGGAAGCATTCTGTATGATCGGCTCATGAATCCCCAGGAGAAATAAATACATTAGTAGATTAAGCTAGGTCTGGGACTTCAAATGATGTATACATTTACTTTACTTCAGGTGTGTTTTATGCAGTGAACTGTTTACACCCAGCAGATGTTTTATTTAAAAACTTACATTTTTAGAAGTTTTGGTAAGAGAGATAAATAATCTCTGCCACTTTTTATGTGTTTTCTCTATTTGTATGTGAAGGCAGGGGTTTTACTTCCATGCACTGGTTGACTTCTGTTGCCCTGAGGTCACTTCACCTTTAGCTTTCTAGAAGATGGTTGTATTTCGGCTAAATATTTTTAAAAGAAGTTTCCCAACTTCCTTCGAGAAGCTGATTCTCCTTCTTAAGGCAAAGGCAGAAAGTTCAACAGGGACCCAGGAAGACTTTTTTAAGCCATATTCTGTTTCATGAAAGTTAATAAATACTTTTATATTATGTACCCGCTGTTGAATCCTGTAGTTTTTGTAATACCAAATTATCTTTAGAATGGAAAGATGATAGACTCGGGTATTTTGTAGTCCACATATACTTACTTTGTTATTCAGACACTGTGTCCCTTTAATACTGCATGGATAGTTGTGCTAATTGTTGTATTTGGAAAACATGTTAAGAGAAGTTTGGGATGGATTTGGCTGTGATGGACCTGGGCAGCATCATGGCTTCCCCACGTCTGCTGCCATGCCAGCAAATCTTCCTTCATGTGAGGGGAAGCCCTCCTTGGTGTGTTGGGTTTTCTCTCTAACAACAAATGCAAGCTCTTACCCCTTAGATGAGCTAAAGGCAACAGGAACAGGAAAACAACAAAGAAGCACAGGTAGAATGAGGGCCTGAGCATGTTTTGGGTACACTAACCATGTGTGCAGCTTAGATGACCACTCTGCTTTTGCCAGCGAGCTGCTGGGTGAGTGTCATCAGCTCACACAGGGAGAGGGGTGTGAGGAGGCTATAGTAACAGGTCGGTGGAAATGGTTGTAGGTGTTTTTCCCTTGGCTGAGGAGTGAGGTAACAGTGCCAAAGGTGTTTGTGGGAGACCTGGGCTAATAAGCCGTGAAAGCTGGCATTGTTCGGGAGAGCAAAGGCAGATGCATTTATGTTTTAAAAATGAGGTCATGGATAATTTAGGCTGGTGTAGTTTCTACTTCTGGAGACGTGGATTTACGCTCTTGCGCTGAAGGGAACCGTATTCGTATTGTTCAGTGATTCAGGCACAGGACTGAGGCAGAGCTGTAATGTGGCAATTCTACTGTCATGTATTTGACTGAAGGGCTTAAAGTGAATTATTGAATATATGCTAAGGAAATACAGCAAAGACACTGTTAATAGAAAACTGGAGGGGGAAAAAAGTTCTAAATAGACTTTCCAGTGCAATTTCTGAGGTTGTGTCACGATCCTGGTTCAGAACATCCACTAACGTGTGTGATGGAATACAAGGTAAGTTTGAGGTCTGCAAGGAGTGTGACACGGACAGGCAGGAGCTCAGACTGGTAGATCTGCTCAGAAGTCAGAATACTTCAGGTGGTTACACAGGTGATCCGACAACAGAGAGCTCAAACTCGGTCAGAATGAATGGGAAATACTGAACTGGAGGGAAAGTAGATGTGTGTGAAAGCAAGAGATTCCCACTGTCTTGCAAGGTGCAGGGAGGGGAAAAGCATCTGGTCATTCAGAGATGGGCAACTTAATACTGTTGCAAAAGTGAAACTCACTAAAGGATTAATGAGAGTTTGTTACGTAAGACATGAAAGTAAGTATTTTATCAAGTGCCAGTGATTTTGGGCAACACATTTTAAGAATTAGGTGGGCAAATTCCTCTAAATCAGAACAATGGGTAACATTGCATATAATTTAAAAACAAAGGGAGCACAGTATTCCTTGTCTAGAATGAAAGAAGTCTGAGCAACAAACTCTCCCTTCTGATACTGAAACGATTGCTGCAACAAAAAATGTTTCAGATTTGCTTGATATTTCCTGTGGGAAAGATTAGCTTTATTTGCAAGAAAAAATACTTTTATTGAATGTTGAGACGGGAAGTACTTCGACAGGCACCGGATGATGATGCGAAGGCTCTTTTCTTGCAGGTTTTCAAGCAGCAGATTGGCAAACAGCTGCAGGGGATGTTTATGAGATGCTTTGCCCTCCACAGCGCAGGGACTTGCTGCTGCAGTCCATTTCTGTGGTTTCTTTGATCTTCCATTTCTGTCAGTGAAATCACTGTGGTGGCTCACTGGGTGTGATGGGCACATATGGAAGGCTCAGGAAACACAGGTCTTTGCCTGCCAGAGATCTCACTGATGGAGGTTTAACTTGGGGTTTTCGTCTACTGAAAATCAGTGACTATTTCAAGGCTATAACCTGACGTGAAGTTAACACTTTGTGTTTGGACAGTGGATTAAGCTCTTTATCCTTGCCACCTTCAAACCTCGTAGGTTGGCTCCAACCTGTGTAGTTGATTCTGGTCTGGGTTCTGATTTTCAGTTAAAACTTCTAGTTTGCAGTACGCTCTGCTTGAAACAAAAGGAGAAATAAACTGAAGTGAGGTAGCATCCAAATACGGGAAGAATACACATTGCACGTATAAAGCAGAAATGCATATGTTGTTGAAGATGCACAAGGCAGTCGAAGTCTGGAGGATTTATTTTGCTATTTAGTTTTTAACATTAATTCCTTTATTGTGTTCATTAGAAACATTGTAATACACATAAGCATAGGGCAAACGTTATATTAAAAGACCTATGTGCATTTTTAATGCAGAATTTTCTTTTTGGGGTTATTTTTTGTATGTTTTTTTCTTTATTTCTTCGCACAATTACAGAATAAAACATCTATGAAGTGACTGCTGCTTCCCTTAGATTCACAGACATGTTCAAGTATCTGATTAGGATAAGCTGTTTTCCTTAGGTGTCCGAATAGACATTCATTTCAGCTTTAAGGGGTTCACTGCAGGCCCTGTCTGTCTGTCCTGCTGCAGTAGAGGAAGGACAGCAGGAATCAACTTCTACTGAGTTAGTGGGTGGGCCGATCCCATCGTTCCGTCACGGATTGTGCCATCCCATGGAGTGTTTCAGCTGGCATCAGGGTTTGTGTCAATACTAACAAGGCATCTGACACTGTTTAGCTTTTGGGGATATAAAAGCTGTTTAGTTTTGGTGGATCTCATATTCATAGAAATATGATAATTTTTGTAAATTTTAATATAAGGAATTTTTAGTCATGTCAATATTTTCAGTTCCTTAGGACTTCTTTATTCACAGCAACTTAAGAACCTGCTTTTTAATGGAGCATCAATATTGCACGGGGGCCTTTAGAATACGCAAGATAAATAGAAATGTTTTGGATGAGATGTAATTACTTTTTCATGTTTATCTTTTTATCTATGCATAAAAGTATTTTATTAATGATATATATATTTATTGGTTTTATAATTTTTAAATTACAATAATAATATGAGTGTTTGCATGAGCATTAAGCCATGGCAGCTAATATTTAAATCTGTATTATTTCACAGTCATATGATACCATAAATATACTTTTTCTAAACACATTTCCAAGGTTTTCTTTTATTACTGTTTTTGCCCAATGAAACCTATACCGTTAGTTACCTTTGTTGATGTAGATGAGTCAGGATTTCATTCGAAAGGCTTTGTATTTTACTGATAAATACTTCACCTAGGTATGGTGCTTAGGGTGTGGTAACATCATGAGGTGACAGCAAAAATTGAAGGCGTATTTGAGTAGATTTTTTTCATTTCTGAGTGAAAGTGCAGCTGTGTGGGCATGCTTTGGGCTGACCTGTTTCTCCCCAAGCTCCTGACCACGCTGGATTTTCTGGGTGCCAACCAGCTTCTTCCATGGCCTGCTGCAGCTCTCACCTGTGAATAAACTCAGGGTAGTTCTCACTACGTTACTGAGCTGAGGCTTTTGGGCAGAGGCTGAGTAGGCAGCGAGGCTGATGTGGAGCTGAGGGTGGAGCGGGGAGAGGGAGGGAGGCGCGACCAGGAACAAAACCCTCTTTGGCAGCAGCAGCTGGTTTGTTTGGCTCTGCTGCTCCTTGCGACTGCACGGAGAGAAAACAATGCGATAGGGAGAATTCCAGATTTTACATCTGTGCCTCTTTGGGAGTTGTAATTCTGTTGTGAATTGGTTGAGTGAATGTTTTGAATCAGATTCATTTTGGCGATGTTGAGAGGCTGGAGTGAGAGGAGCTGACGTGACTGGCCGTTATATTTTTTCTTCGCTGTGTTAAAGGACGAATGGTCTCATCAAGAAAGGGCAAAAGAAATGATTCAGAAATTACCCTGAAGGTCGTGTCAGGTCAAATGGGGGAGGTTAAATTGGTTTTATTATTTTTAATTTATTATTGTTATATTTTATTCTATTCTATTTTACTTTTATCCACAGAATTGAATTTCAGAAGTGTTAACATGAAGCATTTCATTCTGATAATGCACTTTTCATTTTCTGAATGTTCCTATATTTTATAAATAAATCATACTGTAAAATATGAAAAAGTAACTAATAAAACTTCTAAACAAAAATATGCCCTAAAATGAAGAAAAACATTTGAAAGCACATTAGAAATAAAGCACACTTGAAGACGTGATTGACTGACTGCTCTCCTTTTCAAAAACCCATTTCAGAGAGAAAAGCCTCTTCTGGGGGTTATCTGCTCCCCACCTTTGCAGAAATAAGTGGGATGACTTGGATTCACTTAGGGTTTAAAAGCTGTTTGAATTCATGTGAGGAACCCTCTGTTTGTCACGGGTGCTGGAATGCTTGTCCCAAGCCTTGCTGCATCTTCTTAGGTGTGAGCTTCAGCATGGGACCCAAGAGGCACCGTGAGAGCAATGGAAAGGTGGCCACGGTTTTCCTTCAGCACCCAGCTACAGTGTACAATCAAGCAGTCCCAGGCCTGTTTTACTTACGCTGCTGGCTCTGCTGAACTCCCAGTCACTTATTTTGCTAAATCTTTGAAGTTTTTTAATGCCTTAAACTTCAACACCGTAGAAAAGACTTGGTCTTTTTGTAGCTCGTCTCCCACCCAGGAATAGAATTGAAGCACATGGGGGAAGAAGGCTTTTTAGCAGTTTTGGAAATAGTACAGCTTTTCAAGTCGATCTAGTGGTCATGGAAGTTTACTGACAGTACATTATTGTTTTCCTAGTTCTAGTCACTTAATTCCTAGTTTTTTTGTACAGTGAAACACTGGAGGTAGGGAGGAAGGAAGAGGAGGGACTGAGATGGCCTGTCACCGCAGTGAAGGGAAACTTGGAGAGATTGAAGCTCTCACATCAGTTCTATCACTCACCTTCCTACTGCAGTCTCTACTGCTTTGAGGTATTATGGGCTCACCCATGGAGCTGTGACTGTCTTCACTTGTTTTCCTCTGCTATTTCTTTACCTTCAAGTCTTCTTCCAGTTTATTGATGTAATAGTCATCTGAGAGATGAAGCTTGGACATCACTCAAAGACATCCACCAAAGCAGGTGGTTTAAGCTGCGTTGGAGGATGATACCCTGGACTTGGGGGTTTGAGTCTCTTGATTTTTCATGGTCTGTTCCCAGCTCGGTGGCCAGCAGGCTACTGCAGCTTATTTCTCCTCTCTGAGGACCAGGCATGGATGTTCCTTGTATCTTATGGGCACCTTACAGTGCCAGAGTCTGTACAAGCATCTTTCTTATGTTTGAAGCAGTATGTATATAAAAAAATAGTTTATCTCTAATGATTTTATCAAAGAATTCAGTCATTTTTAAATGTTGGAATTCATGTTTAATGAGTACTTGACTAATTTCAAAATACTGAACACTTCCAGTTGCTTTAAGACCCAGATTTTTAAAAATAGATGTTTGTTTCCACAGCACTGGAAATCTTCCTTAATAAAGTGCTTAATAAAATACTTAACACCTACAATCTAGGACAAGACACAGAGGACGAGAGAGAACAAAGCTTTTTCCTACATCTCTTCATGTAAGAGAGAAATGCAATTACATTGTAGGAGAATTGATGAATGACTTCAAGGAATTGGTTGACTACTGCTATGATGGAGGAGATATGGAAACCTCTAAGTAGAATAGTGTGGAGAGGGCAGTTGAAAACAGTACTCTTTTCTCAATAAAAGTTCAATAACTGAACTGGAGACAAATGCATTTATAAAATGAAAACAAGACACCGATAATGCGTGTAATGTGGAATGGCTGCTTAATTTTTGACCATTGCCTTTGAGTGCTGTGTTTCTTGGTGTTAATAGAGAACCCAGCAAGAGCACGCTGTGGGTGAGGGCAGGCTGCTAACTAGCTACTGTCTACTCCCATAGCTCATTGATTGACTTTTTCGGAGGTTTTGACTCTCTCTCGTGTGTTTTCTCCTGCCCGAATGGGTAGTGTCCTGCTCTTGCTGCCTGGCACAGCTCCAGTGTGATGGGGCAGAGGGGCAGCGGTGTGCCTGGCATGGCTCTGCTTGCTGGGCTGAGGATCCTGCTGGCACTCCATCAGCAATGATGACCAGTGTATCTGATCAAAACATAAGCAGAGACTCACGTCCACACACTGCTCATGTCCAGCACTGTGTTCATAGGCCGGTCTGTAAACAGGAAGCAGAGCGGCACTTTCAGCCTGGAGGATAATAGGTAGTTTTGTTTAGAATTAGGTTTTTTTTCTTTTCCTTTTTGAAAGAATGGCCTTCTGTTAAACATATCGAGTGTGTGAAGTTGAGCTAATCATGTACTATATCCTTTCCATTCAGACTGTAGACTTTTTTATATAAAACTTGTTCTGAATGTTTGCAGGATTTCTATATAAATTGATGTTATATGGCACCGCTCATGTCCTTCTGAGCTAATAATGCTCATACTAAGGTTTGATTCTGAAATACAGCAAAACCTCAGTAAGTCATATGGAAATGAGAGGCCCCGTTGTGAGCTAATGACCTCTGTGAATGAACGAACATGTCAGCGCCGTAACATGAGATACACTTAATTGCTTTTTACAATGGATGCTTGTATACGATACACATCAGCTTACTGTGAAGTGGCTTGTTATGGTAAGACCATAATATAGAACTTTTCTGTTGAAATGGTTCTCTCTCCCTACTTCTTGGGAAATACTTCTTCAAATAAATATGTGGGTTAGTGAGGCAACAGATAGTTATTTGTCTCTCAAGTGTGAGTAATGTAACATGAACAAGCATTAATGACCTAACTCTTTAATTCAACAGGAGATCCTTATTTTTCTTACACGCTAGCTTATTTCTTAATATTTTGGAATCCGTTGCTCAGTGTGTGCTGTGTGTTCCCAGGGGAACTGAGCACAAGCTACAAGTTTTGGGATAACTCCGTTCTGCTCAACTTCATAATCTCTTGGACTCTCTCTTGGACTTCTTCAGCTCAGTGGCTGGCAACTATGTGTATCTGCTCCCTGAATCATCCACTAACATCTGCCTGAAATAATGAAAAGGCTCGCAGTTTTCAGTGGATGTGAGAGGTGGAACTGGCCAAACCATCCACGTGATTTACAAGTCTTCGCCCAATTTCCAGAAGAGACTCCAGTGTGGCGAAATTGAAGCCCTGTGAGTTTCTGTGTTCAAGAACTGGAACGATGAACTGGTGACAGAGAATAAAGTCAAAGGAAGATCTGAGAGGGAACAGCAACAAGGTGGAGAAGCTGGGCATCAGTAACAATCACAAAGTACTCTGGAGAATATGATTCAGGCTGCAACTGAAGTGGACATAAGACCATCTGGGCAACAGCCCTGTGGCATCAAAGTATGATGGGATGATCCCAAAGCAGTGACTTGAGTGGGGAATGAGCTGCAGGAGAAATCAGGTCATGCTCAAATCAGTTCAGTCTTCTTCTGGAGAGCTGAGTCCTGTTTCTGTGTCCCCATAGACAGGATTACTATGGGAAGCTGGCAGGTCATTTCAGCTATAACTTTCAGAAAAGGTCATTTTTAACTTCTCTGTTCAGCACTCAGCTTGAAATGCACAGCTCTGATGAGAACTGCTGACTCTTGATGGTTCCATCTGGAGATGATGAGTCTGTGCTGTACACATCCAGTACAGCAAGTATCTGCTAGTGTCTGTTAAAGACTGTAGTAGTAGTTCTATATAATACTATGAATTCTAGAAACTGGGATTCTTGAAGTCTTAAAGCAGGCTCTTAAAATTAATGGATATTTTTTGTTAATGTCTCTGTGTCTCGTGTGAAAATGGTGATAATGCTGCTTTACCTCAAAGGAGTATTGTCACAGTATCGTGGAAATTTCTTGGGCGCTACTGCAAAGACATCTCTTAATTTTGGATGGCAGAGACGGACTTTTCATCTGGGACTAGCAGTAGGACAAGGGGTAATAGGTTTAAACATAAACAGGGAAAGTTCAGCTTAGATATAAGGAAGAAGTTCTTTACTGTGAGGGTGGGGAAGCACTGGAACAGGTTATCTAAAGAAGTGGTAAATGCCCCATCCCTGGCAGTGTTCAAGGCCAGGTTGGACAGAGCCTTGAGCAACCACATGATTTAGTGTGAGGTGTCCCTGCCATGGGGGTTGGAACTAGATGATCTTAAGGTCCTTTCCAACCCAAACCATTCTATGATTATCTTGTGCAGAGAATGGTTTTGAATGGTGCTCCAGAGATAAAGAAGTCAGGCATGTGTATGTAGTGACCATGCTGGGCTGCTCTGTGTTGCTGTTGGTATCACTGGCAGCACTGGAAAATTCTGCTGGTCCTGCAGCCCCGATGTGCAGCTATGCAGTGTACAAACAGCAAGGGTGTGGTGCTGTGCCCCCTTCTTGTTGGCAGCATTTAGCATTGCAAAATGGCTCTGATGAGAGCAAGCTGGCTCAACATTTCTGATCTGGAACAGCTCCCAGCCTTGGTTTGCAGGGTGTTCTTGATGTGGAGAAGCAGATGGAGTAAGAGTGTTGTAAGACCTTCTGCTAGTCACTGTGGATGATGCAGTTCGAAACAGGGGCGTACAGCACCAGGACCTGTGCAGAAAGCACCTGAATAAAGAGGACACACTGGAGTCAGAGCAGCAGAGCCATGTCTTGCCAGAGGACACACTCCGATGGGAGTGGGAATCTAACCTGGTTTGTGTGACTTGTAGTACATTTTGGGTGATACATTTTGCGTTTAGGTGACCATGTTGATACCTCTAAGAGCATGATAAAGCTGGTTGTTGTTCAACCATACTGCAAACTCCTCTCAGCCTTGTGCTGCATGTTGAACACCATGTGTCTCCTCAGTATTTGACCACTATTAGTATTTGACAATGACCTTGGAGCTGGGATGAAATATAATTCATGTCAGTGGCTACTTGCCATCCCTTGTTATATCTGCCTGCTTTAAAGTCATTGCAAAACATTAGACGGACTTCTGGTGAAAATAATTGGTTTTCTCTTTGGACAATGTTCCAAATTTAGCACATCCTCTTCGAAGCTTAGCAAAGCACTTTCCTGGAGCTGCATCAAACCCCAGTGTTCAGTGTTTAAAGCTCAGTATTAGTGCTCTTTGGAGAAGATGTTGAAACAGTTGGAAGCCCCTGTCACACTTTGAGTGATGGTCTTGTTTTCTGGAAAGCTCTCTAGCATCTTGGAGATGTCAAATTTTGGAATCAAATGCTGAGTTTAATGCGGGAATGTTTCCCATGGACCCTGGTGTTTTATCCAACAATCCAAACCTTTGTATACCATAGTTGCTGTTGATTTCTAGTCTAGGGGATTGTCTCAAATCCCCCCCAAGTTTGGTGTCACCAAAAAAGCTCACATCTCTTCACAGCTAATCAGAGAGAAGGGCTGGGCCTTAGGATGTCATCTGAGCTTGAAGACATTAAAGGAACTCTGGATTAGTATAAAGTGATTTTGTGTATTTTATTCCTTTTCCTGGAGGGACCGAATCCCTCTCTTGAAAAAATGAGACATCTCTTTTCTGCTTCTCTCCGTTCTGCACACACAGTTCATGCTCCTCAGGGATGGGAGGAGTTCCAGCAATGAAATATAAACAAAAAAATCAAGATTCAGTTGCTATTGGAGAATAGCAATTAGCATTTTCATTGTGAATACTGAAAGCCCATTACATGTTTAACCCTCTTATTCTTATTTTCTGGGTGAGAAAATCGATTTGGCTTAAAACTCCTCAGAAAGGCCTGGGTAATCCTGTCACTGAAACACAGAATTTCTTAGTGTAATGGATAGAGCATGAGATTTGGAGCCAGAAAGTGCCAGCATCTGGATCGTTTCCTCAAATGTTTACTATGGATATGGATTCATTCAGGGAACCTCTTGGTTTTGACATGAAGTGTGAACTCAGCCACCACATCATTGCACCTCCAGCTCAAAAGTGAATTCTGATGGAAGTGAATTTTTGGTATGACATTTGTAACCAAGCTGCGTTTTGGCACCAAGGGAGGGGAAGCTTTAGTATCAGGTAAAGGAAGGAATCCCTTTTCTGAATGAACGGTCCAGCTGTGCGTTACTGCTGTGCCTGTTGCTAATATTATTTCTGATGGGGCGTGTTTACTTACTTTCACCATGGCTGTCCGGAAATCCCGTGGCAAGGAGCGTCAGAACATTTGCCAAATCACTACTTCACCCATCAGGCTGATTGTTTCATGCTATTCGGTCTGGTTCACATTAAGGATTTGTTCCATCGCTGCCTTTGCTCTTTTGGGGTATATTCATTACTCGTGGTGGGTTTTATAACAAACAGCCCTTTTTTGAGGGATTACTCCCCCCTTCTTTCACTGAGCCCGTGGTGTGTTAGTAAATACAGTACTAATCTCTCCTACTTCAGACACAACCTCTCTAAGGCAATTCATCCAAAGGAATCAAAAGCAAACTCTTTCCTCTGGTTAGTTATCATTGTAATGTCTTTTGCAAAACAAATGAGAAAGAAACGAGAAAGAAACAGCCTACCTATAAAATGGAAGGAATGTAATAAAACTGAAAGGGGCTTAATTTCTTCTCCTGACAGGTATCTTATTTTTCCATACATCAAAACTGGTGTAAGAAAGAGCAGTCCTGCAGGCAGAGGGAGGCCAGTGCTGCTTGAGAGCCAACTGGCTGTGCGCAGGGAACGTTTGGCAGCCTGGCGGTCTGGCTGGCTGGGGGTGCACTGCTGAGCCCCATCTTGCCAGCACGACCAGGGGGATGAAGCCTCTCCAGGGGGTTCCTCTGGAGTGCAAGAGGAGATTTGACTGATAAAGACAGGCCTGAAAGGCTGTCTCAGGTCTGCTGTCTGCAGTCCCTGTAAAGCTCTGCAATGGACAGAGGGGGCCTTTCACAGCCCGGGCTCAGAAGCCTGGCGTGCTCCCCAGCCTCTGATTTAACAATTTCATCTTACTTCCAACCTTAGACGAATGGCGAAAGCATAAGGGATCAGAGACAGAAGACTGTTGCTTTGCAAGAGAGAGGCGACAACTTCTTGGAACCCTTTGCAAATCATATTATTGCTGCTCTCACTTACTTGCACAGTTCCACGTTGATCCTGATGGTTTTACCTATTGATAAAGAATGAACTGAGTTAATAGAGGGGTGAAAGTCTGCTGGAGAGTACATGCTCCTATAATTAGTTCTAAAAATTGAGTGCTTGTTTTATTTCTCCTGTGCATGTGGGGTTTTATACCTAACATGGCTTTTTGTTGTGCTTTGAGAATTTCTGAGTGTCTTGCAGGTAATTTGAGAAAGAAAAAAGGTGAGATTGTTCTCTGTAAATCCTTTAAAAGGTAGGAAGGCACCTTGAAAAGTTGTCTTTTAAAGTATATTTTGTGCTTAATTTTACTTTTGAAATTCATATTGGTCCCCTGGAAGATGGGTGAGGACTGATAATTCAAACATCAAAATTCCAGTTTGGTAATAATTACATGTTTTCTGAAGGTTGCTACGAGCACTTTGTAAGAGGTAAAAACCAGGTTTTACACCAAGATCTTCATATGCTAGGCATTATATGGCAATGATTATCAGTTAGCCAAGAAGAGAAAATAGAAGAAGGACAGATGGTATCACCTGCTAATTTGGGTCAGGCTTCCCTGTGCTTGTTCTATTAAATGCTTCTCTCTCTTTGAAGGAATGAATTTACAGGTGGGATGATAAGAAGCCGAGTCTGGAGGTATTTTTACCTTTTGAGCCAAAAGGGGTGATAGCAGCACTGGTGCTACAAATAACAGACCCGAATAGAGTTCCTGAGAGATGGACCAAAGAAATCTAACCTGAAATCAAGCTGTGATGGAGAGAGAGCTTTACGGAGTTTTCTGAGTCAGCTCAACAGCTCTTCATTAATGAAGTCTGACATATGCTTATTTCAAAATTGTGATCCATAACAACAAACTCCAAATGGAATTGAGAAACTCAGCTCAACACAGCCTGGCAAGTTGCTGTGGTGCATGAGTTGTATAAGCTCTTTTGGCTACGTGGATATGTTGCAGAAGAGGTTACAACAACTGAAACTGAAAATGCTCAAAGCCCTAATGAAAGGTTTGATATTTGAAATGTGGAGGAAGATTATGCTCCCGTCGCATGCCAAAAAAGTGAGAGGGAGGAGCTGGATTTGAGCTTTTGTTGGCTGAGAAGTAATAAGCTGGGAGAAGACCTGAGCTCTGGTAACAAGAAACTGTATGGCTTAGACCATCTTCAGGGACTCCTTGCTTTGCTGTCCCCGTTCCTGGCATGCATTTCATAAAATCACTGACAGCTGTCAAGGAACACAGTGACAAGAGACAAGAGATGGCATGTAAAGAAAATACGGGTGTTAAGCTCTCACCTGTCCCAGGCCTCTTCTTTGGCATCCTCTCACAAGTCCTTCGCCTCTCACTGTTCCAGCCTCATAGTCCTGTGCTGGAGAAATGGCTTTCAAACCCTTTGTTTAGTAAAAGGTGGCTAAACAAATCAACACAATCACCAGCTTAAATTCACTGTATAGGTCCTTGTCTCTGCTGGCAAGCTGGGGAGTCCAGTTGAAAACGAGTTGACAGAAGTAGCACTGATGGTGAGAGATCCTGCAAGAACTGAAGCAAAACCTCAGGACATGCAAATAAACATCCATTTCTTGGTATTCCTATACACCTACTTGTTGCTGCTTGTGAGCAGCATGGTGCAGCTGGGAAATCTGGTCTCATTCCTCAGGTCCTGCTTACTCCTCACCCTCCTAGGAGGAGATAGAGCCATTGATTTGCCTCCTTCGTTTAGGCCACCGTTCTGTAGTATTTCATCTCATCATACAGCTAATTAAATATACAAGCACTTATTATAAATTATGGCCTGGATTATATATCAGTGGGAAAATTCTGTTGCAGATAAGCCTCCAAATTTGCTGCTGTAAATCTTGACTGGCTCATTGACGCGTGCTTAAAGCACAGCCATAAATCTCTTTGTGAGACATAGTGAGGAAGGAAACACACAGGAGTTTTTCATGACAGCAGTTACAAGGGAAAGGCTCAGAGCTGCTCGTTGCTGCCAATCTGACCCCATCAGTGTCTGAAGCAATTAACAGATTCCCAGTTTTGCACAACAGCTGGAAAGTGATAAGAAGAAACAATCAAGACACTTTTACCTTGATTCCTGTCACTGAGGAATGCAAATACCCATAAAAGCTCTCAGATGTTTTCTCTGGAGCTCAAGTTAAACATTGCAAAGTTTATGGTTCCCTCTCCCCACTTTTTGATCTGGAGCATGATGTAATCAAACTGCATCTTTAACGTAAAAGTAGGTTTATAGCTAATACATATTACCTTTAAAATATGTTTAGATGCAGCTAAAAATCTGCCTAGGCACAAAAATTGCCATTGCTTTTGGGAAATCTGCACTAAAATATTTTCTTCTATTTTTGTATCATAAAATGCAAACAAAAAGGAGAAGGTGCATGGAGACAGGTTGCAGGAAGGATATATGGAGCTGCTGCTGTCTCCTTCCTAATTAGGGTAAGATTCTAGAGTTAGCTTATCCAGTACTGCTGGATGCAGTGGTCCGTCCTCCCATCCTCCTCCCATTCCACTTCTGAGGATTCCCATGCATCAGCCCAGAGGCTCACCTGGATGGGGTGAGTCAGTTTGCTGATAGCCAGAAACCAAATCCAACCAAAAGTGTGTGTGTGGGAAATGTGTTTGTGTCTTGTGGGGACATAAATTATGTCCCGTGGTGGCCAGAGGTGGTACAAGGAGGGGGCAAGGGTGCTGCCAGTCCTCAGACCTGTTGGGCTGAAGGTGAGACCCTGCTCTGAGGAACCAGTGGGGATGGAACCCTATGGGACTTTAAGCATTGAGCGGGTTTGGAAGAGAAAGCCAGCGTGTTTGGGAACTACAAGTGGGAGGCTGTTCCATGCATGCAGTGCAGGGACGCAGCTATATGAAAGGAGGCATTAATCAGGAGTGCGGCTGCAGCACTGGTTCAGGAAAGCTGTTCGGTGCTCGCTTACATCCCTTCCATTCCATCAAAGCTTCAGCACTTCACTGAATAAAGACATATGGGACCAATAAAGCAGATTTAAGGAGATGGAGTCCAGGTGGCAAAAGGGTATAATGGGAAGTGACTTATGGGAAAATGTTGCATTCAAAACTCTTCTGTTGGTTTAGGTGACCCTGTAAATCCAGGTCCTGCTTTTAGTCAATAGGACTACTCATGAGAGCTAAATTGCTTATGTTGCAGGACTGAGCCTACTGAAAGGAAGACTTTTCAAGAAGGTCCAAAGAAATGCCGTAACTCCTGCTTATAGTGTTCTTGTTTTTTTGCATTAACCTAGTTGTGAATACAGCCAACCAATTTGCCATAATTTGTATATTTGGTTGGCATGTGTTTACAGAGGGGAGACCTGGATTTATTTTAAAGAATTATTTTGCCCCTGGTTTCTGTATCCTTACCTTCATCCCTCTCCACAAGAGAAACTCAAACAAAACCCCCAAATACTCCCTTCCCCCACTTAACTGAAAACTTGAAAGCAAACCCTGCACAGTGTACCTTTCATACGCACATCGGTACCTTGCAGTGAAATGAGAAACAGCAGAAGAGCTTTGCAATAACCATGACAAGAGTGGGCAAGGGAAAAACAAAAAGCCTTTATTAAAATACTGCTGTGTTAGATCTTAATAACAGAAAAAGTCCCCCTAGAAATAAATCCTCAACATGATTCTCATATGAAAGAGTATCCCTCCACGTTGAAACCAAATGTTCAAAAGCTCTGTGCTTTGTTTTATTAGTGCCCATAATTTATTCTTCTTAGAAAACATCCCTCGCAGGCTGCTAGAGCACTCAGTGTGGCGTACATCATAATAAAAACAACTTAGAAGACAAAAACATTAGAACAAAAACAAAACTCTGAAAGCTTTGGTGAATAAAACCATGCAGGGGGGTCTGGAAAAAGGACACAGATGTTGTAAGGAATCAAAAGCAGAAGATAAATTGTAAGCAGGAATATAAACCAAGCTTTGCAAACAAACTGGAGTTGCTTTATACATCTCAAACAGTTACATGTAAAGTTCAAGTCAAACATCATTTGCGTAGCCCAAACCCCTCCACTTCACAGCGGCTTCTCTCTGCAATATCCAAACCGAAACAGGCCAGTTTGCTCTCTGTTTTTTCAAGAGAATTGAGTGCATTTCGATGCAGGGACAGCTGTTACTGTCACTGTGATTGGTATCTGCTCAGCCTGATACTTAGAAAGCCCTAATCCATGTTGTAGCTTCCTTTCAGAATGGGTTTTCTATGGGTTTCACTTGAAATTAAAGGAAGAGTTGTTCAATCACTTGAAATAGCTTTTATACCCCAATTGTAGGCAATAAGAAACAAGTTTTCTTTTTTCCCTTCCAAAAAATTCAACCAATTTCCCTGGCCCCAAAAAGATTGAAATGTTTATGTTCTTCCCAGATTATAGCTTTCTTTTCAGGAACATGGAAATCCAGGCACCATAGTGATGGAGGCCAGCCTGCTGGTCTTGAATTACAAACGTTACATGAACAACCCACCATGCCACGACTGTCGGACCAACAGCTTCGTGCTGGCACAGCAACTGGTGAGTGGTCAGAATTCCTCACTGTGCTTCAAAGGCTGCTCTTATTGTATGACCTGCAAATCCATCTGTGTGTCCAATCCCTTGGAAGTCATCACTCCTTCCTCTGTAAGCCTTTTCTGGAGTTTCTTGACTGCTCATTTTCTAGGGTATGTTGGCTGTACTCGTGGCTGTGTTTGTTGGCTACTCTCACTTATGGATTGGTGTTACCATCTGGTACATTGCTGCTTGGTGAAAAGGGAACAATTTGTGGGGATTGTGTAACTTTTATATTGCTTCATCTTAAAAAAAAGAAATAAATAAGAAAATCTACATATCCCTTATTCCTAGTGGAATATCTCTTTTCAGGTCTTTACAAACCAGGTTTCAACACTAGATTTTCTGTAGCAGAAAAGAGCAGCACTGAAATTCCTGGTGTTCCCTTTTGGTCCCTAGTTACAACTTGTGAGTTACTGTTTCGTTGTTTCATTTAAGAAATTTGTACATCTCGTTCAGAATGCAGAATTTGGCATAACTTGTACATACTGTACAAGGCTAGGAACTTCACAATGAGGTGGAGCTGTACCTGTGTTAGATTAGAGATGTTGTTTGGGATAGGGCATAGGGGATTGGCCTTGGGCAATAAAACCAGTGGGAGAAGAGAAGGATAGGAGGTGTAGAAAGCAATGTTTTAGTGAAATGGAAAGTAGATGAAGTAACTGTGGTGTTAGCCTTGGGGCCAAGGAGCAGGATCTTGCCCAATGCTGGTAATGCTCTGCTCTCCCCTGTGGCCCCTTTCAGGCCTTATCCAGCACCTGGAGTGCTCTGCATGATGGCCCAAGTGATAAAGCTTTAACCTATTTCAGCAAGTTCATGCTCTCTCAGAGGAAACCTTCACCCCATGCAGAGCCTTTTCATGCTGGTCAGGGGGAACTGAGCTTTAGTTTATGATCTTTATGATTCTTCGTATATCCACACTTTGTCTCCCTGCACACATTCACTCACGGCTACAGCTTATGGCCATTTCTCTTCCACCCCAAGCTCCTCATGGCAGATACCCTCAAGGAGGCAGATCCTGCTGGTGCAGGTTTGTAGAGCTGTGCTATTTTATAGCTGCTTGTAGCTTCATATACTGTGATAATCATTGCTCAGGAGGGGAGGATTAATCTTTTGACAGGATCTTTGGAAGCTCTGGGCCTGATGACTTTTCAAAGTGAAGATACATTTTGGCATAAACTGAAGATAAAGAACAATATAACATCCCCACTGGTGGGCAAAGTAATGGAAATGAAACCACATGTCATAACAGGACAAAAGTTGTCAAGTAGGACAAGCGGCAAACTTTTGGATTTTGAGCAAAGCTGTTATCCAGCTGTAATTCTGTAAACTAAGGGTTAAGAAAAATAAAACATACCAAAGAAAAGCCAGAGATACAAGACCACATCACCCATTCAGATTGCAGAAGGAGCAACTCCAGCCATGCCTAGAAGGTAGCCGGACAAAGTATGCTTTTTCCATTAGCTCAGCTCGTGCAACTATGCTTGTAGAGAATTACACATTTCTGCACAGTTCTGGCCACAGAAGCCATTTCTTCATGCTCAGACCTGTTTGCAGGAGGTGAAACTGAGCCGGGACATTGGAGCTGCAGAGAAACTCCTAATGAAGCAAAACCACATGAGGTTGTACTTTGCAGGGGGTGGATGGCTGGATTAGGCGGTATATTAAGTAATCCCTCGGGATATTTTTCAACTGTAATTCATGCTCAATCATCAAATATGGAACAGATTAACAGGAGGAGGGGTTGTAGATTTCTTGTAAATCACAATCTTCTTTTATTCATGACTATCTACAATGTGAGTTTTTTTGAAGTGCTGTTTTTTATGGTTGATTTTGGTGCTGTTCTGCCCAAGGCATATTTAAATGCCGGGATAATTTTTTGATGAGTTTATTTGCAACAATACTGTTTAAAGTTGAATGCAGAAAATGGAGGGATTAAAAGGAATAATGTTGAAAAGGCCTTTATTCTAGAAGACTGGGACATCTGTAAACACGTTTTTTAGAAATAAAATCTTAATGTTAGCTCTGGAAATCCATATGTAGGTGCTCAATGTGTGGCCTGATTTAAGTCTATAGCTACTCCCTCTGATTGCACAGATCAAGAGATGTTCAGATTTCTGATTCTGATGAGGAAAACAGCTGCTTTAAAGCTGAGCCTATCTAATCTTTTCTCTTGCAAAGGTTCAGTCTCACCCACTATCATCTCTTTACATTCTGAATATTGAAAAAGAAAGAATATATTTTATTGTTTTCATTAACCTCCCAGTACAGCCTGGTCTGGGCTACAGATGAAAACATGAAACTGTGCCTCTTTGTAAGTATTCTCCTCACTGCATTTGTTGTGAAATCAGATTCCCAAATACTAATTTCTGAACCTAATGTACCTGGAAACATGTTGATTTGGTTTTCATTAGACTGGATGCTTTGCATGATCAATATAGGACTTTTTGGTGAATTTTTAATTCCTCATCCAGGACTTGCAATCCACTGTCTGTCCAGCTGAGCTGTGACAGTGAGCAGTGACTACTTCAAGTGGGAAGTAGCTGCCTGCCACATGTGGAGATTTCCTAAGTGTAGCAGCTATAACTCTGTGCATGTCCAGCTCTGCCCTCACTGCTGCCTGAAGCCAAGTCCAGAAAGCTAATCCACCAGTCCTGGTCATGGCTCACTGGTTACACTCCACAGGGTTTGGCCAAGGTCTGTAAAAGATTGGTGGTAGCACTGCACAGAACCCATCTTAGGGTCCTTAACTACTTCTTTAGCTTTATATCATAGAACCATAGAATGGTTTGGGGTGGAAAGGACCTTAAGATCATCCAGTTAAAACCCCCCTGCCATGGGCAGGGACACCTCGCACTAGACTGTGTCGCCCAAGGCTCTGTCCAGCCTGGCCTTGAACACTGCTAGGGTCGGAGCTTTACCACTTCTTTGGGCAACCCATTCCAGTGCCTCAGCAACCTCACAGTAAAGAACTTCTTCCTTATATCTAAACTTCCCCTGTTTAAGTTTGAAGCCATCACCCTTTTTCCTATCGCTACAGTCCCTAATGGAGAGTCCCTCCCCAGCATCCTTGTAAGCCCCCTTCAGATATTGGAAGGATGCTCTGAAGTCTCCACTCAGCTTCTCTTCTCCAGGCTGAACAGCCCCAACTTTCTCAGCCTGTCTTCATACGAGAGGAGCTCTAGCCCCCTTATCAGCCTCGTGGCCTCCTCTGGAATTGCTCCAACAGCTCCATGTCCTTTTTATGTTGAGTACTGAACAGAGCACTCCAAGTGAGGTCTCATGAGAGCGGAGTAGAGGTGGAGAATCACCTCCTTTGACCTGCTGGTCACACTCCTTTTGATGCAGCCCAGGATACATATAATAAGGATGTGTTTATGGGTTAAAATCCATTCCTAAAGCCTTTCCTGTGCCTTTGGGGCCTTAAGGATGGTCACTGGTTTCCACTTGCAGCATTGTATACTCCTCTGACTGTGCCCTGCTCGGGGCCACTGCCCCTACTTGAACTGTGCTAGCTGGTGTGCATTAATTCTGACAAAGCATTATCTAAAGCAACACCCACTGCTCCCCATGACATCTAGAGACAGCAGCATCTGTTTTGCTAAATAGCCTGAGTTTGTTTATACGGAATGAGAGTTGACTAAGATTTATTTTAACAGAGTATGACTCAAAGAAGTCGATAGCCATATGACCGAGAATGCTGTGTTGTTAAATGGGTGTAAAGATCTATCAAATATTTTTAGATTGCAATGGCTATATTGGGAAATACTAAATCATGCTAGTTCCTGTGAACCATGCTGCAATGAGGCTAAGTGGGGAAGCTTGTGCTTGTCTCCAAATACAGGTAGCATATAATGCTCTGTAAACATGCCTTTATTCAGCAGAACACTTGTAGCAATGAGTTTAAGCCCCTCTGCTGTAGAAGAATATACATTTTCCTGGGGCAACAAATAATTAGAAATAATAAGCTGAAATTAAAGAAAAAAATTAAAGAAAAACTATATTAAAGTCAGATGGGATCAAAGGATAACAAATTGCCAACAGCCTGGCAGGCTGCACGTTAGCTTCTAAGGGAAGTGAGAAGCATCTTCCTTTAAATGGAATTCAAACAAGTATCAGGGAGCTCAATGCTGGGAACAGCCTGTTATGAGGTGGGGAGATCTGTGAGTTTGCTAATTTGTTTCTTCTTCTTTGGTGCTTTTTTCCTCCCTTGTGTTAAGGTGCTCAGATATTTTGCTTCTAGACACTGCAAAATATTTTTTTTTAAATTGCTTGCCTTTAGTACTTCTGTATCTCTAACTGAATTTGTATTTGAAATTATTTGATGGGACATGCAAAAATACTGGCACTGTATTTTAAGCTTTCTAAATCAAACACTTGAAGTCTGCCTGCTTCCATGGCCTCTGTGCATTATCAGGTACTCTGTTTTGTCTTTCCAGCAGCAGCCCTGTTTTATTTACAAACCAGGACCTTCTACCTCTTCAGCAGATCCTCAAAGCTTTGAGTTTATCCTCCTTTTCAATGTTCCTTCTCTTGAAGGACTGATGGCGAGGGAAGAGGCTGTAGGGAGCCCGGAGGATGGGTGGGGAATCTGTGGGGAGATTTCAGTGGGATTTGATTTTGTCTGGGGGATGGGCCAAGATTTATTTAAGGACAAGGAATCCACTTCCCCAGCATGCACAAACACATGCTTTTAACAGGAGAGATGCGAGTTCTGTGTGCAGCTGTGCTGGTAGGGGGTGTGTGTGATGGGCAGACAGATGTGACCCTGCTCCTGCATTCCATTGTGACTGTGAGCACCTTTTAAAACCTATTGTGTGACCCATGGTCTCTAAGGGGCTCAAAGACATCCAAAGATGATCTTCAGAGAGCTCAGCTACTAAGTGTGAACAAGTTGCACAGGGTGCTGAACATACACAAAGATCTCTTAAAGATTTGTAACTTGACCAAATTTGGCTGGAATTAGGTAGGGGCGGATGAACGTATTCACTTAACAAAGACCATTCTTCCCTGGCCCCCAAATACAACCTGTTTCTCTAGGGTATGAAGGCCTGAGATCTGTTTATGGAAAGGACAGATAATTTTCTTTAGCATTAGTATAGCAAAGTATACATCCTTCCTTTTAGTCTGAAAAATGTTCAGTGTATTTTACCTTACATTAAAAATAGATTAAAAAGCCTGACTCTTTCCAGCGCAAAAATGTCAGTGCAAATGTTAGTCTGTCAGAGCAATAAACAGCAAAAATTGAGATCTTACAAAGGAAACTTTGGCTGACCTTGAAGATACACCCTGCTATTACCCTTTCCTATAACCTAACACAGAATTGCTCTGAGGGACCTTCCTTTCACCCGCCACAGCTGCAGCATTCGCTGTCATATCCCAACATAAAGGTGATAAACTCCAACTTCACACTCTCGCCTCCAGCCTAGCTACTGCAATACTTGGATTTCATGTGTGCTACGTCTTGACAGCTTCTATTTTATATCCAGTCAAGTAGGAAACCTTCAAAATACTTTAAAATTGGTTGCAACAAAAGAATTTACAATCAATAAATAAATCACTCCAATCCATTAAAAATCCAAAGGCACTGCTATTATTTGGATGCACAAATCTAAAAGTATATGCAATCTAGCAAAAGTGGCCTGAGCTTGGAAGCAGCTTAGGATATGGTATTGGAAGTTAGGGTACTCTGGTTTTGTAGTTAAATTCCTAAAAGCAGATAAAAGCACTCTAGTTAGTAGATTCTGGTGAAGGACTTTGAAAAGCGAAGAAACTAATCCTATCCATTACTGAATAGCTCTATTAATGATCAGAAAAGGCTCAGCACCACCTTGTTATCTGCACATGACCTGTCCTGAGGCATCTGTGGCAAAAAGTGAAAAAGAAAAGAAAAAAAAAGGGACAGATTAAGCAAGTGCTTCAGACTGCTGCATTTGAAAGCAGAGCTTCAGGACAGGGATGCTTTCCATAGACTCGTTTCAGGCAAAGGTCACATGCGTGCATATAAAATCATTCCTGAAAGCAGCGCCTTTGTCCCTCAGTTATCTCCCAATGGAGCCATTGTCCCAAGGGGCAGCTGGCACCCTGACTTCAGCAACACTGCACCGGGAACCCAGGCCCAGGGTGGCCAGGGCCAAAGGCAGCCTGTGACCTCCCTGGGCAATCGCATCCATCTGCAGGAGCTGCTGTCAGGCTGAGGAGAAGCAATGTTTCCATGTCAAGGTTCAGTCATGGAGAAAAAAGACCCGCTGGTACGGTAGGCGCATCTTCCCTCCCTTCCTACCTCCTGTGTTTTTCTGGCTTGTTAAAATAGCCTTAAATAAATATAATTACAAGCAAAGTCAGGCTATGAAGTAGCGTGAATGTGTTTTTGCCAAGCGCAACTTGGATTGGGATTTGGCAAATTGGAAGTCCTTTCAATGAGCATTCAGGGGTGATGCTGAAGTGCTCCGGTTCATAAGTAAAGTAAAAAGTATTTTTAACGCACAGAGAAGAAAATGTATTTTTAAAGCCTCATCGATCTCTTATAGCTTGTTTTGATTTCTGAATGTAGCTTCTCTCTTAACCATTTTCATAGTAACTGCCTTTCATGTATATTGTTACCTTATAGCAATGTTAAAATTGGCATCCGGCGCAGACAGAAGCAAAGTATCTTGTGTTTTGCTTGTATTTACCTCCTACAATATTAATATTATACAAGTACATAATTATGAGTTTGAAATTCCCACATCACTTGGCTTTTGATTTATATTAAAATTTCCAGTGTCTGGAGTTTCCCGAGCACCTCTAAGGTGCTTAAGTCTTAAAGGCAATCTGTTTAAATAGGGTTCCCATTACAGGCACCTCTACCTAAGACTTTTTCTCCAGAGGAAATATATGGATTTCTTTAATCAGGCCAATTACACCTCAAGGATCTGTAATTTTTTCATAACTCCCTATGCCACAAATGTAAAGTGCTGACTAAAGAGGCAAGTTGATAGGAGTTAATAAAACTCATGCATGCCTTGCAGTTCCCCTCCATATGGTTGGATTCATAATGGTTTTAATTACTCTGATTTTTAAGTATTAATCACTGGGTCCCTCTTTTGAGTCTCTTTTGCTTCTGATTTGCTTAGATTTTAATTGTGATTTACTTCTTATTACTACTGATTTATGCAATCTTCCTGTCAGCATGTGTCAGTGCTGTGCAGGCTGCTCTTATTGCCATCACGTCTGTGATGGAAACGCTGAGCTCTGAAAGTTGAAGCAGGGGATTGACTTGTCTGATACAAAAAAACCCAGGAAATAGCTCATTTCTATTGCAAAGCAGGTTTGAAAGACCGTGTTACTTGAGCAGTGTCAGGGCTCTGTATACAGCTTACACAAGTGCTGCAGCCCTCCCCTCTGTATGTGCAGTGGGGTGGTGGGTGAAAGAGCTTCTCATGAAGTCCAAGGCTATAAAAATGTTTCCTCCTAGGAGACTGGCCTCTATAGGATGTTAAGAAAACAAAACAATGCTCCATTTGTGAAGCAATATTTATTCTACAGAGTCTTGCCTTATTTCAGAGGATGTAATACAATGGTTAAACTATAAGTTTAAAGTGACTGCAGTGGGGAGGTTTCCAATTATTCATCAAGGACACCAGCTGAGTTTGAATGCCAGATATGTGAAGATATGTTAGCATCATTCTTGAAAGCTGTAGCTGCTAATAGCAGCGCTCGCACAGTAGCCTTTACTGAAGGATGCCAAATGCAATCCTTTGACATCAGTTGAACTGGAAGTGGAGGTAATGAATATTTCTGAGACCTGAATGAAAAGTGGTGGCATGAGGCTGCTGTGGGGCTAGCACCAACCTTGTCCGAATTCCCATGTGCTATTGTAAGTGCTCATTTATGGCACCTCACCAAATTAATGGGTCACTTATGGAAACGGAGCAAAACCTGTTATTGCTGAAACACCAGTAACACAAACTGGTTTTCATGGGCTTGCAAAGCTGGTGGCATCCTTGACCTGTGCTGCACCTTGCTGGACAGGGGCTTTTGAACCACCTGCACCAGGCCAGCACCAGCTCAGCTGGGATGCAGCCTCCATTGGGCTCATCCCCGGATGAGATGATGACTATGTTTGCAGGGTGTCAGACCAAATGATCTCACAGACTTCCTTTGTCTCAAAACCCATGAAACTCTGTGCTTCGTGCATTTAGAGCAAAGGAGAAGAGGGTCGCTGTCACTTTGGTGCACAAAAAAAAGGTCAATATAGAAATAAATGCATACGGGCCTATCAACACCTGAGAACTATTTTGCTGCTGTGTACTGTTTAAATTCCATGTGAAAGATCCATGTGGCTTCTCCGAATGGGTTCCACAGGGAATCACTCCAGGTTTTACGCAGAGCTCTGTGCAAACCTAGGACAGGATCTGAACACTTCCCTCAGCGCTTTGCAAACAGCATAACAAAGCAGGGAGGAGGAATAGAGCCTAGGGACACCCCATCCCACTCCTTGTGTTTTCAATGAGTTGACTCCAGCAGCTCAGCTCTGCAGAATTGCTACAAACTGCCCTATGTAAGTGCAAGTGCCTGAGGCAGGACCACATTTTGGTGCACTAGGGTGCACCAGCACTCTTGACAAATAGCAGGGAAAAAAAGCAAAGATAATTGCCCCAGTTTCTGAAACCAGGACAACAATGAAGTGAATTTCAAGGTAGGAGAATTTCAAGGTAGGAATTACTATCTACAGAATATTTGCTCACTTACTGCTGTGTATTTCCCCTCGCAGGATAACCTTTTTAGTCATATTAGCTGTACATCCCTGGTGCTGTTGATGAATGTGACAGCTTGAAAACCTTTTCCCAGCCATGACAGGAGAGCAAGCGGATGGCCAAGGGCTGGTGGGGGTTCCTGGAGCTGGGACTTGATAGTGGTGAGGAACCTGTGTTGTGGTAGCAGCAGAGGGTCTGCAGGGATCAGCCCTATACTAAATTGGTGTCAGGGCTACCAAGCTGGCACAGAGAAACACTGATTGCAACTGCAGGAGCTGTAGCATCATCGTCAGTGGTTTGGTATGTTCTGCATTGGCCTCAGATGTGAGTGTCATGGTGAGAATAGACCAAAGACAGCCCAGGCCTCATCTGTATCAGGATCAGTGAAGGATGCTGAGTGCAATACTTTAACACTTCATAGGCTGCGTAAAGATAACATATGGCTTGGTTCAGACATCTTTGGAGAATGAAGAATATGAATTTGCGGCTGTGGTCTGGTACCTGCAGCAGGTGACATTGGAAGTGTGTGGCTCAGCCTAGGAGAGTTATAGCTTCCTCAGTCATTTTGGGCATTCCTCAAAGGCTCTCTTTGCACCCTCAAAAGGAATTTTGGCTGAGACAAAACATGCTGCAGATGAAAATATGGCCACTATGAGGGGGTGAGGAGAAAATGTCCCAGTGAAATAACACTTTGTAATAATTATGTTGCTGTCACTTGTAAATGCTTGCTTTTTCTTTCTTTCTACACTGAGGGTGCACAGCTAAGCTGGCAGTGAAGAAAAGAGGCAAACGGGCAAGGTCACCCCCCTGGGGTGGGACAGGGATGCTGCTATAAAATTAGGTGAAATTCCCCTGGAGCTGATGGCCTTTCAGGATAAACGTAAGAAGCTTTTAAGTGCCTCTTGGATATCCAAAACAATAGGATTCCTTTCCCTGCTCGAGGAAACAGCATTTTTTTGTACATTCTTTGTAAACAACAGGAGTGTACCAAAGAATCCCTTGATGCCACAATTTAAGTCCTCTCTTAAAGGAAACAGCCCGAAGGGTCCCAGTCTCAGCTGGATGCCAAGTCCAAAAGGATTCATTACTCAGGTCATTTGTGCTTGACCACATAAATTCAACGCATCTAAATAGGCTTTAATTTTCTGATGTCTCTTAACTTATATTGGAGTTGTGTGGTAGAGTACAACTGAAACAGAGCATTAACAACAGAGCAGAAATCACAATAGAGCAGAAATCACAAGGATGGTTTTCTCTCCCAAATCCCCACAACAAGAAAGAACAACAAAGAACAAGAAGGAAAGATTCCATTTTGGAGACTCCAAAGTTCTGTTCTCCTAATATATTTTGTGTCTGTTTGCCCCCAATATTAAGATGTCTTTTTCTGCCTTTCCGTTGTTCTGTCCAGCCAGCCCAGCATTCCCCACACATGGCAGGAGGTGGCTGTGACAGTCATGGAATACTGGGTGCCCTTCAGCACTGTGCAGTCCTGGCAGTTGCTGCTGGCAGCGTTAGACCTGGTTTATTTGCTGAAGCTGCCACCTCTCTAAAAGCCTTCCAGGCCTCTGCCCTGTGCCCTCTGTCCTGCAGTCCAACTGCACTTCCACCTCCCCTGGCACAATGGGCCTTTGGGGTTGACTTGTTTCTTTTGTTTATAATGTGTCAGAGCAGGAAGCAACAAAAGCAGAAGCTTTACTAGTGTCATTTTTTTAATCCAATACCTTCCAAACCTATGCTGAATTGTCTGCAGAACCAAGCAGATGCTTCAACAGGCTTAGGCTGCCTACGAGCAGGGTATGAACATGAGGGTATAGTTCAATACTCATTTTCAAACAGCTCTTGTGGCTGAAGCTACCTCAGAGGAAGCTTGTATTTGCTCCTGTTCTGTCTCAGGGCAAAGTGAACCTAGTTCACTCCACAGGTAGTGGTGCATCTCCTCTGCTGACTTCAGCTGCCACCTGGAGATATTGCTGCTCTTTGCCTGTTTCCATTCTCCATCCTGGCTTTTTTTCTCAAACTGTTGAGTTTTTTGTTTTGTTTGTCCTGTTCTGTTTTGTTTTGTTTAAGGTGATTAAATCATAGTGTTCCTCAGCACCAGCCTGCCCTCAGCACCAATCTGGAGATAGATCACGCAAGCAGTGAAACTCCCATAGTCAGCATGGTGCAGAAGAGGGGGAGAAGCAGCCGGGATGGGCTTCTTCACCCTTTCTCACCCAAAAGGTTGAAATGCTGAGTTTGCACACCTGAGCAGGGACAGCAGGCCCTAGGGGCCCTACCTTCAGCTGGCAAAACTATTGCTGGAAAACGTGTCTCCACTCTTAAAGTCCTTTTAATGTTGGTTGAGTCAGATGTCGCCTTCAAAGGTGTTTGGTTGCAGCATCTTGGAGAAGGGGGCAGTGAAAGGACGCTAAATTAAATAGTCCCAGCTGCTTTGCAGGCTCTCTATGGATGTCCAGGAACATCTGCCCTGAGAAACTTCAACAAATATAATTCCAAGCTGACTCTAGTGTTGTCTGCCTTGAAAAAGAGATTTACTGGGGTGGGGAGCCTTCTGTGAGGGCTGCTTTTGGTTTACAGCAGTCAGCAACCATTAAGCTAAGGAATCTATTCTTTCCAAAAATCTTGTATTGCTAGATGAAAAAAAAAAAGATAAGTTAAACCTCAAATAACTTAGATTATTTGTTCAAAATATTGAAGAAATCTATTGATACTTGTGACCAGAGTTTCCCTACAGCCTACTTGTTTAATCAGTTAAAAAAATGACTCTTTAGTCCTTTCCAAAGTTTTATGTTGAAAGGTGAAAAAAGTATTTACATAAAAAAACCCTGATAATCCTTATGCAAATCCATGCTAGCTCAGAGTTGCATATTTTTGATTTTTAGCACTTTCCTTCTTTTACTTTTTTCTATATTGCATTCCTGCAGAGCTTGACATTTCTTCAGTTACACATTATAATAGGAGTTTAAAAGAAATAATCCAGCAACAGACCACATTGTTTTGTTGCTGAAATGTTGCTTTTACTCTTCTCACCCGTAGCAAACAGGGAATACTGTTCCAACAGGATGTTTTTCCCTTTGTACTTACATTTGTCATCTTTGCACTCGGCCGTAATCAGAAAAAAGAGCTGGCGTTGGACTAAAGCGGTGGTGACACAGTTCAAGTCAGGAAAATTTGTGATGCTTGGAAAGTGGCCCATCTGTCTGAAATGACCTAAAAAGCAACATGCAATTGTTTTACCCTTTTGTGCATTGCCATTAAAACGGGCAGCAGCAGATGCATGTTAGGAAATGGGGAGATCTGAGCATGGCACTGCTGCCCTGGGAGCAGCAGGGAGAGGGGGAAGAGGAGCTTGTCTGCACTTTGCCCTCTGCCTCCCTGGCCATGGGATGCTGCTTATCTCCAGTACCCAGCTTGGGGTTTAGAAGCAGTGGCAGTTGGCAGCTCACTGTATCTCACAGGCACGCTGCTTTCAGGGCTGAGGACCAGAGCAGGGAGCTCATCCAACTGCAGAACCTGAATTTTTTAGCCTGTTTTGACTGGCAGTGTGGCCCTAGGAATGGTTGGTTGGGGTGAGAGGGATGGAAGTGATGGCAAGGACTAGCCAGTCTGCCAGGACTGCTGGTAGACACTTGATATCTGGACCCTGCTGCTGGTTTTGTTTCTGTTCTGAAGGAAAAGGGCAGAAAATCCAGTTATTTCCAAGTGAATCGAATATCTCACCCCTCTCAACAGCTGGGGGTAGCTTAAGCTTGTGTAAGTTAAATGTTTTTCAATGATGAGATAAATCAGTACCCCAGAAAAGGGGCTGCAGATGGGACTAACTTTGTGACAGTGTCAGCTGTGTCTTTATGCATTTTTCTTTGAGCAAAAGCCTGTGCAGTTCCCATTGTATCTTAATCCACATAAATGCTCATGAGGCCATTCAGTGAATCTGATCAGGCAGTTTAGGCAGCTTTTAATAACTGTTTTTCTTTTTCAGAGGACATCTTCATCAGCTGCCCTAATTTCTTCAGGATTTCTTTTCAATGGAGGATTTTTTTCCATTTCTGCTGGACTGCTTGCATTTAATGGTGCAATCTTGCAGTCCTTATGCAAATAGCTCTGCACTTGAATCGGACTTGTGTTCATGTGAAATAGGTTCAAACCCCAGAAGGTCCTCAGCCTTTTTTTTTTGTCTTAACTGCAACACTGCCACAGCCTGTTCTATGTTCATGCAGTCATTTACCGTGCCAAAGAAAGTTTTCCTAGGCACAGACACTTACAGGTCACCGTAACGGCAGCCAGTTCTTCAGTCTTGAGATGCCTCTTTATGCATAGAAACAGGGGGAAAATGTGCCCATGTGAAGGCATGTCCCTGTTTGTTGCAGAGGAGCCTTCTGTTTCCAGCCTGACCCCACTTCACTTTTTCCCCTGAAGAAGTATTGGTGCTGCAGAGCATGAATGTCCAAAGCCTCAGCTGCAGGCAATCTGAGAACAATATTCTTAGTGACATATCTCTTTAAACTGAAATCAAATAGGATTTTGATATTGAGAAAATGTCAGTGGGTTGGGGTTTTTTCAGATTAACAAGAAGAAAAATACTAATTAAAATACTTCTTTCTTGATCGAAGTGCCAAAACCATTTTTAAAAAAAAGGTATTTCAAACAAACAAACAGAAACTCTTGTTTCACAAAGAAAACAAACTCAAAGTAAACAAACCAGTATTAATTACATCCACATTTTACTTGTAGGGGAGAGATTAGCACTTGGAATTTTTTTAATCATATCCAAGCCTTGAGCTTGAAAAGTGTGCCAAAATAGAGTTTGAGCTGAGGGTAAAAGTGATTAAGCAGGAGAGGTATGTTACAGGATTATTGAGGAAGTCCCCACAAGAAGTTTTATATACCCAGGAGATTCAAAGCTAATACTCTACTGAGAAAGGTTCAAACATGGTAAAGGATGTACATAGAAGTTACACAACGAAACTAAGAATATGATCTGAAATCTAGAAAACCTGCTTTATTGCATCTTGAAGTAGTTTTCCCCTCTTTGTTTTTGTTTGGGTTTAGTTGTTGGGAGGTTTTTTTGTCTTTCAGCTTTAACTCATTGTTTCTAAAGGGCTAAGGTTTTTGTGGGACAGAATCGGTTGTATCACTTCTAAAATCCAAATGAATAACAGTGATTGTGTGTAGCACATGCAAGGTACCATGCAAGGCCCTTGAGACCTCAAGATTACTGTCAAGGGGTAGGTGGGGGATTTTCACACCACTGAAGTCTACAGTTTTTTTAAAAGGACAGATGTAAATCTGTTGATGAGCACCTGTGACACCTGTCACCATCTCAAGCAACAAAAAGCAAGCATGAGGACCTGAATACATGCTTAGTCTTGCATGGGCTGCATACATGGGCTCTTTGGCTTCATGTTTCACCCATTCACTGACTCCATGAAAAAGTGGTTTTTCATCACAGGACAGTTTTTATTCTGCAGCATGCTAGAATTTTTATATCTGATTATCTTAAGAAATGTAGTTCTGAACTTGGTGCATTTTAATGAAGCACTTCTGTTGCTTCATAATAATAATATTGTCCAGAAATTGAATTGGGAAATATTTGTTTCTTTGAAGATGAAGAAGGTATACGTGTTGAACTAGTGTTAATACTGTTGCTGTCATACGTGCGGTTCACAGGGAGAGGTGGAGCGGTTGGTCTATTAGCTGTAGTACTGCTGGGAGGAGAGAGATGGGGGCGTTCAGGCACGCAAAGCTTTCTTCGGGTCACTGAAAACCTCTTTATCGGAAGATAAAGACATCTGATAAAAGATGTGATCTCGCTTATAAACCTTGCTCTGCTTGCATGCAGGCACAAATGGTGGTTGTGCGTGTAGGGTGCTCTTGAGCCGAGGCCCCTCCACATGCTTCAGAGGCAGCTTCGGGCGTGGCAGTGCTGTCACCAATCCACAGCCCTCATTTAGTCACTGAAATTGTTGTATCTAAAGTGGGGTGGGGGAGAATTTATTTCTCCACTGCATTACGTCCTCCTCATATTCACAAGGCTACTCACTTGGGTTTCAGTCCTCATCACAGTAACCATACAAGAGTAAAGCAGAGACTGGCGCTCAGGTCCTCCCTTGGCTGGTGGTTCGTCTTCTGTCTCCAGGTAGGCAGAGCATGTAGGCTCAGTTTCAGACAGGCATGAACCCAATGCACCCAATATACCTGTGTTTTGTGCAGAACATAGTTTGGCAGCCATCTTGGGAGGGCATTTACAGTAGGGTGAGGAAAGGAGAAATGCGACGTGCTTTGCTGGTTGTCTTCAGCGAGTTCTGTGAGCTCTATGAGCCCTACAGGCGTTATGTAGGATGCTCAGAAATGTTGATGGACCTATAGGTGCCTAGGGCACTTCATGCCTCAGGGCTTGGGCTAAAGCAAACTGCAATGTTGAAGACTTTAATTTGTCTGTCACAGTCCCTGAGGGTTTGGCACCCCTTTATGGATCTTTCTGGCCAAGAAAGCTGTCCTCAGCACACTCCTCCTGTGCACCAGGCCTTATGGTTTGCATAACTTTCCCCTCAGGGTGGTGATGAGCAGACAGATACCTGGTGACTGTTCTTCAAGCGCCAAGGTGCTGACACATGGTGTGTTGTGGTACTGTGACAAGAAGAAGGGTGTACTGGCAGGAGCACAGCCTGGTTTGTGGGTCTTCCCAGTCTCATGGGGTAGCAGTGGCCATGGTGGTGCAGCCAGTCCTGTGCCCCCTGCCAGGGAGTTCACCTCCTTCACAAAATGTAGCTTTTATGTGTATAAGAACAAAAGATATTTACAGAAGCTGCTGCAAATCTCACAACATGTCCCACAGCCCAAGGAAGGAACAATCTTACCCTTGCCTATGCTAACAGCTTCTTATCCTCTCTATCCTGCCTATCCCCTAATGTACCCATGTGAACATCTGTGTCCTCTCCTACCCTTTGTGATCAGATCATAACTTTTTGTTCCCAAGCCATCTTGCCAGCCATTTGATATCTATCACTTGCTGGAGCGTTTTGCCTCCTTCAGGTAAAAAGGACTTCTCAATGACTCTATTTTGGGGTATTCAGTGCTACTTTTACAAGCTGAGCTGATACAGGTCCCTTGTCGTTCAGCAACCCTGGTGTGTATTTTCTTGCATACAAAGGTTGTGCAATCATGTTTCTGGGCTTCTGTATATGGCTGTAGCCTGGATCCTGGGCTGATCTCTGCTGAGGGACTGCTCATCCCCTCCTGCACTGAATCTTATTCATTTTGCCTCTCTTTTTGTCATGAGACTGCTGACCCTGGCTCATTTTACTGTCCTTGCTCTCACACACTTGCCTTCCCTTCCTTCTCTATCTTGTTTATCTGTCACTGCACTAGCTGAGAGCCAAAGATATTTGGTTTTGAGCTATTGATCTATAAAGTCTAAAAAATATGGTTAGAAGTCCTTTACACATCAAATTGGCTCTTCTTGCTATGTTGTGCCTCTTTGGCTTTGCTAAAAACACTCAGGGTGTTTTCAGCGACGTACTCACATCTTCCCATGTTCACTTTGGCTGCTGGAAGTTTATTTGGTTTCATAGAACTTGTATCTGGGGAGGCTTGATGTTGGCACTGCTTGAATTTCTATAGTTTATCAGAAGGTTTTGTTCTTTGAGTTGCTATTTCATGTACCAAACAGTTTTCCTTGGCCACAACTATATGGGGGAGCTGTCTTTGGTGGGAAGAGTGTGGGTCATAAGACCTCTTGGTCACTTTGGAGAAGTCCTTCACTTTTCTGCCTTTTATGCTGCTGTCAAGCATACTGGAGGCTTTCACCCTGGTCCCCCAGTCACCTGTGTGGCTGCATCTAGCATCCAGTGCAAAGTGGAGATGAGTAGCTGAAAAGCTTCATTTCTTCAGAGCCCACTCATTCCCCAGCCTCTGATTCAGCCAATATACCTAATTTCCCTGCATTTTCTTGTCTCATGAAAAAAAAGATAAAGAAAAATTAGTTTAAATCAGACTGTAAATATTGCCTTTTTTGTATTAACTCTGTGGAACAGCCTTTGACACCATTTCCCACAGCATTCTCCTGGAGAAACTGGTTGCTCTTGGCTTGATGGGTGTGCTGTTCACTTGGTAAAAAACTGGCTGGATGGCCAGACCCAAGCAGTGGTGGTGAATGGAGTTAAATCCAGCTGGTGGCTGGTCACAAGTGGTGTTCCCCAGGGCTCAGTACTGGGGACAGTTCTGTTTAGTGTCTTTATCAATGATCTGGACGAGGGGATCGAGTGCACCTTCAGACAGTTTGCAAATGACACCAAGTTGGACAGGAGTGTTGATCTGCTTGAGGTTGGAAAGGCTCTGCAGAGGGATCACGTCAGGCCAGATTGATGGGCTGAGGCCATCTGTATGAGGTTCAACAAAGCAAAATGTTGGGTCCTGCTCTTGGGTCACAACAACCCCATGGAATGCTCTAGTCTTGGGGAAGAGTAGTTGGAAAGCTGCACAGTGGAAAAGAACCTGGAAATGCTGATTGATGGAGCTGAACATGATCCAGCCTGTGCCCAGGCAGCCAAGAAGGCCAGCAGCATCCTTGCCCGTACCAGCAACAGTGTGTTCAGCAGGGCCAGGGCAGTGATCATCCATCCCCCTGTACTGGGCACTGGTGAGGCCGCACCTCGAATCCTGTGTTCAGTCCTGGGCCACTCACTACAAACCAGATATTGAGGTGCTGGAGAGGTTCCAGAGAAGGGCAAAGAAGCCGTTGAAGGGTCTGGAGCACAAGTGTGATGAGGAGAGAAGTCTGGATAGGAGAAGGCTTAGGGGGGACGTTATTGCTCTCTACAACTATCTAAAAGGAGGATGAAACGAGCTGCATGTTGGTCTGTTCTCCCAAGAAACAAGTGATAGAACAAGAGGAAACAGCCTCAGGTTGTGCCAGGGAAGGTTTACGTGGGATATTAGGAAAAATTTCTTCCCAAAAAGGGTTGTCAAGCATTGAAACAGGCTGCCCAGGAAATGGTGGAATCACCATCCCTGGAGGTATTTAAAAGACTTGTAGATGTGGTTCTCAGGGACATGGTTTAGTGGTGGACTTGGCAGTGTTATGTGAACGGTTGGACTTGATGATCTTAAAGGTCTTTTCCAACCTAAACCATTCTACGGTTCTATGAATGCTTGTAACTGTGGAAATGTTACGGTATGAACTTCTCATGTAAAGTGTCACCTAGTGGCTGGTTGGAAGATTTGCATCCCGGATTTAATAATCAGTATGATCATATAAGCCATAAAAGCCAAAGACCAATTCCTATGCACAATAACTGATGAAGGGTATTTCATATTCTGTTGATCTGATTAAAATTCCTTTTTAATGTGTTTCATTTAGCCCTAAAACTTGCACTGAACCACTGCATTCTTGGGCTGGGAATACATTACTTCAGGGGAAGTCTTTCCTGTTCTGATGAGTAGATCAGCAATTAATTGTTTAAAAAGTTAATTGCCAGTGATCCTAGCAGTGAAATTTTGCTGGACAAAATCATCAGGCTTTGTTTATTCTAATAAGTTCCTTGTGCATCTGTGGGGTGGCTTCAGGCAGAACCCTTGTGACAGAAAGATGATTGTGCATCTGGGTATGTGGTCAGTTCAGAGCTACTGAAAAATGTGTCTTACATAACACATATGAAAAAGATTAGCAGTTTCAGAGTCATCATCATCTATAGTTCTAAAGGATATTACAAAGGAAGTTAATTAATAGAATATACTTGCAACATGGGCCAGAAAACATAAAACGAGCTCCTCCACTTATGTAAAATTGTGCAGTTTATGAGCTCCAGAGAGGTTACATGAATGGAAAAATGAAATATGTATTTTCACATCAGTAGAAGTCATCCATGCTGCTGTATTTTTGCTGGGGCTGTTTCTTGCTTTAATTTTCTGGGTGGCCATTTTTAACTTAACTTATGTAGGAACTTTCTTTCAAAAGAACTGAGCACCTGTGTGTAAGGAAGATATTCAGGAAAAGCAAGGGCTCGGCATCTCTGAAAATGAGGCTGGACGTACTGGCTTGGGCACGCAAAACTGGCCACCAGATTTGAAAATTCAGCTGTGTTTTGCCTGGGTCACTCAGTGACCCAAGGGTCCCAGGCTGGAGGAAAGATTGGGGCTGCTGATTCTCATGATTTGCGCATGGAATCATGAACTTCCTTAGCTGAGATATGTAGGCAACACCATTGAGTGACTTTATTTGTGACACCTTTGGTTTCCCTTCTGCTGCTGTCACATATTGCTGTACTTACTTAGTGTTTAGTTGTGAAGTTATTTAACCACAGGATATACCAGAGGCTAATGATGAAGAATTTTATAGGAACAGCTAGTAAAAATTTTGGTGATTACTTTTCTCTAGACCTCTGTGCACAGATTTTTTGCAACCTATTCAATTTCCAGCCCAGCTAGTGATGAAGTGAACATTAAAAGATGGGCCTTGATCTCACAGTCCTGGTCTGTGCAAGGGAGAGGTGCATGATGTCGTGCTGTAGCTAAGATGTAGGTCTTTTCAGGCTAATTACATTTTCCTGAGCCTTACAGTGCAAAGATGCAGCTGCGCAATGGAGTCGCGTTAGAAACTGCATAAAAAAAGGATCAGCTCTCAGCAAAGGCTGGTGGGGTGGTAAGATGTTGGTAGGAAAGGGAGGCTTTTTAGCCCCTGCCCTGTAAAAGGGCAGAGGGATATTGCAGCAGGTAAAAGATACCTCTAAACAAAGCTCAAAGTTGTATGTGTTTAATATTGCAAGATAGTTTAAAGAAGTTTCTTAATGCCAGTATATAATATGGGACAGGTCCCAAGGGAAGCTCAATCCATAGAATCATAAGATCATAGAGTCATAGAAAGGTCTGGGTTGAAAGGGACCTTAAAGATCATCTAGTTCCAACCCTCCTGCCATGGGGGGGACACCTTCCACTAGACCTTCTGAGGGCTTACGAATCTTGGCTCTGTCCCTTTAAATGTGATTGTTAGTAAACACTTCGATGAAAGAAGCTTTCACCAGAGAAAAAAGTGGCAAACTACCCTGGTAAATAATTTGCCTTGGCAAATAATATGTAAGTCACTGATTTGAACCTTAAGTCTGCTCAGCATTATCATTTGCTTTGTAAATAGAAGTGCTTATCCAAACAGCCGAGCTTTCTGTTGTTGATGAAAATGGGAAAATGTGGAGCAGAGGGAACATGCCACTTCCCTTCCTTTCTGGAAGTCTGTGGTTTCCAGCTATTCAGATAAAACTGCTTGTGCTTCCATCAATCCAAGCCTTGCACTGCCGCAGAAGCATGGGAGCACAGCATTGAAAAATACCCCCTTGCTCTGAAGGTGTCCCTAGTTTGGAGGGAACTCTGCTCTGCAACACAGTTGGAAACTTCAGGAGGACCCATGGAGAACGAGATGGGTGCCTAAGCTCCCCAAACCCACAGGAAACACGGATCCCATCACGCTGCAGCATTGGGTGACATTTGAGGGTGGCATCGGGTTATTTTAATTTCTCAGCCCCGAGTGAGCTTCAAGCCCTCCACTTTTTCTTCTCTGAGCCAGATGGAGATGCATTTGGTTTCTCTTTTAACCATGTTACTTTTGCAAGGAGAATAAAATGAGCAGGAACAGCTCTTGGCCGCAGCAACACAAGGCAGCCCTGCTTTGCCAGAGGAAACCACATAAAAGCGTGTGTGTGTGTGCGTGTGTGTGTGTTTGGGGGAGGGCGCAGCGAGGGATGATGCCTGGAGCTTCTCGCACTCGGAGCTGCGATTTGTGAGTGAAACATGATGAAATCACCCCCTGGACAAATCACACGAGCCTGTCAACCTCACCAGGTGGGATTACTTGTAGCTAATAGCCCCAACTCCCCGAGCAAACAGAGCTCTGCGCTCCCCGTAAGGAAAAGGCGAGGGTGCGCGCAGGCTCTTCAAGCAGGCTCTGGCATGGCTGGGGAGGGCTGCGTCCGCCCGCGCCAGGTAGGGAGGAGAGCAGCGTGTTTGCTTTCAGAGGAGGAGTAGCCCGGCTCTCCTGAATAAGTTCCTACAAAAAGGAGCGTTTCAGCCTCAGCAAGAGATGTTTTATTCATAAAGCCCTCCTGGTTCGTGTTGCTGTCCAAGGGTGACGCTGTCAGCTGCTGCTCCAGTGATGGGAACTGCAGTGCTGGGGAGCTCCAATGTACAGAGGACCATCTCTGCCCCTTTAACCGTAGTGCTCTCAGCGCACAAGCACTGCGCTTTGCACTGTTTGCTTACTTTGCTGTTTTACTTTTGCAGGTTATATCTTTATTTGCTTTTGCCTTTGGAGTAAATGTCTGCATGGGATTTACAGCAAATCGATTTAGGAGATCTGAAGAATGGGATGAGGGCCCGGTCTCAGGTACAGTAACGGACATAAATTGTACATCGCAATACCCTTATGTTATATAGTGTGGTTAGAAACCACCCCTACTCCGAAACAGTAGTTTGCTTGTTCCTTTTCCCTCTAGGATATAGAGGAGAAGAAATAACTTGCCGAGCCTGAGCCAGTTGACCTTTGGGACTCACCTATAGGTCTCCTATTTACTTAAACTTTTGCTCTGTGTGCATGTGACTATGGAAAATCTGGCTTATTTTAGGACTGAGCACTGTCAGTCTCTCAGAGACCGCTCTCATAGCTCATCCGTAGCATTTGTCATGTTCTGTGCTCCACACACTTTCCCTCAAGAGCTAAGAGAAGCTCCCCGGTGGGTTTAAGAGTCTTGGTTTTATTTTGGTAGCTATTGAAGCGGTTTCTAGAAACTTGATGAATGCTTTCGAGAGGCGCTGCTGAGAAGCGCTGCTCGGATTTCTGCGGCTCCTGAGGTCATGCTGGTTTGCGAACAGCAGACGGCAGACATCTGACGGCGGGGAGGGCCGGGCAGAGGAGAGCAGGTGTTCACCCAGATGTGCTGTCACTGAGTCCTCTGGTTTTGTTCTGCCGCCTCCTTTTTTCTTTGAAGGAAAGCAAGAACATGCCACAGGAAAGGCTGTTGTTTGTGTTCTGGGGCAGTATAGGGGTTTGTGAGCTCAGGCAGAGTCCGAATGGAAAAATATATAAAATGGAAAACTAGTCCCTTTTTTTTTTTTTTCTTTTTCTTTAAAGGAAAAGTAAGCTTGACTTGTGTGTCTGTTGCTTTGGCAGGAAAAATGAAACCTGTTGTCATTGACTTAGAGCTGGTTAATGTAACTGAAGTGAAAGGGTTTCATTTGCAATGCCTGTGTGTAAGGATAGCTTGTGAATTTTAATCACAAAATTGTTTACTGTGGCCAAAGTTTGTTGTGTTCCTGGTAATGTATCTGTGTCCTCCCCTCCCTCCCTCCTCTTTCACGGGAATTGGTGTTTAATGACAGCCACAATCAGGGCTGCTGATCACTGGGCAAAGGCATTTTAGATAATCAGAAAGATAGTGGCCATTGCTTTTGATCTTTACGTAACAGTTTAAAAAAAAAAAAAAAGCTTGAACACCAAATATGTTTCTATTTTTGTCTTCTACTGTAGTTGCATAGCGTGTGTAATAGTGATGTGAAGGATCTGCACTTCATGTCTTTGGTACCTGACTGCCAGTTTCTTTGCTTTCACTGGTGACCATCTAGTCTTTAGTGCAGGGCTGCTCAGCTGATTTGTACTGAAGTCCCAAAGCCCATTACTGGGGACCCATTGCAGCTGGCCAGTGCCAACTCTGTCGAGCCAACCAACACTGTTCAACAGTGTCCCTGCTCATGGCAGGGGGTTGGAATGAGGTGCTCTTTAAGGTCCCTTCCAACCCAAACCATTCTGATTCTGTACCACCACCACCGCTGGGATCAGTAGCTGTGTGCTCTTTCCAATAGCAGGAGTTTTAGCTCAGCATTCCAGAAAAATAGGAAGCAATACAGAATCTTTTGCAAGAGGGCAGGAGATGGGGTACTTTTGGCGCTCTATGGAGAATTTGCTGATAGGTGGGACTGGACCAGCACCTGGCACTGAAGTAGTCTAGTCTAGGGTGCAACAATGAGAGACAGAAAAGTGGTGGAGGGTTTTGTCCCTTCTGTGTTTATGCAACTTGGCTACTTCTATTGCAGTAAAAAAAACCCAACAACAACAAAAAAAAAAAAAAAAAAGGATGTGATAGCAAAGAATAAAGTGTTACAATAACATCTGTCTAAAGGAGAAAGTAAAAAGTGACACTAGAGAGGTGCTTTCCTTAACAAACTAAAAGCACAGTGATCAAAGAAGCTATTTGGGCTCTCCTAATTTCATGACTTCCAGTTACGTTTTTCAGAAGTCCAGTGCAATGAAATATCCGGAATAAAATATTGGTATAAATGCCCTTGCAATGTCACTCAGCCTTGGCTTATTTATTCCAGGATTCTTGGTATTTATAGTTAATTATTTTAGATTGACAAAACACTCTCTACCAACCATTACCATTTACATTACCATTACAGACCAATTATTTCTCCAGAGGTATGCCATGATTGCAAGCAAATTTCAGTTTTCATCTGGCATAGATCTCTTCTATGAGTCGAAACCAATATGGGTTTTTCCCTAGTGCCATAAAAATGCGTGTCAAAGAAGTACCATAATGCCTAAATGACCCTTCTTGCTCTCCTTTTACTGTGTAGAGGTATATAAGCCTTTATACATTTTAGACATATTTAATATTTGCACCCAGAAAATGATGCCATTAGACTAGTTTTTTGACTTAAAATTTCTAAAAGACATTAGAGAACCAAGGCTCACACTTCTTCAGAACTTTGAGTTATTTACTTTATGCCCTTCCTAGACATCTTTGTAAGCATTTGCAGGGAAAATGGTTTTAGTCTCCTCAGGCATGTTCCTTGTTCATGAGAGGATAATAGCTTAAAATTTGGAAGGAGAAACACTGAAGTTTTTCTATCCCTTCTCACTGGGTTTTTAAGCATGTCATTAGAAATGGGTTCATATCTTTCTTGTATTACAACAGTTAGGATATATTGGTTTACTTTATGTGACTTTTCATTTAAATTTTACTCATTGCAATGGCATTCTCAAAAAAGAAATGCAAGCTCATGAGTATTACCTAGCAAAACTGGTGTTCCAGATGTTTTGTATAAGTATTTGGTTGATGCATATTGCATCCAAAATGGCAATTCTTACAAGGTAGTCTCCTTCCTGTAATGACTGTGTAAGCATGTCTATATTGTGTAGTTCTAGGACTGAAATACTACTGGAAGTAAATGGATTTGATTTTTTTTTTTTTTTTTTTTAATATTGTAATTGGATAGAATCCGAGCAAGTAGTTGGATATGGCACTTTACAATATGTATTACAAATGTATTACAAATGTAAAAACCTCCATGGACTGAATCAGGAAGGCACTATTGCCCTAAGTAACTTCTCTTTCTAACCTATGACATGAAGCAATCCTTAGATGGTGGTTTTGAGCTCAGCTGGCCAAAAAAAGACTACATGGAGAAGGATGTGAAGAGCTTTATGTATTAAATGAGGAGGGGAGGATCTTCATGTTGAGGTCGTGCTGTGTGGTCTGATTGCAGGAGCTGTGGAGGGATGCAGGCATTTTGAAAAGGACTTTGAAATTGTGCAGGATTGTTCTGTACAGGGGTTTCTGTTAATTTGAAAATGCTCACCAGGGTTGGAACTCCTGATGATGTATTTTCGAACTATTCTGCCATGGCATTGTGCATGACCTGAAAACCATGGTCTGGCTGCAAAGGCAAGGTCAAGCACTATAAACAAAGGAATGATGTTAATGTATTCAGAGATCAGAGGAATTAAAACAAGTCCTTTTTCCTGTTGCTATATGGAAAGTGTCCTACATTGGCTCAGGAGGTGTGACTTGAATTTGCTAAGTAATTTAGGATAATTTGTTACATCAGTAATAAACTGGTTGTCAAGAGATGTGAAAAAATAATGGACAGGGTAGTTGGGCTAAACCATTCTTAAATGAAATGGAAAGCCTATCTGCAGTTATAAGGTGGAGCTAGAGGGGATCTTGAACAGCTATGTAGACTTTCTGTATATCCCAAGACATGGTCAGTTAGTACTGAAGTGCTCCTGACAGATCTTGGTCTAACCTGTTCTTCAAAATCTCCAAGATCAGAGATTGCACAGCCTCTGTGGGCAATTTGTTCCAGCTCCAGATAAATGAGCTGCTATTTACAACAGCTAGACATTTCTTGGGCTGCAGGTGACTCTATCCCTTATGTAATCTGCTATCAGATTTACACCTTCTCTTTCCTAAATGCATGTTGATGTGTCTTTGACCTTCTGAAATGATCTCTCTCATCCCTTTGAAAAGAAGAGGGCAATGCCAGTGTGAGTGATATATAGTGTGAGCTAGTATGTAATACCTATGAGTCCCTAATATCTTTGATTCGCAGTTTACTGAATGTGTGACTATGTATTACCTAGCTTCCAAAAAGAAAAGTAGTGGAAGAGGTTAAATAACATAGAAATATTATTTAGTAACAGATTTGCAGAAGCATTTGTCAGGAAGCAGCTGTCATTAAGGAACAAGAGTTCGTATCTCTGAAAATATCTGAGTGTTGGCATGCTTTGAAACAATTCTTGTGTGGTTACTTTCTAACACAGCTTTGTGGCCTATTTATTTGAGCAAAGAAAATACTGATCTCTGTGTTGCCAGCATAGATACACAACGCTTAGCCTCTTGGAACTCCAGATGGCCAAAATACTGATGGCTCATTAAGAACATGCTTGAATGGTACATACCATAGAGTGAAACTTCACTCTGTATGTGACATTACTTGCTCTTAGCATTATTGACCTTGCTGGAAAAAAAACCCAACCCAAACACAATAGCAGAGAGACAGAGTTGTCTACTACTACCTTTTCCAGCACTCCTACAAGTGTGCCTTGCCAGTGCCATGGTCCATGACTGCAGCCATGGTAGGTTTGAGATTCTTACCCATTATCCTGCTATAGGGTTGATTTGCTGCCAGGTTTGCTCCCTGAAGTGGTTTATGTTGGTGTCCAACTAGTGCCAGTGCCACTCCAGGGAAAGTGGTGGAGCAGTAGTGCTGGGGATGGGAGCTGATGGGTCATCAGCCACTACAATGTCACCTCAAACTCCCCCTTCATCTTCTTTTCCATCCATTCTCATGGTATTGGGACAATGCCATCTTGTTTGGGAAAAGGTTTCCTCTCGGTTTACGTGGAGACTAAACTTTTAGCTATGTAAAAGAGTAGGAAAAAATATAAGAAAAGATCAGAGCAACTGTTTCCCAAAAGTGCCATTGCATCAGTCCTCTTAAAATCATACTGCTAATCGTGGTGAGGTTTACCAAAACCAAACCGTGGTCTAAAAGAAACTAAACCCCAAGAAAATTTCAAAGACTTAATAGGTCTCTCAAGGAACAAAAGACATTGTGAAATTTTCCTTGGAACACCTCTGTTTTTAAGGAATAATATTTGTTATTTCATAAAATACAGTTAACCCTAGAAAATAGTGCACAATCTTCCTGCTTCGTATAAGCTGCTATGTACGATTCTCTCATAGGAAAAGTGTATAAAATGAGTGTGTAAAATACTAAGTTTTGAGAAAAGAGCAGAAAAGTACATATCAGCTTTGACAGTAAGGGCTCTTGCTAATAAACACATTATTGAAGTCTAATATATTATTCATGGTTTTCAGGCTGGCAGTCCTTCATTTAGTTATGTAAGATATCAATATATTTAATATGTATATTTCTGTATTTTGTTAAGTTTTTACGATTTAATGCTCTGCAGAAGCCCACCAAAAGATAGAGCATCTTAGAGTTTTCTTTCATGCTTGACATTGATTTGGCACCTTCCAGTGTAGCAAACCAAGTCCTGCTGACTGCATGTAGATTAATTGCAGTCCTTTCCTATGCAAACTGCCTAGCCAGCCATGAAAATGTCACTTGGCTTCTGAAAACAAAGGCCTGCTTCTGAGGAATAGCTGCAGCTCCTGGAATAGGGCCTTGGAGGCTTCAATACATTTCTGCTAATGATCTCTTGATTGTTACAGAGGTAAAGCCAGGGCTGTTTCTTTGCAGGACGTTATCACAGCATGCTGCTTCCTTCCTCTTTTCTTCCTCCCCCAAAAAAGAGCAACCTTTTTGGAGTTTGTTCCTTTTTTTTCCCCTTCAAGCAACTCTTCTCTCCTTGCTCCTTTCCTCAGAGCAGGCAGCAGAGGTTTTGCTCATCCGAGTGGCTCAGGGCTGAGCCACCCATTCCCACTGCTGCCAGCCTGACAGATGTTGCCCTGTTTCTTGTTCCACACAGTCCTGTCAGATTCCCCCTGGATCAGTACCTCTGGCTCGTGCAAAAACAGATGCTTTGAACTTCAAGAGGCAGAGCCTCCAAGCTGCCGCTGTGACAACCTGTGCAAGAGCTACAACAGCTGCTGCTTCGACTTTGATGAGCTGTGCTTAAAGACAGGTACGATGGGTCTCCTGTCCCACGCTGCCAGGCACTGCTGATACCTGGTTTCCTCCAGCACTCGGGACCTGCCTGATGAACCAGCGTTCCCTGCCATAACCTGCATATCCTCCTTACCTCACCTTGCCTTGCTGGGCAGGCTTGGCTCAGCCCAAAATGAAGCCCATGTTTCCCTGTAAGAAGCAGTAGGGAAGTGTACCTATTGCTTCTCACTGCTGGGCTTTGGCCACCGTTTCCAGGGCAGAAAAAGCAGGGTACTATTCATACTACTTAGAAAATAGATCTTCTAATACTCAATTAAAAGCAATACTCAGTGATCAGGCACCAGTTTGACCTTCAAGTTGCAATGAAAAAAGTTGTGGTAAAGGCTGGAGGTTGGTCATTCTGTGTCAGCCATCCTTTTTTCTCCCAAGTGATAACTTCATATTGGAGCAATTCATGTTTGTGGGCAAGCAGTTGCTTGTGAAGCAGCCTCGGAAGCTGGAAGCACTGAAGCAGCATGGGTCCTCTGGGAATGAGCTGCAGGTGACATGCTGGGCTTGTTACCCTTGCTCCAGTCTTTGATTTCCAGATGTCAGGATGCATATAACACGCTGGTAAAAACGTTTGACTTCAATTCATTGGACCCTGGAGGATGGAAATGCAGCTCTGGGTTCGTTTTCTTTTTGCTTTTTTCATGAGTCATAGGCAAGAAAAACTTCAAAGAGTACCATGAGCTATGTTTTACTTCTTAGTACAGTGCATTTAAATTATTAGTTGTATCCATCTCCTTGAGTGTTTGCACAGTGATCAGAGTTGACGCAGGTGCCTGCTATTTTTGCCATTAAAATTTTTATTGCTTTATCAAAGAATTTCACTTAAGCAGCAAGAAGAGAAGCCTAATGATTAAAAGTATCATTGCCCATGCATGTGCCATGCTTGAAAGTCCTAACTTCCTCAGTTCTGTTTGTAATGATATCATTTTAATAGCTTGGTACCAAAAAATGGTGAGCTAATCTGGTATGAAAAACTACTTTGACTCCAGGCTAAAAACTTCTGAATTTGATGCTGTTTTGTTCTTGGTGTAAATGTCTGCAGAAAGAGAGATTCTTTTTGAAGACTTTCAGTGCAATACAAGATGTTTGTCACCAAAGGACGGATTTTAAGTTTCTCAGCCTCTTGTCCGCAGTGCACCACGTCCACATGTGTATGGATACCTGCATGGACCTTGGGACTGGTGTGTGAATTGTCATATACTCCCATTGGCATTTATTAACGCGATTATCACATTTACATCTGTAAATACTACACAATTATAGAAAAAAGCTTCAAATGAAGGAGAAAAGGGGGTAAAAGACATTGCTCTGATGTGGTGTGTTTTTTTACTGGGTACATGTCTTCTAAAGTGATTTTTAAAGTTTCTTCTTGGTTGAGCCAGGATGTGGAAAACGATATGCTCACATCACTAGGCCCTATTCCTAAGCGTAGCAACATACTGCCCTTGAGAGAGCACCCAAATTTGGACAAATGCTTAGATCCTAACTTCATTTGCAAGATGAGAAGTTCTGGGGTGTTTTACAGCAGCCGTGCCATGCTTTTCCTTGAAGAACAGCTCTTGTTCTCATAACTTTTGTGGTTGGTACTGAATCTCACCCCGTGAGTGAGAAACTGATGGGAGGAAAGCATCAATTTGCATCCACATAACCTCCTTTCAGTGTTCTCTTATTTGCTATGGATTAAATCAAGGAGAGGAGTAGTTGGGAGGAAAAGACTGGATTACCCGAGAAACATCAGAATCTTTAGTTTGTGGTTCAGGCCTCACCACTTTTCTGTCAAGGTCCTTTCTAGTCTTCTGCTTTCCACACTTTTTCTGGCATTCAGGTTGTACAAAGCCCGGAGTACAACACCCGAGGGTAGCAGAAGCACTTGTGGGTGGGTGGGTGGAGGAGCCCTCCTGCACCTGCAGGACACAAGGGTCCTTTTTGTTTCTGGTTGACATGCCTACTTCAGAAGTCTTGAAATCACTAAAACAGGGACATAAACTTTACCTCCAACTTTAACGACTAGAGTGTTGTCATTATGGCTCGAGTGAGTACTTCTTTGTTTTGATTATAATCTCTCATTCTCGCTTACTTTATGAATATTTTAGCTCGGGGCTGGGAATGTACCAAAGATCGCTGTGGAGAAACCAGGAATGATGACAGTGCTTGTCACTGCTCTGAAGACTGCTTAAGTAGAGGAGATTGTTGTACTAATTACCAAGTCGTTTGCAAAGGTACATCTTTGGTCTTTCTACTTCTTATCTTTCCAAACCCGATAGAAGGCAGCCCTGTGGGTAAAGAGTTTTCTTTTAAAGGGGGGAATCTTCTTGTTCTGCTCTGATTTTTCAGAGGATGGGGAGAAGAATGGGGAATTGCATTGGAACGTTTTGGGAACTAGCAGAGGTTAATATTTCTAATTTATTGATGGTAGAAGGACATTGTTTTTGCCTGTAGAGATAATGATAGAAAGAGGAGTAGGTGGATGAACAAGAATTGTCAGCAAAACACAAATGTGTTCAGATGCATTTGCCTGCATCACAGGGAAAGCAGAGAGATATCTGATGGTCTCAGAAGGAATGGAGCATTCCTAGATATGTTATCTCTGTTTTAAAGACCTCTCCCCACCCCACCACAAAATCTCCTTAAACTACTTGGCCTAACACCTGTAGGCTTTGTTTCTTGTGGGAGTGGAGTTGTGAGAATACAGAATGGCTGTGATTCGCAGATGGTGGCATGGGCTTTAGATGACCATGCCACCTTCAGACACACCATGGCTGCAGTAGGTGGATGGGCTGTGAAGGCTTAATTTTGATCCTCTACCCTGACTTTCTGGAGCATGTCCTGCCTTGTGTAATGCGTCTCCTATTTGGAGCAGATCTTCTGATCCTTGGTAATGAGTGCACAAGTTCTCACTTTTTTATCTCAGCTAGTTCTTAGTATTTTCATTCATTAACTTTACTGGTGGAAGGGTTACAGTTTGAAATTTTTTCTTCCACACAATTTTAGCCAACTACATATGTTCAGAAAATTATAATAGTCCAGATCCATACACTGAAAACTAACTTTTTTCTCTTGAGTTTGGAATCCAAATGATGTATGTACTTTCCAGCAAGCCCTGTAGATTATGTTCTTCCCCTTCTCAAAGACACCCAAGGCTGAGACCACTTAAATACTGGTATAGTTTTCAGTTCCTGCCTTTTTTGTGAGCTCCTTCTTACAAGGGTCAAGACAGAAGAATTTACATGTCTCCAGCTTTGTTGAACTGGCTAATAACAAATGATCTCGATGACCCTGGCACTCTAACAGGAGCAAGCCTTATGTGAGAACAGTGTTTCCTCTTTCATGCCTTCGCCTATCTGAGGATAGTGTATTTGGGGTTTTTTTTGTTCGATTTGTTTTTTTTCCTTCTTGGAAGTAGTCCCTCCACCTCCTGTTATGGTCAGCTGGAATTGCTGCAGGACATATTTCCTGCAGATCTTTTCTACGGTGCTTTTTGTTTTGTTCTTTTAATTAAAGGAACTGCAGTTCCTTTAATAGTGCCTGGTTCAGGAAGCTAGGCTCATTAGCTAATAATTTGGTTTTCAATTGACCTGTGAAAGTGGAAGTCATGAGCCACTCTATAGACAGCATTCAGCAGTGAAAACCGTAAGAAAATAGTTGATTACATGAAGTAATTTTAACTAATCTAGCTCTGAAAGAGTATTAAGGCTTTTTTTAGCTGTGTCTGAGTCTCACCTGATCCATGAGCTGATCAGCTGGAAACTATTTAGAGTTGTTTTTCTTCCCCAGAATGAATTTTGTTTTGTGTCTTTAGCCAGCTGAATCAGCTCATGGAGACAGCAGAGCTGGTGGGAAGGAGGGTGGGAATTCACAGCCAGAAGCAGCACTACCTGGTTTTGACAGATTGAATATAAAAAAATGAAATAGATGACCACTGCGCCTGAAGTGTAACCACTGTCTCCTGCGGTTAAAAGGACAATCTTAGCAGTGGGCACTTCTCAGAGTGCTAGTTTGGATATTCTTGTTGAATAGATGTCATGGTTTAAGCATATAACCAGATCATTTACTCAGCTTTGTGAAAAGACCTGCTCATCATTCATGGGAAGTATGACAAGGCAGTCCATTACCTGCAGCTAGACTTTATTTTTTACTTTTTTTGAAACTCCAATGTGACTTTTCTGGTAGGAGAAACCCACTGGGTGGATGATGACTGTGAAGAGATAAGGGGTCCTGAATGTCCAGCAGGGTAAGTATTTCCTACGCAAGCACAAAGCCTAGTGCAGCAAGGCCAGTGGTCCCTAGCTCTGCCCGGGACCTCTGAGCATTTCATTTCTGCAGTGCCCCATCTCACAGGTTGAATACCTCTGGGCTGGATGCTTTCCTGTGCTTCACCATTTGTACAGTTAGGCTGATAAATAGGCATTTGCTTTGAGCTGCTAGATGAGTAGTGGTATGATATGCGGGCTTGAACTCTTGGTTTTTGATCACCTGCTGATGGGTTTGCCTGCTTCACTTATCACATAGGGAAGGTAACCAAACTCCCTTGAAGCCAGTGGTAAGGTTTAGGTTTTTGTGATTGCAACAAAATTCAGGTTGATCCATATGTGAACATAGTTCAGGCCATTTTTTTTTTTATTGAATTTTGTGCTTTTAATGTTATGTTCCTAAGAGAAAGGATTTCCAAACTGCAATGGAGTACAGGCTTGACTGAGTGAGGTATTTGAGCACTTGGCCAGCACTGAGAAAGTAAGCACTTTAGGAACCAGTTGGCTCACTATTATCCTTAGAGGTAAGCATCTGCTCAGGTGCTGTGAAATCTGTTCTGTTAGAAAGATAGTTTGGAGGAGATAGGAGACCCCGCTTTTCCTGGTGACACTGATGACTGCTTACCCCAACAGTAGGTGACCAGGACACATTGCTGCCTGCTTAGAAGGCAGCAGGAGTACTAAATAAAAATGTAATTAAATAATATGAAATATTGTCATCTTTATTATGTGAGAATGATCTCTGCCTCAAGAGCTCACTCAAAATGCCACGTGCACTTTTGTCTGTGAAGAGAGACCAGCTGTCACAAGACGTGGTTTTTAACTGTAGATTGTATGCTAGGGTGGGTACTCATGCATACTGTTTTTCTTTGTTCTCCTTGTCCTTCTATAAACACTTGCCTTTTTGAGCTAAATGCTTTTAGCTGCTCAGGGAAGTTGTCTTTTATGTTGGAGCTCAGTCCTTTCACTGACTGTCAGTAAACAATGGATGTTACTAAGCATGAAGATTGTCAGTTTGTGTTGGTCTGTTAAGTAAGCAAAAAAAATTATAGGCATATATCATATGTAGTAACTGTACTTTAGATTCTCTGGAGTCTCAGTGAGCAAGTGGAAATAGAAAAAAAATCACTTTGTAATGCTGCCTTACACTCCTGCTGCTTTTGCTTTTAGCTTTGTTCGTCCCCCTTTGATCATCTTCTCTGTTGATGGTTTCCGTGCATCATATATGAAGAAGGGGAACAAAGTCATGCCCAATATTGAAAAACTCAGTGAGTACATCTGTTTTCTTACGATAAATGAAATACAATCTCTTGCAGCCCAGTTGTTTCCATTGTTCATTGAGCAACAGAAGTAAGTGTGAGCTGGTGGGTAGAAGGGCTGTGCCAAATGCAAATGCAGGGCTCCTCTGACTTGAAAGATCTGAAGAGATTAAGAATTTTTTTCCATGAAAGTGAAATGGCAGAAGTCCCCTTTGGTTTAGATGGTATCAAGTGGTAACTTGAAAAGCACCCTAGCTAAAGAAGTACCCTGCAATCAGAGAGTGGGAAGAGAGCTGCTGCTTTGATGAATGCTGGTCAGAATCAGTGACCTTCATATGGTTTTGAGAGCAAAGAAAGAAATCTTTAGTACATTATGTATCATACTCTTACAGGCTAGTTGGGAGGTACCCACAAAATTTTCCACGTGATTCAGGAATGCTGAAGATAGCCCATTGTGAAACCGCAGCTTTACTGTATTTGTCATTTACAATTAGCCGGCATTTTCTCATGTTGTTTTACTTAGATACTCCCAATGACTCTGGATTCTGGAAGGAGGCTAGCTCAAAGTAGAACACTCTATGGAAATGCAGCTAGTTTTGTAGTCCTCTGTCTGTGTTATTTCAGTTTCTTATTGTGAAGTACAAAGTGTGCACGAGTGGATTTACTACTGTCCCATAGGAAGACCTGCCAATGTTACACAGCAGAATGTTCATTTTAAATTGGTTAAAATTTAACCAGTTTCTGCAGCATTTTGAGTCCTAGCAAATGGCAACTTCTGTTTTTGTTTTCTAAGTCTGAGAGCTTCACTTCCTAATGTTTGCATTTGCTATTGATTTTTCAGGATCTTGTGGAACACATTCTCCTTACATGAGACCCGTCTACCCTACAAAAACTTTCCCTAACTTGTACACTCTTGCTACCGTAAGTCCCTGTGAGAATTTTTTTGATGATAAAATGTTGCACTGCAGCAGAAATGTAGGTTATGGGAAGCAAGGTTTTGTTTTATTTAATAAAACTGTTCACTATCCATCCTTTTCAGTCTTCAGTTATGTTAAGTATTTTCTCTGGCATTTTGCTGTTTTGAGATACCTCACCATTATACACAGTATTACAGCTTTCCTGTGCTTTCTAATGCCTGCTTTTTGCAGTTATTTGTACTGCTGTCTAATTACAGGTCAAAGTTTTTCTAGGGGGGAGGAAAAAACCACCCTGAAACCCTACCCAGAATACAACCAGCAGTTGTTCCTTCATTGGAGTAGCTGAAGTCAGTGGGGCTGATTTAGCAGCTGGCTTAGAGTTTACAGTTGCTGAGTGTGCTGAATGCTGCGCTGGCCCTGCAGTACAACAAACCATCACTTCTGCACTCCGGTGCCAGGCTGTCCCCATGCTGGCATGCGAACACTCCCATGTGACAGTGCTCCAAAAACTGAGATAAGGGATTCCCTACCTGCAGCTGCAGTTTTTTCTCCTTCCTTTCTTTCCTGAAGCCTCTGCACAAATGTTAAATGGGAAGAGAAAAGAGGGGATGGAGAAACAAATAGCTGGGAATGGGAGAGGGCCAGGAGAAAGGGAGGAGAGCAGAAACTTCTTACATTGCCTTTGTTGCTGGACAAATTGTGCTGTGGCTTTGGGTGACTTGCCTCTTCTGTTTTTTTATCTTGGAAGTAACTTCTCTCACAGAGGGTCTGGTGAAGATAAAACATTATAAAATGCTCAGTGTTACTCTTGCAACCAGAGAATGAATTACTGTTTCCAGAAAGAGAATTCATGAAAAGGAACTGAAAGTTCAAATCAATCTTCTTTTCATAAATTTTTGCTTACTTTAGATGGCCTCAAACTAACTTTTAACCAGTATGAAAACACTTTAAAGTATCGAGTAACAGGAGTTTTTATGCTTTTTAGCACAATTCAGTCATCTCCTACTACTTTCACTACTACAGCCAGTTTTAAATGTGCTTATCTTTAAGTTAAAACTTCTTCTGGTGTACAGTTACAAAGATACCTATTTTACAATAATTCAATGGTATTTGCAGATAGCTGTGAAGTGGATTTGTGTGCATTAGGCTTTTACTAATTAATCTACTTCTGTACAAAGGGACTCTATCCTGAATCACATGGAATTGTTGGCAATTCGATGTATGACCCAGTGTTTGATGCCAGCTTCAGTCTTCGAGGGCGAGAGAAATTCAATCACAGATGGTGGGGAGGTCAACCAGTAAGTTTCAGATTCCCTCTTCCTCCTTTCCTCCTCCCTCTCCTCCCCTCTCCCTGTGCTGTGGAACATAGCCAATAATAATAATTAAAAAAATACATCTGTGAACAATTTGTACCTAATCTCCCCCCCGGCTGGCCCTGTGTCTATCAATTTAACCTAATGTTCTGAGTTGGCTTTTGCTTTTCAGAATAATAAAGCCATTGATTATGGAAAGGTGCTTGCATTGATACTTATAAATTAGATGTGGCTAGGAAAAACCCCTCACTTTAGGCAGCAGTTTAACACTGTATTTTTGCCACAGTGCCATAATGTTTCCTTTTCATTATGGGGTTCTCGGGTTTTCATCCTAGTAATGTCCTTGTGGCACTTTTAGTATTAATGTTCTGTCAGCATAGCATGGCACAACTTCATAATTAAGTCCACAAGCGATTGCTGTTACCTGAGTTGCTGCAGAGGCTGTAGATGTTTGTGAATTAATTTCTGCCTTGAGCACAGCAGCAGTGGCTGAACTAGGTCCTCTCTTTTATATTAGTGTTGGACTTGGTGTTTTCTCTAGCTCTGAATTCTTATTCTGGGCATAGAAATGTCCTCCTTCAAAATATTCCTCATTACTACAGCTCAGAGAGTCCCCTTGCTTCAGCTGCACTTTTCCCCTATTGGTGCATGCTGTAGTAGCTTGCTTTGCCAACAAAAGTGGGTTTGAATTAAACTAACAAATTTTACGTGCAAGCAGCCATGGTGCATGCACACATCATTGCACTAATTGCTTAGGGAACTGTAGTTTAACAGCTCCCTGAACAGTTAACCCCACAAAAGAGTGAGGTGATAGAGGTGGGGAAGTTGGAATGGGTTTGGTACACCATAATCTGTCATTGCTGTTTGCTAAGGTGAACAGTGTCGTCCCTCAAATCTCTTAAAACAGAAATATCCCAAGAGACTAAAGGAAGTTACTCAGATGGTTTTAGGATTAACAAGTGTGTGTGTTACTTGTCTGCATGTGGTTTTAGTCCACAACAAATGTGAGACAAGGCAATTTCAAGCTGCAGGCAGATGTGACAGGCAGATGTGTCTGGCTGTAGCTGAGCCAAAATGAGGTATTTTTTGTCTCGTAAAATTTGTCAGCATAACTGAGCATAGACACTCCCTTGCCCAGCTATGACCCTGGTTAGCTTTTAGCATGCCTTGTGCCAAGAGCAGCAGGCGAGGAACCTTACTAGATATTATCTTCCTACATGTGAGTAAAGAAACAGGATCAAAACTAGGAGCAGTGAAAGGGTGGCAGTGGGTTGCCTTTTCCTTCATCTCAGCTGCAGCCAGAGCCACACAGCTAACAAACCATTCCTGCTGCATTCAGGCAGCAAGCTCACAGACAATATTGTGGCTTAACTGCTGTGTGACAACTTGTTAAGCTGCTGTAATTTAATTATGCATCACAACTTTAAGTGCGAGCCTTAATCGCAATTAAGTAGGAGTTAGTGGGGAAGTAACTGTTTGGGACTATACAAATGTCTCTATTTTTAAACCATGATATTTATACCAATCTAGGTCTATAAATACTTCACACCTGCTGTGTTGAGTGGGGAATACTGGTAATTCTCACATATGTCCATTAAAAAAAACTTTTGCTGCTCCAGCAAAAAGAAGTTTTTCTGGACTGTAAACAAGGGTCATGAAAAATGACAGCTGAGAAGTGTTCAAGAAAGTTACACAACAGTGGATGATCATATGTTGGATGAAATCCTCAGAGGACAGGGAGTGTGTTGCTTAAACAAGTATGGACAATAAAATCAACCTGCTCTGAAGAAGTGTTAAAAAGGAAAAATACCCAAATAATGTAATAAACTGGAAATGTCTTTAGGAAACTGAAAACATGAGTAAAGGAAGAGCTATAGCTCAATTCCCAAACATTTAATATGAGGGAAACCAGTAAGTTTGGTAAACCTGATAGGGTGGCCATAGTGGTTGTGTAAGGAGATGGTAGATCTCTTGCAGAAATCTGATACACATGGACCCTGCACATGGAAGAATTGCACATATGATGAGTGAATTTCAGATTTTTATAAGAGGAAAAAATTATCTCCATCTATATATGGATTAGATACAGTCTGTTCTAACTATCTATAATTTTCTCTAAATATCACACTGACATAGATGCCAAAAGTAGCTGGGTATTGAAAAACAAGACAGTATAACTAAGGGGAGAGGAAGGGAAACCTGGTCTGCATATCACAGAACTCTTGTCTGCCATGTCACATATTCATCTGGTTCTTTTTAGATCTTGGGTCTGAAACTGCAGTATTCAAACAACTACAGAGTGGTATTTGGATTGCACAGAATTGGGAATTATTATTTTTCTTTCCAGGAAGCATAAAAAGTGTCTGAGACCCCCAGCCTCATATTATGTCTGACACTGCCTAGAAGAGAATGTCATTTAATGCTGACAATTTCTGAAATACTTTCTTGCTCCTGGAAACTGACCTATTGTATCTGGCTTTGTTAAAATGTGGGGGGTTGGTGGTGTTTTGTTTTGTTGTTTGGTTTTTTTTATTATTAATTACTTGTTCTAACAATCAGCATCTTGCTGGGAAACAGCCAGATTACCATGGACATCTGTGGGATTTGGCAGATGAGTAACTGAATGTTTCTACATCAGGAATTATGAGAAATTAATTTTGAGAGCATTAGGAAAAGAAGCGGGGAGAAGGTAGCTTGGAAGTGTTTTGAGGTGCTGTAGCTGGCTGTGGAATTCCTGAAATCCAGTCTTTCTGATTCAATATATAACCTTGATTTATTATATAAGCTTAAAACCACCTTGTTTTCAAAACAAAAATGTTTGACAGAAAACAGCCGCAAAACTGCTCCTCATATTGCCACAGCATCTCAGAAACGGTGAACATCAGGGCCCATGCTCCTGGGGGAAAACTAAGTTTACTGCTCATTTTTCATGACACAAACTCTTTTCTCATCCCAAGTAACTTCATGCACTAAATTAGGCTCCAGCTGCCTTTGGCTTCTCTTGAGCAGTACTTTTCCAAATCTTGGTTTGATGTAGTGATGCGCCAATCTTGTAGACGTTTCTTTTCCTGGGAAATGCTGCGATTTCCCCTTTACCACCTTTGCCTGGATGTGGAAGGGATTTCCCATTCATGCATCACTAACTTGTGTGTGTGTTTTCCCCTCCCTGGTTGGCCAGCAGGTTTGTGCAACTTGGCACAAGGTCTGGACTTCAGAGCTGTCCCTCCCATCAGCCTTGACCTGAGATGTGCTGCTGCCAGTCCTTTCATAGTGCAACAAGTAGAAGGCAGCCTTTGCAAAGTTACTGGCTCTTATTTATTCATTATTTATTATGGAAGACTAAAAGTAGGGAGATGCCCTACTTCGTGTGCAGGCTTTCAAAGACAATTCATCAGCTATCTCAAATAACTCTGTATGTAGTATCTTTGTGCAAATGTGTCTAGCAGTCAGAAGAAGGGAAAACTTGGGACTTCCATGTTCCATATGGCATTGCCACCTAAACTATTGCTTAGTCTGTCTATTTTTATCCCTAAATAAAGGAGAAAAATTGTAGTCATTCAACACATAAGATATAAAAATGACAGTAATTCAATGTATAGGATGTTTCATATACATCTAGAAAAGTATATATATTATTTCTTGTGACATTTACCAGTGTACTAGGGTTGAATCTGCGAGTCCGTAATTTAACAGGTCTATCTGTATTGGAAAAGTTAGATATTCTCTAATTCCTGTGGCATAGTCTGAAGACAGAATGGTTAATCTTTAATTCTTTAAATATTTATTCCCCTTCTCTCTGCTCAAGCAAATTAATTCAGAAATATGGCCTTTATATAGCTTGCAATACCATAAGGCTTGTCCCATACGCAAACATCTGACAGTGAAACAGCTGACTCTAAAATTCTAACATATTAACAGTTAAAACCAACATATTTACATATGGCAAATAAATTACATAAGCTCACAAATGGTACTGACCTTGCAACACCTAAGACAGCAAACTTGATAAGTGACCTGAACAGATGTGACCAGCCACAGAGTGTATATAACGCACTGCAGTTACATGCTGAGTACTGGAACATTTAGGATTAATAGACTTTAAGACCATGACTAACCGACAGAAAGGAAATGGAACAAGAACTCTTATTCCCTTTTTAATTTCAATTGGTTTGTATGGGCAAGATTGAGAGGACACTGGATAACTTTTTTTTTTCTGTCCTACATTGACTGACAGTGTAGAGTCATGTTAGCCTGTGAGAGGCATAACTTGACTTGAAAGATAATGGATTTAATTTAAAGACAGTGAGAGATGTTCACTGGTGATTAGGCTGCAGTAACAGTTTGTCACGCTTTTCTGCTGGAGTTGCTATCATCTAGCTGAGGGTAACAGAAACTTACGAGATACTCCAGTCTGTTGTCTAATTTTACCTAGCCAGTAAAGGATCTGGCTGATCAAGGACACTTCTGGGAGATTGCTACCATTAGCTTCATCAGCAGTAACTGTCACAACTCTAAAACCCACTGGAAATTTGCTTTAAAGCTTGTTCAGTGCTGATTGGAGTTCTTCCATCTAGATGACTGCTGTTACTCTGCATGCTCAAAGATGTGTCTGCCAATGTATTGCTATGAGTAGCAGCTTTAGGTATGATGTTGAATAGTGTTGAGTTTTCTTGTTTTGGTTTCAAATAAACCAAAGGCTCCCCTCCCTCCTCCTTTAAAAAAAAAAAAAAAAAAAAAAAAAAAAAAAGGAATAGTGAAGTCCAGTAGGATTTTGTCGTAACCTTGGGTTGAACCAGGCTCTGCCTGGCGAGGTCAGGATGGAGTCATTCAGACTCACTTCTTAGATGTTATGGTCAGATACTGGCCTTTTGATTTGCTGGTCTTTGACTTCAACAGATCATTGTGTTTGCTGCTGAGCTTGTTTCAAGTGCAACAGGCATGTGTCCTTGTCCAAACAGCTAATGCCAATGTAAATGGCTGCATTCCTGAGGTGAAATACTTGGGAGCAGGGAGGGTGCAGTTTTTCCTCTCTGAAGCCAGCTGGGGTGCCTTTGGACTGTCCTTACTGCTCACTTAAGAGTGCACAAATAAGAAGGAAAAAATTCTGCTTCAGAAAGGTGTTCAATGCCATTTTCATATGGCACTCACGAAGCACACTCTATGCTCAATAGGAATAAAAAACACTGAACACCATCTTGCAGGCATGCTTGGTACACCTTGGCAATGTAGGTAGGGCCTAATTATTCATCTGTCAAGATGACTAGTGTTTCACTTGCTTGGCCAGAGGGAGGGTGTCTTTTGGTACGTGTTTAAAATTGTTGCCTAAAATAGACAGGGTCACATGTAATTTCAGCAGTGCTAACAGTGAGGAGCAGCACAGGACAGCTTCAGCTGCTGAGGGTGGATCTTGGCTGGTCTGATTTGGCTAAAGAGGCAGCCTGGACCACTTGGACCTGTGCAGGCCAAAGCAATAGAAAGTCAAACTAGAGTTAACAGATGGTAAAATCTAAGTGCTGAATTCCCTGGACTTAGTTTGTTGGTACCTTCCCAAAGATATCTGCAAAATTATTTAAACTTCGCAGGAACACAAACACTTTCAAAGAAAAATAAATCTGCTGCAGCTCTGTAGGGACAATGGTTTTCCAAGTACTGCAAGACCAAAGAACATACCAGCAGTGGAGCTGACACTCCTCATGCTGAATTTGTATTTGATCTCTTTTCTCTGCCATGATGGGGTTCTACTCTAGGAATAAATCAGCAATGCAAATCAAAATGTAATTGATTTAAGTATGGGTTCTTTTTCACCTGGGAAGTCCATGAACTACTAAAGAATATGGAGTAGCTTCTGCCTTAGTTAGACACCGTCTGCCTTAGATGGTGCAGTCTGAAGGTATATACCCTGTGCTGATTTATATGACACAAATGAGCTTGTGGATGCATCCTTGCGTTGCAGTACACTTGACTGCAGTGTACAGGCTCAGTGACGTGATGAGCGGATTGTAGGCACACTTCCTTATCTCTCCCGTTCACCTGCCTCCTTCTGTCCTGTTCCATTAGGGCTAATATCCTGTGAGCACATGAAGTCAATATCCCTGTTAGTCAACAATTCAAAACCAAATTCCAGTATAAATTCAAAGCCATTAAAATTTTTTTTGCAGTAGATACTTTGCAGTCACATCATCTTGTGGTCATTGTCACCATGCAAACCCCAGTGCTGGTGGAAGGCTGAGGCTGAAAAGGCTGGGGGAGATACCTGGGAGACTCCCCATGTGGTGGCAGCTTGAGCATAGATTGGTATGAACCAACCCTGAAATCAGACTCTTGAGGAGAAACACCTGAAAACAGAGAAGGGTGGGCTGCATCTGTGGCCATTCTGCTCCTGATCTTGCTGCATTTAGTAAACCAACATTTTATAGAGTTGCCATGGATGTATTCTTCCCTTAAAAAGGTTGCCAAAAAGTCAGAATACAATGAAAACAAAAGATCTTTTATAGTTGTGATTTTAACTTAACTGGATTGAGTCCAGTAAGATTTGGAAGGGCAGAAGATGAGAGATAAATTAAACGGTGTGACCAGTGCACTGGAAAGGCAAAGATGACCAATTTTCCCATAAATAACATAATATCCAATTTTAATTGCCATTAACTATAGCTTCCATGTGCAAATAATCTTTCATCAGACTGTGCCAAATTTATTTCAATTAAGACTAATGCATGAATAGTTCAGGCATGACATTTGAGCAATGCATGCCCAGCTGACAGTTTATAAGTGTCAATTTGAGCAAGGTAGAGGAATCTATTTTCAAAAAGTCGATATAAAGTAAACCAAAGATTTTGCAATTATGAAGTAAGGGAACTACATTTTGGCTTAACTGCTCATGAAATGGATAAGTATGCATAAATAATGGGAAGAAATAATCTAGTTGTACACATGATGCTGGCTTTTAAACCATTACCACTTTCAATACGAGTTTTGAGTTAATTTGGATAGTTCCTTGTAAGAGAAATTTAGTTCTGTAGGTTTATAAACTCATATTGTTTGCTTTCCTTGATTGTGGATCTTTCTGGCATTTGGTCATTCTCATTCTCCTGCCTTGAACAGATATTCAAAGAATAGAAAAGAGAAAGTGGGTGAAGGAGAGAAAGAGAAGGGTAATGAGGATAACAAGTGGTATGTTATGGCTTTTATTATAGAAAGATCAAACAAACTAAGGCTACTCATGCTTGAAAAGTAGTAAATAGAGGAAAGTATCATGAATGTTGTGTAGAAGTGGGAAGAGAAAGGATTAATAACCTGTTTTCAACGTATGAGAACAGTACCCTAACCCCAGCAAGGCTGGCAAGTTGAAACCAAACAAAAATAAACATACACATGCAGTGTGTGACTACATTGTGGAACTTTCTGCTCCAAACTCATTTGTAGGCAGAAAAATATATGGGATTTGAAGGACTGAAAAAAGAAACTGAAAAATTAACGGAGATTATTTCCATCATTTCCATCAAGCACTTGGGGTGAGCTCAGAAAGTTTTTAAACATCTATGGAGGAAGGTGTCCCTCATTGCTTTCTTTATACCCCTACTCACCTGTTCCCTTTTTTTGTGTTCTCTTTTCTAACACATTTTCTGTTGATGGCTACTGGTGCTGGAATATGGGGAAAGAAGCATATTTATGCAGACACTGCTTGGTGCTAAGCTGTGTTACTTCCTGCAGAGTATCCTCCAAAACTTTAACACTAAAAGTCTCAGGGGAGTAATGACTTACTTTTTAAAATTAAATGGAATACTGGAGAAATTCCTGGCCATGATTCTTAATGCTTTGTATTTAAAGCAACACAGAGTTTTAGGGGTGAAAGTCGACAGCACGGTGGCTGATCCACCAATACAGAATTTGCATAGGTTTGTCACTCCATGTGTTTGAACTGGGGACACAGGCTGAAAACTGCAATTTTCACTTCTAGGCTCAGGCTAGAAGAATGTGTCTTGAAAATATTTTCTTTTGATTTCAGAGGGTCATTAAAGATCTGAACACATTCTAATCCTCTTATATTTTCCTCATTAGATTTGGATTACTGCAGCTAAGCAAGGGGTGAAAGCTGGCACGTTCTTCTGGTCTGTGTAAGTGCACTCTGTTTTCTGGAGATTTGTAACTAATAATTCAGAATTAATTTGATGCAAGAGTTTATTAAGACATTTTTCTCAATATAAGCAGTTGGCAGTTTGGAGACCGTACCCGTAAGCCTCCCTTGTTTCATTTGTGCAATGTTTCTGATGCTAGTTTGCTGCTGTAAGTTCATACACTGATTTTTAGCAGTAGTCTGAAGAAAAGATGTGTGAATATGTAATAAATTGCTTTCTTTCATTTCATGGTGTGCTGTTTCATGTCCTTAGTATTGCTAGTAATGTTTCCTAGTCCTTTGAGCGTTTGTGGAAGACTCTTCTATTGTCCTCTTATGTCATCTGACATCAACAGCCTAATTGACTCAAAGCCTGACTCATTCATTTTACAATCCAGTCTGACCTTTGAATAAGATATCCAATTTCCCTTTCCTAAAAGACAGCCTTGAGGATCTTTGCTGTTTATTTTTTGTTTAATGGTTCCAAATTATTTTCCCTTGTCCCAGCTAAGACATATCTTCTTAACCAAAAATGAATGAATTTTGATAATTTCTGAGTTCTGAGGAATTTGTGTCGATCAATCTCTCTATTTCATTTTAATGGCAGGGTTGTAGGAGCAAAGAAAATGGGCAGACTGTCAAGGCTGAAGTACTAAAGGGGTTTGCCTATTTTTTGTGATTCCATTAGGAATAATACTCTTTGCTACTCTAAATATCATTCAGCATATGGAAGGAATAAAATAAAATATGTCATGCACAAACCTGATGATAGGCTTAGGCTTGCAAGATCTGACAGAGCTCCAGTCTGGTGCTCTACAAAACAAAGAAATTAATGTGATTCCTAAGCTCTAGAACTACATAGTCACCATAAACGCCCTGGCCAATGAATGCTTGGGGATATAAAATGTTATGGAAGGCAACCAGGGATATGTCATATGAATTGCAATAATGAGAGAGCAAGACAGCCACTTTATGTATGAATGAAATATATATATCTTAAAATGTTATTTTTTAATTTGGGACACAGAAATTTTTTTTGAGAGTTTTCAAGCAAACTTTGGAAAACAGAAGTGTTAAAAACATCTTAGTCACAAATTACTTAATTAAAACAATGTTTTTTTTCTTACTGCACAATTAAGAGACATTTTAAAGCTGGGCAATACCCAAGATTATTATTCTGCTGTATGATATTGCCTTGTTTGCAAATTTTAGCAAAAATTCTCATTTTTATAGCTGTTTTACAACCAAAAGTTTTCTCTGTAGTTAGAGATTGAGGACCACTGTTGTTCTACATGGCATTAAAAATGAACTAATTTTAAAAAGGCTATTGGCTTTTTTATCTCTGTCAGATGTTTCCAAAGAATGCTGAATTCAATTCAGCATGGTGAATCCAAGACAATTGTATTTGATTCCTGCCTTGGGATTCTGCTATTAATCTAATGGAATCTGGACTGACTATGCTATTGTATTAAAATAGCTGCGTGGTCACTGACCTGCAGAGTTTTCCTAGGATGAGCTATTTAATTTTGATAGCTGTTTATAAGGTTAGTCATTCTCATGGCACGAACTTGGCCTCTGCAGCCAAGTGAGAAGTCTCAGGACACGAACAGTGAAATAGGATGAGTCTGTTCTGCAGAGTGAGAAGCTGCCAAAGTTATGCAAGTCACCATGCTGATGGCCTGGTGTGTCAGATGGCTGTTTTCATTTACACCAGCCTAGCCCTCAGTTTAGTTACCATTAAGTCAATGGGAACTTTTCCAGTGTCTTCAAGACTACCAGAGCAGAATGACTGTTTAAACCTGTACTGATGTGAGCAATTTAATGGTTTTTACTCATGCCATCTATCCAATGGTAGCACCATTGTACATAAAAAAGGATCATCTGGGTTAAAGCTACCAAAATGGTATTCAGTCCTATTTAGAACAGTCGGATTTACTGCCTTGAGTTCTGACTCCAGTTACAAACTTTTAATTATCTTTCTTTTGGAGTATGTGGACATCCAGGAGATCTGAGGTAATTCTATTTGCAAATAAGAATCAAGATCAAGCAAGAAAGAAGATACAGCATACTAAAAGCAAATAATGTTTTTATAATTGTTTTTAATCATGTTAGAAGCAGTTCCTAGCAAGACTGTGTTGATAGTTTGTGTATTCAACGATAACAAGGTATATTTTTATATTTTGTGGTCCAGTGTCATCCCCCATGAGCGCAGAATATTAACAATACTGCAGTGGCTAACCCTTCCAGACAATGAAAGGTAATTCACTTATTGGCATCTGCTAGCTTGTTTTCTCCTTAAAAGTAGCTGTAAGAGCAAGGGGAAATTTAGTTCTAAATATAAATTTTGATTGTTACATGCTATCACTGATTTAAGGATTTGTTTGGGATTTGTGTTTAGTTATAATCTTTTATTTTAATCTCGGCTTTTAACCATCAGCACTTTGATTCTTGTCAATAAATGTGTGGTATGGTTTGAATTTATTTCTTATCAAGAAGCATGTAGTTACATGGATTAACTTGGATTGTTCTTATCCTACTGAGTCTAATATGGTTTAACAACCTTACAGGCAATGGCAGTTGCAGGACTGGACCCTGAGCAGTGGGAAAATGTTACGATTTTAATTATGAGTATTTTTTAGTATGCAAGTTCCCACATGCTGCTGGCTGCAAAGCTCAGGCAAGCTGCTGTTGTGATCTCTCCTACAAGACTTAGAAAGAGCGTGTGTCCTCAGATGGTACCCCATGTGCCTCCCTGCATGTGTTCTTGGATTTAATAAAACTGTAGAACAACTAATTGCTTAATCATACCATGGAAACATATGACTGCTAAATGATTCTGTGATTTTATGATTGAGAAACAGTTCTTTTTCCATAAAGCCCACTCTCATTGGAAGGTTAACTTGCTTTGACTTGACCTAACAGATCTGGGGTTTTTGTTGTTGAAGGAAAGCTATCCTGAAGAAGACCTTTCTTTCTTTCAGGCCTTATGTTTATGCTTTCTACTCTGAGCAACCAGATGCTGCTGGCCACAGATATGGTCCTTTCAACTCAGAGGTTAGTACAGATTTTCTTCTGCAGAAAAAACATGCGTTTGAAATACACTTTCCCCCCTTTTGCCACTGCTCAAGAGTAACATTTCTAGTAACGTTTTTTCACCCATTTCTGCAATATGTTTCCCCTCTGCCAGAGAGCAAAGTTATTGTCTACAGGATTTATCATGTGAGATTCCCTACTGAGAGAAGGAACTGCCCATGCCTTTCAGGAGGCTGTTGCTCTGTGTGATATGATAACGCAAATGGAAAGATTTACTTGGCAAAGACAGGAGCATATTTAGGTGCAACAGCATAACTTAACTTTCCCCTAACAATTTATCCTTCTTTAAAGTAATAAAAATATAATGCAGAAAATATTAAGGAAAAATGCAGAGGAGAGAAATCTCTCTTTAAAGCTGACAGCCTGCAGTAGCCAAAGTAATAATTCCAGTCTGTCATGATCTGTAAAAAGCCGCTATTTCCAGTTTCATATAGGCCCTACAGGGGTTCGGAAAGCTTTGCCAGTACTGTTCCCTCAGGACCGTACTCTTGAGTTTGGAAAAAGTTTTGAAGCACTGTAAGGTATTTTAATGAGAAATGATGTGCAAAACAGTATAGGAGTTTAACCCCTTGTTTGAACTTTGGGTAGCTGGGTGGGACTGACAAGAACTGCTTCCCTGCCAACACTGTCCAGGTGACAAGGTCATGCACTTGTCTGGGTTTTGTGGGGAGGGAAAGTAAGTTCTACACCTGAATATCCTGCTACTTTGTGTGGCTGGGATCTAGCATCTCTGATGATCTCTGACATCTGGCAAAGGTCCTCTGAAATGTTCCAGTGCAAATGTAGGGCTGCAGATTGCCATCACAAGACTTTAGGAGTTTTATACATGCTTCTTAAAGGGTAAACAAGTGTTTGCAAATCTTCAAAAACAGAGAAGTGTGTCAGATACCTACCCTTTGGAAGATAATACAAACCTCCCTGAGCAGTCAGGTACACAGCAGTAGTTTCTTACTTGTTTAGTATACATCTGAGAGCTGTTCTCTGCTGGAGAAAAGAGAAGCAGGAATAATATTTTTTTAATATGCCTGAGTTATTTGGGCTGTTTAGATAAGTTTGCAGTGGTTATGAATTTGCTGTGGGTAGCATCCCTGTTGGAGCACTTTGAGCCATGGTCCTAGAGCAGTGGGTGTAAAGAATTATTCCAAACCAGCACTGAAACACAACACTGGATAGAAAGAAGTAGTCCCTTTTCTGGATAAGTGGTGGTTCAAATCTGCCAACACTCTTGCTAAATTGACAGGCATTGATATGACTTCATGTTGTCATTTTGCTCAGACCAGTCTGATTTGGCCAAGTGAGGTACTGGTAATGAGAGCTCTCTGATTTATTGCTCAGTGATGCTTTCTAGTTCCTCTTATTGAAGTGTTACAAATATTATGTGTGGCTTATGACTGACAACTCTAATTTTATTTATCTATAGACAACCACGTCCTTCTGAATAGAGTTTTGGAGCTCTTTCCATGGACTTTAAGGAGAATATGAATGTGACGACATTGAATTTGTTCTTTAAACTGTAGTCTTTAACAAACCAGTTTAGCATCCAATGTGGAAATCTAGTTTAAGGTTAATTATAAGTCTCTCAAAGTGAAATGTAATTGTATCATCATAGAAAAAGTCATTATATAAGCAAAAAAACCCAAAGGATTTTAATATTTGGAGGCTCTTCTGGATGGTTATCTGAAGGTGACCCTCTAATTGCAAGGCAAAGCTTAGGCTCTTAATAAGCGTGAATTAATAGCTTATGAAAATTTTACAAATAGATTGATTTATGACATTTGTGTTAAACACAAGAAAAGCTTGAAACTGATAGCAAATTGAGAACAAACGAATTAGCAGACGAGCATGTATGTGTTTGCAGTTCAAACAGTGGACATGACTGTGAATGGAAATTTAAATACACGAATACAGCTGTGTAAGTACACAGATGCTGAAATTTGCTAGGGGCCTGGTTTCAGGAGAGATATTTTATATTGTTTCTCTTGACACTGTTTTCAATATAATTGTTAGGAGCTATGAATTTAGATAAATCAGCTGGAAAGAAAGTCCTCAAAGGGATCCCTTTCAGCTGCTTCCTCGATACCAACAGCATGACCTCCCCGTGAAATCATTCTTTTCTTGTATACAGCTGGTAGCAGTTAGACAGTTGGAGTAGTACTGACCACTTCATTTTCTCCAGGCAAAGGCAGACCAGCCATACAATAATGTTTGAAAACAAGCTCTTGACAACTCTGAGTTATATTTAATATAGGCTGCTTCTTTCTTCTTTTAAAAGGTAAAGATTTTATGTTGAGTTTTCATGCTGCATTTAGTAGCTTGAGAATATTTTTATACTTTGGAAACCTGAGCATTAAAGTGAATGTTTACTAGAGCTTATTATAACAAATAATGTTCTAAATTTATTTTAAATGTGTAATCTAATGTGACCCATTACCGACAATTTTAATCTTCCAGACTTCATCAGATGGCACTTAGAGCTTCACAGGACATGCACAACAGCAGAGTGTCTTAAAAGCTAGAAATAAAGGGACTTAGATGGACTTAAATTTTATTGTTGAATTGCCAGTGTTGTGGATAAAAATGGAATACAGATTATGGCCAATGCCCAGTAGTGAAACATTGCATGTCCTCTAGCACTATGAATTTCAGTGTAAATGAGTTGGTTGTCTAAGGTTTGGGGTTTTTTTGGGAGGACATGAATAAACTTCTCAGGAAGCATCTCAGTGAGTTCCATTATGTTTCCAGGAGTAGTTATGGGAGTTATCAAATATGTGCTTGCTCTTGATTTACTTCTGCATTTTGTTTTTCTTTCCCTCTGTGCTTCTGCAGTTGAATTCTGATAGGTTGTTCCGTCCGGGTCAAGAAGCAGAGCTTTGGCTGGCTAGTTACCCTTGTGATGTTACAGTTCCCTTCTGTAAGTGGGGAGGGATTTGTTTCCCTCCTCCATAACTCTGTTCTGACTCTTCTCAAGCAAGACTAAGATTTGGCTGGTTAATAAGAACTTGGCTTTTTTTTTTTTTTCTCCTAGCTAACTTTTTTGAAAATAAAATATTCTAGAAATATACTACCATAAGAGCTCTAAAACACATCGAAATCTGGCACTGCTAAGCCGTTCCTGCTGCTCCTCTAACATGCTGTCTTGAGACGGCCAATTTCAGTGTTCAGACCTGGGTCTCCTGCATTCGCGTGTTTCTGGCATTGGGGAGCTCTGTCTGAGCCGATTCAGAGACAGTAAACCGAGAATCCTTCCTTTCCCTGCCGCTCCTCTCATCAGGACTGCACAAAGCTTGAAGCATTTTAAAAACAGAAAACTCTGGTGCTGCTTTATTAAAATGCCTTTCTGGAGAGAGACGAATGAGACTGGACTAGAATCTCCTTTCCAGCTGCTTGCCTTGGAAGCAATGAAACAGCATGGCAGATGGTAACATCCCCTTCCTTCCCTTCCCTGTTTACATAGCTTTGTAACTGAACAACTGTGGGAAGCTGCCTAAGTACATAGAAGTTATATATCACCATAAATCTCCGACTCTTTTCAAGCCCACTCAGCGTGCTCCATTATACGCAGCATATTGTAGTTACTGTCTCCCAATAGGTATCATCTATCAGCACTTCACATGGAATCCTGAGCAGTGCCAAGAGCCTGCGACTTGTGTTAAAGTCAGTGAAAATGGTACAGTTTAAAATTATGTGCAAGCTGATTAATGGGATAGTAGTTTTTTCCAGTTATGTCTTCATTTTTTCCCCTTCTATAAGTCTATTCCAGGTATTTGTGCATTTACAAACAATCAGATTACCCAATAAGATGTAACACCAAAAGTGCTAGGAAATTAAATTCTAAAATTGCCCATGAAGCTGGTAATAAGGCAGGTAACAGTGCAGCTTTCTGATGCACTGTCACTAGTATGCCCTGTTGAAGGATATAAGCTCCATTCTGAGCCTCACCTTTGTAGTTTTCTCCTACAGATCTGCAGTCCCCAGATAGTGGGGTTCTGGTGATTTCAAGTGGGGTGCATGGCTGGCACACCGTGGTGGCACCTGCTAATCCTACTGATTAGGGTACCTGATGTCACTGATTCAGCCAAAAAGTGGGTGTGGAAAACCTTGCAGGAAGCCATTTGGATTGGACAGGCTCTAGAACTCATACCTGAACCATCACCCAAGTGAAATGTTATGTTTCCACTAGCAGTGTACCCCAGACACTCATTAAATTGTATGTAATTAATTTTACTTAAATTGAAATTAAGTTTACTGAAATTTTGGTAATACTAATAGGTTAATAATTGATCAGTAACTCCCCCCCCATATAACTACATATTTTCAAAACCAGAAGCCCCACCTATCTTCTGAAAAACAGATTTAATTTGCTCATATGCTGTCCGCTCTTGTAACTGCTGTTCTGCTTCCAGTACGATTTGGTGGACTCCTCCTTAAGAAGAGAGAGATCCTAAATTGTCCAAAAGCCTAAATTTTTGAAAAGGCCACAGCATTTATGATTGAGGATTATGTGGCACAGGTAGCTTTACTGTCTGATGTGAGCTGAGACAGGCTTTTTTTCTGAGTCCAGACATCTCTCCCCGTCAGTACAGGAGAGTAGTTATGGCTCCCCTCTTACTGCGCCTAAGAGACCTAAGAGAAAGCTTCCTCCTAAGAGGAGACAGGAAAGACCAGTTGCAGCTCCAAAGAAAGGAAGAGGAAAAGTACATAGCGTGGATCAATATGCTGCGGAAGCTCGTCGGAAGAAAGTAAGTTTACATGTTCCAAAATGTTATGATGGAAGTGCCACTTTTTAGGCACTATGCTAGCTTTAATTTTTTTCAACTTGGGAGTTCACTCCATGCTTCAGGTTGGGATTTCACAGGCACAACTTCTATAAATGTACTGAAGGACCCAAAGAAAAGCAGCCAAACCAGACCAAGTCTTCTGGGAGCTATGTTTTTCTTGTTCCAGACTCTGTATTAGGGAAAGTCATCTTTATAATCTCTTTATAGTTTTAAATTCAGCCATCAGCTGAAGACACTGTCAAACAAATCCCTGGGAAGATGCTACCAGTGCTGCTAATCCTTCTGAGAAATTACAAATTGTGCAATATATTGTAGCTTCCTTTACTCCCCAGCTCATGGGAACCTGGTGATTATTTGAGCTTTCATGTGTAGTCATTGTGGTTGTGGAAAAGTCGTGAAAATGTGACTCATAAAATCTTAAATGGAAAAAACTTCAAAAAGTTTTTTCAAGAATATATATTTTAAAGCCAGTTTGTGACTTGGGAGGAGATTCTTGATTGCATGATTTCTGAACTCTGTATTTGCAACAGAAGTGATGCATAAATCTGCTTTCACATGAAAAATGTCAAATGGAAATTGCTTATTAGGAAAAGGTGCAAGTGGAGGAAAAGGGTATTCCTTAGTCTATCATCTTTCTCCACTTGGCGCTAACTAACACACTGGAAAGGGTTATAGACAACTTCAGTATTATCTTCATTTCAAAAATTTAACTAAATAATTAAAAACTTCTTCAAACAAGCAACCTAATGTTTCTCCTTTAGGCTCTAAACAAAAGCCTTGACACTCCACCCTCTCCTCCAAGAGGCTATAAACACTTTTCTCAATAGTTTTTTTGTGAGGATGTTTTCTCGACTTGTTGCATGATTCAACTTGAACCAGTTGACCAACTTGAACCATGTCATGACAGACAGTGACATGCAAAAAAATTATCAAGTATAAGAAAACAAGAATTTTCCAGAGAATTTGTGACACAGATTTACCCGAGAACTGAGAACCCTTATTTTTTTTTTTACTTTCTCTCTTTCTCTGGATGAAAAGGTCATCCAAACTTAGAACAGGAGGAGTTCTTTAGGGCTAAAATATGAAAATGTATCACTATTGTTTCAGAAAACATAATCTGAATATTACACAATAGTTCCCATCATATCTGCAAGTTAAACTTTTGGTGCTGTTTGAGAGCAATGGAATATAGTACAGGCTGGATCACAGTAATTAAAAAAAAAAAGTGAAAAAGGACAAAGTTAAATTCTTCCTTTTAATCAAGCTGCTTCTAAGGAAAAACTCAGGAGAGAATTCAGCTGTGGTCTGCATATCTCAGATCCTATACCAAATGCTTTCACAATAGTACCAACTCTTTATCATAGCACCATTAGAGATCCATATGTCCTGAAAGAGAAAATATTTATGTACAGGCTACCAAAGTCTTGATATCAATATACTAGATGAAGAAAGGTATATGCAAGAATTTTACTTGTTTCCCAATAACTCTCTGGAGGTTCCATCTGGGAAAGAACATGGACTGTAAGAGCAGCATGTCCACAGAAAAAATCCTTGCCTGAATATGCCACCTACAGCCAGCCTTAGGCTGCAAAGACTGTTTGGGGAAAAACTTGAGCGCTGTGTAGAATAATAGAAGATAGCTGAATTCAAAAATTGAAGAGAGACAGAATGCAATGAAATGAATAAACATTAGTGAGGCCTTTCTAAGGGCTGTTTTGAACATAGTCAAGCAGAGAAGATGGTAAATTTGAAGGGGTTTTTTTTGTGGTTTTCTGCATGAGTTTTTTGCTGCTTTTAAAAACAGGATTTTTCATTTATATTGACTTTCTTATAGTTTCAGAAATATCTGCAGGTTTACAGATTAATTTGGTGAAGAGGGTAGCTAAACAAAATTACCATCACTTGAAATCCTTGAAATCTCTGGAAGTGTTGTTACTCTATTTTTTTATTAGTATTACTTTTTAGAAGAAGTCTCAAGCTTGCTGACAAATGTAAACATTAATGGGAAATCCATCTGGATTTCCAGCTTCCTTGAATAAGCTTTCGATTCTGAGTAAAAGTTGTATTCCCTTATATGATTGATGTTATACAAATACAGCTTCATAAAAATGGAATTCCCATTCGCTGAAGAAATTCTTTGTATTTGAGCTTGGAAGAATACTGAAACAGACAATTTCCTTTTCTTTCTAAACTTGCAATGTTCCAAAGACTTAACTGAACTGACTACTTAGGCTTTCCTGAATTAAAATATTTCAAAATTTCACTCTTTTCCTGAACCATTTCCATATGTTGCAGAAACTGTTCCTCCTGTTCCCCACCGTGACTCTATGTCTCATGAGCCTCTTCTCTCCATATTTATAATGCCAGATGGGAGATGACATATCCTGTCTCGTCTTATAACCTATCAGACTTGTTTAACATCCATCCCTTAATGACTCAGGCAGAGGGAGAATTTCTGAACCGTCTCTTTCTGGGTCAAACTAACATGATGTTTACTTTTTCTTCTCAGAAAATTCTGCCAAGGTCTAGTTTTTTCTGATTCAAGATTTGTCAGCATTCTATTTGTCAATGGGAGGATGTTTTGTTGTGGAGACTTGGACCAGCCAAATCAAACAGACAAGCAAGGAGGAAGTTGGCATATAATGACAAGAAATGTTTTCTTCTCAAAACCAAAACAAAATCTGAGTCCTCTGCCTAAAGTCTTATTTTAAAATGTTTCTCTTCTCTGTGCCATCTGGTAAAAAATCTTGCATTTTCATATAGCTGAAAACAGAATCCTATGAACATGTCTTGGTGTTTTCTGTTTTATTTCTTGATGAAAAGGAAACTTAAATGAAGAAATTGCAGTACTGCATCCATGTCTTCTGGAGCCTGTTGACAATTTTGCCAAAACTGCCATTTGAGATGTTGAAAACTCTTGGCTTTGAAGCTGAAGAACACTCCCTTTGAGCCCCATGTGCTGCTCAAGTGACTTGCATATTGTCATCCTAGTATCAGATGTTATTTGAAGTGAATTTCATTAAGTGACTTGGCATATGAATCCCAAGCTCAAAGCTTCTTCAAGCTTTGACTAAACCATTCACATAAAATAGCCTTTAAAACTCCCGCTATTTATCTATAAGAAACAAACCATACCCCAAAGTTACATGTGTTTTTCTTATATCTATACTCTGTTTTACCAAATGCACATGTGTCCATGGGAGGCCTAGGATCAGCCATAAAGATCTTTTGCTGTCTTGTGTCAGCATTTCAGCAGGGCTTTCTTATGATGAAATTACAGTGTGGATATAGGAAAGGAAATGGGATGATAATTGTAGGTGTAACAGCTCAGCCAAGGCTTTGCCTCTTGACTTGGATGGTTTTCCTATCAGAGTTTTGCCAAAGGACCTCCATTTGTAGAATGGGAACATCGCAATGACAGAATTAACTTTTTCCTTTCTGCATGTTTATACAGATGATGGTGAATCCCCTGAGGGAGATTGACAAGACAGTAGGACAACTAATGGATGGACTGAAACAGTTGAAACTACATCGATGTGTCAATGTCATATTTGTTGGTGATCATGGTAAAATAAACAATATTCTTTATCAGTATGACCCACTCCTGGCAGCGTTCAAGGTCAGGTTGAATGGGGCTTTGAGCAACCTGGTCTAGTGAGAGGTGTCCCTGCCTGTGGCAGGGGATTAGAACTGGATAATATTTAAGGTCCCTTCCAACCCAAACTATTCTGTGATTCTATGATCAGTATACAAGTGCTTGAGCAATGTATCTGTGCATATAATAGGTGGCTTAAATGAAAGTTCCATTTATGATATTTTTGTGCTGATTTTTTCTGGTAGTTTAAATCCCCCAAACCAGCCAGTCGGTGTGGACCAGGCACTCAGCTTCACTGGTTAATTGTCATTGGAGGACACTTCTCTTTCATAACAGTGATCTGGGTATTTACATCTCCACTTAGAGTTTTTCAAAGCTTGGCATTTTTGGTATCACCTCCAAGTGCAGCTCTCCATGCATGAATTGGAAAAATTAGAATATAATGGGGGAAGGAGGAAAATGGTAAAAATACATATTGGGCCAGATTTAGATAGAGAGTAACCCAAAAGCAGAGATCCTGTTTAGTAGGTCTCATTCTTTCTGGCATCAGAAGAAACTTTACAATAGAAGAAATAGTAAATATTAGCAAAGACAAAAAGAAAGCTTTATTAAAGAAAAATGTAGCCATGTTTGAGATAAACCTGTTTCCGCTTAACATTTTAGCAATGCTAGCAAAGGTCCTGTTCTGTTTAGATCTTTGTTTAAGAAAGTCTCACAATAACTGCTACGTTGGCAATAAAATGGCATATGTCTCCTTTCTGGCTGTGGGGAGAGAGCGTAAGGGGCAGGAAGGATTTCCAGGGGAGTCAGTTTTGTGCTGACAGCCGCCTGTGACTGGGAATACATTCCTCCCTGCCACAAACGGCTGTAGGAGAGAATTGTTTATCTGTGGCTGCCTTGAAACAGACCACCAACAGACAATACCTTTTGTGTGCAGTTTCTCTTAAAATCCTTTGTTTAAAAAAACCCAAACATCTCCAAAGTAGTACACTAAACTAGAAACAGACTTCGATTTTTCCATGAGCTTAGTTTGGAGATATGTCAGTGCACACATGGTATATGTGGTGACTGTTTCTGTGATGCTGAGACTGGTATTTCTCTTGTGGAGGCAAGTGCTAAAATCACCCATAGTTTGACTTCTACCAGTGTCTGATGTTGGAATTAAAAGACTGGAAGGAACAAGATTAGTCATCCAAACGAGTAGAATAGGTAGGCTGTTTGGGGTCTCTTTTTGTGCTGTTTTGGAACATGTTTATTTTCAAGAGGTATTAATTTTTCATTTCTTTCTGCAGGGATGGAAGACACTACTTGTGAAAGAACTGAATTTTTAAGCAACTATCTGACTAATGTGGAAGACATCATTTTGCTGCCTGGATCTTTAGGGCGAATTCGCCCCAGGTCTAGCAATAACATAAAATGTAAGTTATTTGTACCCTTTATGTCCTGACAACTAGACTTCATCTCTTCCTTGGGCTTATGTTGTCCAAAGAGTGTATATGTTGGCTGGACATTCAGAGGGAAGCCCACTGGAAACCAGCTGCTTGTTCCCTTCCCAGTCTGTAGTATACAGACCCCACAGTGACACAGCTGTGTCAAGAGGATGGCTGAAATATTCAGAGTTAAAACCCACCTTTTTGTAGCAAGGAGGAGGAGTGAGTACTCAAAGCGAGTTTCACACATCAGCTTACATGTCATTGTGACTTTATGCATGCACTTCTCTCTGCCAACAAGCAGGATTTTGGGTATCTCAGCCCTACATGGGTTTAATATTAGAAAAAAGCATCTGGTACCTTTTCTGAGCTAGTGGAAAAGAAATGAGTTGTTAATTTTGAATTTAGGAGCTTCTTCATGCTTTTGGCACAGATGAGAAGCATCATGGGTTGCTAAACAGCAACAGATTGGGGATGTTGAAGGATAAAAGGGAGATTTAGAGCATGCATTCAGGGCCAATATTGGCAGTAAAACTTGCTGCTTTTTTGTACCATGCTGTTAGAAATTCATCCTGACTTGGTGTTTGAGATTAGCTGATCTCTGATGAGAGCTCTCACGGCTCAGGCAGGAGTCCTTTGGTGAAGCTAACTCTGTGATTTAAAGCATCAGAGACCCAGCTGCTGGTCCGTTGAGGACTATTACCTCCAGGGCAGCAGTACCTGGATGGGGCTTGTGCCAGCACTGTGGCTGCTCTGGTTCAGCATACCAAGGCAAACTTGGCTTTGCCAGAAGTTTAAGCTACCATGCATACTGTGAAACTCATAAACTAACCATAAGTACCTATGGTTTTTGCAAAGTTTGCTACAAGGGTGGCAACATTTGGTAGGGGGGAAGGTCAGCCAACTGACTCACCATAACACTTCAGATGTACTTTGGTTGAGGACAGATTTCACAGAAAGATCTTTGAAGATTAAATGTTTTTAGAATAGTAGCAGAAATCATAAGAATGTGCTAAAACTTTCTCAGAATCTGATTTATGTATGCATTTATTTTACTATAAACTAATTTACCTGGGTATTTATGGTGTAGGAATATGGGATGAGTGTGTAAAGACCTGTTGGAAATAGTGTGCATGTTGATAAAACTTGCTAGACTAGCATAAAGGCTGAATTCCTATATTTTGCAGTCTACTGAAATCCTGTATTTCAGTTCCATTCCATTGGGGTGCTTTTTAATCTGTGTGTGGTTTTTTTGTTTGTTGTTTGGGGTTTTTTTTAAGATCTTTCAACCCTTGAATTCCCAAATTGCTGAGAAAAAGTAGATTTCTTTGGAGATTTAATGGTAATATCTTCCAAAAAGATCAGTTTGTCTGATTGACCTCTGAGTCACATGACCGGTTTTCCTGTAATACCATTTTCCTCTTTTGTACTCTGCAGCTTCCTGCTTTGAATATCTGCAAACAAACAAACAAACAAAAAGATGTTCCTTAGTTTTAGAACTTGGGTATGCCTCCTGAAATGGCAAATTACCAACTGTTTTATTCCTCATCCGTGATAATACTGCCTCAATACTTCAGACACATCTTTGCAATGAATAAGCCTGTAGCTCATGTTTTGAGATTTGGGAAAGCTCATTTCAAGCTCAGGAAGATTGTGCCTTAAGCAACCAAACCAACAGTAATTAAGAACGAGATTTTCATTTCCTGAGATTTTCATTTCCTAATATTTTCTACTAGCCTATTTTTTCTCTCAGGTCTGATAAATGCCACCTCAACCTTCTCACATGCCCCACCCCCCCAGAAGAAAAGAGAGTTAGTGTGGACTGTTGCTGGCTTTAGACCTTCTATATCTTGCATATCCCTTTAATAGTCCAAAGACGTATCCAGAATATTTTACTGTGGCTTTTCACATGATATATCCAATGTACTTTTAGTAAAGATCGGCCAACTTTTAGGAAGAATGCTTCTGTAAAACTGCATTGTTACCTTGTGTTTTATTCTGCAAATTGTTCATCTTTTATATTTTTGTCGTGTTTTTTTTTTTTTTTTCCTTTGCTTAACAGATGACCCTAAAGTGATTGTTGCCAACCTTACAGTAAGTATTTAGGACTGGGAGGTATCTCTGTCTACACTGCATTGCTCACATCACATCTTAATTTGAGGCATTATTCAGCATTCTCTCCTCACTCTTTAGGCAGGAAAACCAACCATTAACATGAATAAAGAGTGTTAAATGGTGCCCTTCATGAGTACAGATTAATGTTTGTCATAAATTCCACTGTTTGCTGCTGAAGTAGCTTTTATAACCTTTTTGGGTAATGCAGAGCCAGAATCTCTATGACCACCTTGACTCCCTGAATTGAGTCTATTTATTCATTCCTTCAGAAATGGAAAGTAATCTTTTAGGGTAAATATTTTACTAGCACTTTGAAGATGTTGAAAAAGTTCATGTGATAGCCTCCAACTATAACCTTGTTTTTAGTGGGGAAAAAGGTGTTTAAAATAAAAGCTGATTAAAAAAAAAAAATCTAATTTTGTAACCAGATGGCTTTAAATATACCTGCAGATGAGAGATATTTTGAGCATTCAGCTTTCCTCTGAAGCTTAAGTTTTGGTGCGGTTAGAATAAAATTCTTCATCCGTGAGCTAAATAAGTGTGGTGTTTTCATGATGCTTTCAAAAAAACTGTCATGAGAATGGAGCTTTCCAAATACATCTTTGAATGACTCCCTGGGCCCTATTCTGATGTAAATACTGCCTAGAAGGGGCTGGACCACATACTTCAGATGTACACTTTGTTTTCAACACATCATCAATAATGACCTTAACAGCTTGATTTCTATAGTTCAAGGCTTTATATGCATCTAAGCTAACTGACAGCAGTGTCATTTGTAACCATTTATTTTTCAGTGTAGAAAGCCAGACCAGCATTTCAAGCCTTACCTGAAACAGCACCTGCCTAAGCGCTTGCACTACGCTTACAACCGAAGAATTGAGGATGTCCATTTACTGGTGGATCGCAAATGGCATGTGGCAAGGTAAACTCTTGCTTTTGCTTCCATCCTGATTTTCAGCCTTTTTCTCGAAGGAAATGAGACACCTGGGGTTGCCCTGTCTTGAGTTTTGAACTCCTGGTAAGGTTCAGTCACGTCTGGTGCAGGCAATGTGTCTCAGAACACATAAGTGTTTTAAGGTTTGGGAAAATCAGTAGCTGGATACAGGGTAGAAAATCAGATTGGTTTCCTCAAGCAGCTGTGTGGTTTTTGACTGATTAGCTCAAACATAGCAGCTGATAAGCTTTTTTAATGAGGTGCAAGCTTATTCCAACTGGGAAGCAGGAAATGTGAAGGAAAGGGAAGGTATATGTGACCAAGGATGTTAGGGAACAAGAGGCTAAGTGGATGCAATGGGTGAATGGAAAGGAAATGGAGATATTGACAGTGGGTAAATTCCTGAGAACATGTGGAAGGGTAGGACAGGGTGGCCATCAAAGTGACAGCAGCATATTGTGTTGCAAAACAAATTCATAGAAACCCAGGATGCTTTATCTCAGTGAAAGCCCTGTTTTGGGTTGTTCTTCCCCATATTCCTCAGAATTTTCAGTTATAAAATATGGACAATTTTAAGTATTCTTACTCGGCTAAAAATTGAGTGAGGAAAAACAAATTGATGCATATATGTATAGGAGCAAGTTGATGCATACATGTATGGGGGAACAGGAGAGGAGTAGCCTTTGTTTATGAATTGTGCACCCCTTTCAGGTTTATTATATATTCTTTTTCTTGCTTTGATCTTTTGACACACGTTGTGTATTACAGTATAAGAATGGCTGGGTCTTTATGCATAAAACTGACTCAGTGGTTCTTGGAATATGACACAGCTTTTGGCTTATGGTAGACTGTTCTGAGCTTTAAATTATGGTAGGGTTTTTTGCCCATATAGCTGCCAGGCGAACACACGATGTGTTGTCAGTGCCTTTTGACATCTGTGCTTATCTTTCCATGAATTATGCAAGGATCTCTTTGCTGAAGCAGTGAATGAGAAACTCCAATTGTTTTCTTGCACAACTCCACTAGCTGGCTGGCCAGCTGCCCCGTGCAGTTTCTGTGGCTGGGATTCATGTACATTTCTAAGAATCACACGTTGAGTTTTAGGCTTACAAAAGTTTTAGTTTTACAAATTTTACTGGAACTGATGGGATGGCCCAAGTTGATTTACACTTAGCAATTTCTTATTAATTACATCAGACTTTCTTTGGCTTACTTATGCATTAGTTTTTCTGAAATTGCATTCACAGATAATTCATTTGTTACTGTAACTGCAATCTGTTGTATATTCACAGCCAGGAAAATGGTGGTTACGGAACTGATTGCTGTAACTCAAGTAATTTACAGGGCCAAAATGAGCATCATTTTATTGCAGATGAAGAAATTAACATGTAAGAGGAAATTTTCTAATACTTTTTTCAATTTAGGAAAGCTGTGGATGTTTACAAGAAACCAACAGGAAAATGTTTCTTCCATGGAGACCATGGCTATGACAACAAGATAAACAGCATGCAGGTATGAGCAATGCAATAACCTTTGTGGGAGGGTCATTAAAGGCAGAAGAAATTGGAGGTCTCTAAAACATAAATATTCACTGAAAAATCCTACCTTTTAATGCCTTTTTTTTTTTTTCCTCAAGACTGTCTTTATAGGTTATGGCCCTACATTCAAATATAAGACCAAAGTACCTCCTTTTGAAAACATTGAACTTTACAACGTCATGTGTGGTAAGCTACCTACTTGAGAAATTTCAAAAGAAACATGCTGTTTTAACTAACAGGGCTTCATTTAGCCACCCATGAGCTTGTGCCCTGACTCACTCCCAGTATCCCTTCCCCAGTCCCAAACACTTGCCTTTTGGCGAGGAGGGTTGAAGGCACTTAATAAGAGCCTCAGTTTGCTCTACTCTAGTAGCTGGCCAGTAAAGGGGGGGTACCATAGTTTTGCTGCATGCAGCTTGGCAGAGATCAAATACACACGACTACAGTGCATGGTGTCCACACCTCAGCAGTCTAGGAAAGAGATTTCTGATCAGAGGCTGCTTTTGCAGCTGCAGTTCTCACGGAGAAGCTCAGAGATATCACTTAGCTTTCTATGGCATCTCATGGTATGACTGTGTTCCCTGAACTCATACTATAGTAGCGAAGAAGAATCCAATGATGTATACAGATTTTCATTAGGATCTTTAATATTGATTTTCCAGTGCAATAAAAGTTTCAAGCCAAAGGTGTAGTTCACTTATTTAAACTTTTTGTTTCAAATGTGGAATACCAAGAAGATAAACGGCCCTTTTCTATAAAGCAAGTGACTAATAACACTGTGTTCCAGATGGTTGGTGTAAGGTCATTATACATTGACTGTAAGTTTGCACTGGAAACTGCAGGCGAAGTTATAAAACTGTTTTCGAGTGTCTTGATGTGAACTAACCTTCGTGTCATAAAGGCTACCATGCTATTCAGGCAGCATCAGCAATCTTGTGATTTGGACAAAATGTTAGTATTTTTATTACATTAAAAGCATTCATTTACTTGTTTTGGGTGTAAACAGTATTGCAAGTAAATGTCTTAGCTTGGTGGAGATGCTGCTGAATACATATTTGCAACCTAACCATCATTCACTTGTGTTTTGTGGCTTCATAGATCTGCTTGGACTAAAGCCTGCTCCCAATAATGGCACCCATGGAAGTTTAAATCACCTGCTGAGAGCCAATGTTTATAAACCAACCGTGCCAGATGAAGTTGCCAAACCACTCTATCCTGTTGCTCTACCTTCCGCGTCAGATTTTGACATAGGATGTACATGTGATGATAAGGTAGGCGCATAGGATGCTGAAGTTTCCACTATTATTAACAGTTGCCTAGTAAAGTTGAGGCCATTTTATCTCTTTTGTGAGGGTTTGATCTGTAACAATTCCCCAGATCCTTCCTGTGAAGTGTTTGTGCCCTTTTGGAACAATTCTGGCTTTTTGTAAAAAAGGAAACAAAAAAAATCATTAGTGTTTTATAGTGCTAGTTTTGTTCTGCTCAGATGTCTAATAATACTAGATGTCAGAATGCTCCTAATCTTGTTCTTTTTTTTTTCTTTTATTCCTGAGAAGAACAAGTTGGATGAACTCAACAAGCGCTTTCATGTCAAGGGAACAGAAGGTAAGGGGAAAAAAAATACCCTTTTACTGAGCGACCACTTTGGCCTCTCCGTTGAGAGAGACTTTCTCTCCTTCCTATGTTTTTTCTAAAGTCTGGAGAAGAGTGGCAGGAGTGATAGAATAGGGGCTGACTTAAAAGTACAAAAACATCACCTCATGTGTGACTGAAATGCAGACACAAAGATCTGTGTGGAGTCTCCTGTGTTTGGAGAAACACCCTTTCTCCATGCTATGACCCCAAAAAACTTTCAAGGGCAGAAGGGACTTTTAACCTCAAAGTGGGTTGTGACCCTGGAATGGGGATCCCAACCAAAACTATTGATGAATTGCTGCTCTCTCTGTTAAAAGATTTCCTTAGCTGTTATACATCATCAGTGTCCCATTAAGAATCACTGTAAAATCAGCATGAGTTGGAAAGCAAATCCTTTTTTCTTTTTCACCTTTAAGGTTTTCAGTGATAAATATAAATGTAATTTCTTTTGATTTGTAGAGAAGCATCTTCTCTATGGGCGCCCCGCAGTACTGTACCGCACAAAATACAACATCTTGCATCACCATGACTTTGAAAGTGGCTACAGTGAAACATTCCTGATGCCTCTCTGGACATCCTACACTATTTCTAAACAGGTTAGTTCTGTCTTTGCTCTTGAAAAAGTGTTTAAAAAGCCCTGGGGAAATCTGTTTGGTACCCGTATCCTTGAAGTCCTAAGATTTCCCTTCCCTGAGTAGATTTTTCCCACCAGAAATTATGCTGTAAATACCAGAAACATGCTTGTAAACGGTGGCAAAATCCTTTCTTTCCTTCAGGAGAAAAGAGTTCTAAGGCAGAAGGGCTGTATATTTATTTTTCTGGTTTCATTTTCTTTCGAAGTTTTGCTTGATGGGGGTTTGTTTTGCTATGATGGAATAATCAGTGACTTCATTTGAATTATTTTATATGGTGACTTCGAATACCTTTGAGGAGGGGCTCTGCAGCAGGAGCAGGATTCGGTTGTACAGTTATGTGGTTTACTCCACACAAGGTCTTCCATGTAATGTTGACTATATGAAACAGTTTTCTTTTAGCTATGAATGCTGAAATTTACTTTCCTTGTCATTTCTGTCTATATTCCTCAATGCAGGCAGAGGTATCCGGTGTCCCGGAGCACCTGGCCAGCTGTGTGAGGCCCGACCTCCGCATTTCTCCAGGGAACAGCCAGAGCTGCGCAGCCTACAGAGGCGACAAACAGCTCTCCTATGGCTTCCTCTTCCCTCCTCGTAAGTTCAGAGAGCTTTCTAATACCTAGAGGCTTTGTAATGTTCTTTTTTGTTAGGGAAAACCTTATGTATGACACACCTTCCCTCAGATATAAACAGACTAAGTAGTACTTGAGATTGTTGGGAAAGAAGAGGTAGGAATGGTTTAATTTCCCCCTGATCCAGGGTGATGCCTTCCTCTGTGATGTCTCCTCCTCAGAAGAGCTGCTCCTTCACCTGCATCATGTATGGGGCCCAATGGGATGGATACATTATTCTTGCTGCATTTGCGGAGGACCAAGGACCCAACGCCACAATTTGCATGATTTGCATGAGAGATGCTCCAAACTGATGCCCAGATTCATGCACAAAACAGTGAAGTGTCCCAGTTTAGTTAATAAAAGGAAAGGTGAACAAAGAAGTGCATGGAGTAGGAGTACAAGCTAGAAGACAACCTTCAAAAGCTGGCCCTTTAATGTCAGTGGGTAGATACCAGCTTATATGAACAGGGAATCTAGTCAAAGTTTTGAAATTTTAATTCAAACATCAGTAAGATAAATGTATATTTAATTTATAAATCCAAATTAGGTTCTTACATACTGTAAAAATTTCAACCATGCTACAGAAATAGTGCTAGTGGAAAATCTGTGTAAATAAGTATCCTGGATTCTCCTGGTGCAGTTACATTGGTTCAGTCTTGGAGCAACAATCTTCTGGAATCAGTTAATGTTCAAGGCACACAACTGTCTCAACAGTTGTGAACTTCATTGCTTTGCTTCCTCACTCAGTGGCTGAAATACTTTATGGTGGATTTCTGATATGGAATTACTGGTGCAAAGGCTTGCTCAGAACTAAAAGATAATCCTGCACTCCTCTCCCTGGAAATTGCCTCTTTTGTAAAATCCTGCAGAGCAGCTCTCTGACTTTCGAGACTGCAAAAATAGATGAGCTATAAAAATATTTGAACTTGTTGACAGTTGAAGCAAAGATAAAATCCTCACTTTCCATGTTCAGCTGTCACATTAAAGACAAATTTTATGCACATAATGTGCACTTCTGAATATAGCATTCAGATTGCTGTTTAGATGACAGTATTCCCTTTGATTAATCTCCGAAGCCATTTTTAAAAACATTTTTATATTCTTTGAATTTCCGATATTTCATCTTGTTAATATTTTCTGGTTTATTTTTTCAGAACTAAGTTCCTCTGCAGAAGCCAAATATGATGCTTTTCTAATAACAAATATCATTCCAATGTATCCTGCCTTCAAAAGTAAGTGCCTTTTCCATGGGTGTACTTTTCTTTCCCAACTTATTTTTTTCTTAATATGTGTGTTGGACTATGGAATGAATTGATGGGAGAAGTTTAGAAAATAAAGTTGAGTTACCTGTAGCCAGCAGATAATGCATGTGGGCACCTCTATATTTCTAGGTACGGGTAGGCACAATACCACAAGAAAGACTTAAGTTGTAAGAAAGGTTTATTTTCCTTAGAGCTCGGCTAAGATAAGAGCACAGATGTGCCGTAGTTCAGCAATTTCATGCCACGGTAACTCAGTTTGTGCAAGACCATTCAGACTTTCTTGTCTGTAGCCCAAGCTAGTGCAGAACATACTTTGGCAACATGTTTTTACTTCTCAAGCCTGGGAGTGTGCACTTAGCATGTTGTTGTAGTTCAGGGGCGAGTGGTTATTTTTGATTCTTTCTTTCCATGCCCTTAGAGGGAGACCTAACATATTTATTACCTATAAAGAAAAAGCAAGAGGAAAATAAATGAGGAATGACTTTAACCTGGCTGAAACTTTCGGCACTGCAGGGATATAGTATTAACATTTCTTTTGTCTGCACATCCCTTTTCTCTCTAGTTTTGCCAAGAGGTAGGAAAACCGTCAGACTATTCTGGTGGCATTTTTGGCTTGGCAGGAATTGGGAAGCCTTGGACGAAACTCAAAAGCCTGTTCTTGTGAGATTTCCAATTCAGATTTTAGGCCAGAGAGGTTTGGATAAACATCAAAGCCCATGGGAAGCTTTTTCTTTTTAACCAGAAAAGAGTGTTTTAACTGAAAAACCTCTGAGTAGGAGCAAGTGGGGATGTTTGCTGGAAATCTAAGCAAAAGCACTTAACTGATTACAGAGTGCAAAATTATTGGGGATTTCCCACTCCAATCACTTCATAAAAATGATCTTTATGCTAATATTAGTCTAAGCAAATTAGCCATGATGCTAATTACAGGAGAACAACCCACCACTAGCAGCTCATTTTGTCTAGTGGCCTTCTTCATCATCACAAGTGGGTGAAGGACTCCCTAAGAAAAAATGCTGGAACTAATATCATTCCGTTACAAACCACTACATGTGTGCAGGTTGCAATGCTGAGAGCTGATTATAAGCTTGTTATATGGAGCTGTTTCCACACCAGGGAAAATATGAGGTGGCAGTTTTATGCTATGCTGGGTTTGGTGACAGTGCTGGCTGCTGAGGCCCGATATTCTTCTTTGGGTTTTTTAATTCACATTTTTAAGTCCCATCACATCCCTCCAGGCAATAATTCTCTATCCATCTTTTCCGCAATGAGTATGTCTTAAGCACCTTCTGCTTTGCCCCAGGAGCTCCAAGATGATGCCTTTGGGCTGGCCCCCTGTTACGCTGGCATTGTTGTCTATGTGGCTACAGTAGAAACCTAAGTTGGGCACTAATTCAGCTGGAAAACTGAGGGGGGAAAGCTTTCCTTTTGGGCTACTTTTATTGTTAGGGCTAATGCATTGGAGGAGCAAGCAGCTGGAGGAGTGGTATTGCCAAGTGCTTACCGCAGCTGAGGTTCTTGTTAGACCATTGCTTGTGGGGCCCTCTGCGTCAGCCTGAGCAAGGAGTTCATGTGGCGCTGAGCACTCTCAGGACAAGGCGTACTGGGGAACTTGCTGAAGCTGGCATTGCCATCACCACCAGGGAATCATTGACTTAATGGACTGAGCTGGCAAGACAGAAGTTAAACTTTTACAAGTCTGAGTTGTTTTGTTTACACACACTTCTGTTAGTGTTGGAAAAAAGAAGGAAAAGAATGATGTAACAGGAGACTCCAGTGTCTTTCCTGTCTCTGCAAGCATCTTAACTTGTAAAGTTGAGGGGGGTGTGGTGGGAGAAAGTGTCACGCTCTTCCCAAAAGCTGCTGTAATGAGATGCCATGCCATACTTTGGTCATGCCCGATGGCACTTAATTTAAAAATTAGTCATTTTGTATCCAAGGAGAATTTAACTCCTTTAGAAATACCTCTGTATTTCCCATTCCTTTAAAATATTTGCAGTTTACTTTTAATCATGGTGCTGTTTCCTTTCTAGAATAAAAAAAAAAAAAAAAAAAAAGCCACATCACCATTCCCTGTAACATGATAAAAAAGATAAAAAAGACAAAGGAAGTGTTTACAGGGACATCAAAAGCATGTGAATAGCTGTTTCTGCTGTTTGGTAAAGGAACAGCGGACTCTCTGTGCAATGTCTATGGCAATGCCAGCCTGGGAGTGGTACCGTGCATTTCCTTTATCGCTGGTTGGGGAGAAAAAAAATCAACAGAGAACAAAGCAGCCTGAATAGGCTTTATTGACCAAACTGAATGAAGCTGCAGTAAATCTATAATGCTTAGTCTTTGATTTCCCCTACCATTGTGTGAATGATGTCCACTGGATTTTTATTTTCAGGAGAAAAAGAATTGTTTATAATCTTGACATGTTTTGACTTATAAAAATTTTGGTGTATTTTATTTTCAGTTGGGTTTTTTTTCTTGTTTTTCCTCACAGAGGTATGGAACTATTTCCAGAGGGTTTTGGTGAAGAGATACGCCACTGAACGAAATGGAGTCAATGTTATAAGTGGACCAATCTTTGATTATGACTATGATGGTTTACATGATACACCTGACAAAATAAAACAGTAAGAGTTTGTCTTTAAATTGGTTTTCTCTTGCTTAATGATGGCTTTATCTTAAACAATTCATTAGCTGTACGTTATTTAATTTTTGGGAGGAGATGTAATTTTCTAGCTCTTTCTAAAATTATTGTCCATCAAGACTGAATGCCCCTTAGGTAGGACAGTGGTAAAAATAAGGGATTGGCAATTCTGTAGGTAACTGTTCACCTTGACTTTGAAATTAAGTGTTCATTCATCCTTGAGATGGAGCTGAATTATGTTCCAAATAATCTATTTTCTCTAAAATCCTTCAGAACTTAAGAGCTAACAACTGGATACTAGAGCAAACCATAGCAGTGCTATTGAGTTAGATACTCAAGTCTTTCATTAATTCAGTAATGCTTTTTCTCTCTGTCCCTGAACTGAAGAAACTTTTCAACACTGGTGTGTGGTATTTCTATAGCACAGGATCAAAACATTAGCTAACTGAATGCTCATTTTTAGATAGTGTTTAGGAATCAAAACCATCTCGACAGTGTACATGTGTCCTCACATGTAGGGAAGAAAAGACCATATTGTTTGTGTAACCTTCTTCCAAACAAGTTTATCCTTTGTGGATAAATGTTTGCTTTATTCCCTCAGGTTTGTGGAAGGCAGCGCCATCCCCGTTCCTACTCATTACTATACCATCATAACCAGCTGCTTAGATTTCACTCAGCCAGCCGACAAGTGTGATGGACCACTCTCCGTTCTCTCATACATCCTTCCCCACCGGCCTGACAATGATGAGAGCTGCAATGTAAGTTCTGCTGCACTACTGTAGCCCTGTGGTAATACAACCCTGGGACATGTGAAACCCCATTACTATTAGATGCTAGTGCTCACTGTTGTCTTGAACTACTACTGCACCTAATATTGTCAGGAAGAACTGACATACAGTAGGTTGGCTGTAAACAACATGTAGGCTTCTAAATTTTGGCAGACACTGTCATTGTAACTTCAGAGCAGATTGGGGGGAGGTTGTGTGTGCAGATGTATTGTGCTGGCAACAGTCTGATGTTTTTATTGAGGTCTGAGAGTCTCTCTGCTATGGCAGTCGGGGTGCCTCAGACAGCATGATTACATTCAATCCACACAGTATTAAAACTATATGCTGAAACCTGACATGGGTAGAGTGCCAATTCTTGCGTTTCCAGAACATGTCTTGATTCAAGGGAAAATTTGGGTTTCTTATTAACAGAGATCACCAGACACCCCTCCTGGTTCCTTTCCTATCTTCCTTTAGGATGCAAGATCCTATAGTTAAGAATCTTGGTGAAGTACAAAGGCTTTGGTCTGGTCAGCACTACAGAAAGCAACATGCACTTGGCAGCTGACCATGCGGCAGGAGAGCAGTTGGGTCCCAATGGGTTCTGGCGCTCTGCAAGGACAGCAGTTCTCCCAGGCAGCTGTATTTAGACTTGTCCTTCCGCCTGAACTTGTTCTCCCATTACACAGCTGTGTGGATTCCTGCACACAGACACTTCACTATAGGCTGCCAGGAGACCGTTTCCTGAATGAACGCGTTAACATTATGAATTTTGTATTGGCACAAAAAAGTTAAGACTCCTATTCCAGCTACAGGCAGAAATAGTCATTCCAACTCTGTACACAATTCACCTGGAACACTGTCTCTTTCTCATTCATTAAACATGGCCTGCTTTCAGGTCTCTCTTTTTAAAACCATGCTTTTGGAGCAGTATCCCTCTCTCTTGAGCAGGTCTGGCTTCCCCCTGTTTAGACTCTTAACTGCTTTGGGCAGAGATGTCTTCCACCAGAAGTCTCAGAAAGCCCTATATATATTTGATCGTGGTTATTCTCTGGACTCTTCTTCTGAATCAGGATCCAGTTGGTGATCTGGAAGTTACTAATCTGGCAGTTATTTGTGCCTCTGTTCTTGTATCTCTGCTCATATGTAATTTTATGACAAAGTCAATTATTTCTTTCTCCCTATATTGCGTGACATGGTCCTCTTAAACTGCTGAAATCTTTTTTATGAACTGTTTAGAATAATGGCCTCCTTTACTTTTTGGTTTCTTATATTCCAACCCAGGCTTCTTTTTCCTGTAGGTCATACTACTTATGATATTTATAGTTCTGGGAGGAACTTCAGTGCTACTTCAAGGTCATTAGCAGATATTGGTCTATGCTTTTTGCATAGCAAATTTACATATGCTTTTTACATATGCTTTTTACACTCCAAAAATGTTTAAATGTAGCTCTTGAATGAAAATACAGTTAGGCAAAATTTTGCCTTTCAAATACAGTGTCAGTCTTCTGCACATGATGTTCCATCTTATTTGTTCAAAGAAGTGATTTTGTAAAACCTTACATTCTTCATGGGTGAAATGCATGGGATAATATAAGAATTTTTCCTTAACTTCTCCACAGGTTTCTTGTAAGATCTGAAGAAATATTAGCTTTCCCCCCACTCTGCCCTTGTAGCACACACTTTCTCTCTCCTTACATGGCTGTTGGAGAACACCGCTACTCTTCTCATTTGAATTTGTTCCATTTCCAAGCTGTGTTTATTCATGGTGAGGTTATACCCATTTATTCTTGTGTCAACATTTTTCTATGGCTTAAATAGCCCTTCACTGGGCTTCTTTGGGATTTACCCTAGTGATGATTTATGATGATTCTCAAGGCATATACTTCTCCCTATTCATGGGAGACCCAGGATCTTTTTTGCTCTGTTTGTAAGAGAGGATGAGCATTTTAGTAGCCCTCCTATGTATCTGTTCCAGACTGATTTTTTTCTTCGTCTTTTTTTTTTTCCCCCTGGAACATGAAGGAGATAAGTACTCCAGCTGAGATCTCAAAATGAAAATGGTTTTCTTTCCACTGGACACAACTCCTTTGATAGTATCTAGGATTTGCTTTTTCCATAGCTGTGTTATAATGGTGGCTCACAGCCATGCACAACCAGTACATCCAGGTCCTTCTCTTCTGTCTGCTGTTTCATTCAAGAAACTCCCACCTTAGCAGAAATTTTTGCCGTCATTGTGGATAACCCAGTTTCATACTATACTGCATCTGCATCATCCAGTACAGTATTCCAGTCTTCCTCTGCATTGACAGAAGCTCCCAATTGTTTTTTGTTTTGTTTTTACTAGCACACAAATGACTCTGGCACAAAAAGCACATATGAAAACATTACACAAAACTCTTCCCAGTATCAAAGCTGAAGGAACCCTGCTAGAAACTTCCTCCAGGCCACAATTTTCCCTTTCAAATTTCTTTTTTTAGTAAGTGAGTTCCTCACCTACCTTGTCTATGCTCTGACCATGTTCAATTTTCCCTGCTAATAATTTGACATCCAGAGAAACTCTTTTATCCAGAATATCCAGTATTTTTTCCAGTGGATTTTAGGCTAGCCTCCTAATTGGTTGCCTATTTATATTTACCTCCATGTTTTCAATTGTTAGTTTTTCCTTCTAAGACTCTACTATTGAGGTGCTACTATCCAGCACTGATGGAGAAAACTATCACTTTAAATATATATACTTCATTAATTGTTTTGCAGTAATATAATACCATGTTAGCTGACCACTGTGTTTAAAATTCTTGCTGCTGGACCTGAGGTTTCATGGGCCAGTTGTGGAGTGGAAAAACTACAATCTAGGTCAGTTTATTGATTTTCTGGGGCTGCCTGGCTGGACTTGGTTTAAACAACCTCACAATCCTGTGATTTCTTTATATTCATATTACAGATCTTTTGCAAACACTTAGAGGAGTCCTCCTTATATTCAAAAAAAGTGAGCTTTGTAGCAACGGGACTTTCCTCAGAGCTCTGTAAAATGCAGATTTCCTGCTCAGAAGGAAGGCTTGAAGACAACCAAATGTCACAGTGATTGCATTTGCAGTAATAACATTGTGGAGGCTCATTTGTACAGTAGCAACCTGATCACTAGAACGAAGGCTGAGCAGGGGGCTTCCTGCGGCCAAATCCTGCCAGGCAGCGGCATTCCTGGAGCATGGCACTGCAGGGAGTGAGCAGGCACTCTCCCTTCTCTTCACTCTTAATTTGCATGCATCTCTTCATGTTCCAGACCTGGTTTTGAGCTGCAGGTTGCTAATCCTCAGGTTGAGAGGAAAGTCTGGAGCTGAAAAGCATCAAACCAGACAAATGCTAACTGGGTCATGGACGTTTGCTTTAGCGCAGCCAGCTGTGACCTAGCTGGCACTTGGTGTCCTCTCTGTGCAAATGATGACTCTCGCCCTCCTGGCCTTTGCAAGGGAACCCACTGCCTTGGTCGTGGCACATCTACTGCTTCAGGTAGGCTGTGACATTGCTGAAGCTTAGCCTTGATCAGCGAGAGGACCACTCTGCAGGAAGACCTTGTGGAGACAGCCAGAAAAGGGCTCATTTTCACAGCTCAGCCCAGAAATAGATTTTTATCATCAAGATTTCCAAACCATGCATGGAGTCCAAACAGCCGGAGGCACAACCCTCCATTCCTAACTTGCTTCCCCAGCAGCAGTGTCAACGTACCAGACAGAGAGGCCAAAGGGGGAAAAGTCCTGTTTGCTCTGTCCTTTTCCCACGTCTGCTCCCTGCTGTGCAGGCCTGGCTGCAATGCTCATGGGACTTTTCACTGGGCTGGTTAATGCGCTCAAAACAGCCAGGAACTGTAGTGTGTTGCAGGGCTGATTTTCTGATGTATGAGTTACATTAAGTTGGTGGATGGCTCCAACATGTGCTGGAGCTGGCGCAATATATGCAGAAGGAGCAGCCTCCTAAGAAAGATTACAGCCACACAACCCTACCCAAATCACATGCTCTGGCAGCATCGCCGCCTTTTCATATTGGAAAATGCTTAGTGAAAGTCTTCTTTCTATCAGTGTATAATATGTATGTTCCAATAACAGGATTTTACAGGTACAACATAAACCATAGTCCCAACTGTTTAATGAATCATAATCCTAACAGTAAAGTGGAAAGTTTAAAAGAATATTGTGTTAGAGGTGCTGGTCAGATACGAATAATGTGTAGAGGTAGGGTTCAAAGCTAAACAGCCTAGCGTTTGGGCTTTGGTAGCACACAGCTGATGAATATGGAGCTCTTTCTGTGGGATAAAAAAGTATGTAGCAACCAATGGATCTTCTAAAAGCGTATGGCTGCAATGCCTGCAACATGGGCCCAGCTTTTTCTAGATGACTGTGGTCATTGTCTCAACCCCATGCTAAAATGGGTTCCAAAATAAATAGGAATCATCTTGCATGGCTAGTTTCATATCTGTTTTCTTGGAACTTGTTTACCTTAGTCATTCTTGAAGAGAGTGCAGAGATTCTTCAGGTGGACCCAATGTTTAGAAAAGCTGCATTTGCTTTTGGAGCTGATTTTTAACATGGCATGTTATAAAATGTCATTTTACTTTTCAGAGCTTGGAGGATGAATCGAAATGGGTTGAAGACCTTCTTAAGATGCACACTGCACGTGTGCGTGACATCGAACAGCTCACAAGCTTGGATTTCTTCCGAAAAACTAGTCGCAGCTACACAGAAATCCTCTCCCTAAAGACATACCTGCATACGTTTGAAAGTGAAATTTAGCTTTCTAACCTTACTCAGTGCATCCTTTTATCAACTGGTGTATATTTTTATATTGTTTTTATATTTATTAATTTGAAACCAGGACATTAAAAATATTAGTATTTTAATCCTGTATCAGATCTTAAATATTAAACCCTTGTGTCATTTGTTTGTTTCTCTAATGTTTAATATAGGTATGTCTCTTGGTTTATTTAGTAGCGCTTGTAATACTGCAGCTTGAGTCCTTACTCCGAGCTTTTAAGTGGTGCTGCAGGGTTTGATATGTGCATCATGGAAATATTAATTTCCCATGCTCCTTTACCACACTTGTAGTCCTGTACTGTGTATCAAAATACTGAACATGTAAAATTACATTCATTTACTGTTAACTATGTGACAGACATATTTAAACCCTATAGACAAATAGCATCTTAAATATAATAAACCACACATTCAGTTTTTTTAATGTGTTTTGATTTCCTTTCACAGGGACTTTCAGAGGCACTTGTGGGCAGCTGAGTGCTGCCAGAGCTCTCTTATTCACCGGGCAGAGCCCTTCTCAAGAGCTTAGGTTGGCTGGTAAGAGGACTGCCAGGACCCCAGGTGCCCTGTCCTAATACTCAGCAGTGAGACGATAAACCACACACCCACAGAATGTCATTACTGGTTAGGTTTTGCCATAGTAGCAGAGCTGGGAGGGGAGGTTGGTTGGTGTCGTAAGCTACTGGGGTACGCCACACATGGCCCTGCTCTGGAGGTGTGGGGAGGCTGTGAGGTGAGAACATCTGCTGTCACCGGTAAGGCGGTATTGCACTCCTTCTGCATTGCTGCTGCTCTTGGAAGGTTCCTGGGAATAACTGCTCCATTGGCCTTTCCCTACCTAGAGGGAAACTGAGATAAGGGAGATGTTTAAGGAGGTAACATTGCTAAACACCCAGCAGTGGGCTTTTAGATGGGAGGAGAAAATCTGATTTTTGTCATCTTGTTCTAAAGGCCAGAATCTGCAGAGTTTTCCCCTAATCCGAGTTTGAGGCTTAATGCTAGCCCTCATTCTCAAAGGAAGACCCTTGGCCTCATTGCACATACATAACTTCTGGTACTGTGAACCTCATACAGTGCATGTGATTTACAACCTAGTCAAGTGAATCAAATCTCTGTTGGCTACTTCTATGCATTCACAGTCTCGTAATCCTGGCAAGCCTCTACAAGTGACACTGATGGCACAGTCCTAAGCCAATGGAAGAGGCACTGTTGCATGCTAGCATATCTAGATAATGGCCTCTTTTGGCATTGACAGCTTCTTTAGAAGGCATATGGTATGGAGCATTAGCATTAGTGTAGTTGGCTGATGTAAAAGATAAATTTTTGTTTAGAATTCCTCTTAAGGCTCAAACCACCAGTGGCACTATTACAAAGCCATCATTTGGGGTTACAGGTTTCCCTCTCTACCAAAGTGCTTTGTGTCTATTTTCTCTTTGAGTGTTGCAAATGCTGGAGGGAAGTGGGAAGGGCTGGGAAGCATCTCAGCCATGTACACAGACAAGTAGCCAGGTCTTCTAAGTAAAATTAATCTGACACAATTTCAGCAACTTGCATCCCATAGCATCTATTTAAGAGAAAGCAGTAAACAGGAATTAATTATGTTAACACTGATGATAAAGTTCTTGTGACCAGTAGACAAAATTTTATTATTCTAGGTGCCAAATTCTGTTTAAATTAGAAAAGCACAAAACTTGAAGGCTTTAAAATCCCCCACAAGTGTCAGGATACAAATTCTAATAACTGCATAAAGCTCTGGGAAATGTCTGATTCCTGCAACTTAAAAATTGTCTCTTGTGGTTGTCTGGTAGCACAGAAGTATTTTCCTGTAAGCTTTTGGCAGGGCTTCTTGCCATGATAAACTTTACGTTCTTACATGTGCTACAAAGGGTATTTCCTCTGGATTTAAAACAGTTTTCAGTTAAGTCCTGATTCCTTCAACACCAACTTTAGTGATTATATAATGTGGTTGTTCATAAACTAAACTCAAGACCACCGCTACTGTTTTGCTTTGACATTAATCTGTTGCTTTGGTTTTGTTTTTTTCTTTTTTTCTGATTTAATCTAACGAATGATGTAACTCTCTTATTTTCTCCAAAATAAGATGATATTTATACCAAAGGAACATTTAAGCTCTGAAAGATACTCTTCTTGTGTTCAGAGAAGTTTGCTTTTAAAATACAGTTAGTGATGTTGGATGATGGTTGGGAGAGATTATTTAACTCTATCTCAATTTCACTGAAGAATGATGATTAGTGTGTAGGAAATGTGATTTTCTTACTTAGTTGCTTGCTGTGAGAATAAACACTAGTAATTTATTTCTGTTCTGCTTAGTTCTCTTCAGCCCTTGGCCCATGCTATTGTATGGTACTACTGTCTTATTTTACCATGCTGGCAGAAGTAGCAATGCTGGTGACTTCTGTGAATTGTATGGGGCTTTTTTCCTGTTAAAAGATAACTTATCAACACAAAAGTTCCAGTGCAAAGCTAAAGCCTTGTAAATCCCTTTAAACAGCATGGGCTCTGCAGGGAAAACAGGCATTTTAAAGGAAACTTGTAATTTCCCTTTGGTATTCATCAGGGTGAATGTTAGCTTAGGGCAATGTGTAGGAAGGAACCCTGCTGCTTTCCATTCCTGTTAGACCGTTTTGAAAATATGAAATACCACTTGCTTCTGTTACATGTTTCCTTTCCTTGATATTACTCTGGCTTCTGCAAGAGGTCTGTTGAGGAGAACAAGCACTGAATTTTTCTGTCAAGCAAACACTAGTTTCGAGGGTTTGGGTAATTACTGTTTTCAATGGGTGCTGTGGGTTTGAAGCATGTTTAATAGGTTGGAGGTAGTTCTGTTGAGCAATTGTCAGGGCAACAAAAGCCATAGGTGTCCTGCACACCTGACAAAGTCCTTTTGCTCAGGGAAAACCCTTCAGAGGCAGTTGCGCAACTACAATATCCCTGCTACAGTAAACTGTTACTTTTTTTAACCCCTTTTTCATGGTCACATATCCTTAACAGATAAGCACTGAAAGCAGGTCAAGTAACCTGACCAACAGCATTGTCATCATGAGAAATCATAGCGAAAGTCACCATCCTATACTGGCAGTACTGGCATACTTAATTACTACTGATTATATTCTGTCCTGGTCAGCTAACAGCTTGGTTAGATGGATACTTTCTGCTTGCTGCTACTTCCCTGTCCTTTATTCCCTTCATGGTGTTAGGCGCAAGGTTCAACAATTTCTGCACTCACTTGCAGACACTGGCACTGCTTTGGCAACAGATCAGTTTGTATTGTGTTGTAAAGCACTTTCAGCTCCAGAGGAACAAGAGAATTAAAAAATGTAACTGTCAGGTCTGTGCCATCTTGTGAAGGTTTTTCAGTGTTCACAGGGAGTAAATTTATGTACCCATGTTTAAATAGGCCAATCTTGCTGTGTCCCTGCATACTGCTCCAAAACAATCCTGCCATAGTCCCCAGCTTCTCAGTGCTTTACATGTAACAGTCAGCTGATGGTGTGAAGATATTTTAACAAATGAAAACACACAGTTCTTGTATGAGAAGCCGGAAAAAAAAAAGCTATCATAAGGAGATAAGAGAGGAAGTTTCCCATTTCAAGAGACAGAAGAAGCTGAACAGGTTGAAGGTCCAGGAGATACTGCTAGAAGGGAACCATGGCTGCAGATTTATTTGGCAAGTTTATGAAGTCCCTGTTCCTCCTGCACCCAGCCTTTTCCAGTAGATGAAATAACTCTCTACTTTCTGCACACAGTCAGGAAACAGAAAACTTCTCAGGAAAGTTGAAGGAGTTCCCCTCTGAAGGTGTTGCTAGTTGCAGGAGCAGAATATGAACTCTGGAAGGATCGGGTCCTCTACAGTGAGGGCAGAGTGCGGGGTCTGACCTGAAAAAACAAATCTCTATCAGCTGGAGCTGATGCTACATCAATCCTTCCCTTAGGACCCATGTGCACCCCAAACATCTTTAAGTTCACGGAGCTGTGCAGCTTGCCTCAGCAGCTCTCTAAGGTGACAGAGGGGATACTGCTTGTGGTGTGATTGAGAAAATTCCCCTTTTCTTTTTTGCTTTCCTAGAGCAGGGCAATGTGTGGGTGCTGCAGACTTGCCACCTCTCCTCTGCTCCAGTACAGCGCTCTTCAAACAAGTTTTGCATTTAGGGCAGTGTGGTTTATACTGCTGTTTTGGCGCAGAGAGACAAATGAAACTTCACAGCCTTCCCTGGAGATGGTTTCTATCACAGGCATGGATAAAACTGGGGTATGGAGAGGTTGAATAATATGTTTAAGGACATGCATAAAGTAAACCCAGTAAAGCTGGTCACAGCACTCCTGTGTTGGGTTTAATATGTGAGGTTTTAAAATAATTTTTGGTTAGTGGTGTCACTGGTGAGAGGGCACAGGGGAAGTTTTGTAAAACAGAAGCCTCAGAATCATGTGGCTGAAATAAAATTTGAATTACAGGGCTGTAGAAGCAAAACTCCCTTTGGAGTAAATCATGCTCAATTAGTTTTCTATCAATCCCATCCATCCAAATGCTTTTGATAGGCCTGGTTCCTTATCAGAGTCCTCCCCTGTCCAGAGGGATGCCACAGTATGTGTCTGTCCATCCTGTCTGTAGTCCTAGTCCAGCTTGGTTTTGTGATTCTAGTTTCCATTTCCCTTGCTGCACTCCCAGAGAACTGTTGCACTTGACCTGAGATAGTCATGGTAATACAAGTATACTCTGATCAGGATAGACTTGCCAGCAAATGATTAGTACTGTGTTAACTGTACGTTTTCCAAGTGGGACCATACAAATGTTTAAAGTTCAGCCGTTGTTCAAGACAGGATCAAAAAAGGCATTTTAAACATTGTGGCAAAATACCTAATCTCGTTTCTTTGCACTTGTTGTGTAAATATAAGATAAGAGCAGTATTCCCAAGGTTACCACAAACAGCCCATCACTACAGGGTACAAGCTAACATTGTATGTTGACATAAAAAGCAGCATTGCTGGAGTCAGCCATGGCAAACAAACCCACAGATTCCTTTGCAAGTCAAAAGTTTGAGATGTAACCTATTCAGACCTGCCCTAACAATGGAAAATCCCTGCCCTGCTGTCGCATCCACAGTACATGCATAGTTGTTCTACAGCCTTACCTTACCTGCTGTTCTCTAAACACAGTAGGGAAAGGCAGATGGACGTCACCCTGGTTTCATCTGCAGGTTTCACCACGAAGAGATCATCAGGTAAAGAAGTTAACAATTGTGGATTAGCACAGCTGTAACTGATTGACTCCAAAACTGGAATTTACTAGAAAAGAGGTGGGCTTACTTGTCATCATAAACCCTCAATGGAAAAGGATGAAATCCTTTTCAGGGGATATTTTCCTGAGAAGTTTTCTGTTTCTTGGCTGTGTGCAGAAAGTAGGGAGTTATTTCATCTGTTGGATGTGAAGGACTGACCTATCTGAAGAGGCTGGATGCAGAGGGACCAGGGACTTCATACACCTGCCCTGGTTCCCTTCTGGCAGCATTTTCTGTCTCTCCTGGACCTTCAACCTGTTCAGTCTCGTCTCTCTCTTGAACTTTCCCCACTTTTGAAGTGGGGAACTTTCTCTCTTACCTCCTTATATTTTTTTAATTCTTCTTTTTTTTCTGGCCTTCCTGCTTTATTTTCAGCTTTGATCTGTTCATCATCTGCAAAAAACTAGTGTCAGCCTAGCCAGTGCAGTGTCTGTGCACAGGCATATCTCTACAGCGTGCACTGCCACCAGTGCAGCTCTTAGCTCCATCAGGTCTTACACACTCATCCTGCAGAAAAGAGGATGCGGAAGATCCTGATATATCCCCAGTTTCTTCTCCAGTACAGTTAAAACCCCAGGGACGACTTTTGCAGGTAAAAACCCTCTTCAGAGTATTTAAGGTGGTAACATTTGCCTGTGTGCGTGGTTTCATATGGAGGCATTTAATGTCACTGAGGGTCAGATGTCAAAGATCTGATTAATCGACCAGAAATTCTCCATATAGGCCATGACTGACTAGACTTTTACTAGCAACTGAGAAAATTAAATATTAATGTCAGTATTTTCTCATCTGGGACTCCTCAGACCCAATCCAGACACATCAGAGGTGAGGATCTGTCTCAGCTCTGACTTCAGTGGATCATCTGCCCATTTTAATCTAAAAAAGTCCCTAAGACATTGGTGATGGCTGTAGTTTCACCTGCTCTCTTCCTGATGCCTATCGTCATTTCTGCTTTTAGTCTTCTCCATGTTTCTAGCTGGCTGTTAGGATGTGTTTTGGAGTGCATAGCCATAGTGTCAACAGCAAATGTACTATCCGCTTCCTCCTCCATTGTACAATCACATGAACAGTTGTCCCTACCAACCTTACTTAATCAGATGCTCATCTGCCTTGACCACCATTGCCTCCTCCTGCCCAAGGGCCCTTGGCTGAACTCAGGGTCTGTAGCTAAATTACTGGCTGCATCTGCAGAGTCCAGTGAAAAAGACAATGGGAAGCAGTTCATAGATGATGTGTTATCTTCTGGCGGTCTGTATCTCACCAGTGTGGGCTGCCACTTGGTCAGATGTTGACAGTCTTTTCCCATGCGAGAAAAAATGAATCCCTGAACACTGTTCACTAGCAATCACCTTGAATTTCAAAGGTTCTCCTTGGTGGTAACACTGGAAGAAATACTGCTGCTTCAGGGATCTAACACCTGACACTCTAATAATGATCCTTTCATGGTAGTAGAGAAAAGTCTGCCGAAAAATACTTCCTTTTATTTCTCTATTTTGTTGAAGGTGAAAGCCATTATATGTAGCATGCTTAGCTGGCCTAGCAGCCCTCCAGTCTGAACTAAGGGTGCACCTCCATGGCTTTCATCCTCCATGCTGCATGATCTATTTCTAGCCTTTCTCTAAAGGTTACCATATGCATTCATGAAACCTGGGAGCCCTCCTGTGGACAAAATCATGAGTTATTCTTCTGTTTGTTACCCCAAATCTGTTGTAATCAATCCAGTTTTGAACTTATCCTTGGAGTATTCATTGAGAAAAGTTTCAATCCATTGAACAAAAAAATATCTAGATACTTTCCTGGGTCTTTGTGGGGGAGACCTCATTACATCTCACTCCCCTGGGCCATTGTCTGATGTTGTCCACATCTCTTTTCCAAGGTTGGGGCACTGCCTGGCAAGCTGCCTGTTACTTCATGTCTCTTCCCTCCTCCCTCTTTGCTGTCTTTTGTAGGCTCCTCCTTTTCTTCTCTGATCTAGCCAGGTTCTCACCACCAGTCTGTCTAAGGACCTTCCAGTTGTGCATTAAATAATGTAATTAACATAAATTCCATGTTTATTGTCTTCAAGTTGGAGAAGTACGTGATTCACAGGGCTTTCGTGTGCTTAATTTTTATGTGCTGAAGTTGGAGAAAAAGTTTTATGTTTCCTTGGGGACTTCATTTTTTGCTCTTTGTCCAGCCCCCAGGAAAATTATGTTTCCACATGGTAGGCAATTGCTTTTAATTGCTTTTGTTTCACTGTACACAAGAAGCAAAACTGTCAGTTATCTGGGGCAGGTTTATGAGGTAATGGGAAAGGGTGAGGTGAAGATGAGGAAGGGTAAGAGGAGTAATAGTACGTTTGCTTTTGCCTTTATGGGGGCTGATGCTGTGTGTTTCTTCCCCGGTTTATAACTAAAGAGGGGAACAGCCACACAGTTATGCTAACAGCCATGACATCATGGCTGTGTGTGGTCTACATCGCAGATCGCAGGATGGTCCATTGGAGATGTTGGATTCACTACACAGAGTGATTAGCAGAGAAGGTCTGTGATCTCCAGCTCTTGCCAGTACTCATTCTGCCCTGGAATATGTAAAGGCAGATGGGTATTCATGAGGGTAAATACTTCAAGGCCTGTCATTTGTAGCATAATACAGGACATACCACAAGGGCTTGAAAAAGGTTTGAAGCTTTTAACTTGTACAACTGTTACCACATTTGAAGATATGGATGATGGGCATGGAAAATCCTACTCAATATTTCAGCATCAAGTATGAATTGAGTAGGTCTCACGAGGCTAACCTAGGACAGGGCAGAATTTGGAGCTTTGCTTGTATCAGAAACATTACCTGACAGAGGAAGAAGTACCCAAAACTCCACAGTCTTATAAGCTGCACTGCTGAATTTCACCTAAAAGAGTGGTACTCTTTTACTACTTACTACTTACAGATACTTTCAGTAGTAAGACTTTTTCAGATCACTGTGTCCCAACTTGACGCTAAAGGCAACTGGTCTTGGAAACCACAGTAAGAACTGCAACAAGCTGTAGCTCCAGTGGAATTAAGCTTTTGGCCTCACTGCACTAACTGGAAGCTAGATCCAGAACTGTAATGATAAGAAATGACAAGCCTAAATGTGTTCATGGTCAGATTATATCTTCTTATCCCTTTTGTGTCAACATCATTCTTATCTTAGCAAGCTCGCCTTCCTCACTGGTATTTAAATAATCCACCCACTCCTTCCCAAATTTTTTTGTTTTGTTTTGTTTTAAGCTGCAGGCACATCTCTTCTGAACTAGAAAAGAAACTGTTGCAACTAATTCCTGGAAGAGAGGCTTGTTTAATTTTTGTATTTATTTTATGGATTTAGATTTATGGGAGTACACACCTACATTTTATCCCCTGGCTACCTTTGCCTAATTCTAGTTTTATAATATGGATGTCATAGAGAGGACTGTGTTTTCCATTCTCATAATTAAATGTACCCCAGCAAATAAAGCTTGCACAAAGATAATAATTCTCCATCAGCCACTTAGTCCATCTCCACATAATTTAGTGTTGGTTTTTCCCTGAGGATATATTCCTGTGGGACCTTCCAGAATGCTTTCACAAGTCACCACCTCCAGCAGAAGGTTAAATTTCTTGGCGTTGCAGAAGTGGATTGTGTGATGTTCCCGGGCTTCGGATGCAGACTCTTTCAGCTATATTGAGTTGGCTGAAGAAGTTATTGCTTCCTCTCCCTGCAAGGGTTATTGTTTCCTCCATGCCTGCAGAATTGCTCCCCACTAACCCACTCAGTAACAGATAATTTCACAGAACAGTTTAAAAGCTCAAGATCTACTCATGTGGCTCATTTTACTTGGAAATGGGTTGGGAAGCAACACAACATATGCCTAGTTAGAAAACCAAAAAGAATGGTAACTAGTGATGGAGGGACTGAGTTGATTTAGTGGGGACTATAAATATTTTCATCTGAGACAGCTAGAATTAGGAGAGATGATCCTTCACGGCCCTTGTCTGCTTCAGACACAAAGCAGCCTGATTATTTTAAATCACCTTTGCTAATGGTTCAAACTAATCCAGTTACCCATGTTGGTGCAGGCTTGTCCTGTAGTGTTGTGAGGCAGGTGAGCCTGTTAAACAACACATTGATCCCCAAAAGCACGGCCTTACTGACCCCTTATTGCAGGGAGGTTGAACTAGATGACCTTTAAAGGTCCTTTCCAACCCAAGCCCTGCTACGATTCTATGATTCTAACTATCTCTTACTTAAGAGAACTTTAGTTCAAAGCATGAGGACTTTGCGTGTGCTGAGGTAATTATTTTACAGTGGTTTGAGGCAGTTGCCTGACTATCTATTTGCTCAATTAGCCACATGACTTGATTTTTAATGGTGCTGGTTGTTTTCATTGACTCCAGTAGGATTCCTCAGTTGCTCATAAGCCCTGAAAATAAGGCCCTGACTTTGCTGAGCTCTCTGTTCAGCAAAGCATTTCAGGAGCTGCCTAAGTCCAGGTATGTGTCAGTGCTTGATGCAACTTCTTGGAATGCTCTGTGTGTGAAAAATACACTTCTCTCCAGAGTGCCAAGTATTTCTGGCCTGGTAGTGTGATCACATCATTTGCGTGATCTGCTCCCTTCAACAACCTTCATCTCTGTGGACCTATTTCCACACATATAACCACTTGGTCTGAAAAATCTATGTCCAGCAGGTATCATAAATATAAGTGATGGTCCACTCACTGCTTTCCTTGGGAAAGTACCTTCAGAAAGTAACATGCATAAACTGGTGGATCACAGACCTAGTCAGGAGGAGGCAGAAGGTGTGAATATTGGGGGGATGTTTTGGCATCTCTACACTTTTGTACATCCTGTATATGCCACTTTTCTGAAAGTCATGAGGAGAGGTGGGTCTGATAGAATGCAATTTCAGCCTCTTCCACCATACCAGACACTATTAATGGAAAATCCCTGTTGATCTTCTTCTTGCCTGCGCAAATGTTCCCTGCAGTGTGTTCTCACTTCACTTCAAATGACCCAAGGGCTGGGGTTTAACCACTTCTCTGACTGTTTTCCTTCCTCAAAGGCTTTTTTCCTGCACCCAACATTTTCTTGGCTGTTTCACACCTTGCTTCCAGTTGAAGATCCTCTCATTGAACTCTCCCAAGCCTCTTTTAGGCAATGCCATTTTTTTCTGTTCTCTTTTTTTACTGTTTCAGTGGGTATATTTGTGAGGCTGAAAGAACAGGAGAAGCCATTTTTGCAGCACTTCACTGCCAGCTTCAGTGTATGCAGGATTTCTTCTTCAAAATGTGCCTAACATTTGAATGAAAAAGCTCCTATTATTATCTGATTCGCCTGTGTTTTCTCTGATACCCTCCATTTGAAATGTAAAGAGCAGTATTTCCCTCTGAAAGGTGCTTAATCTCTTTCTGTCTTTCATCTGGTTTTATGCTGAATTACCTTTAGATCATGATTCTCCACTGTGAATTACTTTTTGTCCTCTCTACCCAGGTAGAGCATTTCCAGGCCATTTACTAACCACATTTATTGAAGGAACAAAAAGATTAGTTTTACATTGGGTCCTACATGTGGTTAAAACTTGGGATTGTCCTGATTACCCAAGCTGTACAAATTAGTAAATTTGTAAGTGTAAAACAGTTCCAAGAAGTTCCTTTCCAACCAAAAGGAATTTCAGTGCTCCAGAGCTTTCTAAGAAAGATGAATATTTAATCCTGCACAACATAATTTTTTGCAAAGATAGATAAACACCGACCGTTATAGCAAAATAGATCACTTTCTGGGTTGGCCAGTTATTCAAAACTCTGGAGTCCTGAAGGCTGGTTAAGTTAAGAGGAAGAACCGGTAATGTTGTTCCTTTGATACTGTTTATTTCCAGGGAAGTCTCCTATAATTTAGCCTGGGATTTGAGAAGATGGCTGCAGTGAGGGACTGACTGTCTATGGCACACCCAGAGCCTGCCCAGGACTCCTGGATGCTCTGAACATGCCAAAGCCATCAGCACAGCACCCCGGTACATCCCAGGGCCCCAGATCTGCTGCACAGGATGAGTATGGCACATCTACCATCTGCTAGGACCAGAGCTGCATCCACAGCTTCTGAAAGCCACAACTGAGTGGCAGCACTGACCAAGTCTTCAATATGGAAGCTGCCTGGACAAACTTCCCAGCTGGGAAAAGACAAGCTGCTGGAAACATGGACTTAAGGTAGCTCTAATTAAACTGAAATTAAAAAGCTGTGTTTTTCTACATAAAGCAAGATGCTAGCAAAGGAGCAAACTCTTCTTAGTGTCTGTACTCTTTTCTAACTCTTTTGTATAGACATCTGCTCCTTCTCAGAACAATTCCTGGATGACAAACTGAGTTACTTTACAATGGATATGTTAACCATGCGACTGCCTTGGCTTCAAACAATGTGGATTCAATCAGTCATACCAGATCTGTGTCAGTGTGTAATCCAGCAGGATACTTAAGTGTGTGCTTAGCTCACATCTGTATACTTAAATCCCTTTGATTTTTGAGGGCACTTGAGCATGTGTTTAAAGCTGTAAAGCATTTTTCTACATTGGGTTTTACTTTGGGGGAGAAGTAGATTGGGTTGTTGGATTATAAATTACAAATCCTTTCATATCTTTTGGCTTGTCTCCTGTGTCTGCGTTCCCCTCTGCAAAGCAGAGTGATAATTTCATGAACTTCTAGAGTGCAGTGAGAATTAGACAGTGCTACACTGCACTTCCTAAGTGTAGAATGTTGTGTCCTACTGCAGTCCCAGTGTAGGACCCAGACTTGACTAAAATCTGCTCAAGGATAATTCCTGATACCGTGGTAATAAGAGGCTTTGTAGTAAAATATGTTTGGTCTCTTACACTGTGAATTATAGGACTGAACTCTTCTACATAGTGATACCAGCTGTGACAATGATCATGTTCACTTTGGAAAGAAATCACAGTTTCCAGTTTTCCGAGTCTGCCTAACTATGTCCTTGGCAAATGACTCAGTTACTCCTCCAGTTCCTAACCTGTACTAAAAATAATGTAGATTGATTTTCCAGAAATGGTAACATATGCTTGAAAACAACCTTGATCTTTATAAGTAAGTATTATGTCTGTCATCTACAAATGACAATATGTATACATTTACTTGCCTATCACATTTCAGTATGACTTCTGCATGCTGGAATAGTAATCGTTTGCTCCATTAGTTCCATTTATTCAAAGCATGGGTTGAGGGTTCTTGTTTGTTTATTTTGCTGTTCTTTGTGTATGCCAACCTGCACTAAATTCTTACATAAGTTGATTATGCAAAATAGTATATAAAAGGAAATGAGGTAAAAGGTAAAATGCATGTGTAACAGGTATTAAAGTTGCAAAATGTTAAGTAGCATGTAGGCCAAAGATATAAATATTAAGCTACTATCTTTTTGTATCTAGTTAACCTGTTTTACATATACAGCTTGGTCTATTTTTTACCTCTTGTGTTAAATCTGTTCAAATATATGAGCAAAGATAGTGCTTTAAGAAAACAAAATAACCTCAAAACATGAAAAATCAAGTAGCAGCTTATTTTTTTGTTGTTGTTTCGGTTTGAGTTTTTTTTTTCCCCTGCTTGGGAAGGCTCAAATTAAGTCCAAATTTTTTCTCAGGTTAAAAGGTGAATTCGGAACACAAACACCCTTTAGTTTTTTTCTAAACTTTTTAGTAACGAAAGTCTCCCAGCTAAAATTTTCTTAAGCAACGCATGGTATAATTTAAGATATTAAGTTTTCATTGAGCAATGTTCCTTGAAATAACTGCTAGGATGAGAGATAATTGTATGCCTAAATAGGACATTCTTATCCAGGAGCATGTCCGAACAGTTTCCACAGAGATGCCCAGCTGCTTTGCTCCCCCATCTCATTGTTTTCCTCTGGGAAGTGCTGTTGCAGCCAGCTTGGCAAGGTAAAAGGGTGAGATGAGAGATGTCACAGAAGAGACGAGTCATCAAATGATCTAAGAAGGGAAGAAAATCCCAAGAGGTGAGGGAGGCCCTGGCAGCAGACCCCACCAGCATCACTCCTTGAATCAACACAGTGGTTGCAAACAAAAGCACAGTGAGCTTTTCCTCCAGTCTCTATTTCTGTGCAGAAATAGATAGAAATAGGGCTGTATTTCCAGTCGCCCTTGGAGCATCCTTGGCACCCATACCAGCTGTGCACCAAGACAGTAAGGAGATGGATCAAGCCATGCTCATGTATGTGTTTGTGATCTACAGGTGCTTGTACCACAGTTTGGGAATCCCATCTGGTATACAAAGGAAGAAAGGGACCTTGCATCTAACCCATATGAAATCCACAGCTCCTGGCCAGGATTGCCTGAGGTAATTTCTGTGGTGGAGAGCCAGAGCAGGGGCTCCAGCCACCTGCAGCCTCAGCCGCAGCCTCAGCCTGGCACTGCGGGCTCATAGAATCATAGAGATCTTTAAGATCATCAAGTCCAACATATTGGTCATTTCCAGTAGTTCTTTTGTCTCTGGGCTATCTCTTAAATGTGGCAAAACCAGGCAGCAAAGCTCTGTTTTGCTGAAATGTTTCTGTGGTTGCATTTCTTCCTTTTCTAGCCAGCAATAATCTTTATACTCCTTTGGTTGTTCATATCTTTTTTGTTTGTTTGTTTGTTTGTTCCTGAGGAGGATGTGCCACAGAAATACTATTTTAAGGCTTCCCATAGAACTAGGCAAAAGAACCAACAAATTTTTGGTTTTGTTTTTTTCTCTTCTGAATAATGTTCAGTCCAAAAAACTTGTCTGGAGATGGTGGAATTGCCGCAATGGGCTAAAAGCCCTCAGCCTGGGTTTAAGCCTTGGCTCATTATGATGTTGGCTGTGAGAAGAGTGGGCGATACACAGTGCTTTCAGGAGGGTCTATGCACTTTCCTGAGAGCAAGCATGCCTGAACACTGGAGAAGCTTGTCAACTCCACATCCAGGCTTTACTGGAAGAGAAATTACAACCAGAAAGCTTCAAGGAAATTTGGGATTACATTAAGAAGATTTGTAAACAAATCTCGCTCCTGCTTATTGTGTCCTTAAGATCAGATCCTTTTCTTTGAGCCTGGGCTTAGTTCTGCTACCTCATACCAGCTTCTCCAATTGCATCCAGCCCTTCCAGTCCCCTCCAGGCATCTGGGAGAAGCACCCCGCTGCATGTCCTGCTTTCTGCTCTATTGAAGGGCTCCCTCTTTGCCAAAGGAGGGATGTTCCCTCTGCTCACCACATCCTACCGCCTGACAGTTTTCTTCTCTTCCCAGGATTTTCAAGGAAGATGCCATCTCCCTTCCCCATGGACAATTCTGCCTGACCCGCAGCACAGCAGCCAGGATGAGGCAAACTGGTAGAGTTTCTCTGTTACTCAGCCAAATCCTTTCAAAAGAACGTAACGTATTCACATACAACCAGCTGTGAGCAAAACACATACCATCTGTCACGGCAATTTAAAACCACTGTTCTCATGGCCTGACTCTTTGGAAGTCATCATAAATGCCATGGATCAAGTTAGCATAGGAGTCTGGACTTTGCTGTCATTTTAAGGATGCCTCTGTAACAAGGGCAGATATTTCCAGTGAGCACTACACTGACGTCAATCTTCTTTGAAGGGTGGGGTGTGAGGCTGCGTTAGAGGCTAAACGAACTGGCAGAAAGCCTACAAAACCCAAGAGATTGTGTGCCTTTATAAGGTCGCAGGCCCCACCAAGTTGGAGACTGTGGGAGCTGGACATGGAGGGTGAAGGAGCTGGACACAGAGGGTGAAAGATGCTTTGTGCTGGCCACACTCATGCTGTTCACCTCTGCCTGATTGGCTGTGGGGACCAGGCACTGGCATGCAATTCAGAGGCCTGGATTCAGTGTCTAACACATACAGCCTTGGGTAGATCATAGTTAGATTGCTTTCTGGGCTCCTGAGGTGCTGAGAGACCAGCTTTATAACCGAGCAACAGTCTGTGCTGCTGTGGATATGGTGCATAAAGGTGGACAAATCTGCAGATGGGAGAGGGATCTCCTGCAGAACACCTCTATCAGCCTGCACAGCTGAGTGATGTGGCCTTTGCCTTCTAACACCCACCTTATGAGACCCCAGGGATCTTGACTTGGGATCTCTGGTGGGATAGGGCTATGCCCACAGCCAGAAAAGGTCCATCTTCACACCTTCCTGCGATGCACTGTCCCCTGAATCCTGCTGCCTGTCTCAGAAGCACTGATCAGTGCTCCTTTGCATAGGCATTTCTGAATATACTTAACATGAAACAAATTGAATTTCTATGGTTGCATTACTTATTTCCTGTTCTTCGGTTCTAAATCAAAATCTCCTTATAGAGATTTAAGTACACAGTGACAACATTAACAACATTTATCAACAACATTTGTAACCTCAACAGAAAGATGTGTGCTCATTTGACAAGGCCTCTTTCTCATGTATCTATTGCCACTGTGTTTCTTGCCTCCCCTTCACTCACAGTTCTTCACTATCTCAGCCCCAACACAACTATTCTGTTATTTTGGCTGTACTCAGTGCCAGGCAGATAAATCTGTAATTCCTTCAGTTGCCCTTGGTCACCTCCTCTGAAAGTTGGCCCAACTTAAACAGTCTTATTGTTCTGTATGTTTCTTGATACTCTAACAAACTGACAATCACTGTTTCGAAACTTAACTCCTGGGAGAGATACTTGATTGAAAGTGATGTGAGCTTGTCGCTTTATTTAGGTCTATTTCTCATATCCTTTTTTACTATTGCATTTCACCAGCACCCCAGTCAGCACAGCACAGAAAAAAGAATTCTTTTTCCCCAAAATAAAAAATAAGTAAATAAATAAAAATCCTAACCTATGATTCATAGTTCTTCCACTTTTACCATCTAACAGTGAATTATTACTACTCTTAAGAGGCCTTTTTCCTCTGATACAGTTAAGAAAAAAAGACCCTTCCTACTGTCATTCCAATGGCCATACCTCCCCTCCACGCCTTTGTATTCTGTTGCTTCTCATTCCTGTCATCTACCTTTGCTGGTGTCTCATACACAGTTGTTATCAGCAGTTCCTTCCTTATTCATTATGATATATGAGGTTTTGGTTTGTTTAATATTTTGTTGCTGGGAGAATGGTGGAGGGGGATTGTTTGTGGAGGTTTCTACAAAAGCTGATTTAATTTCCTCTCTAAGCCAGCTTGTGCTTTTGTTTTGTTTTGCTTTTGTTTTTAACTCCACTTGACCTCTTCTGTGCAATGTGAGAATGTGCCTTTTGGGGCACTCGGTAAATTGTGCTTAAATAGTTCCCAATTATCACTCACATTTTTTCTCTTTAAATTCTTTCTCTGAAATAATTTGGCTCATGACTGTTTCCAGCTTTGTGTAATTTGACTTCATGAAAGCACTAAGTATGTAGAATTGCTGGTTTGTATTTCATTCTGGTTGCATGCAATTAATGCAAACCAGCCTCTCTGATTCATTCTTTTGTAACTGTTAAGACGAGTCTAATATTAGTGCTACTTCCAGTTGGGTGCCATATTACTTACATATTTATATAAGAGTTTCTGTAGGTGGTGTAACATGTCCATTCATGTAAGACCTGTGCACAGTCTAGTCCTTTGCATTGTAATTTCCTAATTTCCTACATGTCCTTGAAGATTCCCCTCTTCCTTCTCAAGCTGAAGGTGTTTCTTGATGTTCTCTACCATGACCAAGTGACTAAGAAATACCCTTGCATCTGCCTTTTTTCATTACCAGTAAGGAGCCCTCAGAGAAGAGCAGAAGATCTATGATAAAAGCCAAGTTAATGTTTCTCTTTGCCTTATTGCTGCAGGAGAGCAGGGCCTGCCATCTCTTGGTGAGACTCACCAAAGTCTCACCAAGTGATTATTATCATTACTCTTTAATCCACCAGCCTGACTTGATCCTGGGACCGAACCTTCTCCCCAGCCCTCCTTTTCAGCATCTATCACAAAGAAGAACTACAGAAAGTATGGTCTGGAAGGATACGTGAGGCAGGAAAGGGGTTGGTATGGGAGACTGTTCCCATGGATTGGTGGTGGAGAAAACTGTAGAGGTTGTGAGGACCTACATTCAGTTCACTCTTCCACTTGAAGAGGTTTGTACCTCCTCTGTATAAGTGCCTCTCTCCAGGAACATGCACCGGCCCTCAGGGTATGGGCAGACCACTCCAAGATGGACCCTGTGTTCCTGTTGATGCTCATTTCCACTTCAGGTAATGCTACAGGATTCCAGCAGTGAGAGGAAGATATAGTCATTCCTTAGCTTAGTAGCTGTGGTTATGTGGGTTACAGAAACAGCGAATATTTCAGTAAAATAAATCAACATGTTTTTAAAGATGAGACCCCATTCTAGAGCTCTATGTGGTCACCTCTGAGTTAGAAGAGAATTTAAAGCCCATCTTGGACTTATGTCCCTGGAAGTTGCTGAAGTCTAACACAGCATAACATTTATCCAGCCATAAAGTATTTGCCAGGTGATTCCATTGTTTCTTGTGTGCTTTTAAACTTCTCTCCTTTGCCATATTTCATTGCCAAGCATCCAGGATTTTAATTTAATGGTCCTAATTTGGTCCATAAAAATCTGCATGTTTCATGGGAGAAAAATTCTACGCTAAAAGGGCCACTAATGAAAGATGATAACAGCCTTGCACAATGAAAGGAGGTATGGTACAGGGCAAACAAAAAGCCCTTTTACAGCCTTATAAGGTTGTTTCCTTCTGTTTTGCTTAAGGCTCTATTCATTTTAAACTGAATGGTGTCTCTAATTCCACACTCCCTAATTTTTCCTCCTCCAGGAAGGCATTGATCAGTATCATTGCCTGGGTCACCACATCGGATCTCAAGCACTGCTACTATTTACTCCTTCCCAAGAATGCTAACTTTGGTTTATTTACCCATCATTACTAATCCCTGAGGTTTGGCTATTTTTTCCAAACCGTATGATGAAAGTAATTTTCAGTTTGCTTTGAGTAAGAAGTCCACAATGTCTTCAACACAGCTGCTGAAGCAATCTATCCTACATTTGCAAAGCTGACTTTGTATGATTTAAACATCATTACACAGCAAGGGCAATTGTTGTAATAGTTGCAAGCTGATTTGTCTCAGAGTTTGTTCTTGGTTTTGAGTTTCTGGACTTGAGTACCTATGACCAGTAAAAATACATAAATAATCATTTGAGCACATGCTAGGGAAATCTTCAGTGCTTGCTAAACACTAGTGTCATCAGCAGTAGCTTCCTAGAGAGTGGGTTAAATAAGCAACAGATAATATGAACCATGATAAAGGGAACTATGAAAAAAACCATCTGCGTGATTTAAGGAACATCATGGTTGTGGCTGTCTCAGAAAAAGCCTTTGGTTCCCAGTCACCAAATGTCCATGTGTCCTGATAAGACCGGTGCAGATAGGCAAAATCTGATATGAGCTGTGATTTTCTCTTGTCCAGTTTACTCTGGTTTCAGACCGGGTTGAGCTGACCCATGGCTATAAACTCTGGTTTCAAGCACATTTCCCTGTGTAATTAAGATGGTTTAACCACAGCAGCTGCAGGGGCTGAACCTTAGCTTTTGAGCCCCAGACTGTCCACCAAGCCACCCTGGCAGTGGCAGGAGCTGCTGAACTCTTCTGCCCTGCCCGGAGAGGCCAGCCACCACGGCTATTTCTGGAGAAGGCATGGAGGGAAGCATCCTCGGTTGTGCCTAAGGTCCTCTCTTGTTCTTTGGGCTGCTATGGGCCCAGGGTGAGATGTAAGGTTTGGACAAACAAAGGCAAGACAACAGGGGCATCCTGGGGGTAACCTGCACTGGAGCTGCTGCCCACGGCTTGGTGGGCCAAGCCTGAGGAATGTCCACTTCCTGAGGTGGTCACTCAGCTGCATCTCTCCTGGATATATGGATTGCAGGGTATTTATGCAATTTAATACACAGGAGGAGGTAAGTGTAAGCAGGGCCTGAGCACTACATGCCGTAGTGTTTTAACCTTGTATTTTAACCTTGAAAGATTTGCTTGGCAGTTTTGGATGGGTGGTGTTCCTCAGTCTGCCTTGATCAGGAGAATGGATTGAAACCTTTCCACCAGAAGGCTTTTTCCTATGTTCGCAAATTTCAAAATCAAAAATGTTCCCCAAACACATGACCATTTTAAAAAAGTTTTTGCAGAAATATAAATTAAGCCATTTAGATATAGCTTGAAATGTATTGGCTTGACCTTCTTGGCAGGGAACTTTTTAGTTTTAAAAAAAATGCTTTAACATTGATACCATGTTTTTAAATGTGGTATGCCATTATTAATCAAATGAAGTAAGGTGATTTCATTGGAAAGCCATACCTTGTGGTTTCAGAATGACTTTTTAAAATGTTTTTTTCATGTAAATCTTGACTGATTTTTTTAATAATATGGAAAGAAAACTGATTTCCAGATATGAAAACATTCTTGGACTAGGCACTTCTTGACTTCACATTACATTACAGTTTTCACCAATTCTGTTAGGTCAATATCAGACTTCTTTTCATATTTACCATAGCTTGTTTTCATAAGAGAAATGGTAAGACAGTAGCATGGTTTTTTGATTCCATCCTCCTTGGGATTCTTTCCATTTTCATTAGAAAAAAATTCAACTGCAGCTCACTGCTATTTCTCAGCAATTAATTGTTTTAGGTTTTTATTTTTTTTGTACATTAGGCCAAAACCCTCCTCCCCAAACCTCAAAATATTCAAACAAAATGCTTTTTTTTTCTGAAGCAGCAGTTGATTTGAGGCCAATATGAAAACTTGTGGATGGGAAAAATAGTAGGTTTAGCATGGGAAAAAGAGCCTTTCACTTTTAGGTCACTGGTTCAGATCCTGCAAAGAACAGACTGCCCTCAGCTCCTACTCAATTAAATGAAGACTGATGATGCCTCACTTATCCGAGCCAGGTGCCTGGCCCCTATAACATGTCATAGCCTGCCATACATAACATATGATACTGTGTTCTGGTCTGGTCCCTGGTCATAGATGTCACAGTGTGCAATCCCACTCCACAGGACTGCAGGTATGAGGGCTGCTGTAGCTTGATGATGAAGACCATATTGCACCCCATCTTCAGCCTCCTGCTCTTCCACAGGCCTCATGTGTGATCCTCAGCACATCCACTGAGGTTAAAGCAAGCTGTGGCAAAGCCAAGCGACTTGCCCAAAACTGATGAGGAAAACCCAGATGGGTGTTCAAGCTCCCTTATCAGTGGAAGGAGAGAGAAAATGACCTAAGGAGCTCAGTCCAAACAAAGCACAAAGTGGGGATCAGCCGTGAGCCAGCCCTTGAAGAGCAAAGCATGATTCTGGGTCTGACACTAGATGAGATTTGTCTCCTGAAATGAGACTTGCAACACTGGTCTTTCTGTCCATTCAAACCTAGTGTGCTGATGGTGAACAGGGGTAACCTCAGGAAGTTGCCTTAGCTTTTTGGCTGATGTCAGGGTGACTGCTTTTTAGTAGGAGCATTGGGTTTGCATCATTTCAGGTTGAGGAAGGTCTCCAGTCTCGGCTTCCACTTTCTGGACACATGTCTTATCCTGTAGACAGAGCAGGTGGGTTGTGGTTGCACCCCATGCTCCAACCGCTTCTTCAGAAAAAGTGGCTTTAGCTGCATTTTGTGAAAGGCCTAATCCTGCTAATGTGTATCAGAGCCCAGATGTCCCTGCTGAAGGGGCTCAGAAAGAGCTGTTCCATCCAGGTGGTGTGATTTTTGGCTCCCAGTAGGGTTTACACAGGAGCTTTGTGACTTGGTGTTGAGCAAGCAGAACTCTGAGGTGCCAAGTGGCAGATCCTGGGCAGCTCCCTCACCAAACAGGAAAGCTGCTGGCTCAGGGGGTTACTCAAATTGGGATTTTGGATTTGAGGACAGAAGTGTCTCTGCCTAGATGGGAGACTTCTATGAGGAGTCTCCAAGTTAGCCTCTGCTTTTCGGTTGTCCTGTGGAGTGGGGATGGGTAATTCCCTACCTTACAGGCATGCTGTGCCACGGAGAGCAGAGAGATATAGGGACTCAGGTCAATATGCTGTCCCCTATATGAGAATCTTCTTGGTATTCTTTCTTAAAACACAACATAGGGGCAGGAGGTTTATCTGAAGATCCTGTCTATGCTGATGTGGACAGGTAAAAGTCCCACAGAGGGACTTCAAAAAGAATTCCTTGTAAGCAGACCACTTCTTAATCTGACTCCCTCTATATAGTCCCTTTCTCAGCAGCTGAACCTCCAGATGTGCTGTGACTGGATGATGCCACTGCTATTTTACTAGCATATGACTTTCTAATGCACTAATAATGCAGCCCATTAAGATATGCCCATTAAATGCTCTGGAACATGAGAAGTTTGCTTTAGAAAGTGGGTAGCGATAACAAGCTTAGTGGAAAGATTAAAACAGTGGGATCATTTGCTTTACGTTGTCAAGAACAATAACAGTACCTTTTGCTTGACTTTGGTCATTTGTAAATAAAGGAATGAAAACTCACACTTTCTTTTGGAAAACAGAGTGAACATTTGCATCCAAAACCTGCCCTGAAACAAGGAGATAAAGTCACAGAGCAAAAAACTAGTTTGTAAGTCTCCTTATCCCGAAAAGTCATGATGGGCATAGTCAGAGATGGAAGGAGTTACTGGTCAGGAGGCTGGGAAAAGTAAATAAGAAGAAGAATGCAAAGGGATAGAGATGAACTAAATATGCATCTAACGAATGGCAAACATAGCTTATGTAGCTCTGTGAGTCATAAGACATCTGAGGAAATATCATCTCAGCAAGCAGTGCTGTGCAATTGAGAAACGTGTTTAGGGGAAACCCAAATAAAGCTGGATTTCTTTGTTTGTGGGTTTCTTCTCTTTTCTTTCTCTGTTTGTTTTTTTGTTTTTCACAGACTTTTGAATTCCTCAAGGATATTCCAGGATGAAATAAAATGAGATGAGATCTAGTCTTCTTGCCATACTTCCTCCAAGCAGGATCTGAAGTATCATGAGAAAAACAGACTTTGGGTTATTTCAGGCACATAAGCTCCCAGATTCCAAAAACACTCTGTGAAAAACATGAAAAGAATATGTATATAAATGCTAGTTCACATGTATACCTCTGTGAGGAAGATCAGAGCTGACTATCTCCTCCGGGAGAGCTGCAAAGCTGCAGGACACAGAGCTGTTGCCTCCCTGGAAGCTGAGCATCCTTGCCTCCAGCTCCCTGCAGAGGTGTGCCAGCCCAGCGTGCAGGAGCTAGTGGGCATGAGGGATGTGCTCCAGAGCTGTGCCACATCTGTTAACACAGCTCTATGTCTGCATGTGCAGCTTCCCACTGGCTGTCTCTGAGTACGTGAAGTGGGGCTTGTGCATGGGTCTGGGCATTGTTAGGTTCACATGTGTTTGCACTGGAAGCAAAAGAAGAGAAATTTTTTTTTCCAGAGGGACTTAGGGTTGTTTCATTAGATGTCACATTCATTTCCCAATTACAGAGGCTGAGCAGCATTGGAACAGCACATCATGGTGGGGTGCCATGGGCAATGACAAGCATTAGCATCAGCAGCACTAGCATTAGCATAGCGTTTGTGTAAACCGAGTATATCTACATGATCTTCCTTGTATAAAGAACCAAATCTCCGTGGCTCTTCCATCTCATGAAGCCATGAGCTGCTGATACATTTTTTCCCAGAGTACAGCTTTGCCCAGTTCTACTTTAATTTTTTTTCCCAATAAAAGGTCAGGGATAAAGAAGAATAAGACAAGTTTCTGTTATAACCAAACAAAAATGAGTTGGTTTACTGGCTCAAGTCCATTCTTGAATTAACTTTGTCTCTTTCCTTCACTAATGTTGCACAAGAGATAAATTTGTCTCCACAGGCTTGGCCTGGGAGAACTGCTGTTTCCATGTGACAAACAGCTTTTTAGGGGTGGTATGCAAAGTCTTCCTCTCTGCAATCTCTTTTCCAGAGTTTTTAATCTTACTTCTCTCTTGCTGCCTCCCTCTTCTGTGTTTGCCTAACTGAAAGACGCCTTCTGCAGCGCTGGGATGCAGGCATAGGGTCAAGAGAACAGAACATGTAATCAGCACTCCTTGCCTTGGTTTTTGGCCCTGACACTGATTTGCTGTGCAATTTAGAGCAACTGACCCAACCTTTCTGTATCCAGATGGTAACATGCCATTTGCTTCCCAAGCAGCCGCAAATACTGTTCGAAGAGCCTTTACCAAGCTCAAATCAGAAAGTGCCCAAGGTGATTTTTACATAAAATGTCTTCTGAGCCTTTAAATGCATTTACAAGGGTCCACCTTAAGGACGGTGAAGAACCTCCAAAGAGGCCCACTCACCCCTTCTGACACCTTGAAATCCTCCTTTCTTGCCTCCTTGTACTTCGCACAGTCTTAAGCCTGTTGCTACCTGACATTTTTGCAACACCCACAATAGTAAGGAGTGAATGTGAATGCCTTTCCAAAGGCACCATGGAAGCCTTAAAGTGTGTTAGTAGTAAAGAATATGTCACTTACAATATGCCTACACTGTTCCATAAGGTTATGGCTACACTGCTTGTAGTATCTGAGTAAGCTTTTTTAGGGACAACTTGGGCTTCTCTACCTTGTGGTATCCACTGACACCAGAAACGAAAAGACTGGCCTTTAAGGTCCGCTGGATTTCTGAGCATGGCTCTGTGCAGTGCTGTGCAGTCCTCAGCAAGGTCATTTATAGATAGTTAAGGCATTTCTGCACAGCACTTCACTGTGTCCTGTAGATAAACCCTCTGTGTATGTGTGTACGTGTGTGTACATGTGTATTGCAGCAGATTAAACAAGTATCTGCTATTCAAAGATCAATGTGTATTTAGAGTTTGGATGGACCTAAAAACATAAACCAAGAATTCAAGAATGCCCAAAACATATAAGAAAACTGTATTTGGGCAAGACTTGAAGTAGTCGTTTGTGGCTAGAGATCTCTGGTTTGCACTGCTCCACCTCCTCTATGTCAGGAGGAGAACCAGGCCTTAAAATACAGACCCACAAGACTCAGAGACTTTGAAAAAGCAGCTCAGGCCTGTAACTAGTTAAAGAATGAGGCAAACAAGAAGCAGCCCAAATAACTATTTTATTAGATGTAGGAGAACCATCGATTGTGAAATTTACTGGTAGTCAAGTTTTCCTCCCTGCCCCACCACTTATAATAATGCCTTAATTGTAGCTACTGGCTGTGGCACAAAGCTCATGCATATAAACAAGTCTCAGGTTGTGCTGTAAAAAATGCACTGTATGGGAGGTATTAGCAAGAAGACAATCAGGATCTGGAATTGCGTTCCCACATGGAAAGCTGCGGGTGGTATAAAGACCTCTGTATCCATATGGTTAGTTATGTGTAATATCTTTGTAATGACATTAATACCCCACCATTGCTTTTTCTGGCACATTTCTAGCCCTGAGTCACTTGGACCGATAGTTACCAAATCGTGGTTTGCAGACCACTGGTGGTCCACGAGCTTATGATAAGTGGTCCACAGCTGGGCTGCAGAACCAAACTGAAGGGCTTTCAGTCATGTTTTCAATTAAAGGTTTGATGATACAGGGTACATGGTGGTCCACAAGAGGGTCTTAGCATTAATGGTGGTCCCATTACCCTAAACGTGTGGAAACACTGGCTTAAACAATCATGCAGATCAACAGTCTATTTGTATGATGTTGTTTGAAGTTACATGTCACGGCATGTCCTCTCCTTTCATGTGTTAGGAACTGTGTTGTCTGTTCAGCTTGTCAGTTTTAAAAATAAAAATATCGTGGAGTAGTGACAAATAATTCTTAGTGGTCTGGTCTTCCCAGTTTATGATTTACTTAGCTCATAATTTCATATGTATTACTGTACTTATGAATCAGAAGTATTTGCCCCAAACCCTGTAGTATTCTGGGAGGAAAACAAGAGGGATGTTTTTCATGTTTCATTCACTAAAGTGGGAGTTGGGTAGATGCAGGGGCTAGAGCTGAGTAGCAGAGAGGCTATGGAGAAACAGTCACTGCAGTCTGTTCCTGGAGGTTAAGCTGAGGCAAGTAAATAAGGAGATGAACCTCATTTTCTTTGGGAAATTCTGTTGGTCTTTTTATTGCTTTTTTAGGTTAAAACCTGGGAAATTCTCTAAAAGGGAAAGTACCTCTGTTTGGGCTGGGTATTTAAGATTAATCAAAGGAAAGAATCTGTTCGCAAGGTTTGCTTGATCTTTATAAGCAGCTGGAGGCTTACATCTGTTAAAGAATGCTGTTTACAGATTTGTCAGCTAGCAAATAGGAGTGGCCTAAGGCTATACCTCCAGCAAATGCTGGTTCCCCTCCCATACCTTGGTGGTTACAACTGTGTTCATCATTCAAAACAATGGCTCCCCTCAAGCAGCAGCCTCTTAGTCACCAGCTATAGACTCTTCTGGACTGAGCAAGCTCCATTGCTCTTGTGGAAACTGCAGGGAAGAATAGGATGCACTGGAGGAAAGGAAGAGCACAAACATGACCTTTTAGTTCAGGGCACAGGGCATTTAGCTGGGAAGGAAGTGGCCTGGCTTCTCCTCTCTGCTCCCAGAGCTGTTTTCATATCTTATCCAATGTTTGGTAACATTACAGAAAGACTCCTGGGAGCAGGGACAGGACCTACAGTTCCTTCTGCCCACAGACTTCTGACCTCCTCTTGCCTTCTCTGTCTTGCTGAGCCATGTGGTACTTACCCCCACTGAACATGGGTCACGGTGAGTTCCCACCAGGTCTGTGCATCCTGCTTCCCAGACAAATGTTTTCACTGCTAAGATACAACACATCGGAGAGCAGCATCCCTGCCACTGTCATCTGAAGGAAAGCAGAATTGCAATTGTGCGTGTATAGGTGGCTGATACAGTCAGCTGGTGGTCCCAGAGCAAAGCTGGTACCTCAGCCTGAACCTCTGAACTGGTTTAGGGGGCAAAAAAGACAATTTTTCGTTATCCTAATTAAATTCAGGGATCAATGAATTGTCCAGCTGCTTCCTCTGGTGAGACTGTGCATAGCCAGGACTGTCCAATGCCTAGGTCTGTAATCAAACCTCAAACTCAAGCCCTTTGCCACTGCAGTAAAACAGATGGTTCAAATGAATTTTACAAGCACTGTCCTAGAAATAAGTTGGGTTTTGTGCTTTTTATCTTCTTACTGGAATATGCTACTGACTTTCTCCATTAGGAGCCCTTTTTAATTTTCCAGCATGAACTTCTTCATTGCTGCTCTGTGCCAATGTGTTCTTGGATGAGCTGTTCTAGTTTACTTTATTAGCTCTTTCTCTTCTCTGGTTTTGGTCTACTTTTCTGTGTTTATAGAGAGTAATAACAGTTTTTCTCCATGAGTGTTTGCTTCAGGCTAACCCAGACTCTTCTAATAGTGTCTTGTAAGGCAGGCATTCCCCTCCCCTGCCTCCTTTATAGCTGCGGTAGCTGAAATTCACCTTTAGTTAAACTAGGTATTTAAGAAAAAATGCATATTGAATACTGTTCCTACCAAAAAATCCTTTACCTGTTCTGGGTAAATCCTGGAATATCAGTTATATTCTGTTCTCACAGAAGTATCTCTCCTTGTACATGCCATGGCATATCCCTGGCTGCCTCACTGCTGCAGCTAGGATACATGTCAGTCATTCTCCTTCTCTAATGTTCTCAAATCACAGTCTCATGTTTTCTGTCAAATACTCTTCTTAATTCCTGAAATGCACAGCTTTGCATTATATACCATTAAGTTTCATCCTGTTTCTGCTCCTCCAGCCCCCAGGTTCATCCAAATCTCCCTCGGCAGTGCTCTACTCTTCCTGTAGGCAGATCGGGCTGCTACCTCTGATCCACCAGCCAGGCTCACTGCCATGGTCCCTATGCTGGTGTAAACCAGGGCCAGATGCACTGAGCATCTGCACCTTACTGTGATTGTTAGTGACATGTGCTAACACTACTAGCACTTGGGGGTGGTAAAGCAAGGCAGTATGAAACCACTTTATATGGACTCCCATGCAGACCTATATCCCATTTTAATTTGGCACAAATCAGAATGGTCTCTGGTTAGCCCAAAAGATGAAGGGTTGGTCAAAGCACAGTGGTTTTCTTCCTGAATCTCTATGGCTTTGCAACTTTCAGAGTTCGGATGGTTTCAGTTGTTGTTGGCTAGGCACAAGCGCTATCTCAGTTACAAGAGCTCCAACTGTTTGTGTGGAGTTTAATCCTACATCTGATCTATTATTATTATAATTTGTCATGACCTGTACTACATCAGAGCTATAAGTACAAGCACCATCATGCTAGGCACAGGTGATTAGGTTTGTTTCCAAGTGGTGATATAAATATTCGAAAAATATCTGCAGAAAGTTTATGCTGATTTTTCTCTCTCTTATTCTGAAAGCATTTTTTTTTGTCTTACAATTTTTGTTTCAGATAAGCACCTGTGGCCATCTGATGCTGTTTCTTCACTATGTGTGAAACAGAATTCAGAACTGAAGCAGTAAAACTCAGAGACAAAATAGTTCAAAGTTTAGAAGTGTCTACAATGTGGTCATGTTTGGGGCAATTCTCTTCTGATGGCAACTTCCTTGCACTCTGTGAGATGCTGTGGAACTTTATTTCAGCTAAATCTTACATGTATAACTTAAGATAACACAGAATTTGTGGTGTCCACTGACCTTTCCCATACTTGGTTTGTATGTCAAGAAGAACATCTCCTGTCTGGCTGATTTTACCTTATTTCAGAGATTGCATAGATTGTTTGGCTCATACAGCTTACTTCCCTGTCTGTTTGCAAGGGAAAACCAGTTCCCGCTGTGTTGGTCCCTGTTGTCTTGGCTTGCCCTCATGGAGCCTCCTCAGTACATACTCAGTACATCCAGTTTATTCAGAGTGGGGATCTTGGGTTTCACAGTAGTTGCTTTGATCACAGATCCCAGGTAAGACATAAGTTCCTGGTTACTTTCTGCTGTGGGGTTTGTAACATCAAGATTCAACTCTTACAGCAAATAAGGGGTGAGACTGATGAGGGGACCTGTTTGAATCACACTTTACACAGGCAGCTTTATCGGTGGCCTTCCTAGATTGGGAGGGCTTGAATTTGCAGTAATGTTAATTGTTCTCTTTTTAAATGGATTTAACTCAGATACTTCCTTCTGTGGCAGTCATTTTTGCAGGCTGATTGCCTGATGTCCTGTGCATTGGAGAGGCTCTGTTGGCTTTTCTCCATGTGATTTGAAGTAGTGTTCAATTGGGATAAGTCCCAGTGTTGAGCTAGGATCTAGCTCACTGTTGTCCCCTGTTCCTACATGCTATCTGCCTACCTTTTGCCCTTGGCTGCAGCCCTCTCTTCCGACAGGCTTCCTGCAAATTCCTCTCTGTGTGGTTATGTATACCTCCATCAGAATTTGGGCTGGATGTGGGATTTTCATTTTGTGGTAATATGGGAAATGACTGCGCCTAATGGGGTGAGACCTTGCCAAGTGACATTATAGATCTGAACCAAGGTCTGAGAATTTCTTCCAAGATTTCTTTTCTATGAGGTTGAGCTTATCGCAGGCTGTGAGACACCATCTGTAAACTGCATGGGTCACAGGGGGCATAAAATGCACATTGTCTGGGTTCGGCTCTGTTGCGGTCAGTGTCACATATCTGCAGGGGTGAAGATACCTTTTCAGTGGTGACATATTACAAAGGTTACACAGTTGTTCCCCATCATAACTGCCATATGATATGGTTCTGGTTCTCTGTGGCTCAGCAGGCTGCTCCTACAGCTGTGCCTTGAGCAACTCATGGTCGCTAATAGGTGGAAAACACAGTCAAGCAGCTCAGCAGGGTATTGAGGGATCAGAGCCCCTCATCCAACTCTGTGCTATGCTACACAGCCTTGGGCTCTTCAACCACATGCCACTGTGGGGTCTCCTCTCACCACATTTCTCAGCATGCAGGCACACCAACCTCCTGCAATCAAGAGGTGCCACATCTTCCAGCAATCACTTAATTCACCATCCATAGAGCAAGGCTGGTCTGAAAGCCATGCTTCCTTACCAGGGATCATGGGAACTCAAAAATATATGATGGTGAATGTCTAGAAACTAGCAGTTATGTCAGTGGTTGTTCCTGTTGACCTGGTGGGTGTGAGAGCAGCCCTGTTCTGGGCTTTGCAGCATCATCCTGCACTGCAGCACCATTGCAATTGACTTTCTACACTGTGGAAACTGAGGCAAACAAAGGCTGAGTAAGTAGACCAGGGCTACACAGCAAGCCTGTGGCAGAGCTGGGACTGAACGCAGACTTTCTGACTCCCAGTCCTGGGCTTTAGCTACCCACTGAGCTCTGACGTGGGACGAAGTGAATCTCACCAGAGACATCAGATAACCACAGTTTAATTTGGTTTCTCTGTGCTCCGTACCCTGGGGAGATAGCAGACCTCTGGCCACGAAAGGCAAGTTATTGAGAGATTTACTGTTAATTCCTCCTTATGAGGTCCATCTTGTTATGTTTGGAGTTGCCATAGGTTTCTGTTTGTTTTGTCTGTTATTTTGCGTGTGGGGCTTGTGTATTTTATTAAGCCCTTGGCTAGTATCTTGCGCATGTTTAAGATTTTATAAGGGTTTCTTTCGAGGTTATTCATTATAGCTTTCAAAGGTGGCCTATTCTGCAGGCTTGCTATTGAATGCCAATCTTTGATAGACTTATGTCTCACACAGGGGAGAAGACCATTTCTCATACGCTCATAATTAGTGTTCCCAAAGGGTTTCCTAGCTGCTTTTCATAGCTCTACACTCACAGTGACCTCAAACATTGAATGCTTCGCAGCTTGCTGAAGTACAGTCATCAGAGAGAGACACCGAGAAACCTCCTTTTATTTTTATCAATTAAAAAAGAAGTCATCCAAGAGATACCTTGCTGTACCTTGTATTTTTAGATCTGCCACTGATCTCCTGGAGACCACAGGAGAGGGAGTTGACCTTTCTCTGCCTATTTTCTCTGCTTTGACTGCTTGTACAGTGGGCAGTGGAAGGTTTATGTGACCTTTGAAATAGCTCTAAAAATTTCATGTTCTTATGTTTTAGTAGCTGTGTCCTTGAAAATTCTGTTTCAGGCACACAGAAAATTAATTAGCTTGGGGAACAGATTTGGAGTCTATAGAATATTCTATTAGAAAAACTGCTGCTTTTTTTAGTACAGGTATGTATTTTTTAATTCAATCTGTATTATAACACATCTGAAATTCAGAAAGATTTTTTCTTTGACCTGTTTCTTATTAAACATGCATCATGCATTTGCTGGTTGATTTAAATCATGGAGAAACTATTTCTGCTATTTCATTCCATATATAGAAGCAAGAGCATCTTTTCCATTATCAGATTTCCTTCCTCTGAGAAATGCTGAATTTTATTCTAACTGCAATTAGTACCATTAAAAAAAAAAAAAAAGTATTTTAAAAGATATGAATTGATAACAGCCATGAAAAGGTTAATATTTTTTCTAGGGTTGAAGACAGATTTGCTGCATTCTTTTTGTAGATGTCCTGTGTTTTTCATAAAAGAAATAAGAGTTCTAAGAATGCGTTTCTAATAATTTTTCAGCTGCCTCCCCCTCGTGGTAAATCTGAAAAACCTCTGTTGATGGACATCTGGAAGAAGTCTCTGTTGAAGCTAAAATCTGGGTGCAGTTCAGCACTTGCATTTCAATGGATTCTTTTTACTCTTTTTTTTTTTTTTTTAATTTTAGTTTTTTGGAGGGGGGCTTTAAGATGCAGAAAAAATGTGAATTAGGGCAAGAACATATCAGCTCTTTCCGGGAACCAAAAGCCAAAGTCAGCTTAAATAAAAGAGCACAAGATACCTCAAAGAACTCGGTGTAACAGCTGCAAGAGGCTTGAGGCTTTTTCTCTCTCTCAAAACTATGCTCTTGCCCTTCCCTCTCCCCTCCCACTTCAGGCAGGCCCGAAGGTTGCAGCAGAAGCTTCTCTCCCCTTCCCTTCCCTCCCTTCCTTCCCTTCCCTTCCCTTCCCTTCCCTTCCCTTCCCTTCCCTTCCCTTCCCTTCCCTTCCCTTCCCTTCCCTTCCCTTCCCTTCCCTTCCCTTCCCTGCCCTGCCCTGCCCTGCCCTGCCCTGCCCTGCCCTGCCTTGCCCTGCCCTCTTCCTTTCCCATTCCTTCCCTTCTCTTCTCTTCCCTCTTCCTTTCCCATTCCTTCCCTTCCCTTCCCTTCCCTTCCCTTCCCTTCCCTTCCCTTCCCTTCCCTTCCCTTCCCTTCCCTTCCCTTCCCTTCCTTTCCCTTCCCTTCCCTTCCCTTCCCTTCCCTTCCCTTCCCTTCCCTTCCCTTCCCTGCCCTGCCCTTCCCTTCCCTGCCCTTCCCTGCCCTGCCCTCTTCCTTTCCCATTCCTTCCCTTCTCTTCCCTTCCCTCTTCCTTTCCCTTCCCTTCCCTGAGCCTGTTGTCCTTCTAGTCTGTAAAGTTCTCATGTGGTCCCTGAGACCCCCCCAGTTCTCTAAAAAGAAGCATATTCCTTCATTTGCCACATGATCCTCTGAAATGCAGGATGGACTTGAAAGGGTAAAGGGTTAAGTGGTTAAGTCGGTAGATGGTGACTTAAGAGAAATGGGCTCATTTACTGGTTTTACCACTAATTGTGTGTGGTGGGGAAGAAGCTGCTTGTATATGCTGAGTTTTTAGTGCCTTGTGTGCTATCCAGAGAAAAGGGCCTCTCCTTCCCTTCATCCTTTGTGTCCTTCCCACTTATCTGGAAAGTCTCTGGGATGAGAAACTTTGTTTTGCAATGTATATGCACACCAAGCAAACAAGGGTCTGCCATAATGGTGATAATAATTTGGATACGTTTAAAAACCAGGCAGTTAGTTCTCCACTGTTAATGTCTCCCAAACTAGTCACAGTTGTCGTAAGTAACATCGGTTGGCATTGTCCTTTCAAATGCTTTCCTACTTGCAGTAGCGGGCCCAAATGAAGTTTATCGTTCTTGACAAGACAAAATGGCTGTAGCCACAAGGTGTCTCCCTTCTCCATGGTTTGGAGGAGATCCGGGCCATCCCACTGAAACCCATCATTTATTGTAAATTTGTAGTGAAATGCTGCTTGTAATTCTGGTCCACAGTGATGGGCTCTTTCACCTTCCCTCTTATCAATGCGGTGGTGGCAAAAGTAGCTCTTAGGATGGCCCTTAGCATGGTCCTGGTATGAGAATGACAGAGGTTAATGTGCAATCACAAACTCATATCCCACAGAGTGACCACATTAGCTGCAGAGTGCTGAAGGAACACTTTCAAAATGTTGTAAGTCTAATTCTTTTCTCCAAAGAGATGCGCTTTGTTTGTGAAGTCTTTGCAAATTGAGGAAGGTAGTACAACTTTTCAAGCATTCAGAAAATGATTGTTTACAAGGGCAGTTCAGAGGATTTAATTCTGCCTCAATCTGTGCATGGATTTCTGGGATTTGCTTCTTTTTGCACAAAAGAAATAGCTCTCCATTGAAGCGCAATTACTTAATTTAAAACGGGGGGGGGGGGGGGGATGTGTGAGAAATGCAAAATAACCCAAGCTATCAATCCTGATGGGAGCTTAATGTGCTTATTTTTCTGTCCTGATTGTCAGAGCACAGTCCTGGTTTATGTGCAGGCTTAAGTCTGTGTTTGGCCTAATGGATAAATTCTTTCTTTCTGAATTTCCCTGAGTCAGGCAACATGAGGTGCTAAGCCTGGGTTTCTAATGAGCCAGACCCAGAAGTGCAGGAGAGCAAACCTCCCTGTGGCCCTTAACGCATCTTTTCCTCTTTAGAATATCCTCTTTATATCCTTTGAAATATCCATTATCCTTTACCTCCAGCAAAATCAGATGTTATATGCTTCAAAAAGCTCCGATTAGCTCCAACGAAATGTTTTTGCAACCACAATGGACATAAATAACATGTATCCTGACAACTGCAAGACTCATGGAGAAAGGGAGAAGGCAGGAGGCAGGGGGTGCGTGGGGTGCGTCGGGTGCGTGGGGTGCGTGGGGTGCATGGGGAAGGCCTCTGGCAATGGGATATGTATGTTTAATTTACCACTTGAGGGCAGTGTAAAAGTGAATTATAAGGAATGGGCTTTGAGAACCGGGATAAAAAGATCATTTTAGGGAAGAAAGCACGGAAAAAATACAGAAGAGGGTGGAAAACAGACTCAGTGCATGCTGATAGAATGAAGAGGAGAAACAATCTAGGAGACGAGAGATACGTGTCTCCCTATATGAACAGAAATGCAATATTCTGGTGGCAATATTTTGTTCTAACACTGAGGATAACAACAACCAGGTCAACATCAACATGAAGCCTTTTAGGTCAGTAGGAAACTCTTCATTATTTTAATGTGACTATTCATATGTCCAGGGCAGATAAATCTATTTCTTGGGATATAAATATTTTTTCCTGTTTGCTAATCTACAAATTGTTCAATTAAATAACTTGATTAGCAATGGCTATTTCTTACTGTTTCTCTCAGTGGAGAGGCTTCGTGTGAGATTAATTTCATGTTACTCCAGCAAGCTCACTGACAGGCAATCTTCTGGGCTCCCTCTACAGTCCATGGAGAGAACATGAGATTTTAAAGATAGGCTTAGTCATACAGAAACAGGCTGTTAGCTCTAACTTTACACATTTATAGGAGTAACATTGTTAACTACAGGATTTAAACAAATATAAAACGCATTTACTAGATATTTGCAAGCAAATTGTTTCTCTCGCAGCTGCATGGTAGGTCTCGACTGATATCAGCATAGTATCTCTGATCATTAAACAGGTGTTCCTACCTGTCTAATGCATAAACTGGGGATTGGTATTGGGAAAATCAGAGCAGAATTTTCCCTCAGGTCACGCTAAATTTCGTGCCTGCACTAGAAGCTCGTATTACAAAATTTAACATGGCAGATATAACTAGAATAGCTTTTTGAAACCAGAGTTCATACAGAAAGCTTTGGTATAAAAGAATAATTTTATTATTGTTTCCAAAAAAAAAAAAAAAAAAGAAAAATAAATTTCAATGTAGTAAGTTGTCAGAGGAGAGAAATGTTATTTCATGAAGGTCATATTTGTCAATAGATATAAATACTGGGACTAGCAACAGTAACTAAATTTCTTCCTGCCCATCTCCCCACACAGCTATGAATTAATAAAAATAGAATGAAGATTAATAATAGTTTGGACTAGAAAGAAAAGAATTCTATGTTTCCTGAAGTTTTTATTGTACTACTCCTGGAATTATACTGGAAAACAGAAAGGGTGAAGCCATGATCTTACTGAAATCAGCTGTAGAATTTTACTCACTGTGTGGTTTTCACTCTAGTGTCAGGCATCAGACAGCTGGTCTTCTTACATAGTTAGTGAAGGAAAAAAAAAAAAAAGGCATATTTGCAGTATGTCTTTGCTGCATTAGAGAAATTTAAAATAGATTAAACGCAAGAAGCGTGCTGCTTAATGAAGTCCTAGAAATGAATCAGTCCTAGAAGCTGAAAGTAGCTATAAATATCTCTACTAGGCATATATGCTGTAAGTGGTGACACTAGTGATCATTGGCATCACTCATTGAAGGGGTACCTAGCCCACCAGTTGCTACAATCAAAACCTGTTAAATTAAACAAATAAATAAATAAATGAGGTTTCTAACCAGCTTATTTTTTTGGGACCATACTAGCAAAGAAAAGGTAAAATTGTTCAGAGAGTATGGGATGAACAAGTCAATATTTTGTGCTTGTTCCATCAACATATCATGGCACTGTACAGACCCATACACTGAATGTCAAGTGGTGTTCCCTGAAATGCTCAGATGGGTATCCTTGGAAACATAAAAAATGAATTGTTGACATTTGAATAATTTAATTTTTCTCAATCTGAATAATTTAACTTTGCTTGTTTGGGAACATCACAGCCCTAAACCAGAAATCTTCAGGATTTTATCACTGGGGTTTATTTATACAAATGTCACAGTCTTGGCACACCACTGTTGGGTTTTAGTAAAATCAGTGTCATGACCTTTTGCAGGAACATACTGAAGCTGGCCCAAAGGCTAAGATAGTAACCATCATATTAAAGTAAAACAAATCTAAATAACAAAACTGATACCAGGTGAAAAGCTGTATTGAGTGAGTTGCGGTAAAAATAGCCACAGAATTGGTATTATGTATATAGTCTAAAACACAGTGGAGAACCGGGTCAGATCTTTGGCTCCTTTTGTCCAGAGGATACATTTGTGTTCATTTCCAAAAGATATTTTTCCTGCTGAAATGCTACAGCATTGTAAAAACACGTTGAGATTGCAATAACTCTGGCGTTAATAAAGATAGCCTTATATTAGGAAATCGTTGCATGAACTAGCCTGATTCTCGGGAGGGGGGAGATGTGGGGAGAGCAGATAGAGATGTGGGGAAAATGTCATTTTAATTAATCCTTCTTCCCTCTCTCCTAGATTCTAACCTGCTCCTTAACCACTCCTCAGCCACCTAGAGTCATCTTGGCCTCATGCTCTCTAGCACTCAGCCTTTTCTAGCTCATAAGGTGCTGGGGTGCAAAATGAGGAAGAACATTACAAACTCTTTGCATTAGTGAGACATAGACCTGTTGGAGTGGGTCCAGAGGAGGGACATGAAAATGATCAGAGGGCTGGAACACCTTGTCTATGAGGAAAGGCTGAGAGAGTGGGGGTTGTTCAGCCTGAAGAAGAGAAGGCTCTGGGGATGACCTTATTGTGGCCTTTCAATACTTCAAGCGGCTTAGAAGAAAAATGGGGACAAACTTTTTAGTAGGGCCTATACCAATAGGACAAGGGGTAATGGCTTTAAATTAAGAGGGGAGATTCAGACTGAAGCTACGAAAGAAATTTTTTATGCAGAGGGTGATGAGACACTAGCACAGGTTGCCCAAAGAAGTAGCAGATGCCCCATTCCTGGAAACATTCAAGGACAGGTTGGATGGGGCTCTGAGCAACCTGATCTAGTTGAAGATGTCCTTGCTCACGGCAGGGGTGGTTGAACTAGGTCACCTTTAAAGGCTCCTTCCAACCCAAACTATCCTATGGTTCTATGATTGGGAATCCACCAGTGGAAGGGCAGGGAGTGTGCCTGTATGCATGAGCACACTCCTCATGAGGGCCAACACTAGTCTTGTTCCAGCTGTTTGAACAGCATAAGGCAGGCAGGGATGTGTTGAAAACAATAGCAATGGCTACAAAGAAGTTTATCAGTGGTACTGTTAGTGGTGGAAGCCAAACAGGAGTCCAGGTAAGGACCCAAGATCTATCTAACCTTAGCTGAATGAGTATGAGTTTTAACACCAGGGCCTCAGACTTTCAAGGATGACTTAAGTTACTAAAAAAACTTCAGCTGCTGATGCTTGCTCACAGTTAATTTTGCTTTAGGCTTCATTAGCTAAAAAGGGCATTTAGATGTCTGCATGTAGACACCAAATTTAGGAGTCTTCACCTGGACTAAATACCTTGGTGAGTGTTGCTAAACTGGAGGTTGCTAGCTTCCTCCAGAGAAGAAGGGTGCTAGGCCATATATGCTGAGATTTGGCCTTCTGCCTTTTCTTCTCAAGAGAGAATTGTTTCCTACCGCACAGTTATAAGCACAGTTGTGGCATAAGTACTACTCTGGTGTCTCTAACAGAGATAGACACGCACTGAGCTAAGCTTGGTCTCAGAGTCTAAGCAGCTGAATGTCCGCACAACTGTACTTATGACCTGTTTCCACAATCCTGTTACATCCATGGTTTAACATATATGAAACAGCCCCCACTCAGGCTCTATATTCCTTGGGGATATCGCCATACAGTACCTAGCACAAGCAGGGTCACAGGCTGCTTTTTGAAGGGTGAAATGCTGCAATACCCAATTAAATACTCTGTTAGTACTTCAGACCCAAACCCAAACTCCAAATCACACAATTATTTTTCCCCTCCACCACTATGTTTTGGGGCACACCACATCCCAACCTAACTTTATTTACATCATCCTATCTCCCAGGCTAACTCACTGTGTAAGAGACCTCCCTTCCAATGTGTGCCTCACAAATTATTCATCCTTTCCTGCACTGAGACACTCTACACCTGTTAGGACAGTGATTAGGATGAGGTACACTAAGAACATCACAAGATAGGGTCTTCTATTTTAGAAGTCTGCAGATCCCTTTTCTTCCCACTGCTTTTAGCTGTTAAAAGTTGGTAGTTTCAGAAAAACAACTTTAGGAAAAAATATTTTTAGTCATATAAAGTTTATTTACTTAGTAAAGTTATATTACAATATATACAGTTTCTATTTACATATACACCTTTCTAAGAAATAAAGCACCATATAATACAGTTAGCATTTTAGAGGAATTTACAGAAATTTTTTATCTAGTTATATCTACAGACACACGTTGGTTTGAACCAAGTTCTCCTAAGAAGCTGACTTCAGTGCGTTTTAGATTAGACTGCTAGTGAAGTTACCAAAGAGAAATTGCTGTCAGCTATCAATCTGCTATACTTCAGGATAAGAGATCTTAGCTATGTCATTTCAGGGGCTATGTGCAAACTTAATCCAAACTTAAGTTGGAGGTATAGATAGAAGGTATTTTATAAGATGCAAGTTTGCAACACTTTCATCAGTAAGATTTTTACTGTCATCAGAAACAGTTTCATTAGAATGGGGGGAAAAAAACCCCATTGCGTGTTTATATGCATTATGCAAAGTGAAGTTAAGAATCTGGAAGCTTATGAGATATGGTATCATGCACTCCCCAAGGAACCAATTTACTCTTAAAGAGCCCAGCCTTACAGCTACTGAAACTCCTGGCATGATCCCCTTAACTCAAGGAGAAAGTCTAGCTGTTCACTTTGTAATCTTTATGCCACCATCAAGAAAAGAAGGCGGCTCTGTCCAAGGTACAACATTTCCTTCAAATGAATAAAAGACATTTGGAGGGAGAAAATGTAAAATGAGGTATTTAATAAACTACAGGAAAACCGAAAGAGCCTAGACTGTTTTGAAAAACATCTCGGATATTTTGTGTATGCAACTGATACATTCACCTGATTGCAGGTCGAGTTTTGTATGAACTCTTTATACCTTTTGCGCTACCTAATCTGTGCTTTTCATATTTTTGCTTCACTAGACGTTGGATCTAATGGCTGGAAGAAAACAATGTTACTCTGAGGACAGTTGTTATGACAGACACAGGTGTTGATCAACATCATTGGCTTTTTTAGGACCTTGCCCTGAGGACAGAGGAACTCAACCTGAATCGTTTTGGTGTTGTGTGGCGTACAGCATCGCCCATCATTGCAGAGGCCACAGTACCGAGGTTTGTATGCCTGCACACTAGTGCAGTTCTTGTATTCGAAGTGAATGGCTTTCAGGGACTTCTTTGTTCGAATACACTTCTTCCCCTTCTAAGAGAAAGATGAAGAGATATTAGATGTATTGTTCAGTTAAAAATTGACATGCAAGGATATAGGTCTACTCTGAAAAATTAGATATGTTGTCTTTACTCATTCAACAGCAATAAGACTCTGCAGCTGCTTTAGTAGTTACTTACAGGTAGCTCCTGCAGGATCTGCCCTTTGACACCACTGTGTTATTGGGCCAACAATAAATGACAAGAATTAAAGCTCACTCTTGCCATGTGAAACAAGCCAAAACAACATTCATCATGAAACTATACTCTACTGGAAAACTCAGGCTAGTGAATCAAAGAGCCAAATGGTCAGGAAGCCAAATGAGCGAGTTACTGGACTAGATTCAGAGGGATAAAAAGAGGGCTAAAATGAACCCCAAGAGTCATAGACCATTCCTGTGACCCAACGCAGAAGCAGCTTTACCCATGTTAATTCTTAACAGATGGCTGTCTAACTTGTCCTTGGAAGTCTTCAGTGACAAAGATTCCACATCTGCCCCAGACAATCCTAACAAATCACTATTCTTACTGCTTGGAAGGTTTTCACTCATGTCTTAATTTTTATGCAGTCTAAACTCGCCATTTCTTGTTGCATCCCCATGGACTCAGAACAGGCTGCAATATCTGATTAGTTATGAGAACACATCTCTGTTCTCTTACATTCAGAAAAAGTTCAGTTTAATCAATTCTTCCCTAGCTGAACATGTTTTCTAGACTTCTGACCATTCTTGTTAGTTTACCCAAATCCTCCTGAATGTTTTCAATCCTTTTCAAAACTCGGTATTTAAAACTGCACAGACTATTCAGCAAAGTCCTTAGCAATGCTTCCAACACTCAGAACATTATGTGAAGTGATGGTCCTCTTACTATGTTATTCTCCCTAACAGTAACATTTATATCATGTGTAGAAGCAGCAAAAGAGACAGCTTCCTTGGATACACATTTATTGCACCTGAAGTGTCAGTGTTGGATTTGCTTTTGGAAAAAGCATCAAAAGGATTGAGATAAGGCTTAATTTACCCAAGCAGATTTTGCAGGATTTCACACATTTCTCTGCAGTTCCAGATGCTCAACAGACTAGAACTCTGACATAGCTATTCTGCATGAGTGGAGCAAGTATATGTACAGGTAGTATAATTGCATTTGTGGGAAAAGTTAGACTGTGTGAGCTGTTGAAATAATCTGCACATGCAATACAACCAATCTGTTTGGGATGGCTCAAATTATCATAGAATGGTTTGAGTTGGAAGGGGCCTTTAAAGGTCATCTACTCCAACCTCCCCTGCAAGGAGCAGGGACATCTTCAACTAGATCAGATTGCCCAGAACCACATCCAGCCTGGCCTTAAATGTTGCCAGGGATGGGGCATTTACCACATGTTGCATATCTGGAGCATTCTAGACCATAATATTGCAACCTTGGAATTAACAGCTGAAGAGACTCTGCTCTGTTGCCACTCTTTGCAGCATACCTTATCAAATGGCTCTTCATTTTCACAAGGTCTTATCATGCAGAGTCGTGTCTGCTTCACCATCTCACACTGCTGATTTCTGTTGGTAACACGGGTGGAAAAGCCTATTCCACAGCTTTTGGAACATGCACTCCATTCTGTGGTCTGCTCAATACAATTGACACTTGAATCCGACACACCGATCCCAAGTGTGGCCTCTTGTCTGTAAGCTGGAGACAAAATCCCACAGAACTTTATTAGAAGTTTGTGTGAAAACCCAGTATCTAATTGAGTTTTATAGCATCTAGGAAGGAACAAATTGACAAAGAAAGGTTCAAAATCCATGCTTTTGCCAGAATTCAGGAATTTAAAAAGCTGACTATTTAGGAGCCCTGGATGGCAACTTCCTGTATCTAAAAATAACAGAAAGGTGCACAACACTGTAATCAGCAAAGCATGTACATCCAGTTCGCACAAGTCCACAGCTGGAAGAATTACTGCCAAATTTTTAACCAGTTTAGAATTCTACTTTAATAACTCCTTATTCCTCACTCTTTCAAATGGAAATACATCACAAATCTGTTCTAAAGCTACAAAATAAAAATATTTATATTAGATGTGATTTGAGAGAGGCTGAATGATCCTCTAAACTAATAATCAGCACGGAACTAAAGGCCTTGCTTTCCGAGAGTCATAAAGTCACCTGATCCTTTCAATTATTAACAGATTATAGCCAGGGCGATGGTAGGGAGGGAGGAAGGGAGTTATCACAGCTGCTCAAAGCCAAGCCATGCCTGATTATCAGCCTGCCCTCATGCCAGTGTTAAGCTGTATTCTGCGAATATTACTAACTGTATAGTTTCGTTCAGCAGTTATCAGAGGAGTAAAGAGAATGAGGCAACATGACTGAGCTGTCAGTCACAGCTCTGGCTGTTAAGCTTCTCTATATCAGCATTTCTGCCTTTTGCATGGTAAAGCTCCAAGGTGGCCTCCCAAGAGGGATGGCTGTTGCTTGAAAGAATGAAGATAATCCATCCATAGGCATTTTATGGATTAGCCTGTCATTGTCAGAGAAAACAAAGAAAATGAAGACAGTAGAAAGGTGGCGAGCTTTTTGTTTATACCTTATGTGCCTCACAACTAGCACTTTGTAGCACTCTGAAAAGTTATTACAACTTTTCTTCCTGGATCCTTCCTTACTTGTTTTTCAAATGGATTAGCTGAGTTTCAGCATAACTAACTGCTTAAGACCACAAAGAGCAGTGACTGGAAGAGAATGCCATGCCCTCAACCCTCAGTAAAAGTAGCTTATGAAAATTCATGTTCAACTGATAGTCTAATTTAAGGGGATGGAGACATAATTCAGCAAGAAAACAGGGAGGAAATATTATGTAGCTTTTTTCAATTACAAAAAGCACTTTATGAGTTCTGTGTTTTGGAATAGAATGGGTTGGGGTTTTTTTTCAGATCCCCTCACTGTGCTCATAACCACTGCTTCTCCAAGCACTTTGTAATGTTTTTAATGCCAATAATAATGGTGAGAACTCTAGCACAGACAGGCAGGAATTTATTGGCATTTTAGCTGCCATGCTGACCACGTGTAATAGCTGGGGAATTAAGGGGGTGGGGAAAGTCTCTTGTAGACTAAGCCATTATAATAATATTTATGATGTAATGATATTCTTGCCCAGCAACTGGCAAGACTGCAGCTTTGATTGAGGGGGTAATATTTGGAGGATTATAATCTCACCCCTGTTTTATTCTACTCACAGAACTACCCTATACCAGCTAAACAGCAATTTCAGAATTGGGAACTAACTTAACTACTTTTTAAAACTGATATGCACTGATATCAATTTTAAAACTGATATAATTCATCCTCTGGCTTTATTTCCTTTTACCTACTGAGCTCTGCCTTTATTCATGACCACTGTTATACTTACTAGTGACTTTAAATGAGAAAAAAGGTCATAAAAAACGACTGCACAAAGCAATGCGTCTTAGATTTGGCAACCCCATGGATATTTCCAGTGTGATATCACCTCCTCCTCACAATAATGCGATAATTAGTTTTCATTTCCTCACCAGCCATAGCAAAACCTCCCAAAATCACTTCATCCTTAGGGTCACAGATCCACTTCTCACAGCACTCTCCAGGGACTTCGATTTTCCTGGGAAAAGGGCAGTCGGGGCCAGGGAGCAGCAGGTCCAGGTTACAGCGGGGCAGGCAGCCGATCTGTCCGTCTCGGCAGGTGCACTGGTACTTGCAGCTGGGCTGGAACGTCTCCCCGTTGCGATAAATCATGCCGTCGAACACGCAGTTGTCTCCCTCCAGCACTAGCGAGCAAAGCGAATGCTTTCCACTTAGAGGGCACTCGGCTCCCTCCCCGCGTCCCCCTGAGCGCGCCGCACTTGACACCATTCAGAGAGCCCTCGCCCGCATGCAACCCTCGGGAACAGCCGCTTGGCCCCAGGGAAGGCGGGAGAAGAGCGGTCCAGCAGCAGCCCCTGCGGAGAGTCCCCGCGCCGCCCCAGGGCGCGCTGCCGGCCCCCCAGCCCCGCCGCCGCCTACCCATGCAGATGCCGGTGGCCCCACCGCTGTCGTCGGGGCCGCGGTCACAGTAGAGGCCGCTGCTCTCGTCGCAGGGCAGCAGCGCGGAGCAGCTCTCGCCGCGCTGCCGGGCGCACACCAGGCAGCAGGAGCAGCCGTCCAGCACGGCGGGCACCCCCGGGGCGCAGCGCGGCGGCTCTGCCGGGCAGCGCCCGACGCAGGGTCGGGCACACGCCGACTCCCGGCCGCTCACCTGCGGGGACAAAGCGGCCCCAAGAGCCGGGTCACAGGGGCCGGACCGGCCGCCGGCGCCCCCCACACCCGCCGGCCCCGCCGGGCACCCCGCACTTGCCTCGCGCGGCCGGAGCAGGAGGAGGAGCAGCAGCGCTGGCAGGCCGTGCCCGCCGCCGGTCGCCATGGTCCCGGCCGCCGCCTCCCCGCCGCACCGCTCGGTTTGCCGGCAAAGCCATTGCAGCCGCTTAAATAGAGCCCGTCGGGGACCCCCCTTCGCCGCCACCCCCGCGGCGGGCAGCGAGGCCCGGGGGCGGGAGCTGGAGCCGGAGCCGGGCCGGGCGCTCCTCTCCCCCCGCCCCAGCCCCGCGCGGCCCTGCCCAGCCCCGCTCCGCAGGCGTTATGTGGAGAGGGGACCGGAGCCCCGACGGCAGAGCCGGCCCCTTCGTGCGGTCGGGCCGGCGGAGCGCCGGAGGTGAGGGGCTGCGTCCTCAGCCCGTCCCTGCGGCCGTAACCCACTCTGCTTGCCTGCAGGCATCTCCGAAGGGAGCTGTTGCTGCCGGCTGTCGATTGTAGGGAAGCACGATGCTGCCTCTCTGTTGTTGAGGGGCTGCACCACGGCCTCTGGCACAAGCAGTATGGTTGGGCAGTACTTGGCGTTTGAGACTTGCTGCCCCAAACGCAAGCAGCTCTCAGGGCTACACCGCTTCTGGCCCTGGTGTGAGGTCTCTTGAGCTTTGCAGGCATTACAGAGGCTGAAAACGGACCCTGTGATGACAAGCGATTGTGGGGGTGATGTGTGCTCCTCATTAAAGTCTTCAGTTTCAAGTCATAGGCACTGTTCATTACCAGGGGAGTGTGAGTACATCAGCTGGTGGGAAAGAGAAGTTGCGCTGGGAGCCCTCCATGCACTGTGCACCCGATGAGTTGATATGGTAGCAGACTCCCCAGTGCTCCCAAAGCATGTGCAACCGTGGGAGATGCAGAGCCAACATGTCAGGCCTCAGGAATGCTTTGGAGAAGTAACTCCAGTGCACCGTGCTCTGCAGTTATTTTAGTGTGTGCTGGACAGATTTAGGCCAATTACAAGGGAGGCTAAATCTGTTAACAGATTTTACTTGTGAGAATTGCCTTCTGCCCAAGGCAGGCCTTCTTGGGTCTTGCTGGGAGGCAGATATTCTCTGTCCCTGGTTGTCTGGGGCAAATAATATGTGCTGGATTCTGTTGTGGCTTGTTAAAGAGAAAATATTTGAAAAATAAACAGAAGTTGTAGACAGACTAGTGAAAACAAGATGCCTTCTAAGCTTAAGACATGACACAACTGGTACACATGAATTTACAAGGCTGCTCCAGCCCTATGCCAAAGGAATACTCAGCACAAAACCAGAAATCACCAAATACAAGTTTTGTTTTGGACGAAAGTCACCATTCCTTTCTTGATGTTGAGTGGCAACAGTGGGGTTTCTGGAGAAGCCTGTCATTCTGTCACTTCACTGGTGCAAAAACACATTATCTCCAGTCACATTCTGGCCCTTCGTTTTTTCATTGACAAACAGCAAGACCAGTCAAGGGGAACACAGGGTTTTTCAAACCTTATTAGCAGCTTGGACATGGATTTGAGGTTATTTCACTCATCTACTGCCTTACTGCCTTACTTCCTTATCTCCTTTTCTTTTTTCTTTTCTCCCTCCTTGTTTCTTCGCCTCTTGCCTCTGACTTAGGCAGCCAGTACAAAGCCACTTTTTGCAGTACCTTGCTTATGAACAGCATGGCCAGGCATGAAGATTTGCTAAAGAGAAGCAAGGCTGTCCCTGTAGTTTTCCCAGAAGGATGGCTGTAAGCCAGAGGGGCACATTCAAGATCTGGTTTTGCTGGTCCCTCTGTATGTGAATCTGATGAGGTTTTTAGTGCTGATGAGCATTCACAGCCACTGAAAGTTATCTTCTCTTCCAATGAGATTACTTCACACCACTTAAATATTTTTTGGTCTATAAAAATGTTTCACCATATAAAGCTGCAGAGAGAATCAAAGAAATGAAAAGAATTTTTACCAACATACTTAATTTGCAAAAGATAACTTTTATATAATTTAATAAATTTAGTAAGACCCTGTTTGTTTATATCAGTTACAAAAATAAGGTGATGCTGCAGTTTAGTACAGTAGGGCGAAATACCTTTCCCCAGACATTTCAGTCCCTCCAAAGCATGCATAATTTGGGGTCCATTTGAACTACCAGTTCTAGGATGCTGCTTCATCTTCCTAATAGTGAATCTTTTTGTCTGTACTTGTTTGCAGCTCTTTTAAAGGGTGACATACTTTTCTTATCATGTGAAAGTACCCTTTGTTACTCCTCATTGAATAAAATCATGATCAAGTGGAGGGGTTTCGTGCTGGCTTAGCTGGCAGTGAATAGCATTTATTCATGATATAAAATTAGTAGGTACAAATAAATATTTTAGTTTCTCTGGGTTTGCTTTTTTTAAAGAACTGTGTTTAAGTGAGTTAATATTTGGGTTGCCGCCTTGGCTCTAGCTGTTGCAAAGAATAATCCCTCCTAATATGTAAAGAAATTAACCTCTGCTCTTTGCTCTGCAGGAAGGCACAGTTGGAGAACTCTGCCAAGAGGTGTAAGTTCAGGAACAGAGTCCAGCAGCAGAGTCCCGGGATTAAGGATGTACATAAGTGGTTTCCTGCACCACAGTCGCAGGCAAGGAAAGTGCTGCATGGTACCCAGTGAGAGGAAAAAGTTCAGTATAATCTGTAATTTCTGACCATTAGGGACACAACCTGTGTAAGTACCTGAAAGGCTAACTAGGGGCTGTGGAGGAGAACACTGAAGTGTCACTTTTACCCATCCTGTTTACTTTCACACCACCAGGTGGGCTATGTATGTTTTACAACCAAAACGACGAAGGAAGCTCTATCCATAAGGCTGGAACCAGAGGTTACAAATAAAACTGGCTTAACTCTTAGAGAGTTTCTAGTCATTGATCCTATTCCTATCCAGAGGTGTCTGGGCATGTATTAGGCATTAAAAAAAATCAAGCATTCACGGTAACATCCCTCTGGGATTCTCTATACCCGTATGGCCATAAAACACCACTGTTATTTTGGGGAAGGAGGGGTGCATGAACAAAGTGCTTGAAGTAACAAAAGGGCTACGCTGCAGCCCACCAACATGATGTTTTTGTACAAGGAATGTGAGGGTGTCGGATGCATGGGATTTGGTATGGGTGCCTGCTCCTGTATAGGGTGGCAGTAGGTGTGTGTATTCAGTAACATGTACTCACATTCTGTCGCATTGATTTCTACAAAGCTGGGAAGCAAAGGGATGACACTTGTCCCAGAAAAGGGTCAGTAATGTTTGCGCTCAAAAGAAATTAGGTAGTCTTTATTTGCTTATTTCATTTTATTTTAAAGTTTATTAACCCTAAATGTGTAGTTATGCTTTGCATTTGAAATTCCTAAGCTCACATTTCTGAGATTGTAAGATGGGTCCATTTTACTGAATGAGTTGATAATGGAATTGGGTAAATTTTCCTTTCTCTATTCACAGAGTGAAACTCATTTTGGTGCAGAAGGCCAGTAAGGTCCTTGAGGAATGTATCACCTAATTTCTATTTCAGGAGCTTTCAAGAGTAACACAATACGTGGATAGGTCATGTGGAACACATGTGTTTTTTTGGCTTTTCCTGGACGAAACAACTATTAAGTGGTTGCCTCTCAGGTTGCTTTTGAGAATAAGAATACCTGTGTAGGTGTGGGCTAGAAGAAGAAGCTGGCAATTTGAAGAACTTAATGGTGATAAAATAGGTGTTCTGCAAGCAGAAAGTTAGTTCAGCAGAGTTGGGTTTCCCTGTCTTTTTTTTTTCCTTCTCTGAAGAATAGCTGTTCTTAGGGCATGTCTTAGAGAAAGGGATACAGCTAACGAGATCCTAATTCAGCTAACTGAAGTTTCCAAGTAAGTGTTGTTATCAAATGGCATGATTTAAGGCTGTCCTTTGTGCCCGTTTCCCATATCCTCACTGGTCTCTGCCAAGTGCTGAATAATCCAGCCATAAGTAATGAAAACATATTTTATAGTTTTAATTTTATTTTCCAATAGGCTTTTTGTCATACTCTTTTGTGACCATAACTGAAAAAGAAAAAGCTTGGGAGAATAAACAAAAACTTACAATGTGTTCTGGGAATGAGCAGTTCCAGAGGTTTTGAATTGAGAGAGCTCTGAACTAGAAACTGTAAACTACTGAGAATGTGAGGCGAGGAAAACAAATGAAGTACACTTAAATTGGACTCTCTTAGCTTGAGCACTTTTTATCACCTCTGTTGTTGCTGTGTGCCACAGGTGTAGAGGCAGTCTCAGAATTAATTTTTACCATTTAAGGTTTTTAAGGTTTAATCTAGCTTTTGCTCATAGAGCAAATGACAAGCTGGTAAAGACAGAGAAGTGTAAGAATCGTGTGTTCCCTACAGAGGAATACTCCCTAACAAGCTCTGACTCATTGTGTAGCTGCTGCACTCTGAGACCGGTCTCAAGATTCCGTGACAGCCATCCTGCCTCAGAGTGAGTTGGGCAGGGACACTGAGCACACATATAGAGGGTTGTATCAGGGACATGCCTGCCATGAGATATTCCTCCTTCTAGCTGGAATGATTTTGAAGACCATACATTTCAGTTCAGATATATGATTTTGAGCATCTATCCTTTATCTCAGTTAGTAGTACATCTGCATTTTCTCCATCATCTGTTCTGAGTTCCTGCATTGTCCATGAGTAACACATTTTGGGCTGGCAAGCTGGAGGCCCTACCAGGGGACTGTTCCCATCCATAGTTCCTGGACCAATTGTCTGATCTTCCCAAAATCTCCTTGCTGTTTCCCTAAGTTAGGGCTTAAAAATACTCATAAGGAAATACTGAAATTTTGGTTTTGTGGTAGCCAAGTCTTTACTGTTGGCACTCCAAAGAGATTTTTTTCTCCTTTAGACAGCCATATGATATCATCACAGCATACCATCTAACTGCATGTACTGGCTCTTGCCAAAGGAAACATACTGAACTAAGCTTCACCCACCCAGAGGAGTCACTGAGTCCGAGCACTTTATCAGCCATCAAGCAAAGAAATCGAAGATATGAGAGATGGAGGAAGTGATTGGTCATCTAATTTCTTCTGGTTTTGCTGGTCTGGTTGCCAGGGAGTTACTGTATTAAAAGGAGTGGTCCACATATTCACTCCACTTATAAGCTGCCTCATTGTAAAAACAGCATTTAAAAATAAAGTTTAAAAATACTTGTGGACTGAAAATGTTATTGTGTCATTGTTTAGCCAAGCTCAAATAATTTAATACTTTCAATATTCGTTCTAAACAATCTGTTCAGGCTTTTTTCTGTGTTTCTCTAAATTCTGTCCAAGTTTTCCTACTGCAATCCATAGAGCAGAAAAAATCTATTCAGATTAGCATGCCTTTTTTTCTAAATCAGAGTCAGGAGCTTGTTTATAGAGAGTGCTTTACCATGGTTCATTCCCTTTTTCCCATTTTCCTTTCTTTGGTCCCTATAAAAGGCTTCCAGGATAGACTCCCTCTGATTTCCCTTTTGTGGAAATAGAAGCTGGGTATGAATTCAAATAACCTTTTTTTTTTTTATTTTCCCATATGTTTTCTCCTTGGGACATATGTGCTTGCTCATACATATGCTTCTAAACTGAAAATAAACTCAGTGCAAATATTCACCAAGGTTGTTAGCATGTCATTCACTTGCTCTGTAAACATTACTGAATTCAAGGAATGGACAGAAAATATGGAAGTGTATGGGTAAAATTTGACATTACTTTCTAGTCTTCTCTTCAAAGAAGAGATGTGGGAGGGATGCAGGACTTCCTGGAAGAGAAGTGGTCCTGTGTCATAGCAAAGGCAAGCTCCATTCCTTGGTAGAGCTCAACTCAGTAGTATGTACCATACACCATTACAGCTTATGCAGCTGGGGAGCCGCAACTTCAAATTGCTGCTTCTGCCAAAGCTGGAGACTACTGGAGGAATTTACCAAGGTGAAGAAAGGAGGGATGGAGGCCACCTGATCTGGCACATAATGCTGGGTCATGTGAGAATTAGGAACTTCTTGTAGCCTTGAAAGAAATTAATATCCTAATCGAAGTTCTAGACACACAAAACTGTCTGTTTTGGAATGCTACAACCAACTGAAAAATTTTTGCAGAAGCACATGGAGTAAAATATAGCACTTCTGAAATCAAACATCATCATTTGGTTAATGAATTTGATAACAGATAGCTAGAAATACAAGCAAATGTTAAGCAAATATGAGTGTGAACTTTTCTAGATTATTACTGCATATAGAGGCAAATTTTGTAACGTACTGGAAGTGTTACCAGCCATTATCTTCTGAGAGCCCACAGAGTGGAGGAAGTAGGTTGAAAAGTGATCCTGATAGTGTAGTAAATGATTTCATTACTGACATTCACATTACCTCCTGCTTCATGATTTCTGTACATTCACGTGAAGGGTTGACAAGAAAATTTACTGAAAGCTGGAGCACCCTGCAATAGTATTCATATACATTTGAATTCATGGGCATTTGCACTACAATCATATCTTTCTGCCACACTGAAAAGGTCTGTTGACTAGTCCTGCAAAATATAAAACAACACTTCAAAAACTGCAGAACAGGAGTCTCATTGTGAATTTCAGTGATTGGCTGTTTAATGCCGAGATTATCGCTAAATCCAGATTGCAAGTAACAAAAGGGGCAAATATCCAAATAAATATTAGCAAGACAGTAATTTGATGAATTCATACATCTGTAATAGGTGAGATTGAGCTGAAAGACCCACAACAACTACCATATAGGACATTCTGTGCCAGTTTTGTTGGAAGAAATTGGGGACTCTAAAATGTAGATGATGCAAGAATGGAAGATCATACCCTATATATCAAATCAGACTGTCAGTGATTGCTTTCTGTACTATACCACCATCACAATAAAATAGTGATTCAGAACTTGAACCATAAGGATTTAGTCATTGATCTGAATGCATATTCCTTACTTTTAGAAAGTGTGAAACCTCAGATGCACTGATGGATCATACTGCTTATCCTTAATATCTATTTACTTTGGTGAATGATGGTTCTTCAGCAAACACAAATCTCCATAAAGCCAAAATATCACAACAGCTGCAAGGGTGAAAAGTGAGAGATGATGTTGGGAGGGTATTATACTTGGATGCAGCAGAGAACAGGGTACATTCACAATTGATACTCAGGCTTCAATATACTAAATCTTTATGTGGAGCGAGTGTAGCCACTATTACTAGGTGCTACCGCAGTGCAGCAACAGCATGTTGTGAACACAGTTGACCAGGGGTTAAGAAAATGCTGCCTAATGAGGAAAACTGAAACATTCAGTCAGTGAATAGCCATTCACTTGTTTGTTTAATGAAATGAAAAGCACCTTCCATGCTGCTTGCCACCTGCACACAACTGGATTTTCCTGTGCTACAGTCTTAAAGGCAGGGAGAGAGGAAGGGAGGATAGTAAAGCAAAGCAGAGCTGTGCTCTGACCCATTTCCTTTCGTCTGAGTGCTTTGCTCTTTCATCTCTGCAGCAGCTCATATAGGTGTTAACAACACTGGCAAAAACCTTTGGTGTGTCCTGCTCACTGGCACCTGTCCATCCTTCAGTACCAATGCCAGGCAATTATAAATGGCTGTAATGTTCTTTTAGTTCATAAAAATTTCCAGAAATATTTGCTTCGGTATAGCTTTTCAGTTGAAGTGCTGCACAGACAGCAGGCTGGGTATGTGAAATCCATGGCTACACAAGTATGTTTTAAAGTCTCTAGGCCACAAGTTTGTTCCTCTTGCCAAGAGGAAAGGAAAAATTTTATAAACTGGAAACAGAACTGAAAGGAGGTCAGGGACAAACCAGGAGAAAGGAAAAGAGAAACTATAGAAATATAGGTAGGAAGAGAGACATATATTATATTAATAATGCAACTTTTTAATTGGTTATTATGGCATTCAAACCTTGTCTTCAAAAATAGTCATGGCAAAACTGGAGGCTAGAATGGTATCTTAACAAGTTCAGTAAAGCAGATTCTAAAACCTAGTGCTTGGCAGAAGTCATTCACTGATGTTGTACCTATTATGATTATTAATTAATAATTATATTTTTTGTAGCAGTTATCATTATAGATTCCTAGAATATTATGTGGTAGGCACAACACAAATATAGCAAAAGACATGATCCCCAATCCTGACGGCATTAAACATAAATAAAATCAACAAGCTTATTTCCTCGTAAGGATGTATGGATAGTAATGGAAACTGAAAGCAGAAGTTGTATCTATGATCATGCTAAATATTTTCTTCAACACATCCTTACACTAATGTATTCATCACTTGAGGTTTCATAGTGTAGGATAAAAAAAATATATGCACTGCACCATGCAAGTATTGTTCATCCAAACATTGTCTCAGCAATATCAGCTTGTTTTAAACAAGCTTGTGAGTTCTTTGTTGAGTAGATGATCTCTTTTCTCTTCCTCTTTCTAACAAAACTATATGCCCTTTTCCCTGTATAACACAATTTCTTGCTTTTTTACTCTGATTCAGTTTTTGTGACTTAAAATATTTTGAGTAATTTGATTACATCTCCTGGTAACATAATTCAGGACATTCAATATACAAAAAAAAGTGATAGTTTTTAATGCAAAATATAAATTAAACCTTTAAAACTTTTCTTGTGGGCAGAAAAAAACTGGCAGAATTTAAGAAGATACTTTTTCTCAAAAACTTGTTTGTCAAAAATGGTCAAACTAGACTCTAAAACATTTACTGAAGAGATAAAAGTATTTCCAGTGAATAACTGGAAAGGCAGTGTCAGGTTGTATAAAAATTCATAGCCTAGTTTATGCAAATTTTACATTTCAAAATTAACAAACCAATTAATTACTAAAATGTCCTATCTAGTAAATAAGGATTGTACTGTCAATTAAACAGATTACTTGTAAAAAGGCTTAATGGAGCTGCAGTTTGGAAGAAAAATGTGTAGCCATTTTTTATGCTGTTAATGTTTAACAGAAAAATTTAGGCATTAATCATTTTATATATGATTAGAAGATATAATTCAAAACTAAGTTTTGGTCATGTTGGTTGGTCTTGCTTAGCTGATTATAATGATTATGAAGGAATGTATTATTTTGTAATGTACATAAACCTCTAGTTCAGCATCCATGGAGCAAGTAGCAATGTAATACAGTGAACATTAAGGAATTCAGTGAACTTTTGGGAACATTCAAGTTATGACTGGTAGTAAAGGAAAGGGAAGAAGCTCCTCTCATGGATTCTCTATGTACTCTTGTTTTTTTAATACAAGGTATTAAAATCTTCATAAACAAGCTGTTAATACATTGATGACCATGTTAAATATGAATGGAGAAACATATCATAATCAACGAGTAGGTAGTTTGTCTTGCAAGTGTGAAAAACTGCTCCCCAGAGTGGTTCAGAACCAGTGGCTTGCTTAATCTGTTTCACACTTCAGCTCAATTTTCAGCCATGGACACGAGAAAGAAGGTATGTGAGTGTTCATCTGTGTATTTTCATAGTGAGTAAGCTCAATGCTATTTCACCCACATGTTTCTGTTTGTGGTAAGGGTGGCAAGTTGACAAGGTCCACTGGGCTTCAAAGATCCATAGCTTAATATGAGCAACCCACGAGCTGAATTGGTAGCCCTCTATAACACCACATGATCTCCTTGGGGAGATTTTTCTTACTATTGGATTTTGCTGTATATAATCCTTCTTGCTTTTCTCAGTCTTTGGTACCTAGAAAGAAAGCTTTGAATAAGTTAAATAAAAGATTAGGGGAGACAAGACTGAAGACAGCAGTGCAGGCAATGCCTGACAATGCTTGTCTAGATTTCAGCAGTTTACTATACTGAAAAGATGCCTTTTGTTTAGTAAAGACACCTTGTTCCATCACCAGAACAAGATGAACTTGCACTTGGAATCAGAAGATACTGAAGAATATAGATTTCTAGTCCTACTTAATGCAATATAAGGTTTATATGTAAGGTTCATATAATTTATTGAATAAAAGCCCTTCTTAGATTGAGATAGGTGTCACAAATCTACTTCAAATTGTACTTTCATATCTCTTGTACTTTAGGTCATTTTTCTGCATTAAAATGCCATCAAAAAGAAAGACATCTCATTTTGCTTGGCTTTGCTATAGTATGATGAAGGGCAAGACCTGTAGTAATAAATTTGGGCTAGGTTTTGGGGCAGAAACCTTGGTAATACATCTCTGTCTCCCCAAATCTAGCAGAATGGTTTAGGACACTGAATTTGTATATGATAAGGTTATGCAATTATGTGATCAGTGTCTTAGTTCTATTCTGTCAGCTCAGTTTTTGATTCTGCACTGACTAGAGCCCAAAAACGTTGTTTTTTACTTTTCCCCAAGTGAAAATGTGCTTTTTTTTTACACAAAGTATGTGATGGCTTGAATGTTTTTATAACTTTTTAAAATGCTGGTGTTTGATTTCATACAGGAGAAAATCTTTCTGTGAAATTAAAGAACCTGCTTTTCAAGTAGCAGGATCTAGATGAAGCTGTATTGACTTAAAATTGAAACAGCTCTGAAGTATCCTGTTTTATAACAAAGGCCAGTTCTTAACAGTCTCAAGAGCCAAAGTATAAATATACCATGCTTGAAATTGCTTCTATAGCATGCAGTTATTGGGAGAAATATTTTTCTTTTTAATGATATTTTTTCTAGTTCTTCCCCTATGATTTCCAAACCCAGGAATACTCTGCTTTAAAGACCAGTGGTTTTAATGGCTTCACATTGTAGGTTTCGAAATTAACCAAGATTTTTCACAATCCGTTTTGTTCTTTCTACTCTTCAGATTTTAACTTTACCCAAATAGACATTTTTTCAGAGTACTTCTATTTGAGTAGTTTCATGGGGGAAGAATGGATGAAGTATTATTATATCTTACTGTGAATGTTTTGGTTATCCAAATCTCACTTGAAGTTTCAAAGCTGCTGGAAAAATTTAGATATGGAAATCCTCTCTAGCTCTCCCGTGGATTTAACACTGCTCCCAGTGAAGTCAGTACTGGTCGTTTTCCCAGTTCCAGTGTGAGTGCTTCAGCCAATACCTCCAGAATTACCCTAACCTGTGGAGCTTAACATCTTGGTCACCCACATTAACAAAGAGATCTCTGCATCAGAGGGAGACAGGCTTTTCTGAAAACAAAATTATGAGATACTTGAAGTCTAGAGGAAGGAGGAGAAGGAAAGTAAGGAAAAGGAGGTTAAAAATAAGGGAGGATGAAAAGAAGGGCAGCAAGGAGAATTAACCTAGTTCATCAGTTGTTTTGCTCATGTGCAAATACTTGGGTGCAGCTGGGAAGTCCGTTCCTGGAGTCATCAGGAAAATGAACTCTAGCACAGGGCTCCATCGAGCATGTCCCTCGACTGGCTGACTTGCTTCTCTGTGAGCCAAACCACTGAAGTGTGGATGAGGGAAAGAGACGGAGGTGCCAAATATTGGGATGCAGCTGTCTGACTTTTCCATATAAAAGTCAGCAAAATAGAGATCTACATATTTCGTAAAACTCAATCCAGTTTCCAAAAGAAGGTCATAGAATTAAAACAAAAACATCTCAAAATATTTACAAATAATAACTGGATTATGATTTGAGGTTCTTTCTTACCTAACAGATGGCAAGCCCAGCACATTTGCTGATCTGGGGAAAATCAGGCTCTTTCTCAAGCTGTGGAGAGTATAGTTCATACTCTGTAACAACATATTTTGATTAAGTACTTTAAGGTAATCAAGCCTATATATATATGCATGTATAAAAATTTTGGGTGTTTTTTAATTCTCAGGATTCAGTCTTCTGTAATTCTTTGATTATCTTCATGGCATTTCTCCATGTTTTCTTTTCTGTTTCCTGACATTTCAGTCATTTCATATTTCATTCAAAAATATTGCTTTCCTGAATTCTTTGACTTTCTGCTTTTTCTGCTTCATAGCAGTCCTGTCCTCACTCCCACTCTGAGTCATATCCAATACTTGTTGATGTTAATAGAAAAAAATTCCATCAAAATCAGCAGATTTGGGGCAGGCTTGTTCTCTAAGGTATTAAATAACAGCAGGTAGGAGGCACATGTGTGAAGCACAACTATTAGACCAAGGGGAAAATCCAGACTTTTCCAGACTTTATGTGATCCTGGGCAAACCACTTCATATCTTGGCACCCTGAGGACCTCCACCTCTCATACTAATGATGATACTCACCAATATAAAGCAGTTAACATCTTACAAATGAAAGGAGTTATACAACTTGTGGGCAATATTATTCCTCCTGAGGATAGTCCCATAGGATGGCTTAGGAAACTGGAAGTTTTTCAACACTTACGTTGAGTCTTCTGACCACAGAAGACTTTTTAAAAGTTGCTGCACTGTATTGCTTTTCAGATTAGTCATTATAGAATACTTAGCTGAAGTCCAAGTTGGTGGCCTTCCAAAACTTCAAGAGCATCTGCTCTAGGAAAAAGCAGTCTGCTATCAATGAAGGGAAGGGAGTGAGGGGTAATGCTGACAGATATCCCAGGGTAACGTCAGATAGAAAATTAGGCAGAAATGCGGTCAAGAAAAAGCTGTTCATGGTTTAGAGGCAAGTTATGCAGCAACTTTGGCTAAGAAATCAAGGAGTTAGTTACACTTTTCCCTATGGAAGTGATAGTGGTATAGAGTTTTATCACACCATAGCTTACTGGGCTGCACAGACCTCCCCAGAATAGCTTTGGAGCTTGGATGGAGTTTATCTCTGGATCAATCCATGTTTCAATCTGCTGGAGCTTCCATGTAAACCTAGCACCAACTCTTTGTTTTCCCCATCAGAATGATCTCAATTCAACAAGCAAGCCCCTCATGGACCTGTGGGTGTCCAATTGTTCGGAGCAAGGGACCACTCTATAATGATATTATCAGAAGGTGGCAAAAGAAAAAAGCAAGACTTTGATGAGAAGATGCCAAAATCCGTTTGCAGCTTGAGATGTCATTGGATTCCAGGTATCCATTGCAATGCTTTTCCAATAAGATGCCTGGTCGGGGGAAAAGTAGGTAAAGTGATTCTCAGCAGAACAGTAAAGTTCTTTTTATTTTATTTCCCTTTTTTCTTCAGAATGGTTTCTTTCTGTAAGAATGTAAAGTAAAGCCAAAAGTCTCTAAGGTATCTTTTCAACAGACTTCCAATCTGTAATGATGGCTCCAATTGCCAAAATATTTAAAAGGCCTCTGAAAGTCAGACAGTGCAGATATAAAACTTTTTCTTAGGCCTGAAGACCTAGATTATAGTATTTTTATGGAAACATTTAAAATAGGACCATAAAAAAAGGCAGGGATGAAATCCTGCCTCTTTTTCTGCTAAATAATCCCTTTCAGGAAGTCCATTGCAAGTTGCATTTAAAACTATTTTGGCATCTGCCTATAGCACTTATCTAAAGTTCTTTCAAGTTGCCTCTGTCAGTTGAAAAAAGACTTTCTGGTGGCTGAAACTGTACTAGATTCATTAACTTCTGTATTAATGCAACCCCAAAGTTTTTGAAGACCCTTCCTCCTACTTCAGCTTTTTAGTGACTCTAATTGAGACTATTTTGGGACCATTCGACCTCAGACTGTATTATGTGGGTAGCAGAGTGAAGGCAGTGCAAGGTTACTGTTTTCCCTTTAGGTGGAACAAGTTTGCAAAGACCTGTTTGGTAGAGGGTAAGAATATAAATAAGCCAGTGTACTAATAGCAGAAGGGAGTGTGGTTCTCTTATTGCTTCCCTCATTGCCAGACCTAGGCTGTGGACCTGGATGGTTTACTCGCCTGCTTTGGTTTGTGTGCACATCTCAGACATGCCTTGGCTACATGCAGGAATGACACTTTTCTCCCTTCTTCCTTTGTTTCTAGTGGGAGAAATTCCAGGCTTCTAAGCCAGAAGCTTATTATGCTGCAGCAAACCCCTTGGCTTGAATTGTCAGGAGACCTGATCTACCCTGTGGTATTCACCAGACCTGAAATCTAGACAAGATTATGAGGTTAATGAGGTTAAGAGGTTAATGAGTTGATAAGGGGAGGCTTCCTGAGAGCAGGAATGAATAAACTCAGGATTCGTAGGTTAGATTTCATAGAGATATAACCCAAGGTAAAGGAGATAGATACATTCTAAAGGAATAAGCATGAACTATCAAAAAATGGCGAAAGAGTAAAAAGTTTAAGGAAGTTCTGGTTACATGTTTAACTCTTTACAGACATAGGAAAAGGGATATAATAAAAACTCAATAGCACTAACCAAAAGCAAAACTCAGAACTCAGCTAGGGACAGGAGAGTAACAAGAAAACATTCCATTGAAAATTGATATTATTAATATATCATACATTTATATAGGAAGCACAATGGTATTTGCAGTTTGCTGTTCATTAGAAAGAAGAGCTAATAAAAGGTGATACCCTGAAGATTTAAGTGTTTGCTGCATCTGTTATGATTTAAAAGATCAGCTGGTAACTAATCCAATACTGTGTAATGCCACAGTCTAGAACATACTTAAAACAGATTTAAGAATCCTTAGATGAGCTGGGTGTTTTGAAATAATCTGAACTGGACAAAAGTCATCCATTCAGCTAAAGAACTTGCTGAAGTAAGCTAGAAAAAAGAGCAGTTATCTTTGAGAATCTGTGGAGATCAATTTTAATACTGGATATGTGAAAACAGCAAATACGGCAATTATCTTGAGAGGTAAAGAGCTAGGAAATTCTTGTTAAACTGAAGTGTTATAGAATGAATAGATAATGAAAGAAACCATCCATAGGCATTTGGAAGATAACAAGAGGATGAGCAATGTGTTTTTCCAAGGAAGGTTAATATCAAGCTCATCAAATTTCCTTCTACAGTGAAGAAGTCAATGATGAAGCAAAAGATAACATAGGTTAACTCTGAGGCAATTTGAATTGTGTTAATGACAAGCAAGCTAGGAAGATGTAATCTTGCTGAAACCATTATGCCCACATACAGGACAGAGTTGGAACCCAAAGAGAAGATATCAATATGTTGAGTGAAATCTTCAATACTGGAATAAACAACTTGAGTGATAGAGAGAGAATTGTAGTGTTAAGCTTGTCAGAGATAAACAGCTGGGAGAGACTTCAGGAATGTTGGAGGACAGGATAAAGAATCAAAGAAACTGAAAAATTGAGAAATCATCAAAATGATTGCCTGAAACCCTATGGAATAGGTGTAGATCACCACCACCAACAACCAATTGCATGAATCTCTGGTAGGAACAGCTCGGTAGGTGGCTGATCTTTAAAAAAGGACCAGAGATGCAAAATGAACATGACCCAAGAGTGTCAGGATGTTGGGAGAAGGCGAACCTCATTCTGAGATGTATAAACAAGGGTGGGGCCTCCAAAATGTAATACTCCAAGGGGCATACAAAGTCTTGTTTTGAGCACTGCTTTTGAACAAATGTACAGATAACTGGAGGAAGTTCAGAGCAGCAGGGATTTATCAGAGGACTACACACAAGGATGTATGAGGATACAACAACTTATCTGGGATTCTTTAACTGAAGACACACAAGGCTGAGGATGGAGGTAGGTGTGTAAAAGGTAGTTCCAGACTAAGGTAGTACCTCTAGTGAATAGTGCACAAAATCATCAGCCTAAATCACAGCATGAAAGATCATGGCTTAGCACTGTTATGAACTTTTTTTAACAGGAAGGATTGTGAAGCATTGGGTCAGATTGCCTGAGTAAACTGTGAAATCGCAGCCAGTGGTGGCCTTTAGAAACAGGCCATAATAGGCATTTATCTCCTCAGTCCTTTCGTCCTTGTCTCAGACACTGCCTTCCTTGCAGCTTGATCATATTTTTGAAGTCGTAACCACAGAATATTTCTCATTCACTGCAATAAATTCTTAAACAGTTGTGGCAGTGTAAATGCAGAAATAAAATAGAAAGTAAAGTGGGGAAATACAGGAAAAATCAAATGAGGATAAATATTAGGTTGTTGCATAGTTTCCCAACACCTCTAACGTCCAAAGCTTGAAAGACTAAAGGAGAAAGTATTGCTAACGTCACCACAGTGGGAGTCCAGGAAAAGAGAGGGACTTGAAAGAGGGAGATTTATTCTTGTGACTGAGGGGTAAGAAACTGGTATTTTATCCATAAATGTTGCTCTCTGTGGCAGAGATACTTGGAAACATAAGATGAAGTTGTGAAATATTGTACTTGTTGATTTTTCTCAAGAAGACATGACACTACCTCCAAGTACTAAGCCATCAGTTGTCATACTAGCAATAACTACATTGCCCTTGCTCAGAGCACTGATCCATGCTCTCAGCTTCTGCAGTCCCTGCTTCTCTTCCCAATTTTGTCCAAAATGTTGCCTGTTGAATAACTCATCCTCAATGCTCTAAATGCTGTAGATCTTTCTCAGTTTGGATGAAATCTAAGAGTGTATTCTGAAGAATTTCATGCTAGGCTTGTCTGTTCTCTGTGTTTTGAAAGACGATAGAGCCAATGCCCATCTGAGGGCATGTTTATGAGAATTCTAATCACATCAATACACTAATTGAATTCAAAGGATGTCTTTCTGCTCACTGCTTCTTATGATCCATCCACAAGCTGGAAGCAGCAAGATGGGGACAATTTCTTCTGTGTTTGTACAACCCTGAAAATGCATAAGTTATATATTATACATAACGAAGAACTTTAAAAGCCTAAGACCTAATATTGACCTCTAAGCTAGGATTTTCTCACTTGTTTTATACTTAATGTATTAAAACCTGTCTTCTGATATAACCAAAAGATAAATATTGTACCTTTTTCTGCCGTGTTTGCCAGATGTCTCTGTAGCAACGGCTGTACTTCTAGGTGTGCTGAAGATGCTACAATTCTTATGTTATTGCACAAATATTTTGAGTAGCAGGTGAACCTATTTCTGGGAAAGTTTTGACTTCAATGCATAGTAGCTTCTGCAGAACAGTTTCATTCCATTTGGTTATAAAATTATGATAACAGAAATCATGGCAGAGAAATAAGAATCTTAGTGTTGAAGATATATGTAATTAAGCATACTAAATGTGCATATTTTTAGCTACTTGCAATTTAAGGCTGCAGTGGCCAACACATGTGAGGTGCTTCTGGTGGGGCTCAGAAACAGAAGCAGGTAATGTATAGAATGCAAATTCAATTGGAAAGTATTGAAAGCAAACTTTGTTTTACCAACTTTCTCTTGGCAAGCAATACAGAGAAATAATAACTACAGTAATCTTCTTTTAGTTATATGGCTAATCTTGGTTGGTTTGACTTCCTTGCTCTTTATTTCAAAGATTGAAAGAAAAAGGGAATAAGTTTTGAACTAAGATAAAACAAAAGATGATTTGCGCTGTCTTGTGAGTCTTTTTTTGTTTTGTTTTGTTTTTCTGGCTCTGATTTTAACATTTTTTCCTGATGTTCTGACTAGCAAAATGTCACTACCAGTTTGAAGAGAGACAAACTCATTCCATTATGACACAGCAGCTATGACAACCTCTTTTATTGTTGCTTAATGGTGTGTTCAAGAATGTCAAAACAGCTTGCACATATTTCTGGTTTTGCTGTTTCAGGGACATGAAAACAGAAGCTTCAATTGTACTGAGATGTTATTCAAAACAGCTTAATACTTTGCGAGCATTTTTTGGCACCTGTATGCTTGCCCATATTTCTAGTGATAAGTTGTCCACTAGTCTTTGAAAAGTTGTTTTAAACCTCTTTAATACACCCAAGTAAGCTACAGTCACAACAGAAGTGCCGTTTAATTGGATGTGGAGACTAAATACATGGTGGTCATTATTTAGGTTTTCATTTTATATTCTCAAAAATCAGAGAATAGCCCAGCTCATTGTGGCCTGCAGTTTCCATTTGAAATGACTGTTTGTGATTGCCTGTTTTGATATGGCTTCTGAAGGATTTCTGTGAAAGTAAAATAGTGCCAAATCATAAAAATCACCATAATAAATGACACATTTATCAGCAAATTTCAGTAGTCAGAGGAAGGAATTTGCTGGACACAGTCAGTGAAATTTGCTTCTGGAAATAGAGTTTTAAAAGATTAGGCAAAACTATTATCTGCTCTCTCAAACATATAGTTTGGAAAAATGTAGTAAATCATAGGATCATAGGAAAATTCATGCCAGAATGCAATTCAGGAGGTCTTTATCCCAACCTCCTGCTCAAAGCAGGGTCAGCTCTGAGGTCAGACTGGATTGCTGAAGGCTTTGAGCAAGCCCAAATGGGGTTGAACACCCCCATCCCCCATCCCCACCCAGGATGAAGACTGCGCAGCCTCTGGAGCATCTGCTCCAGTGTCTGACTGCCCTTAGCAGGGAAAAGTGCAGAGGTCTGAACCTCTCCTCCTTCAGCTTATGCCCAGAGTCTCTTAACCACCCATCAGGCACAGCTGTGGCATATCAGGCAAGCCTGGCTCCCTATATTCTTGATCATCTCCTCACTGGCACTGGTTGGGGGCTGCTCTTAGGTTCCCTTAAAGCCATCCTTTCTCCAGACTGAACCAGCCCAGCTCCCTCAGCCCCTCCTCAAGGACAAGTGCTCATGTCTTAACCATCTCGGTGCTATTAATCGAACTCATTCCAGTTTGCCAATGTCTTTCTTGTGTTGAGGTCCCTAAAACGGGATTTCAGTAATATACCTTAAACTCATAAAATAATTTCTGTCTTCATCTTCCCCACTGCAGAAGAGCAGCTCATGAGGTCACCCTCTGAAGCTTTCATAACGCAAATCAGGTCCCAGGTAGGTACCACAGGCTTTAATTCTAGGTTTAGAGTAATGATTTCCTTTTATTCCCATACTGTTGTTTCTTTTCCAGTTCATACACTCACACTGTTTTTTTCCCCAGACCTTTGTGATAAAATCAGTTCAGATTTCTGATTTTTTCTTTTCGTTAACATGTACCTTTGATCCAATTGTAAGTCTTGCTTTGCATCAATTAACCTTGAGAATGAGAGGTACGGCCATAGCCAAAAAATACTGCTTTGCTTCCAGATTTTCTGGGGGGGAATAGGACCTTTATTCTGTTGCCAAAACTTAGTATTCAGTATCCTAATGCTGGCCTGACTTTTGCTGTCTTTGCAGGTAGTGAAGGATAGAAAGGAAGAAAATTACTTTGGGCAAGACTTACATCTTCAGAAGAACTTGTGAGGATGCTAAGAAAAAATCAGTAGAAGTAACATTGTCATGGGTGTTTCAAAATAAAAGCAGTCGAAACTTGCCCGCTTTTTAGGTGCTGCAGCTCCAAAATGTGCTTATTGCAGAGTCATTCTTCTTTCATGGTTTAAGCCCAGCCAGTATCTCAGCCCCACACAGCTGCTCACTCACTCACTCCATTGTGGGATGGGGGAGAGAATCAGAAAAGTAAAAGTGAGAAAACTTATGGGTTGAGATAGAGACAGTTCAATTGGGAAAGCAAAAGCCGTGCACTCAAGCAAAGCAAAAGAAGGAATTCATTCACTTCCCATGGCGAGGCAGGTGTTCAGCCATCTCTGGGACAGCAGAGCTCCATCATGCATAATGGTTACGCGGAAAGACAAACACCATCACTCCAAACATCTTCCCCTTCCTTCTTCCCTGCTGACCATGATGCCATGTCATATGGAATATCCCTTGGGTCAGTTGAGGTCACCCCACAAGGGTGGTTTAGCCTGCAGGATTTTCCTGATTTTGATGCATTTATAGTTATAGAAGTGGAAAACAAACACTGAAGTGGCTCTTATTTTTAACAGCTGTGGAAGAACAACTTCTTACATACGCCAGCAGTTTACAGCTGTTTGTTATATTTTTATTAGTAGTTTGGTATAAGTGCATTTCCTCTCCATCCCAAAATTGTCTACAACTAGAGATTTAAATCTGAACCTTCTTCCATTCACACACAGGTTTTTGGAGGATCCTGAGCTTGGACTTGCACACAATTCCCGTTTCCATCTGACAATATGCACTGGAGAGGCTGGGAGGAAGAGTGTGTTGTGAAAAGGACATCCAGGACTGCCATCCTCTAGGCTTAAATTATAAATACTCACAATCCATGCACCATCAATCACATAAGTGGCTTTTAAGTTGTCACTAGAAAATGTGTTTATTTGTTGCCTTCTTATACTTGTGTATTTTAGATTCACATTTTTACTTACCGATTAGCAAATGATCCCATGAACCAGCTGTCCCAGAAGCTGTGACCTTGGAGGAAAGAAGCAAGTGGGGGAGATCAGTGATAAAACTGCATTTGCCTGTGGCTCTCGAGTGAGGCTGCCATTTGTGCCGTACTGAACTCCCGGTGCTGCCTCTCTTCCAGCATGGGCACTTTGGCTTCCACATCCTGGAAGTGAGGTGTAGGGATGGGCATGTGCCTCATCCTGACAGAGAACGGAGGCATGGCCAGGTTGAACATAGAACCTCAGAAGTGAGTTGGAGTCCTGAGTGAGATATTATCTAGGAGCATGAACCCCTGTCACCTGAGTTCAGGTGACATGTATAGAGTTAGGAAATAAAGGCTACATGATGGACTGCAATAAAACAATTTTCAGGTTCTATTCTGGATATGGCTGCAGGCCCATCACAGCTCCCAGTGAGATTTTGGCACAGCAGAAGTATATGCTGGGCCTATGGGTGGACCTTTGCCTAAATCTAATCTAGAGGCAGATCAGAACACTGCATCCTTGACCCTGCTCCATACACCTGGCTTTGATGGGTACAGTTCTCAAGCAAGAAAGTGAAAGGACTGTGGAACAGAAATGTCAGTTTTTGTTAGGAAATAAATGCATAACAATATATAACAGATTAGTGTTATTTTAATTTCAACAGTGCCTGATGGATTTTCCTTTGCTAGGTTAAGAAGTTAATATAGGTATTTCCCAATTCTCTTTATCTGATTAAAGTGCCTTTAGGATTACATAGAAGCTCAGGAGTACTCTGTTCCAGGTCAGTAGTTAAATATTGCTCTGCTTCTAGTTGTATTCTTCCATACTCTACGAACAGGAAAATTTACTCCCCAAAATTGCAATCAACAGAAACAAGAGAAAAAAAAACTTTCTGTCTGGTATGCACCTTGCTTATCCCCTTTTGTCATAGGTTTTTTTCCCCCAAAAAAGAATGATATGGTATAGAGTGATACCCACTTCGAACATGTTTTCCCATTGCTGCTCTACTAGCTCTGAAAATTGCTTTTGTTTGGATATTGTTATTATCTGCTAGAGACTGATAGGAATGTGGAGTCACTCACTGAGAAAGGGAAACATGGTTCTCATTCAGAAGGAATGCAGCTTCATCCACACAGTTTACAGCACAGTTGTATTTGAAGTTGAGCCGCAGGATCTTGTGGCGGTAAAAATCATTGTGATTTATAGGAAAATGTCACTCTGGCTGTCTCCTCCATAAAAGCTTTTTACTACTTTTGTTGAATATAAATCAGAATTATGTGGCCAACAAAATGATGGTTTTGGCAAAATGTTGAGAAGACAAAAAATAAACGGGTTTGAATTGTCTTGGCTTTATTTTGCAGAGAGATATTACTGGAATTTGTTGCCTTGCCAAGATCAATATCCTTGTCCTTAAAAATAGGTGTGTGTAACTGTATGTCTAAATTCATATCCAAATTAGTTTAAGGATGTTCACCATGAATTTTACCTTCAAACCACAATAACAGTAAAACTTAACTGCTTGCAATGAAGCTAACAGAATTTCAGAATCTCACCCTGGCTGTATTTGTAGCACCAGAAATCAAACTCTTTGGAGGTTTTTTCTCTTTCTAGAGTGAAATGTGATGGGTCTCAGCATATCTGACTCAAGGTTAGCAAACTTTACCCAGGAATTTCAGTAGGAGATGAACCTTTCCTGCCACACTGCTTGTTAGTTTCATTTCTAAGTAAAAATATGTAACAACAAGTAAATGATCAATAAATTCAGTTATTTGTCACAGTTCAGTGTTTCTGCCTCTCGAGTAAAGCCGGTAGGGAAATGGATGAACATTAGTATAAGGTGAAGGAGAACAGGAGACAGCAAAGAGAGGTGACAAGAATGTGAGGCTAGTCCTGCACCAGCTCTTTCAAAGCCACAGTGTTAACCAGGGGTTCCCAGCCTGTGGCATTTCAGCCACATGAGGTTCATGGGTGTCTAGCCAGTGTAGTTGCCTAAATTTGGCTGTTGACAGGCTACGGAGGCTGTGGGGACAATATCTTCAGTTTGCTTTGACACCCAAGCAAAATCCCAGTTCTAGCCTACTTCTGAGAGGAGCAGAAGGATTCATAGAGACCCAAGGACACCTCTCACTGTTAATTATTCATAGAGTGCCATGGGAATGGTGGATCTCTGCCAAATGAGGAATAGCAGGGCAAAAGGGTTAGCTTCACCTTCACTTGCTCTACTAGCACTTACAGCATGATGTAACTATCGTTTGGAGAAACTCTCTGTTTGCAGCATAGAGAAGACTGGGTTAGACAGAGATTATAACCTTCCCTTCTGGCCTTCATGAATTTATGAGTTCACAGACCCTTCCCTGTACTTAAAAGACCTCTACTGCTGGTAGCTGAGCATCTGTGCATGTCATCTGCTTGTAATTAGTTGTACAGCAGTTGGAACAGACAGCCCTCTCCTGACTGGTACATTATTCAGCATATCCAGTTCAGAGTGGTGCCCTGGTCAGAGGCATTGGCAGAGATGTACAAACCACAGGAGAGCTTGGGCATGCAGTGGGACAACACACAAGGGACTCACCTGTCCTACGCAACCAACTCCTTGTTTCTTAGAAGTCCACATCTCAAAGAATATTGAGCAATGTCATGTAGGGGCCAAAACAATCCACCTCTTGCTTCTGTATCAATGCCAATAATGTTCTAAAAGGTGAGACATAAGGAGGAGCCCCAGGCTGGGCATAACCTTGTTCTGAGGCTTTGTTCTTCATTTGATAAAGTATCATCTAGGCCAAACGAGTTGAAATGGTACGTCACAAATGCAGCAAAGAATATTTCCATGTCAAGTCATAAATAAAAAGAGACTGCAGGATGATTTAATCAAAACTGCAAATTGACTGCATAAGCCAGAGTTGATATGGACTTAAGAAGCAGTGTATAATATATTTAATATTCAGAAGTGTGAATATATGTGGTAATAAGCCCTGATTTACTTTTATTCCATTCTATTTGCTGTGCAGAAAAAATGATGGCATATCACACGCCCTATGTTGAGGCGCCCCTGCCTGTGGCAGTGGGGTTGGAACTAGATGATCTTAAGGTCATTTCCAACCCAAACCATTCTATGATTCTATGATTCTATAATTCTGTGATTCTATGATCACTATGAAGGGTCATTATGGACTCTTCATTAAGGACTGTAGTGGTAGGACAAGGGGTAATGGCTTCAAAATTAAACAGAGGAAGTTTAGGTTAGATATTAAGGAAGAAGTTCTTTACTGTGAGGGTGGCGAGGCACTGGAATGGGTTGCCCAAGGAAGTTGTGAATGCTCCATTCCTGGCAGTGTTCAAGGCCAGGTTGGATGGTGTCTTGGGTGACATGGTTTAGTGTGAGATGTCACTGCCCATCGCAAGGGGGTTGGAACTAGATGATCTTAAGGTTCTTTCCAACCCTAACTATTCTATATTTCTGTGATTCCTAAAATATACTGGTCCATTTTGACCACTCTGCTGAGTATTCAGGATTAAATGATACAGATTTCTGACTTCTGAATTACAAGTATGTTTTGTGATATATTTCTGCCTCAGTCTTCCCATCTGTGCAATGGAGGTAAAGCTATCTACTTTCTTTCTTCAAGGAAGCACTGGTAGGATTAAACAGTTAATATTTGTATAGATTTTAAAAATGGAAAAGATGAGACAAGCACATAACCATGTCTTTCTAGCCTTACATATGTAGTGAAAGGTGTTTCCCTTTGCCTCCATTACCAGAAGATTGCGACAGCCCAGAACATTCAGCAAAAGCAATCACAGATGTTGACTACACCCACATATTTCTGAAGCTTTTGGAGATAAGTATGCAGTTTGCATACCTACAGGAATGAGCATGTACTGGTTCATACAGAAAATGAAGATACAGCAATTTAACTCAAGTGCTGATGAATTCTGTCTATCCCCATCTAGCTTTTTGCTGCCACAAAAAAAAGCAATAAATTAAATCAGTACTTTTACTTCTTCCTCCATAAGACAATAGGCTTTCATTCCTTTCTTCTGTCATGCTGACATGTCAAAAATGTCAATGTGGTATCTTTCAAAGTCACTTCAGTAGGATCAGATACTGAAGATCAAAGTGAGAAAGAAATTGGAATGAAAATCATGTTGAAATTTGAATAATACAGAGAACTTTAAATGTTAAAACTGTTCAACTCCTGGAGGCTTATAGTTAGCTACTGTATTTTTCTGAGGACTGCTGTGTACACAGTTTGTTTTAGCCAATACTTCTGGCAGGAGGAGAAGCAGGAATATGGAAAACTTATAATATGGAGAACTAACATAAGAATTTCTTCAGTCTTTTCAGAGAAAGGTTCTTGTTTAAATTTGCAGTGGGATACGCATGACAGATAATGTGAGCACACAAAATTTGCAAGTTTTGGTCTGTAAAATCCAGCTTTTCAAACAGAAAGCTTTAAGTCTCCAGGCAAGCAGATTTCATTGGTTTGAAGGAATTTATGTTCTTACAGTCTGAAATTAAGAATGTGTATTATTTAGTAATTAATTCCTGGATTTGGAAAGAAAATGTTACTCACCAAAGTACAAAAACAGTTGACCAAAACATAAAATGCATCTTGTTGTTTTCTCTATAACTGTGTTTGCTTTCAAACCACTCACCAGTGACAAGAGCCACGTGAAACCAGTAGCTAAAATAAGCTTTCTAGAACAGTAGTTTTGCAATCACTGAGCCCTTATTTTGTTCTTCTGGTTAGTCTCAGCCCCGGTTGAGCTTCCTTTGCTTCTGTCTTTGCCCTGGACATTTATTAATCTGTTTGGGGCACACAGTTACACTCCGTATGTTATAAACTCCTTCACGTAGCAGAACCAGGCACTGGCTTTAGTTTGTGGTTGCTGGTGTATTGCAGAACCTCTCTTTCTTCCTTCTGAGGATGGAGAGCCCAAGACAGAGTAATTTTCAGGAGCAATGTCTAACTGTATAAAGGAATGTTGTAGCAGAACCAAATTAATTTAGCTAAATTTCTACTTCGACTAGAAAATAATAAATGAACAGGTGCCATAAGTGGCCTAATTTCTTTACCACTGAAGAGTGTTGTAAGACTTTGAATTACCACATGTCACATAGCTTAGAGTTTCTCTCCTTCCCAATGTCTGCTATAAATGCATTTTCTGGTAACGTGTGCCTTAGTCCAAAAGGTCAGATGAAGGATATTTTAGAAGAGTTCCTCTCATGCTATATCAACATTACACCTAAGCTATCCAGTCTTGAAACAAGCCTATAGCCCACTGTGCTTCCAAGAACTACAAATGCTTTTACATTTATGTATATATAGAGATACACATATTTATATCTATATACACTGCTTTTGATTTAATCTGGATTTATGACACATAGGATACCTGAATAGAGGCTTCAGCAATCTATGTATCTTAGCGCTGGATGTCAGGAAGATGTCCTTAGAAAGATTTCCCTAAGTATCCACCTTAGTGGGTGACTTTGCTGTCAGCCATGTGGTACCACTGCAGGGGGAAACACATAGAGGAAAGGTACACCAAAGGCTGATGCCATTATCTTGAATATACCTGAAAGCAGAGCAAACAGCCAGAGATTGTCCCACTTAAAAGAATCAAATGAATCATTTCAGAAAGAACTCTGAAATACTCCAAGGGCAAATAATGCAGATGGGTGTTGATTTTGGCCTAAAGCCCAGCCTTATGACTTGCACAACAGAACAGATGTAACCAATAGGTCCGTGGCTACTCACAACCTTGAGTGCTTCATGTTCAAGGAAATGGTAGCAGAAACAGTGAGGATGTAGGCTGTCAAGATTCATGGTATTTAATATTTGCAGGGTTTTAACAAAATTTGTTTTACTATCAGATGACACCAGGATCTTCCAGCTAACATTGAGACAGATGTGAAGACACAGATGGAATAGGAAAGAAGGATTTCTGCAGAATCTGCTAAGAAAGAAGAGAAATTATCATGATACCCTGGCTGTGTCCAAGTTTAGAAATGGCTAGCAAATATCAGTGAGCACCATATATTTTTTTGCTTGACCTTTTGGTGGGTCACATAATCTCAGTACTTTCAGCTGTCCTGGCATTCCATGCAGGGCTGGGTAGGGTACACATATGTTCTGCCATTAAAAATAGCCTTATGAGAAAGAAAATAACACTTTGGAATCTGAACTGAAAGAAAAATACATGGGGTTTGCCATAGGTTGACACAATTTGGCTCTTATTAATCTTCATAGATCAAGTTCTACAAATAGATTAGCAACATGATTCTGCTTGGTAGAGGGTAGAGGTAGAGAGTAGATGGTAGAGGGAGTCTGGTGTATACCTGATAAGCATCCAATCTAGACACCAGTGTTTTCAGTGCCTTCTTAATTAGAGACTCAGTTTTTCATGCTTCCAATTGCATGAGCTGTTGCTGGGAGGAGTTCTGCCAGAGCTGGGGACAAAATGATGGAAGCGACAGCATGACTTCAGCTGTACCCACAGAAATCCACATGCACAATCACACCTACACCCGTCCTTCACAGCACACATGGTGAAATTGCACAGTGCATTACCTGGTATATTCTCAGGCAGGACACAAAAATATGAGGAAGATTCCGAAAAGATGGAGACAGAAAACTCTGCAAAGCCAGCTTCTGTCTTCAGGCACAGGCTATGAGATGGCCCACAGCTTCACTTTCCCTGAGGATCCCACAACAGGACCCATTTCCTCAAGCTCTAATGGGTATGTAGCAAGCTTATTTTTCTGTCATGCTGACTTACCTTCATGGCCAAAACCCTGGAAGCAGGGTCAAGGTTGCACCTACTGGCACAGGACTGAGAGGACCAGTTATGCCTCCCCTGCTGCCTCCTCATTCATTGTGTACTAGTGAGATTTGGAGACAGTACAGGAAAGTGTTGGTGTAGCTTATGTCCCTTTATGTTCCTGCAGGCTCTCAAAAGGAGCAGCCACAATATAATGCCACGTTAAAATGCCATCTTAGATATATTTGGCGAGAGCTCCTGGGTGCTGCTGAGACACTTGATTTAATTCAACCACCAATTCAAATGGAGTGTTGGGCTGCTTTCCTGTCTCTGTTTGGATTTTAAATCCTCTCTGGATCCCGCTGAAATAATCTCTGCCAGAGACAACTTATCGCAAGGTATTACTGAAATACTCCCAAGAAGCACATTTATTTCTTTCTTATTCTTGGCCTAGACCAGGTCACAAAAAATGGGAGGAATTTTAAAGAAAATTCCCAGAAGTGGGTGCCAAGAATACTCCTCTTTTTGCCCCAAAGTCTCATCTTCCCCAGGCTTAGGGTGAACAAGCAAAGTGTGGCTTTGCTTCACCTGTATCCCTGGTCTATTTTCCAGGAATAAAACATGAAGTGATGTGCTTTGTGCAGATAAGATCACCTCCCTGCTTGGGGACAGAAGTGAGACAGCATTCGGATGACGTGGAAGGCTATTGAATAGACTCTCCAGTCTCCCAGACATCCCAGGTAAAAACAGGTGGATTGCTACTGGGAATTCCCTTGTTTAAGATGTTGGCAGTAGGCTTCTGCAGTGTTGCAGTTACATATATAAACATATAAAATAATAAGTATTCCACCTGCTGCATTTTTTAAAGACTTTCTGGTAACTAGTTCCATCTTCCTGTCTCCTCCGCAAGTCCATGGCCAGGGAACCTGTGCAATACATGAACTTAAGCACTTTTCCATAGCTGCCTCTCCCAGCAGCTTTTGCCAGCTCTGACCATCCAGCAGATCCTTCCTCCAGGGCAGGACCCTCGGGACAATTGGTAACAGCTCCACCACCCGTCCTACCTCAGCTTTAAATCCCTGGACCCATAGGTGGGAGCAATTTGTTTCCTTTTCCAGCCTTGTCAAGCATTTGGCTTATGGCTTGGAGTTTGTGTACTGAGCACTTAACCAGAGTCCAGGGTGAAGTATTAAATATTTGTGATACGTGGTGAATGAATATAATAGTAGGTGAGGAAGGACTGTTAACAAACCTTCCTCTAGACTAATGGAAAGAAAATGGCAAGAGTGAGTGGAGGATTTTCCTAGAGCTGGTACCAGAAAGCCAGCAAGTGTTTGAAGTAAATTCCTGGTAAAATGCTCATTATAGATACTGGAGAAATTTTAATAAAATAAATGTGAAAAATTCCAGCTTTTTAATTTTTAGAGTTAATTCCTGCAGGAATGCTTACTGTTTTATCTCCTTCAGTATTTTAGCAGGATATACTGTATTTACAGTGAACAGAGGTCTGTGTTCCTTGTAAAGTAGAAGGTGTTTAATTTGTTGAGAGAAGTTGTTCTCAGAAAAATAACTGTGTGGTTTTATAAAAAAGGTGATGTTTTTCTTTACACATAGTAAACCAGATTCATTAGGAGCAGTTCACATACATAACCTATTTTTCCCACCATGTTTTTCAGTTCTTGAGGTTCCAGGTTTTGACACTATCAAAGAGCAGGAAAATGTGCCAGACTTCCACTGGTGGGGATACGAGATGGTAAATTCCCCCTTCCTGGAGCAATCAAAGATCCAGTCCTAGGGTCTGATCCTTGTGCAGGGACTTGATGCCCCTTCCAGAGCTCTGTGGAAAGCAGCGGGAACTCTGCAGATGCAAATGATTGTCTTCACTTCTGATCTTAGACTTGCACTTCACATAGTCTAAACCTGTGTAAGGCTGTTGTATAAGAAATTATGACTATCTACTCAAGAAACTGAAGCAGTGATGCTTCAAAATGGCAGCGGAAAAGGAGGTGCTAACTATTTTAAAGAAATCTAACCTTAAAAATATCACATTCTTGATTATTCCGTGGCATTCCTGTTCTTCACCAATAAATAAACTAAGCCTTAATACATATAAAATAGATTTTACTAGAATGCAAGAATGCATGGGAAAGTATAAACCATTTACTGAAGGAAACTTGAACTTTCTGTGAAATGGAAACAATTTGAGAGCAGAATATTAGGATCATTCACTGATTATATTCATTGGCCTTAAACTTTTTATTTATGGACAGTCAGAAAAGATGGGAGAGGTGCTAGACATATCCCAGCCTCAGTGTATATATTTCCATTATTGATGCTAAAACCCAAGTTATTTTAAAGAGGATTGGTGCCTTCAGCTCACCTTCTGTTTTTAATAAAAATAGCATTTTCATAGAAAAAGTAATAATGGCTTCCCTTCATTCCTCCAGATTCGGATTTTGCTGTAGACTTCAGTATTGGATTAGGTACAAGGTACAAGGTAAGACTTCCTAATGATTACTTTTATGCCTAGCCACGGCAGTAAAATCATACTCCTTTTATATACGTGTATATATATATGTAAAATGTACCATACACTCTTTAAAGGTTAGAAGAACATTCCATGAGTTATTGATGTGGTGGAGATACACTACATACACTGTGTATGTGCTCCGACATGAAAGTCGGTGGAAAGTCTGATGTTCCCCGGGGAGAATTGGATCCAGTTCTACATGATTAAGGAAATAGGTTAAACATTTCTGTTGACCTAACTCACCGGATGTCAAGAACATAGAAAATGTTTCAGTGTTTTTCTTTGGTTAAATTTCACTTCTTTATTGGTCATCTGACACAACGCCTCTGAGTACTATATAGTTACTGCAAGAGATTAAATGCTTACACCTGAAGAAAAGCCATCTGATCAAAGCAGGAGTGACAAATATTATTAATGATACAACTTGTCCAAAAAAGGGAGGAAACCCCCTCCATGCTAGAGATTTGGAAAAACTAAGAGAAAGAACCCCAAAAAAATACTCAAAGAAACATGAATCAGTTGAAATTAATACAACTTGCAAAGCACTCTGAGGGCAACAGTAAGACATATGGGTGGGAGATTTCTATTAGTATCCAGACCAAAGCTGCATCTAAACAGTCCCTGGGCTTTGCATAGAGGATCTTGCTAAGATGAGTGAGGTAAGTCTCATTGCCTGTGACAGTGCATATAGAGTACATCTAATTCATCAAACTGGCTACAAGTGTGCAGAGGAGAGGAATTCTCTAGATAATCTGAGGTTTATATCCTCAACTATTCTGTATTTCTGTGATTTATGGCACCTTCAGCAAATTTCTGAGTTGTACCACTGAGCAGCAGCTCCCAGTCCCATTGGGTCTACCTCGAGACAGTGCTACATTGGTCCTGCTGTTAAGGTGATTTGCTGCTGGAGAATCACCTGAGTTGGCAAAGCAACGTGGTCTGATGCTTAGATGCCTGAAGGAAGTCCATCAAAGTGTAAGTCAAGTCTCTTTTAGGCCTTTCTGCCATTGAGGTTTCTTTTGCCTACAAAGACACAGCATCATGGAATAGTTGAGGTTTGTAGGAACTATGGATCTCTGGTCCAACCGCCCTGCTCAATGCAGGGTCAGCTGGAGCAGGATGCTCAGGGCTGTACCTAGTTGGGTTTTTGATATCTGCAAGAGTGGAGCCTTTCTGGGCAATCTGTTCCAGTGTCTGACCACATTTACAGTGAAAAAAAAAGCAGGATTTTATGTTTAAATGGAATTCCTGTATTTCAGTTTGTGTCCATTGCCTCTTGTCCTGTTACCATCAGGTATTTATTTATACGCATTGATGAAATCCTATTATACCTCTTTTCTCCTGGCTGAACAGTTCAGGGTTTCACAGCTTCTCCCTGTGTGCCAGATGCTCCAAGCCTTTAACCATTTTCATTGTGACTCACTTCAGTATGTTCATGTCTCTCTTGTACTGGAGAGCCAAGCACTGTAAACGGTACTCAAGATCCTTACCAAAAAGGGTCAGGATCACTTCCCTTGGTATGCTGGCAGTGCTCTTCTTGATGCAGCCCAGGAGGCTGTTGACCATCTTTGTTGCAAGGGCACATCACTGTTGGTTCATAGAGTCCTATAACCATAGGATGGTCTGGGTTGTGAGAGAGCTTTTAAGATCATGTAGTCCAACCCCTCTGCCATGGACAGGGCCATCTTTTACTAGATCAGGTTGCTCAAAGCCCCATCCACTCAGCAAGGGGAAAACCCATGTGCGCTGTGATGATGTGCTGGGAGAGTCACCACTTCCATGCAGAACTGGCTCAGTTAAGTAAACCTGGTGTGTTAGCTTATGTCCTCTATAAATTTTAGGTCTTGTCAGCTGGAACTACTGTGCTTAATACTGAGGAGCTGAGAAATGCAAGGTGATTTCAGCAAAAGCCAACCAGGGATGGAATAATGTTGGAACTGGGAGCTGGTTTTGTTCTGACTTGCGTGCAGAGCTGTCAGTGTAAGCACCAGTGTAAGCGCTTGGCAAGGAAACTGGACAAAAATGACTTGCCAAAGGCTTGCAGTTTATGCCCGTATACATTTCTGTGGTGAAATTTCACATCTGCTAGCCAAGCCAACGTGTACTCGGCACCTCATCGAGAAAACTCCCCACAGAGGCACACCTAGAGCCTTCCTGAGATGCCTGTGCCAAAGCCTTTGACGTTGTCATCCCAGTTCTACTTCTCTTTCAGTGCCTTGGAGCATCATAAAGTCAAAGTGATAATCAAAAATGTCCTTTTCGTGTTTCAGAACAATGTGATATTTTACGGGTTTGTACCATATAAAAGCTGAGCCTTAGAACAGAAAAATCATAAAGAAACTCCTTGTGGAAATGCACTTCTCTAACCCTCTTTCCCTCTTACAATTAACCTAGATGGGGAGAAGTTTTGGAAAAGCCAGAGTGTATTGATGCGTGGATTTGCATGCATGCCTAATTTCTGTCCATAATCATCATCATCACCATCATCATCATCATCATCATCATCATCATCATCATCATCATCATCATCATCCCTGAAATATCTAGAGGCTCACTGTGCAATGGCAGATTTACTTAACTAAAAATCACAAAAGGATCACTGCTGGGGTCGTCACTGAGTACTCTGCAAAAGAGCAATGAGATGTAAAGGGATAGAGTGCAGCACACTCTGTGGCATACTTTGTGGGGATGAATTTCTCCTTGTCCCCACAAAGTCCTGCAGCTGTCACAGAGCATGCAGACATCCTCCAAGTTGCTCTTTGGGATATCGTGATCTGCCTCCCAGTGAGTCCATTTGCAGAGCGACAGGGCAGGCATGAGCTCGGTATATAGAGCAGCATGTGTACTGTAACTTCATTAACATAAGATGATGAATAAACAGTTTGTGCCTTGTTTGACAGTACAGGATTTCTTGCAGCAAGTCTTACAACTCAGTGCAGGTAGTCTCTGAGCTGGGGTCTTGTTTGCACTGAAAGAATTGCTCCCCATGATGACTGGCTGCAGATACATCCCACACATCATCCCACATCGTGATGTAATTCTCTGCTGGTGAGTCCTGCAACAGCACGAGGGAAGAATTTGCCTCATTTAGTACTGGTCTCCACTTTAGGTCTTCCTCTATTGCTCAAAACCAAACAAAATTCGAATGCTGGACCAGACACCAACAGGGAGAGCAAAATAGGGTATTCCCATAAGGTGCACTTCTGCTTCGCTATTGGGTGTCAGTGAGGGTGTGGGGATCATTGCCTTGGGTGCAGCAATATATGCACAGTCTTTGCGTATAAGCAGAGCTATGATGAAGTTGAAGCATTATGGTGAGCATAAGGTCCTGTGCTGTGGGAACTCCTCTTGAGGTTAAAGTGAAATACTGCACAGGAGTGTTCAGATTAGGAAGAGAAAGGGAAGCACAAGCAGCAGCAATCGCCTTTTAGTCATTTGGTACGTGCTTCCTCATCTCTTGGGCCCTTTTCCAGTGTATTTTTTCACATGGTGCCTTTAAAATGAAATGGAGATTAGCTATAAGCACAGCAATATCTCCTGGACATGCAATGGGATGCCTTACCTGCCCTCTCACTCTGAATCCAGTCAGGAAACCAGTTCGGGAGCTGAGCACCCATATTTAGGTATGGCAACATGCACAGCAGTCATAATTCAGACTGTGGGGAGCTGGCCCTTCATGACTTAGAACAGCAATGGGATTTCTCGCCTTTCTCATCACATACATGGTTTTAAATGATGCCCCAAATTCAACTCATGTGGCATTTTGCTACTGCAATAAATTTTCTTGGTAAAGTTTTCTGTTCCTCTATGGATAAAACCTGTGAAGGACAACTGGAAAGATGACGAGCATCTTAGAAAAAGCAGCAGTAAATCTCAGGCCAAGTGTCATATGAGGTAAGAGAGTCTATCTGACATAATTTCTTTCTTAGAAACTTTAAGCATTGAAAGTCCTCAAACTTTGGCACTTTGCCAAAATCCACAATCCCCACCACAAAATTAGAAGATATCTAAAAAAGAAGTCCCTTTCCAGGAATGACACAAACAGAAATGAATACAGCGAGAGGAAAAAATCTCCCACTGTTCAGGATAGATTAGACAGAACATTTCCCTTAACTTACAGAGCATCGGGGATTTGGACATACGTTTTAGTGAGCCTTAGAGAAATCATTATTTTCCAGTTACAATTCTCAGACCTGAGTTCTGCTCTTCCCACAGCTTATTATTTCCCAGAAGTCACATTTTTCATATTTCAGTTTGGTTTCTTTGATACTGATTTAGCTGAAACCCAGAGTCTGAACAGAAGAAAAAACTCAGACACCCAGTTCTGAAGAAAGTCTCTTTCCTTTTTCTGCACTTACCAAAACTTAGTTATTTACCAAAACTGCTCATAAACACGACATTTTCTATCCAGGCAAATTTCCAGCAAGGTTGACAATCATTCTTTTTGGTTGAATTTTACATTATCCTTTTAGGCCACTTACTTAATATAAAAGAATCTGCTGCTGCATAAACCACGGTACAGCTTCAGTCCAGGTCACATTTCCAGTTCATTTGTTTGTGGCTTTCACAGAGACAAGCTGTTTTTCTTTTCTTTGGTGAAGTTTATTATACTGTGGGCAAAACATCAAAGAGGAGAGCTGGACTGAGCTGTATAAGCCACAAGGGGCACACTATTACAGTGGAACAGTCAATATTTTTCAAATGCTAACGATGATAGGAAATACTTTAAATCCTTTTTTCCCCTTTCTGCTAGATGTGCTGCTCAATACATCCTGCCCTTGTCCATGGAGAGAGCTGCCAGCTTCCTTCAGGACAAGTACCCTGCAGGCCTGGATGGGGCGTGCAGCAGCATCCCTGGGATAGGAGTAGTAGCCAGGGTGAGGATGTCCAAAACTACTGTCAGGACCAGGCTCACCTAAGACTGCATCTGGGGACAGAACTCAGCACACAGTGTGCTCTGAGAGGAGTGCAAAATTCATCCAGGCTGATAATGGCCATAGGCACTAGTAATGGTATCATAGCCCAAGATTTTGGCCATATTCTACAGCTATTACCATTTTAACCTGTAGCTGTCAGGGATATTCTACAGCCATTTGGTAATGGAAGACAAGGAAAAATGGAAAAATGGCCATCACACCTGAAGTTATTGATGGCTGTCACCATGTGACTGCAACACCCCTTTATTCACTATGGTACAATTTCTGCATGTGTGTGTGTGTTTGTGAGCCATTTCAGTCTTGATGAGAGCGTGGTGCTTAAGGATCTCTTTTGACAGTGGGAGAGGTGAGTTCAAACCCCTGAGGTGAAAGGAGGACAAAAACACCAGTAACTCAGAGCTTTTATCACAGGAGCATTTATGAGGAGGTAAAAAGGAAAGGACTTATGCTTAGACCTTGTTTTTGGTGAAATTCTTCCCCCTTTAGCTACAGGCTTTGTTTATGTGTGTTACCAGCACAATAGCATGAGCTAGAAGGTCACTTGTCTCCCTTTGGATTTACATGACATTATTGCTAAAGCCAGCATGCTGGAAAATGGAAAACTTTCCAGGTCTGCCTCGTCTCCTGTTAAAGACAATTCAGGAAGCTGTGCAGCCTCTGTGCTGAATGGCCAGAGTTGTGCTGAATCTCATAGCTATTTGCTGCCCTTTAATGCATATTTGAATAAAAGATACTCTCTGAGGGAAGCACGTTATTGTGAACCTCCCTGAAACACTGGTGATGGAAGTCTCTTCCCTCCACCTGCCCCTGTATGCTCGTATCTCTCCTGGAGACCCATTGCTCACATCATTCAAGTTGTCCTTTACCATGATGGTGGCTGCTGGGTAAAGAAAACAAAGCAAAAAGGTTAAAAAAGAGATTTAGTTAGAGACCAGGCTGGATGCTCGGCTGATGTGAGTTGGCACAACTGGACAAGCCAAGAGAGCTGCCCACAGCAGCAGAAGGAAAGGTCCTTGGCTTCAGGCCTCCAGGAAAGTGGTACAGATGCTCAGGGAAGGGGGGACTTTAAAAGTGGCAAATACTTCTCTCACTCAGACAGTCTGAAAAGCAAACCACATTCTTATTTACTTCAGGAAAATGCCATTTAGATTGTAATTGAGAAAATTTGGTCATAACAATGCAAGCATTTTTCAGTGATGATCATGCAGCTGAAATTCTGTCCAAAAAAGGCAGCGTTCTTTTGATGTCAAGGGAATTTGGTGTGAAGGGTTAAAGATACAATGGCTAGAGCAGGAAGCATTGCCTATCATTGACGAAACACTTTCCTTTGAAAGCCTTTTTCAGTTGCTTATGATTTGCCCGATTTTAAACCAATTAGGCTGAAATTCTCCATGCTGGTTGTTTATTTTCTGGTGAACTGCCTGGGAAAGGTTTCATCAGAAGTTATTAAATCCTTTCTAAAAGAGCAACTTGAAAAAAATGCTTTGCCTATAGTGAAAAAATAATCCTGTAATTATATTACTAAGCAGCTGCGTATTTTGAAAGGGAAAGGCAGGTACCTGACCACCTCTGAGGCCCCTCACTCCACACTGAGCACTAGTGGCATGCCCAGCAGCAGTGTAACTCCTTTGTGACCTGAAGTCCCACAGTCCTGCTCAACTCAGTTGGAGGACTACATCCCTGTCCTGCTCCTAACACAAGTGATGAGGTGGTTAAGGCTGACAGCAAGGAACATCAAAAAATGACATAAAGACTGTGAGAGGAGACAGGGATGAAACACCAGCAAGGCACAGTGAGACTGAAAACACTGTGCTCTGGGACTTTAATTGAAAAAAAAGATGGAACAAAGGGAATAGCTGAAACAGAATGCCATGGGAGACTGGGAAGGGAATTAGATGGTGAAAACTGTCAGTGGGATGAGGAAATGTGTGTGTGCATGTGTGTGTTTGCTTGCATGAGCATGTGCATACAGGCAGCCCAGCCCTGGCAAAATTGTAGAAGAAAAGGTAATGAACTGGGTGAGAATAAAACCAGGACAGAAAGTATCTAGGAGATAAAAGGTTGTGAATCTTCTTTTTCAATAACCTTGTACATATACTCACTTTAGACAATCAGCTTTCAGCTTGTCACTGCTGCAAAATGTGTTTGGGAAAGTTTGAAGAGCAGTAGTAAAAGGTAAGGTAGAACTTTCTCAGCTGAGTTGGGCATCTTGAATTTTATCTATTTATTGTTCCCCAAACTGTGTATAAGAGCATGGTCTGATCTTAACCTCTTGTTCTTCCATTGCCTTCTGAAGGACTGGGGGCCAACACTGTTATTCATATGTACCAAATCAAGCAGCTCTGTTTATGCTAGGAAATATAAGCTGTACCTTAACTAAAAATCTTAATTTGTCTGGCTTGATTTTAAACTAGCAGCTGGCCTCAGGCCTCAGCCTGAGAATGAACTCAGCACTTTTGGGGGTGCAGCAAGGACTGGGTGCTAGGGGAGGCTGGATCCCACAGAGGAGCTTTGCCATTTGGAAGAAGTCAAAGCCACAAGAGGTGGCCCATGGGTCACACCAGTGAGCTGTCTAGCCTCTGCTCTGTTTCAAAGAGTGGCAGATCATGCTGTTTAGGAAGAACGTGTGAGGCTGATTGTTATGTGCAGCCCCTTCCCCTAGTATGCAGCACCCACAACTGGTGGATTAGGGATACCAGAGGGTATGTTCCTGCCTCATCATTTGAGCATAAAGACCCATTAATTTGTCTAATCCCTTTTGAACATGCTAATACTGTCTGCCTTCACAAGGTCCTGTGTTGCCAAGCTCCAGAGGTTCATTCACTACCCACTGTGTAAGCAAATACTTTCTTTTATCTCTTTTAAGTGATCTTCTGCTAGTTGTCTCAAGTGTCCCCTAGATCCCATACCAGGTTCTTGTAAACAACAGTTCTATATTTGATTTAACCAGCATATTCATCATTTTGTACATCATGGTTACATCACTCCACCACCTCCTTTGCTCTAGAGTAGAGTCCCAGTATTTTCAGTCTTTGTACACCAGCAGCTGCAACACCTTGAGCATTTTTGCTGCCCTTTACTACAAGAATGCACCAGTTTTTTGTGTAGCAGCAACATGACACTCTCTGTCCTGTTCCTAATAACTTTCTTACAAGTTCCAACATTTTATTGGATTTTGTTTGCCATTGCATACTGAGCTGATGATTTCAGAGGACCATCAGCAATGGCTCAGAGATGTCTTTCCTAAGTTGTAACTCTCAGTTCCAAGTTTGATGTAGATAATTTTTTCCTAGATGCATTGCCCTGAATTTATCTGTATTAAAGTTCGTCTACCACCTTTGAGCCAACTCAGCTTGATGAAGTCCTCATGGCCTGCATAGAACTTGACTGCCTGAAAGAACTTAGTATCATCTGCAAGCTCTGCAATGGCAGTGACTCCATTGTATGAGCTGTTCAGCTGCCATTTTAAATGAGTTGACTTGATTAACTTTTATAACTCCCTAGGAAAAATAAATCCCTCCAAGATCCCCTTAAGGTTTGAAGGCTAGTTTCCACTTCTCTAACATAGTGGAGCTCCATGGATTTCAATGACAAATGATTTATAGAGGTCAATAAAGCTGACTGTGTCTTGTAGGGAGAAAAGTGAAGGATATTGTATCCATCTGCTTCTTAGTGCCTCAGAAAAGGGGTTCTGCTTTATATTAGTGTCCTGGGATTGTTCTTGATAAATATGAAATTTGTAATATAACCATACTGACAGAAGTATGAAGTGGTATATGGCGCTAAGTTGTTGCTATGTCTGCTTATAATGAAATGATGAAAATGAAAGCCCCATCCTTTCAGATGAATCAAATAAGTTATAACGAGTATTCTTAAATGCACTCCTGGGAGCTTTGCTTATTTAGAAATTAGGGTATGTAGAAGCCCTAAGTACGGCTGGGGAAGGATGTCCCTGCAGCAGCGAAGGGCAGTGAAGTAGCTCCATCTACTGGTAAAAATTAGCCGGATCTCCGTCTTTTGTTAGTCGGAGGCTACAAGTAACTTCTCTTTGGAGGTCTTTACTGAAAAAAAAAAGGCAGTATATATGAAGGAGGTAAATTCACCATTAATCTCTTCTCCTTTCAGCCAGCAGAGATGCTCAGATCCTGTAAGGAGTTCTTCATCTTAGGAGTTTTATGTGATGTTGCTTCTCATACGCCCTGTCCATCATTGCCAATCCTAAACCCATGAGTCAGGTCCCCCAAAACAATGAGATTCTATAAGTGCTGGATTTTTGTCTTGGAGTCTTCACACTTTCTAGGTCTGCCATGGTCACAAAAGCTACTTCCCCCTTAATGGCAGCAGCTATTCCAGTAGTGACTTATCCCAGCAGCAGGATCCTTAAGAGCAAAAGCAAATGACACAAGGCCAAGGAATTTGTAATACCATTTGTTTCAAAGGTCAGCTCTACTTAGTGCTGAGAGAAAATTCTGTTCTCAGTTCCATTAGTGAAATTCCTCGCTGGCGAATGGGCCTCAAAAGTTGCATTTATATAACTAAAGAAAAATGTGGCCTCTTGTTCATCATGAAATTTCTCTCTGAAGGAGCTGCCTTTTCCTAAGAACATTTGCTCCAGCTAAGACTCAGGATGTTGTCTGACTATTTCATTATTGGATGTATTCACATTTTATTGTAGGTCAGGGACTGAACCTTGGACTTGGCCCAGGAAGAGCTGTCACTAACCTGAGCAGGTCAGGCATGTCTTAGAACTCCCATGACACCTCTGCTCAAGTCCTCCTTTCTGTCCTCCTGCTTGTCCAGGGCCCATGGCCATTGGACCCAGAAAATGGAGAAGAAAAGAACTACTGCCCTTCTTCCAACTCTTCGAGCTGGTACCAAGTTGATAAATGGACCTGGGAAGTGGAGAACATTTCCCCTTCTCCTCTGCTCCTGCATATTGGGTTAAAGCTTCTGGTGATGATTCACCTTGCCTCTTACTCCAAAAGCCCAAGGCTCTAAGCTCTAAGCTGGACCTACAGGTTCCCCAGGGCTTCAGATCCCAGGCCAACGTATTTACAGTTTGAAAAGTGGGTATATTAAGGAGTCAAGTGTTGGATTCAGTGCCAGATTTTATACAGGGGACAAATGTAGCCAAGTACTTAAGGTCGTAATCTCCTTTTCTAATCAGTAGGCCTCTCATTCCGTTTCCTGATTTGCCATAGCTTTGTATGTTATCTTGGTGGAACCATCTTGAGACCATTTGTGCCCTTTAGTGCTAGTGAACAGTGAATCAAATCCCAATACACCACATTGGTTTCTGGGTTGTCTAGCCTGTCCAGGTCATGCTGCAGCTCCCTGATTTCCTTCCAAAAACAGAGGCAGGGAAAAGAGAAGGCGCTTGTTTAAGTCTTAATATGGCAGAGAGCCATGACTAGCCAGGGTGTTCACCTGGACCCAGGAGTCTGGAAATACTTCCAGTTAATGCAATGTAGGAATAGCAAGACCTATCATATAATTTATTACATTATTACTTTATGCTAACGTATGTTTTCCACTTGAAAAGTAGTCACAAAAAAATTGGCTATGGCCCTTGAGTGGGACAAAAAAGCATTTCTAGAAGGCAGCAAAGCATTTATAGAAACAAAACACTTTTTGCCTCATTAGTTTGTCTCGTAAAGCTTAACGAACCTAAAACAACACCTGTAACAAAGTATTATTAAAAGCCAACCATTCGTGGGCACTGCAGGTAGGACTGCCCAAGCATATAATCGGATCACTAGGAAGCCCCAGCACCTTTGTACAGGGCAACGAGGCTGTGTGAGGCCCCAGCTCTGCAGCAGAAGGACACTTTTCTCCACAAGGAATCCCTCTGGGCTTGTTCTGATCTGCTGTTTATTGTCCCACACAGCTGGTCCAGTGACACAAGTCACATCTTGCTGAGACGATCAGGAAAAGGTGTTTGGATGAGGTTAAAATCTCCAGTAATTCTTATAAGATTATCGGTAATGCTGCAATCATGTATGGATCCACAGGGCTCAGTTCTTGCACAAGAGCCTCTCTGCAGCCAGGCACAGTAGGTCTGACACTGGATAAGTGTATGAATATTTTCACGATCTCCACGATCTCCAGAATCCTTATTGCTATTTGCAATAATCCCACAGCAAGAAAAGTGTTAAAACCACACCTAGACATAGTCTGACTTGATCATTGTGTTCCCTTGAACGGTAGCTTGACAAGTTAGTTGCCAAAACTTAGCTCAGGTTTCTGAACTGAAAGGTGCTGTGTCCTGGCAGGCTTCAGGCAGGCAATATTTTGCTAATGCCAAGAATTTAGGGCTCAAACATGTTGTAAAGGAGGAAGCAGCTAAAACCTGCAGATTCCTGAGGACCTGTTTCCTCTCTTAAGTTGCAGGAGGTAGATCAACACCTCAAACAGAAACTCTATGTAGCTTATTTACAATCGGATAACCAAAATCTAACATCAGAACACCCAGAAACTACAACGTTTGATCTAGGAATGCCAGTTTGGCACATAAAACCTCCCTTTGACTCATCATCCTTCACAGTCAGTCAGTCTACCTTTTAACCCTGTGTAACTAACTGGCAGAGTAATACCACCATGACAGAGACAGGAATGGGATGGGCCACATACAAAATCCACTCTGTCCTGCTTCCTTCCTGCCCACTGCAGGCAGTGGGATGGGCTGCTGGGCAGGGCATGGACCTCTCACTTGAGAAACCATGTTTCCTCTTCTTGCTCCACCACACATCTTCCATGTGAGGCCTTTGGCAAACAAGTTGCTTATAGTCTTTGTGTCTGAGTTTCCTACATGTGAAATGAGAGTAGCACATCTTTCCAGGAGCACCTTGAGGATAAACACAGTAAATTCTGAGCTGCTCACATTAGAAGAGGGTTTAGATAAGCACAATAATGGACCAAAAGAAACTCAACCCAGTGGGAGAAAGTGGAACAGTCATGCTGAACTCGCTGTCTAAAAAAAAAAGTAAATACTTTCCATTGCTGTTTACTGATATTAATACACCACATTTGCTTTGTGTCGTGGTTTGAGCCCAGCCGGTAAGTCAGAACCACACAGCCGCTCGCAATAAATAAGTTATCAGAGGTTTAAGCTCTGCACATTTTTCAAATTCAGATGGGAAAATGATGAACATCAACATTCTTTAAAGTTATAAAGCAAATGCAAAAATACAGTGATTAGAGGAAATGCAACGGAAGTCAGCAATGTCATCTGGTTTTGGAAGCTAAAGAGAAAGAAGACACCGGTGTAGCAACTTGTCTTTAACTTGTTATGAAGGGCACAGATTTGTCAGATCACTGGTTCTGCCTCTCTCACCTTTTACAGCTGTGTTTTCAAGCTGCATTTGAAGGCAGCATTTTACAGCAGCAGAACTTCACTCATGTCAGGAGTTAGAACCAATGTACACAGTGAGAAATCATGAGAATCCAAACAGACAGATCCTGTACAAATCAATAATCACTGTGGGGCCCCTGTCACTCTGGGATATTTCCAGGCACTCAGCATGACAGAAGCAGCATCAGGACTTCTGTGAAGCACTGGCTGTGCATGTTTCCTGAGAAAGTTCTAACAAAGCTTTAGCTTTCTAAAACGTGCACTTTCTCTTCAGCAATAAGCAACAAACTGCTGCTTCTCTCTGCACCCTTTGAAGGAAAGTCTCCTTAGAGAGAGCTTACTTACCAGCAGGTACTACATAGTGGTATCCAAATACCATGAAATACTTCCTGATTCTAAGAGTAGGGACCTGCATGGTACCTTAGATACTCCTATACTGCAGCTTCACATCAAATACAGATGTTTACTGAAAACACTGTGGTCTTATTCCTTTCACCTGAAATTCCTTGAGATAAGTTATCTCGCTATGTCCTCCCCTACTCGTTCCATTCTTTGGAGAGATCTAAGCCTGTGTTCTTCAAGGTCAAAGGCTTGGGGGACTTTGTGTACAGGGAAGAGTGAGATTTATTAGAACCAACTTGCATAAGTCACCTGTAATACCTATTAAAGTGATTATGTGTTATTTCCATATCAGTATTTGTATACAGACATCTCAGCATACACATGCTATTTCTGAGTCACACCTATCTTTTCAGCTCCCTGTATAAAGTAACAAAAAAATTAACTAATTTACTCACTGGCTTTTTTTCTTTTTTCTTATCAAAGAACAGAATGTGACTGCTTGTTCTGGTGGATCCTTCCTTAAATCTTCCTCAAAGTACAGTAAAACTCCTTGCACGCTAACAGAAATTTTCCATTCCTTCACTCCTTTTTAGCCATGAAAGCCATTCTTCATTACTGTAGTTTTTACCTTTATCTCTTCTCTGCCCTTTGTTTGTCTTTTATACTTAAGAGCCTTTACTCACTACGCAAACAGTTTCTGTGCTACACTAACCACACTCTGTTATCTGGACTTCTACAAGCAGAGCAAGAGGCTTGAACAGCACCCATCAGCCACGGTCTTTACACCTTGGGTTTGAACTCAGAGGTTAAATACAAATGCCAGCTTGGACAGCTTTTGAATTGACACCATGTGTGTGGGCTTCCTACACTGGAGGTTTAAGTTATAAAATCTTTCCCACATTATCCCAGCCAGCAGCAGAGACTGCAGCTCTGGCATGCATAGTCTGTGGTGTGCAGTGCACTTCCAGGTTGCAGGATGAAGGAGAAACCACACCAAAGATCAGCGCCCGTTTGCAGTGTTGCTGTAGCTGACCTTACTCTTCTCCTTACTAATACTCATGCTGTGTAATGTGGCAAACCGCTAAACAAAACCTTCTCAAGAAATCTTAGCCTTAATTTTATACATCTAGCATCAGGTCAGGCAAAGTTGCAAGGTAGGTTTTTGATACTTTCCAAAGACAGAATTAACAACCAGACTACTGCCATAAATATATTAAGTAACTTTAATGCTGCATAGCATAAGTTTTTGTTACATACTTTCATCCATATACTCCAGTGTATTTTATACAATATGAAGTAGTTTTAAAAGTATATGGCTCTAGATAAAACGTTCACAAAACAAGTTTCAATGTAAGTAGAGAATTAGGGAGGGGGAGGAGGGGGGCAAAAATCAGCCAGAGTACAAAATCTTTGGAAGATACAAATTTAAGGAAACAGGATATACAAAATCACCCCACTGCAGTTAATTCAGGACAACCAAGTGGTTCCAGTAGTCAGAAGGGATGCCACTCAATGCTATGTCATCCCTAAGAACCTGTCCAGGGACTGCAGGGCCCTGCTAGGGGTGGTTGGCTCTCAGAGATCCTTCTACCTGACAAGTTTGATAAAGTAACCTCCATAGCAGACACCCTGGTTGGCTCCAGGAAAAGGAGTAGGCCTGGGAATGAGGAAAGTCCTGTCTTCCCTTACCCAACCACTGCTGGTCTCTGCAGAGTATTCAGGTGCATTGGCAAGATGCGGTGAGCAAGCTGTTTTATGAATGACAGGGAGCCTTCTTCTCCCAGGTGATCAATTTGGCACTATTCACAAGAGCAAAAATCATCTACTAGCATTACAAATAAGTTTCACCATCTGCAAAGCAGCATGAGTGTCAGGGAGCAGAGCGCAATGCCATCCTTTAGTTTTGTTAAATTGCTTTTCTATATATAATATTGAATGTCATTATACAACAGGGATATTCAAGAGAGGCTCAATTAAACCTCATTTGTGCCAAAAGCAAACTCCAGAGTGGGCGGACCGCTCTGCATTCCACTGCTTTCAAGAAGACATTTGTGTAGGTATCTTTCCAAATAGAAACACCTTTACAACACTTCAGGTTTAGAATGCAACAAATAACACATTGCAAGAATTGAGGTCAGACATTATTCACCATTTGGTTACATTCCATTCAAATGATATTGACTCACATAATAAGTAACGAATGCAGCACTTGAAGTAACAAAACCAAAGTTGTACTCCAACAAAGTAAAACAGTGCAAATATTCCTGTTAAACAAAAATATACCATGTATATACACACACAACAGAAATGCACTGTTTTGTTTTGCAGTATAAATAGTTCTGATTAAGCTAAACTCCTAAAACTAATGAACTACTGACTGACCGTCACAGTTTCCATGTACTAAGGAATACAGTAAGCTTTAAAGATCAGATAACCATAGGTGGATATGGCTATAAAAGAGTATCAAAAGATTTCACTGGATGTATATTTAAAATATCTTCTCTGTACATCAAAATTAATAATATATATACTAAGCTGGTGTCACAAAGTCAGCTTGGGCTCTGACCATGCAAGGAGCAGCACACAGAAAACCCATGACTCTAAAAGGAGCCTTGAGGCTCCACCTGTGTGGAATGCTGCAAAACACTTAAGGCCCAATCCCAGGACCCAACAAGGGAGGAGCTTTTTAGCTGCCTATGCAGTTAACATGTTGGTTTAGTTTCCATTTTCTTCCTCTTCTGATTTAGCACTAGAATTCTGTTATCTGCTAATGATATACCTATTTATCCCTGAACTCTGTAATACCATCCAATGAGTATACTTTTAATGAGTACAGAATAAAAGTAAAATTAGAAAGGGAAGAGATGGAAACTTGTTCTCTGTTAGGGAAATCCTTATGAGGAGTTATTTGCATTTCAGCACTTTGAAACAGATTTAAAGCAAAAAAAAAAAAAAAAGGTCTTTTGGAATTAGGTTACAGTAAAACAGACAAGTAGCACTTAATTTGATCTGACGCAGAACACTCAGGCAACAACCTCTCTTCAACTGCTATAGCCTCCATCTCCTTAATGCCAGGGCTGTGCTGCAACCATAACAAACAGCTGTTGCAAAGGCAAAAATCTAGAGGAGGAGCAGGGGGGAAAAAGAAGAAAAAAAGAAAAAAAAGTGAATCACACTTTATATTGTTCTACAATTATTTTTTTTTTTTCCTATTCTAAATGAATACAGGAACACAAATGATTCAAAAGTTACCTCTCCCAGCCAAAATGCTTAAGGTAAAGATAAGTTTGGGATCCTCTGAAGCCTTCTCATTAACCTCTCTGTTATAACTCCATGTTACTGCTTTTCACTTACTTGCTGGCTTCAGAAGACATTTTGAAATAGAATATGAAGCAGAATGTCTGCATAAGTTACGGAACAAAGTAACCATGTGTAAGTACACTGTGTATTTCAGTTTCCTCTTACCTAGACTGATCAAACATTAATCTCAGATTTGTTTCCAAGTGAATGCCTTTACCAGCAAACAACTAAGACGACATCCCTCTAAACAGAACCCTTTTACTTGCAAAAGTACAGAAACAGCTTCAAATCTGGCCTCCTTGACCAGATAACCAGCCATTAAAACAACTTCCTGAGGAATGCCAGGAAGTTACTATTGCTCAAGCACTGAACTGAATAGATTTGAAGTGAAGGTCATTGCACAGCAAACTTGAATATGTAACGTAAACCAGAAGGAAGAAATGAGAAACTGAATTGCTGAAAAGCAGCTTCTCATATTGTCAGGTGCTCACGATGGATTCTGTCTCTTGGAACATAAGAATTCAATCATGTCATAACAACCTACCTACTTGCTTTCCATACAAGTGATAAATTGACAATTGAAGTTTTCAATAGATGGTACACCATAGAACTATCACCCATGTAAAATGAATATGTGTATTTTTAATCACAATATACAAAAGTAATTTTAAAAGACAAAATGTTAGAAACCTTTTATATTTTTTCCATGTAGATCACAGGACTGCTTTACTGAAGTGCTTCAAAGGATTACAATTTTTTTCTGAGTGTCCTGACTTTTTAATTATATACTTTTGGAAAAAATGCAAAGACATTGAAGGCTACAGTTATCTGATACACCATTTCTTGGCATCTCTTAATCAAAAATACTGAGGCAAGTTACAAAACAGTCTCCTCCTCCCCTATCTTGACAGGGACTTGAGGAGCTTGAAGGCTTGAAGAACTAAATTCTCCCTTGGAAAAATAGTATAGAAGGGGGAAAGAGTCTCTTGGAGTTCCTGGTATCCTGTTGTCAGACAAAATGACTGAAGAGACCATATACTCAGTGGGACCTGAACACACTGAAGAAGGATTGCAGAGCTACACTTTAAGGTAGAATTTGAGATACTTGCTTATTTCAAAGCCCTCCCCTAGTTCAGGTGCAGCTATGAGACACCACCTCTGTCCTTTTGCCATGTGGCCATACAGGTATTAGGTGTGCTCGAGTGTGTTACTGGTAAGTAGGTGATAGTGAGGAACTCTGGACTTGGAGACTGACATGCCCACCTCACCCCATCAGAGACTGGCTTAGCCAAAACAAAAGGCCTTTTCTTTTTATTCTCCTCTTGCAGAGAGAATGTGAACTTTACACCTTACTTTCACCTGTTTTTATCTTAAGATGAACTAAAGGTATTTACTGTGCAAAATTAATGGCGCATTTATTTTAAGGACAGCTAATACCCACAGAGGGTTTTAGAGGCTTAATAAATATATACAGTTCCCTGAGGTATGCAAGACCCTCTGGATGGTACAAAAAACATAAGAGCAGTAGTTCCAGTTCTTTTAAGTTAATCCTACTGGCACACCTCTACATGCCCTTCAGGAGTCCAGCCAGGGAGAAAGCTAGAACCTGGCATATTTTCTGACTCAGCTATGCACACCCACATCACCAGATACAGTGATTCAGTGATGATGTAATTACAGTGAGAAAAATACAGTCTGAGCTTAGTATATCAATAAAAGCACTCTAATCCTTGCTATAAGAGACAGCAGGACCCTTACAGGTAACTTTTATATCTGATATAAGTCCAAGGTTTTTCCTTATGGGCTATCTAAAAGGCATAAAAGAAACTGAAGGTTTGAGCACAGGCATGAAATTCACACGATGCTTTGATGAAGGCTCAGTTGTTACCTTTTTCTTCTATTCCAATAACCAACATTGCTTTTATAAAACATCTCATCTAAAAATTATGAGCTGTAGTGATCACATATTTAACACTACAGTGAAGAGTAGCAACTGAGCACCTACCACATTAGTATTAGCTTATTCCAACACTTTATGCATGTCGCTGATGGACACTATTTGCTACTCTCAAAGACAATCCTTTTTCTCAGAGCTCCTTTTTCTATTCCAGCTTGCTGTTAAGTTCCCAAGTTGAATGGTTGGCTACAAGGGCTTACAGCAGACTTCTGTTCCCCAAATACAAATATATGAAATACGTACCGAGGCTGCTATGCTTATGTTATAGTCATGATCTGACAGAATCTTCTCTTGTGAGGTGGAATTGAATTTGCGGGGAAAGTGATGCAGAGATGTAGTTGCTGCTTGCAGTAGAAAAGCTCCAAAGTAAAAGACAAAAGTAGCCCCATGGAAAAGAAAATCCTGAAAAGCAAATGACAGACTCAGTCTGGGCTGCAATACATATCTAATACTTCTAGCCTTAGTACAAACGAACCCCACCACTGAAACATGAAACGAGCACTGATAACATTAACTTCAGAAAAGCAGTGTTAAATCCATCCGAGAGCTTAACCTGGACAAGTTTTCACAGCTGCTTGCAATTGTAAGCAATTCACTAATATAATTAGCAATGAGGCAACTCTCCCTCCCCCCAAACCATATATTCTTTCAAGTTAAGGCATGTGCTCATCTATACGTACATATGCTGACCTTTTAGATCACTTTAAAGCTATTAGAGCTTACGGAACTCTCCATTCATACAGTTTAGATAAAAAAGAAGAAACATATAGGGCAACTTCATCACAATTTAAGCAGTACAATACAAGCTTGTAGTCCCCCAAATCCCCTCTCAGCTGTAACCTAAGCTCCAGAAGTCCTCCCTCCATGCTTAAATTTTGCTTCTGTAAATGACCAGAACCACCTCAACCTTGACAGAGCTGAAGTTTCCTTCTTTGTAAAAATCAGAATCCAAGAACTGAGACATTTCCTCAACTCTCTCTGACTTGGCTTTACACAAAATACAGTAATTTGGAAGTACTTCATGATACTCTAGAATAAAATGCCCAAGACTTGAGGGGACAGGAGTTAGGATTTACTTTAAATATGCTTCTCTCCTGGCCTTCTATAGGCAATTCTTCCCTCCTCTGTGGTGAATGCTAGCTGAACATAAGGTTTAAAAATCTAACTCTCATTTCTGGATTCTATTATTGGAGCACATGAAAAAGCAGCTCTGGTGCCTAAATCTCTTTGTGGGTTGTATTGCAGGATCCAGTGTTCCACGCAGCAAGAATCAAGACATGTTCCAGTACAGTTTTAAAATGTCTAAAATATTCTTTCAAGATCTCCTCCTGTTGTTGAGTCTGCAAAACTGACATTTGCACTGCACTCAGCCCATAAAACATATACTTTGTGCCCATAACCAAGCAGGTTTGCAAAAGCCATAGACACAATTTTTAAAGTTATACACAAGTATACGCATGCTTTTTGATGATATCCACATTCTATAGCCTATCTCCAGCACTACTGAATTCTTCATGCACTTTTAATTCACTTGAGTGCAATGGACTACCAGTATGCCAAGAGCGAGAACCCCGGGTACACCATGTGCAAGTTCATCACAACAGCAGAGAGCATTCATATGCGCTAGAAATTACTGTGCAAGATCCTCACCTACTGACTATACCAAATATCAAAGTGAGAATGTGCTGCATTTCCCTATTTACAGCATTGTTTTTTCATAAATGTGAAGTTTTCTTTTTATTGGAAGAATTTTCTTTTCAAACTCATCAGTTGTTCCATATTTTATAGCAGCTAAAGCTTCTTAAATCACACCCTTGTCAGATCTGATAAGTTATGATATAAGGTGCTATAAGTTTCCCATTCCAATTAGCTCAGGAAATAATTTTCTCTTAATGAAGAATCATCTGATCATTTGGGGTTAGGTCAGAGAGTGCACTGCTTTTCTTAATGACTGCTAATTACTGGGAATCCAAGTTTTGGCAAAACTGCTGCAGTCATTACCAGCTTCTGGGTTTCCACTGATTTGGGGTTTTTTTTGGTTTTGTTCCCCCTCCAGTTTTTTTTTAAAAAACAATTACTTCCTCTTCAAGTATCACAAGGAGGCTCCACTGACATTAACAGAGAAGATAAGGGGGCAGAGGGTGCCTTCCTGACCTACACTAACTGAATAGCCTTTATGTGCCAGGCTTGCCCAATCTCAAGCTTTGGGCATAAGGCACATTCCTTAAGTCTCCAGCTCTGCTGTAACATCTGTACCTCACAGCAAAAAATCCCAGGGACCTCCTCCAGCATGAGTGCACTGACGCATGGGAGAAGCTGCAGTGCTCTGCTGCAGCTGGGAGGCACTCATCCCCACCAGACACTTACTGCTGTGGCCTCCCAAGCTCACTAAACTGGCAGACACACTCATCTTTCATGCTACCGCCTGTGGCGCCACATCAGACCACATGCAGGTATGTGTTCACTGTGTGATAAACACTGGACCCCACATCACAGCCTGCATTACCCATTTCATAGCACAGAATCCCAGCACCTTAAAAGGTCTGTGTAAACCCAGGGGTAATCAGGGACATCCATTATTCTTGGGCTACTAAACTGCCAGCATGCAACTATGTCAGTGGTACCAGCTGTACACGTTTGGCACCACTGCTCGTAAAGGACAATAAACAGCTCCATGAGGAAGACAGTGCTGGCTGCATGCAGGAGAGAGATTTTCACAAGACAAACTCTTTCATTTCCTTCATTCTCCTGCCAAACCCTCTAATTTCCTTCTCCTGGCAGCAATTACAGTGAAGCTATGTAGCATCAGTAAGGTTTCATGTTTGTATGGTTATGGTTTCTGTGACCAAAAACCCCCAAGGGTTTCTTGGTTTTTAGTAACTGTTAGCGTGGTGCCTAATCCTTCCTTGCCTCCACACGTGTATAACTATTGAAATCTCATACAAAGTTTATGTAAAACACTACCAGATCTGCATGATATCTTAGTTCACATCTAATTTTGGAAATGAGTGTGTTGTGAGTCAGGCTGTTAAAGGACAGTATTTGTCATGCCATCTGGTTTAATACAGTGATGTACCGAACGATGTACCTCCCTAAGGTCTGTATTTTCTCTCATCTTTTCACTGTGTACTATCTTACTAGTATCAATATATCTACTATATATTAGTATCTACAACATATTATAAGTAGCTCCATTGATACTAATGTAAGGTATTACTAAATGCAGGGCTGTCAGAATCCCATGCTATTTTTCAAACTTACGTTTAAACTCCTGGAGTCTTAAACCACATTCGTTCATGAATCTCTACTACTCCAATATAACTAAGCCATGACTCTTCCCATTTTTTCTAATGACCTGTAGCTTCTGTAAATTTAATTTATGAAATGGCAAACCCCATGTATTTATCTAAACGCCAACCTAAAGCAAACAGGTACACCTTTTTATTTTATAAAGTAAAACAATTACTAGAAACACTAAAACTATTTGCAACAGAACATAAAAAAAGTCCTTGTGAAGTGCTGCTAAGGAATTTAGTGCCAGCAAGTTACAGAACATTTGGGTACCTGAAAATAGTGGTCCAATGATCTATCTAGTGTTATTTTTGTTGACAGCTGGAAGGGGCTGGATATCAGCTACCATGGTAGAGATAAAACAATTCACTCTGCATTCATTTAAGATGTTGACTTAGTTATGACAGCTTTTTAGGTTAAGTTACAGCATCCCACAGATGCAGTTTTTATACAAGTCATGTAGCAATTTCCTGACATAGAAAGTTTTCCAGTAATGTATCCCTTACAAGGGCCAAAATTAATAGTATAACAAATCACTGCCAGCATCGAGTAGCCAATGCGTAAGACACACACAACTGTTGTAAGATGAACATTTGTATGGTATTTTCAATGTATAAAGGGCTATGCCCTCACCCAGCAACTTGTAAATTGACAGTTTCAATGAAACCCAGGACACATTATAATTTACTTAAGTTATGCACATGCTCAAGGGCTTTGTTGCGTCATAACTTGTGAGGATGTCACTGCATAGATCCCTGTAAAGGTCTCTGTAACTCATTATTAGTGTAGTTACTGCCTGTATTGTGCTGGAAAGCTGACACTGTATGTGTATTTGCTATGAAAGTGCTAAAGTTTGTTTTAATAGAGTCCAGTCTGTTAGCACTGATGGGCGATGGCCCCAAACTCATGAAGCATTATGATTTGCTTTAAAGACTTTTTGTTTAAAGGGAATGTCTCTCAATAACTTGAACAGGTAAATAACTACAGATGTTGATACTGAAGCATGCAATTCCAGCATGATCAAGAAAAGCATCAATAGCAAAACTAAGCTGCATAGGAGGAAGGTGATCAGGAGTTACAGCCATTCTTAATATTTTAGAAGTTCTGGTCCTTTTGGAAGATTTTTTGGAAATTCTGATCATAGTTTTGCCACCTCTTATTATTCACTTCCAGTAACATAAGAAAGTGATACCATCTCGTGCTCAACTACTTGAGTGCTAAAAACTCAAAGTATAAAACAGTTAATGGCAAGAAAGGAGTATGTAAATTAGCAGTCAACAACCTGATGTATCCTATCCGTGTGGTTGGCAAAAAACTGGAACCAACAACTTCCCTTTTCTAATAGAAAGGTACAGACTGTGAGAACTATTGGCATAAGCCATAACAATCCACTGCAGCAAGAATTAAGTCTTGTCTCCACAATGAAGAAAAGCTGAATAGAGCGTAATTATTTGTTGTCTCACCAGGCTTCCTTGAAAAAAGATAAACTCTAAGCTTCCTACAATGATGTTAAGCTATATCATACTGCAGGGTATGCTGTCTTTGACTACCTAAAGTCTAACAATCACTTACCAATGCTGCCCTGACTTTAAGGAATTGACCCAAAAGTCAGCAGAAGACTTTCTCAGGAACTGGAGGAAACTTACTGGGTGCTTTAGCCCAGCCCATGCTGTCTCAGATAACCACATCACACAGTGTGTTCACAAATGTATCACTTCCTTTACACTATTACATGTACTCCCATTATTCACAGAGTGTTGCTACCACTTCTTTAATAGTCAGGAAATATTTTCTAATTTCCAGTTCGCAATTATTTCTGGCCATTTACATCAACTTGTTGTCGTGCCTTGTTAAACTAGTTCTCTTCCTGCTGCTCATGCATTTTATGTGCTCAGAGAGGACAAGTATACTCCTTCAGTTTCAAAAGCTGGACTCTTTCAGCCTCCACTATAAAACAGGTTCTGTATTTCCTCCATCATCCCTGTAGCCCTGCTCTTCCTTTTCTAAGTTCTGAATTCCTGTTTTGAAAAACTTTGCACTAAAACAGAAGGCCTGGCATTAAGACTCTGGATCAGTACTTCTCATGAAATTATTTTCAGTTTATAAAACAAATGGAAGGCTCAAATAAAGAAAAAAATCTTACCGTCTGGTTCCAGTTGATAGCGATTCTATTTGCATAACCGAAGAGGAACACACACAGGAATGCAATGGAAAGGAACCATGCAGTCACCGCTACAAACATTACCCATCCTTGCAGCAGCGGCAGTGGAACTTGAGTAGAAGCTACCAAAATCCAGACTATCGTTCCAAACAGCTGCAAGGAGAGAAATACAGATGATGAACACACAACTTTTATTCAGTCCTTTCTGTGTAAGAACTAATATCACCCATCAACACGTCCTCAAATTACTTTAAGAAACCAAGAGGCAACACTTGAAATGTTCTCAGAGGGCCCAAGTGCCGTTCTCAGAAACGATAGGCTCTAAGTGGTCATAAGACAAAGCCACTCTGAAATTCTTAAAAGCTCTTAATCTTGAAAATGGGATTTACAGACCCAGGTGACTTGTGTGCTGATGCTGAAAATGTTACCCTTACTCTCATTTTGTGGGAAATATAATAAATGTGAAAACATGATTCACACACACACACACAAATCTCTCTCTGTATACTAGTTCGCATGACAAGGACGTACATCAGATTTGGATTCAATTTCATACTGTTTAGTTTTGTAGTCCTAATCAGATGAGATACAGAAAAGAGATGAAACTGCATTCTCTCTTTCAATGCATTTGCAATAAAAGAACATATTAAGCAATGAAGTGAAAGAGAAAACCAGAATACAGAATAAGGCAAGTTGTAAATTATGTGATAATGACTAGAAAAACACTCAGCTTTCCAGAATTATCACAACCCAGGGAAGAATTCAGCACTACCAATTTTGTTTTCAGCATGCTGATCACAGTGAATGAGTGGTGGGGATGCTGTGCTATGATGGGCTGATGGAGAATTTATGTACTCTAAGGCTTGCCTGGTTTAATCAGCTCTTGGTCTAAGGAAGAGTACTATTTCTCCTTGCAAATCCTGCCTCTTTATAAAAAAAGATAACTGGAGAAAATCATAATTGCCATCTGAAATATATTCATTTATTACAGAAAGATTTAACTTCATAATCCAGCCTGCTGTGTAGTGACAGCTACCATCAATTTCCGAGCAAGTTACTACTTCCCTGTTTAATTCCTACAGATTTACAACTACAAAGCCAGAGGTTACATTTTCAGATTCAGAGAAATTTCTTTTGAATTAAGGTTGGATAAGAGAGATCTTTCAAAAGATGCCTGCTATAAAATTAATTGGTTCCTCTCTCATCTTACATTGCAGCACTGTATATGTAAACATGCACTGCTAGTCTAGTTCAAAGCTCCCAAGGGTTTATGTACTAGCCTTCAAGTGGTTCTCTAGGGTTCCTTTTTCGTGAAGAACCAAACTTTCTCTACTTTCACAAGACTGCAGGTGCAAGTCTGTCTCTCAGAGACCAGATAGTGAGGAAGCAGAAGAGATAGCAGAAGGCATCTGGTAAACAAAAAGCAGAGGCACGTGAAATGCTTGCAGTATTTTGGATGTGCAACCTTGAAGGCTTCTTTAAAAATACATTTAGACATCTACTGTAGAGACTTGGTGCTCACTGTTGTGCTGTTTCACTCATACTACCTACACCTGTCCACTTCAGGTAGGCTGTCAGATGTAGAATAGGTTGGCCAACCTAATTACCCTTCTGTCCCTACTGATTCAGGGCTTGATTTAGCACCTGGACTTGTGCTCCGAGTTCTTTGCTCGAGTGGTTTTACAGCTTGCAGGCTGGGATCCATCTCACAGACTGGAACCCAACTGTTAGCCTGCTCTGACCCCACCAAAAAAACATTATTAAAATCAGATTAATTCTGGCAAGGGTGTTTTTTCTCCTACTACTTAGCACCACAGCTCTGCACACTCAGCCTTAAGTCAAAGGTCCTCCGGTAAGGTCTAAAACACCCATGAAATTAAACATACTTGTAGGAGTTTGCACAGAACCCATAACACACACACACACACACACACAGACAAGACCCAGCGTAACTCTCCATGGTGGGTTCGGGTCGGGCGCTCTGTGTGGTCCAAAGTCCTCCACAGTTTAAACAATCCCCGTGTAACCCACCTCCACAGCCCCGGGTGCCGCCCGTCAGGCCGGGGGGAAGCGCCGCGCCCCACCGGCCCCGAGGGGAGCGAACACGCCGGGACAGGCCAGAGGGAGCGGGGTCGGGTCCCGCTGCCCTTCCCGGCACAGCCCCGTGTCCCAGACACCGGCCCGGGGCAGCCCGAGGGCTCCCCCCCGCCGCAGCCTCGGCGGCCGCACCTTTCCCCTCACACAAAATGGCAGGTGAGGAGCGGGGCTGCCGCTCGCCCGTTCCCCCGGCTGCGGACACCGCCGCCAGCGCGGGAAGGACCCGGGGGCAGCGGGGCGCTGAAGGGAGGGAGGGCCGGTGCCGCCGCCCGCACTCACGATCTCCAGGAAGATGACGGCTCCCGAGTAGGTGCGCAGGATCTCCAGGCCGGAGGGCAGCGTGACCCGAGGAGGCGGGAAGTAGGCAGCGGGGTTGGGAGGCGGCGGCATGGACGAGGGGCTCCTGGGCATCATGTTGCTGTGGCGGCGGCGGCGGCGGCTGCTGCCGAGCGCGGCGGGGACGGCCGAGCCGCGGCCAGGTGGGCGAGGAGGAGGCGGTGAAGGACGGAGCAGGTGCGGGCGAGCCTGTGCGCGCCGCCCCGCCCGCTCCTCCTGCCCTGCCCGCCCCGCCGGGGGCCCGCCCCGCCGCCTCTCCCCGTCCGGGCCTGGGCGGGCGGCCCCGGGGTGCCGGTGACCGGGCCTGCCGCGGTTACCGCGCCCGGGCCGCCACGGACGGAGGCCGCAGCAGCGCGGGCAGGCACAGCGGTTTGTCCCGGCCGGGTGCTGTGCCCCGCAGCCGTGCTGTGCCCGGCCGGTGGATTTCGGCTTCCCGGGAAGCGCCATGTTCGCACTGGAGTGCAGCGCTCCCGTTCACTAGTCCTGAGTCGGGCCCGGCCAGGCTTGGGGCGTTATTTCCTAATGCCAGTCTGCGGAAGGTTGTTGCTTACCTTCTGGTTACAGATATTTAGAGGCTTCAAAGTTATAAGGTTGTGCCTTTTTTATTTTAAGGAACCTGCTAGGTTGCCCATTTGAAACACCAAGAACATCTCAGCTCTCTCATTCAGTCTAGCTCAACCATGCACAATTGCTTAAGAGACAATGCTTGCTTGATGTGAAAGTTTTGGGTAGGTGAGGGTCTAGAATGGTACATGTGCAACAGACCACTTATAATGCATTTTCTTGTGCTTAGTGTAAATATCTTCCACAGATGAAGGATGTGGCATACATTGATAGGACAATGGGGAATGGCTTTAAAATGAAGGAGGGTAGATTTAGACTAAATATTAGGAAGAAATTCTTTACTGGGAGGGTGGTGAGGTGCTGGCACAGGTTGCCCAGAGAGGCTGCGGCTGCCCCATCCCTGGCAGTGTTCAAGGCCAGGTTGTATGGGGCTTTGAGAAACCTGGTCTAGTGGAAGGTGTCCCGGCCCATGGCAGGGGGTTGGAACTAGATGATCTTAAGATCTTTTCCAACCCAAACCATTCTATTATTCTATGGTGCAGCAGTTCTGTTATTTCTCCCTGCATGGCTTAGGGTGGAGTGTCTTGTCACTGGGATGACTGAGCACTGTTTCACCCGGTGTTATCCCATGCACTGTTTCTGGGTGTTTATCCTCAACATACACAGCTGAGATTTTAAAGATTGCATTTTAAGAAGGTTTCACTCAAGTGAGGTTGAACCAGCTATGACTTTAAGTTTGTACTCCTTTATTTTTAGATGTGTGCTGTTCCTCAGTTGTGCTTTTATGATGACAAGAAATGCCTCGGCCTGAGATGCCTGTCTTAGAATCATAGAATCAGAGAATAGCTAGGGTTGAAAAGGGCCTTAAGATCATCTGCCATGGGCAGGGACACCTCACACTAAACCATGTCACCCAAGACTCCATCCAACCTGGCCTTGAACACCGCCAGGGATGGAGCATTCACAACTTCCTTGGGCAACCCATTGCAGTGTCTTGCCACCCTCACAGTAAAGAACTTCTTCCTTATATCTAACCTAAACTTCTCCTGTTTAAGTTTGAACCCGTTATCCCTTGTCCTATCACTACAGTCCCTAATGAAGAGTCCTTCCCCAGCATCCTTGTAGGCCCCCTTCAGATACTGGAAGGCTGCTCTGAGGTCTCCACGCAGCTTCTCTTCTCCAGGCTGAACAGCCCCAACTTTCTCAGCCTGTCTTCATACAGGAGGTGCTCCAGCCCTCTTAACTTCCTCCTTAGTCTTCCCAAACCCAAGCTCCTGGTGGGGAGCAGTTGGCTCCTCTAAACACAACTCACCCATGCTTCCAGCATACCTAGTGCATAAGTAGGTTTGAGATACTTCTGAAATGCAGTAGTAGCTGCTTAGTTTTGAAATTGTGGCTTCTACAGGAGGAAGAAGCAACAGTTTGTATTCTTGTGCTCTCTACTCATCCCTATGCCCGTTGTAGCTGAATGCCTTTTGCACATCTAACAAGTGGGAGATGTGGGATTGAATCCCCATTAGGCCAAGGAAATCACTGAGCTCTGCCTCCCCTCTTTTCTGAGTGCTTAACCCCATCGGTTATCAGATGTGATTAATATTCCTCCTCTAGACCTATTTTAAAAGTGAGCCTTGTGTCCCATCCATTTACCTTCAGGGAAGGGCTGCAGGCTCTGGAGGCGCATAGGGTCCTGATTTGGGTGTGTTTTGGAAGGGAATGGGGTTCAGACTTGTGCTTAAGTGATTAGATGTGTAGGTGGTTTGTTCTTGGGGTTGCATTCTGGAGACCATATGTCCAATTCATTTCACAGTCTGGCTTTAAATCTGTTGAGTCTGCCCTGCAGAGGGAGAAATCTGAGTGGGTGGAAAACTGGGTTGATTAGTTTATGATTCGGAACAAGAAATGTGATTATCCTTATCTTGTACAGGGGAAGTACAAATAACACTTGGTCATAAACATTTTCAGTTTTATTATCCAGCCATGCAATTAATCTGTGCGAACTCCAGCAGCACTGGATCTAACTAATGATTACATACCATGTGCAGTCATTTTTTTTTCCTTGCTTGTAAATACCATTCATTTTAACCTGCAGTTTCATTTTAACACTGATTTTCTTGAATTGTAGTGGCTTTTCACAATAAAGTCTAAATTTCACTGTTAGATATACATATACACAATAGACTTAGGGCAGTACTTTTTCCTAAATCCTAATCATTTAATTGAAAGTAGCTGTTCAAATTATTTTTACTGTGTTTGGGCAGGATGTGCTACAATGCCATGTGAGATTCTTTATATACTGATTCATATACTGTTTGAATCTTTGAAAACCTGGATTCTTTAAGAGATTAGTATCAGGATTGCGTTTTTAAGTTTCCATGGCAAAAGCACATGTTTGTGTTGGACTGCTTTTTAATAGCATTTTTATGTAACTAATTGCATCTTGGCATGTTACAGGGTTGCTAATGATGCTGCTTCAAGTCTACCAGAGTCAACAAGTAGACAGAAGTATATTGATTCACTGTACATAGGAAGGTCTGTCTATTCAATCAAAAGGACTGAAAATTTCTCTTAAATAACTGTTACGTAAAGTCCAAACTCTCTCTTTCATATTCTTCTGCTTGTGGCAGCCTAAATATAAAATTGGCATTGTCACAGAACTACAAAATCAGTTGCTATCATTTTTAGATGGTAAAAATTTTTGATGATTTAAGTTCCAAGTGTAGTAAATCTATAATCTTTAACATCTATAGAAATCAAAATACCTGGTTCTTAATGCTGTAATTCTCCCCTCCTCCAAGTGACCAACCATTGGAAAAATGCATTAAAGGATGCAAATCTGAAGTCAGCTATTAACCATCACATCCAAGCAGTAAGAATTAAGAAGGGATAAATTCATATTTTGCAAAACATAGCCGTACATCATGCTGGATATAAAAGCTACTTATACAGCAATGCTGTGTAGCAAGATTCAGAGTACCTTTTGTGATGTGTGGCATGACATTTCTGGTAGAGCTGAATATAGGTGAAAGTAATAGCAATATAAGAATTCATGGTGCTTAACACCTTATCTGAGTGCATTATCAGAAGCACCTCTGGCAGCAGGTATAACTCTGCTCATGTCATGTCTCATGTTGCAGTGCACACAAGGGTGGTCTGCTGAAATGGCCAAAGGGGTGGAAAGTTTGAAAGCCATAAATAACAGTAACCTTATTTGCTACCTATGTGGCTCTGTTTGCTCACAGCCAGATCTGCACAAACAGATCTCCCTAAGCCAGAGCAAGGTTTGGCTGATAGTATCAGGATCTGCTTCTTTCTTCCAGTTACTTTCTTATCTGGAGGAAGTTGCCCCCAAAAGCCCTCTGTGTTTCTTTTAGATTTGCAAAGCTTCTCTTTCTTAAGACAGAACACAGACTCTCTTAATCCTGTGGTTAATTATGTATCAGAAATAGAAAGCCTGAAGTCGATTGTGTGAACCACAGACTGATTTGTTTATGGATGAATTAATTCAACAGCTCCTGGAAAATGCATGTGTGATTCTGATCTTATACTGGTACAAACTGAGGAGTCATCCGCCTTTAGCCAGTGAAATTAAACAGGCACAAAACTGGTTTGCATAAGATGAGTGATAAGGAAACCCTTCAGCGTCATTTGTATAGGGTATTTAGTCAGTGGTAACAGAACTTTAGTGTCATGCTTGGACCAGTGCATATTATGAATTAGTGCACAAACACCAGTTGAGGTTTCTTGGGAGGCAGCATGAGAGTTTTTATTTTAGCAGCTAGGGCCAGGCTTTTGATTGCATGCTGCTCCTTTTTGCATTGTCAGACTAAGGGAAAAGTAACTGTTGAAATCACTCACTTGATTCAGTTAAACTGAACTTGGGATGCCTGCTGGAAAGAGGAGATGAAGATAAATGTGGCACCTGTTTGGTCCACTAGTCCCAGGGATGGCTGTTACCAAACCAGTCCCCAGAGCTTAAAGTGGTCTCAGAGCTGCTCTAAGCAATGATTTCTGGCTGACTCGTAAGGCTGTGGTGGTACACTGGGTAGGCATCTTCCCACAGAAGTGCCTTTCATGCCCAGAGCTGTGAAAGACATTGACCTGGCTACTTTAGTTCTTCATGATCCCAGGATGCCTTTTAAAGCAGGAAATCCTTAGCTGGCTAGTTAAGGGGGTTTTAAGGTCCTTTCACACAGGCATCACACAGCCAAGAGGCTGGCATCAAAACAAAGACCCTCCTGGATGGAGTAGGCTGGTGCTACTGAGAACAGAGTGAGGTCTCTGACCTGTTGTGGTAACATCATTTCCATGTTCTAAGGGTGCCAACACTTAATTTGTTTGGATTGGTGGCACTGCATTTTTCTAGCAGCATAGTATAACAGGCAGTCAAAGGGCTAATTCTCCTTTCATTTACACTGAGAAATTCCAGTTAGACTTGTGAGGGTGCAGCAAAGGTAAAAACTCAAAATCTCGTCAGAGCACAGAGGGGGATTCTGAACTTGCATGGTGCAGGAGGCTGGGTGGGTAGACAGGGACATGACAGAGCAGAGCAGTTACCAAGCGGGAAAATGTTTCGAGAAGTCAATGTGCTGCTCTTGGCATAGGTAAGCCAGCAGGAAAAATGAGTTGCATGAATCATCCACAGCAGAGAATGGGAAAATCTTGGAGGTACAAGCTAGAGCATAACATTATTGTAGATGAGGGATGAGTAAGTGGCACCATTTTTTTAAGACAGAGTTGACCAGGGAAACCAATAGATGAACTGCACAGCAGCTATACCTAATGGTTTTTCTCCCCTGTACCCCTCCTGCTCCATGGTTTAAGGGAGGAACAGTTCAGCTGGTTGCAGAGGAACCCAGATTCAGCAGCACAGGCAGGAGGACATGCTAACTGGGGCCAATGCAGGATGCAGCACAGCGCCGTGCCTTTAGTACTGCAGGTACCATGGGGCTCTTCTCACTTTGTCATCAGACAAAGCTTGATTAATAATCTTTAATTATAACATGTTGGCCTCCAATCTTGTGTCTCGTTGGTCAGGAATATGTATCTTGTTTTGATGAACTATCAGCGCTGACAGGGAGTCACTATTTTTTTCCTCAGTGCAGCTTGTTTGCTTTTTGGGTACTGTTTGTTTTATTGAGCAAATTCCTGGCTAAAAATCCAATAGAAGGCAAAGGATAATTAAGCAAAAGACAAAACGGTGGCTTCATTTTGTGATGAATGAATTCAGGAAGGAGAAGCTGGGAGACATATTAAAATGTGCTTGTATAAAAAAAGCTCGGTAATGTTTTGAAATAACATAAAAACACTGCTGCAAAAGGAGTGAGCCTATAGATTTCAAAGCACTCTGAGTTTATTCAGTTGTAAATAAAAATAATTTATCTTAGTGTTAGAATATATACACATAATTATGCCTTATCTGATTACTTAGTAGGAGAGTAAAGAGCTATTCGAATGTAAGTAGGAACATCATTAAGTGAATTGTAAGTAACCTCTATATTTGTACTGAGTTTCAGTTTGCTTAAAATAGCAGGGTCTTATTCTGCTATCATCTGTTGCTAGTTACAGTAATTACTGGAGTTATAAGGCTGAGAGGGAGCTCTTCAACAACCAAATCACTGGCAGATCTGTAATCCTTTTACTGAGTATACTTCATCTCAAAACTGCCTTTGACCCCAAGAATCCTATGCCGCTGGTGTTCATGAACTTTCCCATGGTAGTTCAAGGTGCACAAGCCAGCGTAACAGAGCTGCTGCCAAATGAAGTGATCCTTTTCCCCTAGCCAAGATTTCCGTCTGCCTCCTTTGCATCAAAGCTAGTGAAAGTGAGGGTACAGAGTGGGTCAGACCAAGGCAAAACTGTTCCCTTTTTCTCTTTGATGGTTATATTGTGACTAATTAATTACTGAAATTAATTACTTTTCAGTACTTAACAGATCAGTTTAGAAATAAACACAAAACTTCTGAGCCACATACACTGCCATGTCCTATCTTCTTTATGGAATGCACAGTACGTAGACATTGTTTTTTTTAAGGTGATAGATGAAATCCAGTATTACAACTCTTTTTCTAGATATGAAAGGCAGCCTCTAGAAGCCTTCACATGGACTGAACCATGCTTCTGCACCTCTAGACACTGTGTGCTGCTGTGCTCATAGTAAGTAAAGGCAAAAATCAGATAATTACAGTGACCTGTTTGTCCTGAAAGATTGACTTCATTATGAAATTAAAACAGTTTATAAAGAGGTGTTTGCATGTTGTTAGGTATAGGTGATTTTAGGGAAATTAGTACCTGGTGTGTATTTTCTTGAGTGAAGTTTATAGTATTTTACATCCTGGAGGTCTCCAAGGGTCTCAGTAGAGATGAACGGGTCACAATATATCAGCATTTGTCTCATTTTTTATTGCTTGGAGTAAGCACAGATACATGTTCTGTAACCTTGAACTTCAGATTATGTGCTTGCTTGTTCTCTGCAATGATAAACTCCCGTGGGGCTCTCAGGTGTTTGCAGGAGCTCTGTGCTCTGTACAGAACATGAACCTTTTTTCTAATGCACGATTTTCTGGTGTCAAATAGAAATGCTGCCTTACATCCCCTGAAAACCAGCCCTGATACTGATGGCAAGTTCCAAATAGTAACTATTTCTTATTCACCAAGTAGTGAAGCAGCATCAGAAGTTAGAGTAATATATGAGAATATCTTCAATTTGAAAGACCATGAGTTCAGGAAAATCTGTGGTTACTTCCAGCTGCATAAGGGATTCCCATTCTAAGGAAGGGGCTGGAGGAATCTCAGCTGCAAATGTAATGAACTGACAAGTATTTATAATCAGGGACTTACTGTGAATATGTTTCTTCAGGCCTATCTCAACTACTCAGTTCCTACTGAACCCAGCCTCAGGTTCTTTCACAATGTTTTGGTAAGTTTAAGCATTTGATCAAGTAGCTTTTGGTTTATAGGAAAGCAAACAGGTTTGATTTTTATTTTTTTTTCTTTTCTTTCATAAATCCTAAACCAGTTAAACTGCATTCCTGTTAGCCTGGCGTCCTTCATGAGGAAATAAGTATTACTCACAGTATGTATGCAATTTCTGGTTAGAAAACAACATGTGGTTCTACTAGCATCCTTTAGCTTATGAATCAGTAGGGTAGGTGAAGTGGTCTGTGCTGTCCTCACACTGAGACACACTCTGCTAATATGTGGTTTAAATGGTGAAAAATAAGTTAAAGACCAACAATCTCACTTTCCCTTCATGATTTTCCGTGTGACAACCACAGAATTTACTCAATGTTAATTCACTCAGAGCTGCTAACAGTTTCTTGTGTTCAGTAGTTCTGTTTCCTGACATCTTTCCACTTCTTGCACATGCTCCTCTTCTGTAGTGAGTGTTTCCATCCTCTACCGTAAATAACTCCTCACAGTGGACTTGCACATTGTTCTTAGAGATGCTGAATGAGGGGGGGGAAAGGCATGATGATACCAGGAACATTCCATAGTTTATTTACAAGGCAATAATTAAAAAATAAAACCACACTTAAAACAGCAGTCTCCCTGCACCTTTAAACAAAATTATTCTTCTACTCTGGAATCTGATTCGGAATGGGACCTCACGTTCACATGTCCTTCTGTGTGTTTACGGTCTGTAGCAGTGCATTTCAAGTACTTGCCTTGCCATTTTCTGCCTACCAGTAATTTTGTGGAGCTATTTAAGTAGCTTAAATTTTAATCCACAAGTATTTGGAAGAAGGATGAATCAGTGGTCAAAAAACACAGCTCATTAATTTTACATAACAGCAAAACAATAAATAGGTCAGTATTCTGTGCATTATTTTACTAATAGGTTAGTCTAATTGCTCTGTAGTTAGTGTTTATAGGGTTCTTTGAAGATGTAATTTGTTGTACAGGACTAATGTTGTGTTCATACACTTCTACATCTAGCTATACTTGGAAAGAAATAATTAGGGTGTGACATCTCCAAGTCACAAATCAGATCCTTGTGTGTTGGAAGGAATCATGACCTGAGTCCTCATAATTTAATATGTAGTTAGAACAAGTGGGGAGATAAGGAAGGATACCTTTATTCCATAACCTTCCCTCCTCTGCTTCCCAAACTGTCATGGCTACTTGGGTAGTTTTGATGTAGGGTTCTTCTGCTATTGTTGTTGTTATTATTATTCTCGTATTCTCTCTTCTATGAGAATCTTTTAGTGGCATGACATGCGTGGTCACTACCATCTGTCACATGCTGTCTTGCCCAAGGAGAAGACAGTGCAGTGTACACACATATATATATATATATTCCTGTTTAAACTTTAATGGTCCACTGGCATATGTCTACACTGGAAAATGTCCAAATCTGAGAAAGCAGGAATGGAAAGAAAGGCTTGTAATTGCCCTTGGTTTTGCAGAAAATGTATTTCTTCTTCAGGTCCTGAGAAAGCTTTCTTGCATATGTGAACTTGTAGATAGCTCTGGATTCCTGAGCTGTTGAATTGAGATTTCTATTTGGATCTACTGACAACCTTTTAGATTTCCTCTGACAAGCTTTAAAACATTTTCAAGACCTAGAAACTGGATCACAGTGGGAAATAAATTCCTGAGCTCACATGCTAAGCATCCGCCAACTCTGCATTCACATTTTTCTGCAGTTTTACTTAATCTTCTACTGACTGACTGATCATCATTGTTGCTCCTTCCACCCGCCACATGGTAGAGTGCCCCACGTGCTCAGGGAATGTTGTGGGGCAACTGACATAAAGACTTCTATTGTATGAAGTTGGGAAGATTGGCATCTCGTGCTAGACAATTCACTGCTGAGAGGTTAATAAGATAGCAAAAGCCTGAAACATCTGGCAAGGAGAAAAAATGAACAGAGAATTCATGACTGAAATCTGTTTCCAAAAAGATATTACTTATATTTCTTGAACTATGTCTGCAACAATTAAGACCAAGGTAAAAATTGGCATCTGGCTACTTTTAAAAACTTATGCCTGTTTTGTAAAACACATAAGCAAAGACAAATGCAACAGAAGGGAAGATACATGATGAAATTGCATTGTATGAGAAGGTCATGGCTCTGCAGATGCTCCCGTGCTGTTCTACATCATACCAGCGAGGAGCTACAGCCCCTGTACTGCCCCAACATCTGTAGATCTGCACTTGATTAGGAGGGACTTTGATGAGGTTTAAGCATAGGTGTAGCACTGAGGATGTTATGGGTCTTAGGGATTCAGAAGTGCACATGATCACACACACTTCCCAGCCACGGAGGGTTTTGTGTGGTTAGTGACTATGCTTTGGTAGGCTGCTACTGCTGCCTGCAAAATAGGGCGATGCAAGTTCCTGGTCCCACCCACCTAATGAAGATCAAGTGAAACTCTTTCTCTCTGTGTTGAAACATCTGTGTGGAGAAACCTTCCCAGGCCAGGGAAGGTGGGGCCCCAGGGCTGGCGTCACACGCGTTGCAAGCAGCAGGTAGGCACAGAGTTCTTTTACAATTTGCTGTTGTCCCTTTCCACAGACGCATAAAACCAATGCAGATTAAGCTACTGCTTTGATCTTGCTCATTCTTTCTTAGGCATGTTGAGTAGGTTACGTATGCCTTTAATAAAAGAGAAAAGGAGATGGCAATTCATGGCTTTTGTACCTGTGCAGACGTATTACAGCAAGACAATCTAGAGCAATGCTTTCCAAATAACCATAAGTTAATCCCTCTCTCCGTGACACATTTACTATTTTTATCATCATACACAGTGTCAAATTGCATTTCTTATTAGCAATTTCAGCCACGTGAACTACAATTAAAATGTACTGTTTAAGACTGTATGTGAAACTAAACAGAGATTCTTGTGGCTGTGGTAAAAAATGTGGCACTCCATTGCTGTAGGTGCTAATTTCTTTATTTTTCTTAAGTGATTGAACAGGTTAAAGACAGTGAAAGAAGTGGATCTGCTGAATGCCCATGTAAGATTGTTTGAAATGCTAAGGAAAACATATACTTAATGAACATAGTGATTCTATGATTGTTTATTTATCAGTCTAGTGATCATTTTTATTAGAATTAGTTTTTAAAACATTTTATTTACTATAGGTATCTGTGCGTTTTGTGCATTCTGGACCTGGGGAAAGCAAGATGATAATGCTTACACTGACCAAGGTGACACTCTTCAAAACATAGAAGATCATAAAATCCTGGCTGGCTGAGAGCAGGAAGCATTCTGAAGTATTCCTACAGTGATGTAGCAAGATCTTAGGCAGCTGTCTTGTGTTCACTGTATATCTGCAAGCAGGTATATCAATAGACTGGTGTGGCTAAAGAGAGAGCTTGGTGGAGCTCCAATGCCAAAGGCAGTATAGAGGAGGCGGAAGCAGGGACATGCTATGGTGGAATTAATTTAGAAACATTGCCTGAGTTTGTAGGGGTAGCCTCAAGAGATCCAAAACTTAAACGCAGCTGGGACTTGCACAGGAAGCATAACAAGAAGAGTTTCCACTGCAGTGTTATTATAAAAAGGCTGAGCAAAGAAAATGTGGAACCACTGCTGAATGGAGGTGAGGTAGTGGCAGCAGGCACAGGTAAAGCTGAGATATTCTAAGGTTTCTTTGCCATCTTTACCAACAAACTATCCCATTCCTCTGTACTTAGGGAAAGGGTTCAAATAGAACTACAAGCAGAATGAGTGTTTAGTCAGAGAACTTGACAGAGTTTGACCAGAAAATTCCATGGGACCAGGCAGACTATATCCAAGGTGCCAAGAAAACTGGTTTGATGTCTCTGCAGGGCCACTCTATCATATTGGAAAGGATATGGAGATCATGGAAGGCTCCTTATGACTGGAAATAGGTAAATATTGCACCCTTCTTCAAAGAGGCTGAAGATAATCTAGGGAACTATAAATCGATCAGCATCACTTTGGTCCCCACGGAACTTAAAGGGGCAAGTCCTCTTGGAGCACATTTCTGGGCTTATGAAGGAGAAGCTGGTGATTAGGAACAATCATCATGGATCTCACCAATGGTAAATCATACCAGTAGATATGCTGTGGGCAGGGCTGCCATACAGAAGGACCTAGGCAGGCTGGAGGAATGGGCCAACAGGAACCTTATGAAATTCAGCAGGGGCAAATGCAATTTCCCTCATCTGGGAATGCTGATCCCTTGCGCCAATTCAGGCTGAAGCTCACTGGCTTTACTGAGAAGGCCCTGGAGAGTCCTGGCAGGAAAGAAGGCAAAGGCATCCTAACTCTGCTGGAGGGAGTGCAGCCAGGAGCTTGAGGGAAGGGATTATGCTCCTGCTCAGCACCTGTTAGACCACATCTAGACATTGTGTCCTGTTGAACTCCTCCAGTACAGGAAGGGCATTGAAAAACTGGAGCCAAGTTCAGCCGAGGGCCCCCAGGATGGTTGGAGTTGGAGCCATGTGAGAGTGAGCGGAAGGAACAGGATTTGCTCAGCCTGAAGAACATGTGGACTTCATAGCAGCAGAAGATTAAGCCACTTCACAGTGGTAATTGGTGGGAGGACAAGAAACACAACTGAAACAAGAAAGGTTCAGCCTGGGAATCATGAAAAGAAAAACATCGGAAAAAAAAATACTGGCATTGGGTAAAATGATTTAGGTGTCAAGCTCTAACAGACCATAAATCCTGAATAGTCAGACACCATTTCCTGTGTTCCTGGCTCCATCCACTTCCTGTAGAAAACTAGGGTACTTTACCCACCACAGTGAGTTTCCATTGGCGAGCAGTGATAGAGCCCAAATTCTTAATTATAACGAGTATATTTTTTCTACAAAACACAGCTATAATACTTGAGTTAGTGCATGCTCAAGCTCGTGTCCACATGGCATGGCGCAGAGCTGCATGGACCTACCTGCCAGGTTTCCTGTGTGGGATAGCCTTTTTTATTTGGCTTGGCCTATGAGTTAGGCTTCTTGGCAAAATTTATCATCTGGGACCTCGTGCTGCAGGAATGGGTTGTGCAAGCACCTGATCATACTTACGCCTGGCTAGGTTGAACACTGTGCTCTGTTCCTCTACTGTTCCTCTTCAATAGGTAGCAAAAGAATGGCCACCCCAGGTCTACTTGTTGCAACTGGTATGGCCTTGCCCATTGTACGTGAATATGTAAAAGGGTTGGTTTTGTTTATTTTTTCTATTTAAGAAAGGATTAACCTGATGTGATAGGAGAAGAGGAGGATGCAGGAACTGGGCAGTTCCAGCCTTTCCGTTGCAGAAACCCAGCACAAGTTCCTCATTTGCTTCCTTCAGCCATTCAGCCAGAGACTGTGACCATCATTCCTTCCCGTACATGGAGCATGCTCCAGGATTACTTATAACTCACAGTCTCCTAAAGACCAGAGTTTCAATTTAGACATGTATTCCCTGATTTTGTACATGAAGGAGAGCGCCTTGTTCAATCTCAGGCAGAGCTTGATCCTGCAGCAAAGTATTGTCCTCTCTCACCTTCTCTCAGCCGAGTTTCCTCCTAAAAGAACGGGAAAATGGGCTGTTCATGATGAACATAGCATTAAGGATTTTGTCAGCCAGTGGTCTCAGAATGGCCAAGAAGTTTCCAGAATTTGGACCTCCAGTCTGGCAAGCATGTATTGATGACTTTTTGGGTCAGAAGTAAAGATGGGGTGTGGAGAGTGTGTCAATGTGATTGTATCTACCCACGGGGATGTTACTCTGCCACTTCTGCGTGACTAGTAAGAACTGACCTACTGTGAGTGAGTCTCGCAGCCCTGCACTTGAACTTCTAAAAGGCATTGCTTTTCCTCAAGAAACTTTGCCTTGAATTAGTCATTAATTCTTTATCATTATCCATGAATGATTCTAAAACCAAAGTGTTTAGCTTAATGAGTTTATTATTATAGATCCTAAAAAATGTAATTCTGCTTAATTTGGGGGAATATCAATTCCCAGGAAGGGAACAATTCAGGATGAGTTATGTTGTGCTAAGTGAATCTATTTCCCAAATACTCTCACAGCATAGTAGGGCAGCAATGAAAAGAAATGTGGTTCCACCCCTTCATTCATGGGCCTGAATAGTTCCCTGGAGGGTGTGTGGCAACACGGGTAATTTACTGCTGGTAGCAACAGGTGGTTTTATGGAGGAACAAGTGGCTGAAAAACTGGATTGCAAGAGTGGTTCTGAGTCACAGAGTCTGCCGGGATGCTCCTGCATTGGTCATTGCTCAGATATGAGCTTGGGGTCACACTAACAACCAGCTAAATGGTTTGGTGGATTTTCCTGTTGAGGGTGAGGTTGAGGAAGTAGATTATTGTCTATTTGTCTTTGCAGTGCTGTACACAGCAGTAGAAGGGAGGCTTGGAGCTGCCCCTCTGCATTAATAGCTCATGGCATGTCCAACTCTTCATATACCCAGAGGAAGACCATGTGTAACCAGTGCTCAGAGTGCCCTGCAGGGTATACTGCTGCACTGTGCCTAGTGTCTACCATTCTCCTTAGCCTCCAGATATCATTCCTTCATTTTTAGTGTCAGGTAGGAAAGAAAATCTATAGACCTTCATTACAGGGGCCCTGGGGTTTCTCTTGACATCTCCTGCTGTGAAGAAAGGTGAATCATGAGTAAGAACAGGCTCACTTCTGAATGCAAAATGGTTGCTGTGCCTGAAAAAAAGAGTTTTTCCACTATTATCAGAGACAGGAAAATATGATCCATTGTGGGTATACTGACATGGAGATCTGAGTAGCCAGGCTTGGACAGCAAAGCCTTCATACTTTTTGGTCATCTTCTGTGGAGAGTCCTGCCGAAGTGCATGACTAAGTTGTTCAACCACACCTGAATCTGGGTTCTTGGGGGATGAAGCCTGTTCTATAGCTGCTTCCTTTGTTGCAAAGGCACAGGTGATTTTAGCATGAGGCATCAGATGTTACTGGCTACTGAGCTGGGGAGTTGACATGTTCCTAGAGGCATTTGTTAAGCCAGCAGTGCACACTGGTATAACTGATACTACATGTGCCTGTTCACAGCCCGCAGCAATAGTGTTGCTTCCTTTGCACTGTTCTTTGTGCTAGACTTCTCTATGTTTTTCATGGATTTTGGGGAACATCAGAGACTAGAACTGCTCCATATAGTCTTAGGTTGCCTACAAGCCGTGGCATCAGACCAGCCCGATGGGTAATAGAGTTGGCAGCAGAGATAAATGAGTCCTCCACTGCATATCAGGCAATATAATTGCATAGCCAAATTAAGGAGAGTGTAACAACTGTTAACCTAAGTTCGAAGTTGGCCCTGCTTTGCATGGAAGATTCAAGCAGATCACCTCCAGAGATCCCTTTGAACTTAAATTACTCTATGATTCTAAAAAAAAAAAAAAGGATTTATTTTCAAGAGAAAGCACAGACCTGTTCTCCCAGCTTTTCTGAAGTCACCAGGGAAATGAGTAGGACTTCCTGTGCAGGTCAGTAAGTAAAGATCCCTCTTTCTGTCTGTGGACTTTGTGAAGCACATCAGCAATTAATATACCAGTGAGTTTACTATTCCTAGCATCAGTGAACTCATATTCACCTCTGTGTGCTATAAATTTGCCCCTAAATTGTGCATAGAAATGCCCACCGTAAATGGCACGTAGAAATGAAATAAAAATTCACAACTGGCTGGATGCCCCTGCGTACCTGTGCTGACTTTATGGTCACTGCCATCTTAACAGTAGTTACTCCTTCTTAACCCAGTGAGGTGAAGGCTGGAGCGAGCCCTGTCCCTGGTTGTGTGCTTTCCCTACAGTGGGTGAATGAGGAGGGGTTATTGTATGCACAGCAGGTGCCAGGTGAAATTCTGTGTCACTTTTATTTCCTCTTCTTGAGGAATTCACAGACGAAGTAGATGGTGACTTGGCACTCGGAGTCGTTCCACTCTCCCGTGCTGAGCATTTCCACACAGTCCTCGCGGCCAGCTGCGTCGTGAGGCTCCCCTTCCTTCCAGTTACTGTAATTCTGCAGTGGGCTGTTGTCTGCATACACAAACTGTCCTTCCTTCTCCATGTCATTCAGCCCAATGAAGGCTCGGAAGAGGCCGCTGTTGGAGATGTAGTCAGCGATCAGGGCATTGGTTGCCTCATCTTTGGGCATGGCCAGCGTTCCTCCTCTGTCCCTGCAGTGGATCAAGGCTTCTCTGTAATTCTTCTCTTCTTTCACGATGTAATAGAATTTCTCATCTGTCTCCCTGATACCTGCTATAACTTTAAGGGGGGAAAAAAATTGTTTAATGGCATGTCAGCAGATATTGAAGGTGCTTCTGTTCCAGTATGACAGTGAGATGATTTTTACATTAGAATTAATAAAAGGGAGAGAGGAAAAGTATTCCCACCACTGAATTTGTAATAAATGATGAGGACATGATCAGACACTGATGCTAGTAGTGGGACTGACAAGCACGTTGCACACGTTAGGACAGGAACTACTCAGTCCTGATTGACATATGTCTCCTGTGACACTTAAGCTTTACTTCCTGGATATGTAGTACTAATCAAATAAAGGCATGCTAAATGGTTAGATAACTCTGGATCATCCCCGCTGGTCTGCATGTTTTTGAATAGAGATTGTGGAAGAGTGCCCTGGGATAGAAACACAGGGGTATAGATAGCTTTTCAGGCCCTTTCTATGTAGAGGAAAATCAATGTGACTGCTAAAATAAGACATTTAAATACAGCCTGATATTCAGAGCTGCTCTGTAGCCACTAAGTGGCATTGACTTGGAAAAAACTGGCTGCTCAGCAGCTTTAAAAGACAAACTTCTCAATCAGTGTGTATCCCAGTGAATTAAGCAGTGCCAAGGAGCATGCTTGGGCAGCTGGAATTTGATTATCCCTGGTCATGGATAGCAATCAGGAGTGGTCCAGAGCAGAACTTTGGCCTGGGATAACTAACACTCTCCCAAACAATTCAGGACTTAGTCCAGGCAAGTTAGTTAGTAGAGGGACACTGGATAATATGGCATTCAGTTTTGTAGGATTTGAAATGCGGATGTGTGCTGTTCTGTGCTGGTTGCCCACAGTGTCAGAGAACAGTCTCAAGCACATTTAATTTACTGTTACAGCCCTAGTCCTAGAAGAGTGGTTGAGCCTTCTCAAAATCTCTATGCCAGGAAACACCCCTCCTTCCTTTCAGTGGGGACAGTTTGCACTGTCCACGTGACAGCACTGCCTGCAGACATGGCTTCTTATAGAATCATAGAATGGTTTGGGTTGAAAGGGACCTTAAAGATCACCTACTTCCAACCCCCTGCTGTGGGCGGGGACACTTTCCACTAGACCAGGTTGCTCAAAGCCCCATCCAATGCCTTGAACATTTCCAAGGATGGGGCAACCACAGCTTCTCTGGGCACCCTGTTCCAGTGTCTCACCACTCTCACAGTGAAGAACTTCTTCCTAATGTCTAATCTAAAGCTATCCTCTTCCAGTTTAAAGCCATTCCCCCTTGTCCTATCACTACATACCCTTGCAAAAAGTCCCTTTTCAGATTTCCTGTAGGCCTCATTTAGGTATTTAGATATTATAACCCATGCCTTTGAGTGTTGGTCCCTTGTCACAGAAAAAAGATGCTTGCACTGAGGGAAGCACTAAGAGTACCATGTCTGCAGCCTCCCTGTGCGGCAGAAAGATCAGTAGGTTCCTATGGCTTCCCCTGCCTCTCTGGAGCAGATTGACACAAACTTTTTCCTTTCATTGCCTGTGTGGCTGCAGAGCTTGCGCAGACTGACAGCGCAGAGGCGGTTAGCAAGCTGTGCTTTGTGCTTTTCATGAACATTTCTGTTGTGCTCTTGATAATTTATGTGTTGCTTTTGCTTTTGGTCGTCTGCTGCTTATATCCTTACAGGTATCTCTTTTCTGTATGTTTTCAGAGTGCCTCACACAGTGGAACCCTCCCTCTGGGTCATCTATGGATGCTGCCATAGAGCAGCAATGGTGGAAGAATAGCAATGAGCCAAATAAATCACATCAAATACATAAGGATCCTTACCATTCTTTAAAAACTTGATGGATGTGTTAAGACGAGCAACGTTGATATTCAGTTGTCCAACAACTCTGCGGTATCTTCCACAGTCACAGACCGTGCCTGATGCGATAAAAAAAATAGAGGATATACCTGTTTAGAACCATTTGTGTGTGTGCATTGAGGGTCCTCTACAGCCCACTTCCAAACCTTCTGAAGACTTCGCCTCCACTTGTGGAGAGCCAGTCTCCTCCTGCCCCACTGGCCATAATTCTGTTGGTCAAAGAGCTTAATATTGTGGCTTTGTACACTCCCTTGCTAACTGGCTTAAAAATCCCTACTATTAAAAACGCAGATAGAAAAGTTTCCCATCTTCTTTCCACCCATATCAGTGTGGGATTTGCATATCCTCTGCCCTTATCATTGTCGATTTCATCTAGCTGCAGAGCTGTGACTTCTTGTGGTGATCACTACAGTGTTACATCTGAATGCCAAAGGTTTATCTTGTATCTGTAAATAGCACAGGTTCCCTAGCCTTCTAACACAAAAAACAGCATCCATGAAATGGGGAACTGCTGCTCTCTCAGTGAAGGAGTTTTGTGAGTGTGCATAGAGGTGGGATTGGCAAAACTTTGGTAGGACTATGTTAGTCTAATTGCTGCATGCAGCTGTGGTCCAGCAGTAATAGTCAATACCAACTTGAATAATAACTTTCAAGCACTGAAGTCTCAGTTATATTTTTGTTGGTAAACTGAAATTTGGCTTGGTATAGGTTTATGTTTGTTCCTCTGTTATTCTCAGGGAGAAAAAGTTGCTGGTGATTTCACATTAAGAACCAAACTGGCATTGCATATGAAATCTCTTAAAAATGAATACAACTGTACATTCAAGGTGGAAAAACAGTCAAGGTTATTAGGACTGAAAAGAACTTTCTGGATCATCAGATCCAAATTCTCCTACCGTGAGCAAATGCATTGCATTTATTTAGCAGATTGTGCTTTATCTAAAATCACTTATTTTCATCCCCATGCTCCTATTAGAAAACTTAATAGAATAACTAATATATATTAATATGAATCCTTAATAGAATTAGGACTTAATTCCTTTGGTATTCAGAAACTTTCTTCTAGTTTCCAGTATAAATGTACCACTGGCCTGTCTATGTGGTAGTTTTTGTGATATCAAACGTTGCCCATGAATTTAGGTAACTCTTCTCCATGTTTTCGTATGTTGGTATATTCATAGATATCAGTCGTGTTCCTACCCAAGCCTTCATTTATCTAAAGAAGACTTTTTCAGTCTCTTCCTGTTTGTTTCATCTATTCTCAAGTTTTTCCATGGGCCTCAAACTTTTATGAAACTCCAGAAAAAGCAACCCTGAAATCAGACCCATCAGACTTGACCATTGTGCAAAGAAGGATGCACAGCTTACCTGCTTTTCCCTTTTTTCCAGAAACCCCTGATAAGCCTTTGGCTCCTTTGTCACCTGAACAGAGAGGAAAATATAGTCTCAGACAGTGCACATGTCAGGGGAGAGTATTTGAAAACCTGTTTAATAATACATCAACGGTGTGCTTCTGATAGGAAGCCCTGATGTACTGTACTGGCAGATGTGCCAAGTCAAATAAATTGTGATTAATTCTGGTGTATGGAAATAAGGAGAACCCTTTAATAGCTAACTCACTGATAACACAGGCATCTTGTGTGCTGCTGGCTCCTGGTACCACTTACTTTAAATATAAACTGCAAAATGATCCTGAGAGGTTGAAAGCACTCATGAAATCTGCGAGAGGTGAGACCTGGGTTCTCTCATTGCCTTTCAGGACAGAACCCTTCCCTGGGTTCAGTAGCTCCATGAGGGGATGAAGCACCAGATGAAGCTCATGTGCACTAAGCCACTGAATTCATGTGTGCAACACTTTGTGTGGGCAGCAGTTAGCACCTGCACAAAATGAGGTCAGTAAGAAGCAGCATTTCATTTCAGATATAGTTCATGGAAATGTGATTTATTTTCATCCAGCTGCTTGTATCTTCTTCTATAAGTCATAAAAATGATAAAAATGCTTCTCCAAACGCTGTGCTACTCTGTAAGTGGAGGTGACTGGCTTTTAAAAAATCTCAGCTGTAATTTGGATCAGGAACAGCTGGATTTTATCTGAAATTCATGTCAGCTCTTCTTTTATGAATTAAAACCTTCAGAGGCCAAAAAATACTAATACTTGCTCTGCCTTGTTGATGGCCATGTTTTGATGTGGTTTTTCCTTTATACAGTTGTGTAAAATAAACTAGGAGTTGGCTATCATTTTAATTAGCATTGCTTGACACTGTACACTTACAAGCTGAAATTTCAGGGTTGCTTCATTAAGAACTTGAATGTTTCATGGTAGATTTAAACAGTGACTAAGTGACTTTTGCTTCTGTAAATAAAGAAAGAAAATGAGAAAAACTAGAAGGGGCAAATAAATTGTACATTCTGGTTGAGAGAGAGCTTGATTTAAAGGCTCAGAGCATTGGTTTACTTACAAATAAAAATAAATAATTTGTGGGATCCTTAAGTTCTAGTCTCCTTTGGTTACTGAAGACAACTTTAGGAGATAACCATCTGAGTTTTCAGTTATCTGGGTACTTCTGAAAATTAGTCCCTCAGGCCACATTCTTTTGTTCTTCTCTGATACTGTGGCTGGCTAGAAGCCACCAAAGGTTTATTCAAAACATCGGCTTGAGAAGCTCCCTGGAGAGATGGTTCTACCCGCTCACCCACATGCCTGGGCTGATGTGCTGGTTAGAGACCAGGGTTCCCCTGGGGATGGTGGAGGCCCTGCTCAGCTTTCAAGGCAGGTCTCCCTGCAGCAGAAGTAGTATGCCTTCTTAAGTAGCTCTTTAGGAATACCAGAAAGGATTGCCTGTTCTTCTTCTCAGGCAACTAGAGAATAATGTAAAAGAATAATAAAATAATTTAATGAAATTATTATCCAGGTAGACTTGGAGCCTACCTTGATTTGCAAGTAGTTGTTGTCCCTGGTTACTTGAGTGCTTTCTTAAACCTCCTAAACCCCTTCCGTTACTGAGCTGTCCTGTGCTCTGCTTGTTCACATGTCCCACAGCAGTGCAGGTGACAAGGTTTGGCATCCTGAGCAGCAGCAGAATGTTGACCTAGGCCTTCAGCATGCAGAGGCACAAATTTGGCTTTCTCTTGCAGAGCGTTCAGAGGATTTACTTCACAAGAGCCTGATTTCTCCCTTCCTTTTTTACCATTAAAGAGGATTGATTCCTTAACTCATAAAGTAAATTATTTTAGCCAAGTAGGTCGGTTATATTGCACATGGGAAATAAAATAGTATCTCAGTTAGCTCTTGTCACCAATCTTTATGCATAACTTCAGTTGGAGAGCATTGCTCCCAGCTGTTATTTGATATTACTCCATAGCTGGAACTCTCACAAAACACATATTTACCTTGAGGGAAAAAACAAGAAAATTCCCAGACCAGAGCTTACCCTTTCCACCAATTGGGCCAATTTTCCCAAGCATTCCCTGGTCACCAGCATCCCCCACAGGTCCTTTGTTTCCTAAGAGAAGAAATAAAGAGGAAAAGAGTATGGATGTTTTCTGTCATTTCTTTCCAAGGCACTATTTAGGTCTCTACTACTGTTTTTTTTCCTGAGCTTGGCTAGTCCATGTGTGGCAAAGTCAAAATGAATGGAGCCCTAAGGATGGTTGGAGGAGGACAGTGCAGATTTCTGCTACTATGGGATACAACAGTAGTAGAGATTGCAAGGCATCTTACTACAACTGCCTGTTGAAATGCCCAGGAACATCATGTTTCCTTACAGAAAATAAAAACTAAAACTGCTAATGAGTATTCAAATAAAACCAGTAAAATACTTATTTTATTTCATAGCCAAATGAGGCTGATGTCAGGTTTTACTTGGGGTTCTTTTTCTCCACCCCAGACAAATCTCTTTCTTTCTTCCTTGTGGCTTTGCTGGGAATCCTTCTCAAAGGAGGACTGCAAATAGGCAGCTGCTAGTTTTGCTGTGTGTGCTTTCCCAGCCCTCAGAGCACCAACAACAGGTGCCTTTTTAATTAATAGTTCAAGTTCTAAAATAGGTGGCTAATGATGACAGCCCAACTTAGGGAATTTCAGTTTCTACACTGAATTTAACATCACTGAGATGCTTCATAAATCATTACTAATTCCTTTATATTTTACCTATCTTCCTTTTAAGGTAAGAAGCAAACCATATGAATGCATTTAAAAATTGAAAAGGCTTTTTCATTTTAACAATAGCAACAGAGTGATTTGAAAGTTTCTATAAAAGTAAAAACTTTTCTGATTAGTCTTAGACCACTGTCAGGAAAGAAAGACCATGGATGTGCATTATCATTAAACTCTAATGATAAATTAAGCTTTTTAATTAAAGTAGGTAAACAAGGCTGACATCATCACATCTGGTGCCTCCGAATGCTCTGCCCAGCTCACACTGTGGTTATGGGATATGTTTAATAGAGCCAAGTCCCGAGACATCTGTGGCTCCTTGTGCTCAGCTCAGACGCTGTTTGATCGGAGGCAGCACTGTTTCTTAGTGTATGCCTCCATTTGCCCTTCTGCAAAATAGGGACAACTGAGACTGAATTTTGTGGAGCATCCTGACTTCCTATTGCTAGGAAATAACTCTCAAAATTCAGTTTCAACTAAAGGATCATTTCATTAAGAGAATAGTACTCTTCCTCATTATACGTATAATCTGGGTAATGATTATACATATGATCTGGGTCTTCTGGATTGAACTCATGACAGCTGTTTGGGAGAGCAGCAGTAAATGCACTGGTTTATTACATGACTCTTTCAAGTTATTGCCATATGTAGCTGTCTTATGTGTTGGTAGGAAGTACACCAAGCTCTGTGAGTATTGTTAGGTTCACTGATTAATGTTTAACAGGATTGTGAAATCCACTGGTGGAACAGGAATGAAAAGCATTAAAGATCACCGATCATATGCACCTGTACTGTTGTGTATAATGATATTCATATATCAGTAATAGCCAGCAAACCATCATAAATACCTTTTGGTCCTTTTGGTCCAACTTTTCCTTGTTTGCCCACTTCTCCTCTATCTCCTTTTACACCTTCATCCCCTTCCAAAAGAACCAGGAAATAAAGCATTATGGTACATTTCTCTCAGTGCAATAAGTGCAATTATACATCCACAGAAAGTAAAGTTCACAGGGGTTTTTCCTACTAATTTCTTATTTGCAGGCACAGTAGCCAGGGCATAAATTTCCAGAGAAGAGCTGATGAACCTGACCATCATTAGGAAAAGCTAAAAAATTTCTTTTTTAGAGAGACTATTCCAACATGAGAATTACACCAACTTCAAGTCCTTCCCTTTAAGCCCTATTAACTGTAAAGCAGATAAATAATCCAATATTTCTGTGTTTGGAAACCCGTACACACACGGATGAACTGCCAAGGGAGGTGATAGGAATTTAATTGTTCCTAGTGACTCTGTTTGTAGTGACTCTGTGTTCAAGGTATGCAGATGCTTTTGGAATGAAAGGAATGTAAATATGTTGAAATAGATCTTAACATGCACCTTAGCTCTTAGTATGGCAGAATTCTTGCCTTCACTTTTTGACAGGTGACATTTATATGTTGCTATAACAAACGTGTTTTGCAATTACTCCAGTGCTTTATTTTGAAAACTACATCCAAAGAGTATCTGTAAGAGGTAAAATCATTGCATTTATTACAGGAGTGCGGGGATTTCTCCAAACGAGATCAAGACCCTGTGACACAGGTTCCTGTATAGTACTGTATGAGTACTATTGTAAGAGACAGTCTCTCACTGAGCAGCTTACAGTCTAAAGGAGCAAACCAGCAATTAGTAGGAAAGAAATGTTATCTCCTTTCTTAGGTAGAATACAATTTCGCTTCACATTATGCAGAAAATTGGAGGCACAACTGGAACTGATTTTCATATCTTCTGCTGCTTAGTTTTTTCCAAATCCCAAAAACATCTTTACTATTTTTTAACACAAATACTGGAGAGGGGGTCAACTCCTGCACCCCCCTGCATCAAATGACCAGCACTGACTATAAGCAGCCTTTCAAAGCCTCTGCCCCTGTTCCCTGCCGCTGTCTGCAATAAGCCGTGCTGTGCAGTGGGAAGCAGTGCCACAGTGTCTTGGCCACGCCAGGATCTCCCGTAGGAGTGGCAGCCAGTTGTGCCCGTGCCTGCAGCCCGGAAGGGGAGAAGAGGCTGCATTGCAGTGTATGGAGACCCAAGGGAGGGAAATCTGGATATCAGCAAAAGAGAAGTGAGGACAGGACAGCATTTTGTGAAAAGATCAATAACCTGCCTCACTGAGCTTGGTGCCTCCAGCCCTGGCAGAAGGTGTTAAGGGAACTGGGTGTGCTGAGGGTGACTGTGACCCACGCAGCCTCTCACAAGCAGAGGTGCAAGGGCTTGCCTGAGCCAAGCATTGCATCCAGGCCACTTGTGAGCAGCCACCAGTAATTCTTCCCTGAACAGATTAGTCTTGTGCCTTTTAAACCCTTTCACATTTTTGGCCCCTATAATAAATATCCTGTGGCAAAGAGGTCAGTGATTTAATTATGTGCTGGGGGAGAATTTAGCTTCCTATGGTTGCTGTAAGACTGATTGTTCATTAGGCCTCATTCTTATTTTCTGAAAAATACTGCCCACTCATTCCTGATTTACCTTCTCCTATTTCTGTAGCCATAGGTGGCATATCGTGGGCTGCTCTGTGGTGTGATGACAGATGAGAAGTGGTGCATATTAATTGCAGCCAATAAAATGTAGTATTAGCTGTTCGACTCCTTTCCATGTCAGTTATGTGGACTTGGCTGAGTGTGTTTCTATGTGCTGAAAAAAGCTTCATTGTTGGGACTCTCTTGTGGAGGGCAGGCTCACCCTGTGGGTCAGGATGCCCTTTCTGGGGGAAGGTCTGTGGTCCAAGCTGAGAAAGATGAAGTGCTGAACTTCAGTTTGCATTGGAGGGAGGAAGCATTTGCTAGAGTGATGGACACTGGTTCTTAAATACTGGATATTTCCAAAAGCCAGGCTTCTTAAATATCCAGCTGAAGCTGTAGGTCTGACCCTGGAACTGGTGGAAGGATGCCTTTTTGTATTGGGTTCTTGTCTACTGACCATTGAACAGCAGAGCCAGAGAGTGTACAGTTTAATTTTGCTGTTGACCTCAGTGCTAACAACATTACAACTGAAAAACCAAGAAATTGTCCTTTCCAAACCCATCTATAAAACCCTTGAGAAAAGTATAAGTCACTTCTCAGTAGTTCAGAAATTCAGAAGATTCCCGGAGGCTGACAAAGGGCTTGTGAAATAAAATTCTGGGAGAAGGTTAAGAGCTGATATGATCATGGTCTGTAAACCCATATAGGGGAAGAACTGCGTGATAATAGAAAGGAAGCGGAAAAGAAGTGCTTCAAGGGCTAGAAAAGCTGTATAAGTCACGACTAGAAATGCAACATAGGGATATTTAATAGATGGACCACGCTTTTTGGCAGGGGAGGGAGATGTAGGAAGCTTTTCATGTGCAACCTTTCCCCGTGCAATGAATTCCTTCGTGTAAGGTACGCTGTTACTCTGGGTCTAGCATAGAAACTGCTGAGGGAGTTTCTTTGGCCTGTATCACACAGGAGAGCAAACCAGATGCCTGCTGACTTTCCAAACCAGGTCTTGTCGCCATATCAGTCCTCATCACCTCACTCAGGCCAGATAGCAACCTTCCCTGTGGCTTGCAGCCTGCACCTTTGGGTTGAGGGCTTTAGAGAGACTTTGCTGCAGAAGGAAGACCTCTCTGCAAGAAAGATGGGGTGTTTTTTGGTAAGAAACTTTGCTTAGACAGTTAATCTTAGAAATAGATCCTAAGAAAGAAAGCCAATATACAAGTGGAGAAGCTGTGATTACTTCCCAAGGTGTTTTCTTCCAACCTCAGTTTCAACATTTCAAGCCACTGAAAGCTGCAGTGATTTTCTCTGAGAGACTTTGGAGCAAGCCTTTCACACATGGGGCTGCTGGGGATAAAGCTAGGTTGTCCTGTAAGGGCCATCAGTCTGAGAACCAACAGGAGAAAGGGGCAAAAGGCGTGTGAAAGTTTGTTCTGGTGATTCTGAGAGATTAGAGTGTCTCGACTTCTGTTGCTAACACCTTGTGTAGTCCCAATATTTACTCAAGCCCTCTAAAAGCCTGAGGGAGAGGGCAGTAAGATTGTCACCTGTTTCTGTTTCATCTTGTCATAAAGCAGCCTAGCACACCTGCCTTAGTTTTCCTTGCCTAGGAAAATGAGAACAATAGTAATTTGCCTATCGATAAGGGTAGGAAATCCTGCTTTTGTCCACATATTGCATCTGAGAATGGGTAGACCATTAAAAAGTGAGGGTAGAAGCAAACAATATTAATTAGTAGTACCATCTCCTTGTTAATTTAATACTGGATTAATCCCAGTGCTTGATAATATGGTGTTATAATTATAAATGCGTTGTGTGCTGTGTGCAGTGAGCTCCAGCTTTGTGAATTCTTGGGTTATGCTCCCCCCTCGTGGTCTCGCTGTGATTTGCATCCAGGTAGGAGGGATTGCGAGAGGTTGGTTGACTTGTTATGGGCAGGGCTTGAGTTGGTTTCGTTTCTGATTTGTAATAGGCAACCCATCTTTTCCTCTGGGACTTCCTGTGCACAGACCATCCCACTGTATTACTCACGGTTTTGTAATCTGGCAGAATAGAATCTACATCCTGACAGTACTCTGGACCAGGTCTTTGAATTTTGTACTACTGTGCTTTGTGCAACAAGAGTTCTCTTACAGAAAGAAAATATTCTTGGACCCAGACTCATATGGTCATAGCCTATACCTAGAGGTTAACCTCTCCTTTGTGCTGCTTTACACTTGGGGCAGTGGCAGTTGAAGTTTTAACCTAATTAGCGGATTGTCATTTTAAAACTGTGTTTGGAAGGATGTCAGATAATGCTCTACACTGGCATTTAAAGCATGGGTGAAGCACTTGGAGCCAGTAGCTGAAGCAAGACCATTTCTCAACCTCGTTAGTATTCCCTCAAGCTAATTCACTTCTTCTATGTCACAGATTTTAAATACCAGACTATTAAAATGAACACACGGAGCAATAAATTACTAGACTCTTCCAGCTTGGGACTGTGTGAGACAGAAGGGAAGCAGAAGCCATAAGCTGTAAATGACTTTTGCAGCCATTAGAAAATTTTAATTGTAGTTGAGAAGGAACCACAGTCCTTCCTTTCCCTGTAAACAGGCTCAGGAAAATGCTGAAGGCCTAATAATCAGCAGGATTTTCAGGCAGTTGAAAGGGACTCTGCCTTTTTAGGAGTTTCATTAAATAACACAATGTTGAGAGGTTGCATTTGGTAAGAATTTAATTAGTAATAATTTACTGACTTTCAAGTGACTTAGATTTCCCTGCTGGATCTTTTGCAAGCAGTTTATCTGGTTTGTATTCACGAATTGAAGAAGTTTTCAGGTTAAATTGTTCCCATATGTTTGGTGACTCTCCAAGTCTTGTGATCAAGGGCTGACCCTGGTTCTTGAAGAATCAGGGTGTAATCCCTGGGGATTATGGAACCCACATTTATCTATGGAGACAGCCCTGCATCAGGGTGAGAGCATGTCTGCAGGCTGCCTAAAGGCTAAAGCCAGGAGGAAATTGCTAGCTGGGTTAATGCCTGTGTTTGTGAGCACGTAGTCTTTTCACTTGGAGCTCTGCTGATGGGCTCCCTGGGTCCGCACAGGGTTTTACTGAGACACTTTGTCAAGTGTGCCAGCAAGTCACGGCCTCAGGTCAGCTCCAGTTCCTGTCTCCTGACCAAAACCACTACAGAAATACTAATGCTCTCTCAGCCTCTCTTTGCAGGCACTCCATGGCATATCCACCCTTTCAAATGATAGAAACAGCACCTATGCTGGGCTACAGCACAGCTGTCCTCCTACATCAGATACTCTGAATTGAAAAAAGTCCATCACCAGCCAGAAAGTCCTTGAGAAGCCCTTCCCTGGGGGCATGACTGGTTTGCTGTGAGGTGGAGAAGGATGGTTAATATTGATTAGTATGCACATGGATGCTTGGTACTGCTTGCCTTGGGTGCATTTAGCATTTCTAGGCATAGCCAATGTCCCACCACGAAGGCTTTGTATGGATACCGTTATGCGGTTTTACCCTCTGATCATACGTGACACAGTTCTGCTGAGCTCCATGTTTCATGCTTGTAGTCCCACCTGAGGTGCTGTAAGGACCCTCCCCACCTCCACAGGTAGTGTGAGAAGTAAAGGTGATTTCTGCCTGCCCCTGAAGGGGTAAGGAAACTAAAGGGATAAGGAAATGTGCATCATTCTAAAGCCTTGAGAACCCTCCAGGAGCAACTGAATGCCTTGTCCTCATGCAGAGCCTTGTGGATAGCCACAGGGTTAGCCCTGCAGCCTATGGACACAGTGACCCCGAGCACAGTGAACCTTTGCAGCACTTGCACATGCACAATCTCTATTGAGAGGTTTTGTCACCAGAGGGAGTTGCAGACTCCAAGAAATAAGCAAACACAGCTCAGTTTGTTTTTCCAGTGTACAAGTGCGTCACAGCTACATCATTGGAAAGCCTCAAGATTTCCTCTAATTTCATTTTCAGTGTCTTTTAGGTCCTTAGTGAATTTCCCGTCACAGTGGGGATTCTTGTTGCATATGGCTAGATATATATATAGCTCTTTCAAGCTATATATGGCTAGGGAGGACAGGATTCCTTGACATCTTCTGCCTGACGCATTCACTGTCCTTCTTTCTCCCTTCAGCCCCCAGCACTGACCTGCTCGCCTCCCTGCCCTCTGCCTGATGTCGAGCACTCTTCTGACCCTGTGTAGAAGGAATTCAACTCGCTAAACAGAGGAATCTCAACAAGGCAAATACACATTTTTAGTGAGCGAGCTGAATCAGCTCACTGGACAGCCTGATGAGTAAACAGCTGAGCCAGCACAAGGTGAAGGTAGGACCACATGGTCAAAGTGAGGGAAGAAGGTATTTGGCCTCTCTTTTTGGCAGAAAATGTGGCAGATGAGTGCAACTGTAGTGTGCAACTGTACCCATAGCCTCTCTCCCAGGTGTCCTGTAGGAACACTCAGGGCTCCCACAGATTCCGCTATTCTTGGACATGACTTTTTTCACCCAGCTCCAAATTAGACAACAGTTGCCCATCCCTGGTGAAATAGAAAGAATCTTCAAGAATAAACTGGATTCTCTGCGCGCTTTTGTGCTTTCCATTCATAAATGTCCATTGACTCTCTTCTCCTATTGACTTACATGAGCCAGACCCAAGCCTTCTGTAGGTCTCAGTGAAGCTCTGCTGACTCGTATTATTTGAAAGTGTGGGCCTCTGTGCATGACTAGGACATACACTGTCTCCTTAATGACACAGAAATAATTTAAATTATTCCTGATTCTCCTTTTACTTGATTTGCCTGATTTAATTTTCCCAGCCTGTTCCTCTGCTATTCTGACACGATCTCAGAGACCCATGGATTACAGTGGCTTCAGTGAGGCAACAGACTGACCCAATATACTTTGAATTTATGTATTCAAGTCCCCACATATATGCTTTGTAGCTCAGGCTGATAAACTTCAGAAACTTAATGTACGCTAAGATGAGGAAGTCTAAAAGCCATGAAAATAGAATTATACGTTGAAATTAAAGGGCTCTTCAGATCAAATGTGAGGCGCTAAGAGGGAAGTTTAGTTATAGGTTTGAGCAGCCTATAGGATGTGGTAAGGCATTTTATATTTTCGGAAGGAAATGTGGATAACAGCATATCTGGTTTCTGAGAGAGTTTGAGATTTTCCAGGATTGGAATTGCGTAAGCACAATTAGAGAGATGGACAGCTATACTGGAGACCACAGTAAATGCTATTTTGAGGCACCAGCCAATGTCATAGAGTTTATAAGCATCATTTGTCAGAAATAATAAGGAAACATTTTACATCTAAATTGCTATGGGAAACTCCCAGTATTCTTCAGATTTCATCTCATTCCAGTTTCTCAACCTGGATCTGATTCAAGACCTTTGAAGTTCCTGTGTCTGGATTTCAAAGGAAATGAGCTGGGACCTGGGACAGATAGCAAGATTTAGAGCCAGTCTTCTGAAGCACTGAGCTCCCACAAATCCACACGAAATCAACTTCCACAGAGCCAGCCCCCACCCCAGTCTTCTTTCCCCCTGCAGATTCTTTTAATGGGAGTGTAGAAATCAGTTCTTTGGCCTCTCTGCTTATTTCCGCCCTCATGTTGTTGCTTATTGTTTTACTGAGACCAGGTCAGATCCCATCTCATCTATATCAACAGCCCACTTAAAACTTCCTTTGCAGGTTAGACAAAACTGTGCTTGCAGCCTCCAGGAGAGAGCAGGGTAGAAGAAAGAGCAGAGCCAGGACACCAGTCAAAGGCAGAGCCCAGGGGAAGGAGAGTCCAGTGTTCCTGCTGCTGCCAGAGCACAAACCAACTTTCACTATCACTTTATTCACTGCTGCCTCCCCACAGTGCCAGGTCCTTGCTCAGCAGCAGCAACAGCCAGTCTGTTTCCGGGATTGGAAAGGTGGAAAGTAAGCAATAGGGCCATGATTGATTTTGCAAGACCAAGGTCTTGGCTGTTCTGGGAAATTTGTTGTTTTGTTGATGCTTGATCTGGTCCTCTTTGGACCCAAGAAGTTGATGGAGTACAGAACTTTACCTTCATTGCCCTAATTACTCAGCTGTGGACCAGTGTTACCTAATTAAGTTTTCAGAGGTCCTGTGCCGCAGCAGTCCAGCTGAGACCAAGTTGTTCCTAAACATCTCGGGTCAAACACCAAAAATCACTAGTTACAAATACTGAAAAACTGGTTTTGTCCAAAGCATGTATTTTTTCTCTTTTTTGGTTTCCTACGGTTATTTCAATAAGGGTCCTAGGAAGTGCCTCACACATTTCTATTTTTAACTGCTATATAAGCCAGCTTGCTGTGTACCTCAAAACCTTTTTCAGGAAGGCAGAACAAAGCAGCCATTTCACTAGGGCTGTGCTCATTAAAAATAATCCCTTCTTTTTGAGAAGAAACCAGAGCATTGCCTAGGAAAGGAGACTGGGGTGCCAGATTTTTCTTTTCTTTACTCTTTTTATCCCCTTTTTCTGGAGTGCCTGTTTTCTTTCCATAATTCTTTACAAGCAGACTTCAACTTCCATTTGCTTGCGCCAGGGGTGGAAAAGCAGCAGATAGGTGGAGGGGATTGCAAGGCTCCTGGTTTGCATCGCTCAGGACCACCAGATGTCAGACTAAAACTCCGATTCTAATGCTGCGCAGTTTAGTTCAGGCTGACTTTTGTCACTGCAACAGAAAGTGCAGAAGGCTTACAGGACATTTACTGCATTCCTTCTGTTCCTGGAAACTGCATCCTTCCAGAGTATTTTCTAGCTCCTTGTGTTATACACGAAGGCCTCTGGTTTTGTCTCATGCTTTTAGGGAGCTGGTGGGACTGTCACAACTGGTTTGAAGACTTTCCTGATATTCAGTCTGGAATTTCTTTCTTTTCATCCCACCACTCATATCATACTTCTCTTCTGACATGTCTCATATGAGCATAAGGAAGAGTACATTTTTGAAGGGGAAGAATTTGGCTTGCACAAGTTAATTTCGACAAGTTACATGTGACTTGTAGAAGTGGCCAATTTTCGCAACACTAATGACCCTTTTTGAACAGGTGATTTTCAGGATGAGCATGCAGAGAGGTCAGGCGCTTGCTCCTGTAACAACTGTGAATGCCTAGATGATGAAGTGTGTAATGCAGCCTCCAACAGTGCAAGAAATAAACAGTTATAAATCCTGAGCCTTTCCAAATAAACAACCTCTCTTTTCCCTCAGCTTTCTCCTCTCCGTTGTGCTGTGTGATGGGAACAGTAGTATTTCTGCTGCACAGCACCGGGGACCATCCCACTTGTAGCCCATAGACTGGATCTAGCTCACAGGACAATTTGGGATAGGTGAGGTGGATGGTGTAGTAAGTCTTACAGCCACTGAACACATTTTAATTCCTTGCACTTCTAGTTACTCTGGCCCATTAGAGGTTCCCATGTTCATGTGGAAGGAGGTAGTTGCCACAACAGGAATCTGGCCTGTGGTGGTAGAAAAAGCCGGCCAATGTCCTGTGTGAGCTCAGCACCTCTGTCCTGTGGGAGCACTGCTGTGTTCTAGCATAGCTGAAGATGCTGAGCAGGTGATGGGGTGAAACTGGTGCAGGGTGGGACAAAATCCATTTTCAGGAGAATGGTGGGCAAAGGGGCACAACAGAGGTAGCACAGAAAATAAAACTTGCAGCAACAAAAGTCAGGGGCTTGTCTAGAGTTAAAGTTTAAGCAGCAAAGTGTTGCCTGTGGCTGTGGTTGTAGGCTGGGTGTTCATGTGCTCTGAGCCTGCAGACATAAGATGAATAGAGAAAAACTGGCAGCAGGACAGACTCTCTTCTGCCATATTAGGTCAGCACACTTCATCCTTGACTACAAAGGATGCCTGAGGAGTAACAGGGTAGTTCACATGCCCAGCCTGCTCAGTCTTGAATTGCCCAGCTGACTGGCAGTCAAAACCACCAGTGCCACTGAGAGCTACATGTAACTGTCCTGGATGAGCTCAGCTCTGATAGGAACTGAAATTAGTCTATAGGACTGTAGCACATAGATTGGAAAATGTATTTGATGATCTGCAATGGATGTGAGCCAGTAATTTGGAGGTGATTTATTCGATACTCCTTTTACTAATCACGGTTGTTCGGCATGGTAATCTAATCTTAAAGTAGTAGCAGCAAAGACCATGCCAATATACTGTTTGGCTCCTCATGTGTCTTGGTGTCAGCCAGGAGGCAGCAGGACTAGTAATGACTAAATCCTGACTTTCTCAGAGTCACGCTTGCAAAGAACCTTAATATCTAACCTTTAAATGCTCCCTACACGAGCTAGACCACAGAAACCAGCTGGAGTCCCAGCTACTCTCGTGTGTCACCAGACCACCTCATTAGCCTTGTGACTTCTTAAACACAATTCTGTCAAACTTTGTTCTCCAGCCTGCCATTATTCAAATACTAACTAAACAAGCTCCCACTAGCTCCCTTGGGGATCATTACATCTCTCTGCATTTATGCTGTGGCAGCAAAAGTTTAAGCCTGGATTGTAATCATAAAGAAATTAACTTGCTGATTAAAAATGGTCCTTTAAGCAACACGCATTTGAATAATCCATCATAAAAACAAATGAGTCTGTAGCAGTGCTTTTGACTTGATAATCTTTTTTCTGCTTAAAATTTAAATCAGTTGCTTTTTTTTTTTTTTCTCTGAGTCTGTAGCCTATAGAAAAATACAATGAATTACTAAAAAGAAGGCAATAGTTCGAACTGCAGTAGTCGTGGTTGGAATATATATTTTAGATCTGTCACTGCAAGATAGATTTGTGCATTATGGACCTAATTTTTGGCTGAGATACACTCCAGGCAATTCCACTGACATTAGTTGTGTTACACAAAAAGTAAGTTAATGCAGAAAATTTTGTTTCAGATATCTGCAAAGTGTTTTGAAGATAAAAGACCTGCATATGACAGAGCTGATCTAGCTCTTGTTGAAATCTGTAGCAAAAGCCCTATTTAATTCAACAAGAGCTGCTGAACCAGGTCTGATGAATGCAGCAGAGCTGTGTTTGCAAGTAAACATTTGGAGATAATGACAGTTCAGTAATCTTAAATATTGCATATCTCTTCCTACCAGTAGGTGCAGAGTGAACCATTAACAGTTCACAATAGGTGCCTACTTTTAGACAGAGTCACTCCATTTGTGGCTCCTAGCTGTACTGGTTGTGTGATGAACACAAGAAGTAAAAGAAGATTTATGTGGCTGGAGAAAGATGCAAAAGGACACTTCTGTCAGAATAGGTGACACTGTTCCAGAAGCTAAAGAAAAGCAAATTCAAATCTCCTTACTTCATCACTTTCCCCCATCGCAATTCCACTTTCTAGATGTTTGTACAGCCTGCAATAACTCACATGTTTCATCCCCAGCCCATTCCACAAGCCCTCCATGTCTGTATTTTTTAAAATCAGCCTCTATTAGTACTGGTGTCAGCATTATCAACCTGATATTCCTCACCTTTTGGTCCAGGTAAAATTGTGTGTGTCGAGCAGACATCTGTTGTAGGTCGATTGTCAACATCAAAACCAAAAATCTGAACTTGGAAGATAAAAAGCACTACTACGGTCCCGAATTTCCTTAGCTGTTGTTCTTTCTTGTTGCTCATCCTTGCAGCTTCTCAGGAAATGCCTTTCGTTGTTACAGTCTTAACAAATGCAGCTGACTCAAAAATAAATGCTCTACTAACTGAAGCAGTGGAAAGATTGGGAGCTACGTGCAAGAACAGCTAAATAAAGTGAAGAAAGGAGTTCGACCATGCTGTAGTTATTTCTGTCCTGTACATTATCCAGGATATTTATTTAACTGTGACAGCTGTTTATTCCAATTTATCTCTTATCTGTGAGATGTTTAGCTGCTTTTGCCATGGAAAATGTCTTCAATATATGGGAATATCTGTTTTGTCATTTTTTAATTTTTCTCCTTTCGGCACCAACTCTTCATGCCCAGATTTTAATTTACTCTAGAGACAAAAGACTTGGGTATTGTATCCGAGTGAGTACTAATTAGTTATAGGATAGTTGTGGCTGGCTGTGTACTGGAAGAACAATGCAGACTCCATGTAACATTTAGAAAGACTTTTCCACAAAAGCTTTTCTCCAACGAGACTGTTAGTGACAGTGGATGAGCTGCCGGTCTGCTATGGCTGGAAGTCGCTGGTGCTATTTCACACTTTTTGGGTGCTGTGTACCCTTAGTCCCCAGAGTAGCAAATGAAAAGTTGATATCAGTTGGTGTTTTAGCCAGAAGCCCTTAAATTACAATTTTATGCTGCTTACTGATTGCTCCACAATGGTTGCTCCAAGCCTAGATTATGTTAATAGACACAGTACAAAAGGACAGACTTCAGGATTGGAGCCACAGAGCAGGACGAGCTTGAATCACTGCAGTACCTCTTCCCATATATGTTTCCCCTATACTGGAGGAGGCCACGTATCAGGACAGTGGTGTGACATAGGTCCCAGCAGAATGTCATCTTCGGGTTATCCAGGAAGCTACTGCTGGTTCAAATCCCATGAGGTAGCTGTCAGGTTTTCAGCTGGGTGCTGGGACTTTGAAACCAGGTGTAGGAAGAGGCCTCTCGGTTGGAAGAACAGGTAGCATGCAAAACCGCTACATATTCCCTTGGAAGGAGCTGTGACAGATATCCATCTGTGAGCAATCTTTTCCTAGAAAAAGCTCTAGCTTTCTCTTTGGGAGAGCACAGTAACCAGGGACAGCAGATCGTTTGAGGTATACTGGCAGAAAAGAAAGGGCAGATGAGTATGTGTAATCTTTCCAGAAATTTCATAAACTTCTGGTTCTCCCACAATGAAGGAGACAGCTACTTGAAAGCTGAACTATGCTTTTGGACTGCCTTGTGTGTGAGAGCACGTTTGCTTTGCGTTCTAGGCAAAAAATTTATTTCCTATGATAACAGCTTTTGATATGCTTTCCTCATTGCTTTAGAGAGTGTTAGTTGCTTAGCCCTACAACTTTTCCGCCTTTTGACGGACAGAATAAGTAGCAACACTGATGTAAAAGTGAATACTTTTCTTTAAAGGCTGAAGGAAGGCTTTGATTTCAAGCTTTCATCTGGAATGAAATGTTGGCCAAAGTCCCAAGAGGGGTCAAGACAGTCGTCTCCCTTCTTCTTTCTAGCCTGGTCACAGACTGTCCCACTTTTCAAAACACTTCTCTTTTTTTGTTAAACTGTATGCAGCACTTTTCAGAAATAAATAGTGGTCTCTGTCCTAAAGAATGTCATCTTAACTAACACCCTCAAATGTGGCCTTGATAACGGATACACCACAGCTAGAGGAGGAGGAAAGAGAAAGCCGGGATAGAGTCATACCAGGAATAAACTTGTCCCTCTGTGACTTGCGTTGGGCACTGTGCCTCTGACTTGTACACTGTAAATCTGTTTTATTTATCTTTTTCTTCTCTTCACTTTCCATTTTGTGAGCAGAAGGTCAATGTAAGAGCAAGAATAGAGAGCGTAGGAGTGGGAAGCTAGTGTACTTAGCTTTGGAGGAGGCTTTTTGGGAAATGTTGCCAAACTGACGTGAATGATGCTATCTGTTCCACAGTACTGAGAGACTTACAGTGACTTCTCTGTTATTTATCAGGATAAAGAGGGGTAAGAGTAAGTGAGAGAGGAAACCATTTGTTTAACCACTTCGGTCACTGACCAGGAGTAAGTAGGGAACATTTTTCTGATACAACAATTGCTGTGATCATCTAACAAATGTTCTCATTTCACATTAGCAAAGAAACCAAGACTCTACTTGTTATTTCCATCCATGACAGTAACAAATCTCCTAAACACACAGTAAGAAACAGTAAGAAATGAAGTTTAATATATCCAAAAACTTGGTAATGAAGGCACTTACTTAAAATGTAGGAGATCCAGATTCAAATTCTTTCTCTGCCTAACTATTTCAAACCGATGTTTGCACTAGAGCCTTGAGGTTATATTGCCTTATAACAAGGCTGTTCGCTAATCGATTATGTCTTACTGTATGTTGGTCCAGAAATCCTGTCCTGGAGCTAGGAAGCCCACCTTAACAGGCAATCCATCAGAACTGATACACTAGCAAAAAAAGCCTATGTTTTGGCAAATGAGTATTCAGTGCTATTGAAAAATCTTGTAGCATCTTCCCTGCTGACGGAGATTTAACGAGGCACGTTGCCTATTGTGCATGTTAATTCTCATTGATTCAGACTTAGAGAAATGTCTGTAGGCAAGAGAGAAAAATAAATCAGGCAGTGTTGTCCAGACATAAAAGACATAATGCAAACATTTCCTAGGGTGTTAATGTTTTACAAGGAAACCCTGAGAAGACATGAAAGAAAATCCTGAAAGTTTCTGTTCCGTTGAGATGAGCAGTAGTCAGGTAACCTCTGTGTATTGCTTTGCCTCCTTGGAGTCCAAGTACTTCCTTGGTAATTTGTATTACCTTCACTTGCTTATTCTTCAGACGTTAGTAGTTAAATGTCAATAGAGTGCAAGAAGTACAGACAACATCCTGAAATAGTGTTCATCAAAAGGTGGCCAGATCTACAGCCAATTTTAATAATTCATAGAGTCCCATATCCTGTGGTTGGACTCCAGGTTAATACATCCTGCTTATAACTATGGGCTGATTCAGCCAGAAGTGTTGAGAGTCTGTTAGCATCCTTTCTAACCCAAATGTAGTATGAAGGATAACTTTCTTCTTCTGTACCTTACTGTACTGAATAAATCTGGGGGCATCTGAAGTAAAAGAAAAGTACAGTATTTCTCTGCTTTGGGATCCTAGATGGTTTCAGTTCTCCCAGTATCAGAGGTCATGTCATTTTGGAGTGTTTCAGCCTGCCGGATACATCAATCACAGTGGCAAAGCTTAGAGAGAACGGAGGAGGAAAAGCACTAACGTGGTTTGCCAAGTATTGGGAGGAAAGTAATCCCAGGGCTATTTTGTAAAACGTCATTTTTGGTTTTGACACCACATGATGTCTACTCAAGCCTGTAAACATAGTCTCCACCAGTTTTTGTTCCTCTGAGTAAGATGTAAACAATGATTAGACCTTGATATGCCTACAAATAACTGACAAAAGGAACCAAATGAAGGACAAATTTCTCCAAAATCTTCTTGCTTCTATGTTCAGTAAAAAAACTTGTAGGACTCTAATGATTTTAGGTAATTCTTGATGGATGTTTGAGGGGCTTTGTCAGTCTCAGCAATGTAGAAATATATGTGGCCCTATCAACTATGACCTCCCTGGTTTCCTGCTAGTGAGTTTGACTCTGTGGAGTTGGGTACTTTGAGGTTTGGGTATGAGCGTTCCCTGGTCTTACACAGGGATGATGCTCTAGGAAAACCTTAGGTCTGCTTTAGAGTTTACAACCCTTTCTTAGCATAGTCCTACCTCTCCTTTCCCACTCCTGTATCGACAGCTTTTAGCCCTTAAACAGAAAAGCTGACCCAGATTCCAGCTGGAAGTGTCTGCTGCAAGGCAGGAGGGATTTGGATAAAGCTGGTGCCCAGGGAGCAGGATGGCTGGTCAGTACTGAAATCTCAGAAGCAGCTTGGGTTGCAGACCGCAGATCCAGATTGCTGCTGGACGCATAGTGAGGTGCAGTACTGAACCCTGTACCACGTTTCTAAGCAGGCCTCAGTTGTGTGTAACTTCTGCTCACTCCGGTAGCAGTGCATTACAACTTTGCATTCCCAACTTTTGGACTTTGCAAGAGTTTACTGGCTCATAATGAATTTGTATAAGCACCTTTATTGCAAACGCTTTCACTGAGAATACTTCCCAGACAGTTAGCCTGCAGGCTTTTAATTCTACTGAAGGTGCCTTTGACTTCCCTCATGTGCAGCCTTCCTGAGGGGCCTAAGATCTATTGCTATTGTTTTCCATGTAATCACTCGAGGAATCTGTCAAAAAAAGGCATTCACATATGCATTCAGAGATGTGATAGAAAGTGAAATACTCAGTGTGGTTTGTAATTGTGTTTATCTAAGTGCAGTCTCTTCCTGTGTCAGAACAGATTTTTGCAAACAAGAGGGCAATGATTCAGTTCCAGGGGAAAACTGACAAAACAAACCCCGGCTCCTGCTGACCTGGTGCAGTGCTGAGCAGTGTCCTACCCTGGGAAAATATTTCCTGCTTCATTTTCATAAATATTTATGTAATTCCTTCTGGGAAACATGTCTTCTTCAGAAAACTGAACTTGCTGCTCCCTGACACAAATTTAACTGTTTGTTTACACATGAGAGATTATGGGCATGTACCCAGCCTCAGATTTCTGCATTCTTATCTCAGGCATTCCTCTCCTTCAGGGTTCTCTTTCACTCTCCTCCCAGAGATCTCATCATGTCTTGAGCTATGGAGCTTAGTTCTGGCTCTGGAATTTGAACATCCCCATTGTTCTTTGGAGAGTTGTTATTTTGGGCTGCAGAAATAGGGACCAAATGTAATGTTCTGCTTGGGATCACACTTCTGTCCTGCCCAGTTATACCCTTCCCATTCTGATTTGAGGCTCCTCTCTATAAAAAAAATAGAAAATCAAAAATCACGTAAGCAATTAAACAAAGGATTGCATGGCTAATGAACGTATTTATATTTAGAAACAGACCTAAGCATGCCGCTGTGAACTGAGATAGAACTGGCATGCAGTCTTTTGAGTTTGCTTTCTAAGTTTATAGTAGGGATTAGCAGCAAAGCTGTGCACAAGTTGCCACTAGAGAACAGGTATACTGCCCACCACGACAAACTGAAAAAGGTTGGTCCTGCTCTCTTTAACGTTTCTTAAAAGGATGGAAGAGTCACTGACTTTGAAGAACAGACTGGCAGAGCCTTGTACAAAGCCTTGTATTAGTGAGAAGCTGAGCATTGCTTGCCAGCAAGCTCACAACCCTTCCATGAAGTGGTGAACTGTGTTGGATGCTCTGGAGAAAGCCATGTTGTGGGTGGAAGGCATAGTCACAAGAGATGGAAGACGCTAAGCTTGTGCCCAAGTTAAAACACGCGTATAAGTAAGTGGTACCTAGGTGATGTGCTGGCCTGTGGATTTCATATAATACCTGTTTATCATGCAGAGCAATGACAAAACTTCAAAGCACAAGGTCTGTCAGTCCTACAGGATCTTAGCCTTCTGGTCCTAGCATTTGGCTGCTGTGCCTTGCATTACCCATTTGACCTTGTTGAACACGTGTATTTATAGATTATATAGATTTAGAATTACTTAGTTTACCTTTTTTTGTTCTTTTTCAGTTCAAACTCTGCTGCACACTTTCCAAACAGAGCCAGAGCCAAACGGCTTTTAGCACTTTCTTCAGCAATTTGCAAAGGAATCCCCAGCAAACCAGGGGGCAGCTACCTGCCCTATAAGATTATGAACTCATCCAGCAAACAGGGAAGACAAAGGTGCAAGGAAGATAGAAAGAGGGAAATACAGTGAACAAAGAAGGATCCACGGGAAAACAGAGAAAGCTTGAAGACCTCCCTCCTAGCCAATAAGTATGTGATAACATGTGCATAGTCTAAACCAGGCATTTTCTGGGGTGTTGAACACCATCAGTGGTGCCAGTGACTGCTCACTGCTTCAAAGAGGCTGACTTGCTGCTCTCAGAGCTCTTGGCCTTGGTCGCTGCCTGAACCCTGCTACCAAATGTGTCTCAAGGCATCTGCCCCACGCAGTGAACTCTATCTTACCTCCTGAGTTGCTTCCCTGGTGTTTGGGAACTCACAGTGTCGTGTAATGTGTATCATAATGCTGGTTTCATGTCTGTGTGGGTGTCTTTCTGTCAAGAAAAAGAAAGCGTTGAACCTCATTCTCTCACCTTCCTAGTTATTGTCTGCCAGACTGTTTGCTAGTGAAAGGGAGGGAGGGTGATGGTGATGGCTTATTTTCTGCTTGATGGCCTAACAGAAATGAAGGAAAAAAGCCCTTCACTCAGTCCATGCTCAGGAAGCTGCTTGGTTTGTGTTCTTTCTTTTTTTCCCTATTTTTTTTTCAACTTGCAAATGAATTAGACTTTTTACAACTTCAAGTTTTGTATAATGAAGAAACATTAAAAAAAAAAAGAAGGTATTTTTCTGCTCAAGTCTGATTATTGCTGGTACCTCTGGAGATGTGACCTGTGATTTGGAAACTGGAAAGCTGGATTCCAGTCCCCACTTCATAGGCATGTCTCTGAATTGTAGATACTGGCTTAGGTATACAATGTGGTGCAATTACGGCTGGGTTTAGTAGTTTAACATATAAAGCACAGCACTAGCACAGGCTGGATAGAAGGACTGCTGTGACTTCTACCTTTTAGAGTAATTCACAGCACTTGGAACTACTGCTGAGCCACCCCTGGCAAGGAAAAAAGTGAGCTACAGGGTTTATAAAAAGGTTTCTGAATGGCAATTGCTTTGCCATTGATGGGAGCTGTTGGGAACCACTGAGTTTTCAGCATTTTTCCCCAAGGCTGGATTCCCTAAACTTCAAGTTTTTATTTGTCTCATCCCCACATAGGAAGTGACACCTGCTGGGGTGCTTTGCTTTTTAATCTACCTGCTCTCTGGTTGCAGCAATATAAGTATAGATATAGAAGAAAGGCTCATAAATCAGCACAGTATTTCTCATCACCGAAAACTGGTGCACAGTTATGTTTAATGTGTGGTCTCTTATGACAAAAAATGTTCAAAAGAATTTATGAGTTTAGAAGTAGCATTAAATCAGTTCCAAGGACAGTGTCAGACTGTGTCCAACACTGTCATTAAAACGTTGTGTAGCACTGTAATTTCTCCAAGGGTTTTGGAGATTCTAACTTTTTTATGGGATTCACAGTCACTTTCAGTCTAAGGGGCATGAAATTGCCACAATCTGCTAGGTGCTTGCAGTTTAGTCAGAGCAGCACACGTTAGGAGGAGGCAGTAGATCCTGACAGGCTTTTATCCTGCATTGTGGTAGGGAGGTCTTAGCCCTTGGGCCATAACCAGCCAGAAGCAGTTAAGAATAAACCTGAACTTGAGAGCAGCTGGGTTAATGGTAAGAGATCACCTCTAATATTAACTGGTCCTTGGCTTTATAGCACAGGAGAGATTTACTATGCAAAGCATCCACAGTGCTGCATCACAGATCAGATGTTTTCTTTCCAAAGTCCAACAACCTGGTCAAAAGAATAAAGACTACACAAAGAGCAGGCAGAGCTTGAACGCAGAACACATCATTAAGAAACCTCCAATTGCTCTTCTCCTTCCTCTCCTTCTTCTTCTTGTGTCACATATGTCCTGATCCCTGGGTGACAAAAATGACTTCACACAGTGCAAGAGGCTTTTTGGCTGATCTTGAAGGTGATTACAGCTTCATGCTGTTGGCACGGTCCATTAACTGTTAAATCTGTGTAAAAGCTCCAGCCATGCTGTTGCATCCACATTCCTGGACTTGGATTTGTGCCCTTCTTGCCCACAGTCAGTGCATGCGCATGATCGCTTGGCTGCCCACCCTGGTACGCATGCAGTAGGATGGCATGGTGCCTGCTCACAGAGGTGGGAAGCCAATTTCACAAGGGTACACATGAGCACTGGAAGTGGATTTAGACTGGCATCCTGCTTGATGCCGCCTGTGCCAATTCCACAGCAAGAACTGGCCTCTTTTCCATGAGAACTTTTTTTTCTTGTAAATTTCTAGACCTAATCGATCTGAAAGTGAATTACTGCCTGTTAGCAGAAGGAAGGGATTCACAGACAGCACGTGTTTTCCTTTAAGGAGGATCTGTGGTGGGGAATGAGTCAGTAACTGCGAGTTGTTCCCTGTGTGTGGATGCCAGTGTGTCCTCAGTGCCAGCTCCCTCAGATGTGATGACCATGCCTGCCGTCATGCTGTGGAACACAGGCAGGCACGTGTTCAGTGAGTGTCTCTCTGTGCTGTGGTGGGGAGGGCGATGGAGACACAAACTAAATGCTGAGCTGCCCTTTTTCAAGGAGGCAAAGGACAAGAATTGATATTTTACTGTTTTATAACAAGGCCAGGTTAGACGGGGCTTGAAGCAACCTGGTCTAGTGGAAGGTGTCTCTGCCCATGGCAGGGGGTTGGAACTGGATAATCTTTCAGGTGCCTTCCAACCCAAACCATTCTATGATTCTATGATTCTATGATTCTATGATATTATGATTCTATGATATTTATTGACTAGAGCCCCTAAATATCATGGCAAACATGACAGTTTTATACCTGCAAAGATTTGCATGAACCAGCACTTAATAAGAAAAAAGTAAATAGCAGGGACACACTGCTAATAGTAATAGGGCAAAGAAACAAAGGAACTGAGCAGTTCTAAAAAGAAAGCAGGGATGAGAAAATGGGAAGTTATGATTTATCTATTATTTTAATTACATGGGATTAGAATCAGATCAGAAACATCTGCTGCTTTGATTTGGCTGCTCCTGGGATTCCTCAGCTCTTTCCTCCTGAGTGGAGCATTTCAAGTGAGCAGGATCTGGCCTGAAGAAATCCATAAAGCTATATCCATTACTTAGGTTTTCTGTTTGTGCTGATTTAAAGATTTAGCTAGTTTGATTTTCTTTGGATTAGCTGAGCTCAAGGGAACCCTCCAAAGGAATGAGCCATTGGTTTTCTGTTGGTGGTTTTTTTATGTGATGCAATGCATTAAATCTTGCATGCAGTCATTAATTGTCAAAACCAAAAATACCCCTAAATGCCTGTCTGCAATTATCCACAGTGCTATATTTGGGACTCATATTATGGTTTCTATCATTAAGAAGGCCTCCTTGTAATGCCCCATCATGGATAAAACATAGCCACAAAAATGATACATATGGACAAAATATAAAGTGAAATTATGGGTTTCTATACTGAAATGGAACTACTGATGATGCATTTGCCAGACATGAGTGACACACAGAACAGAACTGTTAGTAAACAGATGGAAAACTATAAATATGCTTAAGACGAGACATCACACATTGTTTCAAGTGACAAACTTTGTACTAAAAGAATGAAAAAAGATCACAAATCTAGACAGACAGCACTGCTAAAAGTTACATGGCTGCATGATTCATTCCCCAAAGAAATCAATGTCAGGATGACATTTTTCTTCAGTCAGTACTGGCAACTGCTCGTAATTTGGGTAAACTTTCTCTGCCCTAAAAAAACAAGCCATCAAACCGAAAGGTAACCACTGAAACAGCTACCACTCAACTGAAAAAAAAATAGCATTTTAAACAGAGCACAACATAAAACTGCATGAGTCAATCTACCGTAAACTTTCGGCAAATAGGATGTGTCATAGAGATCAACTTCGGTGTTTCCAAATTGCTTAGACTTATACAGCAGGCTTTTTAGAAACAGACTTTTCTCCAAATAGTAATTCCCTACTTCTATAAACCCTGACTGGCTGCAACTAGTTTTTTCTTCTGATACAAACAGCCAAAATAACTGACTCGTAAACAGAAGCCTATGGAGGTAGATGAATTGCAGGGATTACATATAGCATTCAGAGCTTTTAAAACCAGAAGGGATCATTAAGATGATCCCGGTTGGCCTCCTACGAAACATAAGCCTTGGAATTTCACTGCACGATTCCTGCTCACAGCTGCTGGCAGTGATGGGAAGCTGTATTATCTCTATTTAACTACTCCAAGTGAGTGCAAACACAACCACCCTGTTCCAGGGGCTAGTTAGCCTCATTTTGTGACCTGCTGGATCTTCTGCAATGCATGTATAGTAAAGTATATTTAATGTGTGTGCCTGTTTAAATAAACAATTTCATTTGAAGTATTTATAAATTTCTATCAATTTTAGGCCCAAATGCAATCTAGTTCTTCATCTTATATCCTAAAAGTTGGTTTATGACATGGTGTATTGCAGTTAAGAGAGCACCTTCCATCCTGAAGTGTTACACTTCTTACCAGTGATGTTTTTTGCACACAGCAGTACGTGTTTCTTGTTTTGCTTTCCATTAAATAACAGTCCTGAGGTCCACTGTTTTAGCATGTTGCAGCATATAGTGTTCTTGATAAACTCCACAGCTATTTAAGTTGGAGGCTTTAGTCTTACCACTGCCTATCATGTAAGGAAGTGGCTGAGATGTTGCCTGGCTGTCCTTAGTGACCTTGATTGATCTCATTTGATGCTCCTCAATGTCTCTCTTGAGAAAAAACTGAGTTCAGATATTTGCAACAAAACCTCAACATTTTGCCTGAATAACCTTTTAGATGAGACAGCCTGTTTGCTTGACGAAGCAGAGAGTCATCTCTCCATTATGCATGGGAAGATGATTTGGTTTGCAGATCAACCAGTGCAGTAGTTATAGAGAGAGCTAAGATGATCCTGTGTGAGTCAGTTTAGGTCCAGCAAAGCTAAGGAGTTTAGGCACAGTGCCACAGTATTGCTTATGCAGTTATTCCCGAGAACAGTTCAGGTCCAGAAGGAGTTGTGCCTGTATTTTTCCTTTGGTCGTGGTATCTCTTAGCTCTGGAGAGTGAAGAGTTGATTCTAATATATTTCCACAAAGCATCTGACTATGTACCTTTATGTGGGGAAAACAAATTCTGCCATTAGTAAGAAAGCCAGGTAGCTCTTTTAGTCCCACCTTATCATACTGGAGAGGCATGTGACAAGTTTGAGAAGGATGCATAATGCAATTGGGAAAGGATGGGAACAACAGAGAATATCCCAAGCTACCTTTCTGTGGAAAGGAGGAAATAGAGTACAGAGAAAAATATAGGGAAGCTACAGAATTGGAAAGAGCTTCTCCAATGGGTCTTTGAATGCAAATGAATGAAAAAGCATGACTCCAAGAAGCAGTTTTGCAGCTGAATGTTCAGAAAGACAATGAAGAGTTAAAAATCTGTGATGGAGAAATAGAAAAACACATTAACTTCCCTGAGTTTTGAACCAAATCCTTTATGAATTATACGGCATGGAAACTCAAGTGTTTAAATATGAAGAGCCCAGTCCACATCTTGACCAGAATGACATAAACGCACAACGGGAACAGGTATACGTAGTAGAACATAAGAATGGATTATCAAACAGCTTTCCATTCCAAGTGATTATTTCTCACTTTGGAAAGCAGCAAAAATACAGAGCGAATTCACGTGACAAATAATATGATAAAGATAGTGAGATGTATGCAGAAGTTTCTATTAAAGACAGTTCTGTGCTTTTGCCCAACAATACAATTTTGTGTCCATAGATACAAATTTTACAAGTTATTCTCTTCTATGAAATTTCAGAAAGCTGGGCAGTGTCTTCCCGTGGCTTCCTGAGAAAACCTACTACCATCTCTATCAGAGACTGAAACTGCATGCTCTTGACAGTCACGTGGGAACTATTAGCATAAGCTCTGTTTTTCTGTCCTGTATTTCTGTAATGCTCACTGACTGGAAAAATGAATAAACATGTCCTGTAACTGGTCATTTAAGAAATCCAAAGTCATGTGGATGATCACTTGTTCTCTGTGTCTCAACTTTGTGGTGGTCTGGGAGGAAAAAAAGACCTTCTTCTGGCAACCCCCAAAGATGAACAAGTTAGAAAAATAGTTGTACTTGGGTATTCTGTTTCCTGACATCAAAGCAACTTGGGAGACAATGTGCCGTTACGTGACATTATTTTTTTTTCTTCCTTTAATAACTGTGGCAGACACTCGCCATTTGCTTTGTGCATTTAAAATTCTGATTCAGTCAGGAAGACCAGATAAGAAACCTTATCTGCATCAGGATGAGAGGATTCCTCTCATACTGAAGTCAGTAATAGCAGTTTTATTGGGTTAGTCAGGACCAGCAATAGGCACCCCATATGAGGAAATGCAGGAGGAAATTTTTCTCCAACCTGATGCTCTGTGGTAGGCTGTATCTTATATTGCTTTAATCCTCAAGGTGGCAGCTGGCACCTGCAAGCCTGGGAGCCCTGGCCAATTTCAGCGTAAAAAGTTCCTTTTACTTCATCCTGAGAAGTTTTAACATCTCCAGTGCTTCCAACAGGGCTTTGAAATATGTCTATGTGAGGAGTGTGCACATACGTATGTGGCAGGACACAAAGGAGGGAGCAAATTGTGTAGAAAAAATGCATTTATTGTCTTGCAAAACTGTGTTTTCCAGAGATGTTTCCCACCTCTCCCTCCCAGAGCTCAGGGAAGCTGGGGCACCTTGCCAGCACCACAAGCACATCCCGGCGTGCTGGTATCTCCACTGCAGCCAGCACAGCAAGGAGAGGTTACAGGGATGCAGGAGGTGCTCTCTAGGGAAAGGGGGCTGGGAGAGGCTCCCTCCTTTGACCCAGCCTGGGAGCCCTCTCCACTCCCTCTTCCACCAGTTCTCTCCACCAGCAGCAAGGTGTGTGTGACTGGTATCTGAGAGCATCCATCTGGTTGCTCCTGCAGCTGGCTTTGCATAGCTATTATGAGCAGTCAGCTTGATGTCCCATTGATGATGGAGAGGCGGCTGCATGTTAACGGAGTAAGCTGTCTTTAACAAATAAATTAGTAATGGATACTTGAAACTCGCACATCATTTTTTTTAGGTGGAAAACCAAGTCCTCTGAAGTTGGGAAATGCCAGATATTTGTCTGTCTGGCCAACCCAAATTCAGCCTGGTGTTTGTGTGTTCTGCTGCGATCTTCAGTTGCTTTCGTCATGGATTCTTTCTTCCCAAGGGCCCTGATTCATATGAAGTTAAATCTGGTTACAAAATCAACGCTTTGAAATTAGGAACTATCAAACCTGGGGTTTTCCAAGTATCCTTCATTCTGCAACACTGCATGCCCGCCCTCCTCCATTTCATGCCTAGCCTGAACACAAAGTATCAGAATTTAGGCCATATGGGCAAATGCAAATGTGTTATTTCCCAACTTCTGAAAGTTTGATTTTGCCAGTGATGCAATCTCTAAATGCTCTTTCTTTGGTAAGTAATAAACAGTGTAGAAAAACTCGTATTGAATGCAATAATCTGAAAGGGTCAGTGATGTGAATGGACTGTGGGTTACCAATACGGCATTACTGCACTTAATGGTACCTAAGTCAAAAGCTAGTATGAACTCCAAGGCACAAGAAGGAGAAAATCAATAATGGTGGGCTATAAGGAGGAATTCAGCCTTTGTACTTAACAGTAGAGCAGAATTGTAAGAAAACAGGCAGATATTTTAAAATCAATAGGAAGATAACCCCTCCACCCCCCAAAACGAATTATAAAGTTTTAAAAACAACTTGACCCATAAAGAAGACTAAATATTATAGACACTGTTTTGTTTTGGATCTTGCACTAGGCTGCTGAGCTGAGGCTTGGCAAACCTACACGTTGTTTTCGGTTTCTTCACTGATCTGCTGCCTAACACAAGCAGACCCAGACATTCAGTGTTTTGCTTAGTCACCAAGTAGGCTTTTATGGCAGATTGTCCCTTTCCTATGAATTTTCCTTTGTGTGGATGTCTACCCCTAAGATTAATTCAATAATAAACAATATATTACAATTTTCAGCCCTACTTTATTTTCCTTTCCCACAAAGAATGATTTTCTGACATTTTGTGTATTGCAGTGCCACTGGAGGTGAACAGATGCAGTTGAACTGTTAAGCCAGAGCCCTTCCCCAAGATGTAGCTGAATAGTTAAGACATATATCTTCCCAAATGGCTCTTTTTTATTACAACGTGCTTACTAAATATGACAAAGTTTTCTGCATCAGCAGTGCTTTGCTGGGTCTGAGCGTGTTGACCCCTTCTCTGTAAAAGCTTTTTGACTCAAGTACCCAAAGGCATGTGAGTTCCTGTTATTTGTAACTATAAACTACTGGTTAAAAGTGACTTGAGTTTTGAGAAGATACTACTGTAAAATATTCCTTTGTCTGAAGCAGCATGGCACTTGACAGCATTTTCAGACTAATTGTGCCTAAGCATCATTTTAATGTATTTGAGTATTAAAGAAACAGCTTTGTACCTCCATGGGGAAAACTCTTGGGAGATTTGTGTTTAATAGAGTATCATTAGATGGTTTATTCGTTATTTCAGCACAATGAGTGCACCCCTGTGTTATTTTGGGGACACATTCACTCCTGGGACTGGGTGCAGAACATGCGTTAAGCACTGAGGCTATTGCACTTCTGCTGTGCACAACAGCTGTATAAAAGGGATGAGTCTTTACCCAGATTCTTGCCTTATGCTTCAAAACAACTCTTACAAATTATGTCTTTAGTCCCTTCAGCAGTCATGCTTGGTACAAGATGAAAGAAGGTAGTTTCCTGACTTGGAGAAACATATCATGGCAAGCGAGGTAGCACTGCTTCCAGTGCATGTAATAGGTACCACATGCATAAAATCTCTGCATGACTTTTACTAAGCCAGCATGTAAAGTGAAGTTGGCTCTGAAGTTAAATCCCCTTAGAAAGTGCAGGTGGAAAGGCTGCAACATCTTTATTCTACCTAATTGAGGGAAATAAAACCTTTTAATCATCAGCCCAGTATCACAGCTGGCTGATTTCACAGACTGTCAAGGACAGGTTGATGTGTTCAGGCTTGAACAACCCTTCCTCATCAGCTTTATTATCTCTTACTTTCAGTTTTCACTTAGCTAAAAAGAAGACGAGCTGGAAAACTTGATTAGTTATTTCAGGCATCTCTTTCTATCTTGGAGAGCTCTTATAAAAATTTCGCAGGTGACTCTCACTTCCCTGACAGTCTCTAGTAGACTGTCCAGTGAACCAGGAGCCTGATAGGAAGCGAGAGCAGTTTTAGATAATTTTTTTTCTTGTTTCATACCCTTTAGCCTCCCAAGCTTATATATTAAACAAAAAATATGAGTCAATCCTGATACAGATGAAACACAGCACCATAGTCTGTGCAGCTGGCCAGCTTCTTTAACAGTTTCTCCTGTGGACCTACCTCTGTTATTTGCAGTATTCTTTTCTTTTCTTTTCTTTTCTTTTCTTTTCTTTTCTTTTCTTTTCTTTTCTTTTCTTTTCTTTTCTTTTCTTTTCTTTTCTTTTCTTTTTCTTTTTTCTTTTCACTATGGGTCTTTTATAAGTTTATTCAAAATAATTTGACAGTAATTACTACAAATAGCTTTTGTGGTGATTCAAGCCTTGCAGGCCAAACATATGAAAAAGATTGTTTCAGTAAGGTCTCCGTAAGTTTGATCAAAGCCTGCTAAAATTGAACGTGTAGAGCAGTTTGGTCAGGAGCTGAGCTGGAGAAAACTCCATACTTTCCCCAGAAAGCTGCCATTGCAGTATATTGATAACTGGATCATCTCTCTTGGGAGAACAAAACAAAACAAAACAAACAGAACAGAAAGGTAAGTTTCAGCATGCCATATTATGTAACAGGTTTGCCACATTGTATAGTGATTTTACACTAAAAATGAACACTTTAAAAAATAATTCGTGGAATGAGATTGAAGCATGAGAGCTGATAGATGCAGCATTATGAAGGGGGCTGAAAGGTGCAGGTCTGTCTGCAAGTCACTTCACCTCATTTAATTCAGGAAGCAAATATTAAAACACTTGAATAGGTAATTAAAATGTGCTGTGGTATTTTAATATGCTAGGGGTGTTCTTATCTGGTGTTTCTACAGATAAGATGGACTGCAGAGAAAAGTAAAAGAAAACCATTGTCAAAACATGGTTTAATGGATGCTGTTGAAAGTGGGATTTTTGTTTTAGATATGATTGCTATTGTTTATCAATGCTTACAACTCAATTCAATAGCAGAGGAGAAGATAAAATGTTGGTACACTTGCTCGTCAAAAACCTTCTTTGATTTCCACAGGCATATGCTTTTGACCTACAGCTCACAAGATCTGTTGGGTATGGCAGTTTCTTTGAATATTTGATGTGGGTTTGTGGTAACTGCAGTGGAGAATTTAATTAAGAGGCATAAACTGAACAAATATGTTCAAAATGTCTATGGATCTTTCTTTCTTCACTGGCTTCTATTCACTTTTTTGTCAATTTCTTGTGATCTCTACTTCTTCCAAGGTCTATAGTTCTGATGGAAAAATTCAGGGAATATTTTTTCAACTATCTGTTCTGTGTTCCATTTCTTAGTTTCATCTTGAAGTAATATTGTGCATCTGTTACGCTTAAATTTTTGTAGTAAGCCTTACACTTTTTTTCTAGCCACAGGAGACAATATTATAGCCATTAGATACACAATTAGGATTGCAGATATCCTCTGAACAAGTAAGAGTTTCAGCTCTTCCTTTAACATACTATATACACACTAAAATTTGTGCTAGTAAGTAGCTATGTCTCAAAAAACAATAGTTTCAGGCTTTATTCTATTTCTGCCTCTACCTGCATCACAGGATCATGCAAATGTAGACCAGATGATCCCTGAGGTCCCTTTCAACCTGGTATTCTATGATTCTATGATTGATTCATTTTGTGAGCATGTTAATGAGAGAAGGAACAATTTCTGCTGCTGAAATTCAGGATTAGAGTCCTAGCCTCAGCAGAACTGGTTATCTACAGAAGCATCATGCAGTTTCTCTCTGTAACATTAGTCTTCTTCCAATAACTGTAATGTCTATTAATTTTTCCTATTGTATCTATGCAGGATAGATATGATCAGCAGTTAGAAGGAAGATGCGTAAGACTTACTGCATTATTGCACCTAATCCTCTTTCTCAACAGCTCAAGTTTCTTAAATCGAAGAGCTTATAGTTAAACAAGAGCTGAGGGTACAAAGCACACCTGAAATTCATTACACAACTGAGATGGCACTATTTTCTGTATTATGATTGTGATCTTTGTCCTTTTTTCTACGGGCAGATGTGGCTTTTACATGCATGAATGCTAGGCCTCTGTAAGGTGTCTGTTTATCGATTTATTTATTTGTTTATTTATTTTTATTATTAATTGTTTTTAACAACTATTAATTACTCTGGTCCGCTGTGCTTGTTTATTAAAAATGTCAGCAAAGCTCTGGAATTCAATGAAATTCCTCAGGTGCTTAAACCCAAGTATTTGCCATTCTTTTCAGAATCAAGTCCTTAGTCCTTTTCCTTGTGTTCTGCACTGGCATAGCAACTTTTGACACTTAAACTCACCTTCCTTCACCAGAGAACTTGTGCAAAGAATGTATTTCTGCCATAAAAATATGTTTTTATTGCAATGATAAATCCCTGAACGAGGAGTTTGTAATGGAAACACTGACTGCTCCTTAAATGACTATGGAATCAGAAGACTAGGCAACATTTAACAAAAACAAGGGCATATTTTAAAATTAGACCTACCGTTCCTATGGTTATAAGGTCTACAGGAAATTAAATGTTTCAGCTTCAACCTGGAAGCAAAGGCAGCAATGCTGACTGTATTGCACTGAGCACAGACTTAGTCTGAGACCTTAGATATATTCAGCTTCTCAAAGATCTTATAATCTACTTCGTATCAGGCAGCCAGGGGAATCCTGGAAGGAAAAAAAAGTGTGCAGGAAGTGGCATTGTGATTCAGAAGATGACATTCTTCACCCTGAATCACTCATCCCCTGCTGGGGTGCTCTCCTGCAGGTGAATCCCAGCACTGAGGCTCTAAGTTCTGACCACTCCATGCCATAAAATATTGGCTGACTCTTGTCACAAGAATAGCAGCATCTATCCTGGCTTTGGGCTATATTACAAACTGGGTAATTACCTTACAGTTCTGCTTGCTTTAATTGCCTATGGTTCTTTCTTCTATACTTCCTTCCTCTTGGTCTGTGTCATGTTGCTGGCACTGTTATAATAGCTTCTGTGTTTCTAGGGGTGACTGTCTTTGATTGATGCCCAAGGGTACCTGGCTAGATTTCAGTGGTTTCTGAGTTGTTGCTTCTGTGTCATGCCTTTTTAGCTTATGACACTCTTGAAACAAAAGCTGAACTGCCTTTCCTGTTTGGAAAGTGCCCAACCTACTAGGGTTCATATCCAAATAAGAATACTGCTAGCCTGAGGAACACTGGGAATTTGTGCTACGCCAGTAAATAAAAATAATCTTTACATAGCATCACAGGCACCAAAAAGCACCACGTACAACAGGCAGAAGGCACCATTCCTACATAGAAGACATACTTCACTTGAGTCAGTTGTTCTATTTTATTTCTAGTGCACATTTTAACACTTCCAGCAAATTGTCAGCCACAGGTACCTACATCAGGAGCACTTAACAGATGCTCATAAAGAATGAGCAATTACTCTACTCCTTTGCAGGTTATTTTTAAAATGAGGAAGCTCCTTCTTACAGTTATCAAATAACAAGCATTGCAATTAATGTTAAGGACCAAAGTTTGCTATGCAATAGAAGTACAAATAAACTTAATTCTAAACTTCAGTTGAATTTTTATCTAGAATCCCATAATAATAACTGATTTGATTTATTTCCAGTGGAAACTACTCAGTCAAATGCAAATTTCAGAATGGCTCTGAGGCTCAGAAACTAAACACCAAATATCTGCTTTCAGTAGATTTTTATGGTGGCTTATAATGGAAAAGCTGATAGAACTTTAGCCATCACCTTGCTATCAAATGCTGCTGTAATTCCAAATTAACACGCCTCGTTATCTGCTAGCTCAGCTGCTTGCTTGGCATTCATTACGATATGAGAAATGATGCTTCCTTGGTAATTTTATCAATTTTGATGTCTAAAATTGGGTGTTTTGAGTTTTTTCTATTCAAAGCATATAGCAGAAAACACTCTTTTACTGATTTGTTAGAAACCTGATCTCATTAAGTACTGAGTGTCTTTTGACTTGGTTCTGTTGATTTCAAAGAGCTGGGAGTACACAGTGACTCACAAGACACGTTGGCACCTGGCAGAATCACGTCCTAATCGATCTGTGTGGTACTTGCTGGTTTCAGTTGGCAGAGAGACATGCAGACTATTGCATTTTATTGTATTATACATTCCAACCTAAGTGGTTTTGCAAGCCTTGAAGTTTGCTTTGAGCTCCAGATTCAAGTGTTTCTGAAGCATTAATGTAAAAATCCTTCAAGGTATCACATTTCCTGGCTTTCATAATGAAAATATGCAAACTGTAAATTTCATAAAATGTTGGTGAAGGAAAATGAAGCAGTGTTATTAAGGTTGCAACTCAGAGCAGGTTCAAAAGCTTTGTGATACTTAATGGTCCTCTTCATACACATGTTTGGGGTCTCTTTCTAAGCCCCAAACACAACACACTTCCTGTAAAACCTAAAAGAAACACACCTGATATTGCCATAATCAGCAATTCTTTCATTCAGCTCTGTTTAGTAAGGGGCCAGCCTGTCTTTGGCTTTTGCCAAAACTTCCACTAAAGTCAGCAGACTATTTAAACACTCAGCAAGCATATCCTCTTACTTTATTTCCTTGGTTATTTTTGAACATTTACAGCCTTCTAATGCATGTACCTGTGCACTTATACATGTCCTTTTAATAGCTTAATCTGAACTGGTTTTAGGCTGTCCTTTGGCAACTCTAAAATGTCTAGTTGCTCATTTTGTGCAAAGATTACAAAGGATGCAGAGGAAACTAGATCTCAAGGCAAGAATTTGAGAAAAGCCTCAAGAATGTCTTAAGAAATGCCAAATTTTGAAATGGAAGCTGAGTTCCTATTTCAGGTGTATGTTTGCTGGAGACAGGGCATGCCCGCATTGTAGGACTGATTTCAGTTGTCCTTTTATAGTTTACTTTAAACCCAAATCTGTATCATATCCTTACATGATGCATGATGGTGCTTTTAACTTGAGACAGTGATTTGCCAGAGGGGTTAATCTATGCATCAGCTAACATAACTCTTCAGGTCACAAGGTGCCTCCTCTTCGTTGCTGGCAGTCTGTTACTGTCTTCCCAAAACTTCTCCGTTGCACCAAAAAGGCCTGGAAGTTTAGTCTCAATTCACACAGGAGCATTTCAGAGCCACAGTTCAGCTGTCCAAAGACCAACGACAAGTACTGCAGCCCTAAAGGGCTTTAATCGATGCAGAGGTGACTGCAGTCCAAACTAGGCAGTTCAGGTGTCGCTTAGAATCATAGAATTGTTTGGGTTGGAAAGGACCTTAAGATCTTCTAGTTCTAACCCCACTGCCATGGGCAGACTTCAGTGTGGCCTCCTCCAGCAGCATAAGGCTAAATTGAGCTTAGATAATGTAACACTGAAGTCAAGTTGTTCTCCCATATTCTTCAAAGTGTTACTGAAAAGTCAGAGAGACTTACATCCTTCCATGCTTCTCGGCACCTATAAAAACCAGACCACAGCTCATTTTGTGCATTCATTTGTGCTTGATGAAAATTCAGTTTCTTCAATAGCAAACTCCAAGTGAGGACACAGGAAAGTATGTATGCCAGGGCCTCATCTACAGGTTGCGTATTAAACAGTTTCTAAATGAAAAGGTTGTTTGCTGTGCTATAAAATAAAGTCATCTTTCTGCAGACCTACAGCCCACCGGAACGAGGGGACAGGATGGAGAGTGCCTTTTCCAGTATTCCCCACCCACTGACCCGGAGCATGAAACCCACAGAGTTCTTGGAACTGCAGACAGTGTTTGAATTCAGACTAAAACTGGAAAACAGAAACTGGCCCTTTTTTTTTTTTTTTTTTGAGTCACATCAGTCAATGCTATTTACAAAATCGGTTTATGGAGACCACAGGTGGACACTCTGACTCATTACACATGAATACTAAATATATCCAAGACAATCTTGGAAAATCCCATAAAGAAAGAGGGAATAGCCGTCTGATTTTTATATTTATAATGTTGGGTTTTGGATGCCAGTAATGGAAATGATATTGTTTTCACAAAAAGCAGGTGAGGGACAGTAAGGGACTGAATGATTGCCAGGCTGCATGTGGCTGGAAGGGGGAGCAGGCTCTAAGCTAGACACGGAGGAAGGTTTGTCATGCTCTCGTAGGTTGCTGTTCGCATTTGTGGCAGTCTGTGGTGAGGTTAGCAATGCATTCCACAATTGTCAGGACTTAAGCAAATGTTATGTCCTTTAGCCAGGGTGAAAAGCACACCTGCCCAGGAAGCTGTCATGAAATTCGGTACTGCCTCAGCCCTACTTCAGCGCTACATGGAGAATCTGAGTAGTACTTATGGCCTCATATCCTGTCACATATTTTAGTCTCTCTGATCTTGAAAACCAGGGAGGTCCAAGGTCTGTAATATATACAGGAAAACAGATAATGGATCCCTTTATGTTTGTCATCACTGAATTCTGTTTAGATGGATGTTTTGGTGCCAAGGCTTCTCTTGTTCTCACCGCTGAAGGAGAGCTATTGCTGAACTCCCTGCAGTCACTAGATTAGCCCTGAGAAATGTAACAGGGTGAAACTGAAACAGGACATATCAGTTCTAGCCTGGAAGCTTCCTTTACACATTAGCTGAGAAACAACAGCTTCTGTTAAGAGGAACTGAGGAATGAGTTAGTGATTCTAATCTATACTCTTTCCCAAATGACCAGTAAAGTGAATAAACTAGATGCCAAAATGAAAATTTTTTACTTATAAATCACCCAAACCTATATTGTGGCTTCATGATATTTCTCATTGCCAAGATCCTAAGCCAGATTCTGTCTAGGCAGTGCAGACCATTTCCTTGCTACTCCAGTCTTTGAAACAGACCCAAGACTGGAAAGAGCTGCTCTGTCGCTACTGTCTTGTTGGAAGTATCAATGCGTGGCTGGCTGTGAACATAGGCACAATGAGAAACTACTGATGCAAAGTCAAATTAAGCAGTCAATTATGCTGGTTGAAGCTGCACAGCAGAAGCGGCGTAACTCCTTTGTGAAAGCAGTTTGCATTAAGTGTTTCGTTGGTTGAGCAGAAGTAATGGGGATTTGCTTGTGGACCCTCTTCCTACTAAAATCTGCTAATGTGGCCCAGCTTGCTGGTCTTTTAGCAAAACAGATAGAACTTCAGAAAAGTTACTCTTCTGGGAGCCTGAATGACTAAAGCTCAGGAGCTGGAAATAGCCAACCAGCCTATCTGCTTGGCTCACTGCAGTCAGTCTCTAATGAACTCTCAATTTGTTGTGTGCATCCCTGAAATGCTCCTTCCCGCCTGCTACTAAAGTACCTCTAATGGCAATTTCTGTTTCTTCACTGCTTTCAAAGGAGTTGATTCTTCAGTGTATTACGCTCGTTTCCATCCATTCACTTTTAATACTATCTACTTCAATAGACTTAAACCAAAATAGAATATTGCTTGAAATGTTCAGGATGTTGTTGGTTGTTGTCTGTTGAATTTAACTCATCACCAGTGCAGAAGACGCAAACAGCACAGCGCAAATGGAAAAATTTATTGCAAAACCAGAGGGATGGCAAAGCAGCATCTCCTTTTTTTTTCTTTCCCCCTAGAAGAATGAATGTCTTTGTTTCACCCTTAGATCCAGCATTTTCTACCAGATCACTGTCTGCAAATCTTGGTTCTGCATTGACCATCATAGTCATATGAAATTATTTAACAGGTATTTTGTTGCCAAGGTCACATGAAATTAGGTAACAAAAACTTAAAAGTTAATTTTCCAGCTCATCCATCTCTCATTGAAACACTCCTTTGGCTTAAAGAATCTGCTGAGTTGTAAGAATGAGAGGATTGGGCATTTTCCCAATAATAAGATTGCAATAACAGGGAGGAATTCTTGGCTATGTTGTATGATAAGTGAACAATGCAGCCATGAATTTTGTATGTTTATATTCTTAGATACTTCATGATGACTTAGATCTGTGGCTAGTTTTAAACTAACCAGTGCAGGAAATCACATAAGTGGTCTAGAGCCATCACTAAGACTTTTGTAAGTACCCCCGACAAGAGTAAAGGGAAATGTAAATCTTTTTGTGGGGGGAGGTGGAAAGGAAACTTTTGGGGGATAAAGGATAATTTTATGAGCCTGTTTCATTTAAAGCTTTGCAATGGCTCTTCACTTCAATCCAGTTCCACAGTGCACACTTTGGGTCTCTGCTACAAAGAAGAGATGGAACAACAATCTTTCCCCTGGAAAATTCACGCTCTTTTCATGAGGTTAAAGGGTCAAAAGACAAAAACTGTTTGAGTGTTTTGTTACTGAACACCTGAAAGTCAAATCTGCTTTGGAGTTCCCTCACTCCTGAGTTACCAACTGTAGTCTCCTCATTGCTGTCTCTCTGGATTCATGGATCTCAAATTCAGGTTGCAGACTGTCCCAGTCTCAATGAGAAGGGATGGTGTACTCCTTACTCAGAGTCTCCTATGATCTGATGGTTAGGCTCTCTCCTGTAAAGCAAGAGCTGTGGTCTCAGGATCTATTATCCCAGAAGGTCCACAAGCCAGATCTCCTACTTGAGCACATACCATAACCTCCAGTTTATTATGTAGCTCACCTCTTCCCCCTATCTTTAAATGAAGCTGGCTGTGGCTGCAGGTCTCGGTGCACTCCGCTTGTCTTGCGAGCACACCCAATGCATCAAGCAATTTATGGCTGCAAGTTCCTTTTGTATGAATCCCAAACAATCCTAGGCAGGAGAATGGCTTCTGAATGCTGAGCTCAGCCAAGATAGTGGTTCTTGTGAGCAGAAGTAATAACTGGAGGTGCCCATCCAGCCACAGGTGTACATATGGATTAAATGCAGCTTTCCTGCATCACTTGGGGTGAAAATAATGTGTTTAATTGCATTTTAGGAGTCTTATTCATTGCAAAGAAGGTTGGTCACTGAATGCGCAAATTGTTGTAATCATTCACCTTGTTCAGATATTAAAACACAAAACTATTTACAGGACTTTTGAGGCCCAGAATTCATCTAGGTGAGCAAGAATGTCCTTATTTTGGTCAACAAGGGATAAGGCCTTTCAAGAAAGAATCAAACCTGTTCTTGTCTTAAAGGCAATTGCTCTTTGACTGCTCTGGCTGCTCTGCATCCTTCAAAGGAGACTACACTGTGTCAGCAAAATGATTGAAAGAAGAGATTTTTTTACCAGACAGTGTAAAGTTGGACTCTCCAAAGTGTTTTAAACAAAGTTGAGACACCACAAAACTTTAGTTCAGTACGAATTGTTCTTTGTGCTGCTTCCACTAAGGAAAAACACACAAAGAATTTCCTTTGCTGAACACAAAAATTCTTCTCACTTTGCTGCAAGAGTTTTGGGTTTAGTTCAAAGGCTTTACTTTTTAAACCATAAGAATTTCTTGCTAGACACTGTGTATGTGAGCCTGTGTATACCTTTATGATTTAAAAATAAATATATTACAATTTTAAGCTTTAAAAATTCTCCACAATCACATTCTACTTTAATTCCTTAAACTCTGTTCCCAAACCAGACCAACCAAAAATCTTTCTCGACCTGATAAGAACCTGAATAAACACCTGCTAAGAACCTGAATAAACACCTGCTTTGCCTAATTTCATTAAATCTGGGGGAAGAAAGGTTTCGATTTGTCTTTGTTTTTTCTCCAATAGTAATTAAAGAGTTATTTGGTGACTCAGTGCTTATTTACATTCACTAAGCTCAAAAAGAGAAAATGTTGCAGCAACAAACCTTTGAGTCCTAGTCCCATAATATAACCATTGTATTACTGGGAGGGAAAAGGGAAAAAACATAATTCTTCTGACAGAAGAAGAGCCTTGAGGCATATGAGGATCAGCCAATGTCTACTGACTCCATTATGACAAACAATGTAGACAAGAGGGGACTTGTAACATACCTCCTGGTTGCTCTCTCCTCTAAGCGAAGGTTTAGCCACAAAAATTAGTGGAGAAAGGGAAAGGGTGAACATCTGCATGAGAACCTGACTCTTCACAGCAAGCCATTTTAGGTAACTCTCTTTAAATCTCGAGGGAGTTTGAGAATTGAACTATGAGAAACCAGAAACCATTTCCTCTGATTAGGAGATTAGTTTATCTTACTGGAGAAAACTCCAGCATCAAGGAAGTCTGTGGCTGCCCTCCTGCAGTGCTCTCATTATAAAAAACAAATGCTTAAAGAAGTTGCTGCTGCAAATACCCTCATGCCACTCCAGCAGTGAATAATCTTCCCAACCAGTGCTCCAAGTCCATAGCAGCATGGCATGCTGCTGCTGTCTGGGTGGATGGTATAGCCATCAAAGGCTTCCAGGCGGTGTTCCCACCACCTGCATGGCCTCAGCCAGGTGGGCTGCTCTGCATGGAAGCAGGGAACGGCAGAGCAAAGCGGTGTCTCTGTGGTGCTGCCAGTGATGCCCAGTGGGCTGGGTCTCCATTGCCTTGTCCAAAGCCAGAACATGCTCAGCTAGGAGAGGAATACAGTCAGAGCTGGGAGCCGCTGAAATGCTGTGTTTGTACAAGGCAGCAGCTCCTGCTGAAGCTGGAATGACACCCTCCTTTTTTTTCCTCTCTTTACTCAGACCACTGATCTTAAGCCATGAATCAGAAAAAGGACATGCTACTGAAAAGCAAAGAGAGTGTACGTAACTCTTGAACACCGAATTCCAGAAATTCCCTCGGCTCAAATCCTAGCTCCAGAGGTAATGACAAGAAACTAGGACAGCCAAAGCCAGAGCTTAAGGACCAGGAAATGGAGCTGATCAGATCTGCAATGTCTGTTGTCCCCTGTTGTCCCCCTATTGAATATTGTTAGACTGAAATTCCCAGGGACAGGGCCTGATTAACCTTTTTCCAAATATCCAACTATCTATCTTGCAAGTGGAATATAACAATGTAATGGTGTTCATTCTCACAGAACCTACTAAACACTACCTTCTTGAGTATACTGTGCTCTACTCAACTTTATTGGTTACACTGGAGAAACGCTGCACCTTTTTAATCTAATGCAAAGCAGTGTTTCTATATTTTTGCATGTGCTGTAGTTGGCAATGATAAACAGCTTATGTGTCTCAGCAGTTTCTTTTTTCTTCCTTACATTGTAGATAAAATGCAATGGAAATTCAATACTCTGATCTGTATTCTCTCTTCTACCCACATAATTTCTCAGAGCTGTCAGTTTTCATTCGCAAGCCTCCCTTCTTCTGTCATCAGAAAATTATGTCAATATTCCACACCACCTGACGCATCCTCTTGCCACTTCATCTAAACATCAGAGAAAACATGCAAAATACTAACCAAAGTGTGAACAATTGTAACTGTTGGGCCTGGAAACAACGCAGTTTGCAAAACATGTCGTCTTCATTGTATCTTACATGAATAGCCTCAAAGTGAAAAGCTGGGTGTGCGCAATGATCTCACACACCAGTTATTCCTCTAAAATAGAAATATTGAAGGAGCTTTGGAAAGGTGTTGTTTCCCCTGGGTGTTGCAAAGAGCACAAACATAAAAAAGTCCAAATCCAAGACCCTGCTTAGGGTTTTCCTGTAAGGGATATATTATGGAGAACACTGGGAAAGCTGAGAACTTGTATCTATCTGAGCTGATATCTGCACTGATTTAAAATAAAATAAAATAAAATAAAATAAAATAAAATAAAATAAAATATAAAATAAAATAAAAAAGAGAAAAAAAGGACAAAAGAAAACCCCACCAAACCTCTTGGAGTGGAGTGGAATGCATCGTTTGTATTTATTTGTCTCTCCAGTTCCATGGAATGCAGCTCTAAATTGATTCACAATTAAGAGTCTTCAACTGGAAAGTCTGAAGGTCTATTGAGTTTCTTTACTGGAAACCCCTGTCATTAGTCAAAATTTTGCCCAGGAAAGGAGAAGGCTGTTTTGATTCCAGGGTGAATTCCATTGTTTAATGAATTTAAATCCCCACCAGTGACTGATGAAGTTTAACCTTCGGATACCTTGTTCCATACTTGTAGATAATGAGTGCCTGAAGAGAAACATTTGGTGTGGTGCAGTCTCCATATCTTTAATACCAAATGCACTGTGGTGCAATATACCTGTGGCAAATGTAGAAAACCAGAAAAAAAGGGCCACAATTACCCATCCACTTCTTAGTTGTGGCCATTGGCAAGAACCTGCAATGGCTACAGCAATACTGCCAGCCATTCTTGGAAGAAGCACCACCACAGAGGGCAATTAATACTGCTTGCTTATTTTCTGGCAGCCTGCAATACATACTGGGCCACTGAGGGAGAGCCAGAGGCTGCTTCAGTCTTCAAGAATTAGCAATAGCATGCTGTGGCAGAATTGTAGAGATCGGATTGAATCCCTATTAGGTTTATTGCACTCACAAAACAATGAGACCACATGGACACTAGTATTTTCCGGTACAGTCATAAATGCCATGCAGATTCTGGCATTGAACATCTGATTTGATTTTAATTATTTCATTGAATTTAAGTTCAATTTTATGTTTTATTGCTTCCCTCCCTGAGTTACTTCCCCTCTCCTCAAGCCTGCCCCCTGAATTTCCTGTGACTGAAGAACCCATTTCCTTCCACCTCCTGTCTCTGGATGGTAGAAACAGCCTCAAAAGATCAAGAAACAGATGGATGGACTGTTCTTGGTGTTTCTCCCAGGAATGAAGGTTTGGTTGCCAGTGGCTTTAGTTTCATTGGAAGAGACAGCTGCTATGCTACAGCCAAGTGGGAAGATTAAATAATTTGGGGACAGTGAGTTCACCCAGGAGAGAAGGGGTGGAGAAGACAGTGTCTTGGCACAGTGAGTCGCTTTTGTGTTAGGAGAGCGAGTGCCTGGACTAAGCTGTGGGGGGAGGTACAGCTTAACCCAGAAATTACTAAAACAAATGGTCCTTGAAACATGATTTGGAGCAGAGCCTACACACGTCTGCAGCACATACAAGATAAATCCTAGAAATGGTTGGAAGGGATGTCTGACTGAAACAAAAGGCTGACCCTTACTTTAAAGTGCTCAGAAAGGATGAAAAGGACCACTAGAAAAACTGACTGGGTGCTAAGAATGACAGAGGCTACCTGTCTGCTGGGAAATTTAGTACCTGATACTGGCCGTGGGATGGGCAGAGGGTGTGCCTTGCTTAGATAAAACCACTGTGATGTATCTAAGAGACTCAACCATCCTTGAACTTGCTTCCTGATTCCCCAGAAGGGATTGGTGTAGCCAGGGGAAAGATTGCTCTTCCAGATGTGCATCTGGGTTTCCCTCAGCCTCTCAAGGCCTCCCCTGAACAAAGGGTCTATTAGAAGATGCTCCCCTCCCATTACGAAGCTGCTCATAGGATTTAAGCACATTAATTCTACAGAGGTAAGAGCCCAGCCCATAGGTGTATTTCCCTGTGATTCCTCACCCGGTTGGCATGAATACCTCTCCTGCTTTCTTGTCGAGAATAGACCCCAAACTCAACCCTGCACTTTAAGATCCTCGAAAATTTGAGCTTTGCTACTCTCTCCATATCTAATAAAACATTTCAAACCTATTCTGCACCTCCTGCTGCTTCTTAGTTCTGGTGGGTGAGCACCACCAGAGAGACAGGAAAAGAAGCTCTACTGGGAAAGATTTTTCCTCTCTGTTTCCTGAAAAAGGCCTCTGGCCAGTATTGGGAGAAAGTAATTTTCTGTGTGTAAGCCGTCTTCCTGGTGTTGCTGGCAAAAACAGGGACAGGTTTAAATAGCTCCTGGGTGGATCTCCTTTTGAAACCAACATCCCTAGCTCAAGCTCTCTTGCAGCCTGTGTACCTTCCTGATGTGCCCTAATACACAACACATCTTTGCCACCAAGTACAAGAATTTACAGGAGGCTGCTGTAATTTGGAAAAGGCACATAGGCTTAGTGGGATAAAACAGCAGAACGTCTATATGTATGACAAATAAAAAGATCTCCCCTGGTAACTCTGCCAAGAGTTCATTAATTTGTTTTCCTGTCTCCTGGTGTAAACATCCAATAGCAAATGTCCTCTAACCACATGACTTCACCCATCCACCTCTGCTAACCCACTCTCCCTGTGTGTTGGCAGTGGGTATAATGGGCCCAAAGTCTTCGGGTGCATTTGGAAAGCTTTCGGAAACGTTGCCTGTTTCTTTCCTGAGGCTTTCATAGCTACTGCAGCTCTTGTGATTTCAGTCTCAGTGGATGGGGAACAGAAGCTGACAGAGTTTGTCAGGACTCTGGCTGTGTCCACAACCTTTGTATCCATACAAAAGGCCTTGAGAAGTCAGGGGAGACCTACTGTCTCCAAATAAAATCAACTGTAGCTGACAAAGATTTATATAACCTCTCCTTATACAGCCCTAATGACACTGAAGCCATAGCTTCTTCACGCCATCTCTTTCAATATTTATGTCTTCCAAGCAGAAAGTATTTCTCCAGAGTGCTACCTACATCTCTCTTGCTGTCTTTTAACTTGATTTCTTCCTCTTCTGTGCTCAATATGGGTAAAGAACAGCTAATTTTCCTGTTACTTTTAACTTTTCTAAAAGACTTGTACCCTTCTCCAAACTAAATCATCCCAGTTCTTTCAGTCCTTTCTTTGCATACTGCTTCATTCCTCTCTTTCATGTGTCCATGTGGTTTCTGTTTTGAGTAGATAAAGATCTACAAAAATCCTCAAAATGACCCTTGAGAGATTCTGACTAAAAATCTTGTAATCTCTGTAGTCATCATCTTTTTTATCCATACTAATAAGACAGGATAAGATATGAGTAGAAAAACAAGCTCAAGGCAGAGATAATATAAAACATGTGTACAGGAGATGGTACATCTCTATTTTGTAGCTCTGGAGCTATTTCAGCAGTACAGCTATTTTACTAAACAGATTTCCACAGAGAAGAGCAGCAACTCTGAAGTACAGTGAGAAACCTGAGTCTAGTACAACTGGCATGCGGTCTACACCGCATGGCACCTCACCATGCTCAAGAGTGGGGGAAAAGTGGGACTCAGTGCACCCAGAGATAACTATGAGTAAATACTATTTCCCATTCTTCATTCCCTCTAGCTCAGAGCTTATGTTTATGTACAGTGGTAGATATCTCTATGGCATCTACCTGCTGGCCCCTTCAGGGGGCTCTGTGTCCTCTAGAGCAACAGACACAAAACTTTGTTGCCCTGTGACAATATTGACTGAAACTACGTTCTGGTGCAACATCATTTATTCTCTTGATCTTTGGTAGTAGCAGTCACGCCTGGCTACATGTAATGCTGGTAGTTGCAGAGTGTGTAATAGCGCCCGTAAGCCGCTTCCCTAAAGCTTACAGCTACAGAGGTTGCGTATTATTTGTTGTCATTGCATCGTCTTCTGAAGCTGTTCCCTGTAACATTAGGTTTAGCCATTGGCGTAAATATAGATATTTGGCAAGGTGTATTTCTGGTTAAGACTCTGAAGATGCATGATGTAAAGAATTAAATGATTTTCAAGCCCAAATATGTAAAATGTGCCATGCTGTATTCAGCATAGCTGTGGAGAGGAAGAAAGAACATTTACCAGCAGACTGGGTGAATCAAAGTGCCAGGGTAGTTTCTGGCAAACATTATTTAATTTGCATCATTGCTTATATGCATTTTCAGTGTAGTATGAGAAATGAAAACTGGTCATATTTCAGTGTAACCCACTATTAGGGAAATAATTTCAACCCAGAGTACAGGGGTAACAAGATAGTCTTGTTAGCAAGCTGTGTGTCTGAATGAGTCACAAGCCTCTTACACCATCATACAAGTCAGAGAGAATACAAATCAGTGAAGGTTTCCCTTTGGATCTGTGTATTTTCTACAGGTGCATCTCTTTCTGTTTGCCATCATCAGATCTCTTCATGGAATGAAAATTTGAGGTCTGTGATCTTCCCAAAGCGGGCCTTATCTGGTAACTTTGCCAGACACCTATTCCACTTGAGTCTTTTGAGAGGGATTAAAGAGGTAGGCTTGCTTAGCCAGCCTCAATCTTCTTCTGTAGACAAGTACCAAGCAGATATTTACCAAGTTTTTGGTCTACGCAGCAATATTAAGAGTCATAAGCTTTTCTTGTCCTGTTTGTTTTGGTTTTTTACTGATGCAATTGATTTGGGAAGGGACACAGGGATATGTTCAGTGATCTTTTGAGAATGGTTTTGTGTGTGAGTTGACTCTTGAAGCCCAGAAGACTGTTACAGAGAAATGGAGGAAAAAAATATTTATAGTATATTTTTATTCTACTTCTATTTTGACATTTTTAAATTGCTTAGCATAACATACAATGCTGGCACCAGAGAGAGCCAGAGATGAGTAACTGGGGAAGCGAGGACTCTCACTTTCTCTAGGACACTCATAAGCAGCAATATAAGAGAGGTATATCTGGTCGACTGTCATAGAAGTGATAGAAGGTTTTCCTCCCTAAGACCAACTGCAAACCTGAGTTACTCTGCTGCCATTCACCCCATTACAGCATTATAACCTGCCCCAAAATACAATACTTTGAAATGTGTTGAATTTGGTATCCAAGACATTTTTTAGACTTAGTATGGCCAGACTGAAACTTCCCAGTCCTATTTTGAGAAAATGGGTAAGTCATACCAATGTCAATGAGTTAAGGGTGAATTTCCCCTTTCAGTGCAATAACTTCAGGAGTTTACTACCCCACATGGGAACAGAAGCTTATTTTACATTGTGTTGTCATGACTACACTCATAACTAGTAAGAAATACCCTTGTGGAGACAAAGCTATTATTTTTTTAGAAAGTCTTCATTAAAAAAATAATTCTTTGAGTAAAACCTGTAGGGAACATCCAGCTGTAAAATTAAGATATACTTTGTCAATGAGACTATAAAATGGTGACTGAAAGACAGACAGATAATCTTCCAGTGAGAAGTGAGGGAGAAATACTAAGACACTTAGGATAAGAGAGATTTAACCTTCACAAACTGCCAAAGGAAGAGAGAAATTATCTTTCTTGACATATTCATACCAGTGTTTTCCTGGAGGATTATGCTATAGTCAAACATGACTTGTTGGCAGTAATTAGGTGAAATTCAATGACTTGTGTTATGCAGGAGGCAAGGCTACATGACCTAATGGTCTATTCTGGCCTATGAATTGTTTAAATATAACTAGTTATATTTTATGCCTTTTCTTTTTTTCCCAATTCGACATAGTTTAGCAGTTAGTCAAGATAGATAGAATTTGTTTATTCCTAGCAAGGAAGTGATAGATAAATGTGGGTAATGTTTACTTGAAGATTTCAATGGTCTACACATCTTGATGTGGTTTCTTTCATGGTTTTGCACATGAAGGACTCCACAGAATGTGGGACATGGCTGAGGTCATGGTATGAGGTTATACGGTATGGTATTCAGTCCTTACTAAAATATAGAAGGCTTCTTTGAATAGGCTGAAGGAATCCTTTTCCAGGGAGATCACTGCATAGGGTATTCTCCTTTGATATCATGTTTTTCATTGTGAAATTTCAGCTGGTCATAAAGACAATAAAGGTCAAATTATTGACTGGACAAAGAGTGTGCATGGAGGGCACAGGAGGCCAATGGCAGCTCTGACCTTGTGGTTAGTTCTGTAGCTGCCTAGGGCCCTGCATACACTGGGTATGTTGGGTACGCTGGACACATTCTATTCTGCTCAGCCGCTACCAAGGACATGTAGGAAGCCGTTATTTGCTTGCAGTCAATTTGTACCTATTTCTATTCCTTTATGCATGCACAGGAGATTACTCATTTGGAGGGGGAAACAGTTCCAGTAACTTGGGTGCACACTGCCGAACTGACTTGGTCTTAAACTAGGAAGGCTTTTCCTGTACCTCCTGCTTAGTGGCACCCAGGACTTCTCCAGCAGGAAAAGTATGGCATGTGAAACAGTTCACCTGGAGAACAGATGAGTCTTTGCCCTGGGGACATGTGAGGCTCCACGGTTTCAGGCAGGGGGAACAAAATGAGTACCCTGCTGCACCCTAGCCAGTTTCAACAAAGCTGGATGGAAAACAGTGATCCTAAACTTGTCTCTTGCACCACCCTTTCTCCTTGTGCTTCATTACCTCCATGTCTGCCATTAATGGGCTGTGTTTTCAGAGCTGTTGTGTCATTTATCATGGCAGGAGTGATGCCAGTTGCAAGTTTGGCTTTCAGTGCAATACATAAAAGAGAACAGATCAGCAGGTAGCAGCCTAAAATATTATTTTTGTATTTTTAATAGATTATGAGGACACATTCATCCATAAAACCATGAGAGGGCAGCATTCTCTCTATCATTCAAATTCTCTTTCTGCTGGAAAATTAAGTGACTTTCTTTAACATTCATCTCATAAACCACAGAGAAGTGTTATATATAATTCAGAGCTTGGTTCAATATTCTTTGTAATCAATAGGAATGTTTCCCTTGATTTAAATAGGTGTTGGACTGAAACTTCAGTTGTTCAAAATGACATCAGGAAGAACTCTCTGCGTAACTTAAATCAGAAGATACTGAAAATAAACAGTCAGGAAATAATTTTGGTGGTAGTTAACCACTGGAACAAAATACCAAGAATGCTGGTGTATTCTCCATTTTGTGTCTTTGAATAATGTCTAGAGGTGTCTTTGGAAAAAGTAGACAGAAGCTGCTGGGTTCAATACTGAGGCAACAGAGTGGTGTTCTGAGAACTGCATGGCATATGTATACAGACAAGATAAGCCACACATTTTTTTTATGCTGTTAGTAATTAACTGGTGGCACAACTCTTCAAAGTTTCAGGGTCTGATTTTACATTCAAAACGGGATGTATTTCTACATGATCCTCTCCAAATCAGTTCAGAGTATTTGCATCTTCTGTATTACACAAGTAGCCAGGTTTGATGATAGGCAAAACAACCTCTGGCTCTGGAGCCCATTCATCTGGCCAATATGATCAATCTAGCCGATACAATAGTTTCATTGAAGGTCCCTTCCAACCCAAACTATTCTATGATTGAGTGCAAAATTTTAGAGCTGTCATGTGATCCTTTGAGCAACGTGCAACACATCGTTGTAACAACAAATGATTGGAGGTTTAGAGGAATTAACTGTGCATTTTTTGCAAAATTGGAATAACTTAAGATGGAGAGAGAGGTTTTGAAAGGGGGAAGTGGAATTGTCTGCCTCCAAAGAATCGCTTCAGAATTAACTTAGGTCACAAGAAACTACAGGGTTTTAGACAGATGAGTATTTAGACATCTCATAATGTTAGTCCAATGTGGAGTGGCAAGTGCTAATTAGCATTCTTGCTTGCAGTTTCAGCAGAGAGGGGTATTTAATAAACACGGAAGCCATGCTATTCATTCTATTTTGCTTGACATGGTGATCCAACTTGGACCTCTGCGTGCTTGTGGTGAAATTGTATTTTCTTATGTGTTTACTTCATCTCCTTCTGGTGAGGGAAATTCCTGTATGTCTCTTATTCACTGTATTTCAGTAATTTCAACACCCCTAAAATGATGCACAAAGTTTTCACTGTGAATACCCTTAGGAGGTACCATAAACCGTGGTTTCACAGAAAAGTCATTGGGACAAATGCAATGGTGGCAAAGGTACACGATTCAGAAACAATGACATGCCACAAGCAACCATTCAGCATGTAAGAAAGCAAAGGACATCTAGAAGGGCTGGCAGTAAAAGAAACAAAAATGTTACTTGATCTACATCTATCTACTTGCATATGATATTTGATTTATATCTACTTGCATTTTCCTTCGTTGACATGAACTACTTAAAAAGGTTTCCCATTGTTTCAGGAGGAAAGAAGTTGTCTATCTGTGATTTTTAATTAGGACCATCATAAAGAAAAATGTTAATTTCTGAGTTATGTTTTGAAGACTACTAAAGGGTGTTAGCATTTGTTAGCTTGAAATATTTTCACATTGTTTCAATAACAAAGAAAAATGTGAGGTATTATTTAATTTCCCGTAACTTCCAGTATAAAAATGAATTCAATAACAAGTGAGCTTTGCCAAGACGGCTGTATATTTTTTTTTGAGAAATAATGTGGCTGTTTCAGACTAGCCCACATTTTACATAGCATTTGAATTAGTACTTTTTCCATGGATTTTAAAAGCTTTTTTTCTCTGTTGTTCAACTGAATACTGAAGTTTCAATTCAGGGAGGTATTTCATAGTGTGAGTATTCAAACCAGTGGGCTACCAACACACTTAGAGTTGGACGTGTGCTTACGTATCTCAGGAATGAGGGCTTGGCATACATTGAAACTGGCTGGTGTGTGTGAGGCCTGCACATGATTTGAGTCTCACCTTATTGCAAATGGAGGATGGAGTCACACACTTCACCCTCAAAAGAGAATCGACAATATATTTTATTGATATAAGACAGTGAGTTTAACAAAGTTCAGTGCTAAATGCAACTGTGGTTTAACAAGATTCAATGGGGGGTTGGAACTAGATGATCTTTAAGGTCCCTTCCAGCACAAACCATTCTGATTCTATGACTCTATGACTGACTTATAGTCATATTTGCATACCAGCCATATTTCAGTTGGTGCATTCTCAACTAGCACTCAGCTGTTGAGCAAGATTTATAGCCCTTAGTTACAGTGCTGTTATCAGTCTCCCCAGAGTCCAAGTTCAGCTGGCTGCAGCTATTACAACCACCACTAGTGGCTATTACTTAAGCAGAAAAAGGGCAGGGGAGAAGCACACTGACACACACCGAAGTTTTGATTTGGTGTCTAAGATAGTACCTGCCAGTCTCAATTGGTGTGTGGGATGCCACTGCCTCATGCTTGACCTTATCTTGATCTTATTTATTCAGGTAACACTCGAGGTCACAGCCCCATGGTGAGTAGCGTAAAACAGGGAAGTATAAAATGCAAATAGTCAAAACAGGTCTCAAAAGAAATGTCACAACATGCGAAGAAACTTAATAAGGTAGTAGCAGCAAGCAACATCATAGTTTTATGACTCTTCTTTTATGTTGAAAGATTGAGTAAGGTTGGGAAGGGAGGAGTGAGATGAGGGAAAGTCAGCAAGGGTGTTTGAAGATGTGGAAATGGGGATAAGGGATGGAAAAAACAGCTATTCACTGTGGTGCGATGGAAATCCACTCCAGAGTGCTCAGAGATCCTTGATTCAGGTTCTGCTCTGAATGGATGGATTCACTCCTCCCTACTTGTTGAATCCATCCCCTACCACTGTGTGGCAGGGAGAAGGGAGATGGAGAGATAACCATCACTGGTTGGCTTTTGCTGTTGCCGGCGTAGCTGATGAATCTCCTAAGCCAGCCTTCTCATCTTCATGTTTGGCTTTACTTTGCTTTTCTCTTTTTTGTGCAGAGCTGTTGTGGAAGGCCATGGATTTTGACTTATTTTAACAGTCAGCTGATATATTCAACAGGGAGCTTATTTTGCTAAATAAACTACAAAGCAAAACACCAAGAAGCTTATTGCAGTGAAATGAAATACAGACTCTAATTGACACAGTAGTTTTGAATAAATCTTTCCATTGTCACAGTCAGCATACTAAATGCCAAGTCCTGTCAGCACCACTTCTTAGTTACCTACCAAGGTAATTATACAGCTCTTCTCACTGCAGAATCTAACTGCATCCCAATTTGAGGTATTAATCTGTTAGCAATCCCAGTTTACGGCTTTTTACCCAAACAGCATATAAAAACAAATGACAGGCTCCATGTTGCAAGATAGTAAGATCTCATCTCTGCTTGTGGAACCAAAATAACTTTGAGATCACTGTAGATGTCTTGCTGGGAGTGTGTGGGGGAGGCATTGCCAGAGCAGAGAACTGAAGTCAGCTCTTTCAAGAGCCCTGCACTGGGCCACCCGTCCTTTTGTGGAGAAATGGCCTTGGGGAAGTAAACATTTGCAAACAGCCCATGCCACCCACATGTGAGGTTTATAAATAGTAAATATGCTGCATTTAGTTATGGAACTATGATGCTTTTCATCCCTTTACAACTTCAAACTCTGCGTGTGAGCAGGAACAGCAGCAGCTTTGTCCTCGGAGTTGCTTGAGTCTATATGGAAAAGAGGCATCCAACGCTCACTTATGCTGAAATTTTACATCTGTCCTTCTGGGTGGCTACCTAAGTGTGTTTCCACTCTGAACATATAAAATAATTTTATTGGTGGAAGGGGAGGAAAAATTACCCCCCAATTTATGGGAAATATAGGCAGAGGGAGCAGAAAAAGGAATGTCATAGATTGCAGTCCCTGCTATTGCAGGCCACACATCACACAGTCCCTTTCACAAATTTAATGGTTTAGTGAAAAAAACAATGTTGTAATACCAGCCTGGCCCCAGACTGTGTCCTGTGCACCTCATTGACTTCAGCTGACATCTCCGGGTTGTATGTCAGATTGCAATTAGGCCTTTGAAGTTAGAAGAAAACAAGAGACCTTTTGTGGCATTTTGTGCAGAACAGGTTTAAATAATTTCAGTATTTAGGCTTCCAGAACTGATATTGTATTTTGGGGAAAAATAAGTCAATTTTTAATTTTCTCGATTATCTTCTGTTTTTCACAGGTGGCCCCTTTCTGTTCTCCTCTTGCACTAAAGGAACAAAATTTGTGCTGGTACATTTATCTGTAAAAATCTGTTTAGTTCAAGATTCTGCTATTGTGAAGAAATCACACTGTATTTAACAAGAGGCATTCAGGCAGGTCTTATAAAAAAGTATTACTGTCCTGCAAAACCTGCCCTAAAACCTCTTAGAATTTATTCATGATAGTCTGTAGGGGTTTTGTGGTTTTTTTTCCCCAAACTACTATATGGAAAGGATATAATTTCATATTAAATTCTAACAGCTCAAGAAGTGTATGAAAAGATAATAATTTTCTCTTAAATACTGAAGGACTTTCCTCCATGAGGATATAAGCTAGCCCTACAGGATCTGGTAGTTATGCTGCAGAAGGATTTTTCAGGCTTAGAGAGCTTGGGGGAGGGTGTTTGAGCGCATTAGTATTCACTCCATGTTCTTGCCTGCTGTTCCACATGCACTCTTTTGCGCCTCCATAAACTGCTCTGGATACAGATCAAAATTATTTAAAAGAATTCACAGGGAAAAAAAAACCCCAGAACAGCAGTTTCTATGTATTTCCACATTGCCTTCATTTTCATTGACATTTAGTGTTAGCCTTTTTATAGCAATATGAAAAAGATGGCAGAAGCTGAGAAGGGAAAGGCTTTCTCTCATAAGAAAGGGGTTTGCATTTTAAGGAGAAGTTCTTACAACAAATCAGAGCGCTGTTAGCTCTCCCTTGTGCAGTCAGCATCAACAATTTAAAGCAGTAGCACTGAATTATTTAACTGAAAGGACACTTAAGATTACTATTATTCTTTCTTGTTGGCAATATCTGCTTTTATACAGGAAGAAGTATGTTCATCTCTTCGGTGTTAATCCTTTTTAATAGAGTGAACTTTCACTTCTTCTCCTTCTATTTTTTGCGTCTCGAGACTCTTGAGTCCTAAGCCAGTCCAAGAGCAGACCTAGCCAGGGATCTATGCTTCTGTCTCCTTGCATTGAAACCATGGCCACAGGAACACTTACTGCAGAATTTCTTGGAACATCAAGGAGCACCTGCAGTTCATGGCTTTATCAAGCAAGTTCTGCTTTGCTCCTGCTAAAAAAAAAATATCTGCTTCTTAATAGCTTGGAAGGAGGAGCCTGTAATTTGTTGTTCACTGAGAAGAGCCTGGTTCATGGCCCACCACCACTGACTTTAGGCTCCTTCCTTCATATTTGTCCTAGTAGTGATATTCTTGAATCCTGATTCAAAAGGAGCATAGTAATATGCAAACTTGCTTCGCAGTACAAAGCTCTATTGTTTACTCCGATAGCAGGCCAGAAGAGCTCTTGTATCTCTTGAAATATGAAAGTGTATGGAGATCTCCATGCAAAAATAGAAAAGAGCAAAGGCTAGAAAGTTGAGAAGCAAGAAAAGCAAAATCCCCCAAACACTGGGAGCAGACAAGCTTATTAAAAAGCTGAGAGGGAAGCTTAGAATTTTTTCAAAAGGTGGATAAAGGTGGCTTCAGGGAAGAAAAGCATCTTGCACACACACATACACATGGAGAAGTCAAACCTCCAATGTTTAAAATTCCCATTGCATGAAATACAGCAAACCCACAGTGCTAACTGAGTCACGGTATGGTAGATGCAAAATCTTTAAATGGACAGCATTCCCTTGCGGACAACAGTCACTTGTCTCTGGGCAATCTCTTGAAAAGTCCTGGTCCTGCTGGGAAAAGCACTGGAATTTGTGCTGTTGCTCTCAGGGTGCCACCCTGCTGTGCATATGCTGATGGAGAATAAATATGCATGAAGTCAACAGTTAGTTTGGCTTCCACCAAAGCTTAATTTAGCTCACTTCTCAGTGCTGAATAAGTGAAATTAATAACAATAATTAATAGTTCTTTTAACACAGTGAGTAAAGAGCAGAATCTGATAAATATGCTAAATCTGGGGAAAATTCAGAGCTGGGAGACAGGGACTGTGTGATGCATTCCACACTGCAGAGGAGGTACAACATATTATGAAGGGCGCTGATGAACTAAACAAGAGAAAATGTCTGGTCAGAGGGAACAAAGGAATGTGCTGGAGCATCCAAGGAGGATGTAGCCCAGTCCATGCCGGCTGGAATGCATCTCCTGAGGAGGCTGAAATTCCTTCCACCTTCTCCCCCCTCATTTCTTTGGTTTTCAACCTTCTCTGCCAAGAAAAGGACAAAAGTTTTATTATGCCTGAAGTTTGGCCACAAGAAAGAGTACCTAAAAGGTGCTTCAGAGCATTTAGTACATGAGTGTGTGCTATTTCTGCAGGGACGTGGCAAGCTTTCCGAGTGACTTTTGCCATCATCCACAAATTGCATATTCCTTCTGTGTTACTTCACAAAGGTCCCTCTTTTTTTCCTTGGCTTGCACCGCTGCCCTTCCTTTGAAGCCAGAAGCTGCAAAGCTGACATTGTGCAAGGAATTTCAAATAAATTCTGATAGCCGTTTTGGGGAGGAAACATAGGGTGTTTACTACTGATTTTGTTACTTTATTGTGACTGTTTCTTTGTACAGTCGTAAGCGGGGCTTTTTGTGGGTGGTGCTGCACAAAGTCCAACGAAGAAAGCACATTTTCTTAAGAATCTTTAAAGTGTTTTTAAAAGTACAGCAGGTAGATGAGAGAAGTACATTCAACGTCTGTAATATGTGTATATTAGATACAGTTTAAAACAATCCTCCTGTATGCTAGCCTGGCCTGCCCCTCAGACATTCATCTCTCATAGGCAATGAGTTGCTTCCAGAGGCACTAGAGGAACTAGAAAGTAAAGGGTCTTCAAACTTCATTCAAGGGTGACCTATGATCAGAGGGCAGTACCGATGTCAACACAGAGATGGTGGGAAAATGGGTGAGCTGAGGGTGGCGTTGGTGGCATGGTGAAGGAAACAGAACCCGCATGAAAAGAAACATGAAGATAATTTGGAAGGGAAAAGACCTTGTGTCTCTCGAAGGTGTGGACAAGACGCTTTAACTCAAATCAGTGGGAAAAGGAGAGGCTGTTGGAGAAATTCGAAAGAGCACGGTACTGATATGCCAGAGGGCAAGGTCAGACACTTTTTATAAATAAGGGGAAAGTGTGCCTGAAATTACTCGATTTGTAATGTTATCTACATACCTCATAGGTCTGACATGCAGATTGCTTGGTATTTGCAGCTAGAGGATACTGCTTTTTTATCCAATATTTTTATTTTGCTTGATTTCCTTCAAAGACTGCAATCTCTATTAACGGCCTTTCTGTCCAACCTGAGTAAAGTCTACATTTGAGGTTCCAGTCTCTCATTTCACCTGTGTTTCAGATTCTTCAGCATTCCAAGTCTCTGCTGTACAGTAGAGGTTTACTGTCACAAGAAGCAGCCAAGGTCCTGTGCTGAGAAGCAGCCAGCTTCTTCTCATAGACGATAACTGCCCTTAACTACTTTCCTGGTAGGAAGGGGAGAGCCTAGCAATCCACAGGTGGTGAAACCATTTGGATGCAAATTAGACAGCCTGTCCATCGGGCTGCACAAGCTAATAGCTGGTTCACAGTTGAATGAACTCAGTGCCTGAGAGATGTAAATTCAGAACACGTAGCAAAACCACCTCAGATGTCCATGCAAAATTCATTGAAGGCTGAGCATGGCATCATTGCTGGCCTGACGTCCTTGCGTATATGGAAAACCAGAAGGAGGGAAAACTGGTGCTATGTTAATACCACCCAAATATACACAATGAAGTCAGACTGAAAGCAATGAAATTATGGCTGCTTCTCATGAGCTAACAGGACCATTTTCCTTAACCAGTGACCTTCAATTACAGAGTAGCAAGTAAATTAGTAGAGACAAAAAAGAAAAACCTGTTAGCCAGAAAATCTTACTGGCTAAAGCTTGTCTTGTTTCAGTTCCAGTTTCCGTAGCTTTCGGTAAAGTATGTGCTGTCTCTTTCGGAGTACTGGTGTTAACTGGAAATGTGGATTCTGGGAACAATGAATTCCTTCTTATCAAATGGTTGGGGTTTACAACTGAGTTTTTCATAAGACCTTAAAGTTTTTTGAGTGCTCAAAGTGTCTGAATCATTGCAAGAAGCCCCATGATGCCACAGAGCATTCCTTATGCTCATGGTTGGTTGCTTGTAGGTTGGACTGAGAAGCAGGCTGGGATGCAAATACATAGTGCAGCAATTTGGTGGCCCCCACACTGAGGTACAGGGTTTACTCTCAACTACAGCCATCTGAAAGTTAGGAGTGTGATCCTACTTGGTTCAGGTTGCTTACACAACATGCAAAATTCACATATCCAGATAAGTGATGTGGTATGAAACCACTTTGAAAGGGGACTAAAGAAGATAATGATATCTGCAAGCTAAGGGTATCCACACAGAGAACCAGCATTTTTCAGATTCACAAGCTGACTTAATTCCCTAGGTAGGCAAGCCCAAACATATGGGCTTCTTCACTTTGAAGTTGGAGATGTTTGTATTCCATTGTTTGTGGCTGGTAACTCTATGCACATTCTATGACTCTAAATTTTTCAGTTTCTCCATTGCAACCTTCAAATCCTATAATCCAAATCAAGTTCTGTTTTGGTAGGACAAGCTCCATCTTTCTTTCTCTGGGTACACAGTTTGACAAGTGAGGTTTTCCTTTCGGTACATTAGCACCTTGTATCTGCATCAGATTTATAAAATGAGCCAAGTTCTCAGCCAAAAAAAAAAAAAAATGACGCAAACCCCTTTACAAGATAAAACAAGCCACACAGTTAAAACAAAGATAACCACTTGGGTATAAGCTTCCTTTTGATAACATTATTAGCTAAATACCTTTTCTCTTCCTTCAGTATATGTTGGCATGAAACCTTTTCACCAGGGTTTCGGAGTTATATGAGAGAAAAGGGATGGGGAAATATCTGCAGGGGGTTTTCACCTACTCCGGCAAAATCTAAAATGTGCTTTCCTGCTATCTGCACCACTACACTGTCTGCAGATTATCAGGTTTCTTTAAGCCTCCATTTTCAAAGTTTTCCCAGGCTAGTTCAGATCATCAGCTCTTACAATTTAAAGAGAGAGATTAATTTCTTAGGGACTGCTGTAACAGCATGGTAGAATGCCAGATTGCTGCCTTCTTGCAGCTACTAATATGTTTGCTTTCAGATGCAATAGATCTTTTTGAGATCCCTCTTCCCTTAGTTTGACAGAAATCTGCTAATGACGAAGCTCTGAGTGTTCTCTAAATGCAATGTGTGGTGAACTTTGAGTCCCAAGCCTGAAGCCACAGTCTTCCCACTGTTTGTTGCTTGGGTTCAATAAACATCACACTGATATATTGAGATGACTCAGCTACACAGTGTTCACCTGCCAGCACCAACTCACTGGTCTGGACTTGTGAGTTTTTCCAGATAGCAGACAGGCTGAAAGAGCAAAGCCATTTATAGACCTGGTGATTATAATGATGCATGGGAACAAAAATAGATTTATAACAATCATAACATCCAGGACAGCAATACAAATAGTGAGGATAAAAAACAGGGAAAGATAAATACCTGTCTGGAAAAATGACTACTATTGAATCAATAAGCTGATGTCCTACCAAAAGCACATCATTACAGATTGAAAGCAAAGTGGTATCAATAACTTTCAGTGTGCCCAATGAAAGCAGTCCTTTTTCTCCAGTTTTATGTACTGTTAGGAGTTGCAGTGAACCATTTCTGTTAACTAGAAGGGTTGTTTCTGTGTCATTTTTAACTAGTGATTTTAAAACAAGCTACTCATATTCCTGTAACATGGAATGGGCTACTTGATGCCTATATTCACCACTTTAGGTTTGTTGGTAAAAGAAGAAATCCTGATTTTTTTATTTTCTTTTCCTATTACATCTTGTAAACTATATTATGGATAATGAATAATTAAAGGAACACAACTTTAAAAAAATAATTTCAGGCTGTGTCCATTCCCTGTTATGGCACGTAGTCACAAACGTGGTTCTTTTAAACACTGCTGAGAACAGCTTGGTTGTAGCATGGACAAGTGTTTATTACAGGGTTTACTGCCTTGTCCTATGATTCCATGCTTTGCAAAGCACATCTTAACTAATTCCCAAAGGCAAAGTGGCAATGCTGTAAAGCACTTGTGAAAACATTCAAACTGCAGTTTAAACCTTGTTAAAGCACAGTTCTGCTCTGAAAAGTGACACTAAAAATGGCAGTGTGGGATCCTGTATTTATTGTCTATTTGTGATTTCCAGATCAAACATGCTAAATACAACTATATGGTTCTCTCCTAACATCCACAGCCAGCTCCACAGACTCCAGTGAGATTAGATAGTTGAAACTTTCATGCTTATGTGTCGTTAAGATGACGGTCATCTTAGCATCTGCCCAAACCTGATGTCCTCACTGAAACTGGTACACCTCGGCCCCCTTCCATTGAACTGAATGTGCTCAAGGGGAATTTGTTTTCTTCTCATTAACCTGTATCAGTTTTTTCACTACTATGGGAGTGAAACATCTTTTCAGGTATCTTTTCAAATCTAACTCTGAACACAAATATACACAAAACAGATGTGTTTAAGAGAATGCCACTCTTAACCATAGCCACATTTTCAGCTAAAGAATTTTAATGGCTTTTTAATTTGGTTTCTGGTCTGTTTCACAGCATAAAATGTTTCAATCTCTAGAAAATTCTGATATGAACAATACTGTCTGTACACATTAACTTGTTTAAACACAGGCTTATGAGCCACATTTTTATTTCTTTAGAGAGCCAGCTGTTGCATACTTATGGCCAGCACCAGCAATGAGAAGACACAGCCCAGTCCAAGCTCTTCAATTAAACATGGGGAGCTTGCTATGAGCATGGCGCTTGTCTTTGTGCTGTAACTGAGCAGGAAGCAATCAGCCTCACCCATTTCCCAGGGACCTCTCAATTGACACTGGAGTTTGCTGTTCCCAACCAGGGGAAACGACACATTGCCATATCCAGCTCTTGGCTTCTCAGGGGTTAAAGCTAGTTTGGTTTAAATAAATTCTGCTGAGGGACTTGCTGTAGCATTCTGGTTGACATTTAAAGTTGGTCCCTGTGTGGAGAATACCATACTCATGCACAGCTACCCTGACATGGGCAAAGATGGTCATTTCAAAACCAGTCCTTCTCCCTACTCCACAACAAAGATGTAGAAATGTAGGGGCAGATTATTGGCACTACTGTGTCTTTATCTGGGCAGTATGTTCATAAATATATATAAGAATAGATACTAAAGTACTAAAAGACTGAAAAGATAACAGGAACAGTTACAGCATTCATTCAAGGTGCAATACAAATTAAGTGGTGCCTACTATCCAACAGATGCCAGCAATACTCCCTTGGGTGGCAGGGTTTTCATGCCAGTTTTCACATCACCTCTTACAAAGAACTCATCATTAATTCAAGTGTCTTGAATTTTTATCTTCCTGATGAGTGTAATCAGCATCTGTTTTGATCTTAGGTTATACCTGTTGGGTGTTCAAACAGTTACAGATGTATAAGGAGGAATGTGTGAGGCTGTCCTCTTTGAAGACAATGGTTTCCTGACTTAGCGTAGCTGAATTTCTGTGAAACGAGATGCAGGCTTTTTCCACCCCACTCTTTTGCCAATCCCGCACAGCCTTGTGACTTAAAGGGGCAAAACTGCACATCCCAGCGCCAGCGTGGGCCCCAGATTTCAAATGCTCAAGAGCTGGAATATCCAGAGCTGAGGTTTTGGTCTGGCCCATGAAAAGGGAGAGAAAACCATCTGTAAAAACTGGAGGCACATCTGGGTTTGGCCTTTACCCCAAGATCCCACAGCCTTCCATAATCACTTTCTGAATATCTCTAGGTTGGGAGGAGAAATCCTTTCTCCGCACCTTGGAAAGCCGTGCTCAGCTTCACGCCTGGTACACACAGGTTCCCCTAGCGTTTGATCCTTAAGGCTTTAGAAAAATGCTCTTTTCTAACTAAAAGTGGGAAAAGGGCGAACAGGCCCCTGAGGGGTCTTCTCCTGTGGGCAGGGGCTTGCTGAAAACACTGAATGTCACTGGAAAAGACAACTGCTGTGCAAAAGCCCCATATCATTCCCACAGGTCTCGCCTCCTCACGAAGCCCCTCAGGGATGGTGATGTCCGGTGTCCATCCTGGGCAGCCAGACACCCATCCTGTTGCGCAGGCCTGCCTTGGCAAGCAGCAAGGACAGTGGGGCCATTCCTCACATTCCTGCCTCAGCAGGGAAGGGAAACGAGCACAGATCCTCCTTCCCCTCAGCCCTCCCTTCCCTGGCTTCCCAGCCAGCCCCAATCCTGGAAACCCCTGGGGAGCAGAGCCAGAGGAGCCCTCTTCCTCCTGGGAAATGGCAGCCCTGGGTGTGCTCAGGGCCCTGGGGCTCAGCCTCCAGCAGTGATTTCTAACTGTGTCTCCCATGAGCCTGGGACGCCGAGGGAACTGCTGTCATCCCTCGGTCATGGGTCTCCCCTTCAAGCCAGCTGCTCGGGGAAGAGGAGGGGGGGACAGCCAGACAGCCAGACAGAGCCTAATTAAACCCTCCCCTGGCCAGCCCCTGACACTCCCTCCTGCATTTTCCAGTCTGTGGTTACAGCACTCAAAGGGTTCCATTAAGTCATCAAGTTTTACAGGTTCCTTAAAAAAAAAGGGGGGGGGAGAGACAGCGCGCAAGAGAGAAAAGTTTGGTCATGGTAGGGAATGAGTGATCAAAGCTGAGCCAAGCTTCCTGTTACACCGGGACTATATATATATCGTGTCTTTAATGTTGGGCGATGTAAGCAGGCTGCTAGGAGACTGGAGCAGGAGCTGACTCTCTGCCTGATTTCCCAGCTCGCTGAGGTTTCTTCCACTGACCACAATGAACAAGTTCCTGTGCTGCACGCTTGTGGTAAGTCCCTTCAGAGAGGTAGATAGGCTTTAAGATGCATTACAGCTTCAGAGATCAGGCTGTAAAGACACTCTTCTGGGGTTTTGTTTTGTTTTGGGGTTTTTTTTGGGGAGGGGGGTTCTTTTGTTTGGTTGGGGTTTTTTTGCCTTCTCTCCGTTTTCTTGGTAAACCCTTTTCGTTTCATCACACCAAGCTTTCCTGGTGAGGTTTGGAGTGCGATGGACACGTCCAGCTCCAGGGAGGCAGCAGGGATTTTCATCCCGTTCTTAAGGTAGTAGAATGATTTGCTTTTCTTTCGCCTTTTTTCCTATCTTCCCCTCTCTTTTTGTGAAGCTTCATCAAACCGGGCTGATACAAGACACTATATCCAGGAATGAATTTAGAAGCTGTAGGCTGGGATGTTTGTTACAAAAGGTCCATCCCTGCCTGTCTCTGCAATCTCTGCTGCAGTGGCACTGATCAGTATCTCAGATACTGGGCTAGCTCTCTTACTCAGAAAAACTACTGTGAACTCCAGAAAAAAAGGCACAGGCATGTGGTGCTTGTTTTGGCTTAGAAAATTCAGCTTCATGTGCAAGAAAGTGATGAATTAGTAGCTGTGTCAGTAGCTATTACAGAAAAAGTTGTGTTATTAAATCTGGTGTAAGCCCCTGCTTTAATAAGTTTTTGTTTACTTGGTGATTTAGCAAGATACTTCCAGATGCAAATTCAGAGATGTTAGCAGTGCAGTAAATCTTTCAAAATGTCATTTAATCCATTTAGCCTTATGGAATTGTGTGTGATATCAGATTAATTAAAACCTGCATACAGACAGATACTGTGCGACTTCTATTTGAAGGCAATTCATCTTTTGGATAAGAAAACATTCAAAAAGAAAAACATTAAAAAGAATATTCAGAGTAGACTGTTATGCTTGTCTGTGCAGTAACTTGCTTCTGGGTTGTTTTGGTGAGTACAGTGGCATTAATGTTGTGGCATAGCATTAGAACTGAGATCCATTTATTTTGAAAGCTCTTTATAAATGTAACGAGATTTCCAGGATCCGATGAGTAATATGGGTTTGTTACTCCCTGTATAACTTTCTGAAAGAGCTTTTTGAGAAACAAACCCAAAGTAATTAATGGTGCAAGTGAAGCAAAAATTGTCAGACTCATGGTCAGCAAATTGAAACGCAGGACAACTTTTTCATCTCATGTGTGATGTTGTGCCTTCTTCATCCATCTGAAAGCACGGGAAGTTAATCTGGGAATTTCAGCAATAGCCTGTTATCAGCTTGGCTTCTTCTCTGTGGCTGTCATAAAATAATCACAGCAGGTTTTTATTTTGATTAAATGTAATGTGCCTGTTCATGTTCTCCCATAAAATGATAGTGTTAAGTGAAGTTCAGCATAATCCTCTGGCAGATGAGTCTCAGAGCTGAAATACAACAGCGGCAAGAGTACATACCAGAGAGCTTCATCATTCAAGTCCTTTTTTAATTATTATTTAAAAGGAATTTATTTAAAGTTATGGTGGAGTTGAAGAACTATGAGTGAAGTTTAAGTACTGTCAGATGTGCTAGAGCTCAGAAAAATAGTTTTATACCTGTTGTATGAGAACACTTGTAGGATGCACACAACTCAAAGTTGTGTGCGTTTGGCTCACATACCTTAAACTTTGTTTGAAGACACCATAGCTAAAAAAGACTCTTTGGACATGATGTACTTTCAGTCTTGGCCTCTTCGCTAAGGTTCCAGAAAGGGGACCTGCTTTGGTGGTGCAAGCATGTGCGTGTTGTTTGCTGGAACACTAGAACTGCTTACAAACAGACAAGTGTTATGAAATCAGACTGAATTGAAAGAAATTCCCCAGAGCTGAATCTTGTTACTTGTCACGTAACTATCCTGACCCTTAAACTTGACCTTTCTCTATTTTGGATCTCCGGGCGCATGTGACATGCTTTTTCTGGCCTGCCTGTTGGGTTTGCTGTGTGTAGGCAGCAGTGGCTTTGCAGCCCGCGAGGGTAGGAGTTATCTTTCTGTCTGACTTTCTTTCTGACTGTCTGCATATGTGTTGGTTAAAAATAAAGCACCAAGGCTACCAGAAGAATTTTTAAAAACTATTGTCACAATTTAAAGAACACCCACTCTTCACATCTCACAGAAACTTCAATTTTGTTCCTTCTGTACTGAACTTTTATGCTAGTAGATTTACTACTCTGACTTTTCCTGGAGAAAAACACCTGTTTGCACATAACACTGGTCATACTGTTTCTCTACCTAAATAGTCACTCATTAGTAATTCTGTTCAGTGTAAGGCAGACTGCAGTAAGTCTGCCTTGTAGGTGGTAACAGCAGGTGGTAACATCCCAGGTTCGGGTTAGCTCTAAATCTTTCTGTCACTCTGGCAAATAATGTTCCAAAGAACGACTTATGGATAAGACCCCTCTTTTGGTGAGTATCTGTTTCGTCTTTTCTGCTTTCTTCCTCCACAAGTTTCAAGGCAAATGGAACTTACATATATCAAGACTTTCAGTTTAGCACCTCTTTGATAAGATGTAAAACTGTTCCTCAGCTGAATGTCATTTTTCTAGCACTGAAAATGAAACAATAGTTTAGACCCCAAAATTGCTTTGTGAATGACAACTCTGTGCCTCACAAAGTCGCTATGAAATTTGAATAGTTGACATATTGCTTTACTGACAGAGAGATGAAGACAGTGGTTGATAGCCTCAGTTTCAAATAGAGAAGCATAGAACACCAGGTTGGAAGGGACCTCAAGGATCATCTGGTCCAACCTTTCTAGGCTCAGGAGGTCACTCAGAAGAATCACTAGCCATATTCCTTATGCAAAAAAGTGTCCTCCACTTTACAAAGCATCTTCCATACAAAAGTAGGTCCCGTTATGTCCCAAGTGAGTGGATTGCATTGAAGCAATTGGCAGATGGTGGTATAGCTTTATAAGCTAAACTCAAACCAGTGAAAACAACTCCATTTCAGCTGTCACTCTGTTCCTGATGCTCAGCTGTGATCTGCGAAGAGGTGCTTTGTCTGGGCTGTGCTCTAAGTGAGCCTGCAGCAACTTAAGGGGCAAGCAGTGCTGCATAGCTTTTGGCCCAAAGAGGCTGAATTCTGTGATTGCGTGGGGCCACCCAGAACAGTGAGAGGAGGAGGAGGATGTGAGTTGAGTATCTCCCAGATAGGTGTGAATCACTTCTCCCTAGATGAAAAATATTTTACAGTGGTTATTTGAAGTAGATGGCTCTGGATCTGATCCAGCATGATGCTGTCATGTACTGGATCTAGAGTTACTGTTTTGATATGACAAGTTATTGATTAGGATGCCATCATTGGTATCATTAAGTGCTTTATTTTGCCACTGGGATTTCTCTGGGGTCTGTGCATGACTTCTGTGAGGCATTCTGCCTAAGGGCTGAGGGTAAGTGAAGGCCTCCTGTCTTAGCTTTGTCCAAATACTTTGTGAAGAAAGCAAAGTAGGAGAGTTGTGAGGTTTTATTTTGAACCCAAAGCAAACACAAGGAGCAATCTGACAGATGCCTTGAATGATTATTTATCACTCAGGAAAATATGCTTCGGAATAGTTGTGGAATGCAAAACAGAAACAGATTTATCTTTCTCAGCAAATTAAACATTCTCCTTTGGTCTACAACCCAAATCCACAAAGCCAAGCTATATAATAATATTTTCATATGCTAAAAAGCCACTTTCTTTTCTCTCACAAAGCAGTGATTTACGTGGATGATGCTTGAAGGATTTTTACTTTATGTGCTTTGTCTTCCAGTTCATTTTAATTCAACAAGAAAAAGCAAGAGGCTCTTTGCCTTACATTTAAACATGAAAGAAAAGGGCATGTACTTTTTCATGCCCAAGATCTGAAAGTAAATTTTACAATCACAGTATTTCTCTTTCAAAGGCATCTTCTAAGGGCTCAAATAAATGGACTGCACAGGCCTTTTATGTTAGCATCGTGTATGCTGACATAAAGATGGTATGGAAGAATATTGCTTCAGGCCTAATGTGTTGAGTGTCACAATCAAAGAATTGCTTTTTAACCTTAGGTAACTCATTTTGAATGAATTCTCACTATTTACTTACATGACACTGACTTATACTAGAGTTGTATTTCAGTATTTACAGTTCATCCCAGTTCCTCACACAGAGACAGCCATCCTGAGCAGTACCTGGGATTTGGCTTAGGGACACAAAGGATGACTGAGTTTTTCAGTCCTTTCAGAACTGAGCCCATGACACTAGAACTGAATTTCACCCATTAGGTTGATAGCTGTAGTTAATGATACTAGATTTTGGGTTGGTTTTATTTTGTTGTAATTTTTTTTTTTTTTTTGTTACTGTTAGTATTTCATACTCATAGAACAAAAACCTCCAACCTTTGGGATTGTTTTATTTTAATTGAGCCCTGCATTTCACTACCCTTAGGAAAACCATTTGTAATTGAGTGCACTCTGAATGAGACTAACAGTAAAATTGTTGAGATGAACAAGCTATTGAGTATCATTGGCTTCCATTGGTGTTGGGATATAAAGGGTTTGCTCAGGGTTTAAAACTGAAAGAAACTGCATAGATCTTTTCAGTCCATTCGTCAGCTCTTCCAGGAAACCAAATGTTGTATTTGCTTTCAGAAGTACGTTAAGAGCTATATTTAAACTTCATGGGTTTCTTGCACCTGCTTCTTAGTACAAGGCTGTTCCCAAACTTCCTCTGACGAGAGAATCCCCTTCTCATTTGCCAACATTATCCTTTAATGGAGAAAGTTGTTCTCTCTCCGTGTGTTCACTGTCTATCTGTACTGATTCTATAGGTTCTGTTTTGACTTGCCAAGCTATTGAACAAGTCAAGATCCTCTTCAAGATGAAGCTATTTCCTTCTAAACATTCTCTGCGCTTCTTACAGGCTGAATTAACCTTTGCTAAACAAGGACAAATAGGATTTTACTCAATCTTGTGAATGACAAATCCATGACTTTGGCCAGGTGTAGCACTGACAGACTCCAGCTTCAGTTTCTTAAGGGTTAAAGGGGGAACATGCTCATTGCCCCTACTGATTCCAGTAAACTGAAGCCAGACTTCTAGTTTCTTCTTCCTTTCAAACTGGAACATGCCTTCTTCTCCAGAAAGGGTAAAGCAGGCCAGTGCCAGCATGATTATAGGAGAAAGCCTGCTTTCAGTGAAGCTTTTGGGACGACCAATGTTCTAGAACTAGTAAGCTCTGATCAAGGCATTTCCATGTGCTCAAACAGTGCTATTTCTTACACCAGAGATTCAGGTGTTTAGTACATAGCCTACCTTTAAGCATGGGTATTCAGGTCAATCAGAGGTTTTATGTGGCTGACAATCTGCTACCAAGTTGGTCATAGCATAGTTTAGGGAAAAAAAAATGTCAGGAATGACATAAAATGCATTTAATTACTATTTTAATTTGATTTGAGAATGTGATTTTGGACAGCTTCTCCTGACCATCCTTATTTACTATATTTTAGTTTGCACATCAGGGCAAACTTGGAGTGCACAAAGTGGATTTACAAAAATAAACTGGATTGATGAAAGTAAATCCAGAGATAGACTCCAGAGACACACCAGATGCACTGTAACCACTAATGCATGCTCAGTCAATGAGAGCAGACTGAAGTTAGTCCAAAATACCCCCTCTGAATCATGTTTAATGTGGATGTCAGGTGCTTGGCACCATCTGTTTCGCTCTGCAAATCTGCTGTAACAGGTGATCCAACTTGCTAATATAAGCACAAATTCAACGTCTTAGGCCAGGCGAAAGGACAATTTAGTGACATTCCCCTCTAGCTTATTCTGTGAACTGGGGGACAAGAAGAGTCTTTTCATTCTGTTTGAGCCAAGTTGCTGCAGTAAAACTATTAAAATTATATTTCATTACCTTCCACCATTCTTCCTGCATTTTGCATACCTTCTGAAAAATAGATTGCTTTTACTTTGGCAGTTGATGTAGGCTCAAGGATAACTTCTGATTTACAGGTTGCATATTAATATTCAGAATACTCATGTGTGCTAGGTGTTTTCAGTCTTTGTCAGACTGTCAGAAGACAATCCTGCAGATCTATTCTCCTAAGGATTATTAAGGGACCTACAGTAGTCTTATGATGAAGTGTGGTACTGGGGGTTGGAGTTTGGAGATGTACTTAACAACATACTAATGGCTGTACCAGGTCTAAGAAAAAGAGAATCTTAAAAAAATGCCCAAAATAGCCCCAATAGCTGTCTATGGCAGGGGTTTATAGCTGATGCATGGAGGAGATGGAATAAAAAGGCAGAAAAATAGTGATATTTTTTCAAAACACTCCTCCAGACTCAAGCAATTTGTGGTTTGGGATTTCCTGATCAAAAGGTGATGTTTATGTTTAATAGCCCTTTATTATTTTCCTCCAGTACTGTGTCAAATAACATTCTGAATTCAACCATTTACGATGTCCTGTGGCAACGAGTGCACAGCTCATTGTACTAATAGGATCATAGTAGTCAAACAGTAACAGCAATGGTAATCTATGTTGAAAAGGGTGTATATAATGTGCTGCTAAAACACTGAGATATTGTTTGCATTTATAGCTTTAGTTTGAATGAAGAAACTTTAGTCAAAATTGTTTATTAAATAAAAGAGTTGGATCCTGCATACATATGGCTCAGCCACTGACTGATGGATTATGGCATCTACACAAGGTGCGTTTTTGGGAAAGAAGGGAAGACAGGTGTGATATGCTTTTCTTTTAAAAACACGAAGAAAAAATCAAATGCAAAGACTGATTATCCTTTCAGTGATGCTGATTTATTAATCCTATTATTATGGTTATTGGTTATGCTCATTTAAATTAATAGTATTCTGGTTGCCATTAATAGTTCATAGCTTTGGTACTTCCAAAGGGAAAACTTCTCATGGTCTCACACACGTACTGTTCATGTATATTTTTGCTCAATTTTTTCAATCAGTTCCTCTCAAGTTGTGTTGAATTGTTTTCAGTTTTTATTGGCTTGTTTCACATGGCTGTAGATTCTTCAGGAAGCAAGTGCCTCCATTTTTACCTACAAAACCCCATGCTTTCACACTCTTAATTATTGAATCTGAATTATTTTTGATGCTGAATCATGCCCTGCAGCAAAACTTCTCAGTTGCCTCATATATGTTTTCCAAGGCAAATGGTTGAGTAAGGAAAACAGAGAAAATCTTGTTGTTCTTGCTCCTGCATGTTGCAGAGGGGAATTGACGAGCCATGAAATGGTCCACCTAACTGTTCACCAACTGAAAATGTGTTACCAAGGGCAGAGGCATGACCCAGAGGAGCAGATTCTGCTGCAGTAACAGCTTAGGATGTGTTGTGAGCCATGCATTGCAGAGCAGGAAAACTGGCATTTCTGCGTGAGAATATGCTGCCTGCATATCTGGTTGCTGTCCCTAATCATTTTCACAGTGCCAGATTTACATCAGTGTTGGGTATTGTCTTGGGTTTCAACAGACATCTGCATGAAATGTGGGTTGATGCTTGTCTCTGTAGCATCTGCGCCACATGTTACAGTCTGTTATGTTCTATGAAGGAAGGGAATGTGTGTGCCCATGCGAATCTTGGACTCTGGGATGCTGCTTTATCTATTACTGGATAAAAAACATTGCAGAAGACCTGACTGTTCACATCAACAATTAATGGGATTACCAGGATTTCCTTGTTACTAGAATCAAAGCTGTAGATTTACTAAGGGTGGGTGCATTTTGCATCAATAGAAAGCCATTCACTATTTAAGAATGGGCTGCACCCTCTTGTTAAATAGATCACATGAAAGAGATACAGTCATTTAAGAAAAATGGAGTGGTACATCAAACTTCAGTGACTAATAAGGAATTTCCCACAATGGGAGGAATTGTGCATTGAGACCACAAAGGAAAGTGGGATCTCCATATGTAGAAATCACAGATTGGACAAGTTACGGGGTTTATTCAACTAGAAGAGGCTGCGGGGTGGGGAATATCCATACTATCTGCATTTCATTCTTCAATGTATCTAAGTATAGATATATATAAGTGGATTCATAGACAGGCAACAGGAGAATGCATTTAAGAATATTTTCTTAAGCAGTAAGAGTTCCTGATTTAGGCATCTGCTATTACTTCGTACAAACACTGAGAGGAATGATTAAATTGTCCTTTCCAACCTTAATAAAATTATCACTCAAGAAGCGCTATGCTATGGCAGAAGTGAGGCCCTTAGATGAAGCCTCTTTAGGAAGTATAGAGTCTGAATGAATAAAAAGAGTTCATTCCACTTACACTTTGGGGACATCTGCATTGGAAAAGAGGAAAATACATTCTTGAAATTGAACTGGCAACTCTGTATTAGCTCACTGGGATTAAAATAGCAACAAAGACAAGAATGGATACATGGAAAAATATCTTCATTCAGAGCCAGTTTACTTCATCTTTGTAAAACGTGCAAGTTTTAGAAGAGAAGTGGCACATTGGTCACATAACACTGGGACAGAGCCGTGTTCTCAGTGGCGGGAGTGAGCTGCTGGCAGACCCCATGGGGCTGGGGGCAGTACATAAGGAGTAAACCCAAGAGAATTTTTTTTGATAGGCTGGTGGAACCACAGAGCCAAGTTTTCAGTTACAAGTCCAAAATGGTGTGATATGGAGGTTGTCTGCGGAAGGGCGGGTCATCCCAAATCGCACCAGCAAAGCAGACTGTTGCAGGAAGCAGGAGTGTCATGAAGCAGCCATAAGACTGTGGTGTTGGATAGGAATTGAAAGCATTAACCTGGCCTCTTCCAACTCTTGTGATTAAGACCTTCATAAACTGCAGTATTCTTTGCTTCTTCCTGAAGCTGAGTCTTCATACTTGACAGAGCTGCTGCATTTCAGTACAAGATTAAATAGAAGGCATTAGAAGTCACCTATATTGTTATAGCCATTCGTTGCTGGTAAAAAGAAATATTGTAAGGAATCACCTTGAAAGGTACCTGCAGTAACGGTGCAGTACGCTGCTCAGATTTCTATGCTCAGATACCATTTCTTTTGTATCTGACGTACCTGATGCTTAAGAACACTGGAGTGCATTATCCCAACCTTGCTGTGCATTGAGCATGTTACCAATGAAACTAATAGGCCAGATTCTCTGGTGCCAGATGGTAAAAAGTCATTGCCCAGTGATATTAAAAGGGTGTAAACGGGAGAAGAATAGGATTTGTATCTCTGGAAGAACAAGGAAGTATTAAGTCAGGAAGATTTGCTGGATAAGATCCTAAAATTTTCCCGTTCTAAGATAGACTTGGGAGAGTCCGGAAGCTGGGTAATATTTTATAAATAGCTAATACAAACAGTTTTTTGAAGATGATAGAGACATGATTAGACTCATAAACTCATTAAAATGTGGGTTTCTTTGTGAGTCACGGTGCTCCCCAGCACTAAAGCAAGCAATGTTTTCTTTTCCTGTTGGTAGCTCTTGGACATTTCTGTTAAGTGGACCATCCAGGATGACTCTCCCCCCAGGTACTCCCATTACGACCCAGGGACATCTCGCCAACTGCTGTGTGACCAGTGCCCCCCTGGGAGCTACGTGAAGCAGCACTGCACAGCCACCAGCCCGACACAGTGTGCCCCATGTCCGGACCAGTATTATGCCGAAGAGTGGAACAGCAACGATGAATGCCAGTACTGCAGCGCCGTTTGCAAAGAGTTGCAGTACATCAAGCAGGAGTGCACCAGCACACAGAAACGCATCTGCGAGTGCGTCGAAGGCAGATACCTGGAGCTGGAGTTTTGTTTAAAGCACACGGAGTGTCCTTCTGGGTTTGGCGTTGCACAGCCAGGTACGTACCACTTGCCAATATACACAGATTTCATTAGAGCTTGACCACACGTCAACGACTCATGGCAGGTACAAGATTAGGAGAGAGGCTCTTCCAGAAGAAATTACAGGACAGTAAATTATAAAGCCGATTGAACCTGTTCCTAGCCTGCATCATCTGGACTGTAGCCAAAGGAACATTTCTCAGTGGAATACCCTGCTCCTACTGTAATATATAACTTAATGGCAGGAGCAAATGTAGCAAATTGCACTCTAATGAGAAACATGATGGATTGCTTGTTTTAAAGGAACATTATCTGGAATGTAGTATTTGTGTGTGTGAATAATAATGTTTTTCATTTTGAAATCTGTTTCAAGCAACTGTATATCTTGACAAACACCAGGAGCGCTATGTGTTTGACACCAAGTGTATAATTATAACAATATTAATATAGCTCTAGCATCACAGCAATATGTGGTAATAATTAATTATCAGCATCCTAAGTGGAACTCTTAGGGAAACTGCTACTATTACCAAACAAACAACTGTTTCTTTGTCAAGCAGGCTGGCATTGTGCTGTATTTCTAGTGGGGCGCTTTTTGGTGGAGTGTATTCTTCATTTAAGATAACATAAATTGTTAAAACAATAATAAGCTCTTCTCTCAAAACAAAACACGTCATTTATCATTTGGCAGATGTCATGTCCTGGTTTAGCTCCAGTATTTAATATAGCCTGAAAGAATTGTATACTGTCATTGTACCAGAGATTGATAACTGCTTGGAGAAGAGCACTGAGGAAGGGAATATAGGAAATCAAAGTGTCTCAGATACAAACCCACAGGCAACCAATATCCAGACTGCAGCATTGCTTCCCTAGGAATTACATCTATACAGTGAGAAACACTAGGGCTGGCCCGTACATCTTACAGCTATGAAGAATAGCAGGTTGGGAGTTTTGGGTTCTTGGGTTATGAACATCTCATTGGAGAACAACATGATGTAAGAAGTAATGACACTGCTGTAGCTGCTCATTAGTCCCTGAGAAGAAGAACTGAGCATTACCTTGATGCCCTTGCCAACTGTTAAGCGTTTCCACTGGCAGCTACTGCATTTATAATACCGCATACCTTATTATAAACCTTGATTAACCTAAATTATTATACCCAGGGGCCTGGATTAATGAGATTCCACCATACCTCAGCAGCAAGTCAAAAGGGGCCAGAAACAAAGTTCTCAGAAAGACTGTTTGGGAGATGAACAAAGAAGCATAAATTGTCTGAGCAACCAGTGTGCTGCATCACTGTGGGCACAGTGAAACCATGGCAGACAAATATGAACGCCTCAGTTCAAAATGAAACAAATTTTGGAAGAAGATAAATTGTTGAATGGTGTAATTTATTGGAAAGTTGGTTTCCAAAAGACCATCAGAATGAACTAGCTAAACCCAAGCAGACCTCAAACAAGGAATGAAAACATTGTAAAAATAATTGCATCCCCCTGTGTCAATAGTCAGTTTTTGAGGTGAGGCATCGGCTAAGAATTTAATGGGCATGGACCACATTTTTCTTTTGGCCATATGATAGCCTTGAACTTTGCAATGATGTAATTTCAGGTGAAATAAAACCTAACTGTATAAAATTATGCTTCCACTGCCACACAGGGAGATGGTGTGGTCCAGTGCCTCATTCAAAGCTGAAAGCATTAGCAGTCTGTTTCCCCACTGCTCATGATTATGTTGGGCAGATCACTTTACCTCGGTAGTCCCCTTTTGTGAGTGCAGATTAAGGCTTTGTTCCTTTCTGCCGCAGTCGGCCCGGCACATGGCAGAGTTTTTAGCAGCAGTGTGCTGGGGAAGCAGCACTGCTACGAGGCAGCTCCATCTTCAGCTGCCGTTTCCCTGGGGAGAAAGGGGGATTCCAGGCAAATTGGAGGGAGCGGCGGAAGGGTGGCCAGGCTGCGGCAGTTTGCGCCCTTAACAAGAGCGGCCAGATAAGCAGCAAAGAAGCAGCTGGTAAAGGTGGGAGGTGACTTTATGCTCAACCCTGAGAAGGCTGATGGATTACCTGGTTTATTTCCCTCTTGTGCCGCAAAGGTTATACAGGAAGCTCTGAGGAGAATGATGCATGGTTTGCAGGGACTCTCCTTTCTTCCCATTTCTCTCTGCCAGAGCACCACAGCAGTGAGTCTTCAGCAGGGAAAAATGCTAAAAATTCCAATGTCCCAGAAAAGCTTATTGCTGCCGGCTCAGGTGCAGGTGTTGGCTGGAGTTTGGTACAGCCCAGACCGCAGTAGCGCTCGTTGTGCAATAAAAGGCAAGGGCAGACACTGGTGCTGCAGGTCGGGCACTGCTGCAGAGTGCAGAGGATTTGAGTGGGGGTGTGTGTGGCAATACACAAGGTTTCTGATTTTTCAGTCCCCCGACTACTGAAAACTTCTGCTTTGTTTTCATTTGTTGTCTGATGAAAGCAGTGCTAGGTCAGGTGTATGCACGTATTATTCTTTACTTCACAGCTGGTTGAATACTTGAGATTGGTACACTTTTTCTCTAAGGAAATACCCCAAATAAATAAAATTTACTTAAAAGTTAACATTAAAATAAGCATCCACATGTAAATACTTCCAAAATACACTAGATGGAGGCATTTTCTTGTTCAAATATAGTTGCCAATTATTAAAAAAAATATTTAAGCATGTGCTTAAGTTCATGTTCAATAACGCAATATTAGATATTATACTTTAGGCATTTGCTTAAATGCTGGGCCAATAATGATGAATTAAAAGTGAATATACAGCAATTACTGTTGCTGTTATTTTCCTGCCACTGGAGGTTAGACTTTTTGCGCCGTTTCAGAAGTTATGCATTAATTTTTTTCTTCGTCGATGTCATAGAACCATATGTTGTCATTCTGTTGTTGTATCATAGTAAAACTATGACTTATAAAAGTAAAACTCCAACCAAAACATATATATGCATATTAAGTATTTCTGCTCTATTGGACAATCTACTTTCTTTGCTTTTAATAATATTTTATTCAAGCCCAGAAAAAAGTTCAAAAATATTACCAAAATTATATTTTCTGGTATAATTTAATATTTGAGAAGGGAAATTATTTTACAGAGGGCCTTCAGTTAATATATTGTGGGTTTATATTTTTAGCTAGAACTAAAGTAACCTTTTTGAGTAAATTCTGGGCAGATACTATGGAGTACAATTTAGAGCAGTTTCCTGTGCCATTATTTTACAGAATATTTATACAGTTGAAGGATGAAGGTCAGACATCATGTAATGTCTGAATAGACTCAAGGAATTACTGACTTAAAGGTATTACTTTACTAAATTACTGATTTAATCAGCAATTGCTGATTTTAAAGTTGGTACCAAGTGTACGTAAGTACTGTTTACTCTGTGACTCGAGCAGGAACATCATTCTCTTAAAGAATCTTTTCCGTCATTAAAAATTAGAGTGAGGTTTGTTTGTTTTCTTTCTAAATGTGATCCCTTCATAGACCAGGAATGTGAGCAGCAGAAGAATGACAATGTGGAGAGGAATATTTGATTTTATTTTTGTATTCTTGTATTCTTTTTCCACAGTTGAGGTTATACGTAATTGGATGCATTGTTTTCCTGTTTCCACAGGTACCCCAGAGAGTGACACTGTATGTAAGAGATGTCCAGAAGGATTTTTCTCAAATGAAACATCATCCAAAGCAGCCTGTCTAAAGCACACGAACTGCAGTGCTCTGGGTTTAAAAACAGCATTGAAGGGAAATGCAGTGCGTGACAACGTCTGTCAGGAAAATACAGACATGACACCTCAAAAATGTGGAATAGGTACGTATCATATTAAGGAAGAGTGCTCTGAAAACATGCCTTTTAGTTAAAATTAATCTATTAGCATTTATGACAAAAATATCTAGCTTGTTAGCCATTTGCCTGCTATGGTGATGGCCATAGTAGAGTTTTAATTATTGTAGGTCAGACTGACTCAAACTCAAGCACAGAGAGCAGCAGTGGCGTACAGACCACTTAGTTTGGTTTTGAGACATTTTTTCTTACCATCCTTGCTGCTTGCTCTTCTTTTTGAGACAGGGAGGGTTACAGGTCAGAGCAATTCATACATTCTTTTTCTCTTTCTCATTTCAGATGTAACCCTGTGCGAGGAGGCTTTGTTCAGGTTTGCTGTTCCTACTCAGCTCACACCTAACTGGCTGAACATACTAGCAGAGAGTTTGCCTGGGACAAAGGTTAGCACAGAAAACATCGAAAGGATTAAACAAAGGCACAGTTCCCAAGAGCAGACCTTCCAGCTTTTGAAATTATGGAAGCAGCAAAACAAAGAACAGGATATGGTCAAGAAGATCATTCAAGGTACCTTATTTTGAGAGCATGCATATTAAAAGCAATTCTCGAAATGACATTTTAAAAATTGCTTGGGATCAAATACCTCCTGGTGATGTGTAATGCTCTGAGGACCTGCAGGGCTTGGCTGAGGTTTATTGATGCAGTAAGCACAGTGAAGTCGAGGGGAAGCAGCAAGAGAATTCAGCTTCCCCTGATCAGTCGAGGACAGAATTCTCCCCAGACTTGTAGCCCCCCTGGGAGCATGTGTGGTGCCATAGCCAAGATCCCCTTTTGAGACTGCGCAACGTATGAAGAATTTTGATCAAGCAGGGAAATGTTTCCTGCTGTTATATCTGAGCAGTGGCTCTTGGGGTTAGAGGGAGCTGGATGCCTGCAGCAGAGAGTGCAATTTGTTTTCTGTGGAGACCAACAGCTCAGACTAGAACATCTATTCACAGAATGGGAAACGCATGGGAGTGAGGAATACATGGACAGGCTTTCCCTTCTTTTTCCCTGCCGGTACCTATTTGTCACGCCAGTTCACCACTTGCTTTGTGCTGAAGCTGCCAAGACAGGTGTCAAAGGTGAAATAGTGCTGCAATGTTAACACCAAGGGTTTTATGACAGTCAGGCCAATTCTTTTCGTGTAAGCCACCATCAACAACTGCCACATTCAAATGACCTTTTGTCCACTCAGAATAGATTTGGAAAAATGCTGCAGAAATTGTTTGGTTGTTTCCCCTCTCCTATTTAGTATGTATGCTCATGTCAGACTGTAAAGTGTCTAGAATATTTCAAAACCCAAAGTGACTATTTTAGCAAAGCTTGCCTAGACTTCTGAAGAAGAAGAGCAGAATTTTCATTCACTGGAACCAAATATTAGGAGTCCTATCACATACACAAAACATTTCACAAGATAGATGGAACTAGCATATAGCAGTAAATACTTGCTATGAGGTTTGTTTGTAATTTGGGGCTGTTTGTATTGCAAAGTTAATTAAATTCCTAAGTGCTTTTCATAATTGGAGCCTAAAAAGAAGCATTGCTGAGAGAATTATTTGAAATAAAGTAAAAAAAATAATGGAAAGGAATATTCACATTGAAATTTTGGAACTCTTTTTTGCAGGCCATGGCCAAGTTGTAATGTGTTGTACTTACCTCTCTTTTCTTTTTACTTTCTGTAGATATTGATCTTTGTGAAAACACTGTCTTAAAGCATATTGGCCACCCAAACCTCACCTTTGAACATCTCAACACACTGATGGCAAGCTTACCAGGCAAGAAAGTGGGAAAAGAAGACATCGAGCGCACAATGAAACTATGTCAACCTACAGAGCAAGTTCTGAAGCTTCTCAATCTGTGGAGGATAAAGAATGGTGACCAAGACACCATTAAGGGTTTAATGTATGGACTGAAGCACTTGAAAACATACCACTTTCCGAAACGAACCATCCAAAGTCTGAAGAAGGTGATTAAGTTTCTGCACAGATTTACAATGTATAGATTATACCAGAAACTCTTTTTGGAAATGATAGGGAACCAAGTTAAATCAGTGAAAGTAAGATGTGTCTAATTCAAGATATTTTTCATTCTCCACTGACTATTTTTCCCTAATTACTGCCAGCAGTAATTAAACTGGAACGTTGTTTCCCTACGTTATGTCATACTATTTATAGAAATGCCTGACTGGAATAGCTCTAAGTCTTTTGCAGTGTTTTTGGAGGGTTTTTTTTAAACAAAATCACTTCTGTAAAAGCTATTAACCTGTTGGTAACACTAAGAGTCTGATTCTGCATTTTTGCACATTCAGAGTTGAAAAGCCCCACTATAGTCACTAGATGAGAAAAGAATGCCAGATCAGGCTCTACTCCAGTATTTGCTGTTTATATTCTTTGAGGAATAAACATTTTTGTTGTACATATTTATTAAGTTAAATGGAAATTGTATGAGACTGAATTTTAGGAAGAGAAATTAAAAGCACACTGTATATTTTCTAGTTAAACAAAAATGATCCCATATATTTTTCTGGCAAAATTTTGTAGCATGCTCTAAGAGTTATTAATTTCTTTACATTTTGTATTTAAAAGAAGTACTATTGCTTAGTTTTATTTGTATAAGTTGTGGTATCTTTTGGTAGGGATGTTTTAATTTATCCAATGATTTTAACTCAAATACAGTGAAAATATAGCATAAGTGACCTGAATATTTAAATATTCTGTGAGGAAGTGAATGTATCATATTTAAGAAGCTGGATTTTTATATAGAATTTCATAATCTTATTTTATAAAACAATTAAATTTTTCAGTTTACTTTTTGACTGGTGTTTTACTCTTAGGTCTGAAGTAGGAACTAAAAACAAAGACAGACCATGTTGATTTCGCACCTTATCTTGGGCTTGGCTCTCTGCTACTCCCTGTCTGGTCTCGTAGTTAATATGTGAGCCAAGTAAATATTAACCAGCACTGTCTTTTCATGGTCACTGTACAGGTGCAAAGGAAGGTAAAAAGCATTAAAGGTTCTAGGCCAGAGGGCCGAGGCGGTTGTGATACAACCGACTGCAACTCCATAGACACATTTGGCCCAGCATTACTCTTGGCCTGGTGTCATTCTTGGACAGCTCACAACCTTTGCCCTAACCACAGCTTGTAATTTCATGGAGGAAAGATGATGCAGAGCCCTTATGGGCTTGGAAAGCCTCACATATTGCTACTATGAATAAAGGAAGAGAGCACAGAGAGGTCACATAAGAAAAAAAAAACATTTGCCATTGCCCTCAGCTACAGAATGAGGCACCTGTGAAGAGGTAGGCCCCCAAAGAAGGGAAGCAGAACTGTACGAGTTTCTTCATCAGAAGTTCACATACTTTTAAGGACCAGTGACCATCCGCAGTGCAAGCCAAAGGCTTTGGTGGCTGCACAGAGAGACTTTACTCTTGTTTTTTTCTTTAAACCATGCAAACAAAGCTTGTGTATTCAACATATTCTTTTCGCTTGTGTATAGGAAAGAAAAACCATCAGCATTTAGTCTTGTATGACAAATATTCCTCTTATTACAGATGAGAGGATATTAAGCAAAGAATGAGAAAGAGATTCCTGGTAGATATGATAGGTTCTCATCAGAAGTGCTCTCCTTACAGAGAGGACAAATGGGACATCCTGCTTTAAAATACTTGGGTTTCACTTTTCACTGAATTCTCACATCACTTTTTGTATTAAAAGGAATAAACTCCCTTTTATATTTCACATGCTATTAGCATCTCATTTATCAGTGTAGCTGAGAAATGGTGCTGAACACACACAAAAAAATTCTAGTTTTGTGTTGATTCCTTTGAAATAATTTACAGACTTTTATAACAGAAACGGGTTTTACATATAATTAAAATATTATAACAACAGAATCTCAAATTTGCAAAACAGAGACCAGATGTTTCCATGACTCTGCCAGGTGCGGAGGTTTGGGGTGTTGTAGGTAGTAAAACAAGAATAATCATCTTACTGCCAGCAAAATGAGGAGGATCCCACACACCTCTTATAAACATTTCCATCCTCATCCTTTCTACGTTAGCTCTGTTTAATACAACAATTTAGCAATTGATGATAGTGTAGTTACAGTATTAAATAGTAATATAGTTAAAAATGTATATCAGTGGAATCACTTTAGCAGAACTATTGGCTAGAGAAAAGCATAGTTCCTTCTTAGTGCATGGTACTGGTTTTAATTTATACATTTACGCTTCCATATTCCAACTAATTATATGTAACTCTCATTATAAATAACATTAAATGTTTGTGGTGCTTCTGGACTGACAATGCTGAGGAAGGTGCTCAGAGCCACATAGTATAGTTTATGCTGTAGCCACCATAAGAACATGCTCTACTTCACTACAGTAGAGCATAGCCTTGACTGGATTTCCTGGGAAACTTTTGCATTAAACTATTACCTGTGCCTTTTAAAATTGGATTTTTTCCCCCTAAACATAAAGTTACACCTGTTTAATGAATTATAGCTGTTAAAGCTGACTCAGCTAACCAGGTGCCTATGCTCAGGTAGACACTTCTCAGACAATTTAGGCCTCATTTATCAATTTGGCTTCACTCAGCTGGAAGGAATCCAACACTTCATATCCTGAGCAGGCAACACGTAAACTGTATTCTCTTCCCCAAAGAGCCTCCAGTCCCAAAATAGCCAAGACAAACAAAAGCGAGACCCAGGATAATGAGGGAGAGGGTGAGGCAAACACAAAGTGGGAGGGTTGCTTGGAAAAAATGCGGGTTTGGGGGTGGTAGTTTGTTTTTCAGGGAAAGCTGCAGCAGGAAGAAGATGCATGGCGAGCAGCACATGGGAGAGGGGTCCCCTGTCCATGGCACAGAGGAAATGCTGCTGTGTGGATGCAGAAGTGGGGGGAAGGAGGGAGGTGCGAGGGCTGGGACCAGCCAGAACTGGGCCCTGTGGGTGATACAAAGAGGGATGCTGTGCTCCAGGTACCCTGACCTGCACTGGGAAAAGGAAAAGCAGTTTCAGGAATACTTGAGCGAGACGGTGAGACAGGCTTTAAGGCGATTCTTCAGCTGTCATCTGTCCAGCTGTGCTCTCAGAGTGGAAACAACCCTCAGTTAACAAAAAATACCATGAGTTTAAAGCAGAACCTTACGATTTCAAAATCTTCAACAATTCCATTTTTTTAGATCTTTTTTATACATACATGTCCTCCAGCAAGGCAGTCTCCCAGAAAACACACCATGTTTTGCAGTAGGAGGGAAATTAAAGAAGAAACTAGATATTAAGCACATCACCAAGCACAATAGATTCCTAGTCTCTGGCTGTGACTCATGGATGCATTCATAGTAAAATTACTCGTCAATAGTATGGTCTGCTATAGAGTGAACATTTTAAAAACAAAGCCAGGTATTAGATTTTAAAATTTTAGTGAGCTGGATATCAAAGGTTCAAAGAATTGGAATGGAATCTGCACGTCTGCAGCTGAATGCCACATGCACACACACACTTGCACACACTCACACACACCATACGCTGTGAGTACAGCTTGGACTGGGGGCTTCGATAGGCTGTGCTGATGAATTCAATTCAAGCAGACACTTCACCTCCCCCAGACACCCATCCTGTTCATCCTGGTATAGGTCAACACCAAAGCAGAGCTGTCTGCTTTGCTTGTGAATCACCTACAAAGTGCCCAAATTTTCAGCCTTAAAGTAACTTAAAACTGTGGCTCAGAAATAAGCAAATATTTGTAGAAAAACAAGTATTTTTTTCGTGTGTAGCACAACAGAAGTGTAGCAACTTCTGCAGACTATCAATCAGAAACTATTCCATTTTGGACAATCGTCAAATATAGGAAATATCCACCCTCTAAAATATTTCTTTGTTGAAATAATATGGAGAAGCAAAAAAAAAAAAAAAAAAAAAAAAAAAAAAAAAATGGGGGGGGACAAAAGAAAACAAAGAAAAAAGAAAAAAAAGTTTTACATTTTTCTCCCTTCACCTTAATGAGATGGTAGAACCAATATTGGCAATCAGATCAGTAGTGAGGAGTAAAAACATCAGTAGATCAGTAAAAACATCTACAAAGCTAAGCCTGTACTCATTGTGCAAGTGAAGGACAAAGGTATGGGAAAGGGCTATAAGAATGGACTCCGAATTGCAATGAATTGAGTAATTCTATTTTTATATTAGAATTTTGAGCTGGACAAAACTCGAGACAAAGCAAAGCAGGTGAATGCCACGTGGATGTAGTTTATTCCACTCATCATCATCCTCATCCCTTGTGTTTATGGCAAGTTTGCGTAGGATTCCTGTGTTTGTCTTTTTGCATTTAAAAAAAGTGCTTTCATACTACCAGGTTATTTTTTTTAAATCACCCTGACCTTTAGTACCTAGGAGGGTGTTTAAAAGGAACCACATGATGAGAGATTGTGGCTTTGGCAATATTTCTTATATGAAGAGGACAGGGTGTGGTTCAATAATGGTGAAGACAGAGCTTTCTGGAGCATATTTTTCTCCATTTTTCTTTCTTTATCTAAGAAGGAAAGTCTTCATCCACTTCTAAAGAAATAAATAAACTTTCTGGCAACTAGGGCATACATCATTCTGGATGTACAGCACTCCGTCAGCACACAAAATGAGATTTCTGCCTATCGATTGTATTGATGTCTTGGTATTTGTGTTGTGCTTCAGCTCTGCCTATGGCACTTAAGATGAGTGAAATGATACACCCTAAAGGATGATTAGTCCCAGCTAATGCAATGAAAACAGTGCCAGTAAGAGACAGATCAGGTCTTTGCGCTCGTAGAAGCAGAGACGTCAGAGATCCAGGTACCTAAATACGACGAGGCTTGCAGGACCCGCAATCTTCTGGCCGCAGTTAGGGAAGACTAACATAGACCCATGTTTTCGGGAAGGGTGTCCACACTCAGGAGATGTGTCAATGCTTGGAGAAGGGTGTGTGTTTTGGATTGCATCAAAATAAGCGGAGAGTGGCTGGCAAGCCAGTGAAGCCAGCGGGAAGCCGGGCTATTCCCGTCTCCCAAAGGTAGAGAGCTTGGTTTTATGCCGCGTGGGTTGCGAACCAGCACAGGGATACAAGGAATGGGTAGTTACTGCTGTTGAGATGTGTTTTTGAAAGTCTAAGATGACTGACGTGCTGAAACCTCAAGAAACCAGAGGAACGATGCAGGAAAATTACAGTTGGTGCCCCAAAATCAGGCTTTCTCTCTTGAAACAGTCGCAAAACCCAAGTACTCAGAAAAGAAGAGGTTTCTTTGGCAGCTAATGACAAAGACCCTACAGCAGTATTTGGGTGGTTTTGAGTTGCCAGAGGATGCTCACAGGCAAGTGATGGTAGCACCAAACCAATTCATTGCCCAGCTGCAGAAGTAGTGACGCATCGATGCTTCCAGGCTCTCTCCGTACCCTGCGAGGACTTGGACGCTTTAAACTAAGCACAAGGATACTCAGCCCCACCAAGGAAATTGCTGCAAAGGTCTCTGTGTGCTGAAACTGGGTCCCTCCCTCCCCACCTCATTGCTGACTCTGTGAAACGTGGTCTTGTAGCCTGGCTCTCCTCAGGGTGTGATCCACCCAAGCGATCCCTTTGGGTGCAGACAATTGCTTCACTTTCCCGGCACACCTGGAGCCGCTGGTGCCCACCTCTCCTTGCCCAACAGCACAGACAGGGAGGCAGCAGCGGGTGGACTCCCTCCTCCCCAGCCTCAGGGGCTCCTACGCACCCGCTGCCGGGAAGGGGCCCTGACTCAGCCTGGAGACAGGGCAGGACACACCAGCCTCCAGCCTGGAACTGGGCCACGCCAGCAGCCGAGTACGTATTAAACACTCCTAGAAAATTGGGCCGGCAGGGAGTACATTTGCATTAAACAGGCATGGAAGAAAGTGCAGGCAGAGCCTGCTTTTGTATTGAAAAGGAATAGAAAAAAATTCCTTCATGGACAGAAAGTGATGGCCAGGACCCACAATGTTCTCCCTTCTCTTCCCCAGGCTCTGAGGACAGCAGCCTCATCTACAGGCTATGAAATGTCTCTTCCCACAGAACCCAAAAAAGAGTGCTGGAGGGCTGTGGCCATGACCCCATGGTGAGGATGCAGCTTTCTATCCCTGCAGCCCAAGGACGGACTTAAGCCATGGGGCTGGTGGGTGCAGAACGAGCCAGTGCAGGGATGGTGCATGGGGTGACATGTGCTCACCCAAAACACTTTGCATCTCCAGAACAGCGTTGCTCACCCCACAGGTGCCACCAGAGGCCATGGGCCTGGTGTCCCCATGGTTTGTGTCTGCACAAATCTGGATTGACTCCAGGGAGGTCAATGGGAAAAGAAAAGCTTGTGAAGCAGAAATCTTATCCCAGATTGCCCGAGCAGTTCTTCAGAGGCAGGGAAGTTATCTTTCATTCAAGGAGGGGTGGATTCATTATCAGCCAATAATTATCTCAGTTAATTTTGTAACCCTAATATGACAGTAAATCTGAAACAACCCCACATAGTCAATTTTTGTTAATAATTCCCTGACACACAGCATATCCTTTTCAAGGGAGCCTGTGAAGTGTTACTCAACACACAAAGGAGTTCTTATATCCTAATTCAGAGGTCCTAGCAGAGCGGCATATGTTATATTTTACCCAACTGCACAAATCTGAAGGATTTTAAGGCCTACGAGTTTGCCCTTTTTTCTTTCAAAGATGAAGGAAGAAATCCTTTTATTTTAAGCATAATAACCTCAGAATAACTTCAGAAAGTTCTTAGAAGGAGCAAATATTTCCCTGCAATTATGTGGCACATCAAACCCCTATCAGCACAACAGGGAGTTGTCTAAGAGACTAAGCATGCAGTACTGGGAGAGTTGCAATGAGGCCTGACATTTAATTGTAGTTCTGCCCAAGGAAGTATCAAAACCTCTCTGCAGAGCACTGTGAATTCAAACTCCAAGTCAGCTACCATTAATTTAGGGTTCTTTTCAGTTATACTAATTGTAAAGTGTTTCTACACACACATAGAGAGGCATTTCAAGAAGAACAACGTTGGGTGAGACACACACGCGTCCCATCGTCCTTGCTCCCTTAAGCCTGTTCTGATGACACAATAGCTCTGTTACTGCTGTTTCTGTTTTCTTGCTGTTCACAGTTCACTGATGTAATTCCTTTCTCCACTCTGGCAGAGTAAATGCCTCTGCTGTTAACACTGTGTTTTACCCCTCTCCCATCCAGCCATGCTGAAAACCTGCAAGGCACAAACTGAGACTGCAAGGAGCAGCATTCGCCCCAGAGCCACCCCACCTTAAATAACTTACCCTATGAAGAGCATCTTGTCACTGCAAAGGCTCCATCAGCAGCGAATGGGATGGCAAAACACCATGCTATTGCTCTGAGCTATGCTGTATTTACAAGCTGCTTGGGAAGTGCAGAAATTGTACCTATTCCCACACAAATCTCCCTGTTCCCTCTGACCCCATGGTAAGAGGGTGGTTACTGTAACATCCCGCAATGTAATCCCGAAGGGTATAGGACAAACTCAAACACCCACAGAATACAGAATAAAAGGACTCTGACAATCAAAAAGCCTGGGTTATATGAAGGGTAATGACTAGGAAAACCCTTAAGCTAGGAAAATACAGTCCTGTGAAGAATCATCATTGCTCCCACGGTGCAGGTATTATAAGACACATGCTCCGGTTTTGTTGGAGCAAAGATAAATCTTACACACACAAAAAAAGCATCAGTCCTGTTGCCTGGTTAGCCTTGCTTGAGGCTAAAATACCTACAAGCCCATTCAGCACAGGAAGTTTCCTGGGTTTGCACTCATTGCCCAGAGATACCATTCCCATGGGCATTTTAACTGTAGAAATAAATGTATACTTCCAAAGCTGGCTAATTGAACACTAAATTAAAATAATTACAGTGACAAGAATAAAGATTTCTACAACTCTTTAATAGCCACCTGTGTTCCTCTTTTGTAGGAGAACACCGGATTTCAAATTCAGCCCTGGAGATACTATTCCCTCTTGCACCTGAGTAAGTTAATGTTCAATTCAGAGATGCCTGGAAGGAACCTCTTGCTAGCACTGGGGGGAGGCTTAGAGTAATTTCCCTACCTCCTGAGCAGTTTAGTACCTTCTTGGTAAGGTATCCTTAGGGGAGATAATGGGACCTTGGCTGTTATTTATATAATGTTCAGTGGTGGGTTTTTTATATTCCAAACGTAAGGTGTTTTCCAAAAAAATTCCCATTGAGGCATAACAAGCTGGCAGTGTTTCCCTGAAAAATCCCAGGTACTGAATCTTGTGGGAAAGGATGCTGACTCACTGATACTGATGGCTCAATACTGAGCTCTGATAAAAAGAAGTAGGACAGTTGCATTAATCGAGCAGGAAGAAGAAAGCTATAAACATGGGAAAGCAAGAGGGAGAAAAAGACAATTTTATACTTCCTTATGATTGAAGACGTACTGTATGAAGGGTGAGTTTAGACTCATTTGTCATACATCGGTTTAGCTAATCTGCATGAATTTGTTTTATTCAGGTTCTCTGTGTTGTGCCTGAGGAATACAAATTCAATTTTACATTGTGGGGCATCTTAGCTCTATTCTTATCCCAAGCCATGAAGAAAGTCTTCTTCTTTCTCTCCACCAGATTTTGCAACCATGTAATCCTCCTTTCTCTGGGTAAAACCTGAAATGGATGAGAAACCACTTACTTAAAATGGACATTTTAAAACTGCCCTTTGTGGGAGGGCATCTGATTTATGGTGTGGTGTCACTCATGACTTCAGTCAGACAGCTTACGCCCAGAAGTATCAGGCAATCTTCACTCTCATGTCAGGGATTAAGAGATGTGTCTTACTTTTCACATTTCTTTTTAATTATGATTTAAGGTTTGTGCCTGGTATTCTTTGTATGTCCAAGGCTTACTTGTTGCTGTTGGATTTGTAAACGCTTTAAAGAAAAGAGCTACTGAAAAATTAAATTGCCACAGGCAAGCAAAATAGAGCCAGTCTGCACCAATGCCAGCAGAGATGGTCATTGCCAGCATAGTCAGTCACTGCTGCAAAAGGAAATGCTTTCAGTATGACAGCTACAGTCTTCAGACAAAGAATTATAAGGAAGAACACTAATTTGGGGTTTCTTCAGAGTAAGAAAATCTTGCTTCTGGAAAGATGGGTTGAGGAGAAATGGATAGAACTTAGTTTTAGTTCAGCTATACCATGCGGGATTACCCGAGTAATAGCCACAGCCGCTGGGAGTCAATCCAGGCACCCAACATCCTGTCTTGCAGCCATTTAATCCCCTGAAAGCAACGCTGAGCGCCAACCAGAGAAATTCTTGTGGAAGCTCAGATTTCAGATCCTCGGGCTTTTCACTTCTCCCTCCCAAGCAAGTTTTTGCCGGTTGTGCTGGAGGGGAATTTTGAGCCCTCAGAAACAGGCACCTGATTGCCCAGAGACCTTCTGGGTTTATGCTAATGTGTCTGGTTTCAGTCTGGGCTCAGTAGATTTCCTGTGAACCCTGTTTTGGTTCCTCTTTTCTGTGAATTTCTCTGTGAAGAGAGAAACTGAATCTTTCAGTGGATGCCTGATTCTGGTCTTGTTCGGAGTGGTGTTGCACAGCTGTACATCTTGATCTGGAGTTTTATTTGCTGAAAGCTTAAGAGAATGGCTGGGCTCTGCATCCTACCCCAGATCAACCTCTGTCTTGATGCTGCTGCTGCTCCACCAGAGAAAAGGGGCCACAGACAACATGAAATGCTAGCAAATGAGCTCTCTGGTTCCTGGAGATGAGAAAACAGGGGTTACCACTAGGAGCGGCAATCTGGGAACTCCTATTATTATTATTACTGGAAACAGCAGGAAGCTCAAGGGAAGTGGTTAATGCCTGCTTGTTGATGGCAAGAGCAGTGAAAAAAATAATCCCAAATTATCTAAGTCCATGGGTCACTTCACAAGTCTTACCAAGGGTCAACAGTTTGGTTTCCTTTTAAATGCTTGATTAAAATAATATCAATATGCTACAAGTGGAGAAGCAAAGCATTTCATGTTGTCTCTGTCAGCTCCAGTTAACACTTCACAATTTGCTGCTCAGTCCAATGCCTTTGTGCTCAGAAAGATTTGGCACTGAGGTTTGAATATGGCAAGAGAGTGAGCTTTGGCTTGGTTACTCGCCAACTGCATCTGTCTGGCACGATGCTCTGCTCCTCTCCCACAGCCACAAAGCCACCTCCCGTCCAGAGCCTGTTGCAGCCATGGACAGACAGAGCCCAAAGGGGTTCAAGCATTTCACCTGATGTGAATCTTTCCCTTGCTTTGTCAGGAAGGGCTGAGGCAACCCCAGCTGTGAAAGTCAAAGGGTTTAGATCATTCACATGGGAAAATCTGAAAGCACTCTAAAATTCAAAGCAAGGGGTTAAACTAAGCTTATCCTTCCGAAGAAACTCATTTATTTGAAGATGTGCAGGCAATTCTGTCTCCCCTCACCCCCAAACCAAACAAAAGCAAATGTAATATGTTCAGCTTAAAGCGTTTTAATTTAAAACAAAAGAGGGAAAGAAACCCAAACCCTTTCCATAATCCTGTTTTTATTTTCTAAGCATAAAAGAGCTGAGCTAAGCTGAGCTAACATGGATGTCAACCCCACTTGACTGCAGCAAGTGGAATGGTTCCAGTTCACACAAAAGCTGTATATGCCTATAAAATCACAAGAGTGGGGTTGGGAGGAAGGGGAGAAGTATTCAAACCTTCAGAAATAATTAAATCACATGTTTATGGTTATACCATGGATGGTTAGATCTGATTGCTTAGAAGACCAGGGGACAGAAATTAAAGTGTTATCCTAAACTGTGTAAGTATATTGTGGATATCTTTTCTGAGATTAACCAGATGCACAAAACATTTCCTTTAGCAGGAACTGTCACAAACAATTTGTGGGGCAGGGACAGAACTACTTAGTTCCTCTGTGTAAAAAGGACAGAAAGTACTGGCCTAAAACTGCCTCCTATGAAGAAGGACTAGAGAAAATGGGGACTGAAAACTTCTTTAGGTTCCTGACTATAGCAGCTCTCTTCTATTGCTGCCTCCAACTCCTGAGAGGGTGGTGGGGAACAAAGCAAATCTCAGTTTTCCCTGTGGCTTAGATCCCTTTTTTAAAGAGACCACAATTTGTTACATTATGGTACATTCAACTTGTATAGGTCCCATATCCCACTTTCTGCCCTGGCGCGTCCCTGTCTTTCTCTGCCTTGCATGCTGTTCTTTGTGAGAATGCTGTGTACAGCCCCTTAATGAAGTCGGATTAGTACATCAAACCCACCAATCATCATATCCAAAACAAATAGGACCCAAAGCTGCAAAGTAAGAAGGATTTTTCCTGCACTCCTGCATCTCTTCAGAAGAGAAGCCAAACTTTTAAGAGAGTTGGCAGGAGGCATTAAAAGGAGCTTTTCTTACCAAGTGAGAGCAACAACGGGGTGTTGAAGTGATTACCTTCAAAACAGCTCAAAGACAGACATGCTTGTTCAGCTTTTTTTTCACCTGAGTTATCCATTACTTTATTTAAGACAAAAATTACTTTATTTGTGTTTAACAAACAGTGAAAGTGGGTTTTATTTGACATTGTATAAGATTGCCTATTTCTCAGAAGTGTAGCTCTTTTTTATGGCACAACTGAATAATTGTGACTTCTGTGGAAATTCTGGAAAGAGCATGTATGGAGGAAATCAGTTATTTAGCCCTTTCTGGAAGGAAGGCTCTTAATTTCTTAGTAATTGCTGATGTTCTTGCTTTAGCAGCCTATGTGCATTTATATGGCCCTGAATCAAAAAGGGCCTTTACACTTGGGGAGTGTAACTTATCCTTCTCCCTGTGGCACAGAAATAGATGGTGAGGAATGATAAAATGAGGGAAGGCTTCAGAAGACCCGACACACTAAAGAGACTTGAGTCCAGACCTGTTTCCTGGATCTGAGCCACCTTTTGATTCTGGCACAACTGTGATTAGGGTCCAGGCTTTCAGCTCTACCCCAGTGCCTATGACCAAGTACACCATACCTTTTCTCTCCCATCCATCTGCTTCTCAGCATGGAGAAATAACAAAGTCCATATTTCTAGTCTGAATTCTCATTGGATTCACAGACAGGGAGAAGCAGCATGAGATGTGTCTTCTGCAGGCAGTTCGTACAACTGCCCATGTTGAGCAGCAGCTAAATAACCTCTCGTAATAAAATGCCTGAGAAGCAACGGAGGTCTGAGGGAAATGGGGGAGAGTAGGACTGCAAAAACAGGGATTCAGAAAGAGGAGCAGGCAATGATGCTGCAGTAAGTAGGATAAAATAGAGAGCAGTATCCTTAGGGAAGCAGTTTGGTGCAGTATGCTGTGTCCTAGCTCTCACAAGGCACACCTCATGCACATTAAATACCCTGCATTGCTATGTTTGCCTTTATGTTGGTCATGAAAGAGCTGTTCCTAAGGGGGTTGTTGGTGACCTGCATGCTTAGAGGTGAAGACCACAACTGCACCCTGAGAAGGAAAACCTGGAAGAAAGCAGAAGTGATGCATACTGACAAACTGAACCAGAATCCAAGCAGAAGGAAGAAAGCAGAAAGCTTCACCTTTTTTCACCAAAAATACACAAAATGAATATGCAGATTTTATACCTAACTCATTTATGATATGACTCATGTTTTCTGAAGGTTTAACTTCCACTCAGGAAATAGGAAAAGCTGTTTATTGCCCTGCAGTGTGTTAAAAATCAGGAATCACCTTCCACTAACATCTGAGATTGCTCAAACCCTTCACAACAGAAAAATACCAGACAGACCATCCCAGCAAGTACAAACTGAAACCCAGGAGTTTCCCTCTGAACACCAGGAAGCACTTTCTTTACTGTGAAGGTGACTGAGCCCCAGGACAGGTTACCCAGGGAGCTTGTGGAGCCTGTTCTTAGAAACATATGAAATATGTCTGGACCCAGTACTGGACAGCTGGCTCTAAGTGACCCTGCTTGAGTAGAGGGGGTTGGACCACATGACGTCCAGAGGTCCCTTCCACCCTCAACCATCCTGTGAATCTGTGATTCTATGAATGCTACAAGCTATGTTCATGCTGTGAAACCTGTTGGACCTTGGCCAGAGGAGCAGACACAGTAAATGGTGTAGGGCTATGTCACCAAGGCCCAGGTCACCTGGGACCATCGCCAGAGAGGTTGTGGTACATGTTTCAAAGCCTGCTGTGGAAGCAATAGTACAAGGCATTGAAGGCATCTGGACTTGCTTTTCCTCTGCCTCTCTGGGACTGGTTTTCCCTTCCTCAGGAAAGCCACTTGCATTTGCTTTTAAAGCCTGTACTTGAAAAATTCATCCGTTTATTATAACAAAGAGGACTTGAAAATAGTCCTATGCTTAGGTCAGAAGTGCACTTGCCTCAGCTGATAATTATTCTGTATTTTTAGCACCAGGGTGGGCAAATCTTCTATTTTCTCCATTGGACAGAAAAAATACTTTTATTTCCTTCCTGTTACACACCCAGAACTCACAAGGATTGTTATTCTGACAGCACTGTCTACTTTGTTAATGCATGTGCCAAAGTTGCTTTACAGCAGCCAGATAAATACAGCCTGGCTTTATTTTAAGCTTTTTACCTTTATACTAATGTGAAATTTCAGCTCAGTTGGAGTGATTGCTAAAGTTTGCAGTTCATAATTCTTCAGTTCAATTCTTCCTCAATGCTTCAATTCTAATGTAGATCTAATGCGTTCAGCTCAACATTCAGAAATATACTTATGTGCATTCAGAATTGCGCTATTGTTTGTCTTGATTTTACTATGAAATAATCCTCAAATTTTCAGTTTTGGTGAGTTTAATTTACAAGAAAATCCCTCACTTATTTATATAAAACAAGCTTCAGTAAATATCTTTAACCTACTTTCATGTTTATTTTATTGAGATATAGTAGTGATAAAAATTAATTAAGAATTAAATAATTCCTCACAAAAGCCTTTTTTCCAGACAGTAGAAGCTTTTAGAGACTTAAGATGAAGGGATTCTACCTCATTAAGTGGCTAAGTCTTGCCAATCTGTTTACACGGAGTACAAATGAAATACAAGAATTAAGATGGTTTAAAAATTCAAGTGAAACAGTTCCATAAGATGTTAAGAAAGCAATGCCATGGAGCTTTTGTTGAAATTTCTGTTTATTAAGATGTGACAAATCCTGTTGTCTGGCAAAGTGACCCTAAATCTCAAGGTCTCAAATCTGGTGGTAGGCTTTTCTCCCACTTAACCAGCTGTGGCAAGTGTGACCTTGACCAGACCGAAGCCCTCCTCAATGGCCATGGAAAAGCGCTGAATGACCATGAGGCTCGTGCTAGCTCTTTGGTTGGCACACACAGACCAGGTGGATGTGGGGAATCTGGATCTCTGTACTGTCCTGCCCACAGGTTTAGATATTGGAAGAGAATTAGATCACTTCTCCCTTCCCTTCTGTATATTAGTCTTTCCTCCATTTCTCACCAGCTCTCTTTATGAGTTGCATTTAATAACACCCCTGGATGGTTTTTAAAAACATGCTGGTTTAATGTTTCTTTAACAAAACACATTCCCATCAGACGTAATTTTATGGCCTTACTGCTTATACAAATGTTGAATTCCCCTCATTATTTCTATTGACCTTGGCTTTACTTAAATCCTGTGGTTGTGCATTAGTGCTTCTGCATAATATAAAATCATTTCCCTTTGGTAAGATTTACACTACCCTGCTTTAAAAATGATTGAATATCTCCTTGTTCTTGAAAGAAAGCAAATAAGGTGTCCTTTACCTGACTGACTGTTCTTATTTGTTTCCAAATTAAACAGTCCTCTGATTATTTGCTCTTATGCTGTAGTGCTTCGCATAGCCCGTGAAGATCATTTGCAGATTAGAGTGGTGGAATCACACAAAAGAAGATGGAAATGGACTGGAGAAAGCTGAGTACAGAGGAGAAAGGCTACAACTGTCCATTGAAACTCTTTTTCCCTGTATGTTCTTTTGACGTAAAATTTGATTCCAAGTGCACTGTCAGTGCATGCATGTCCCCTAACCTGAGCACATAGCCTCGGGCAAGGGGGGCAGAGCAGCACAGCAAAGAAAATTGGATCAAGATTTGGAAAACTAGGGAGAGGAAAAAGATCCGATGCTTGCCTGGGGCAGAAGAACCTAAGAATCTGGTTACCCTGACAAATAAAGGTGGGAACACACCAACACTGTATGTGATTTTGTTCATAAGAAGTGAGCATGAAACTCAGACAGAAATGTGACTTGTCACCTTGTCTTGCTGCTTGACCACAATGCTCTTGGCTCTGCATGTTATCAATGCTGTGTCTGCATTTCACTTTCAGTTTAGTTTTTTGGGGTTGGGGCTATTTTTCTTCTCAATTTCTTGAGTTGCTGGGCACTACTGCACTGTCTACTGAAGCAAACTGCACTTATACATCGTCTCAGCAAGTACAGGACCAGCATGGAATTTTCCATTTTGTTAGAAAGTGTGTATTTGTCAAAACCAGCCCATTTCAGTGGAGCACACTTGCCAGCTCCCTCAGGAAGAGTTTTGCAGTGCATACCTGGAATTTCCACTGAAAACAGCTTGCTCAGTCTTCACGACAGCCTGTTTGTCAAGGCACATACTTGGGGTATGAGAGAGTCAAGTTTTTGGCTCCAAGAAAGATATCACTGGTGGTATAAAGCAAAATAGCTCTGAAAGGAGAGACTCCTAACTGGAGAAAGACAATAATGAGGCACAAAGGCACTTACAATGGGGAAGAGAAAGCTTCAAGACCATAGTCTGAATACAAAATACAGACTTTGACGAAATCTGCCACATCTCATGTGCATTCCTTAGGCTCCAAGGTGTTAAATTATGGTAGTCTATTTCAGTTAAAAGCATTTTAAAAACTTCAACACCTTCTATAATTCTGGATTAACTGACCTTCATCATCATGACTAGCATGCAAAATAATGTCTCAACTGTGCAAACTGATGGTATTAACACATCTCTACACTACCAGTATAACCTTCCCCAATATTCCTTTTGATAGTGGCCACCATGCACTACCGCTTTGGGATTTAATGTCTTTTCCATGTAAGAATAGAACTCAAGTGAGCAACAAAACAGACCAGTTTTGAAATTACTCCTGTCTGAGAAGGCAACATTTCAGAAACAGCGTACACTGAGAGCCAAGAGCTAGATATGTTTGTGATGATAAAGCATTTATGTCAGTGTTGATGTTACTAACATTACCTTTTTAGGTAGGAAGTCCTTAAACTGTGTTTTCACAAAAAAACCCCGATTTGAATTTAATTGAACTTAACAGCATAGCTGCCAATTAGTAGTAATGTTCATTTAGTTTCTATTGAGATGCCCTCAAGAAATGTAGTATGCCTTAATTCATTGTGCCTGTCTCAGTCCATGTTGGTTTTGTCTCCATGTTTCCCAGATCTTTCCAAAAGACAATTCTTCTCAGTCAGCTCTTCCAACAACCAAACCATCCAGGAGCCATGATGATACCTTTCATGCTTTTACTATTGTACAGTTCCCAGTAAAATGCTGGTGACTGTTGTCAAAGCTCCACCTGCCTGCATAGAGACTTGTTGCAGTGTTTTCTGTGTTGCGGGTGGCAGCGTAGCATGGTTCCCAGCTCCATATTTCCTCTCTCTAGTGGAGAGGCTGAACGGACTGAATGTTTTTCATGACTTTTATGTGTTCAGTCTGTTAGCAATAACCATGGGCAAGTGCAAATACCATGGGTTTTCTGTTCAAATTAACAAACACCCTCAGCCTCCACCCAGCCACATGGGAAAATTAGATATTTTCCCCAGACACATGACAGGCTATACTTCCCCTCTCACAAGCTCTACACCTGCGTATAATCAAAATGAATGCTTTTGAGGATAAAAAGGAACCCAGAATTAATTTGGGAGAACAGAGTGCTGATAAACACTTTTTCTACCAATGTTTTGTACATTCCCATCCTCCAGCATCTTTGGCAGTCAGCTTTCCCCCCGCTCCAACCAGACTGTGTTAATCCCCATCAGACAAATGCCGCCTCACTGTTTCTTGCCTTTCCACATACTATTCAGTTTCTCATAAGATCCAGAAGATTTTATCTTCTATGGAAGTGGGGTCTAATCTATGACTGGTCCTTCACACCCTCCCTTGTCAAGCAGTTGCTGTCCAACTATGTCTGGGGCTACCTGGGTTGGTCCTGAAACAATCTCATAATCCAGGTGGTAATTCAGCCTAAGAAGCTAGATTGAAGGTAACACCTCAGATGCAAAGCCTGGGCCTGTACAAGCCAAATTAAAGCTGTAGAGATGTGAACTAAAGGGAGGTCATAATTTCTGCCCTGTTTCCCACCATGATGTCAAACTTTAATCATCTAGTTTCTACCTCAGATGGGAAAAATGGCAAGAACCCACCAACACTCAGGTAAATGTCACTACCTTGCAGAGAGACCATGCACAGGGGAGAACCATTGTGTAGAGTCCCTGCATCAAAACTGCAGCTATTCAAGTCTAACAAAGCTAAACAGTTAAAATATTTGTGTGGACAGAAGGGGATGTCACCTGTTACCTGGAGAAGGATGCATTGGCCAGGGTACCATGAGAGAACTGAAGAGTTCCTTTTTCTGCGAGTTCAAAAAGGTCACTAAAGACATTTATTTTTTGCCAGATAATGTACATTTCCAGGCAGCAGTAGAAGCAGATGTGGCTCCACATCAGACACAAGAAACCTGGCTGTTCTTCGGAAGCATTTTTTTCTGCCAGTGCCTGCCATATTTCCCCTTTGCTCCTGCGTCCCTTTGACACAAATTCAGCAGCAAAAGACCAGAGGAAAAACAGAAACAATGAAAGCATCCAAACCCATGAAGAACACACACCCGAACATCGAAGTCTATACCTTGTCCTTCTGGGCCATGCTCAGCCCTCCTGCTATTGCCACTGAGAGTTGCCCAGCCACAGCCCTCAGGCTCTGCTCAAGGTGGATGCCCCATACAGGCATAGTCTCTGGCACTGGTGGCCTCCAAGCTGTGCCCCAGCCTCAGCTGAGCTGGTGACAGCCAGCCCTGGCTAACCCCAGCTGGAGACATCACAAGCAGTGGGAATAATGGGTGTCCAACGTGAGGATGAGTAGTCAAGCACCCCCCAAGCAAACAGCCTTTTCAACATTCATTTCTCAATTCAGCCAAAATAGCCTCAAGGTGCTCAGTGAGCACAGTGCTTGGTAGAGCTGCCATAAGACAGGGCTGCTGTTTGGCTTTGCTTGTGTCTGCTCTCCCCAGCGTGTAGCACCCCACCATGCCCGTCTTAGGGGTGTGCGTGGCTGCATGAACGTGGGGTCAGGGCACGTTGTGAACACAGGCACAGCACAAATGGGCATTTGGGCTGGGCAGCCAAAATCACCCCTTTCTGCAGAGCAGTGGTTATGGAGACACTGGTCACCATGACAGGGAGCTCACCTCTACATACTCTCTAGGCTAAAATTCAAATGTTCCCCCTACTTACAGCTGTGAAACGTCTCTCTTGTTTCTTGTTTTCTACAGGGACTAAACAATTGCTATTTGGGCCAAGATTTAATTCCACCATTGGACAATGCACTATAATGACCTGAAAGTGTTCAGGATTTGGATTTTTTTTCTGTAACAAGCCAGATGGACAGAGAATAGTGATTTTGCTTGAGGATCTCAAAGGAAAAATCAAATTTTATTAAAGATACCATAGAGAATGATTTCTTCTTTCACATTTTATTGCTCCACTCCACAACAACAAAATATATGAAACTAGCTCAACCACATATCTAGTCATACAAAAGTAATAAAAAGCACATTACAAATAATATATGAGTCAACACAGTGCAATATCATTCATAATACAATTCTAATAATCCCAGAAAAAATGGAATTCCACAGCCTATGAGATTTTCCTGATCTGTGGGTAACAACAATTGGATTAGTTTTCATCCAGCATTGTCTCTATGAGCTTGAAACAAAACAATATTAAGTTCTAGGAGGAAACAGGACTTCTAGAATGTGTCTCTGTATCTACACTTACTGTTGCAAACTGAGTGCAATAAACTACACAAAAGTAAATTTAGATTCAAAAGAAAATTAACAGAAGAAGGAGGCCTGACGGTAAATCAGCAAGTTTGGAGTTTTTGTAAATTCAAATGTGTGTTATAGCCCAACAAAATTAAAATCTGAAAGCGATGGAAAGTGTTCATTTTTGCCATCTGGCAAGTCTGGGTTCCAAAGACAATCCTAGACCTTATTAAAGTCAGCGGTCTGGCTGGATCATCTTCCAGGTACAACAGAACAGCTTGGGTAAAAAACAGCAGAAATGAATCAAACCAGTTACAGATCCATAAATAAATATTAATCCACAAGTTATTGTAGAAATTCCTTAGAAATTAGAAACTCTGAAATGCCTCATGTTTTCTTTGAATCAAGCAGTAAATTGAGACAACTTTTTACTTGACAAGTCTATGCTGCTCATTTCCCGTGCTGGCAAAAAAATCATGAATAGGCACAATTTCATGGCTATGGGCCCATGACTGCATTTGAGCAACATCATACGCAACCTGTTGGTTACAAAGGCCTGTAGAGAACTGGCTTTGAAAATTAGGAAATGCGTGGTGGAGAATGGTGTTTCAGTGAGGTGGATAGGCAGCACAAGCACATGTGTGAGCAGAACTGTGTTTAATGCCCAGTTCTATGAACTATTAGCCCAGCTGAATGCACCATTAGCAAGTTTGCTGATGATACCAACTGGGAGGTGCTGCTGACTCCCCCAGGGGACAAGATGCCTTGCAGAAGGGTCTAGATAGACTGGAGCATTGGGCTATGATTAATGGGATGCAATTTACACGTCCAAATGCTGCACTCTGCACCTAAGACAGAGTAATGATGGGCACCAGTATGAATTGGGAAAACAGTGGCTGAAAGCAGCCCTGCAGGAAGGGATCTGGAGGTGCTGATTGACAACAGCTCAATATGAGTCAACAGTGTGCCCTGGCAGCCGAAAGGGCAAACCACATCCTGGGGTTCATTAAACACAGCATAGCCAGCTGGTCAAAAGATGTGATTATCCCACTGTATTCAGTGGTGCTACCTTGGGTACTGTGTGCAGTTCTGCTCCCCACCATTTAAGAAGGATGTGAAGATCCTTGAATGTATCCAGAGAAGGGCAACAAAGCTGGTGAAAGGGCTGTAAGGAATGTCCTTTGGGGAGCTGCTAAGGGCTTTGGGCTTGTCTAGTTTGGAGAAAAGGAGGCTGAAGGGTGACCTCATTACTCTCTACAGCTTCCTGAGGAGGGGAAGCAGAGAGAGAGGTGTGGAGCTCATCTCCCTTGTATCCAGTGAGGGCGCATAGGAGTGGTTCAAAGCTGTGCCAGGGGAAGTTCAGACAAGTCATCAGGAATCATCTCTTTACTGAGAGGGTGGTCAAACACTGGCACAGGCTTCCTAGAGAGGTGGTCTATGCCCCACGCCTGTCAGTATTTAAGAGGCATTTGGCCAATGCTCTTAATAACATCCTTTAACTTTTGGGCAACCTTGAATTTGCCAAGTAGTTGGACTAGATGATCATTGTAGGTACCTTCTAACTGAAATAGTCTTGTTCTGTTCTGATGTGTTGTGTTCTGTTCTGTTGTATGCTATGCTGTGCCATGCTACTCTATGCTATGCTACACGACACTAGGCTGTTCTACCCAGTTGGGTGCACCAGTGGGATGGATGCTCAGGGAACCTGCCATGTGCTCTCCCAGCAGTGTGCACATCCCCAGGTGGGACATTTTCTCGATGCAGTGATTCAGCATTTAAACACGAAGGCACTGTGAATATTTTTCATTGTCTCATTGCCAACCCAACTTCTGTGGTGGTGCAATGACTTGGAGGGATGAGTTCTGGTGCAAACTGTGAGACTGTTACAGGCAATCAGCTGAAATCCACATCCTTAGTGTAAAGGGAAAATCCTGAAAGAGTCTCAGACCAGAGAGATGGAAGGAAAATAGTAGAAGGCAAGAGATTCAGGGAAAGTTGAAACGCAGCCGACCTTTGTTGAAAGGCAGATCAGTGATCCCTATAACCTCTAAAAACATCCCAACGTGTTGCTTCAGGCTACAGCTGGATCCAGCAGAGTCGGCAGTGTCTGCATGAGTGACGCAGCTGGACTGAGGCCCATGTGCAGGAGCATGCGGGTGCCAAGCTGGGACGAGGTGGTGGGGGTAGGTGTGGGTGATGTTTGTGGCTGGCCCAAGGGCCCCATTTCATTCCTTGTGCCAAGGCCCACACCAGCCATGCTGCAAGACTACCTGGAAAATTATGTCTTGAAGCAAGAACAGAGCCTGCTTAATCCTGGTTAATGCAAAGCCTCTGTTAAAAATGATGAGCACATTTTTAAGAGTTTGTTTCAAGCTGACTAAACCATGAAAAAGGGACATTCTTTATTACCATTTCTGTTGAAGCAAATTAATTTCCATTCCCCCTGAAGCAAACCTTAGGGAGTGAGGAAGAATCACAAGAACTAATGGGGAAGGCGTCGCCTATGTAACACCACCAAAAATATTCAGTTACTCTGTCCCCACAAAGCCACTGGGTAATTTAAAATAATAAAGCATCAGAAAACAGAGCAGCTTGTTTCTCTGTAATTTTGGAGCATAAAAGGGAACTGATGCTGTAATTACAGACTGAAAAACCAAAAGCCCCATTTTTTAAAGTTGTTTCAGTGGACTTTTTTCTTAATTGGTATTAGCTCCTCCAAGGCAGAGACAAAACTTCCAGTCCAGGGTTTTGTTCAGATTTGAATAGACCAAGGAAAAGCAATGTACCCCAAGAGGTGCTGGAGGGAACCCTGGCAGACCAGAAGTGGTTAGTGCAGCACAAGGCAGACATCCACACCGAGACTAGGATTTGCTGCAGGCAGAGGTAAGCAAACAAGAGGAGATTTAGTGTGTCTATGGTATTTTCATCAGGCCAGATCAGTATCCTTACATCACAGATCAGCCACTTGAGGCACAAAAATAAGATGATTGATAAAGAAAGGCTGCTGAAGAGACAAAATCAGACCTAAGTTAACGTGACTTCTACACTTTTCTTAAAGATACTAATCCTTTGAGTTCTGATGTAGTTAGTAAATATACAGTGGAGTTAATTCTATATGTGTAGTGTAGTTAGTTATATGTATGTGTATATAGTACAGTTGTTATTCTGCAAAATTAGCCAATTTAAGCTCAAGCGCTGTATGACCATGGCATCAATGTAAGAGATCAGATGCTGTCTCTTCAAACAAATGGAAGGAAACCCACAGGGGAAGATGTTTTTTCAGTGAATGTTTTCAGGGAAGTGAAGAGAGACAACATAACTTCAAGAATAGCATGGCTTTTCCAATGAAGTTCCTTCTTCCGAGGTAAGAGGAAGCCATTTCCAGCAGCTCTGTGTCTTTTCTTCACAATTCAGGCTCATGGCGTTGGTCATTGTCCATTCCACTTGTAAGGTCAAAAGAGATGGTCTCCTCCCTTGCCTTCGGAACACTCTGTGTCCTGCGTATGCCAAAACACATTTGCAGGCAAGGATTCTGACTCTCATTTCCTTTCCTGTTTTGTTGTGCAGGGATTTTAAGCTCTCGGCTTCCACACTCCCTTTTTATAGGCCTTTTGCCTTTGTTTATTGTCATTTAGTTTTTAGTTGTTTTTGTTAGGACGCCTAGTATCCTTCAGGCGTGGATGCCAATAAATTCAAATGCATTATTATTATAATAAAGTTGCGTCACTGCTGAAAGCCAGATGGCCAACATAGACCTCTAAATAGAGAGCTAAGTGAGAAGTTGGATGGTATTGACCTCTACAACAAGCAACACAGCAGAAAGTATCTAATCTGGGAGGTGGAAAATATGGAGAGGAGATGTGCAAAGTCGTGCTCATATAAGCTTCTGGTGGCCTGAAAAGTTCAGCTTTGAAAACTGGGATGACCATGAAAATCCCTAAAACTTTCATAGGGAACTGAAATGAATTATATGCTTATAAAAGTGTGGTTGTTCTAAACTATTGGGATTAAATTCTAAAACAGGCAGCATGCTTTGACTTGCATCTCAAATGAGCCAACCAGCTTGAGAGAGCAGTGACTGTGCACTACCACAATTACAGGGAGAGTTTGCTTCTTGCAGCAGCCACCTATGAAATGAAGAGTTCAATGATCAAATAAACCAGGCTGCTCTTTTTTCAACCTTTTTTTTTCTTTTTTTTTTGAATATTCAAATGAAAAGTTTTCACTTCAGGGCTTTGAATAAAAAAAAAAAAAGGTGTTTCTGTAGATCATTCCTCTCCTGTGGACCCGACATACAAACACTCAAAGACATAACAGTTCTCTTTGTAAATATGAAAACCCTAGTTAGGATCCATCCTGCACAACCAGGAAAACTTGAAATTTTGATAATAATTGTAGTACTTAAAAAAGCTATTCCTTAAGTGCCAAAACTGTCCATGAAGTAAAGGAGATGCCTTGGAAGGCTTTCAGAAGAAAATTCTTCTGTCTAATGTAGATGCATAAGATCTCCAAGGGAGAAGTTAAGCAAGGAAGATCTACATCCAAGGAGTCTTCTAAAAGCTGCTTCTCTCCATTTACTGTACAGGGAATGTTGTCATCTAAAACGTATTAGATTTCAAAATTCAGCCACCGTTAGTTGCCAAAGTTAGGTGAGGTGGACCCAACTCATGAACATTTCTCTTTCTATGTAAACGTTTACTCTTGAGTGCCTCCCATATTGAGATTGTAAAGGTGTTTTTATATGTAAAGATGCACTACTCTCCTGCGAAGAAAGCAAACATTATTTCCATTTCTCCCTAGGAACCACAGACAAAGGACAAAATGGCTTACATTAGGTACACAATGCATACTTGAACTCAAGTTGTACCTTGTCCTTCATTTCCAGGACTGCGAATAAAATCTACACCCATGACCAAATGCCACCTGCAAAAGGCTGAAAACACAACTGCTAAAATATATCCTCCAAGCTCACATTAAACTATTTGAGTGAAAGACTACCTCCTAGAGACTAAGTTCTACTGCCCACAATCTTTCATGTTAATGTGTCTTTTTAATTTATTAGTTTATTAATCTTATTCATGTTCCTCTACTTTACGTAAAAATCCATGAACTACCAGTAATTCCTGCCTTTATTCCTGAAATGTTTTATTGCCATTTCTTGGCTGGTTTGATTTCTTAGCTTTTTCCAGTTGAAAAGTTATGGGTCCTGGTATTTGCTTGGTTTTGTTTTCTTTGTAAAATAGATGATGATCTAATAAACAAAAAAACCTTACAAGAAAAATCTTCCCTTGGAAAGAAATTCTAACAGTCATGTCTGATTTGTCATAGGATTTCCCCTATAAATAAATAACATTTATTTTAACTGGTAGGAATCAATGCAGCAGATAATAGAGGGCTGATCAAAACCTATATGATAATGACATTTGAACCCCTGCTGTCATTACTTTAATGGAAAGTCCTACTTTCAGTTTTGTTAACCAGAAAACAGGCACAACTAGATACTTCTTTAAAAGCCACAGCTGCAAAATTTCTACAAGAGTAAGTCCCTTTTCTATTTTCATTTGTGATAAGATACAGTGTCCTTTACACATACATGGATGCTTTGTGTCACTATATTATGAGAATGACAGTAAATATCCCTTTTTGCTTAGATGGGAAAAGTTGGAGTACCAGTAGTCACTCATTTCAGATTTTTAACATAAAAGCAACAGTGTGGTATTATTAAAACAGATATTAAAAGTAACTGGAAAAGAGTAGCAGCTTCTTCAAAAGAAATGGGAATCATGGCTGATTTTACTGTTTCTAATTCTGCTACATGCAGCTCTCAGGAATTTGCCTGCAGGTTTCTGTCAGAACCTGGTCATAGATCAAACTCAAAGGGTCTGTCCTTCTAGTTACTATTAACTTTGATGTAAGTCTGGTCAGCTTGCTATCTCCCTCCCTCCCTCATTGCAAAGGGATCTGAAATGTGCAGTAGAATTTGCACTTGAATAGCTCCTCCCCTCTGGACCACTGTTTCTGAGTGGGTCCTACTGAAGTGTAGCTAGAATCTAGAAGAATCGGAGGTCTATGATCCTGTCTCTGATCTGGTTAAACTCACATGAAGTTCATCAGGGTTAAACTTTTTATAAATATTTTGGGGTAAGATAATTTGTGCCATGTTTACTGAATCATCTGCCATGATATTTCCTCATTCTACTGAAGTACAATTCAGTTATTCATGTGTGTTAATTAATAAACTTTCAAGAGCCAAAGCATTAGTACATCATTTATTCCTTGCTGCCAGGAAAATTATACAAGGGACTTTGTATTCATTGCCCTGCTGCCAGAAGAACTGTACAAAAGAAACGGAAAATCAGGGAAAGACAGACTGCCCATTCTGTAAAAGCATCAAAGGCATACATCAGACTTTGCTTATCATCTCCTTGAACAATAACACACAGCCCTGATAGTCAAGTGGGAGATTTCAACAAACAAATCTCATACAAACCGCCAACTCATTTGGGAAAAAAGAAGTCCTTCCCAGGGTACTTTTCTTTCTTATCTGGTATCAGAGCTTTATAACCACTCTGTTCTTTTAACCACAGGACTCATTAATGAGGACTACTCGGCAATGGCTACATTCACAGCTTTGAGATAATGTCCCCAGCTGTGATTTAACGAGGGAAAATACATCCCTCCTTCAAAGATAAACAATATGAAACTTTCCCAGCAGTATCTGTTCCAGTCTGGTGGAGAGGACATAGTTCAGTGCCCATGACACTGCTCCTCTGCTGCAACCACCTCTCCGACACAGCCGCTGAGCTGACACATGCAGTGTCCAGGGTGCTCAGAAAGCTTGCTTTCATACCCACACCCAATAGATAACATTTAGGTCAGTTCATTTAATTGTTCTCATCTAATCATTCTTAAATAGTGGTTGATTGTATTTTTATATAACTCTAAATGGCCTGTTTGTTTAATGCCCACCTCTTCTGCCCATTTGTCACTGCAAAATTAATCAAATTGAAAATGCCTAAACATTTATTAATATGTTCATTCTTCTTCAGCAAAGCTATCTATTTATCAGAGTAATCTATTTTCTCATATGGAACGGCCTTATCCATCCACATGAGGAGCCCTAAGAGATAGTGAAACATAATTAATGTAGAGGTTTATGAATTCATTATATAAAATTCTTGCCTGTCAAGAGTAGCTCACTTCCTTTCAAAGACATGTATTTCTGTCTCCCTTTTCTCCAGATAAGGAAAAAAGATAGTATTTGGTTTGAGCAGGTTTTGCTTTTATGTCCAAGCAATGACTTGAATATATAAATATATGGGTTGTTCCTCAAGAAAACAGTTTCTCCTACAAGATTGTGTAGTATTTGGAAAGTACCCAAGTAAGATCTTCATAAAACTGTCTGGTTTTCTGGTGGTTTTGTCCTCAAACAAAACAGATGTGCTCAGGTTTTGCTGTCCTCTGCCAGTGCAGGCACAAGTACTGTGGTAAAGAAAAAAAAAATCTGGTAACCAAGCCTTTGATATAGAAAAACCACATGGAGTTGAGTCATAAACTGTGGACACAAGACAACTAATTATGGGTTATGTTAGGCATGGGGAACAGGTTAACTGCTACATAATTACAATTGAGATTGCTGTGGACACAGTCAAGGAAACCCAGTTAATAGAAAGAAGTAAATGAAAATGTGTTGGTATCTGTGAGGGAAAAAAAGTCCTCTCTGTTTTCTTTAGCTTCTTCAGTGATTTCAGATGTTCTTGATGCTTTACCGCTATGTAAGTTTATACTTATGAAGCCTAAACAGGGGTTTATATTTCATGCTGCGCTATTTTTTGTAAGCAGGAGTTACTGAAGGTTTCTTTAATAAGTGCCCTGCACAAGCTGCATTGCCATTTGAGTGAAACTCCAGATACAATCAGCACCATACAAACTGGACATCTGTGAAACAGAAACTCCTGTGAAACAGATCATCGAGCAGTAGAAGGGAGATGGGTGGTCATACCAAAAGGGTTGGTAGTCCAACTGCTATGGGGCAAGGAGGAGCAGTGGAAATGGGACTCATTGGAGGATGCTGTGGGCAGCAGAGCCCTGCAACTGCCCAGCTGTCTGCTCCGGGGCCACCTTTTGCTAATAAAACCTTCTTCTGACAACAACAAAGGAGCGAGAAAAGTGAGGTGACCGTCCAGATGGACTGCATCCTCAAGGCTTCCCTGAAGGCTTGACTCAGACACGTTTGCAGGCTTCCCCATTTCCTCCGGGCTTGGTGGAAACTTTTATCCTGGTTCCTTGAACTCACCCTCCGAAAGTACACACCATTTCTGAGTACACACCTATATATAGCCTCCCCCTGCAATGCCACCTCACTGTTGAGAGGCTGTTTCCCGTTGACACCAGCTAAATGTGGTGTTGAAGTTTGAGGCTGAGGTGATGGATCTCCACCTGAGTAAGTAGGCAGGCAGCCAAATGGACGTCCAGTGTGCTTGACCTTAATGTGGTGTCACTACTTGCACAGTGCAGTTGCAGGCAAACACTGTGGCTCTTTGGGTTTCTCTGTTTGCCACGATGACTCCGCTTCTGGTGCCATTGCGGGGATGCCGTGGGTAAGCCCCGGTGGTGTGCTGCATGCCGGCAGCCACCAGCACAGGACATCCCTCTGTCCCACCAGGCATTTCCTTCCAGCTCTGTGGCTGGGCATATGCTTGTGCAAGAGACCCAGGTGTGCTCCTGGTCTTTCAGTCATGCAGGCATTCGTTTTGGGGTTTGATCTGCAGCTGTAAAGACACAGGTCTCCTCTTCAGATCACCAAGGAGGATGTCACAATGTCCTTGAAAGTTTCCATAAAAATTTCTGGTAATTCCTGGGTCCTATATGTACTGGAGAAGGTGTTTCTGTTTAAAGCACACTGGCATCAATATATTTACAGAAGCTCATCATGTGGGAAATTTCCGAGGTGTATAAATCCATTTAGCATCTCACAAGCCTCCACAGTTTTTACTACTGAAAACAACTTAGTCATCAGCAGACTAATTGCTGGCTGCTTGCTTCCTTCTGCAGATCATCAGTGCCTGAGATACCCCTGGTCCCAGAAATGATTCTTGCCTTTACACCACAAGTCATTTCTTTTCTATGCTAAGGAACAGACTTCCCCCTGTGTAACCATTTCTAAGTCTTCACCAAGACTTTGCTTCTTGCCCTATGGTTACTTATACTCCAACCATTTGCACTGTGGATATTTAGAGTTTCTATTAAAAAATTATGAAGGGCTTTTTGAACACTAATGTAAATGGTGTTTTCCAGATCACCTTTTCTGCTGCTCACCTACAGGCCGTACTATTCCAGTCACTGACAAATTGCTGCTCCCCGCTCACCAAACCTATGATTTAGAAATACAGAAGCACTTGTGATTCTTTCCACACAAAGAAACGTCCTGTCTCGAGACCTCAACCATGAGTTATGAGCATGTAGAGTTTTGCAGCCACTGTGTATTAGAAATAACAACTAATTACAAAACTGCAAAGTGAAACATAATTACTAAGGAAGAGTATTTAAATGGCACCATAAATTTTAGTTCATTTTTTAAAATCGGGGTTTTTTTAAAATTTGTTTATTTTGACAGATTGGCCTGTCTTGGAAATGAAGGATTTCCCACAGGAGATATAAAGATTCTCAAGTTGCTTTTTGATCTAAAGGCAATTTCTATACTTTTCTTTTTATCACCTCCTTTGAAGCGAATCATGACTCAGAGAGGCACAGGGTTAAGGGTGCAATGAACATTAAAGGCTCCTGTCACTGCAGCAAGACTCTGCAAAAGATTTTCAGAGACTCCAAACCCATGATATTTTATTTTTTGCTGTTTCTCCTGGCAGTGGTGTGATAGGATTTAAAGCAAATTTGAGCCCTGATGGATGGCATTTGCTGCTCCAAGAGAAAAAATAGAAGAGATGATTTCAGAAAGCCTTTATATATAACCAAGCAAGGACCACATACATCAAGGTTCATGGATCCATTTCCAAGTAATCTGACTAGAAAAAAACAGGGGAAAAGGGAAAAAGCAAAGCAAGAAAGCCAGTACCGTGGGGCACCTGGGAGACGTTAGGTTATCCAGGCTACTTACTGTACAAGAAGGGGAAAGCAATAGTGTAGTTTTGGTGACTGCTATAGTCATTTCTACAGCTAAAGTACCTACCTTTGTGTGTATCCATCTGGGGTTTGCTGGGCAAGTTATTCAAGTTTTTGGATGTGTATATGGTTGAGTGTCATTTCAAGATCTTTTACAAGGAGAAGAGCTGTGCGGATCTTGAAATGCCACTCAACCATATACATACCCTTTTGATCTCATTAATTTAGGGACCTGAGGCAGCTTATAGGCCATTCCATGTCCTGGTTGAACTAGTACATGTTAGCACACCGGCGTCAATGGATGTAGACATCCATCCCTAAACGTAAAGCTGGACTCCTAGATTTATGCCATGGACCAGCCCTCCCCTGATAGTTCACAGAAGTTAAACTCGAAGTTTCATATCCACTTAAGAAATCCTCTTACATTTGACATTCAAGTAATGAGAATACCTCTGGCACTGTCTAATCCACAAGCATTGTCAGCATTGTCTTTTTTTTTTCTTTAACTTTCAAGTTTCTCTCCTTTTACAGTCTTATTTTGGTTGCAGGCACCCATTTCCTTCATGTCCAATTTAGGTATGGGCCACTTTCCCAGAACTAAAATGAAGGCATGAGTAAGGAAAATGGTATGCAGAGTATGAGCTCTGGTGAGGAGTAGATGCCCTCCATTATTACCAGTGAAGCCTTACTATCAACATGATGAGCCAGCTCAGAGCTACCATTAAGGCAGCTTTATTTTGGCATAGGAGGAAATAATCCATCAATTTTAAAACTGAGTTTCAACTTTATAGACTCAACACCGAAAAATATTTATTTGAGCCGGACACATGGCAGGATCATTCATCTGTGTAGCATAGGTCTTTCACAGAGCATAGTTTAATCATGAGGCCTTCTCCAAAACCTCTGGGAATCAGAAGGATTGACTTCAGCAGGGTTTCTGGCCTCAACACAAGTGTACTCATGCGACTGGCAATGCTACAGCAATAGTTATAACCAATTTTATTATCAGGTCCCACATATGCCTGATGGCCTTTTCTGTAAAATAAAATAGTGGCAAATGTTCAAATTATATCAGTGAACCTAAACTGTGCAATTTCTCAGGAAGCTGAAAACTGGGTGCATACAAAAGCTTTGGGGCTGAATTGCTTTTTCTTCCCATCTTGCAGTAATATGTATATTGTATTGAAATTTGAAAACAAGGAGTGAGCGTGCATTAAAAAAGGTCCTAATTCTTTTTTCCAAGCATATTTTCTTATTTACTAAAACAAATGGGTAAAACTATCATCAGGAAAACATTGTTACATGACCATCACCCAAAGTGTATTCTTACCACTGGATCATAATTCCTTTTCTTTCCATTCCTTAAAAGTTCATTCAGTTCTAACTTCTACAGTAATGTTTATCTAGAGTACCTAATTATATAGTGCAACCTGCATCTGGAGTGCTGGTTCAAGGTTATTATAGTTCTCCACAGACATAACAAAAATATTATTTTAAACTTATCCATTGAGGAAAAATGGCTGAATTTTACCACTGATAGAAGCATATGGATGTAAAATAAAATTGTTAGAACTTTAGAAGCATAACAGTGCTGTCTACCAAGAAGAATTTCCTCCATGACACTTGCTGTCACAGAAGTATCTCTTTTTTGTTTCTGCTGCAGACATAAAATCTGGCAAATTTAAACTAAATATATTAGATGTATAAAATGACAGATTATAGTGATAGGCAAATAAGAAAAGTGAATTTTATGAAGGCTTGTCAGTACATGTGCCTTGTTAGGAAGATTTGATAAGATTAATGAAATATGAATAATGGAGTAGGAATAATAATTTAATAGTTTTTCAGTACTCAAGATCTGAAAAAGAAGCTTCTACTTAATCTATATCATAGTGATTATATGCAGAGTGCCATTACTTTTACTACAAAGAAGAAAACTTTTTCTTTGGCAGCAGTAAAAGGAAAGTGGGTAGATAAAACAAACTCTTTAATTCATATGTCCTTACTCATAGGTTTCCCGTCAAGCATGGTTTCTTCTTTATTTAGAATCAATACTAAGTAAGGAAAGGATAAATATATAAATCGCAAAACTCTTTCTGTGGGTGTATTGGTAGCCAAAGTAAATTGTCTGAGGTTTGGAGAGACCATGCGCTTGTTCTGTATTTGCTCTAAAATTCAGAAGTGATGAAGAAATATTTTGTTTCAATCCCTAGAATGAGAGCCGTGAGCCCTGCCGTGTTTATGACATACAGCATTCCGGATAGATCCCTTGCTGCTTGCTTCCATAGTATTCCCAGTCTCTGTGGAGAGGGTGAGGTGTCACACACAGCCAAAAATGGGAAGTCAGGAGCCTCTGGCTGGGGCCAGTTATTGCTTCTGCCATGCCAAGTGAGTGCAAGGCAAGAACACTATAGGACCCTCCCCTAAGGGATTTATACTGTGGAAGTCCAATCCTGCTGACAACTCAGGCAGCTACTCAAGTGCAAAGATAAATGTAGTCCCTTCAAAGTCAGCAATGAACTTTAAGATAAAGAACGTGATTAATTATTTTACTGACAGTGGAATAAATTAATCGTACCCATACCAGCCCCCCCAAAAAAAGATTTCACTGTTACCAGGCAAGCCAGTTCCCCTTTCTCTACGTCAGTGTCCTTATGTGAAATGGATGCAGTAAAATGCCCAGGTGATGATGTGGAAGTTCACATTTTTTGGCACATCCTGAGTACTTCAGAAAAAAAGGAGTCAAAAGTACAGAAACTCTGATTCATCTTTCTTTTATAATGCTTCTGGTTAGTTGCTCAGGTAAGGCAGCCATCAGATAATGAAGTCAGGTGGGAGAAATCACAAGTTTATTAAAGGTATGATTTAATATTACTTGAAAGCTCCTGGGGCTTTAAATATGTGCCTATATATATATATTATTTTTTATTCTTCTTAATGATCAGAAAGAGCCTTCACTTTTACCTTGGTAAAAAATAGTATCAATATTAAAATAAGTTTGGGAACAGGGGAATTGCTTCTTCTAGGTACTTGAAGTAGAGTAAGTTTAAAAATTAGGAAAGTATGAAATACATGGGTATGGTATAGGCACTTCTATACAGAAGGCCTCACTAAAGCTGTGAGATTCTTAAATCCACAACCACTTAAAGTCCTACTCAACACCATATCACTCAACACCATCTGGGAGGATAAGACTGGCCAAGTCACTGAATAAAACTCCTTCACCCTTCACAAAAGGTCTCAACCTTCAAGAGGTTAAATAGCACCCCAAAACACCTAGGTGTAGACACCTAGCAGGGTCTCAGTAAAAACTGCCAGAAATGGATCAGTATCCTGAAGAATTACTCCTTGTATTATGTTACTGTACAGTTGTACAGTTTGATCAAACCAACTTCCTTCCTTCCTTCCTTCCTTCCTTCCTTCCTTCCTTCCTTCCTTCCTTCCTTCCTTCCTTCCTTCCTTCCTTCCTTCCTTCCTTCCTTCCTTCCTTCCTTCCTTCCTTCCTTCCTTCCTTCCTTCCTTCCTCCCTCCCTCCCTCCCTCCCTCCCTCCCTTCCTTCCTTCCTTCCTTCCTTCCTTCCTTCCTTCCTTCCTTCCTTCCTTCCTTCCTTCCTTCCTTCCTTCCTTCCTTCCTTCCTTCCTCCCTCCCTCCCTCCCTCCCTCCCTTCTTTCCTTCCTTCCTTCCTTCCTTCCTTCCTTCCTTCCTTCCTTCCTTCCTTCCTTCCTTCCTTCCTTCCTTCCTTCCTTCCTTCCTTCCTTCCTTCCTTCCTTCCTTCCTTCCTTCCTTCCTTCCTTCCTTCCTTCCTTCCTTCCTTTCCTTCCTTTCTCCCTTCCTTCCTCCCTTCCTTCCTTCCTTCCTTCCTTCCTTCCTTCCTTCCTTCCTTCCTTCCTTCCTTCCTTCCTTCCTTCCTTCCTTCCTTTCCTTCCTTCCTGCCTGCCTGCCTGCCTGCCTGCCTGCCTTCCTGCCTTCCTGCCTTCCTGCTTTCCTTCTTGCCTGCCTGCCTGCCTGCCCTCTGCCTTTTCTGGAAATGGCAAGAAAATGATCTGAGCACTCCAGATGATCATGACAAAGAGAGGGAGAGGCTTTGCTGGCTCAGCTCCAAAGGAATGAAATTACTTTGAGGAATTTTCAAATTTTGCATAAAATTAGCTGGATGCCAACCCACATGTTTAGATTTGGTTCAGATGAAAATTACCATCACAGGAGATGTGGAAGGTCAGATGATGAGACAACCCGCTCCTTGTGCTTGTGTCCAACATTGACAAAAATCTGACAGGAAGTGGTAACATAAAGGGGGCTATCTGGGATTGCAGGCTGCCAGCACTGCTGCAGTGTTTCTGTTGTGGGTCTATTCTAAAATGTGGGTCTAGAACTAAAAATCAGAGCATAACGTGTCGTAGGGTTGATTCTTACACATGTACAAAGGTTCAAACAAATGTTGTTCTGAAGTCATTGGGTTTCAGGGCGACTAACGCCAAGTTTGTAAGAGAATCACTTTAGGAGAAAGACTGCTGATACAGGAATGGAGATGACATGAAAGCAGTGTCGACGCAGCTGGTATGGTGCTGTGGGTTGCACAAATCTTAGGTAATATGGCTCATGCATTTGATTGCAAGGTGTTGGAAGAACACTGCAGAAAATCTCTGCCCAAATTTCTTACAGAATAAACATAAGAAACAATTCATCATTCCAGAGTGGAAAGTCTGGGAGACGATGGTAACCTTTCCAACCTTTTTTTCATTATTTATTTGAACTTTTAGAAACACTAGGAAAGGTATTTGCTCTCCACACTACAGCTCACAGTATCCAGAACAGGGCAAATAAAGATGATGTTTTAGGTATGAAACAATGCTAACAATGGTCTCTTGTGCTGAACAGTACAAGACTTTAAAGCCTCACAGGTCATAGGGGCAAAAAAGAAAGAGAGAAGCAGAATGAGCTGCAGCAGCAAGATTGGCAGCCAAAGGAAAGCTGGGGCCATTGGTCTCTTCACGCCTGGGGCACAGTAAGTAGATTTCTTGGAGCTGAGGAAGAGCCTAATTAGCAATGCCAGGAAAGAAAGGAAATTTTACAGCCCAGGCACGGAGCATGGCTTACAGATACGGGCCAGGCTGGAGCAGGCAGGAGCTAGGGACGAACTCGTCAGTGTAAGTGGATATATGAAAGAAAACATTCCAGATTGTTAGTCCAAAGAAGGTGGGAGAATTTCACCCCCGCCAAATAAATCATAGGAGACCTTGGGGTGAGATCATTATTTACCTAGAGGGTGGGGTAGGACCTCGACCAAGCAGGGTGCTCTCAGCCTGAGGCTCCATCCACAGAAAGATCACTACAAAGCCAAGTGGAGAAAGAAACAACAGCAGAACTGAGGCCAGATGGGTCCAAATTTGATAAAACCCAGAGATACCCCACATTTTTCCAGGCTTTCGCCAAGGCTATTATAGAGATGATTGTGAGAACTGGCGAAATTGCTGCTACAAGATGATACTTTTGCTGAGCCTGAGTTAAAGGAAAACAGCAATAAAATTTCTTTTTAAATCCTTTGTTCCACTCACAGTACAGAAATCAGAGAAAGCTGAAGCAATCGATCTAATGCTGTACAATGACAGGAGCTCCTCTTAGTCTGAGTGAAACCTCTACATTTCATACACTGAATTAGCCATCAGTATTTTTTTCATAACAAGGAAAATGATTTTTCATATAAGATTTTCGTATGAGATAAATGCTCACATGACAGCAAAATACTCTCAAGTACACTGGGAAGGATGAACAGAAGAGCTTACTGTCTCACACTGCAGAGCTCTTCCAGGCCTCCCTGCCAAGCCAGCAGAGTGCAATGGATGTGACACTCCTTTGGGAGTTGCACTTCAGTGTCTATCTATCTGGCTGGTTTTAGTGTGCATTGCCTACTGCCCTCTTTACACCTATGGCCAAAAGCTCCTGTGGAATTCCTCTGAGAGCAAAGTTGAAAAAAACCCAAGGAAAGGGATGAAACACCAGCCTTTTTGTTTTCCGTGTTTTTCTATCTATCTCCAATATTACCAAAGTACAATGAGAACCACTGGTCCCAAAGAAGTAATGTACATGACAAATTTTGTTCTAGTTCAACTGGCTTACTGTGGAAAATTTGCCCCAATCCTTCTTTGTTTCTTTTTGAGTTTCACTACCAGAAAGAAAAAAAAAAAAGTAATGTTGGAATTTGTTTTTTTCAATTTCAAATGCTTGAGAAGTTTTCGCTTGGAAAACACAACACAAACCATAAAGCATGTGGGTGCATTGGCAACCTGCTTGGGTTTTAATGAGCAACATGTATATTTTTGCTGGGGAGAAAGAAGTTCCTGTGGTTTTTTTCCAATATACCATTGCTTTAGTGGGAGTCAGAAGTGAAGTGAAACCATTGTGTTAACCGAGAGGATACCAAGATGATAGTGTTCTTCGGTTGTTCCCAGCACTAATACCCACTTGAAAGCAATAAGGAGACCTTATTTCCTTTTGGGGGGTTTATTTTAGCATTTGAAATACGGCAGATAGCATAATTGGATTTTAAATATCTGATCCAAATTTATTTCAGGGGATTGAGTCAAAACAAATACAAATTCAAGCTTGCCTGGTGCATTTAAAAACTGGCAGCACACGCGCTTCAGGACCTCACCAATTACAGCACTTCACTTATTCTGAAATAGTTGGCTGCATATTATTTCTATCTAAAACCTTGCCCCACACTTTCAGGCTTAGTTGCGGGTTCCTAAGTGTTTGTTCTATTATTCAATCATATTATAAAATGAACCACATTTTCCAATAGCTACTTCATGTTCCCTATTTCATTTTTAATTGCGGCGCTTCTTCAAACATCAGCTGTCCCACAGGATTTCATTTTTGGACCACTTTTGCAAGCCACTAAAAATGATGAATTCTTAAAGCTTGCAATCTGAGCTCTGTTTAAGCCCGCATACCAAAATCTTATCCAAAACCATGTCAAAGAAGCCAAAACCAACCCCATACCACTTCCTAGGTCTAAGTTGCATAACGAATAGGTCTGTACCCTCCCATAAAAAAATAAAGGCCCTTAGCTTCCTGCAGTTTTCATGGACAGAGAGTTACCTCAATATCCATGACGCATTAATATCGTCTTGCGCACTGTAAACATGAGCCTTCTGTCAGTTTTATCTGCTTTTCACTCTTGCATTTCAAGTCCTCTGGTTTCCTGTGGTCTGATGACATTGTCACTCAAATACAGGAAAAAAGAGTTTGTGATTACTGACAGGCTAGTTTTCATCAGCTAAACCACCTTTTCATCTTTATTTTCATTTCTAAATGACTAAAACTGTCCAGATGCTGCTGGTGCTTTTTGCCCCATCCCCATTTGTCCGCTTAAGGACCCTTCTCTGTCCTGTGTTGCAACCACTAGGACATCCCACGCTCTCTCAGATAAGTATATGGGTCTTTCAATGTGGCCCTAAAGAATTTACAGAAGAATCTCAGGCCAGTAATCCAGCTTCCCGAGGAAAAGACAGATCATTATTGCAAAGTCCACATGTGAAGAACACAATCAATCACTATCTTCTGGTAGAATGACAAAAAAATGCTGGTAAGGATGAGGTTGCTGCCATATGACTTCTGGTGGCCGGGATGCAAGCAATCATCACATTTCAAGCAGGTCAAAAAGGACAGAAACCTTCAGCCACGTCTTCTGTCACCATACTTTTTGTAACTTCTTGTTACACCACCAAAATTATCAAACTTGTTTTTTTCATGTATCTTATCTTGCAAAGCACTTTGAACAGAATTACTTCTACCTAATTTCTCCCAAAAGGTTTTTACTCTGGGACCAAAGTAATGAGTTTGCCAGTGGGATGCATTTGAAAATAGTCTTGCCAACTACTGCTGTCCTGTATGCTGTCGAGCAGCAGGCAGGGGCATGTAGGGAGCAGTAAGGTGGTGGCAGTGCTGCCCAGCAATTTCTGGCTCTGCACCTCCAGCGTCTTTGTGGCCACTGAACAGCACTTTTCTGGCTCCAAGGTTGCTGCTGTTATCCCTCCTGTGACATGGAGCCCATGTTTTGGTGGCATCCCCTGCATTCAGGCTGGTGCTCTTATCAGCACTGGAAAAAGGGAAACTAGGGAGGTTTGTGGAAGCTTTGATAGCCGTCTAACCTGGTCCCAATACAGCAAAGCAAAAACAGGCCCAGTTTTTCTTGAGCAAGCTGAGTTTACAGTTCATGTTTCCATTTAGCACTTGAAACCCTTAGCTCATGTCTTTACCACTTGTCCACATCATGTTTATAAGCTTCTTAAATTTCCCTTCTATTACACAGTTGCTCACAGAGCTTATCTCCCTACTACACAGATCATTCCTGCCCCATTTAGGACAAGAACTACCAGATCTTTCAGTAAAGCAAATCAAAGCAAGATGAGGCTGTGTGTTTTGCTTTCACATTGGTGAGAAACCACAAATATTTCTTCCTACATCATAATGAAGAACGTGATATCATTGCTAGAAGAAAGGCCTCGGCTAGATCCTCCTTTCTCCCATTCAGAAATGCCTCTTTTGGGAACTGTAGTCCACAAACAGTATGTGAATAAAAGTGTCTGTAAGGCATGAAAGCAATGTCTCAATATATAAAAAAAGGTATGTCCATGAACCTAAGAAGCAAGCAGATCCATGTGCACATCCTGGTCCCTCAGTAAGAAATCTCTAGAGTTCCTCACCTTAGGAGAGTCCTGGGGAAAGTTTGTAAATGGAAGATGTAGTAAGAAAAAGCAAGAAAAATGCCAAATATAGAGAAGCGCAGTTAACGGTGGACCTACACTCTAGTTCAGCAGTTTATAAACATTTAATATATAGCTCCTTTCAACAGGCCTCAGCATTCTTCATAACCTTCCTCTTATTTATGATTCCACATCAGAGAAGTGTTACAGCAACCTTGTTTTGGGTGGCCAAAATGATGATGACTGTGACAGATTTGCATCTGGCAGAAATGGTTTTGCCTTGACGTGAGCATACAGATTTCTCTTGGCCAGAGTTGCTCCTGGAGAGTACAGGTACACAACTGGAATGTGCTGAGTGCTGTGTTACGCCATCCTACAAGTGTCAGTCATGCTTCCTCAAGGAGGAATGCTGGTATAAATTCTGCCAGCTCTTCTGGCTGCCTTCCCAACCCAATTCATCCCGTCTGGCATGAGTGGTGAGATTTCAGCCAGGGCTTAAGCTCATCAAAGTGGTCTATCACTCATCATCCATGTCAGAAATGACAGTAATGTAGAAGCTGAAAGTCATCAGTGAATTGGATGCACCAAAATCAATGATTCTCCCTAATCTTTCCAGTGTCTTCGTACAAAAGCAAAGCCAGAATCAAGCGGATATAAATTAATAGAGGAATACAAATAGATTCTAGACTATAGATCCCTGTTAATCTCTCCCAAAAGAAACACTGGAACTGCAAACCATTATCACAGGTACCTTCCTAAGATTTCCTCAGTCTTACAAATAGACACTCCTTCTATGTGAACTTCTAAATACAGGCACAATGCCACACACTACTGTCTTCTATGATGGATGCTATAAACTAGTGCTCAGTAAAATTATTCTACCATGCTTATTCACTTTTTAATTATCTATAGTCCAAAGTTTGTTATGTGCTGTGTGTATATATCTGTACCTGGTTGAGTGTTGGAAATGAAACCAAGAAAGTGAATTCCAGATAGAACCATTATGTGTGCAGCTATGCAGAAGGACATTAAATTAAGATTACATTCAGTATCTGTAATTTTGATGCTATTTAACGTCTGAGAGCCTGTCTTGCAGCTAGCTTTCTTTATATGAAGGGGCGTTTGTTGAAGGAAAGAATTTAAGGTTCTTTGAAAAGCGATTTTCAATTCCAAAGCAATTTTTAAGATTCTTTGAAAAGCCAACAAAATCCTCTCAGCAATTCCTCTATGTGGAATCATACTGACAGCATGGTGGGGTCACTGACAGGCCCAGAACTTCTATGCAGAGAAAGTAAGACCAGACTGTCACCTTCTGCGTGGACCAGCTTTCGAAGGGAACACGAGAAGGAATCTGAAAGTAAACTTGACAGACACTTTTTAGATGAAGACAAACAGCAAATCTCAGCAACTCAGTCCTGATGGTCACAAATCATGGGTGCCCATTTAAAAGTCTTCCTTTTCTCTCTTGACACCTTCATGGCCTTTTTTGCTTTATTCCCTCTAGTCCTTTCTTATCTCAAAGCTTCTCTTTCCTGTGTCTGTATAGGAGTTCCATACTCAAACGTTATTCAACATAACACTAATCTTTCTGCTCCCATCTGCATTCTGCCATTTCTGTTTCTTGTTCCCAATTTCCTTTCTCTTTTCTTCCATGTACATGATCCTGGGTCCAAGCCCAGCCTCTCCAAACCAGTTCTGTACCTACTGAGCCTGCTTCCCATCATCTTTCCCACTTGATGCCTTTGTTTCCACCTTTCCTTTCTTCCAATCAGTTTTCACTAATTCCCATTCCTAACTCTCTCCTTAGGCTGCTCAATCATCTCTCCATCTTCAGTCTCTCTTCGACCAGACTGGCTTCTCACCTGATCTATTTTGTAACTAGCTCCTCATCTCAATGGTGTCTAAAGGTGACCTATGTCCTTGCACTCATCCTAGCTTGTGGCTTTTCATCTAGCCAGAATGAGTTTCTTCATCCCTGCCTTTGTTCTGTCCTGATCTTGCCAGTCTCACAGTTTTTCATATTGCCCCTGTTCTTCCTTACTGATTTTAGATTATGGCCTCCTTGTCCAACCAGCTTCTCCTTTTATTTTGTTTTTGACAAAACCCACCAACTCCCATGATTTTGCAGCTCAGCTGCTTGGTCCTCTCTAGTCACACGTCCAAGATCTTGGTCTTTTCTTGCCTGGACTCAAGTTAGAAGGCTTCTTGCTCTCTGTTGGTCTGGCAGCGTGTGGGCACAGAAGACCCAAGACATAAGCCCGATTGCTGTGACTTTTAAAAGCATCTGAAAGGAAATCCAGGGTTGGTAAGGCTGCAGAAGGCTCAAGTCACTCTGTGGAGATAATGCAGTTGGCATGAAAGAGGCAGCACATGCTCAAGACAGACAGAAATTTTGAGGAATTTATGTGCCAAACTCTGCCATATTACTAATGAATAGGGTTTTAAACCCAGCCAAATATGGGCAAATGTCTCTGTGTCTGGCACCAGGGTGCCTCCAGCCTGCCAACCTTCAAGTCAAAGCACGGAGAAGCTAGCAATTCCAAAAAAGAATTCTTACAACCAATTCATTAACATTGGCAAAACAATGTCTTTTTTCTTAATCTTTTTTCTGGGAAATAGCATAACCATTTTTGCTGAAACTTTCCAAAAGAAATCTAAGCAGAGGCAGACACCCAGCATAAAAATTCACAAAGTTATAAATAACCAGAATTAGGATTTATAATTAGAATCATCAGGCAAATTTATAGTATTGAGCAGCATAGCATCGATAACAACCATTTTTATCACTGTAGCCCCATAAAAGCTGCTCAGGGATCACAGCTCCACAGCATTAAATGTGTACAAACACAGAATAGGGATATGTCTACAATATTGCTGTCCCAAAGAGCTTATAACTCAATTTTTAGAAAACAGAAAACAGATAAATCCAGATGCATGGGGAGTGTAAGGGAACAGTAAGAAAATACTATTCAGTGTGACCGGCAAATCATCTCAAGGTACCATCAGTCTGTGTATTGCCAAGCTTTTCCTAGGAGTTTGGAAAAATAAGAGCTTTTAAGGAAAATGAGGCTTCATCAGATAATGATGAGGTAGTTTTGCAGATACTTACAGACGAATGGGGTCAGGATACGAAAAAGCATGTAGGAATTTAAGTGAAACTAATCAGCCATGCTATGGACCTCGGGGCAAACAACATCCAGCAGTGAGGAAGGTCCAGTAAGCAGAGTAAGAGCAGAAAGCAAAGCCAGAGTCAAGGATAGCACCCAAGTGGTTACCCTAATTATTGGGGTTGCCACATCTGCCCACCTCTGTGCATAGAGGGGACTGCACAACTTAAGGGCCATTATTCCCCTTTCACTTTCTTGCCACCACAAACAGGAGGATACACAGCCTGCTCCACTGCCGTGTGCTGGGGAAGGATGATTATCTTCTGAAGCCCCTGTTTCTTTGTCCCCCAAGAGGTTGATTGGAGGTGAAATAGAACTCATAGATACCTCTAATTAAAATGGGGGGGAAGGATGGGGGAGAGTTAGAAGTGACCTTATCAGCCTGATTTCAAATCTCCACCACTCTTAGTGCTGCTCTTCAGCTTACTCTGCCGCACAGGAGGCGGCCGCAGCCGCGGGGTGTTTTGTGCAGGTGGTGGGTGTTGAAGCCTGTGAAGGTTCATCCCCCTTTCCCAGCCAGAGAGCTGCAAAACAGCAGGGAGAAATTCACGGCTTCATCCTGGGTGGACAGGACCTCAAGCCTTCCTACCGGCCCGGCCATACCTCCACCCTGCAGCGAGAGTGCGGCTGCAGGATTGCTGAAGGGCTCCGAGAGCAGGGACCGGCACGGCGCGGGGCTGCCTGCGGGGCGCGGCGGGACCGTGCGCTGTGACTGCCACCTGCTGGGCACGGCACTGCGCGCCGCCACCGCCCGCCAGCGCCCCTCATTGCCTACCACCGGCCGACATTGTCCTTTATAGCCCCTTACACCCGCCATCGCCCCACGCTTGCTGCAGATCCATCTCAGTCACCCGGCGAGGCTGGCTGGCTGCCACCGTCCTGGGCCACGGGGAGCAGCGCGTCAGGCGTCTCCCTGAGCGCAGCGTTAACAGCACATTACCCAGAGGGGCAGCGGCAGTGGAGGTCTCACCCCAAGCAGGGTGCTGGCACAGCTGTCTCCGGCATCCCAGCCCGGGTCCCTGTGAGGTGCTGAGACAAGGGGGCAAGAGCTTTCCTGCTGTGTGAGCCACTCTGGTCCCTCTGCCTCTGCTCTCAGGCCAAGCTGTGAGCTGTCTTCACACTCACTGGTGTGCCCATGGCTTCTGCTATGCGGCTCTTTTTAGCACTTGCAAGTGGCTTCAAGCTGCTTCCAGAGCTCTGCCTGCAAACCTGCAGCGTCCAGTAATTTAGACTTGACCAAGACATCCATAGTGGACACTGCGCTTTGCTCTCCCTGCAGAAAGCATCCCTTGCTCTGTGTTGGGCTTATCACCTTTGGCAGGAAGATGCCAAAAGCCTAAACCTCCTCTCCAGAAGCAGGGAGGGGGCTCATCTTCCCAAAACAGTCATTCAGCAATCCCTGGATGTTGACTGAGGGCGTGCAGCCTCCCGCTAGCACTACAAAGCTGTCTCTGAGGGGCACAAATATTGCCTCCTACAGCAATCAGCATGTGGGACCTAAGCGGCTGGCTGAGGTGAGAGTGGATCATTGGAGGGGATGGAGCAGCATGAGATAATCTCTGCTGTTTGTTCACATTGGAAAACAGCTGGAGAAATAATACCGCCATCCCAGTGCCAGTGTGACCTGCTTTGCTGCAAATGCTTGTCTTTGGCTCACACTTTCAGCTTCTCCCCACCATTCATAAAGTTTCAGGGGAAAGAGATACAGGTTATTTTCTGATGGATTTCACCTTTATCTTCATCCTGAGTTCACTGAGAAAAAGAAGCCCTTCAAGAAGGATCAAGAGGTGAAGAATCCATAACTTCCCTTGGCAGTTTGTTCCAAGGACTAATTGGCCTCTCAGTTAAATTTTAATTACTGATTCCTGATTTGCATTTGTCTGGCCTTTTCTACAGTTCTGTCTTCTTTTCTCTCTTTTTTACTAGTTGGTAGAAACTCAATCACACAGTTCCTCTATGTCTTTTTCTTAATTAGCTAAACTGGCTGAACCTGTTATAGTTGTTACTGTAAGGAATATCTCCAGAGCTTTGGCAATTTTTATTCTTTCCAATATCTTCTCCAATTTTTTAACATCCACTCTGAAATGTGAAGGGTTGCTTTGTACAAGAATATTCCAGTTTCAGTCTGATCAGGAAGACTGTGAACAGAAGAAAATCCCAAGACTCATGACTCCTGTGCTGACATATCTAGACATATCTATGACCATATTGGCCCTTTTCTTGAGGATTCACACTGAAAGCTTACTCTTTGCTGTTTTCCTACATTCCAGCACTCTTGCTGGGTTGGTTTTTTTTTTTTTTGTGCAACCATTACTTATGTTTTTTCTTCTTGACATACTACTTTTACTTGATTTTAATAAAAGTCAATTGGTTTGAAAAGGCACAGCTTACGAAATGATCTTTTCCCCCCAAAAAAACCATTACTTTTTACCACAAGAAAGACCCCATTTGATGGTAATTCCCAGTGACAGCTACTTTATGAGATTTGTGGTGGTAATATGTGAAGTCAATATGTGTACATTGCAGGTAGACGTGAGCATATTTTCTGTCCTGATTGTCAGAGGCTGAGGGCTGAGACACAGCCATGGTCTAACAATTTACAGCATGATGAGTTTTGATGACGAGCTATGTGCATACCCTTAGCCCATTACAAACATGAGATAAAGCATTTCGACTCAAACCTCAGTAGAAGACGTGCACATCATTTTGCATGAATACTTTTAAACCACTGGGAATTCATTCAGTAATTCCTTAACCCAGGAGAAGTTACTTATTTGCCTGAGTCCTGAGTTGGGGATGTGGTCTCAGAAGCTTTTCCCTTAACACATCTGCAGGACTGTATTTTCTCTGGAACCACCAATGTGAAATAAACAAATAGCAGAAGAGTTATTAACAATAGAGAGAAAATCTATTTGAAAAGAGGTAAAAAAGATTTGAATAACACCCACATTTCAAGAGGAGTGAATTGCTTACATCTCTCTCTTTGGCCATTTTTTTTTTTTTGTCATTTCTGCCAATAACTCCTGTTATCTAGGCAGAGACAATCTCTGTGTCGTGGCCAGAGATTTTCCTTTTCAAATCTATGCTATCCACAGAGGCTGCTTCTGCTTTCCAAGCCAGTTTTCTCCAGTTATTTATACACTGAGTATTTGTGACAAAGTTTAACTATTTCCAAGAGCAGTATATAAAACTGCCTTATGCCAGCAGAGGTGATTCACTTTATTGGAATGATGGTGCACACTCCTGGGAATTGTGCTCGTTTAACGAGGTTGATTTCAGATTAAATTAAAGCTGCACAAAAAAATGCATAGATGAGTGCTAAAATATTCCACTGAGATTTTAAAGACTCTTAACAATGATTAACTGCTATCTTAAAACCACTTAACTACTCACATCTGAGGCCTTACCCTACAGATCCTTCTCCATACAGAAGACAAGTACCCAAACCTCCACTTTCAATCCCCTCTTTTTATTAATGTTCCCTCCAAGCACCTTTTGGAAAATATATGAGTGGTGGTCTCAGACCATCTGTAATGATCTTGCTCTCCATCACAGTCCCCATATGCATCCTTCCGCCATACTTTGAGATAAAAGTGTGTTGCAAATCACTTGTAAATAAAATAAGGCAGCAGAGGTGAAACTGAGAGCTTGGGGCAAAGGATACATTCTGGTGCTCACCTTGGTAGGACGTTCTTTCCCAGTAATAGAAATTAAAGCTGGCATGTAAAAGTTTGCCTCTTTTCCTTTTCTTTTTTTAAGAAATAAGTATTTAGCCATTGCTGGTACAGCTAAAACAGTAATGAGCTAGGGTTGGCAGAGTATGAGCAGTGTTACTAACTGCTTGTTCCCAGTTTGCCCCTTTCCAAATTCAGTAATATGGTAAAAAGGACTGTTTCTTGCCTACACTTTGAGTCCTATCAGGCAGGACCCTACATTTAGTGGATCTGCGCTCCTAGGAATACGAAAGTGGGAAACTCTCCAAATAGGTGTAAGAAGATTGAAGCCAAAAGGTTATTCTTCTCTTTCAAAATGTGTCATTCTAAAATCATGTATAGAAGGCATTATCCAAGTGATAAGCAGGGGGAATTAACCTAGACTTCTTCCAGGAACTAGATCAATTATTCCTTGTTATGAATAGAATTTCTTGTTGCATTAGTCCAGCTGCTTGGCAGTTTTATCAGCCTTGCTAGTCAGCCCTAGGCATTGTTGAGTGTAGGGACAGAAATACGTTGCGTGCTTCTATTGAGTGCATCCTGACTTCATTGCTAGGTACAAGAAGACTCTACAGCTGCCTCTAAGGCCAACATTGAGGAGAAAAGATCATTGTACTTAAGAAACTACCAAACTGCTACTGATCCCTGGGAAACCAAATCTTCCTGTTTATCAGCATTGGTGCCATCAACTAATTCAAATCTCTTCATTATTGAGGACCTTTTAATATTGTCCTATGGGGATAAGGGTATTTCTGCTTTACTTCCTAGTTGCACTTTTCCTCAAGAAATCATTTTTCTGTCTCTTCCTTTTCATCCTTTCTGTGTGTGTGTTGGAGTAGTCATTATGAATGACTATAAACAGTAGTGTTGGAACCTTTCTAATTGTCTTAATCCTGATTCCAAGGAGTCCCTGTACGCACATAGCACATACATTCACCCAAAGATACATTGATCCAATTTAACCTAAATTAGATGTATTGCATCTTTCAATATCTTTTGATAAAGCTGTCCACAATCTGTTGTGGGCCATGCCTGGAAATGCCATAGCTGGGGCAGCTTTGGGTGGTAACTATCCACCAGGGTGAGAGGGCAATCCATGAGGAAGGAGCCATCCTGATGCTGAAAGCTCTACATTTTTGACTGCTTGAAGCATTAAGCAACCTGACAGCTCGTCCATAATTAAAAGGTTTACTAAGATAGGTCTGTGACAGAATGACTGCAATCCTGAGATACAGGAGTAATTTTTTTTGCTGCTATCATTTATATTAACTCCCAGAGGAGAAGCAGTTGTGCTAATTAGGACTTGTGAGTCTAAATGTCAATATGTACCTGCAGAGTACAGAGGAAAACGCTCTTCAGGAATAATGTCTTCACTGTAGAGAAGAACACACAGCAAAACATTTATGCAAAAGGTTAGTCTGAAGCAAGTGGAAAGGCAGGAACCAACCATTTTAGAAATACTTTTGTTAACATTTGGCTGATGTAGAATGAATTTTGGACATTGTCTTCTCTTGAACAAACACTCATTATTTGTTCTTCGTTTCAAAATATCCTGCAGTAAATCTGAGTCTGTGTTGTTCCTATCGAGACCGAAAGGAAGATGAAAGAGAGAGGTAAAAGGCATCTTAACTAATTCAGTTCTTAAAGGTTAGACATTCAATAACACAGATATTTGCCTTTTTTTCTCCCTGAACTCTTTACCTTTCCATGTGATTGAGATATAAAATAGATTACTTAAGAATAGTAAGATAAAAATAACTTCTGGTAAACTGCATTTTCATGAAGTGGTTGGTTAGAAAAATATTGATGTTTAAACAGCTGTAGAAAGAAAATCAATAATGAATGCAGCAGTTTGGAGGAAATTCTTTAAAAATAGAATTCCTTTTTAATGTCCATAGTGAAGGGGAAAAAAAATCAGTGAAATTATTAGCTATCCAAAATAGCCAACCCATAGCTAATTTCTTTTGTTTGATTAAATATGATCTTGAACAAGTTATTTGTCCATTATTTGATATGACAGCTTTAAATCAGTATGTATAGAGTGTGACATATCAGCCAAGCATGGGGGGCATTGATTAAAACCAGCAGCAACTAAGGCACAGGAAACATGGTGAACTACAGTGTGCACAGAGCCGCCCAAAGCTGTACAGCACCATATTCATCTATAGCCCTGAAAAATAACCATGACCTGCAGATTATTTGCAACATGTTACTGTAAGGACTCATGCAACTAGATTTGGGATATAGAGTTCTTGAAACGTGCCTCACATGCATGAGTCTGCTCCTCTTGCACACCCTTCACTGCTCGCTGAATCCAGGCTCTCACCTCTGTTGGCCTCAGCCATTAATTTTCTCCAGCCAAGCATACAAAAGGTGCTGACCCCTGTTTGGATGTGCTTTAATTCAAGATGGATTTACCACAATGAAGAACCTGGTAATACAGTAACACAGACATTCTCAGCTCACTGGGAAAGTCCTGGTGCGTCTCAACAGATAACACACCTGTACAGCTATTTGTCAGTGAAATGGACAGTGGGATTGAGTGCACCCTCAGCAAGTTTGCTGGCAACACTAAACTGTGTGGTGCGGTCAACATGCTGGAGGGAAAGGATGCCATCCAGAGGGACCTCTTTTGACAGACACTCTTGAGCAGTGGATCAGTGCAAACCTCATGAAGTTCAAGGCCAAGTGCAAGGTCCTGAACATAAGTCAGGGCAATCCCAAGCACAAATACAGGCTGGGGAATGAAGGAATTGAGAGCAGCCCCAAGGTGAAGGACTTGGAGGTGTTGATTGATAAGAAGCCCGACATGACCCAGCAGTGTGCACTTGCAGCCCAGAAAACCGATTGTATCCTGGGCTGCATCAGAGGAATTGGGACCAGCAGGTTGAGGGAGGGGATTCTCCCCCTCTGCTCTGCTCTGGTGAGACCCCCCCTGCAGTACTGCATTCAGCTCTGGGGCCCCAACACAAAATAGACCTGTTGGAGCGAGTCCAAAGGAGGCCACGAAGATGATGAGAGGCTGGAGCATCTCTGCTATGGAGACAGGCTGAGAGAGCTGGGCTTGTTCAGCCTGGAAAAGAGACGGCTCCAGAGAGACCTTAGAGCAGCTTCCAGTGCCTAAAGGGGGCCTACAAGAAACCTGGAGTGGGGCTTTTTAGAAGGGCATGTAACCCTTACAGGGCACAGGGGAATGGTTTTAAACTGAAAGAGGGTAGATTTAGGTTAGATAGGAGGAAGAAATTCTTTACTGTGAGAGTGGTGAGACACCGGCACAGGTTGCCCAGAGAAATTGTGGCTGCTCTCCCCCTGGAAGTGTTCAAGGCCAGATTGGATGGGGCTTTGAGCAACCTTGTCTAACATGAAGCCAGCCAGGTTACAGTAATATATGTTGTACTTTTTTGTCCATCTTAATCTTGGTTGACCTAGAAATTTAAAACTAGGTATCTCTCATATAAGCAAGAGCTGATTTACGACTCTTATCTTCTACCTGAAAATAATATGCATTGTCAAACACTGTAGGAAAGGACTGTATTAGAGGATTTGATTCTCAAGAAAAATACTGAGTTGAAATCTGTATTTATTTGTAGCTGTGACCTAACAGATCTATAACCTGGCAGATTGAATTTTGTTATAACAACTTGGGCCCTAGCAGGGTATGGACTTGCAGTTGGAATCATCTAGTAACAAGTATTTTCTTGGCAAAATAGAAGCATTTTATGGTGAAAATACCAACTTCCTTAAAAAATAGAATTGTTTTTCTACTGAGCAAAAATTAAAATGAAATATTGGGTTTCAGTTGGCTTGGACAAAATTGTTTTGTTAACAAACAGCGTGTTCCAGCACCCATGCCCAGGACCCACAGCTGCTGACGTGCAGGCAGCAGTTCTGGCCATGGATGCCAGCACTGTGTCCCAGGGCAGAAGGGAGATGTTTAATTCCACAGAGGAAGCACGGTGTCGGACATGGTGTTCTTGCTGTTGTTCATGTTGGCTAGCCTGTGGTCTGTCCACCTCCTTCCTCCTCTGTCCAATGCTGTAAATCCTATTCTGGGCTGCTGGGCTCTTCCCAGCCCAAGTGTCCAGTGTCCAAGCAACTCCCTTGGGTTTCTGAATTCCTCCCTCCGAATGGGGCTTTCCTTGCCAGTCTGGATCCTAATCTCCCAATCTTTCCACCCTGTTTACTTACCCTAGGTTTTAACCTATCATTTTTGGTCTTGCTCAATTTCCTGGTTATACTTCTCTTCCCTTGGCCGATACTGTATCCAGTGCCTTCTGGGCATAGTTATTTCCTCATTTGTATTGACAGCAGTCCTTCAGCCAGCTTTGTACCTTTGGAAAGCTTTATCCCCTGTATGCACATGCCTTTTTCCGGGTCATCAGTACGCAATGGAGGCAATCTAGCTAGCAATACTAATCCTGGGTAACTGAAGCTGGGATTCAGCCTGACAGAACTTATAGGACAGAAGACTTGAGGAGAGAGATGACAACAGCAACAAGGGAAAGACTGGAAAACTAAAATGTCTCTTGAAAATACAGGGGGAAAGAAGATGGAAAAACAAGAGTGAGAGAATCGATGGATTCAAACTGACTTTGACACCATGGCATGAAAATATAAAATAAAAAAAACAATACAGGTTTAATCTTCCAACTTGTGGTGAGACACTTCCTACTGTGCTGACACTTGGTCTTTTGGAGGTACTTTTTAATCAGCTTGAGACTCCGCAGTTTAGGAAGACATCAGAGATTTCTGAAGATCTTTCTGGGCTCTCACAAAGTCACTGGTGCCAAAATAGCATCTCATACCCACAGCTACTGGCAGCACATGGAATTTCAGCCTGCGGCAAATGTGTAAAATTTAAGCTAGTTTAAACCCCTGCACTGAAGCTAACCTAATCCAAATTGATTTGCATCTGTGATGGGTTAAAATGCAGATGCAGCTGCTGTGATGAGGATGACATGGAGTGTGTTACCCCATGGTATGCACTTGCTGTCTGTCAGCGGCAAGTGCACCTGGTCCAGGCCTTCAAGACCCCATGGGAATATTTTCCTTCATGTGAATGGTCCTCGGGATCAGGCTTGTAATGACAAAAGAGGCCACTTTCTGGCTAATTGTCCCCTTGCCAAAACACTTATAACCTTCCTATTCCAAATATGAAATCACTGGCATAGGAGACTGCTTCAGATGCTAACATGATTAATATCACTAAACGACTTCTGCACACTTCTGCTCTGCAAGCACTGTGCTGCCAATACTGGTCAATAACAGACATCACAAAATAAATAAATGATATTTGCACCTGGTAAGCTCCAGGTCCAGCCTAAGTACAGCAAGGAATTATAGAAGAAAACAATTTCTCCTTCGGATGGTTTTTAGGAGCATGAGGGATAAGTCAACTCTGGCAGGGCTGATTTAGCATGAATCCAGTGGACCTCAGTAGAGGAAGAATATTATCCCTCCTGCCTCTGGGCTGGTGGTAGAATTTTAACAAGGGGTTCCTAAGAGACCCTTCCAAGCACATCAATGCATGCAGTTCATTAGCTCAGCTGCACCTGAGGTCTTGGATTGTTTGGACAGGGTGTGCTTCTGCAAAGTGACTGTAAAAAATAGAGACCATGATCAAGCTCAAATCTCCAGAGGAAGTCCAGATGGCTATTCTAAAAGTGCAATCAGAAAAGGCCTCTGGCCTTGATGGTATGTAGACTGATTTTAATAAGAATTACCAGAGCATTTTCTCTCCCAAATTGGGAGAGGATTTTTCAGTACTGAAATAACAATCTGTTACTCAATTAAAATTTGTTTATACCACAAACTACATGGAACTCTGATGGTAAAGGATAGAAAATGCCACTGACAACCCAATTTGTCAATTTTAGTTTTTAGGTTTGGTTTATCCTCTTATCTTTGGTCTAAACTCTTTTTAAAAATGTGAGTAAATGATACAATAGTTGTGGAAGGTTCAAGGAAGAATAATTCTAACTAGGTTTGAGGAAGTCAGCAATTAACACTTCAGTCAAGGCTGGCTGAAGGTATAATTTCAAAAACCTTAGCAGATGAGAAATGATGCTACATGGGGAGGTGGTGCATTGTCTCTGCTGCAATACTGCAGTGTCTGAACACTTTCTAATGAACCAGAGGTGAAATGTGGAGTATAACAAGTAGCAAATGTTGGCATAAATTTTGAGAAATGGTGGCTCAAGAGATTATTTTCTAATGTTCATGCACACTCAGGCCAGCAAGGAACACTCTTAACCAAACAGAAAAGAGTGAAAATGAATGTCTTGTCTTTCACAATGTATAATTAAGTGGTGAAACTCATTTTTAGAAAATATTGAGGTCAAGAGCTTACCGGCATTAAAAGCAAGATTACATATTATAAGGATAATACTAAATCAAATGGGGTGCTAAAAAATCACAGGTAATACACAACCTCCCTGCTGCAGGAATAGACGATGCCCAATTAATAATAAGACAAATTTTCCCCTTGGAAATTTATGCTGTAAGTGTTCACCACTGGGTTTCCTGATGCTCCCTCTCTCTGCCAGTAACACACTCCCCAAGACAAAGACTATGCCAGCAATCCACCAGTGCGCACCTGATTCACAGTGAAAGGGTATCACCAAAGAAATCTCTATTGAAATTATGGTGGCTTTAAGTGAAAAAGACTGTCTCAGGCATGACCAGGAAATGACCCCCAGTTTTGTACTGCCCATTTTGTCTGCAAGATTGCCATTTTATTCTGAAAAGGGCCAAACTAGGTGAGTAAGGTAGGTGGTAGGGTATAGGACATACATACAGTGTGAGGAGTCTTGCCTGTATAAGGGGCTAGCACAGATAGAAAAACAGAGTATCTGGGTGTCTGAAGTGTTAATTGACACACACAGAGAGCCAAATTGTTCTTTAGCTTCATCCACTGTCACCCATAAATTCGAGGTCATCAGAAAAGACAATATTTTGCTCCAGTTTGTTATAAAACATAATTTATTTCTATGGGAATAAAAAATACAGCAGTTACCTGTGGAATTTTACATACGGAAATCTGTGCAGAGGTGGACTCCAACAAAGAGTGGCACAGAGAGGAGATGGAAACAGTCTAAATACATAATGTCATGTTTTTTGTTAAAAGCATCTTCTGAAAACCAAACTAATTGACCAAAACATAGTTTCCTCAGGCATTAAAAAGGAAATAAATTTTAAAATGGAAAACTCCAGTGAAATATTTCCTTTTGCCCAGTGTACAGTTATGCTTCAAGGTAAAGTGGTTAGTAATGAAGACTGCAAACAGAAGAACATGCTGAATGGGAGGCATCGGGTCAGTCTGTGAGACCTAGTAACTGTTGATCCGTTGACGTCACACATGGAGACAACTCCTCACCAATGCCCAGGATCTTATTGTGCTTCTAATTAACTGGGACATAGGTTTCCCCTATGATAACAGCATTATAATAAATCCCAGCACAAGGCTCACTGTGGAGCTGCCTGGGAGATGAAATTGCGACAAGTAGTGCAGGATGCTTCATTGAAAGATGAGACACTCTATGTGAGAATAAAAGCAAGGCCAAGGAGGAAATTCAATGGGCCACAAAACATTATATTTGAGAGTCTTAAATTGATTGCTAAGTGGGTTAAGAGAGAGATGCCCTTCTTCCATTCAGCACTGCAGAGGTGGAAGATTGAAGCAGCTGCCTATCGAAGACTGTGCTTTTCTCTGAAACCTCTGGCACTGCCTGCGAGAAAGGCAGAGGAGGCTTGCTGCAGCATTCAGAGCCATTTCTGAAGCCCAGAAAATCCAGCTGCCTCTTTAGGGTACACAAGTTTTGGCTCACATCCTTCAGGCCCATGCAGATGTCTCAGATGCTCCATTGAACGCCATTGGACCCTGATGTTCAGGCACCCAGACTGAGCCCCAGAGCTCCACTGACTGACATGGGAGCTCAGACACCTAAATTTAGATGTGGATGTCGTTGTCTAGAGCTATCCTGGACCCTGTAATGTGTTATCAGTGGCTGAGTGTTAACTGCTCTGTAATTAAAGGATATATGCTGGTAACATAGCAAGTTCTTGCAAACCAGAATGCAGGATCTCAAATGTCTCAATTTTTTATGAAGAGGAACAGTAAATATTTGGTCTGTAAATGAGGTTCTGGAAAAAGAAATGACAGTGAGGATAAATATATCCTTCGAATCTTATCCTGTGAATCTCAGAAGACCTGAGTTGGCAGTCTTTTCTCAGTCAGAATTCCCACTGCTCTACATGGGGTAGATGGACTGTGGCTGTAAGTACCATTGCGGGCAGAGTGGGAAGGAGGAGAGGTGAGTGGAGGCATGGAGCAAACCCAGTGAGCACAACACTTCATCCACGCAATGAGCCAGGCCTCCATGCTCTCTTCGGTCAGGGGAATCTGCTCCCGCCTCCCCTCCTGCAGAGCTGGCTCTTTTCTGCCTCCTCTTTGCCATTTACTGGAGCACAAGGAATTGAATTACATTAACCTCTGTGCTCGTGCAAGGGAGAAGGAAAGACTCCCACTTCTCTTCTCCCCTGCTGCGCAGGTCCGATGACATCCTTGCCCCGGGCTGCTGGCCTGGCTTGATTAAATCCTGAATAAGCACAGTCAGATTTGTCTCAAAGCTTTTACTACTGAAAACAACTATCCGGAAAGGGTTAATAGGCAGTTTAAAATCCTGTATCAAAGACATATGTCTATGAGCCTGGAATAATGCAGAATGTTTTCTTTTCAGATGGGTTTGCTCCATTCTATTTAAATTCTGTGACCTTCAGGGAATCAAGTTAGTTCTAGCTTTTAGTTTATAGATTTTGTGTTCGGTTCTCAAGGTTAACTTCTTGCTTGATTAGATACAGGGAAATGCTAGCGGCTGCTGTACCACAGTGGAAATGAAGTCCTGTACTGTATTTGGTCAGAAATGTCAAGAACCTGGTAGTCAACTACAAAGAACTCATTTTGTCTTCCATTAGCAGCATTAAGGTAAGTTAGATGCTCTTTTGTTTTCATGTTGCAAATCACAAAAATGTCATAATGTGGGACATATGTGATAATTCGGAGATGACTGTCCTTATTTACACAGGATGTGCCACTGTTGTTAATGCATTATCACTATCATCACAGAAACAGTAGATGAAAGCTCAAGCAATTTGGAAAAATATTTGCCTGCTAGAGGAGCCATGCACCCTGTCCTGGTAACACTAAATGCATGTTAAAAATTCAACAGGATTGGACAAAGTGAAATTCACATTATGTGGCACACAAGGACAAAGGACAATAAAGCGAATAGAGAGGACCAAGACAGGTTCAGTTAAAACAGCAGTGTTGGGTTTGCCCCTGATTAATGGCATAATATCGACTAGTTCTGGCAGGAGTTGGTCTCCTGTCCAGCCAGCTGCCTGTGCCAGCCTCTGTACTCTCTCATTTTCGTAGCCCTGAGTCTTTCCAGCCTGTAGGGACATGGTGCATATGCTTTGACCACCTAATAGGCACCATAAATTGTGAGACACCTTTCGTGAATGGTGTGTCAGAAGCACAGAACAAGTCTGCACCTCCAAAGAAACTGAGGTGCTCTAGCCAGGACCTGCTGGACCTAGAGCTGACTGCCAAAGCCAAGGGCATTCTCAGATCCAGCTTAAGAAAGACTACATTCAAGATTGATTTCAGGCTACTTCAAATCTCGTTTGCCTTAGCAACAGGCTGTATCAGGGCTCTCTCTTCTAGGAAGGGGCTGTTGAAGCCACTACTCATAGTCAGTGGCATGAAGCCAGGCCAGAAGAGAAGTGAAGGCATTATCTTGCATGGGCAAGGCAGTGCAGCCTTGAAGAGGCTCTAGTATTGCCCTGGGAGGTATCACTAGCTCTCAGATGTTTCCTAAGGCCCAGCCTCGTATAGTCCCAGTCAGTATCTCCAGGGAAATATTACTGTTATGCAGCTGTTTCATGCTCCCAGCTCCAACAGTGAGCATCAGCTTCAAGTCAGACCTTTGCCTTACAATGCTCGGTTTACAAATATTACTGAGTGCATTTCTCTGAGTGAAGAAAGACAAATCTACTTTGCCATCAAAGTAAACACCTTTGAAATGACCTTGGCTGGTACATGGCTGTTATGCATTTGTTTGGAATGAGCTTGACAAGAGAATACATTGGCTGCTTCTTTTGATGCACAGTTCAAGTGCAGACTTGAGAGCTTGTTGACTGTGAGCATTCAGATATGGATCAGGGAAAGAATGTTTCCACATGCAGCTTCCTCCTCCACCTTTTATTTTCTTCCTTTAATATAATTTCCTGATATTTCCACAAGGCACTGGCAATAGTAGTCGCTACGTGTCGAAGAAACTCTGTTTGGAGTATTTACAAGTCATTCTAGAAACATGTTCAAAAGAATTTTTGATGCTAAAAGAACATGACTATTTTTTTTACTTACTAAACCAGGATTCAATCAACACTTCTTTTTAGGAGATGCAAATCCAAACCAAACTTAATGCCCTAAATATCTGCATTTGTATGTGAAGAGCGCAGTGCCCTGAACTTTGAGAGATACATAGAATAAGGAGTACTCTTTGTAAAGAAAGATACTTTCTTTACGGTGGGAACCAGTCATCTAGAGCACCATGAAGATATAGAGAAAGAAATCCACCAAAAGACCATGTTCTCTGGAAGCTTCTCCCACTGCGCCATATCCATCATTCCCTGTGGAGGCACTATCATGGAGGGTTGGCTTCACCTCTGGGCAGCTACCAGGCACAAGGTACAACCACCTTCCTCCTGACTCCCTTACGTCCCATGGCTCCCTTCTTAAAGCAGATCATACTTGGTAGTTTGCAATCAAATAAGCTCAATAATTCTTTCATTCTGATTTGTGACAATTGTGTTGAATGTGATGGTACTGCAGGTAGAGCAAACCAGCAGCTTCCTTCCTGAGAGCTGTCTCAAACGATGGGCAGGTTTTTTGGCCAGCATTAGCAGAATCCACACAAGCTCGTGCCACCATTCAAAATCAAGGTCCACTCAAAATACAAACATGTGTGTTGGTGGTTTAGCAAGAGAATTGTCTGGAGTAAAGTGAGGAGTAGGAGAAAAAAAGCATGTAGTGACACAGCACACGTGAGGAAGCCCAAGCAGAGACAGGGCTACATGCTTTTTAGGAGCAAGATATGGGACTAAAGGCTGGGCAAAAGGACCAGGAGAAAAGAAGTTATGCCATGTCATTTAATCCTTCTGTAAAAAGAAGCAAGGGTCTAATATCAACAGATGAAATTTCCCAATGAAAATGTTTCATGAGACCTAGTGTTGCCTAATCCATCGACCAAAACTTCTTGGAGTATTGGCTTGCAGTTGGTGGCTTATCATGTGTGTTTCTGGGATGGCCCAATCTACTGGCGCGGTGCCTGGGAGTTCAACTGCATCTTGTTCAAAACATGGCATGCAGCTCAGATCCAAGTGACTGCTGGCTGATTTATATAAATGGTAATATGAATACAGAGGTGAAGGCTTTCCTTTTCCCCACAGAAGACAGCAGAATAAATCATAGATGCTAATGTTGATGTCTTGGAAATAAAAGCTAAAGTAAACTGTCAATGAGACTTACATAAATGACTCTAATAATTTTGTTTTGAAGAGAACTCAAACTCTTAGCATCAGCCAGCTGGCATGCCCAAAGTCTGTAAATATTAAAAGCTTTTCTTTGGCAAGAATGCCAAAATATTACTGGTATCTCTGGCACGTAATTCAAATAAAAATTAAGTCAACTGTAAATGTTATCACAAACCTTAAATAGTCCTGATATCTACTAAATGGAGAGCTTCGTTATGCCAGGCTGACATAACTTCAAGTAGTTCTTGAACAACGAGGACTGTGTTGGGTGATTCCCTGTTATGTACACGAAGTGTTTTCATGAGGCACGTTTTCTTATACAACTTGGTACCTTTTCTTTGATGTTGCTGACTCTGCAGTGATAACCACACTGGCCTAGGGTCCAGTCCTGGACTGCTGCGTAACCTAGGTAGGTTTTCCTCGGTCTAGCCCCTGATGTTTGAGACCTCCTGAGCCTTTCGCTCAGGACCAAACAGCACATGTGCCAAATATCCTGTGCCCTTGGAAGAAGGTTGACCTGGCAGTACGTGTGTGAATGCTGATGCTGTGGATGCACAGAGGATTTCTGGATGTGCAGTAGCCCTTGATGGACATGGCCAGCCTGTTGTGTAAGCACTTTGTGCAACTGCTCAATGCACAGGTAGAGGTCCAGACACTCAGAAAAGGTTTACAATTCCATGCATTTGGAAACCCTGTGGAAAGAAAGAAAGCCCAAAGTATGCTTGGAGAAGATTTGAGGAAGATGATTCTGGGGGAAGCTGGCTATCCAGTAGCCTTATATGTTCCTGATTCCTGGAAAAAGTGTCTCTTGCAGCCAAAGATAAGGGTGTCCTGCTTGTTACCCTTGCTTGTATTGATTAAGTCTGGTATATTTGCAAAGATGATAGTTTGCCCCCTAATACAGACGTCATTTCCCTAGTCTGAGGTTAAGAAAAAGCTGCAGAACACTGTTTGGTGACTGCTTTCCAAAGTTTACACGCAGTGGGGAGGAAAACCAGAAAAGCTGATGGCTACTGGTAGGCTGGGCTGTGATGTGTATGCCCTCATCTGTCCCAAATCTGTATGAACTGTATGAACAAGACTTTGAGTCCATGCTAAGGCACTGTGTGTGCCTGGGTTCCTTCTCCTTCTCCTCCCCTCAGCCCTCTCAGATTAGCCGATGTTCTTGACTGAAGTACAAGCACACTCATACACAAATTGTGTGGCGAGAGTGTGCTGTGGTTTAACTCCAGCCGGCACCTAAGCACCCTCGCTGGGGAGAGAATCAGAGTTGTAAAAGTGAGACATAAAAACAGTTTAATAGGCAAAGCTGTGCACTCAAGCAAGGCGAAACAAGGAATTCATCCACCACTTCCCATGGTCAGGCAGGTGTTCAGCCACCTTCAGGAAAGCAGGGGTCCATGATGTGTTAATGGTTACTTGGGAAGACAAATGCCATCACTCCAAATGTTCCCCTCTCCGTTCTTCCCCAGCTTTATACGTTGAGCATGATGCCATATGGTATGAAATACCCCTTGGGCCAGTTGGGGTCAGCTGTCCGGGCTGTGTCCCCTCCCAAATCCTCGTGCACCTCCAGCCTACTCACTGGTGGGCCAGAATAAGAAGCAGAAAAGACCTTGACTCTGTGTAAGCACTGCTCAGCAGTAACTAAAACATCCCTGTGTTATCACAGTGTTTCCAGCACAAATCCAAAATACAGCCCCACACTAGCTACCACGGAGCAAATTAACTCTGCCCCGGCAGAGCTCTCCATGGCACAGCTCTCAGCCTAGGTAGAACAAGACATGCGGGATTTGGAATTTCATTTTTACAGCTCTGTCATATGGAACAAGGAAGCCAGCAAAAATTACAGTTCTGTATTATAGAAATATCAAAATAAATACTGCCTGTGATGCAGAAAGCATGCACCGCCAGGCACAACCGGGTTTAGACAAAAAGCAATAGGAGTTGTTGTAAGGTGTAAACTTCATTTTTCCTGTGTTTTTTCCAAGCATCAGCCTGCCAAAGGGTTAGGTATGGGTAACGCATCATTCCATGGTTATGCAGAAGGACAACTTGTGCAATATGGCATCACGTTTCTCAAGGCTATCTAATGAAAGAGGACAAAAGTGTGTCTAATTTTTTTCCTGAAAGTCAGTAATGTGGAAGATAATAAAATATTTATGTTACATAAGAGGAACCCTCTGGTTACGCTTTATTTTTGGAAATGTTGCAAAAATTGCAAGGGCTTCTCTGAAATGAACATTTACCAACTTAATGGGAAATGTGATGTGGATTTAGCAGAGGCAAAAGCAGGAGACTGAGGTAGGAGGTGGAGTGCTCCGGCCCTTTGTTGCACTGCGCTTGCTGCAAGCCACCATCACGTGGAGGATTATGTGCTTACTGCATTTGCCAGAAGGGCAGTTTGCCTCTTTTTCCCCACACAAATGTGTCTTGTGTCTGCTCCTAAGGCTTTTCACTGAGATGGGCTGTGTTTCCACACTGAATTACCAGCGAGTAGGTCATACTCTGCCAGGCAGTGATACAAGAGAGGGAAAAAGAGCTCAGCCTAAGCACGCTGGTGATGCCCACAGTGTCTGAACAAGGTTGGGGGCTGGTTTTGCTGAACTAGCACAAATGAGGAGGTGCAGGATCACCTGGTGATGCTGGAGTCAAAGTGCTTGTCTCTCTCAGTGTTAACTCTCTGAGCGCAAAATAGGGGTTGAAATGTTCTCTGATAACATCACATGCATGCTTGGCCTTTCCCAAAATGATGCAAAAATACCACAGAAAGATAAATACAGTGTTCCTGACATGCTGCCTAGGTATTTCATTGCAGCATTGCTTCATAACAATGTTATACTACACCAGGCCATTACCTACCTCCTGACAGGCTATTATTCTAGGTAAGGGTTCAGGTATCCTGCAGATAAATTTGATAAGTGAAGAGATGCAAGAAAAAAAACCCAAACTCAAAAACCCAACAAAAAAGCAGGAACACTTACTGGATAAAAGGTTGGTAGAGAGCTTGAACCTCCAAACTGCAACTCTGTTGGTGAACAGGTCAGGAAGAACATACTCACCAGTCCATGCTACTGGTCTTATTTATTCAGTTAACAGTCCTGCAATCAAAACAGCCACATTATTTGTTATAAGTGTGCTTGTACAAAAAGACTGTGCAAAACAAAGTGGGGTTTAGCACTGGCAGTTCCCTCCTCCCCTGCTTTAGCAGCTGTGTGTCTGAGGGCTGCTTGCGCCAGCCTGCAACTGGCCAAACTGGTAGTGGTCAGTGGGAAACACAGATTTTGCATCTTCTCTGGCAAGCCTGTTGTGCTGGGTGCTGATAACCAGGCTGTGCAGAGCTGTTTTGAGGAGTTAAACTGGATAATGGTGAAGAGGCAGGGATTGTTGGTGACTGCTCAAGATTTCATATTAAGTTTTTTGCCTTGTTCATCTGTGGAAGTGTGTTTACTGAAGCTCCTGGGGCCGATGTGGTTCCTTCCACAGCTCCTATGTTAGGATTCAAAGTATGGGGAAGGTGAGTGATTCGGATGGGAGGTTTTTGCTGAGCTTTATGTAGTTTGTGCTTACCAACACCTGGAAGAGATGATATTGGTTTTCTGCTTATTCCCTGAGATCCTAGAGAAGGAAAAATGCCTGCTGTATCCCAGTGTTACACAAGCAGCACAATACAAAATGTGCATCAGCTCGGATCAGGATAGTGTTAGGTTTTCTGAGTCCATGAGGAGCAGTTAGCTCTCAGCTGTTAATATCTGCTAAATATTATAAGAGCTGAAGCTCAGAAACTTTGCCAAAAGCAGAGTTGTCAATCACTGCCCCTGGCTGTTGGCAGATGGAGGCTGTGTGGCCGTGCAGGGGCAGAGGCAGGACAAGGACAGAAACTGCTTCGCTACTTCAAGCTGTCACCCCACATACCCTCACTTCTGAGCAGTCACTCAAACCTGCTGCAGCAGTGGCCCATGCAAATATTTCAAAGGCTGGTGAAACAAATCACCCATCTGTATTCACTCAGCACACAGGTACAGGGGTGAAGGGGAAGTTCTTATTAACATAAAAGGATGCCACAAATCATGCAACTGTTGAAAAGTTTGGGGGCAATCTGGAAAAGTGACTGGTAGCATCCAAAGTAGGAGGATATTCAGCTGTTGCATTCAGCTTCCCATACAATATAAAGGCTGCTAAGCATCTACATGGCCATGGATCTGTTGTTTTCTGACGAGGACATCAGTATTGGAATTAAAACTAAGGAAATGTGTGATTGCAACATCCTACTTTGCATCTGCTACTACAGTGCTGGGCAGTAAAGGAGAGAAGAGAGCGCCCCACTCTCCAAATGCATAGTTCACCACATGGTGCGTACACATACACTTAACTGGTAGGCAGGAGACAGCTTGAAAAATTCCCAAGCAGCTGAGTTTGCTTCTAAAATTTCCAAAAGATGGAAAATCAGAACAGCCAGACATGCTCTGCACTTTCCCCAGCTTGCTGTCCATCACCAGTGCTGCCCATTTAAGACTGTTCAACCTCCCTTTTCAGCCAGGGCTGTCTGCATTCCTGCTATCAGCACCGTGCCGGTGTGTGGCTTCAGCTTTACACAATTAAAAGTTTAAGAGGCTTGTGATACAGAAGGCAAGTTCTTAAATCAAATAAAAATGTTCTCCATTTGCTTCAGACTCCACAATAATTTGTTCCAAATTTCATGCTCTCCATTGGTCCAATTTACACAAACTCACACTAATTAGCTGCAGAGCTTCTTTCAGATTTACAAAAGCAATCATTCTCTGTGATAGCTCTATGCTATGCCCAACTCCCTCTGAATAGACTTTAATGACACAGTAACCATGGTTACAGTATATAAAATATGCAGCCACGAAATGTGGAAATGTAACAGCGTAATATAATTTTCTCTGGAAAATAAAGGTTTTTGGCATATTTGCATTAATTAGGACATCGCATTAAGTATTTCATGTCTGCATTCTTTATGAAAATAAAAGTCATAACAGACAAAATGATTCTTGAATTCTATTCAGTGCAAACAGTACCATTGGGAAAGCATTTTCCCTGGTAAAACAGGACATTTTAACTGGACGTCTATAAGTGCCATTCCGTAAATTGGAGTTACAGTGCGTTGGAAACAAGCCCAGAGATCCTCTGCGATTGGAGCTGCCATATGTCACAGAGCTCAGGCTTTTAAGCTGAGGAGTGGCCACTGGGAGGAAGCAGCAGAACCTCTCGTCTGCAGAACTGAGTGTGTAGCAGGGGAAATCCATGGACCAGGCAGCAAACCAAAGCTCGGTGCATTGTATTCCCAGGCTTTTTGCTTTCCTGTTGCTATTTGTTGTTACATCTATTTAATTGGTGTAAAACAACCTATTGCACATCAACCAAGCCTGCTGCTAAATGATACTCCGAATATTTTTTAGATGCTACAGCTTCCGCCATCAAAGTTTCGTGTACCACACAACTCTTTTGGATGAGGGCTGAGAATCCTCAGATCTCTCTTCTTTTGATGATCTGCCTCTCTGCAGATTGTACTGGGTGGCTGGGACATGATCTAGAGCATTTTATCCCTCCATATACACCTTTAACATCTCCTCTTTGTTTGGGAAAGACAGTTTGGGAAAAGGGTGGAGGGTGGACATCCCAGGAAAAGGGATATGCAAAACAGCTCTGCTCTACCTTTTGCTCTAGCCGTATGGCGTGCTACTATATACATGTAAAATACAACAGGTTGGGTGCATAATCCATCACTGGTTTGTAGTTGTAAAGAAGAATCTGAACCGTCTTGGCTGTAGTGACTGAAACTCAAAAGGTTACTTATATCTGCTTATTCCTATTTGCAGCAGTGGTGCAGTTTTTAATACAAAGGTGGTTATTTTCTCTCGAAGCATTCATCAAATGACATTAGATGAGGAATGTATTTATAAAAACTGGTCTCTTCATGACAAACTGATGTACAAGAGAAAAGATTAAATTAATTGAAAAATATTTAGTATGAATAGGTCATTTAGCTCTAGCCTCCAGCAAACCACCACCTTATCAGCCTGACATGGGGAGATGCTCCAAGTTCAGCTGTACCTCTTGTTCTCTCAGCTGCAGCCTAGTGAGAGAAACACAAAGGAAGGAAGATGAACCTTAGAAAATACAAAAGGATGAAAGGCTGGTGAAAATCCTTCAGTTCCATTTAGGTCAGGCTGCCATTCAGCAACAACTCCGTCCAATTAGGCAACTGGAGCAGATTTGCTTTCTGTCCCTGTGTCTTGTGCACCCTTGTTGCAGAAACAGAAGTGAAGGATAACACTTTTATTCAGGTTCCAAAATACGAATATAACAATATTGCATTTAGGGAAATCAAACTGGATTTCTTTTTTGTTAGTGTGTTATCCTTTTTTTGTTTATTTTTGATTTATTCTTCCCCACCATGCAGACAAGATCAAATTTGGAACCTCAATTCTGCTTAGCTAGATCTTGTTTTCTTTAACACAATCCTCTGATTAGGACTTTCAAATCCAGTCAAAGATAACACAGAAAAAGCAATTAAGATTGACCTGTATATGTTCCCTATAACCTTGGACTCAGTTTCTGAGATACATTTTGTCTGTGCAGAAAGGACAAAAAGAGCTGGACTCCTTTCTGAATCTTGCGCATTTTGAAACTATTTCTCCTCACAGCACAGAGCATCTCTGTCAGATATTTACAAAGAACCTGTCACCATGGGAACAAAATTAAACATCAGAAAATCAAAGTAAAAAACTTATTTTCTACTCTTCTATATGCTTCTGAAGAAAAAGAAAGCCCACATAGAGCACCAGCTCCCAACTTCAGCCGGGTTTGAATTCATTGCCAGCAATGACTGCACCATCTTTACTCCTTTCTTCCTTTGAAGAGCATACCACCACCAAAGAAATCAAAGAACATATTTGACAAGGTAATGATTTATGTCTTGGTCTGCATAGTGCCATTCTGACAAAAAGCACAGTAAAATTCTAGTCCTCATTGAGTCAATGCAAAAATTAGCACTTTTTCCTTTTTTAAGTGAAACGTAGGTTCAACATGTTCTCCAACACTTGGACATGAAATAAGTACTTCATGACTGCTGCCCACCCACACAAAACTACTAGTCAGAGGACTAGACTTGGGATGGTCGAGATTTTGTGGCCCTTGTGATGTCTCAGTGACAGGCTGATGTTGGTTCCTGCTGTTGATATGGCTGTACCCACCTGTCCTGGTCCAGCTCTGCAACCCACAGAGTGGTGGCAAAGGCACCTCCCACCCTGCTCTTACCCAAACGCCCAACACTGACATCCCGCTCACCGAACAACATGTCCTCAAACCACACTGATGTTCTGAGTAATTCAAACTTACTAAAAATATATGTCATTTCTAAGAATAATTACAGACTACCATTAACCTTTGAAACTAATGTATTCAAATTATAATAAAAAAGGACAAATATATAGAATTATAAGCCCCTTCTTAGTTTTTATTGCTATGTTTTTTGAGCTTTCCACATGCATTGGGTTCTGCACCCAATAGTGACTTGTGGCATCATACATTGTGGTGTCTTCTCCAGTCCCACTTCCATGCAGAAATGCCAGCCAGGCACATCTTGGAAGCTGGCTGTCTAAAAGCTAATACACATTATTGGAAATTATTAACATATGATACGTGTGCTTTATGGTCAAAACCTGTGCTGTACTCATCATGAATGTTTTCCGATTAAGGGCTGCCCCACAGAATTTAACCCACATCATTATTGAAGAGATCCTGACAAAATCAGCTGAAGCAGTAAACATCACACCCAGACCTGCCGTTGTGTTTAAGTTCTCCCTCCTCCCCAGCCCGTGTTGAACTTGTGTTTATCCTCTTTTTGTAAAAATAACTCTGCAAGCACATCTTTTGAGTTGTCTGGGAAGAAGAAAGCCCTTGCTTAAAATTGCTGCATTGCAACATAGCTACTCCTGCGCTATTCAGCGTCCCATGGCATTGCACAAAACGCCATGTCCACACAGGCCCACCTTCGCGGGTGTTCCAGCCAAGCGCAACGTGAGTCATCTTCTGAGCTTCAGCTGGCTGAGTTGTGAGGTATTTGCAGGTGTGTGTTTGTTTGGATTACGAGGAGACTATTTCAAGTGGAGACAGAATGTTTCATTCCTGCTCCTCACTCCCATATGCACATTATATTTGTCACTCCTGTCAACAAACATTTGTAAACTAAAAATAATGTGTTAAATATACGTACTGCATTACAGTGCTTTGGAAGACATTGAGCCATCTCTGCTTACAACGTGAATTTTGTCTCTTGGCTGTCTCCCTCCTTTGGTAGACAGCATTCTCGCTGTGCCAGTTGGAAAGAAAGACCTCACCCGTCACCCCTTCTCAGTTTACTCACCATTAGCTTAATAGTTAACATTCAGACAAGAGCAACATCTTCTGAAAGTCCAAATATTTTGTAGACAGCCTTGAATGTAGACATTCAACTGGCTTGAATCATCTTTTAGGGCAGATTTGTGAGACCTCATTTTCCACCAAGGGAAGTTACGTGCAAGCAAACGACAGCCTAACTGGGAGCCCCTCGGGTTAAACAAACATGGTCTTCATTTCCAGCACAGTCTTTCTGCTTGCTCTCTGTCAGTTTTGCTGAATAGCTCAGACTCTCCTGGAATAATGGGCTCATTAGATATACAGGATACAAGTTGTAAACTGCATTCTGTCATCTCAAGAATAAATTATACCCAAACAGCTACTGAGTAGAGAGTGAGAATATAGTCTGGCACATGTATTTTGCATGACTCTTAGAACAAGCAATATCTATATGTAATCATTACCATTCAGGTAGCAAGGTCAAGGTCAAATCCTTTGCGTTGCTTGAGCTTTTCCAAAGGTCACGCAAAAAGGAGCGTGATCATTATCCAGCATCACCTAATTGCATCCCAATATTTTTATGAAAATCAGACGTGATTATTCACAAGGTGTCCCCAGTGGTCTCTCATAGATGCATGCGAGACAGGCAAAAAGAGAGGTGGAACAGGCAAAGAAGGGAAAGGGTCTGTAGAAAACAAAGGGAAAGGAAGAAGGGGAAAAAACAACTGTGTGAATGTTAACAGAGAATTAAAAATGAGATAAATATGTAAAAAATCAAGCCAAGAAAAAAAAAAAGAAAAAGAAATGAACAAGCACAGAATGCAAAAATTGTAAATAATATCAGATGATCATCATTATAGACAGCTGTCTTCTCTTTAGCAAAGGTGCCAAGAATCTTCACTTCTGAAATTGTCTGACCTCAATTTAATTGTACTTTAAGTATCCAACAAGGTGTCACAATTGGAAATAGAATACACAATTATTTTCATTTTTCTTAATTAAAGCAAAATGACATTCCATTTATAGTCACTTTTCTTCCCTATTAACACTTAAAGAAGAAGATAGCCAAAATTATTGGACCTTTTTGTCCTTGATTGCATCTTCCCCTCTCAAAGATAATTTGCCCTTAGGTGGTTTAAGTGTTTGATTAATTAGGACCCCAGATGTAGAAATACACAAGATCCTCATTAGTGGAACAGAATGAGAATTAAGGATTTTAGTGATGATTCGCCTGAAATGGACAGTGCTAGCAAGTGCTTCATGGGCTGTAACGGGAGCGCTGCATCTTTAATAAATCAGTACTGGTGGCAATGTCAGGCATCATGCAGAGATATATCATTTCCTCTGAGGCACTGGTTCCACCTAACCAATTTTGTTAATGGTTCTGATAAGCCATTAGGACCTGTTACCCCATTCCCACTTGTCCAGAAATGTCACTGAGCTTTGATGGAGTTAGATAACACACTGACATGGCATGGGAAGATGTGTGGGCAGACTCAGCTCTTGTCTCCTGGTGCCCAAGACTGTACTCCGATTCTATGACTTGTCACCAGCTCAGTGTGTATATCACGCTGGGTCATTAAGCAATGGCAACACATGCCCATTAGAATAGACTAGAGATATTGTCACTTACTTATTCTCTCAGGGAAAAGTAATGGTTATTTTAATTTCTTTTGTACTTTACTTGCTTTCCTAAAACTTTTTTTGGAAGGACACGTCAATTTGGGACAGCATTAATGGGTTCTTGATTCCAGCTCTTGAGATAGTGCCTCAGCTTTTTAAGGCCTATAAAATTAAGGATAGTCTTTAAGGCCTCCTAAAATCATATTTAGATGCTAGTATAGCTTCCTGATCCTGTAACTGGCTTACAATGACAAACCAAAAGGCTAGGATGAAGCCTCCCCCTGCTTTGAACGGCATGCACCTTGAGAGCCATGGTCAGACTGGTCTGGCTCTTATAGGTGCTGCCAATGAGAGCGATAAGCAGCTGCAGAGATGCTTACGTGATGCTCTCATGAGATCCTGTGCCCCAAAAGCGAGGCTCCTGTTGTTGAATCCTTTGGCCACGGAGCTATTATGGTTAACAATAAGAGGGATTTTCCCTATGGCTAACATCCTCCCCCTTTCTGAGATATTTCCGATCGAGGATGACGTGTGGGAGAAGTCGGAGGAGAAAGGTCAGGAAATTCTTTTTGAACAAACCAGCCACTATAAAACCACTTGCAGAAGATCAGTTCTTACAGCAGAAATTACATAGTTTAGAAATAATGATTTGCAATGCAGACTGCTCACACAGTTATGCAGAAAGTAAGAAAATTTTACAAATAAAAGGAATGAAACTCTACTACTGTGGGATTAATGGCAAATACCAAGGAGACATTAACTCTGCCTGCAAGAGGTAGCAGACACTTGGCACGCTGAAAAGCATTTCTGTATTATTTTAAAGAGGTAGAAAAAGTATTGGAAAAAACAAGCAAAGGGGATTGAAGATTAGCTTTGACATGTAATATTCATAGCCAGAGAAAATATCTATTGCTATTTATGCAGGAAAGATAGACAATACAGGATTCTTGTAGACAACCGGCAATGTTGTTTAATAATGAGAAGTAATTTCAATCTTACTTCAATGACAGACAAATTAATCTCAAGTATTTCTGATACTCAGCTGAAAAATAATGAACAAACAACAGAACAATCTAACTCACATACACACACAGACACACAGACACACACACATACCTCCCACTCCTGCATCCTCATCTGCAGGGACTGAAAAGGTTTTGATTTGTGACCCAACAGTCAGGCTGTATTTGGAATTGCCCCTGGAGAAGGCTGAGCAGCTTGGGACGACCCCGGGCTAAGCCTGAGGTTCTGCTCATAGATGTTATGGGGCTCAGCAGGAAGGAGACCAAGCGCTGGAGAGGCAAGGTTCAGCCTAGGGGTCTGGTTCACAGGGAAGCATCAGTAAGAAGACATCTAGAATATAGATTCTTGGGGATCACTGTGTTTTCATGTACATACTCTTTTTTTCTTCTTCTTCTTAAAGAATTTGGAGTTGAAAGTTGATTCTTGGCCACAGACATTTGTGTTATCTCTTCCTTTTTTTCTTTCTGTAAACTCATCATTTTCATTTGGAGAAAAACATTTTTCTGGTGAGCTCTAATTAAGTGCAATAGTTGCTGTAGTTGAATGAAGAATCAGTATTGACAGTTGCAGGAATTCTGGAACATTGCAGATGTCCACACCATGGAGCATCTTCAGGAAATGCCAGGCTGGACAGGGCTTGGAGCAACCTGGTCTAGTGGAAGGTGTCTCTGCCCATGGCAGGGGGTTGGAACGTGATGATCTTGAAGGTCCCTTCTAACCCAAACCATTCTGCAATTCTATAAATACCAGCTGCTCTGGATGCTATAGTTTTAGGCTAGAGCTAATCTCGTGATGAGCGGTTCCAGCCTTTGTGACGTACTCGTGCTTCCGGAACTCAACATTGTCCTTCCTCATTTCCATGAGGGTGGCATGCCAGGTATGTGGTCGAGAGGCCGGGAGGTGCAGGGTGTTCTGCAGCTGGGTGACTGGACATGATGCATAGTTCAGCACTCAAGTAGGCATAGAAATGGTAAAGGGGAAAAAATCAGGATGAATCTGTGGGAAAGTTGAGTAATACATGAAATCAAGTTCCCTGCTCTTATGTGGCAATATTAAATGTCAAGCATGTTTAGGACAGCAGAGGGAGTTCATATGTGGAGAGATCAGAGAACTATCGACAGCTGAGTATGTGTCTTATGTATGACATGAATTGAAATCCACAGTCACTGCTTACAGGGAGGGGCTGAATCATCATTCCTATCTTTGGGGGTTTATTAAATGCATTCTTTAATGCAGTTTAAAACAAATATAAATATAATCAAACACCTGAAATGAAGATATGAGAAGGCAGTTCGTGAGTGAAGATCCTCCCTGCTGCACCCACACTGGCTCTCAGTGAGCTGCAAGGGGGAAGCGCTTCTGAAAATCAAGTCACTATGTTGGGTGCTTGAAATTAAGTTGCCCATTGAAGTCTTCATGCTGCTCCTAAGTTCATGCTAGATGAGAAAATGGTTAAGCGTCCTTCCTGCATAAGGACTGGCTGCCAACGTGCAGGAAACATGAGAAGGGTTCAGGCCATTTTTTACTAGGTTGGTATCTATATCACAAAAGCCACAATCATCCTTTGATTTGAACTACGTGAGTATGAATTTAAATGATTACTCCATCTGAAACTATTTGTTACTAAAGAACATTATATACCCAAATTAGAAAAAAGAACTTGTGTGAGAATGAATAAGGAATAGAGTTTATAAAACTTCTAGGGAAATTGTAATAGAAAATGCATGGTATTTTATCATAAAAATCCTAGATGATAGCATTTAATGACAAGCAAAACCCAGCATTTATGTTTAAGCCTGAGAAAATGAGGACTTAGTAAGCAATCAGTGCCCAATTTCCTTTTGTCATACGTGCTACAAAATTAAAGACTATGCACAACAGCCTAAAACAGATTTGTAGCAGCTTCAGGGCTAGGAAAATTCTGTAAAATTAGTGAAATTTTGATTGTAAAAAATTAAAGGTGCAATGCTGTGGTTAAACCAGAATGTCTTCAGGAAAATCACTATGGTAAAGTATAAAAAGTATAGTAAGAAAAGTATAATATAGGGGACTTCTTATGATAATGCAGCTTTTGACAGCAATGTGGATTATGCTCTTTACAAACCCACAGGTGAAATAACTAATAGTGCAAATTGTATATGATCATGTAATTCTTGAACTTCCCAACATCTATTGATTGGAAACTGCTGGCAGTAAAGGTCTGAACAGGCTAAAATAGGCATTTATTTACTAAGTAAGTGGTCAATGAATCAACAGGAAGCGGTGGTGATTTGGCCTCTGTTTCAGTGGGGGTGAAGCTTGTGCAGAAAAAATGGCTATAAAAATCATGGACACAGATATGGATATGGATATGGATATGGATATGGATAGACATACATGGATATGGATAGACATATATGGAAGTCAACCTATATGGATAGGTTGACTTCTTCATATTGAATCACAATATGAAAAAATGCATATCCATAATTAAGTTAGAGTATCTGAGCTTCCAATTTCCATGATGGAAACAAAACTTAAGACTGTTTAATGTAATAAAATCCAGGATGTAGGAAATTCCTATCCCAGACCATTAAAGGAACTGGAATGTGAAATGGCAAGTCCAGTAGGAGGGACTTAGTGAAACTGTAAGTGTTGTAAATGCAGTGCTGATTTTCAGAGGAGGAGGAAAACCTGATTGTGAGCAATACGAGGCCTTTTAATGTGACTTTGACTGCAAAATTTTAGAACAGAATTTTGGACAAATGCATAGGGAAAAGCAGAGAGGCAACAGGAAGTAAACTAAATTGCAGCACAGTTTTGTCAAGGATAGCTCAGGACATACTAACCTATTTTCTTTATGCAAAATCAGCAATTTCCCCCCCCAAAGGTAATGCAGCAGATATTATCTAGATAGATTGAAGTTAAGCATTTCTTACAACACTTTATAGGATATTAGTATTTTGTTAAAGCTATCAGGGATTAATGTGAACAGAGACATGTTTCAGGAAAAATTTGTCCTAAATCATATTTTTTTAGAGAAGTTATGAGGCTGACAGAGGTTACTGCCTCCATGATCATTAGTGGGATTTATGCTGCTAAACGTATTAGTGGCCAAGGAGGCACAATCAAATCTGCTAATAAAATTTATGGATGATATAAAGTTGAGAGATGTTATCAACACCAAGAAAGTAGAGTCGCCACAAGAAATACTTTTTATAAGACACTGAAATACTTTGGAATATCGTGTTCTGTTCTGCTCACCTGTGTTCCAGAAAAACAAAGTTAAATCGGAATAAGAACACAGAGACTTTGGAAAATGGAGTATCCATTTTATGGGGAAAAATGAAAAGATCTTGGTTTATTTGGCTTAGGCAAATGAAGGTTTGGAGGGGACTGACAGTTCTTCATATTCCAAGGAAATTGTTAAAAAAGGAGAAGAACTGTTTAGATGAAATAATAATGCTGTCCTAAGTTCAAATGCTATCAGGATATGTTAATGCAGAACATGTTTCTTTGTGGGCAGAAGTCAACCTTTGCTATGCTACAAGGATACATAAGGAAGAGCCAAAGAAGATTATAGTGCATCATAAGGGGATCTAGTAGAAGTGCTTGCCATACTAGACACCTTCCAGTCTGTATTTTTGGATACACTCCAGTTGTTCTTTGTCCCCAAACCTGTAATTATCAATGCTCTTCGCATGAACCCCACAGTCATACGCCAGATGGGTGCTGTGAGATGGGTACCCGTTAGGCTAGTTGCATGCCAACAGCTTCACAGCTTTAATTGCTGCTGTAGGCTATCATCTCCATGCAGATACTTGCTGGTACCATCAGTGAGAGAAACAATATTAGAAAGGTTAACAAAGCTGGTCATGGCATTATTATTGAGGTGGACAATTGAGAGGATAGATGTCCCAGTCCTACTTATCTTAGAAACTGCTAATATGTGTTGGCAGTATTTCAGGACCAACCAGCTGGACAAAATTCAGTATCTTTGCTCTCCTGTAATACTTTAGACTCATAAATATTTATTCTAGTAAATGAATTCTTGGGTTTTACAAACACCTGTTCTATAGAATAGGTTTTCTTCCACCTATAGTAGAAGGAGGTGAACTTCTGTTTCCCTAGGAGTACCTGCGGATTTTTGCTGGAGAATTCAGGAGCACAGAGTTTCTCTGAACCTTACATTCCTTTTATCATCAGAAGGTCATATGCTCTGCCAATCCCATATACATGTAAATCCATAAGCCTGACGAGGGAGATTTACAGAGAAGTCTGTGAAAGCAACTTTGCAATACTTGCCTGGTTCTGTATCTTATTAGCTTCTGCAGGAAATGGGCCAATCCACCTCATAGTTACTGCAGTATTAAACTAAATAATGGTCTTAATAACATAGCGAAATATATTCAGAGCCCTATGGTGCAAAATATATTAGATTATTTCAAAGACAGGACAATCTGAGTCTCTGGAGAAAAGCAAATGTAATTAAAATTATTTCTACTCCAAAAATTCACTTCTCATTACAAATGTTGCCATGGAGTATTCCCAATGCAATTTTTATTCAGAGTTAGAGAAAGACATATTAGCTTTCCTGAAAACTGTGTTATCTTGAATAAGATAGTGTATGCATTGCCTTGAGTGAAAGAGGAATTGAAATTAGATGCTAGATTGTGTCAGATGACTTTCAGTCTTCAAATTTGTATGGTCTAGGTAGGAAAATGTAGTATTTGCTGAGGCAGAGATGGAAGGGTTAATCACATGTGATTTCAGAGTGCAATTATATGGTATTAAATGCCATTATTAAACATTTGTGGAAAACACTGTGTAGAATACAAAGAAATATAGACATGAAAAGTGATGAACACTAAATAAAATCCTCAGGTTACTTACCTAACTGAGAATACTTTATTATGTGGAAACAATGCCATCAGCAGCAGGTCATCTTATCTGACTTATCTTTAATTCATTTACATGTTTTTTCTTAATTTAAATGTTCAGAGAAAATGAGAATTCATTAAATAGATTCACAGGGACTCTGAATACAAAAAGTATGGTTTTCACCGAGTTATAACAAAGGAGAGAGTTTCTGAGCAAGAATCATGCTTACCCCTTTTACTTGGACAGGATATTCAGACAGCCAAAGGCAGAAGCATCACTTTAAAATACAGCTTTAAAAACACTTAGTTTTGCTCCTCATCAAATAATACATGGGGAGTTCTTCCTCTGGGTGTCAGGAACAAGATCGCGATTTCTCTAAAAAGAGACTAGAAAAGGGGATGTTGATACAGGAGGCAAAAGATACCAGGCAATAATTGCAAAACAGTTGATACAGCTGTAACCGAAATAGTCAAAAACACTTTGCCTGTGGGAACTCCGAATAGGCTTGAGATAGACAGATGGCTGTCTTTAATAAACAAAACAAAAAGCCAACTCTGTCATTTCTACATACAGCCAACAGGCTTAGATTTGTGATGCATTGCTGAAAAAGTGAGCTATATCCAAACATACTATAAATACCATATATTGATGCAGAGTGATGTCATATGGCTCCTCGATGGCAACTCAGTGAAGGACTGGCAACAATCCAGCAGTAAATGTAAATATAGACATTAGCAAAAAGAATTGCCAGAGGTCAAACAGGGGATTTATATTTTCCTGTTCCCCAGCCAATCTTGTCCAGTCAACCACACTTGCCCTCAGATTCTGCAGTCCTACCTCTGCATTTCTTGACCTTTGTCATCTCTCTGCTAAGCAATGAGTAAGCAATGTCTGCACCCTCCCGTATAACTGTTCAAGGAGACTCACAGAAATGCTTTCCCCCTTTTTTTCCACTCCTCCCTCACTCTCCAAGCAACAAGATGAAAAGAAACTCCATCACCCTTATTGGCAAATTCCTCCCACAGATATTGCAGCCCAGTAAGTGTTTTTGTGGTGCTACACTCCTGGTATTTCCATCTTCACCTCTTTTCTGGACTAAGGGTGTGAATGTGAAAGAACAGCAAATGAGAGCTCTTCGCAGTGATTAGGATAAGCTGCCTTCACTAACAAGCAACGTCCTTCAGATCAAAAGGATGGAAGTAAATGTTGTCTAGGCTCCTCCAGCTTCTTGCAGAGCCAAGTCTCCTCTTGCAGGAGGATCAAAGCCTACCTTACTTCATATTTTACCATAGCTTTCCAATAGCTGCCATATAAATATATGCAGATATATAAATCAGATAATCTGCAAGAAGATAGCCCAGCAGTTTTATGTAGCGAGAGATACTCATCTAGCATCCCTTGCAAAGGTGCTGTTGATGTTGCCCTGCTGTGGAGGGCACTGATCAGGCACCACTGGGCAGGGAGGAAAGTTCAAACCCTTTCCTCCCAGCTGCCTTCCTTCTGTGCTCTTGGTGTCAGACTCTTTCTGTCATGCAATTGCTATAGCCACATTATGCCAGTACTTTTATGCATCTAGAATAAGCACTGAAAAACCTGGATTTACCTTCTGTCAAGATGCCCAGTGACTGAGAAAAAAGAATGTCAGGGCAAATCTTAAATCCATATGCACCATTTCTCCAAAGTCTGAGAAAACCTTGAATTCCTGAATGCTTGAAAAATAGATATTTACAGTAGACAACATTAATCTTTCAACAGAGAAGAAGACCCATTCTGCTTATGCACTAAGCTGGAATGCAACAAAAAGGCTCCAAGCCCTTTTCCTTATAATGGGTGTGATACTGCATTGCTGCTGTTAGAGAACCTCCTGTTTTGTGCATTGCCACTTCATGGCAAGTGGTGGTCACTGGTGAGTTTGCAAATATGGCAAAGGTCGACATGAAATTCTGAGAGACCTGTTTGTAGAACAGCATCTCAACCTTGCTGCAGAGAGCTCATACTGCTTGAAGAAGATCTGACATTAAAGAAGGGTAGAGACATTGCCATTCAGACCAAGCTGGCAACAGCAGATGTGAGCAGGTGATGCACAGCTCACACTGTTCAAGCTGTAGGAGCAGTAAAAACATGGCTTTGAGTACGGCCAAGAGAAAATTACAGTACTGCAGACACAACCCCCAAGCTCTGGGGAAGGCAGAGGCACAGCAGGAACCAGGGTGCTGCTGGTGTCCTGCAAAATCCTCTTTATATGACTTCATGTTCTTGTGAGGAAAGTTTGATGGGAACACTGCAAAAGAACAGTGGTGACATGTTTGGGTGACATGTTTGGGTGACACATGTCAGTCACTGTTTGGCATTTGGACAGAAGCAACTACAAATACAATTAAGACACAACCATTAACTGTCAGCGTTTCTGTTATCAAGGAGACAAGAAGTCTGTTTAATTAATTTTGGATGCAGATTATTTACTCTCTGCAACATAAGACTGTTTACTTGCAATGTTTTAGGACTTGCCCAGCTTGTGGGTAGTTTGTTACCTGAAGATGAAATTCCTGAGGGTGGCTGTTTGCTCATGGATGTGACTATGGGTATGATTTTTGTACCTGCTGAATTCTCTACCAGAAAAGCACATAGGTCTAGTACTGCTACAATAAATATGCAAACATGTAATGGGAACTGGGCTCCATTACCATCCCATGTCCATGCAGTGCAGAGTCTAGTCATTTCTTATGAGAGTCATTGATGAAGGAAATTCTAACGAAGGATTTGTTCAGAGTTAAAATTCAGCATAATTCGATCCCACATAACAGAAGTTACTTCAACTGCCATTTACAGAGAGATGATCAATCACGGAAATGTGTGATGTTTTAGAAGAAATCGAATCTTGTGAATGACAAAATATGATCTGCAACGACAACAATTTGAGCTTTCTTGGGAACATCATTTTTCCAGCAGGGCCAGAATCTAATCTTGACATTATAAACAAATAGCTTGCAGGTATCAAAGTTTAGAACTGCCAGAAAAATTACGGGCCTACTGTTTATTTCATGGGCTTATTTCTTGTATGTTGTTAAAGACACTTTATCCTTATCTCTGCTCGAAGTGTAGATCAGCACCACTTCAAAGAATCTCAAGCCGTCCCTGGGCAGACCTTGCAGAAACCTGCAGAAACAGTGAAATCCTGGATCATAAGTAGCACAACACCTACCTTATTTCATCTTGTGCTACTGCAGCTCTGATTCCTGATGCCTCAGTCTATGAAGACAGAGCTCTGCTTACTTAAGCCCTCTGGGATTATAGTAAGGCCACTATATTTGAGGCAAGAAAACTTAATAAAACCAAGAGAGAGTATATTGCTGTTGAAAGACTCTTGCACATAAAAATAGAGAAACTACCTTTCAAGCCATAGTTGCAAACAGCATACAGATTATTTTCTTCTGTGAACAACAGAAGGATTCAAATGAGCAGAGATATAAAATGCCTAATGATCAGTGAGATAACTTGAATTTACAGGCATAAATTCGGATCTTCACTGACATAAAAAGCCCATCAGAAACTGAACACAGGACATGTGTTTCACCAGTCTTTATCATGCACAATGACAAGTAATTGTCAGGAGTACTAGAATGGTTAGTACAATTATTTGAAAGGGATTCCTCATCATGTATGATTCAACAAAAGGTAAGTGACTTTCTGGCAATAAGATGGCCTAACAATCCTAAACACCTGAATTTGATATTGCAAATGAATTTCCCCTAAATGCAGTTGTGCTGGGTAAGAATCTTGTTATTCCATTAAAATTATACTCAAAATATGTACAACTGGCTCAAGTTCAACCTCAACTCATTTTCAGAAGAAAATACTGACAGTGGAGCATGTATTGGATGCTCTAGTTTGAATTAATAGGAAATATTTAATTACAGAATTACTAAGATGTTAACAATGACCAATATGCTGCTCTTCCAACCTGACTTACATAGTTCAGCATGGCACGGTTGACATGACATGCCCATGAGCTGATGCACCATGTAACTGTTGCTCTGCTCTCCTCCTGGTAGGAAACACCCAGAAATAGCACTAGTGTCACAAGTTGTACCTGCTACCACAGACCACTTGTCTTTCAGCCAGGAAGAAAATCTCGAAGAATCAATATCTGACCAAGGATCACAATTCCCCATCTTAAGATTCGAACTTCTTCTTAAAGGAGAGAAGCAGGATGCAGGGGCATCAGTGGAAGCTACCCTTCGGGCAAAGCAGAGAACCTGAAAACTCCAGCAGAATTTTGAAAGAAATTGTTGACCGAAGTGAAGATGGAAAATCTTCACTGGAGACTTTCTATAAACCCTTTTGTGCCATAACAGGAAGCGGCATGTTAAGATGTGGCATTGCCAAACATTTTTGAAAGACCTATTCAGCCCTCAGTCAGTGAAAGATTCCTTGCTTCTGATGTGGGGTAAACTCACCACGGCGCAGCAGGCCACCACAAAGCAGTATTGATAGCTTGTTTGGAGCCTTATTGAAGGCACGTCCTTGTGCAGGCTCTCAACAAAAAGGTCAATTCCATTTTGCAGAAGATATCACATATTTCCTTGTTCATGAGATTTGAAGTGCTTTCCTCACACTGCATTGCTGTTCACTCCTTTGCCTTTCTGATATGGTGTCATCAGCTAAGAAAAGACACTGTTGTAAAACAGATGCACCTGTAAGCATCATCCATGTCATGGTAGGAAGCTTGCATCTACATTCTGAAGCTAATAAAGCTCTAAAGGTTTCTTTAGTGCAGTTCTGGAATCAGCAGAGGTGAAATACAGAATAAAGGACTTAAAACTTATGCTAAGAAGACTTCAGAATTCACTCAGAGTACAACCAGCAGCAGCAATGGAGGAGCAGTTCAGAGCACAAGGAAAAATGAAGCAGTCTTATGAAAGAAACTGAAGGAGGCAGATGGCAATTAGGTGTCAGTAAGTTCTCATTAAAAGTGGATGGCTTCCAGACCCAATTAAAAGAAAACTCTTCAAAAAAGATTTTTCAGAGCAGTAGAGAGGAAACAGGAGAAGCATTAAAACCCTTACAAGGCTGTTGCGTATTACAAAATCTCATCTTTTCATGGTTGCTTGGCAAAAGGGTGAAAAAGTCATATTTGGAATCTGTAGTTCTGTCACATAATAACTCAGAATCCTGATGCTATAAGCTTGCAAAACATCCGTGTTCAAACTAGTAGAAAAATGGGAATTAAGTGGAAAAATGAAAGCATAACTAAAAGATTGTGCTTTGTTTTCTTCCTGTGTGTTAAAAATAATGAACTCGTTGCAACTCACACCTTAAAAATATAGTAGGAATCTTGGGACAAAGCACAGCTTTCGTACCTGTAAGACACACAGTAAGAGACTATTTTTGCACGTGACCTTGGAGGAATAGTGCTGTGAAAGCCATTGGGCTCAGAGCACGGTCACTGCCCTCAGAAGTCACCCCAGTCGCACCAGCTCAGGCTACGACTCCTTGGGTTATGTGGATTGAACCAACAGCATCCCCGTGGCTGACCACAGTTCACTGCTGATCTGCACACCTGCACTCAGAGTGTTCATCAGGGCTGAGCGTGGGTCAGAACCATGCCCATGAGCACCGTGACCTCCAGCGTGTTTTCTGGTGCAGGATGCACTGAATGTATCGCAACGCCCTGGCGCTGGGGATGAGGGTGGCCTCCAGCTCCTCTGCGCTGCACACAGCAAGGACTGCAAGCTGACAAGGCTGAGGGCACCCAGCACCTTCCACATGGGGCTGAGGAGCAGAGGGATGAGCCATTTCCTGATCCCTGTTATTCCTGGCAGGCATTTCCATGCAGCTGGGACAACAAACGGTAAGTACACAACCGCTGGGTGTAGCCTCCATCCCAGGGCTCAAGAAGACAGTCACACCAGCTCCTGCTGCTTGGTAGGAAGCCAGATCGTGATGGAAAAGTCCACCACAAGGACTGTCAGGGATGTCACTGAAAGAATCTCAAAGGGCACCAGGCATTTGTGTTTAGACAGCTGAATTGATGCTTGAACATCTACACATCAGAGCCACAAACTTCACTCGCATTTCTGGGCTTCCTGCACGTTTCAGAGCTTTTCCACTGCAATGTGTCAGAGCAGGGCACTTGGGAACACCTTCACCCAGTTTGGTACAGCTGCATCATGTCTGCAAGGGCACTTAAGTAATGTACTCAGCCTGCAATGTTGTCTGGCACTGCTGTCTTCCGCAATTTCCTTCTTTTTTCCTCTCCTTTTCCCCACGGCTTCTCAGCAGCTTAGGCAAAGCCACTTGCAAATTTGAGCACAAAATAACCTACAACTTATTTTCTGCTTATTTTTGGGGTGGCAAAATCCAACTTCGCAATGGAATGGGGATTTGGGGTTACTTAAAATGCTGGGTTAAGGAAGGATATGTCAAGGGATTGTGAGAGGTTTTAAGGTCATACAGATGGAAATAGAAGAATTTCATGTTCTTCTCTCACTGACATTCCTCTCTCTGAATATCAATTCTACACCGAAGAAACCTCCTCCTTCTGTTCCCAAATAGACCATGTTCACTTCCACATAACCTTGGGGACAGAGAGACAGACAGCAGGCTTATTGGACCACAGGGAAGCATGAAAAGGGGCCAGAGAGCTGCAGTGACCACTTAGAAGAGCCTTGGTGAGCTGGGCTTGCTGCTTCTGCTGTTGGGCGACAGTGGGAAAAGAACACTTCCTCTCCCAGAAGCCAGCCACTATTCACATCCCTACTCCTGCCTGTGCAGCAGCAGTGCCTGAGCTGGACATGTAGCTATGTACTATTCCCCAAACTGGTCTTTTCTCCTGATAGGACAGGAAAACAAGTGCCACCCCCAGCATACCGTTACCAGCCTTGGCCCTGACAGCAAGACCCATGTACAGCCACCTCAGCCAGTGTGAGTGGAGATTCTTGTTCTCCTGAGATGTGGGTCAACTGAACCATGCTACATAATGGAGTTGGAGCTTCCCCTTGTTTCTATCCGCCCCTAACCCAAAATAACTCCATTCACTTTCCTGGAATGATGCTTTGTGGGTGTGAGAAAGCAGGAATTGAGGACTTGGCACTGCCAAAGCTTGTCTTCATTTGCAATCATTAGTTTAATTTAATACACCTGAATGACTTCATTTGCGCTTAGCTTAGTTTTAGCGAGCGCTGGCATTCAGGAAACACCACTCTAGCTACAGGAGTGATTTGATTAGCAGTGCTGAGTGATTAGATTAGCAGAGTGGCTGGACAGAACCGTTAATTACTTGTTGTCATTCCAGCTGATGTATTCCCACTGCACCAGCAGCTTGAGCTATGCATTTGCATAGACAAAACCTGTGTATGGTTATATCCTGTGGTTTCTTTGTAATTCACAACCTTGCCTCCTGCCAGTGCTTCTAGTCCCTTAGCTGACATAGAAGAGGTGTGTACTAAGCTGTAAGCTCTGTTGTTAGCCTGTACCTGAGATCATTGTATGCTGCTGAAAACGTCAGCGAGAGAAACTATTGGTTCTTTGTGATAACCCCAGCAGAGATGTATTTCAGATTCTCTGGGTAATGCTCTTTCTGGAGTGATGTTTCTTGGCATACAACAGTGCTTCATTGCAGAAATACTACAGTTTTGCGGTGCTGTTGCAAATAGGAGTAGTTTCACAGTCTCTTAAGCTCTTCTGAGAACAAATCACGGCAAAAAAAGCAGCTTTCTAGGAAATAACCCTAGTTTTAAGGCTGCGGCTGTAGAGAGGTACGTGTCCACTTGCTATTTATGACCATTTCTGTTCAAGGACAAATGAAAATAAAGCAAGGAGGCAGTGAGAGTAGGATTTCTCTTTGTAAATGTAGTCCCCTGTGAGTTACATGTCTAAGCTTGTTGGTCATCTGCACTACTGTTGCTGTCAGGAGAGAAGATGACAAGCAGCTTCAATGAATGCTGCTTTTCCTCCCTTTGGTGACTTCTAGGAAATGTAGTCTTACTGAGTGCTTGATGCTTTGGTAGATAAGTTTGAGTGAGATGAATCCTACCCTTCCTGCTCCCTGCCAAGAGGAAGCAGACCTGTGCTGCTGCTCCTCTGCCAAGAAATAGCAGACGTTATGTTTGCCCATATGGAGCAGCGCTCTAAATTCTTGTGCTTGGAATACATGTGGAATTCCCTTTCTATTAAAAAGCAAAACAAAACAGCCTGCTCAGAAATCAGTGGAAGGCTTTTAGGAATGTGGAATAGGTGTTCTTTCCTGGATGCCAGGGGCAATTTAGTGTTCTGTTGGATCACTATAAATTCCTTTGTCCTTATGTGTAGTAAATGCAGACAAAGTACAAAGGGAAAACATAAAGTAACGCTGTATGAATTCTCTCAAAATCTAACACTGATGAGGAAGAATAGCATAAGAAAGGGGATAGAACTGTGATGCTTTGCATTGCTGATAACAGTTGAAGTTTTCACAGTAGAACTGTCAAATCCTCAGTACTGGACCTACACTCCTCTGTACTGGGAATTTCACTATATGAGGTGTGAGGCAATGAAAAATCAGGGTCATAATATCCCACTGAGTTTCTGAGTCATCTTATTGCACTGAAATAAAAGCACTTTGGAAAATACAAGCCATCTGTGATGTTAGATGCAATTATCTGATTTGCCTTAATAAATGCTCACAAATCACTGCCAACCACTTGAATTTTTCAACAGTGCTCTGAGTCATTCATAAGCAGGTAAAGGTCATCATGCCAAGACATTATCAACTCTGATCATTATCAAGTTATGATTAGTTGCAATAGCACCACTGCTTCCATCCACATCCAGGACATAAAAGAATTTTAAAGAAGGAGATGACATTTTTTTTAGCTCTGACATTCCGAGGATCACACTAGGTATGTTATAACACTGAAGTCTACGCAATATTGGTTATTACATATAGCTTCATCCTCCTGACACCGAGGTAAGTGACAAACATTACAGTTGTTAAAGGTCGGATCCTAAGCTCTGTGTTCCAGATTCCCCATGGCTGGAGCTTCTGTACACCAGGAGTTCCCCAGGTATGTCCTTTTTTAACATTTGTACAGTCATTTTACTCCAGTGTGATAGGGACACTGTGATTGTACAAATTAAATGTTCTGGTTGTAAATGCACCATGCTCAGGATGTAGCAGCCCTACTGCACATACACAGATTATGTTCCAGACATGCTCTGTACAAATGCACGTGTCCCACACTGCATGGGTTCATGTATTTCTCTCCAGGGAGACACAGCAGAGCTATGACAGTGCTACCTAAAACTTTGTTTCTCAGAAGTTATTTACACCTACAACAAATGCTACAAATATGAACTTAAAATCTATTTTGAGCAAGTGTAAATGTTTGCTACTGCCCACCAGGAAGAGCTGCATTCATGTTACCCACATCTGAGCACACTGAGGCTCCACAATACAAACATCTGCGCACACACCAGTCGATGTCTAACACGTGAGTGTACCAGGAGTGGCTTGAATGCTCAGCCAGTAAAAAAACAATGTAGAATTACCAAAATAAAGACCTTACATAAGCAGAATTGACTTTGCTCCACAGCAGACCTGGTCCAGGATCGTCAAAACAGGACATACATAAACCCACAGGACTTGACAGGTTGCACCCAACAAGCGCTGAGGTAGCTGGCTGACGCCGTTGCAAGATGTGTCTCAATTACCTTTGAAAGCTTGTGGTAGTTTGGGAAGATTCCTGCTGTCTGGAACAGAGCAAATTTCAGTCTTGTCTTCAAGGGAGTGGGATGGGAAAGGAAGATCTGGAGAACTACAGTTCAGTCCGCCTCACCTTCATCCCTGTGAAGGTAATGGAGCAACTAATCCTGGAGACCATTTCCCATATTTAAGATAGGAATGCCACTGGAATGGAATGCATGGTCAAAATGGATTTACACAGGGAAAATAGAGCCTGACAGTCTTCTATGGTGAAATGACTGGCTTTCAACACGGTGTCCCATAACACCTTCAAAACTAATGAAGTACAGATTGGATGAGTGGTTGGTGAGGTGGATCGAGAACCGGCTGATAAGCTGGGCTCAAAGGGTTGTCATCAGCACCACAAAGTCTATTTGGAAGTTGGACACTAGTGGTTTACCATGGGTGTCAATACTGGGGCCAATACCTTTCTATACTACTGGGATGATGGGACAGTGTGCACCCTCACCAATTGGGCTGATGATAATACAGAACAGGGAGGAGTGGCTGGTACACTGGGTGGTTGTGCTGCCATTCAGAGGAACCTGGGCAGGCTGGAGAACATGGATTTACTGAAGTGTGTCAATCCAAGGGCCACGAAGATGATTTAGGGATCGGAGTATCTCTCATACAAATAAAGGCTGAGAGAGCCAGGCCTGTTCAGCTTGTAGAAGAAAAGGTTTGTGGGGGATCCCATGAATGCGTATAAATTCCCAATGCCGGGGGGGGGGGGGGGGGACAGGGGGGAGTAAAAAGATGGAGCCAGACTCTTTCCAGCAGTGCCTAGTAAAAAGAAACAAAGCAATGGCCACAAACGGAAATACAGGAAATTCCATTCAGATGGAAAAAGAAACTGTGAGGAGTGGTCAAACACTGCAGCAAGTTGCCCAGAGAGGCTGAGGAGTCTCCACCCTTGGCAATATTCAAACCTGATTAGACGTGATCCTGAGCAACCTGCTGTAGTTGCCCCTGCTCTGAGCAGGGGGCTGGACTAGATGATCCCTAGAGCTGCCTTCCAGACCCAACGACTCTGTGATTCTGTGATTGTGGGCTACTGAGAGCATTGAATTTTTCCAGCCCCCATCAAGTTGCAGTTTGGCAAATAATATCAGAAATCAGGATTGTTTAAACAAGTTACCCAACCGTTTGCCAACTGGTCACATGGAACTACTATGGTAGACTTTTTCTCTAGCTCTGTTTACATACATGTCCTCTGTTAGGTATGTTTTGTTCCATTTTCGATGAGGAAGGCTCAGCAATTTACCTTCTCCAATCAAGAACAAGGAGGGCACTCAGTGTTTTACTTTTTTCTGCAGAAAAGGGACCCATGCATTTCTCAGGAAACCATAAATCACATTCACTGCTCTCAGATTTCCAGTACAAATTCATCTGCAGCTATCACTGAAACAGCCAAGTTCTGCATTGGAGACACTACCCTCACTTGGTTGTTTCCACCTCATACTGCCCAACTCCTTGTGCTACCACATGTGGTTGGGCAGTCATCAGTGAATGAGAGCAGGTAACTGATGGGGGTAACACTCAACAGGCTTTGTGCTAGGTTAGTTTTCAGTAAAAAGGAAAGCTGTTTGAGGCTAATGATAGTAGTAGAGATCAGGAACTGCTTTAGATAGAAGTACGAGCCCAGGGTAGCTAAACTTGCTCGTAACATCACAGGATTATTCAGACCTCAGGAGGTCTCTAGCCCAACCTTCTGCTCCAAGCAGGGTCAGTTGTGAGATCAGAGCTGGCTGCTTAGGGCTCCCTCCAGTTTGGGGCTTGGAAAACACCAAGGATGGTGGCTGCAAAACCTGTCTGAGCAACCAGCCTGCTCCAATCCATGACTGTCCACCTGGCAAAAAAGGTTTCCCTTATACCCAGATTGAACCTCTCATTTTTCAGTGTATGCCTGATTTCTCCCCATCTCCTACTATGCACCACTGTGAAAAGCCTGAATTGAAAAGCCTGAATCAAAAAGCTCCCAAGGCAGCCATGGCTGTGGTCTATGCATGCATCTCCATTGCTGATCTTGGACTGTCCTGCTTTGTACCACGTACAGTGCTGTGCTTTGGCTTTAGTCTGAGAGCAATGCTGACAACACACCGATGTTTTAGTTGTTGCCAAGTAGCATCTACTCTGATCAAGGACTTTTCAGTCTCATGCTCTGCCATTGAGGAGGGGCACCAGAAGCCGGCAGGAACCAGAGACAGGATAGCTGATCTGAACTAGCCAAAAAGGGGTATTCCATATCACAGCATGTCATGCTCAGTATATAAACCAGGGGCAATTGGCTGAGAGGGGATGATCGCTGCTCCGGGATGATCTGGGCATTGGTCAGTTGGTTGTGAGCAACTGTATCATGCATCACTTGCTCATTCCTTCCTTTCTCTTTTTATTTCCTATCATTATTATTACTATTATTATCATTATCATTATATTGTATTATTATTCTATTCTGCTTTTATTTCAATTATTAAACTGTTCTTACCTTAACCCCCAGATTTTTGCTTCTTTTTTTTTTTCTGATTCTCCTCCCCGTCCCACTGGGAAGTGGAGGGAGAGTGAGTGAGTGGCTTTGTGGTACTTAGTAAATGGCTGGGCTTAAACCACAACAGCAAGTTACCACAAACTTGCTTCGGGAGGAAAATGTGTGGCAGGTTTCCATATTTGCACAAAATTTCTCTTTAGTTTACCACAGAGCAATGAATGAAATAACTCACCAGATCATTTGTCGATGGCACAAGTCAGTACTACTCTGTGTGCATGACTTAAGACATAGGTGTTACTGGAGAGTGGAATTAACCTCACGCTTAGGACAGACATTTGCACATATTGCTGTCTGCCTCAGACATGTATGGATCATATTAACCTACCTGCTTCCCTTCCCCAGTTTCTATCATATGAAATAAACCATAATAAATTCTATGGATCTTCTGAGTATTTTAACAGTCAAATTTCATTTTTTCTCCTTGCAAGTAAGAGCAGAGGACATTGGCTATTTAACAATATAATTTTTTATGTAAAAAAATACATCAATTACTGAAAAGACATAAATAGAGAAAACACCAGCAACTGTAACAGTACTGATAAAATACACCTTGAAGACATCCTATAATCTTTTCTGAGTCTCCTACTGCACTTCTGCTGCACAGATCCCCAAATGCACTTCCTGTAGTATTATGGACTATCATGCAAAATATTTTTGACAATAATGGAATATAGGTGTGTAAGATAAACAATACTCAAAGTATATTTCAGCAATAGTACAAAGAATATTAATTATGCAGTTACACTACTGTACTATTAAAACCTGCTTTTCAGTGCCTTAATGACACTGTAAAATTATATTACATATATTTTAAGCATATTTATTCTATTTTGGGGCAGACTACAGCCTCCGTGCCTAATAGCTCTTCTAAAGTCATTCTCAGACCCCAGAAAACTGCTTCTGAGTATCTGTCTTCACACTTTAACACATAGCATACCTTGGTTCATTTTGTGATGGTAAGACTGGATCCACACAAGCATAATAATCTGTTTCCATGGATCAGAGCATGTGACATATCTAAACTTGATTTCTCCCCTTTTCTCAGTATATGCTTAGTTGAGTTATAGAGCACCCTTTTATTTTAAAACCAAAACCCTGTAGAACATCAATAACATAAAGTTGGATATTAGAAAAAAATTACTAAGGTACCTAGCATTTTTTCCCTTGCCTTTCACGTATTTGCATGAAACTCAGCAGGCCTTATCAGGAAATGCCACTTCCTACCGCAAAAAAGAGAATGTACAGAAATCCCCACCCTACTTCTCTCACTCCAAGTCTGGCACGCAGTACCCCTCAGGCTGTTTTTCCAGCCATGTGGCTGGCTCTGACAAAGGGAGGGGAATTGGATGGGAATTCTCTACTTAGGGCTTCCACACCTGAATTTCCAGCTACCTCCTACACTCTTAGTGTCCATAAAATTTCTGCTGAAACTTCCTTGTTTTTCATTACCAAATAAGTGCAGCTTTTCGCCTAGGGCGTGTGCTGAGATTGTGCCTGAATCACTGTACAGCCCTTCCCTCTTCCTCTTCCATCCCTCAATACTGGCAGAGGTACTGAAGTGGAAATCCCCACTTCTTCTTCCCCATCAATATCAAACCTGTATAGTGCTATGCATGTTCCTCCAACACTTTCCCCCAATCTAAATGCACTAATCACCAGTTACCTTTGCAAAAACCACTCTTTCCCAGCAATACACAAGGCAATATGAAGTCCAGACACTGAGCTGTGCCAGGGGAGGTTTCGACTGGATATTAGGAAAAATTTCTTCACTGAAAGGGTGGTCAGGCATTGGAACAGGCTGCCCAGGGTAGTGGTGGAATCACCATCCCTGCAAGTATTCAAAAACCTTTAGATGAGGCCCTCAGTGACATGGTTTAGTGGTGGAGTTGGCAGTCCTGGGGTAATGTTTGGACTTGATGATCTTAAAGGTCTTTTCCAACCTGGTTGATTCTATGATTCTATGTTAGGCAGGTGGGATGCTCCTGTGATAAGACTATTTCTGTCACATTTGAGTTTGATGACAAACTTTGAACGGTTTTAATTTCACCATCACAGTTTAGGCACATTCACCTAAGTGAATCACAGCCAAAAATGTTCAGTCAGGGCTGTGATACTGTTCACCACCAGAGACACTTGGTGCCTGACTTGAAGTCAATGATTTTCTGATGTTTCTTCCACTGTTCCTGAAAGATGGCTTTGTGCATGTATTCAGGCACTCAAAATAATTAATCTTATTTGAAAATCTTGAGTCACAACGATATAGCAGAAGTACCTCACTAACAAGGTCATCAGATGAAGATGAGTGAAAAATTCACTATGTTTTACAGAAAGGACTTAGGAGCACAAAGGGATGCTTAAAGCTTAATGACTCTTGAATTTCGGTAAGGTGAAAGGGGACTAAAAAGGTAAAAATGGTGATGGATGATAGTGTAGTGAAGTATAGAAGCCTAACATCTTGTTTAGACTTCAGAACTCTTCTAGTAGAGCAATGCTGTTGATGGATGTACTTTCATCTAATGTTAGCTGGCAGAAGTCCTACCTAGAAATAATTGAAATGGCTAAGGAGCCTCTGGTCAGTATTGCTTATTTCATCTGGTGACCTAGGGCAAAGGACACAGAAAATTGACTTTGGTTGTGACAAGCCGAGTCTGTTTAAAGGAAGTTTGCTACTCTTTGAAGTGAAAGTTTAGAAGAAAACTGTCTGGAGAGAGGCAAGGTAAAAAGAAAAGCAAGAAAGCAAGGAAGTGTGATGAGATAGCTCTTTCTGAGCAGAGAAAGCTGGTCTTTTCCTACTCTATAATTTAGCAGGGTGTTTTTAGAAAGTTAGCTCACTCTTACTGATGTTTTTGAAAGCTCTGCTCAAAACAGATTGTACCTTACCATAGATTATTGAATCAGTTTACAGCCTCTTTTCTCTAATGAGTGACATACATTAAATTAAAATTTGCATAGTCTTGACCATAATTTGAGAAGTTTCTGATGGTTTTGATACTGTTAAATACCAGGTCTCACTAGCTATCATGTAACATTAGGTATCAAACACACCACCTTTTAACATCTGTCATGCCCTATTTGATATCTAGTCGCAGCCATAATTTTGCTGTTCTTCAGCAGGCACAAAGTTGTAATTAAAAACTACAGGGCTGTTCAAAGGGCTCAGTAAAACTCAGTTACTCAGTTAGGGTATAGCACTCCAGCTCTCCACGTTCATGCCACTTGCACTGTAAGCTTTGATTTATTCACTTCCAACTCATTCCAACTCATTCTTCTCATTCTAACCAAGAAAGCACTGCTTCACATATGCATTAGCCAGGTAATTACTCTAACACACCTCCAAATATTGGCATGATTAAATAAATGATTAATGTTTAACTGAATACATAAGCTTAATACAAAATGTCATCAAAATCACAAAAGCTAATGTAGTGATGTTGAGAAGAAACTGCTGACGGTTGCATGTGTATATTACATATATTTGAAAACTGTGAAGTCTTGACAGAAAACATGTGAATATCAGCCCATTTCTCTCAGCGTATGGGATCAGATGTGCGATTGTACTGCACTTGGGAACACCAGCATATTCTCTCCATCATTATTACTTATATGCACTGTGAGTATGCCTACCACTTAGCTAACATGTGAAAGACAAGGCTGCTGCTCAGGGAAGCTTGTATCTTGACTCATATACAGCACAAAGGCTAACAGTTCAAATGCATATGAGAGCAAAGGACAAGTGAGGTCTTCAGGGCAAAGCTGGTACTAGAAAGCTTTGGGAAAGAGCTGGGCTTTAAGGCTGTTCTGTATAGGCTCTGGTTTTCCTTCATAAAATAAATGAAGACCCATTTTTATTTGAATTAGTTTAGATATTCCAAGAATGTCAAAGTTCCTGGGGTTTATGAAGAAGTTACTAATTTGAACATCGTATGTTCTTGCACTCTAGTTTGAACTCAGAGGTTTGTTTTGCAGAAATAACCTGTAATGAATAACACTTATTAACCACAATAGCTGCAAAAAGAATACGTGAAAATGTTTTTACTCCCTATCTGTGTTTGCCCTTGTGCACTCAGTCCCTCTGCTGTTGTCCTCTTGATTTTACTAATGGCATAGCTTTGGTGAGTTCCAATGTTCAGGCATTGGAACAGGCTGCCCAGGGTAGTGGTGGAATCACCATCCCTTCAAGTGTTCAAACACCATGTAGATGAGGCCCTCAGTGACATGGTTTAGTGGTGGAGTTGGCAGTCCTGGGGTAATGTTTGGACTTGATGATCTTAAAGGTCTTTTCCAACCTAGTTGATGCTATGATTCTGTGGGCAAGGTGCCCACTCAGCCCCTTCTTCCCTCACCTCATGGTGGTCACCACCCTGCCCGCCTCCCACCGCCCCGCCGCTGCCTCCCCCGTCCGGCTCTCCCCTGCTCGGCAGGTGACCGGGAGCCACCCGGTGCCGCCGAGACCACCTCAGAGGGCGGCGGGAGAGCAGCGGGTGCCTCCGCCCGGCAGCCCCGGGGACGGCGGGCCCGGCCGGGCTGATGCGGCCGGGACTACATCTCCCAGGGTGCCGCGGGCGGGCACACGGCCCCGCCCGCCTGTCAGCGGGAGCGCTGCAGGTTGACCGTCGCGGCTGCAGATGAGCGCAGCCCGCGCGGGCGGGGGGGCAGCCGGGGCAGCGCCGCCGGGGCCGGGTCGGCGGCCGGCGCACTATGCGAGGCCGGGAGGATGGCGGTGGAAGGTAAGGGCTCCGCGTCCCCGCCGTCCCTCCTCTGTCTCCTCCCCCGGGCACTCACCTGCGCCGCGGTGGGGCCGGCCCAGCCCGGCCCGGCCCGGCTTGTCTCGGCTCGGCGGGAGAAGTGGGGCGGGGGGCTGTGCCCGCCGGCGGGGCCTGAGGCGGTGGCGGGGCTGCTCTGCCGCCTGCTGCACCGTGGGGCGTCCAGCCGCCTCCCGCGCCCCTCGGCCCGGCCGCCGCTGCCGCCGCGGCTGCCCCTGGGCCAGGTGCCGTGGGGCCGGGCCGGGCCGGGGTGGGGGCTGCCCGCGCAGCCTGCGGCAGCCGGAGGCTGCGGTCCGGCAACTTCCCGGCGAGCCCGGCGGAGCCGCCTCTGCCGGACCTGCGCCGCCTCCTCCGGAGCGGCCCCGCTCAGCCCGCCGGGCGCTTCCCGCTCTCCCGCCGGTGCTGCCCAGCGCCGGAGTGGCCTGAGGCCGCGGTACCCACGGAGCCCCGGCCGCCTTCTCTCCCTCCCCGCCCTGGTTGCACCGGGGGTGCTCGGCCCCTCCTTCCCCGCAGGAGATGCAGAAGCCCGGGGGCCGCGGTGCTCAGCTCCTGGGGAGCCGCGAGGTGTTCGTGAGATGCCCGGCTCCTGGGGAAGGGCCCGGTACTTGAGGTGGTGCCTGCCGGGAGCTGGAAAGGTGGGCGCTTCGGTGAGGTCTTCCATGGGTGCTGGGCTCCTGCAGCAGTCTGATGTTCGCTGCGTGTTCCCTTTCCGTGGGGCTTCGGGGAAGTTGGAGGAGAGATTTGGCTAGGGATAAGGCAAATCCACTTTCCTGCCACCCGCTGAGTCCAAAATTCACTCAGTTTTCTAGCACTTCAGAGCGAGGCATTGAGAATCCTGTGGTTTGTGTCCCGTCTTGCTTTCTTCTGTGCCCTTGGGAAAGTTTCAGAAGCCCACACTGTGAAAACCAGCTGTCTGACCCTTCTCCTATGCTTAATTTGGGGTATATCCGGGGTTTTTTTTGGGGTGCTTGTGTTGAGACTGCCTTAAGCTTTATTTCTCAGATATACTGAGATCTACAGTTCCATTAGAGACCACTTGCTTTATTGCTGAAAGTCATGCTGAAGCTGTCTTTTGCTGAGTACCCAAGTGAGCAGCACAAATGATAGTCCAGCAAAAACTTGGGCTTACTGAAGGCAGTGGGCTGCTAAATGTCATTGAAAACCAGCTTCCTGGGCGAACTCAAATAAAGGTAAACAAAACCACTATGTCTCAAAAGGTGTCTGTGTGCATCCAAAGTTGTCCACCCAAAGCTTCTCCATGCACCCAACAGATTTCTTATGCATAGGCTGCTTTACTGAACAGCAGTTTTGAGGACTGTAATGCTATAAAGAAGGAAGGTTGTGATCCTGAATAAAAGCATTGCTTCTTCAGTGGCAAAAACTTAGCAATGTGAACTGGGCATGCGTGCCCAGTAGTGGGTAAGTAAGTAAATGAAATGGACTGCCATGCACCAGATGGTTCATATGCCGGTAGCAACCCCTATTTCAGTGTGCTCTTTAATGTCATCCTCCTTTATTCACTTGAAGTCCTCCTCATTCTGTTTGCTAGATCTTTTCAGGTCTGTAATAACTCCTGTCATATGTGCAGTGCCTTCCATCTGAGAATCTCTAAAAGCTTTGTAAATATTAATGAAGGAAAGCTCTGCTAAAGCTTTGGGAAGCAGTGCTGTTCCCTTTTCCTGAGATGGGATTTTTTTCTTTAACTCGTTCTTCCCATTTCCTTCCCCTAGGATGCATCCCTGCTATGATCTCTCAGAACAGGCTTTCTTGTCTGTATGTTCTGCTTTCCTCCCATTTTGGGTTTTTCTCCCTCTACTTTCTTGCCTTTGCATATATCTATTTTACTTGCACTAGCACAGCAAGATGACTACTTACTTCTTCAATACAAGTAGCCATGTGGCTGTGACTACTTTGTGTGAAAGTAGTGCCTGCACATTTAAGACCTTTTCATATCCCTCATTTTCTGTTGGAACTATGCTTCTTTATGTGCCTGTGCTTAAAAGCATGCTTTTATCTCAATGCATCTTCTGGAGCCCTGGGTGTGAGCTGTGTTCTTTTCGTGAACTGTGATTTTTGGCAGGTAACATGTGGCATTACAGCTTCTGTTTGGAAAGCTGAGAGGTTGCTTGCGTCTCATGGCTCTGATCACTGCACTGTGTGGGTCCTTTGTCAAAAGCAAAGAGCTGCCGTCTCATCTTTTGTATTGATGGGTCTGTAGAAAAACACCGATTTGCTGAACTCCAAATGTCCTGGACTCAGGAAACACACACTGGGTTTTTTTTTCTTCCTTTTCCTCTTTGATGTGCTGAGTTTTATTGGAAAAATGTTTTCATAGTTTGCTGCTTGGAATCTCGAGGGCATAACCTGCTGTACATCAGCTCTGGAAGCTTGGAAATAAGGAAAGCCCTGAAAACGTGGTTTAAGCCGTGATTGTCTGGCCTTCTAGTCTCAGCTGGGAGCTTGGCTAGGATGGGTTTCCTGGGTTATCAGACCTTTCCATAGTGTGTAGCAAAGCTTTTGGGCAGATGGGCCAACTGGCTTCTTGTGGCTGGCTCTGGGATGCAACTGGCAGGGAGTGGAGAGGTCCCTGGGGCACAAAGGGAGCACGGATCCTGGAGCATGGGAGTTCCTGGCTGGAGCCAATGTCCGCTGCCCCTCCAGCTCTGGCATGGGTGTTGTTCTGTGGAAACTGCCCCTCTGTCAGCCTCAGCCACGAACCCAGAGACTCTTTGTTTCTCCTCCCAGAAATGCTCTGTGTGGCTCAAGTGGAAATATTTTGTTACTTCCAAGTTTGTGGAGAATTTCTGAGAAATTCTGGTTTCATTTTATCTAACAAACAGTTGAAATCTTCCTCAAATCTGATTATCTTAATGCTGTCTTAGCATGGAGTGCTGGAGTTTGCTTATGGCAGCAAATGTCCAGCAACTTACTTAAGGAAAATGATCCAAAATTTTTTTTACTTGGATAGCTGACAGCGATGGATTTGCAAATATGGAATAGGAATTTGGAGGATACTACAGTTCTTTGCTAATTATATATATTACATACCTGAGTGTCCCGAAAGAGCTTATGTGGACTGAAAGGTCCTTTGGGCTGTGTAGTACCAGTGTTCTTGATTGATGATGAAAGGATTGGTGTGTGCATGGGGAAAGTGAGTTTGCACTCCTTAATATGAGCCTATCTAGATGGGAGCACTGCCAAGGTAAGTCTATTTTTAGACCTAACAGTTTTGACAATGTTCCTTTAAGCGGTGTTTTTTTCCCTCTAGTAAGAATGAAAGAACTAGGTCAGAGCCAATAGAAAAAGGCTTTTGATCTCTGCAACACTGTTCTCAAATTCTCTTTTTTTTTTCCTTTTGCTCTTGTGCAGCAGAGGTAAAGGGGAAGAGAGAAATGGTGATTTCTTCCCCTGCAGTGTTTATTGCACAGGAAAGTGAGAGACTGATGGCACCCACTAGATAATGTATGCGTGCAGGTAATCCCACACAGTTCTGCTGGATCCCCTGCAGCTCTGACCTGTGGTGTCTTTGAGATTCCTGAGCAAAAAAGTGCTAATTATATCATGGAGTTCTTTCATACTAAGTGTTTAATGAAGCTTGGTCTAACACCTTTCCTGCTGTGTGTTGGCTTTGGGAAGTACATGCATAGGTTTGTTGCTGGTCTCCTCTTGAAAGGTTATGTAAACATCTACCATCCTATGGCTCTTCTGTAGTGGGCTCATGCTATTGAGACCCTGGGTCTACCTACAGGTAAATATGGGATAAAGGTCAGACTTGTTGATCTTAAAGGCCTTTTCCAACCCAGCTGATTCTGTGATTCTGTTTTACTAAGAAGTGGAGCCTTGCTGACGGAAAATGACAATGGCTCTGGCCTTACCCCTTGGTAATCCTCAAGGGGACTAGACACTCAAAGGAAGTAGTGGTGTCAAGGTTAACTGCTTAACTTGACTGTTAACTGCAACACTGGAGTTATTTGCAGTTTGTAACCAACTTCTATCAACGTGATCCTCTGAATTTTGCCAACATAGAATACTTGGGTGGAAAGCCTTCAGTGCCTAGCCCACCCCAGCAGATACTGAATGCTGCCATGTGTTTTCTTGGAGACCTGAGATACGGTGAGACGTGCTGTGCCAACTCTGTCAGGAATGTTAAAGTGAGTTCAGGACCATCCACAGGACAGCTGTGAAGCAGGTTTCACTGTACGGTACCTATCATGCTGTTCCAGGGTGTGCCCAAAAGCACAAGTCTTTTGACAGGTAATTGGTTATTCAATTTTGTACTATTCCTACACCCACTCCAGGTTCAGACTAGATGTCTCCACATCCAAGTTTCCAGAGAATGGGATCTAACAGATGGGTTTTCAGCACACTTAGTTGCCTGCAGAGCAAAGAAGTACCAAGCCCTGTCATTCAAAAATAGTGTCTGCTTCCAGCAGTGCTCGTTTTCTTCAGTAGTTTGCAACTACTTCTTAGCTTGAGGGGCTCAGACGTGGCTTGGCAAGAGCTGCCAGTTGGAAGCAGGGCTGAGATACGCATCTACCTCTCGACTTGAAAACGTGACCTTGGGTCATAGCAGAGGAGATGGATAAGACCGGTGCTAGAAGTGCACACAGGACAGGATTAAGACCTGAACTCCAGCCTTTGGTCTTGGTACCAGTTCTGTATATTATTTAGTGACCGTTCACTGCAAAAATGCATCAGCATAGGCCTTCTCCCATCCACATTCATGTGGCAGCCTTCTTGTTGGGCTGTAACATCTATACCCTTCTTTCTTGCTCAGCAACAGCACAACTTTAGATGATGTCTTCCCTTCTTGACATAACACTACCCTCCCACCCCTCTGCAATGTGCGTACAGCTTGGTGGCACTGTGTGCTTCTCTGCCTTGAACCACTGCTTAGAGCTTCCCAGTATTGCTGTGTCACGAGGGTTGCGGTGGGAGAGCAGCAGTGAGCAGCTCAGAGTAAAGCACTGTATTCAGGCAGTTTGCAGAGGTAGTAGAGCTGTAGTAGAGCTACTTTTCAATGCTCTTCTGGGTTTGTTAAAGATACTGTGTCTGGTTCTGGTGCCAACTTTCTCTGCTGCCCTGGCTGAGATAGCTTCACCCTCTGGTGCCCTGTCCCATCTCTGGTGTCTCCCTTTTGTCCAAGCTGTATAATCTCTGAGGCAAGGACTCCTCTTTCTCTGCGTAAGAGATACTCAGAGGTTAGGACTGAGCAATCCTATTGTGGGTTATTCCTCATGAAAGCTGTTACCTTTGAATGGATACAAGTATTTACCTTTGCAGATTAAGAGTTGAACAACTCAGCAATTATTTGCTCAAAGCATGCAGAGAACGTGGATGGAGTAGTTACGGAAGGTACCAAAGGCAAAGGTGGAGAAAAGGGCTAGAAAAAGGGGCAGTTTTGAAGTCTTTTGGAACTGTCTGGTTTGTGGTTGTCAAAATAGCAAATAGGTTTTCAGGAACAATGAGGATGAGCTCAGAACAGGCAAGAAAGTTCTCTGTTCCGGTATCATTGCATATTGCTCCTGTATTTTGAATGCTCCCTGCAGTTTTGCTTGCCACACCCCCAAAAAGGGACAGGACTGAAAAGAATACAGAAGAGGGCAGGTGGCTGGTCAGAGAGGTGGTACGTTCTCTGAGGGCAGGTTACAAAGATTCTGATTCGTTAGTTTGGGGAAGAGATTACCTTAGACAGTGAATGAATGGTTTGGGGTGACAAGGGGCTGAGGTCACAAGGCAGAACAATGAAGCTGTAGGGCTGTGTGCTTAAAATAAAAAAAAGGAAATAGTTTTTCATATAACACACAGTTCCCCAGGTGCAGCTTTCAACTTGGGTCATTCCTAGCCTGTACACCCTGCTCTCACACTGTTTCCTTCAGCAGTGGCAAAAAGGGCTAGACTTCTAGTCTGACCCACCCTGATCACTTTTATGACAGTCTAGCTCATCTTGTGTGCATCCAGAACAACTGCACTCAACACAAGAGCCTGATTTACATCAAGTCACTGAGAGGAGAATTTGGCCAGGACAACCCAGAAACATATAGAGGAGATGGAGAATTGGGCACTGAGCTATAAAAACATTAACAGTCAGGGATGTGATTATAAGATGTGTAGCTCTCTCTTTCCCAGTATATAAGAACTGATACTTTTCTGTAAGAGGAACTGTCTGCTATGTCAGGTCAATGGGACTGGGGCAGAAAGATGTGCCCCACATTAGGCTGCAGCTGTAGAAAATATCAGTTCCCCACAGCAGGTGGGGTTGGAAACTGCATATTGATGTGCATGAATGGGGTGAGAAATGGTTGGAGACCTTCACAGGAGAGCCTGAACACATTAGATATACAGATCTCACCCTTAGTGACTTCTGCCTTGGGTAGGTTGTATGTTCCCTCCCCTTCTCTCTCCAGAAGTGTCCTGCAGCATAAGGATTACAAAGAAAATGATGAGGGAGTTGCTGTCAGTAGCTGCATGAGCTAAACTTGGCATTAAAGAGCAGGTTTGTTACTTGGAACAGCAAGAATTCACCCTAGTGTGTGCTGCTCTTGGATGAAGCAAGCAGGTGGGCAGGGGGACTGAACTCAGGCTGAAGTGAACTCTGCATTCAATGACAAGATCAAATATGCTTGCAGGGAGTATGGGACTGAGCAGGAAAAGGGTGTGAGGAAGACATTTGGTGTGGATTGTAGCTTGTCTGTAGTGCAGTCCTATCTGTCGCTACATAACGTGGAACCTTGGTAGCTCATGCTCTTCAGCTCAACATTCAGATGATTACTTCTCCATTCCCCCGCTCATTTGCTCTCCTTTGCGCTGTTTTTGTGTCTTTCTCCCCCCCACTTTTCTTCTTCTTCCCACCCCCCTGGGGATTTTAGTTGAGTTGATTTGCTTCTCTGCAAATAACCTAGTAAAAGCAAGAAAGAGACTTTTAATAATGCCTTTTCAGAAACATAAAGAAAGAATAATTGTAATGTGTGTAAATAGAAGCTTTCTCCTGGATTTTGCTCTGCATGCTCTCAGCTAATGGTTTCTCGCTACACAAAATCAGCTGGGGTACTAGAGTGAGTAGGATACAGTGGTATGAGTAAGCAGTAGGAGGTGAAGAATTTTACTGGGGGAAGGAAAGAAGGCATTTCCAGGCTCTTCAGTTAAATGTGCAAGGGAAGGGGTAGCCTCAAACAATGATAAAGGAGGTAACTCTTAGGCACTTGAGAGAAAGCCAGGACTGAACGCAGAAGTCAACTGCCAGATTGCAAATGAGTTATGCTAGTGAGAATGAATATCTTCCTTTGCATTTTGATGGCTTTGTGCATCATTCATGGGGCAAGAAATCAAGCCTGGATCCGCAGCTGAATTGCAGCCATTTCTGTGCCACGTGTTCAGCAGACACCAGCTTTCATGAGTAGGGCAAAGGCAGAGAGATCTGTGATGCATGTCTGGGACGGAACACCTCTGATGCCATAATAAAGACCTAACCTGCATGTGTCTGAGCCGTTCTTTGTGTGCTGGATAGGCTCACTAGTGTTTAGAAGGTTTCTGGTGGAATGCTGGCTGATTATAGAATTGAACAGTTTGCTATTAGGACTTGAGGCATTCTTAGAAATACAATTTGCAGTGGAGCATGACTAGCTAATCTCCTAAGCAGTGATTGCAAGGCAGGCTCCTTCCAGGAACAGTGGAGCTAATGAAGCCTTGTTTCTTACCCAGATGTGTTCTTTGTCTTTTCTACCTACCTCATCTCCATATTCACTGTGAAACCCTCAGAGGGTGATACTGGTACCTAGTCTGGAGTTTGCATAAGTCAGTTGGTGACTGACAATTGCATGTATAGTGGATACTTTTCCTTTGGAGAGAGCACTGGTTTAGGTTTCTTCCTCTCTATATATCCATTGAGTATTTTGTTTTCATACTTTGTATCTCTTGTAGCACCTGTCTGGGATATTCAGACTTGTAATCAAACTTGAAATCCAGAGGAGTTGCTTTGCTTTGCAGTAGAAGCTGTGTAGATACTCACATGAGGCTTCTTACTAACAGAGAATGAAATCAGTTTGCAAAACAAATTACCAAGTATTTTGTAATGTAATCCATTGCTCAAATTATGGTCTTGTATATATGTGATACATGTTACCTACTGACCTTTATCACTTGGTTCATTAAGATCCATTTTGCTCTGAGCTAATAGCATAACTCACTAGTCCCATTCTTTGCCTGTATTCTCTTCATCTCTGCTTGTACAGGATTTGTGGTAGTCTTGCCTTTCTCACTGAATTGGTCCATTTTTCAATGAGCCTCTCTTGCTTGTGTAAATTCAAGAGCTGCTTGTACCAACTGCACCTTTATTAAAATGGAATGAGAAAATGCTTCAGAAATAATTTGGCTGTCCAGTCATTGTGCCTGCTTTTCATCATGAAACCCTGTTGCTGTTACAAAGGCAGAACTTGCATTGCTGAGGCTCCGGGGTCTATCTAGCATAGTGATAATGTGCAGTCTGTCTCCTGAAGAGCAGGTGTAACAGAAACTGTCTTTTATGTTTACAGCATTTACTAAGGTCTGTGAGATAAGAGATGGCAGTGGATATTGCCATACATAAAGTAAGTAGTTTCCAGTAGGAAAATTGTTGAAAATGAGCAAGTGAATTTCTTAGCTGAATAAACTGAAGTACTTATGTATGTGCCCTGGTGGGATGAAGGTCTTAAAAGGCAAACTTAACCCACATAAGAAGAGGATTTCTTTTTCTGGGCTTAGTGTTTCTGTTCTGTAAACTAAGGAGTCTTTCTTCTCTCTATACACTTAAGATTTGCATGGCCCTCAAATTATGAGTTTAGTTTGATTCCAGATGAAACCACTAAGTTACTCATTCTGATTTCTTGATATATATTTCTGGTGGTGTACAAGACTCTCTACCACCGGCTACCTCTAACAGCTGAAGTGTGTTTAAGAGATGTACGTGGAATGCAATAGCTTGTCTCACTTTCTTCCTCTTTCTGTTTGTCTTTGCCTTTCATTTTGGATACTTTTTCATTGTTTCTGGAGAGAGCGAATGGCTTGTGGTAGTAATTGGCTTGGTACCATGGGATGACTACCCAGTTGCCCAGCTAGGAATGCTCAGGGATAGCTGCAGCAGGAGTGCAATTATTGTCTTGCTGATGTTAATTCTAAAGGGGTAAAAAAGGCAACCCCCCATAATTTATAGTTACAAACTAAAATGAGCCCCCCTCCTCTGAACACTATCCCCTTCTGCCTCTATCTTCTTCCTACACCTGTCTCCCCTTTGCTCTGCCCTCCCTGCCCATCTTGCCCTGGTTCAATGTCCACTTCCTTGCTGCAGAGCTGTCTCTTCTCTTGCCCTTCAAGATACCTCCCGGCTGGAGGGCACGTCCCACTGCTTGAACAAACTCTGGGTTATGAAATTCATATATTGTAAGAAGTTTATGGTTTGTTAAATTGATTAATCCAGTAGGTGATTAATGGTTGTGATAAAGAGAGGACAGAAAGACAAGTTACCCTCTGGAGGGTCCTGAAGGTACAGCAGTGTGCCAAGTCTTGCCGTCTGTGTCTGTCCAAGCTTTGAACTCAAACCTCTTGGTACAGCTTATCCATAGCAGCAGTTCACAAAGCACCCCAGAGCTACGTGCTGGCCTGGCTTTTGGCACAGCCTATTTGTAATCACTTCATGCTGATTTTTGATGCTGACCAAGAGAAGCAGATAGCTAGACATCAATATCACTTCAGCTAAGTGGGACTTCAGCCTTAGAGGAGGTTTCTGATAGGTTCGCGTTATCTGTACTGAAGTAGAAAAGGTCCTGACTGATTTGGTGACTTCTTTGCTCTGTGTAAATGCTGCTGATTTGATGGCCATTAGATAGGCAGATTTGAGAAGAGGTCCAAAAGAGATAGGTTGGGGTACTATGCTGATCTACCTTAGCTGGAGATAGGATTTACTTTTCCATACAGTCTTATAGGCAAAGGCAGTTTCTCAAAACTAGAAGTTGATTGGTGAGGCAGATGGACCATCCATAGGGGTTACAGAAACTGATTACTCTGGGGAAACCTGCCAGGTAAAATAGTCCAAATAATCCTAAATTTTATGGTACAAATGAAGGTAATCTTTACTAGCTGTTTTTAATCTTGGTTTTTAGTGTTGAAGTGGATCTAACTGCTCAGGTCAGACATAATCTTTGAAATAATCCTGTGTTTTCAAAGGATATTCAGAGTTACTAATGAAGTACAAGCTAGAAATGCGGGAAGGGCTTTGCTGTGTGGATTCTTCTTGGTTGTTTGGTCAATGTGAGCAGCCATCTCAATCCGGACTGAGATCTTGGTGTTCTCAATGTGAATGCCTCCTCTCTGATGAGGAGACATTAAAGCAGGTTGTGAATGATGGCAAGCAAAAAGCCCCAGGAATATCGCTTGACTACTTGGTATTGAAATGCAGCATCTGGAAGTGTATAGAAGTCTGACTGAAAGCACTGACTGCAAAATTTGATGTGGTTGGAGGTTTGATTTCCTTCTGACAAAGAACTGGCCAGAGATGGAAGGAACAGGCCCAATGAGAGGTGCTGTCCAAAGGTCTGGTAGGATCTCCTTTCTTGGAAATACCTGTTAAATCTTCATGACCTTCATGAAGATGTGAGAGGGCTGAAAAGATACTTGGATCCTTTCTATAAGGTCCAACCAGAGTTTGTTAATGTTCCAGCTGTATGGACTACTGTCTGTCTTTTTCAACAGCATGGCATTTTATGGTGGGAGTAACAGGTGGATTGTATGGACTAACCTCAGCATTGTGCAGCTGAGGCTGTGGCATGAATACATAAGATGGAACTTGTGTGTTTGCCAGTATTTGACAGATGAAAGTGTTCGAAGTGTTGTTAGAGGTTGGATGGGTGTCTCCCATGCCTGCTTTTTGTCTCCAAATAGCAAAAGCTAGCATATGACTGTGATGCACACAGAACAGGGCACATGAGTAAGAAGATGCTATTTTTACTCGATCACTTTTTAGAATAGAGCAATTGTTATTGCATGAAACTCAAGTACTTGCCAAATATGCTTTAATATAGCCTTAATTGATCTGCTTAACATTTTAAACAGCCAGCAGCATTCCCCCTGAAACGAGAGGTTATGAAATGTTTGACATGATAGGCAGTAGAGCGCACAGAGGTAGCGATTGATCACAGATATGATCTGCTAAGCCTTGAGCCTACAGATGGAGAGACAAAGACTTTCCATCTGCCCATCCAAAACTGGATATATCAAGGCCGTGTTTTGAAAAGTGCCTTCAGGCTTTTCTCAAGACAGGATCCAGAGAGTACCCTCTAGTAAAAGGCAAGGCTTGCCCCCAGGTGTCAGTCACTTACTGTGGCTCTTGGTGACTTCTGTGTACCATAAGCGTGCTCAGACAAGCTGTCTGTTGGCTGCTTGCCATCGGGAGGGAGGCAGCATCCTCGGTACCCTGCAAGCTCCTTTCAGACTGCACACACATGCTGGAAGGGATCTGCATGGGCACAGAGCTCAGCTCACATCTATCAGCTTCTGCAGGGCAACGAATTCTCCTCTGTATACATGGAAAGGATTTGGGTTTGTGTTCTAGAAGTGGAAAACATACATGGTGTATTGCATTAATTTTGTTCCTTCCCTAGTTTTTTAGGACAGACGTTGTCATTTTTCCATTTTAGGTGCTCTACTTTTTCTCCCAACTTGGCAGATCTCAGCAGTCTTTTCTTTAAAGTTGTGGAAAAGTGGATATTTTCCTCTAGATTCAGCTTTGCCACGGAGCTAGGGGTACAAAAGCACTTAAGTATCTTTCTTTTAAATAAGAGTTTGTTTTGTAAATGTAATCTGTGATCTGTGTTACTGTGTACCAGCACCATTTGTCATGTGCTTGTTGCTGTGCAGCTGGAGCTGTACAGAACAGCCACCCTCCCTCCCCAAAAGAAAACATGTTCCTACCACAGATAGCTTTCAATCCAAGTTAAGTGACAATTGTTAGGGAGCATGAAGAAAGACATGGCATTAATCAGCTGTTAGGTGGGGTTTTCAGCAGGGCAAGAATAACGTAAGAGCTCTGAAACTGAATGAAGAGTTGTATTACTGAGACATATGGATGATATGTGAATATTGAAATTGTATGGAAGAATATTGGAAGAGGTTCTGTTTCAAAATATAATGATGCTGCTGATATCTGGTGGTATTAGACTGATACTGTCAGCTGATTTGGAGGTAGGATTTGGTGTCTTGATGGATTTTTAAAGTCTGGGAATGATGAGGTGGATTTAATTTGGTTGAGTGAAGAGGTGCTGAGACAGTGGGGATATTGTCAAAGCAGTGGTGTGGGGAAATGGTCTGAATGCAGAGGGTGGGGTGAGCTAGCATTAGCTGATGACAGGGCAATGAAGAGTAAGAACCTGGACAAGTATTTTAGCAACAGACTATTTTGTAGCTAGGTAGAATCTTTTGCAAACAAATGCCATTAACTCCTGAAAGAGATTTAAGAGAAATTAGCTAAGAGGGTCACAGCAGTTGGGTTGCGGTAAAGTTGGTGATTTGTGATTCTTTTGTAAGAGCTGCTTAGACTCGGTCCTACAGGACATTAACCCTGGTTGGTGGCAGACCCCAGCCCCTTCAGTTTCCCATAGTCAATCCTGAGTTTAGAGCTGGCTTTATCTCTTTAAAATTGTATAAACTGCTGATTTAGAAGAGAATTTGTTATTTTTGACCAAATGTTGACCTCTTTTAACAAATCTTGAAAGGGAGCAATGATGGTTTGCATTGACATTGGAAGGAGGCAAGAGCTTCACCTCTGTCTGGCACAGAGATAGATATATGTATTCTTGTGCAGTAACAGGAAATAACAGACATATTCTTTGCTTCTTACCCTCTGTGTAGCTGAGAGGTGGAGGCAGCATTAGAGGAAAACACTAGAGCTGGCTACCTGAAGATGGCTAAGGACAGAGAGATTGGCTTTGCCAAGCGACCGAGATGCTTATTCCCACCTCTGTTTTTTCCATTCCTGCCCTTCAGTCTGCCTTCTCTCCATGCTGATGCTCTTGTTCTAGGTGTGTAGTCCCTAAGGAACAGATTCAGGCCAGGTGTATGATAAGCCAAGACTGTGTTGGGTGTGAAGGAGAGAGATGAACGCTTTCCTTCGCCTTCTACCCCTAGGAAACAAAAAACAGTTGTGTTGTCATCCCCCCCCCCCCTCAAGATCAGCAACTTTGGAAAAGTCTTTCCTGAGGCAGCCTGTGTTTCTTTTAATCAGTGACCTCTTTTCAATAACAAGGTAATGGGCAGATATGTAATCACTAGCAGCCTCTCCAATTTCTCTTTTGTATCCTGAAGGAGCCCAATATAAAGCATTGCTGAAACAGCACTAACATTCATTACTCTTGAAAGAACAGTGGGCTAAGAGTGAAGCAGCATCTTGTGATGTGATTTATTTCTTTTTTAACCCATGCAGGTGATGCCTAGAGAATCACAGAATCTAAATGATTGGAGAAGACCCTTGAGTCCAACCATTAACCTTGCACTGCTCAGTTCACCACTAAACCATGTTCTCCAGTGCCACATCTACACGTCTTTTAAATACCTCCAGGGATGGTGATTCCACCACTTCCCTGGGCAGCCTGTTCCAAAGCTTGACAACCCTTTCTAGGAAGAAATTTTTCCTAATATCCAATCTAAACCTCCTCTGTTACAACTTGAGGCCATTTCCTCTTGTCTTGTCACTTGTTACTTGGGAGGAGAGACTGATCCCCCCCTCACTACAACCTCCTTTCAGGCAGTTGTAGAGAGCAAAAAGGTTTCCCCTGAGCCTCTGATTCTCCAGACTAAACACCTCCAGTTCCCTCAGCAGTTCCTCATCACATTTCTGCTCCAGACCCTTCACCATCTCCATTGCTCTTCTCTGGACCCGCTCCAGCACCTCAATGACTCTCTTGTAGTGAGGGGCCCAGAACTGAACACAGGATTCGAAGGGCAGCCTCACCAGTGCCAAGTACAGGGGTAGGTATGGAGTGCACCTAGAAATTAAGCTAGGAAGTGACTCTGATAACATTATTAAGTATTTATTTAAGTATTTTGGATTGACTCAGTGGTGTGGCTGGGAAAACCAACAGGAGGAAAGCAGTGACTTGAAGACAATTATCTATTTTTTGTTTCTTCTCCAGTGAGAGGCAATGCCAGAATGATGGGATTTGGTTTTGCACAGCCGCCAGCTATGAACCAGGGAAGAAAGAGACTTGCAAGAAAAGCTGCAGCTAGACTTAGGGGAAAAGCTCCTTAGAGTTGCTTTGGGAAACAAGGCTCTGTAGCAGCTCTCTAGGTATCGGGAAGAAATTGCAGATGCTTGCTGCACTAAAATGAGACAGAAAGATGATGGATAAAACCAGCCGCCAAACAGACTGCTGCACACCCCTTTTCCTGAAGTGCTTCTCCTCCCATTAAAATAAATAATGCTCTTGTTTTTGAGAAATTGGTACCTGAAGGGGAAACCCAGGAGTTCCCAGAAAACTTCTCAGAGGCTTTCCAGTGCTTTTAAAGCAAACCCACAATTCTCTATGCAAGGCCTAAGCAGATGGAGGACTCCTTTTGAGAAAGAAGGGATTTTTAGCTGGAAATCTTTCTCCTGTGGTAGCCAGTAGAAACCCTGCCGTCACCTCCAGAAGCTCTGTATCCTTCACCTCCTATGTTTCCTTCTCCAAGAAGGAGGTCTCTGTAGGGCTTAGCTCTGGACATGATGTAGTTTAGTGATTCTTCCTCCTCTTCCTCTCATGATGTCTCATAAAGAATTGGTTATTTGGAGAGGGACCTCTGTCTCTGTTGCTCTCGTAAAAGACCCCCAGGACTAATCCCCTTCTACTACTCACAGTGAGACTCAAATTTAGTGCCCTTCCTGTTTTTAGTTTCATTTACTAGTTTTCTGTGGGGCAGTGATATATTTTTCTACTACACAAAATAGCTGCAATTTGTAATAAAACATGTTGCAGTTCTTTACTGCTTTCCATCACTCACTGTTGTCAATAAATTATCCTTCATAATGGTCCTTTACCTTCAAGATAGATGTTTCCATCCCTGGCTTGCAGATGTAGGTAATGTAGTGCTTGGACAGATCACTTATCTTTTATAAACATTTGGATGTTTTTAATAATCCCAAGGAGAAAAGGCCAACCTCTTGGCCTCTGCTTTAATTCTGCACCAAGGAATTGCTGTAATTTAGGCTCATAGTTTTCAATTAAGACTCTGGGATTTAAAATAAGTGGATTCTCAAAAGGTGCTGTAGCTGAAGGACCCTTTGCCTTCTCTGGCAGCTTGAGCCTGTTTCCCGTGAGAGGCTTTCAAGGACTTATTCGTAGGCTTGTAGAAACTGGCCATTCTGATTCCTTCCCCTGCTCCCCACCCTTTGCTTCTAAGCCAAGCAAGAGTAAAAGGGCAGCTTTTATTTTAGCTTTACATTGTGTTTTGGGTTCTATTCAGGTCTGTCAAACATTGCACCGCTGTATCTGAGCAAAGTTCTCTGGCAAAGAGGGGAAGTTGGGACCATTAATTATGGGTAGCACTAAAAGCAGCGCAGTTACGCAGGACCGTGAATGCAGAACTCAGTCACATGGAGGGGAAGTTGCCTCAGGATCTACACCTTTTAAAATGGCCACATGTGCCAAGAAGGTTGTTAAGGCTACTCTCTATGTGAGTGCTGGAACGGTGACATTTCAGTCAGAAAATGATTAAGTTACTGCCATAGTTCTAAATGTGCATTTCTCTGGTATGGTTTGCATTTGTTTTATTTTTTTCCCCTCCATCTGCTTTCCTTATTCTGCTGTCATTAGTCTACAATTCCTTATGTACTCTTCGAGAGTACATCCCTCTTGCTTGTTAGGATGGTGTGGGTGGCAATTTGCAGAGGTACAAAGTGCTGAAGGAGAGATAATCAGCTGGGTAAGTCATTAAGCAGAGACCAACTTGCTGTGCACAGCTTACTTATCCCACATTGTTTAGGACCTAGAATGTTGTAGCAATTGAAAATGTAATAGAAAAACTTCAACTTGCTTGTCTAGAAAAGAAAACAGGTATGGCTGAATGATGAATACATGGGATACATTCTATCCTAGTAAAAGCTGTAAGTTGAGGGTCTTGGATGCTGTAGTGAATCCAGCAGAGCACAGTTCAACACAGTAGCCTGCACTTACACAGTGCTGTATCGTCTCATTTTCTTTCTCAAATATCTCACCCTGAGTCTATGTCCAGGTATAGGCAGTTCTTTTGCCGTGATCAGCCATAGCTCTGGTTACCATGTGGTACTTCTTAGTACTTTGTAATAAACGTTTGAAACATTGGGTCCTTCTTTCCTAAGCAGTGTTTTCTTTCTCTTGTATTTTTTCCTCAGCTATCCGTTGCAATCTGAATCCAAATGGTATTGACCACCCTGGCCCCACAGAAGGTATTAATCTGCAACTTGAAGGTGAAGGAGTTGAATCACCCTCTGTTAAGAACACTAATACTCCAAAAGGGCCTGAATCAAAAGAGACACCCAAGAGACAACAAGTGGAGCCAGAAATATCCAAGGTAGGTAGGACTGGGTTCTTATTTATCTTGCTGAGTCTTAAAGAGCTTATTAAAGTCCTGGCTACTGCTTAAAAAGCATTTATCATCCTGTTAGACATACAAAGGTGGAAAAGTAACAGTCTGAGGATGTGGGTGTTACAGAAGGAAGGTATTGCCATGGAATTTTATCCCACACACATCTTGGACATAGCATTATTTTTCTCTAGATGAAGATAATTAAAATAATGGAATATCCCTTTTTCAGGCACCGTGGAGACTTTTTTTTTCCCAAATGACTTGGGTAAGAACCAGGATGAGAATAGATGTATTTTTCTTAAGTGTGTTTTGTTTGCGTGTTTATTTTTTCCTGGGGTGGGTAAAGGAAGAGAAAGGCTCTATGAATGTGGGTTTTGATGTGGGTGACTGAGTTGAATAAACTGTTAACTAATTTTAGGTAAAGTAGAAGGTTGGTTCTTCCCTGTTTGGTATGTCAGTGAATAAACATGCTTCAGAAGTGAATTCCTAAAGACAAATGAAGTGTCTGTTCTCATTCATAAGCTGCTGTTTCTTGTTTGTGTGCAGGAGACATGACTACCAACTGCAGGTGAATGCGTGTGCTCCAGACGCTTTAAGCACAGGACAATAATTTGTCATATTAGATACATTTTTAGCTAGAATGAAAAATAAGAGAATGTTTGAAGAAAAACTCCCAAACCAAAAAAACCAACAAACAAACTGGGAGAGATTCTTTAAAAGCTTTAAGAGCCTTTTTTGATCTTTGAAGGCCTAAACCCAGAGTTTTGGTGGTGATTTCTGCAGAGTGGAAAATTGATCTTTTTACTGACTCTGACACTTTGGGAGGTAATAGAGCAAACCAAATGAGTGTCGTCTTTTTTTCTCCCCAAACGTCCATCAAAGGCAGTAACAATTAATTCAATGACTGAACAAATAAAAGTATTTCCTACTGTCAGCAGTACAGTAAATCTAACAACTAATACACATACAGTTGTGAGGTAGTTCAGAATAAAATAGCATGAAATGTTTTGAGCAGTAGCCTTGACAATAAAGGCTTAGAATGACTTCTCCATGCTGATTTTTATCTCAAATGCCTAGTTTTAAATGAGTACAATTTTAAACTCATTTCATTCTGTCTTCAATCGCTGAAGTAGATCCAGTACAGGTTGGCATTGATCAAAATCACTGCTACTTGCAGTCTGCTTTGTGGCCAAACACGTTGCTGATTTCTTTTGAACCCTTGGGGAACAGGTTTATGCTTATTGTTTTGAATCATCTATTCAGTAACAAGACCACCAAATTTTGGATGGGCTTTGAGACAAAGCTTAGCTGATACTGCATTTACCCAGCTTGTTGCATACAAAGGCAGGCTAACCCTGCCCATGTGTCAACATCACTAGGTGAAAATCTGCCCTGTATTGAAAGCTACGAGTGAATGTTAAGCTCAGAGGAGATCTTAGAGTCTTGGATGTGAAGAAGCTAAATGATGCAGTGGAGCTTCCAATTGAGAATGGGACTGTGCATAGTTGACACGGAACACAGGCAGATCAAGCTTGTCTTTGCTTGCAAAAGCTCATCCTAGTGGAAAATCAGGATGAAATATACCAGTGATTTAATGTAATGGAGCCTGATTCCACTGAGTTGTGCTTGTTGGATTGGTGAATAGAAAACTGTTTCCAAGGCTGTCCCTGCTGGAAATAGCGGGGAAGAGGGGAAGCGTAGTGCTCTCAAAGTAGTGAAGTCTTCCTACATCTGATTGCAATAGCTTTATTTAGAAAGCTAGGCATGCTTCAGATATAAAAACAAACCACCAAAGAAAACTAAACGTTTTGCTTGATGGAATAAGCTTGGCATAATAGTATTAAGCTAATGAAGTGGACTGGTATTCTGAGTGTTTTGTGGCCTTGTTAGTAACTTTGGTTTTGAAGTGTTGTATTAACTTAGTGGTGTTTTTCATCTGGATTCATATGTTACACCCTGAGGTGGCCTGTCTTTTCTGGTTTGCTCTGCCTTAAATTTAAAAATCATGTGGTTTATCCTCTAAAATGTGAATATAAAGATAGGTTTGTAACTTGTGTGCCTTGAAGAGTTGAATTAAGCTGTCATTATGAAACATTATCCATGCAGTCATATCTGTACAGTGGAAAGATGAATAGGAATAGAGGAAAATATTGTAAATAAAACATTGTGGGCAGCTCCATTTCATAGAGTCATAGAATGGTTTGGGTTGGAAGGGACCTTAAAGCTCATCCAGTTCCAACCCCCCTGCCATGGGCAGGGACACCTTCCACTAGACCAGGTTGCTCCAAGCCCTGTCCAGCCTGGCCTCGAACACTGCCAGGGATGGGGCAGCCACAGCTTTCTTGGCCAGCCTGTTCCAGTGCCTCACCACCCTAATAGTGAAGAATTTTTTCCTAGTATCTAATCTAAATGTACCCTTTTTCAGTTTAAAGCCCCTGTTTTATAATGTCCTCATGGCTCAGTTGTTTTTAGAAAGGTTTGTTTGCAATCCTCTATATTCAAAATATTAACACATGCATGCCTCATATCTACAGTAATAAGAATTAAGTTACACAAAGCAATGCAATGTATGGAATGTAATTTAAGATGCCTTCTAGACCATCTTCTCTGCTTTCAGCTTTCTAATTTGTCTTCATGGAGACCAGTTACAGCACTTTAAACCCCTGTCTGCTTTAAGGTTTTGCTGTCCAAAGAAGTAAACAAAATCTCCTTTCTCATGAAGTCTGTCCTTTTTCTGTCCTTAGCTATGGACTTGCAAAGCAATAGTAATGCATGGGCTACAGATAGATCTAAAATGACTTTTTATGCAGATACTGTAAATAGGGGAGTAAAGTGTTTGTTTCTATATTTGGGATGCAGACAGCAGAAAGTGTAGCATGAAGTTCCTGATGAGTATGAATTCTAACTTTTATAGGGTGACAGAGGCAGAATTTTAATGGAAAATGGAAAAACAGTCTTAGCCTCCCTCAGGAGGTTCCCTAAGGAACCACCCTGTTATAAGTGTGAGCAAGTCCAGAAAACGACAAGATTATTCTTCTCTAAACTGATGTGCATAATCCAGTGACACTCTGATAATATACAGGATATAATATAAATTAAGGAAATTACATGAAGTGTAAAAATACTTTTTTTAGCTTTTTTTAAGCTTTTTTCTTTTGCTTTATATATTTTTTAAATGTGTATTTATGTATATTGATATACTCACTTTCTTGGTCAGTAATTGATTTTACAGTATTCATGGTATATAAAAGCACCTCAGTCAGTTGAGCGGACACTTTTACAGAGCAGAAAGCTTCATTGGAGAAAGCTAGGGTGGTTATTAATATACCTTTTTTATATATATATTATTTCTTTAATACCTACATCTAATCTATGTTGTGTGCGTTTTCTGGAATTATCTTTTTTCATTAAAATGCTACTTCTGGCTCTTACATCTGGTCTGTTTGGTTTTAATGTCAGAGTTATCTCTAGATAAACACAATGAGTTAGGGAATTTGGAGTTACAGGGTAGAGTTCTGTTAAAGTCTTACTGTACTTCTGCAGTCCTGTAGCTGGCTGAGTATAGGCTTTTACAGAAGGCAACTTTCCTAACAAATTTAGAAAATCATCTTTTACAAGAGTATTGACTTTTATCAAGGCTTCCTATGTTGCACTCATAAAGCCCTGTTCATTGTAAGCATGAGACCCAAATGTGGTCTGTCACTTATTGGGAGAAGATTATTTATTCAGGAAGTTTTGATTCCTAAGTAAGGTGTGCATATTGGTGACACACTTTGTCTCATTATATGGTAGCAGCAGTAGCAAATAATAAAGGCTTTTGGATGGCAACCGCTCCAGTTAGACTTTTATCTAGCGTTAGCAATGGCAGGTTTTTTTTATCTGACCCAGAGGCAAATTAACAGTCCTTTAAAATGTTCATGAAAACTATGAAAAGGAAGTGGTAAAAGAAATGAGAAGCTTTTTTATCTTGCCTTCTGTTGATAAGTGCTATATAGACACTGGCAGAATATACTTTTTTGTTGCAGCAGAGCTCATTAATTCTTCTGGTTGCTTTTGCTTTCTTAAAAAAACCCCCAACTTTTTCTCAAAATGACATCTAAAAACACTGAAGGGCTGACTGAACTCGGTAACAAGAGGACAGGAATTTATCTTGGCTTAGTGGGCCCACTTCAGGACTGATTGGGGTGGAAGCAGCTCCTCTGGCTTCCTGGGGAGTTCTGCTCTGCTTGGGAAGTATTTGGTGTGTGTGTCAAGTGTATGGTGAAATGTCCATGCACAAAAGAGTCCAAGCTCCTGAGTAATAAGGGTGTTTTGTCAGTTAATTAAAAAAAAAAAAAAGGGAAAAAAAAAAAAAGTTGTTCTGGTACTGTTCTCTAAAGAGAGACTAGAAAAAGTAATTTTCTGAAGAATTCTCCAGTTTTTTAATTAGTGATTTCTGCTTCACCATGTGTATCCTTTTTGGTCAAGCTTATAAAATAGGATGGATGAGAAAGATGGTATTTGCCAAGCAGTGGTTCTGGTGATGAGTATGACAGAACATGCATACAGTCAATGAATGGGTTGGGTTGGAAGCGACCTTCAAGAAAGCTCATCCAGTTCCACCCCCCTGCCATGGGCAGGGACACCTTCCACTAGAACAGGTTGCTCCAAGCCCCTGTGTCCAACCTGGCCTTGAACACTGCCAGGGATGGGGCAGCCACAGCTTCTCTGGGCACCCTGTGCCAGCGCCTCAGCACCCTCACAGGGAAGAACTTCTGCCTTATATCTAACCTAAATCTACCCTGTGTCAGTTTAAAGCCATTCCCCCTTGTCCTGTCTCTACATGCCCTTGTAAAAAGCCCCTCTCCAGCTTCCTTGTAGGCCCCTTTACATATTGGAAGGCTGCTCTGTGGTCTCCCCTGAGTCTTCTCTTCTCCAGGCTGAACGAGCGCAACTCTCTGTGCCTCTCTTCACATAAGAGGAGCTCCAGCCCTCTGATGAGCCCTTTGGATGGCATTCATCAGCAGGGCTGCTTGGTGTGCTGGGACCATTTACACACACACACTCCCCCACTCCCTCTTTTTTTTGTGGCTACTGAACTGGAGCAATGAGGTTTTACCATTTTGATTTGTCTTCCAACTGTCCCCTTCTTGTGAAACTCCTGATGCCATGGAATGTATGAACAAGACCCCAGATTGGGCTGACTGAAGCTAAAGAGTGTTTCACCTCTGGAAGTGAAGGTTCAGCATAACCCCAGCTGGGCTTTTCCACTCCTCCAGGTTTTGCTTCAAAATGCTGGGGGAGGGTGTTTGGATTGCAGACCTCTGCATGTATCCCAGCGGAGGAGCAGGCCTGGGGGGCAGAACGCTACTTTACTGACATAAAGTTTGCTTTTCTTATTTGATTTTTTTTGTTTTTATGGAGCAGTAGTTAACAGATTACCAATGGCCATAGCAGATCACAGTGAAAGCCAATAGATACAGTGTGTGATTCATGTTTCTTTTTTAATTCTTATTTTTCTTGGTCTCTCCCCACTCTTTGACTGCAGTAGTCACAAAACACCACTTAACTGCATTGGGTCTTTTTAGGACTAGCAAAAATAGGTGCAGAATCTGGGTGTACAGTATGTCTGAACTGGGTTTAAAAAAATTTGGTAAATGTTAATGTCAGATAGCTGAAACAATTACACTTCAGGGCAACGTGCCTTTCTAAGGTATCATTCTGTGTTTATTAGTAATACGCAATAATTAGAATGCTTCTGTATTCATTTTGGATAGGCTTTTTTGTGTGTGTGTTTCATAGTTAGAAGTGTGCATGTTGTCTTGCTTTCAGGTGTCTCAGTTAGGGGCTGAAATGTTTGCTGTGTATGTATCTCTTCCTCTCTCAGCCTATTATTCATGATTATGACCTCTGGCTGAAGTGTTAACTTTCAGAACCGTGCAGTGAGCAAACCTCCTATCCCGGAGGGTGAAACAGAAGTGCTGCGTGACCCTGTACATTTCAAGCAGCTGAGGCTGATGTTTTGTTTATCGCTCTGGGGTTTTACTGGTGTGAATGAAGTTCTGGAGTAAACCTACCTCGAGTGCAGAATATAGCTTGGTTCAGAATTTCCATTGTCACAAGCCAGGAAGACAAGAAATGTCTCTCTGTTGGGGTCCTGTAAGCCAGTTTATCATAGGAGGGCAAATGCCTCATTCAGAATCCAAGGGGATTCTTGCTGTAGCATCTTTTTCTCCATTGCTGTATCGTCCATTCTAGTTATAAATAATGTAATATTTTTGCAGTGAGGTTTCTACCTTAAGCATAAAAGATCTGGCTTCTCCTGTTCATCCTGTTTGCCCTGGCTGCACGCTTGGGGATTCCGAAACATCATCTGCCCTGACGGCAGCCGCATGCGAGTGGGAGATCTTGCCCAAGTTAGTTTGTTGTGCTCTGCCCAGAACAGTGGTGGGAAAAGAAGAGCACCTGCAAAGGAACATTATTCATTTCCATGTCCTTCACCCCCCCATCACAAAGTGGGATTATTTTCCTATTGCTTCTCTTCTTTCTCTCCATAGGAAGTCAAAATAATTAGCTCAGACTAATACTTGGCTCTTTAGATGGGTATAAGTAGAACAGATGAAATTTACTCACAAAGACCACTATTGATTGACCTTCCAATCTACTTAAAAGGAGTTTCCTTCATGAAGTTCATCTGCACAAGGATGCTCTATCTCTGATTTCAGTCCATGAGGTGATAATAGCAAGAGAAATGTGTGTTTGTCAGGCTTTTTACAGTTGGACTTGCACCAAGAAATAAATGATGAAAACACTGTCAGTGGTTGCATGCACACAGTGCACGCATGGGAAGGACAGCAAGGTGTTGGCCTGCGAGAAACAGTGCAGCCTGTGACCCTGTGTGAGCTGGGGGCTGCACAAATGCACAGCAATGTGGTGGGTTTTGCTGCAGGCAGCGAATGAGTCCTTGTGTAGGGCAGGCGAGAGCAGATGGTTACAGAGAGGCAGCTGAGGGAGCATAAGGAGGGAAATGGAGTCTGATCTGGCTCCTGTTGTCCCGTGAAAGCTATCAATGTGAAATTTGTGTTCTTTCCCCTTGCACTAGTGTGAAAAGGAGCTGCAATCGCAGTACGTATCAGCGAACATGAGCAGCAAAAAGCCACAGTAGTACTCTAGAAATAAGTGGGATGTCTAATACTATAGACACATGTAGACACAGACACATTATTTAAAAGAACTTCTCTTCAGGGGAAAAAGAAATACAGACAAAAAGATGGAGTGGCTTTTAGAGGAAAAAGCAATTCCATACAGCATGTGGATGCATAATGTACTTATAGTGCCAGTTCTGCTGCTTGCCTCATTGTGAAGCTGCTCCACAAAGCCATCCAAACCCTCTGCTTTCACTTTGAAGCTACTTTAAGGGCTTTGCAGAGATTGCTTCAAAAATAAAGCAGTATTTTAATGATATGGCTGCCATGATGGGGAAGGAAAAGTATAGAATCACCCAATAAAGAAAAATAATAGCATGGTGATGAGAGGGATTGCAAAATGCATTATAGAGCCAATTTATTATTTAAAATGGGAAAACAGTTTAAGGCTGTTTAAGGCTCCAGTGCTGGCACTGCAGGTTCTGCAAATAGTGCATCTGAGTTATAACAATTAATCTGCCACTTGTGTTCGCTGGACACTCCTGTCAAAACTGATCAGCAATTGCTGTAGTTCACCTTTCTCTCTACAAGTGGGAACTTTTTCCCATTTTGAAAAACAACATAATTGCTGAGCAGTGGGAGTGAAATGTGTCACAATCACGAAAGGGGTGTGGGACTGTAATAGCCTTGATAACGTCTGAAGAGTGTTTCTTGTGTTACCAACCTGTCAAGCTTTCCCCCAGTGCAAAGGTGTGCTAAGGAGCATAGGGATTTCATGAGGAGAGGCTGGAAAGGGGTGGCTTGGGGCAGAGTGGAGTCTCTCTTCCCCTGGGTTACTGTGGGTAGAATTGAGCTTGCTGATGAGGACAACTTAAGTGTCTCTGTATAAGCTAGGTGTCTAAACTCCTGTTACATCAGTGGAGATCTAGTCAGTGTGCTCGGAGGAGCGTAGAGAGGGATGAGACTCCATCTGAAGTGAGCACCACTTAGCTGAACCTGTCTGTGCTTTGGGGGCTGCATTAACACTTGAGTTTAGGTATTCAGATCTCAAACTCAGTTTTGTCCTCTGCCTTACTGGCTAACCAGCCTATGCACTTGATGTTGAAATGGTTATTAATGTCTGATGAGGGTGAAACCTTTCATTAGGAGACTATTTCAGAAGCTGCATTTTCTCAAAATCATACTTTGAACACTTAGGATAGATTAGTCCCATGTGTGCAGCTATGTTCAAGATGATCTGGCAAGTAAATATGCTTTATCTGAAAAAAAAGGTCAGTCTTGGACTGAAAGGAAGTGGAGTTTGTGTCATTTTTCCAGTTTCTTTTAATTGGTCTTGGACTTCAGAAGCTTGATGCTCTTCGCTAGAAGTGAAGTTCTTGCTCTGGGGCTCAGGTTTTCCAGCTGTAGAAGAATGGTGATAATAAGGACCAGTTAAAACCTGTTTAGTCTAAAACTGAGATTTGGAATTTGCTACCAAAATTTTGCCTTTTGCATGTCTATGTATGGGAAATTGTTCAAAATCTCTGCAACGTGTCCCTGAAAACTGGAAAACATCGGCTTGGTCAAGCTGTCCAAGAATAACAAATGCAGCAGCTCATTTGCTGCCTGTTCCCATTCCTCTCCATGGGACAGATTCTCCAGCTGTTTTCCATGGTGGGTAGTGGCGAAGGCCTCCGCTGGTGCTTTGTCTGTGTCGTGCCTCTGGAAGCATTTGGTGGATGCAGACTAGCGTGCATGGTGTTTGGCTCTGAGGGGCCTCTAGGCGCTGCAGAAATGCCAACAATAACGACCTCTGAAACCAAGGAGGCTTTTTGATGTGATTTCATTTCACACTTTGCAAATACTAGTTCTTTTTAAGCTATTTCTGAATGGGGACTTTAGTCAGAAGTGTTTCTGTTTTATCTCTATTCTACAGTCAGCCCTAGATTACTGTGTAGCTGATACACCACTGCAGGGAGCAGGGAAACAACTCCCAAATGTTAAAGCAGACATTTTCTGTGATGCTGTATTATCAGTGGGGCAAGCAGAAAGTAAGGAGAATGCTGTGTTTAATGAGAGAAAATTCTTCTCTTTCCCTCTCTTTAATTTTTTTGACCAACTGATTTGTAAGTAGCCTGGGGTTTCCTTGGCTCTCATGCCATTTAGTGGAACTTTGGTATAGCGATTCAGCCTGGGGATGGCTCTAAGTGCCTGTGTTCTACTTCTGGTACTTCTGTGATCCTAGTTATGTTGGTGGGGTGCTTTTATATTGTCATTAACTGCTCTGGGCATTTGCAGGGTTAGTTCAAAACTAAGAATGTGTGCCAGACTCTTAAACTAAAAGAAGTGTTTTAAGTTTGCAGTGGGAGAGCAGAGGTGGAAAGCCGTACGACAGTATGCTGCTTTAAATTTGGGAGCTGTCAATTTTAATGTGCAGCTGAGGCCTTCAGCACTTGGAAAAGGTAAATGCTGTTAGCGATAGTGGTATCAAACATCACAAGTAATTTCTCTTTAAGAGATTAGGGAACATGAATCCAATTCCTTCAACAAAACCACAGTTTAAGAAGAGAAATTACCTTCTGGTTTTAGGCTCTTTACTGATTTTAGCTTTTGAACTGCCTCTTGGTCTGTTCATGCAAACTTGTGATGTTTTCCTATTCTCTACCAGCTGCCATCTTTGGTCTGCCAGCCCTGTGCGATGCTATAGACCAGCACATAGCCATCTCCTGCCCACCAGTTCAGGCTTCACTTCACCTGCCAAACTGATCTTGTTACCCCTAAAGCCTGTATTGTTTTTAATTCATCTACATTCTTATGGCAAGCAAAGAGTTCACTAGGGTCAGTTGGCTACAACCAGTTAATAGCAGTCAATCTTGCCTTGCAAAATGTTGCCTGAAATGGGAGGTGCTCCTGGTCCCTGTGGTGCAGTGCGACTAAAACCTACCTACACCTGATACACATTGAATAACCATCAGAGTTTGCCTGGGGCTTCCCACCAGTCTGACTGCAAGCGTGCTGCAGAGGAAGCTCAACATGGATTCCAAGAGAAAACTGTGCCCATCTTATATCCCACAGCACCTTCCAGATGTGACCCTTCTGCAACCTCAAGAGCTGCAGCAGTAGGAGCAGCTAGAGTGTGCAGCCTGGGCTGTTGGGGAGAGGGAGCAAGGCCACCAGTTGGGATTATAGGAAGCTGTTAAATTGGCCATTTCTTACAACATAAACATCACATTTCCTGCCTACCTGGGAGTCACCACACAACTGCTAGCAGTCCTTAACAGTGTCTGGAGCATCAGTTCTTCAGTCTTCCTTATCTCCTAGTTCCTCACTCAAGAGATCATAATTATTACAGGTAGGAGCTGTTCTCAGATGAGGTAGTTGGTAGAATGATTATTTCTGGTGTTACCAGTGTCTAGGAATGAATATTGTGATGAAGCTGCACTTCTAGGGTTAAATGTGTCCTTGACATGTATATCTAAAAATAGAAAACCTTCAACTCTGAACAAGGTAGAGTTACTGCATATCTTGAGGCCTTTTTTCCATCCTTAACATAGAGAATCTCATAAGTGAGTATTACATTCTGCCTATTTTCCTTTTTTCTCTAATAAGTGCATCCATCAACTACTGATGACTTTGCTGACCTAGACACCCTGTACTTTTTTTGCCTTTTTTTTCCTTGCTTTAAACAAAAGCATAACAATAGAGTCTCTATCTAATGGTTTTAGAGCTGCTATTAATTCATCTTTCATTCAAGGTTGATTGCTCTCAATCTTAGCAGAGCACTTTAGATGGCGAAGGATATTGTGAATATGTTTTTGTTATGAAAAGGTAGATGTCACTGAACTTTAGCATACCTTTGCTGATGATAGTCTTTTTATCTAAATAAAGCTTGTATATAGGTTTGAAGATGTATTTCTGAATAATCAATACCCTTGCTGATTAAATAGAAAAACTTTTTCTGGAGGTAGACTGTCAAAATCATATGTTCTCCTTCAGCTGTAAGACTGTCTTAAACTTACTTCTCTTTTTGTGACCCAGGATTTTTGCTTTTTTCAGGTTTGTCTTAAAGAACAAATAGCTTAATTGTCAACATTTCAGCATTAGATGGTGATTTGCAAAGTTGATGAGGAAAATGGAGGGTGTTATTCTGTGTACTAAGATTTCCTGAAACCTTTATTGTTGACTGCAGAAGAAGAATCTGAAGTGCTTGTTAAGGTTCCTGCTTATTAAGCTGTCACTGCTCTTTTCTTTTTCTGTGGGGAAGGCTACTTTATGGCTTGCAAATGAGTTAATTGTCCATAGTAACTGGTAGCAGATTATTTTGGAAAAGTTTTTTTGCCTGAATAATTATCATCTTTGTTTTCCATAGCTGTTGTTTCATGTTCCCTCACTCTCTGTTGAAATAATTTACTATTGGAAAAGTTTCATTTTTAAACAGTGTTTTTGAAGGGGAGAAAAAAATAAAGAACAGTGCAGAATGAAATGCTAAAATCAGGTAATTATTCAGCATGCTGATTAAACTCTCAAATTCAGATGAAATTCAATTAGTTGTATGTGTTCATTAGTACACATTGCCCCTTCTGCCTTTTACTGGGAGGAAAACAATATAAGATATACCTTTTTTTTTCTGTTGACTTTTTATCCCCTGCCCTGGTTTCCAGGTTTCAAAGGACACAAAAAATGCTGATAAAAGCCCAAAAGAAGAATAATTGGAAAGGAAGCTGTCTTAGCTTTTGATTCCAAAAAGAATACTCTAGAATGTAGTCAGGTTATGTGAACAGGCCTGACATTTGGGGGGGGGAAAAACACACTGGAGTGCATCCTATTGTTGTGCTCTGAAATGTTTTATGCAAATTGCAAGTGATTCTAAAACACAAAATAAATTGAACAGATGAAACTGAACTTGAGAATTAAATTAGCTCCTCTATATACATGGAACAATGATGGCAAATAAAACCAGGTCATTGTTGATGAAATTCTCATTTAACTCTTTTCATGTTCATCATCTTCTTCCTCCCACACCCCTCTCCCATGGTTTTTGTTCTGGGTTTGTGGGGGGCTGTTGTGTTCCTCCCCCAGCAGGTTTTTCAAACCTGGTTCCCTTCAGGATCTTGCAGACTTCTACCATGTTGGAAAAGGGACAGGATGGAGTGAGTGGAAGCGTGAGTGTGTCCCAGCTGAACTTCACTGATGATGGAGCACCCCATTCAGTGGGGTATTTCCTGCAGCACGGTTCAGTCCCAGCCCCTGCCTTCTCTCATTTAATTGAGTTGACTGCTCAGTTCTTTGACTTCACTGAGTTGATCAATTTATCATCCACCTGAATTATCTCGCTCTGACTTTTATTAGTGATAGAGCACTTTGTACTACTTGGTCAAGAGCAACCAGTGAGAACTGTCCCCTTTGGCAACATTTCCCTGTTAATTTGGCTTATTTTAATCGCTTTGCCATGCTGGCAGTAGTTAGGGAGAGTATTGCTTTGCTGCTGAGAGAGAAGTCTGTGGAAGTGCAGTCTAAATAGAGCTGGGGGAGACTGAATCAGACTAGGAGGAGGAACAGGAGATATCGACATATGAGAGTGGTAACCTTAATAACCAAATGTGTTTTAATTTTGCATCACTTCACCAGCTTTACCAAATGCTTCAGTTTGTCCTAATGCATAAGAGACGAGAATTAGGTGATCTTACAGTGAAACAGGAGATTGCAAACATTTTTGGTTAAGAGAAATTTAGCAGCTGTCTGTATCCAGTGCCATAGTTACTTGAGCAATGTAATGTGGAGCAGTGAAATTATCCATCTCGTAGCCTGGGATATATGATTGAGCTCAAAGGATCAAAGAAAAAGATGAGGAAGGCAGAGGCTGCAGGGATAGAGGTGGATGATGGAGATCAGGCAAAGTAGTGGAGTATGTGCAGCAAAAGGGAGTTTGACTGCAGAGGATGAAATACAGTGCAGAGGAAGAGTAATTTCTAGGATGAGTCTGAATATCCCACTGTATTTATAAATCTTAGAATTGAGGAAGAGGTAAAAACAGAAAATTGTTGCTGCTGCATACAAATACACTAGAAGAATAAAACTGCTGTGCTGACACAAGCAAGTAGGGCTATAAAACAAGGTAGAACTTGAAACTTTCCTACCTATTAGAAATTTCCTCTCATACTTTTATTAATGGATATCAATCTGCCACATGTATAAACAGATTGACTACAGCCTCTCCCTTAGCAAAGCTCCTATCAGTTGTTTCTCTTTCAATTCTGTTCTAAATAGATTGACAAGGATTACTGTATAAAAACAGTAAATTGAGTTTCATTGTCCTTTGGAATCTGCACAAAATGTAAAAATATAAGTCATGAGCTTAGCTATGTTATTGATGTTTTAATCAGTGAAGCAACACAATGCAAAAACTGTACCTCAGTATTTCCTCTTTCACTTTCGATATAAATTATCACAAGTGGTTCTTACGCTTGTTGCTGAAGGCCTTTAGCACCACTGAATTTTGAGCAATTTATTAAAGTTATTCAAATTTACTATTTTTATTCTCTCCAAACACATAGAAAAAATAATGTAGCTCTTACTGTGTTGTGACACAAATCTTAGCAGTAAGTAATTGTGATAGTAGTAGCAAGTGCTTTCCAGTGATGTGCCGTAATAGTTCAGTGCATTTCTACTGTGTATTATGCCTGGGTTTGGAAGTGACCAAGATATTAAATAGCATTCTTAAGATTATTTCTGATTATACTAGCCAAGAGAATTTGTGGATATCGATAATACTTTCTTACAATCATAGAATCGTAGAATGGTTTGGGTTGGAAAGGACCTTGAGATCATCTAGTTCCAATCCCCTGCCATGGGCAGGGACACCTCACACTAAAGCATGTCACCCAAGGCTCTGTCCAGCCTGGCCTTGAACACTGCCAGGGATTCTTGTCTGTTGGGAAACAGCCTTTTCTTATGTGCACCTGCTAGTAATTTTGTGTGATAAAATAATACAAGTATTGTGTTCAAAGAAATAAAACAGCAGTAGGATAGAAGTGAGTAAGAAAACTCCACGTAATCTCTTTCATGAGAACATAGAAAGATATTTCATCTCATGAAATAAACCTTGAAGTTTTCAATCATCACACGGTGATTGCATCTCATCTAGGGACAGTTCAAAAGTGTCTGACTTCAGTGGAAAATCCTTGTTGACTAATGAAGTTTTGGAAACATATCCTCATAAACAGCTGGTAATAAAATGTTCATTTATAACTGTAAAATGGTGGTAATAGCAGCTACGTACAAGGGGGAAGCAGCTCCATGTGGGAAGCTTCAGTATCAAAGTGAAATGGGAGAGAACTGGGAAGAAGGTGGGGGCTGACTAGTACAGCTGTGCTGCTGCATCTTGGAGTGAATAGGCTGCCTTGTGAGCCTCGAGCAGGAGAACAGCTTAAATAGCACATAAGAGACTGGGCAGGTGAGAAGGGAAATGTGAAAAGCACTGCACATCTCCAGGAGACAGCAGAATTTCTTAACAGCTAGATTATCAGAAGCCCCATGCGGAGCCTCGGTCTGGGTCTGTCAAAATGCTGCCTGTCAGTAGATGGTGCTCTTTATATCAGCTATTTACTCACGCTGCCTCTGTTTGGCTGTGTTTTCGTGTAAAAGGTCTGGTAACATTCCTTAACAGTTCATTTCTCTGAATTCTGATGTCTGGGAGATTAGAAAATGGAGGCTTTGAGGGACTGCCAAGGAGAAAAGGGGGGGGAGTTGACTAAGTTTCTTTGAAACATCCTTCATCCTTAAATTTTGTTTCAACAATTTCTTTTGCTTGTGAACGTGTATTGTTTTGAACATGGACAAATTCAGAAGCTTCCAACATAAAAACCTTGAACAAACATTGTGGATTGGAGAATATATAGCGGACTAATTCAGTTTGGCAACTGACCTGTAAGACGCTGCAGTAACGTGGTCTAAAATAAAACCACAAAGCAGATTTGGCAAATCATTTTCAGTTCTGAAGTTTTCTTTTGCATATTAACTTTGCAGTTTTACCTGCTGTTTCTGGATAGATAGGAATTAGTTTATTTTTAAATGTAATGCTTCTTAGAAAGGACTTAAATGAATCAATGCTATTGCGAGTTTTACCTGGAGTCATTTCTTCATCGGTAGCTGGATGGATATAAAAACCTGCATAAAAATGAAGATTTCCTTATTAATGTGTTTGAAGTATTTTTGGACCTGCCTGCATTTTTTATTATTCAGAAAACATGCCAGCTCTGGAGGACATATTTAAATGTGTTAATTGTCTAAAAATATCACTTGCCAAGGGCTGCTGTTGACACGAAAGCCCTGATCTGGGCAGCAGAACAGCACGGCAGACCTAATGGGAATCTGAGATGCTTTAAGTTACCTGTGGTCTGGATATAGAACATCATCTATTTAACCAAGAGTTAAATTTTGGCTTGTGAGATGAATTTGCCCCTGGAGTGAATCTTGAGAACTGCCTGCTGTTCACTGCCTGACACTCCTGGTCTTTCCGCAAACAGAAACTGAAGGATTAGAGTGAATTTTTCATGTAATCTTAAACTGCAAGCAAATGATCCAAAAAAGAGAAGGGAATAGAGTTCCTTTCAGAAATGTAATTAAATTATTTCTAGTTCTTACTCGGGGCCAGTTTGTCTTCCCAGCACATTGATTTAGATATCCCTTCACAGATTTCTCTCCAGAAAGGATATATATTGTATGTACTCAACACATTAAAGCAGATTAATATCAATCCTCACGATGCTCAATTCATCTTCTCTCAGCCCTTCTTTCACATTCATCTCCTTATGACCCAAGTTTCTAAAATTGAGGTCAGGAGGGCATAATATTTTTGTTGAAAATCTCAACTCTGCATTTCTAGGGACATCTCACAGCTGCCTTCCCCAGAGGATGTTGCTGGGACATTTTGGGGTGGTTTTACAAATGGTACCTGGAACCAAGGATGCAAATCTTCACTTGACTGTCATTCCTCCCCTGCTTAGCTTCCCTGTGGTGCCTGCCTGGATGTTCGTGGGGAAGTCTCAGGCCATGAACGGCCTGATCTACGAGATATGTTCAGAGCATGGCAACAGTATTAACCTCTGTCCATCCCCCTACCCCCGTCCCCCTCCTCCCCTTGAATCTGGTCTGCCAAATCCCATCTATGTGGTCTTTATAGCTCTAAATCTCCAGTGTTTTGAGCAGAGACTGTGCTGCTGCCATATCCTTCTGTTCCCTTTTAAAATAAGGACAAGCTTCTGACCTTTCTTTTGCTTTCAAGTTTGTTTGCTGTACTACAAGAGATGCTTCCTGTGAGTGAGAGGAGATGTGTCCCTTTGGCCTGGGCTGGCCTTGATATGAATATGGGACTTGTGTGCTGTGGCTTTCTCTGTATCTCCTTGTTGGCTAACTTAGGCTGCTTCCTAGCCAGGAGGGGCTGGCTGTCATGAATCTCAGTTTGAGGCTTTTTGCTTTCTCTAATGAAGAGCATAAAAGGGCATTGTAGTACTGTTTTTATGAATATAGGACTTCATAGGGATAATAAGCAAATACAGGAATTCCTTTATTAGGGAGAGAAGACTAGTTTCTCAAAAGTAATCAGGAAGAAATTACATTGACGTCAGAAATGCCATGCTTGTTTTGAAAAATAAGTAGTTTATCTGCCTTCTAGATATTTATTTGAGAAATCCATTATGACCTTCTACACAGGCATTGCAATGCTACTGCAGGAATCAGATGGCTGGGCTTGTCTGCCTTTTCTAGCAACACTTGCCTTTTTTCTCCTGATTTTGCTGGAAGTGGAAGCAATGTCTTGTTGGGAAGCAAGAGGTTGATCTGTCAGCTGAGGCTCAGAGACCTGACCTTATTCATGCTCATGTGCAAGTCTGGCCTATAAAGTTGTTCTCCTCAAAATGTATTTGGCTCAAGAGAACATAGTTAAGAGTCAACTGGCAAAGATATCTAGAAAACTTTGATTGCTGTTGGGATATAAAATGCTTTGGCTGCTGCACTTGCCTTCTGCATATGAATGAGCCTATCCATAAAGACTGCAAGTTGGCATGGAAAGGTTATACTACTTCTTACAGTACGAGCCTCTTAATTGGCATATCTGCTGGAAACAAAGGTGCCAAAAATGTGATTCACTCGGAAGGAGTAAACCTTGTAAGAAAGCAACCTGTCATTATTTAATAGGGATTAAGATCCTCTCAGGATGTTAGACATTCTCCTTGTACAAATGTACTGTTGAGCTAATGGTCAAATTAACCTCAATACCTGCTAACGCTGAAGTAACAATTTCAATTCTCATATAGAAATGCTTCACTCTCTGTGTCTTTAAGATGAAAAAATGGACTGTACTCTTCACCTCTGACATGCAGCAGCTATTAAAAAAATACACAGCTAATTCTGAAGCCCTAGGTTGTGACATGTTGAGTATCTTCTTGACAGAACACTGTAATTAGTGATGGAAGGATCTAGGTGTGGTCTGTGTTGGACAGATTTATTATGTCAGTAAAGCCCAAGAATAAAAAAATTATGCCAGTATCTTTAATGACAACTCCTCTAGAGAAAGGTAACACTGCTTTGGCAAAAGCAATATTATGCCATAGATGTGTTTTTCTTTAAAAAGCATGTAGCCAAAACCCCCATAACCACCACTGACAGTGTTAGGTACATGTTTCTGAGATTAGGCTTAGCCTAGTATTAGTATTTGATTAGATAAATCAAAATAAAATAAATAGAAACCTATTTATTGGAATATCCTGAACATTTAGAAACATAGGGAAGATTATTATTTTTTTTCTTTAATTAAATTTGCAAGGGGAAGAACCTGGGATTTTAAATACATATTTATGTTTTATTACTGTTACCTGAAACCTCTGGAAAGACCAGCACACTGCAATGTAAAACCTCTTTTTATTTTTTTTTCCCTCCCATTAAATAAAGACCTATTTGCATTGTAGTAGTATTCCTAATCAAGAAACTTAAATTTTATAAGCCTTAGAAAATTCTACCGTTAAGCTACAAGCCATAATTTTTAATTGACACGTTTCAGTTCATATCCATGTTAGAATGGATTATATGAATATAAAGCAGGTACATTTAACACAGTCATGGTCACTGTCTACTTCTCACTTCAAGGAAGTCTGTTTTGTGATTCTTATTGCTAACTATTTATAATTGAGCTGCTTTTGCTATAATCCCATGGCTGAAGAATGCAGATAAGGCATCACCAAACACAAATGCTTATGAGTCAGAAGCATTTTCATGATGCACAAAACAAATCCAGGCTGACCAACTTCCTTTAACTCTTCTACTGAATTCGCAAGTACAAAATTAGGTACAAAGTACAAAACTTTGTGCTGGCCTTTAGATCTTTAAATTTTTAGCTCTTGTCTTTTACTTAAGGCAGGATAGAAGATGAGCTAACCCACAAGTTATGTGTGGCATGTCGAGGGTGGGTGTCTGGAACTTTTATTCCGCTGTAGTGGATGGTTAAGTGCAATAAAGCACATGTGCTTGTAATAAAGTTTAGTTAATTACTTGTAAGTTGCTGTTAATACAGGGCTGTTAATTGAAATTAATTCTGTTTGTTCTTTGACTCAATAGTGGTCACAAGCAGGCTACAGAGGTTTAAGGAGGAAGCTTTTATCTTCGTAGCTGCACAAGGCATGCTAGTAGAGCACCTGCTGCGTGAAGAGAAATCACCCATTCTCCAGATCCGTGCAGGATATGGAGTGGGTTTCTGTTTGTCAAGCAGGAGGATTTGTATTTATTTGGGAAGACTGTAATTTGTGACACAAGATAGTGATGGTTAGAGCCCAGACTTGGGCAGGTTTGAATTGTCTTAGGTAGAGAAGGGGAATCAAACCCACGTCTATGAAGAATTATCAAACGATTGATGTATCTTGTGAAGTAGGAACCCTCACCCTGACAGACCAACTCTCCTCCTCTGCATTTTCTCTGCAGATATCCAAAAGCAAGTATTTAATTTTTAGACTGGGAGGAATCTTCTGCACTGATTGAAATGGATTGTTAGTTTGGCAAGATTAAAAATGCAGTGCTTTTAGATGAAGTGAATTTTAAAGCATTACACTTTTTGATCTGGATTTGGCTGTCAAAAAAAAATAAATGATTGTGCTCCTGGTCCTACTTGTGATTTTTTTTAAGCATTGTTGGCCTGTATGTTCTGGTTGTGACTTTCAGGACTTTTGATAGCAATTAGAATTATGTCAGGCAAGCTTCTTGACAATGCTGAGGAGTGCTCTGTCTTCTCCTCATCCTGACACTTCAGTTCTTCATAGTTTGCTGATAGTGCCACTGCCACTCATATCAACACCAGCATCTGCCAGTCATGATTCTTGCCTTCAGATTGTGGTATCTCATTGAAAGAGAGTACTCTCATAGGAAATATGTCACTTTATTTATCTTGGCTTGTTGTTTTGATAGTGCCTTTATCCCAATCAGGATAATGGTCAGTGATATTTTTTGGACAACTTTTATCCTTTCCTGTTGGTGGTTATACTTCTGACAGCCTTAAGAGGGAGTTAACTCACTCTAACTTTTTACTTTCCAGATCAATCTTGTTATTTTTCATAATTTGTTTCTTTTTCCCCTCACTTTCCAGCATGTCTGTAGTACTCCTAAGCTTGTGGCACTGGTACAGAAGGTACTGGATTGGGTCAATCCAAGGGTTGCTTGAAAGCCAGTTAAAACCTCCTCTTTTGCTCACTGCTCTTTGAACAAGTGGTGGTGCTACACTGATTTGGGACACTGGGCTAGAAGTTTCTGCTTGTGCCGAGCTAGCTTTAAGCTCTACCAGAGCAGACTCTTGGTAGGGATAGCCATTTACAGCAGTCCAGTGGAGGCAACAAAAAGAATCCAGTGGCTGAGTTGGCCCTTGGCACAACAGAAAATGAAGAGACTCTGTGAGAGAGGTGGGAGGCTGTGGCCCACTGCTGCTGGGCAGACCCTTGTAGAAGTGGCATTTGCTCCTTTCCTTTTCCTCAAGAAAGTGGGATATAGGAATAGCAAATCAACTTTACGGGACCTTTTCCACTTCTGCACCTTCCATGGCTTCTCTGCCAGTCTCCAGCTTTTCCCCTACTTGGTCCTTCCCGGACAGGGCTGACCCAGCCCTGTTCACCTGTGTTCAGAGCCCTGAGCTGGTGCTCCCTTCTCCCCCACGATGTCAGAGGACCATCCTGATCTGTTCAGTGGCTGGATTGAGGGGGCAGTGATCTTTCTGCAGGTCTGGTTTGTGTCTCTGCTTAGACTTCAGGAATGCTTGAACTAGCTTGGACTAATTGAGGATGTTCTTGTGGGGCCTCGGGTACCTTGTCTGCACTTCATTTGTGCTCCTGTGAGACACAGTGAGCTGGCTGCACTGAGTTGTTTCTCTTAAAAAAGCAATATATTGTGAGATTATGCATTTAGGGGAATCAGAAGGTATTACAGGTCTATTCTGATCTTTCTGACCAGTGGTAGGAAATGACTCCCTCTTGTGTGTACTTGTAACTGATCTTGTCTTTTATGGGGATCCTGTATGTGGGCCATGATGCCAGGCGGAGCGGTGTGGCCATGTGCCCGTGGACCAGACCAGGGAAGGAGGGACTACATGTAGGACAACGTGCATGGCAGTGATGGAGGAAGGGCTGAGATGTGGGCTGGGTGCCATTCCAGGCAGTATGCTTTCTGCATTAGGCTGTGTTAATAGATGGGAGAGCCCTGGGAGCTGCACAGCCTCCAAGTCTTGCTCATGGCATCACTATATGACACTCTGCTATGCTCAGGGGGTCATAGATTAGGCCAACCGGTTACATTTTGCCTTTTGCCATGTGGAGCAATTAAGTTTGGGACTGAAATGCGAGACCTAAGCTTGCAGCTCCAGGAATGCAAGGTGCTAGCTGGCCATGCTTCCAGCACAACCTGGGAGTCTTGGAAGGTCTCCCATGTCTCTAGTGCTCATTCTGTGTGTTGATCAGACATTGTGGTATGACTTGCACGATAGCTGCTATAGTGTCTCTTTTTTGATCTTTCCTGGGTGCTTGGTGCTAAGTTGGCCCTTAACATGTGCTTTAAACTAAATTGAAAAGAATTTATTTTAATATATTTTCTTTGCCATACTGATTTATTTCTGTTCAAAGTGACTTAAGTAATAAATTAGAATGTGACGGTTTAGATTTCTGGCCCAATTAAAGTTTTAAACATTCAATCTTTTATCAACATAAAAGGGAAAGTGTCTTAGAGTATTTTCCTTGTGGGGTTTTTGCTTGTTTGTTTTTTAAATTTTAAAGAAACACATTTCCTTTGGTTTGTCATTTTCACTTCTTCTTAGTATTAGAATTATCAGTAACACAGATGGGAACCCAACACAATGGAAGTTTCGGTGGTTTTATGGGCTGTCTGCTTACTATTGTAATTTCCTTCAGTCTTTGCTGGAAAAATCTGCAAGTCTGAGAAATTGTATTTCTAAACCAAAATGTGTCCTTTCCAGATTCTTCAATATTTTAAGATATCATATAAAAACACATTCATAAGCCTTGCTCATTTCTTCTGTTCTTTCCAGAACTGAAACTAGCTTTTATGTTAGTCATTGATTCAGAATTCTATATAGGCAGTTTAATGGTGGAAAAGTAATTTGAAATATATGAAAAAGATTCTTATTTTCTCAGTTTCAGAAATATAACCCCAGCATGTTTAAAAATAAATAAATTGTGCTTTTGAAATTCTTACTGGGTATTGCTGCTTCTGCTGCTCCTTGTCGTGAACGCTGAAGATGATGCTGTTAGTCTTGCTTCCAGAGCAGCCTGAAAGATTTGGCAGTAACTTAGCTTTTGGAGCTGCTTAGTTTCAGTTCTCTGCTGTATGTATCTATATCAGATACACATAAAATTTTATTTTTCTAATATTTAAATATGTCATTGGCCCTTTATAGTTTGCTTGCAGAAGACGTTATGTTTTGATTTGACAAATATTTCCTTTTCAGCTTCATGCATGAAGTGATCCCACTTTTTTCCACCCAGTCTCTCTCTCTCATCACAGGCACATCAATGGTTTTCTGACACATTTTAATGTTTCCTGCCCCAGCTGACTTTGAATTATTCTAGGGATGACAGCCACCCATCTCATTCTCTGTCTCTACTAGGTGGCATTGACCTTATTACTTCTTCCCATACCTCGCCTCACAGCTATCAGCCCTCCTTTCTCTCAGGCTGCCTAATGAGGTTAACGTAAGGTTCAACAGTGAGCTCCACATCTACTCCATGTGAAGGTTTCTTTGTGTCTGAAACGCAGCGGGCAGAGCTCCACTGCAGCCTTGCCTTGCTTATGTCCTTTGACCAGCTACAACAAAATTGGTCCTGCTTTGTCTCTTTCTAGTTAAACTGTAAACTCCACATACTGCTGTGGAGTAGAATCTGCCTTAATGCTTTGAGCAGCACCTCTTTTCTCCATCTCTGTTTCATACAAGTGGGGTGTTTTTAGGCAGAAAGTGTAAGGTCGGACTTTGTATAAATTCGAATATAAATATGCATTGGCTTTGCTTATCCATCAGGATGGCAAATTGGATGTCACAGATGGTATCAGGCTGCCTTCTTCCTGCAGCCCTGTTTGACTGAGGACCCTGACCCCCACAATCCCTGCGGTTTGTAATCCGAGCAGATTTGTAACTGCACAAAATGTTTGGCTTGGAGAAACTCTTTGAAGAAAACGTTGGCTCATAATATGTAAAGTAGTTTTAATAATGAGATTGACTCCTCTGTCCCTCAAAAATACAAAAGCCTTTCTTTTCTGGAATAAAATACAATAAAGACAAAGAAATTCTGGTGAATTAATTGACCTTCAAACATGGCAGGTTTGGTGAACTGCGCCTGGAAGGCTGAAGAAATCTCTGTATGTCATTGCTTAGGAAGAGAACAGGGCTTCATTGCTAATGCTATCCTGAACACTGGAATACACTCTCTAGTAGCGCACAGGCTGTAGGCTCGATTTATTTAGTCTTGAGTTGCTGATTTTACATACTGTCTTCTCTGCACCATGGAACAAAGAGAGCATGAAATTGTGTCATGTATTAAATATGCTAATTTTTTCTTCTTCTTGAGTAATTTTTATAGTTGGAGATACACATAGCAAAAACTGGGCTCAGGCAATTTAGAAGAGCGAGCTTGACAAAAAAATCCTGAAGAAACAGGTTTTCCTTCAAATATAGAAGCAAAGAGCAGAATACTGAAGACTTTTATTCTCATTAGATCTATATCTGGCACATGAGATAGCATAGCGTTTGGCAGGGTTTAAACTATTAAGGTGTTGCCAGCAAAGGATGATTTTTAGGATGAGTTTGTCAGGCAAATGAAAGGGAAGGCTGGTCCAAAGATAACTTTTCTTTTAAAAAGATATTTTATTTTAATCAGTTTGGGCCCATTATTTGACTGAGCTAGTAAACAGAAATAAAGTAAAACATAGTATGTTTTCCACTTGTCTATCTAGTGTATATATATAGTTAGTGGCAGGGGACTCATTTGGTAGGTATGTTTATGGTAAGGGTAATTTTCCTTGGTTTGCTGGGAATTTTTTTTAGTGTAAGATCTAGCTTTAGAGCAGGGGAGAAACTAAAAAATTAATTTTGTGGGAGGGAAGCATAATTTTTAATAGCCTTTCATTGAGAGCATCTGGTTGGAAAATATTTTGGGTATGATGTTCCAAAAATGAAAGCAGCAACAATATACTTTTTATAGCCATTGCTTTAAAACCCCTGTATTCCTCCAACTCATCAAGTCCTTATGAATTAGAAAATGAAACATAACGCTTGATGGTGTCAATGTAAAAATGTCCTTTTTGGACTGCAGTTACAAGTTTAAGTCAAAACATGCTTCAGTCATCATTCTGAATATTGGACAGTAAAAATCAGCATATATGTTTGCTGTGCAGTGATCTGTATATTGCACAGCATAATAGTTAGATTTGAAACTGCCTTTCAGTTCTGCAGGCACAAGAGGGAAATGTTAATTTTGTAGTGTAATTGCTGATAAACTGGTTCTTCAGCTATTTAACATGATGGTGCTTAAACCTTTTAAGAGGAGAATAGTTGCTGAACTGAAAAGAGCAACCTCTTGGTTAAAACAAACATTGGCACCACTTGTGTACTTTCAGCTAGAAATAAATGGCTTGTAAATCTATAGCTAGCTATATATATTTGTATGCAAATATTTGTAATTTAAATATTTTTGTGATGTACCAGAAAAGCTGTTAACAGTTTGTTTTTCAAGGGCTGACAGACTTTCCTCTAGTCTTCAAAAATTCCACTGCTCAAGAAATATCTTGACATTTAAACAGTAACTCAACATAAAGATACACACCAAAGTCTTGACCCTTTTGTTCCAAGATTTCTATGGAATCAGACAGACTGCTTGTGTTATGGCTATTTTTACGTGGTTTTCTCTTTGATGTGTTTGATGTGTTTGCATTTATATATGTGTGTAATAAAAATCAGTGAACTGATACTGTAATATTGGGCTCTTCTTTGAAATTCAGTTTCTTCTTTGACTCAAATAGCAGTAACACGTAGGCTCGAGAAGTTCAAAGAGGAGCCTTTGATCTTCCTAGGTGCGTGAAGAACAGTTACAGGGCACTTGCTCTCCCTATAGCAAGACTTGTGCAGTGTCCAGAGCAGGCTTCTGTATGTGCAGTAGACAAATGTGCTTCTCAGAAGGGACATTGGTAGAGCACACGCTGTCCTGGTTATAGTGCAACATCAACACCTCTGGAAGGCTGTTTTTTTGTGGATGCCAAGTCTGTCAGTCAGGCATAATGCCTGCTGCTGGTGTGTGGTAGCAAAAGATGGAGATCAGTTATTTGGGGTGCGTTTGTGCATTGTTGTGATACCTCTAAATGTGGATGGTGCCTCTTAGTGTCTTTGAAACAGGATTCATGTTACCAGTGAGGGTATTTCTGTACAAAACAAAAAAAGTGAGCTAAGGGATGTGCATTGTATTAAACTATAATTTTCCTGCTGTTTATTTAACTTCTACCCTTATTAAACCTCTACCCCGGCAATGAAAAAGAGGGAAAATTGGACAAGAATTCAGGGCATGTTTGCCTGTTGGAATTTTAGCTCTGCCATATTCCCTGGCTCTAACTTAGTATCTTTGCATGATGTACTTTATGGACTTAATAGGGTATGCAAAGCACTAGCTTAAAACTGCTTTGGTTCTTTGGGCTTCCAGTAATGAAAAGTTTCAAAGCAACTTTGAAAAGGTCTGTCTGACAAAGTACATCTGTGTAAATGCTGGGATAAACCCAGGCTGGCAATATCAAGGGAATCTGCCATGAGTTCTAATGGAGAAGAATGATTGAGATGACATCCCCCTTCACCTCAAATCTGGGCAGAAAAACTTCTCTTGAACCTCCAACACCACTAAGGAGCTGGAGGACAGGTATTCTGCATGCACAGCATGGGAACAAAGAGACTTTGATTTTATTACATAGACTCAATTTTTTGACAGAATCGTGAAGTAAATGGTGTTCACACGCACTTACCTCAGCAATGTCCAGTGTGAAACATTTACTGTTCATAAGCACTGCCCATCTACTTCAGATTTTCTTAGTCTCCTGGGCAGACTGTGTTGCAAAAAAAAAGAGATGGAATCACTTTGAATATATTTTCTTTATTATGTTGTTTTGCCTACTTGGACAAGAGGTTTTAAATCCCTGCAGTTCAGGTCATCTAGAACGCAGCATTTTTATATGATTAAAAAAGTGTATGTGCAAAGGTGAATTGTTTGATTGAATGAAATGTGACTTTATACATAGGATAATGCAATTGACTTAATTTATGAATGTTTTATGTATCAACTGTTATTCTATTTGTTTAGGTAAACTATGGGAAAACTGAATTTTCAGGAAAGTATTGAACAGTGGTTGTTTGTATTATTTATAAAGAAGTGACTGTTTTAAGCAGGAGTCCTGCTTATTTCACAGAATGGTGATCGTTAAAGGGTCAAGGTAAAAAAGGAAACAGAAAAGAGGGTTAAAGGTAAAAAGGAAGCAGAAAACTGAAACCTGCTTGTAAACATCACCCAAACTGGGAAGAGTGTCAACTGAAATGCTCAGTATGAACCGGTATCACCAGCTCTGCCTCCACTGGCATGTAGTCTCCTTTTCTCAGGCACAACCAGTCTTCAAGCTGGTTTGCGCAGAAGGGCTTTTTGCAAGATCTTTTCTAATTGCACTCGTGGAACATTCCTGGCCTGGGGATACTCCTGGTCTTTCGTGGTTATGTCCAAACTGTGACACAAACATACATCCCTCTTGTGAATTTGAATGCTTCAAAGACTGCAACTATTGCCCTTCAGGTGCAATCAGAGCTGGCCACTCTTTAAAGTGTTACTCAAGTAAGACATGGTGCAATATGTTTCTGTGATGCAAGGAACATGAATGCAATGCACAATAATGTTAAAGAACCTTAAAGTGTCTGTGATTCCTGAGTCATGTATATGAATAGCTAGCTCTTGTGTGATAGTGATTATTGGATATCTGCCAGTCAGAACAGCTCCTATTTTGCATTTATTGTTTTAATATTGTGTGTGGATGCCACAGATTAATATTTCTGAAACTTGTGTGTGGACTAAACATCATTTCTGTTCCTTCTGTGTTTCTAGTCCGGGACTGTGAAGCTGACCAAGCCTGTGGCATTATGGACCCAGCAGGATGTCTGCAAATGGCTGAAGAAACATTGCCCTAATCAGTATCAGATCTACAGTGAGTCATTCAAACAGCACGACATAACTGGTAAAGTATGCACTATCAGAAATATTTTACTTACTTAAAACATGGCAATTTGTTTTACTTTGTTGTTAATAGATTGTGACTGCGCAGTGAGGGCTTCTTGTTGATTGTGTGACTTGAGAGTTGCAAGGTATAGAGCGGGGAGAAAATATACCAGCTTTTGTAGGATGTGGTAAGTCATTTCCCCACCTCTCTAAAAGACGAATTTCAGATTATTGAGGGTTAATATAATGAAGAAAGAAGTCAGTCTGTATGTGGATAAGGGCTACACCCTGTTCATTCCAAATAAATACACCCCACCCTGTGGCCTGAACATTAAGAAATGTCCTAGGAGGACAAATGCAAACGAGGTTTTTTCATTGAGGTGTTTCACCTTGAGAGCGTGTTCTTTTAGTTCTATTTTTCTGGGTTTTTTTCTTTCTTTTTTTTTCTTTCTTTTTTTTTTTTATTAAACTTAGAGTCCTGAACACATAGGATGAGAAGCAAACCCAACTGAGCCTCTCCCTAGGGCTGAAGCAGGATCAATACAGCAAGTTCCTTCTGATGGACCTTTGTCTAACTTTGCTCTAGAAAAGTTGAAACGGAGGAGATGTCTACATCTCTCTATTCCAGTATTTTACAGTCCTTAAAGTTGTTATTTTACTAGTATCAATCTAATCTAAGCTATTATTTCCAGCCAGTGAAACTGATTACTGTCCCAACTGTAGCTTGAATACAATCACTCTTTCTTGCAGTCTTTCCTTTATTGGATGGGGGCTTCCTACTTGCAAACCCTTTCCTTGTCTAGTCTAAAAAACATTTGTTCGTTCTATCATGGTTTGGCCCCCAAATACCTGCAGGACCTTCAGATCCTCAACACTTGGTGTCTTGTCATAGAACGATATATAAAAAAGCATAATTGTATTTTATTTTCTTATTTACTTTATAAGTTGATACTGATTTTGTTCATCTGCTTCACTTGTTACCTCCTACTCAGTTTAGCGTAGTGATATTTTAGCTGACCACTTAGAACAGACATCAGTTTAGCAGAGTAACTGGATTCATATAAATACAGATGTAACTTGGGAATTAAATAGCATTTTTACTCATATCTAGGCATTAATTAATCTGTAAAAAGTTTAACGTGGAACACCAGTTTGTTCTCTGAAGTGGCGGCATTCAGCCATTTAATATCAAGCAGAGATTTGAGTTTCACATACAAATCTCAGTCTTAACCATAACGTATTGCTAACTAATGCATGTCTCAATCTGTGTCTTCATATATGTGTACTTGCGGTGTTTACATCGACTCCTGTAGCTGTTCTTTCCTTCCTGGTGACATCTGAATGATGGCAAACGTGTCAGACTAAACTACTGATATTTGTTTACTATGTAGCCATGAACACGGGTACACACTTATATGTGAGAGGTATTGGTTTGCCAAGTGCTGAGTTCTAGTACATACCCATTGTGACCATTTCCTTTCAGTCATCAACTGTTGAATGCAGTCCACAGGAATGTAGTCTGTGTCTCCACCCATGTGTACAGAGCTGACCGCATCCAGAGCGCTACCAGAAAATACTGAAGCTATTTTTCAATTGTTTCTAGTACTGTTTTGCTATCGTATTGTCTGCTCTTAAAATTAAGGCACTGAAATGGAGTTGAAATGTTTTCATTTCAACATAAACGTAGATGGAAACCTGGTAGTTTCATTGCAGATGTGCAAACCTTTGGACTTTACGGACCTATATGAAAAAGAATCAAGATCAACCTTTCACTTTACACAAAAGAGGTATAAGGACAATATTGGTACAAGTGTCAGAAAAGTAAGTCTGCAGGAAAGAAAATAACTTCAATTCAGTGGCAATCAATGTTTGTACGGATTTTAGAGAAGTATATTGTGATAATATTATGAGTGAAATCAATAACTCAGGAGGATATTTCCAGTGCTGTGACTCCAATTATTTGAAATCTAATAAGGGGATAGAACAGTGGATGTGTGGCTCAAAAAAAGTAGAGCATGAAAGGAGCATGGAAACTAATGGATTAAGCCAAGGTAATGGAACTGTTTCCAGATATGGCTATGGAAAGGTGATGTGATTGTTGAAAATTTCTCAGGAATTGAAGTGACTTTACAGGCTGCTTTGATATGGAAAAATATGATGGAAAAGAACTTGAGGAAAGTGACATGAAAAGGATATTTAAACTTTATTTGAAGATCAAATCTAAGGCATGGTCATTAGCCAGGAAAATAGTCCTGGGCAAATATATCTAGCAATTGTTAACCACAGGTGTTGAAAAGTGTGGCATTTTACTTGGGACTCTTAGTTGCTGATTGCAATTTATTGACTCGGGGGCAAAAATGCAACCCAAAATGTCCTTTCCTTTGTGGAGATTTTATACCTTGTTACTACTCCCGACAAAGGGCAGCTGCAGATGCATAAGAAAAAAAAGCTTCATCTCGTGACTTACCTAATAAGAAAAAAAGATCTTCATATCAGTGGTGATCTTGAGGGTGCCATGGGAGAGAGTGTACTCTCATCAGATTTGCAGATGACACCAAACTGGGGGTAACAGTCAAATTCAAGGGTAGGGCTGCTAATGGTAGGGACCTAGGCATAGGGACCAGACACAGGCTGGAGGAATGCATCCACAGGAGCCTTGTGAAATTCAACAAGGACAAATGCAAAGTCCTCCAGCCAGGAAGGCCGAGCCCCTCGCACTCTGGCTGGCTGGAAAGTGGCTTTGGTGAAGAGGACCAGTGGTCTTGATTGTCAGGAAGGTGGAATGAACCAGTGTTGTGTTTTGGCAGCAAAGAATGCTAAAAGAATCACGGGCAGTATTAATAGGAGCATAGTGAGCTGATCAAGGATAGTTGTTATTCCCCTTTACTCTGCACTTTTTAGACTCCAGTTCTTGGATCTCCAGTGCAAGTTTGGGTGAGGGCCACCAAGATGCTCGGGGCTGGAGCACATGCCCTGTGACCAGGGCTTGAGAGGCCTGGGCTTGTTCAGTCTAGGGAAGCAGCTTGCTGAGGCAGGATGCAGGGACTAGCAGCAGCCCCCAATGTGTAGAAGGATGTTATCAAAAAAATGGAGCCAGAGCCTTCACAGTGATATACGAGGGATACCAGCCTTGAGTTGAAACAAGAGGCTGAGGCTGAAGGTAAGGAGAAACTTATTCCCCATGAGGACTGTTGGGCTTTGGAACAGGTTCCTCAGAGAGGTTGCACAGTCTCTGCCCTGGAAAGGTTTCAAGCCCCAGCTAGATAAAACCTTGAGAAACCTGATCTGATCTCATAGCTGACCCTGCTTTGAGCAGGAGGTTTGGCTAGAAACCTGCTGGGGTCCCTTCCAACCTGAATTCTTCTGTGGTCCTATGATCTGGTGAGTGCTTACTGAGTAGTTACCTCAGAACCAGTGAACTGCATTTTGCAGCCAGTTGGTGAGAATTAAATATGGAAAGGTCTGATAAGAAATTGTGAGGCAATTCTTATACACGAAATCCTTGAGTTCAGGGAGTGGAACACTTGGTTAACTTACTCAGCACAGACCAGAGGTCATTTTCATGGTGCTGGACCCACACCCAGAACCAAAAGAATTTGAGGGACTAATACTAAGTGAGATCTAAGGGCACCTCATAGGAATTAGCAGTGGTAGGATAATTAGACAATAAAAAGGAGAGAACAAAGATGACAGTGGCCTGTACGAACAAGAAGGCAATGTAATGGAAGGGCCAAGTCACTGGAGGCACTACAACTGGTGTTGGTGTTGACACCAGTGTGAGGAGACATAAAAAGTTGCTCTGACTGGATAGCTTTTGACACGCATTTTATACCAGTACAATTCGGGGGTCAAACCTGAGAAATGGACCTTGATTTCAGTGTACATTTGAATTTGCCAGGCAGCAATACTTTTAAGTTATTAGGGAGAGCTTGAGAGATGAGTTGTGCTTTGACTTTTTTATCCTGTACCATTGAAACAAATGAAGATGTTTGCAATGTCTCAGCATTAATAAGAGCAAGACTGGGCACAGAATGGCTAAGGAATGCCTGTTTTGGGGAAAATGGTCTGTTGACAAAGTAATAAGGAAGATGTCTAAGTAACTGCTTCTTGAGGTATGATTTGTTGGAAGGATGGAAGGAAGGAAAGAAACCCTGCTTTACGTCTTGTTTTTATGCCATGTTCCCCAGTGTGCTAATGCAGGTCTGCAAAGCATGAGGTTTTAATGCTATGATCATTAAGTAAACCTCATTCTGTCAAAGTAATACCCAAGAGGTAACTTGGTCCAAGGGGAGGAATTTGATAGGAGGCCCTTGAAAGGACTCAAGCCTTTTTAAATTAAACTTTTAGAGAGGAAAGGAACAGGACTCCAGGAAACCTCTTTTTAGTTTTAGAAGGGTCCACAACTTCTGAATATTCATTAAATACCAAATGGCACCTTGGAAAATTAAATATGAAATGCTACTGAAAACCTGCTCCAAATAGCCTTGAAATCGGGCTAACTCTATAACCTCTAAAGATGCTTGCATTAAATCAGCTATGTTGACATATATTTTTTATGAAATTCATATTAAATCTTGCTTTTAAATACCAATTGGTTTATTTTTTTCACTTCAATAACATCTTTGCAGATGTGAGGGGTTCATCGTATCAGCTGAAATGCTTATGTTATTTAGCATGTCGGTGAAGGGATGGTCTCATGGTTTAAGATATTACACTGGAATTTGGAGAAATCTTGGTTCCATTTCAGGTTATTCTGGTATTCTTAGGACACACACTGAATCCTCAGGGTCTAAGTTACTCTCTCCATACAGAGAAAGGGTTTCTTTTTCTTACCAAAGCGTTGCCAGATAGCTTTCTGATTTCCAGGACACATAGATAGTTTAATTATGCCCTTTATTTCATTGAACTCAGCTGAGTTTTGTGCTGCAACCAGTGCAGTGACTTGGGGATGAAAGCTGTGCAGTGGAGTGCAGGAGGCCTGGGTTTCATTCCTACCTCTGGGGCAGTGAGGGTGACCAAAACCAGGTGACTTTATTCATCATGTTGTGACCTTTTGATAGCATTCATCTTCCTCATACATGTTTCAGCATCTGTACAACAGAGATGAAGATGCCAGTGTTGTTAAAGGTGTTGTGATGTATGTATAAAGGTTGTTGTTTGAGCCAGAGAAGTCTTCCTGTTAACAGGTCCATTTCATTTGGAACAACTGCTTGCTTCCCAGTCACTCCCTTGGCAAGTGATTCCAACTTCCTTATTCTTCATCCTTCCATTATGGATGATTATCACATTGATCCAAAGTATCTCTTGTGCCAGTGACACAGCACACCTAATGCGAGGCCTGATGCAAAATGAGGTATTCTATAAGATGACCACCATAGGTGTTCAGCCCAATGTGCACCCCGATCTGTGTTACCTGATACATGGCCCTCCAGAGCCTTCTCACAAATCCTACTGCAGTTACAGGGCAGAAGACTACACAAACCAGCACCTTTTCTTAGCTTATTTTATTGGACATTGTTTTATTGTCCCTTATTAACTGGTCACAACCTACCCTCTAGGTTGTTTGTTGTTGGTAGAGGACTGTTTTTATGAGCAGGCGTAGGACTCGTACCAAGTGAAGAAGGTCCTGGGTCAGGGCAAGATATTGTAGGAAGTACTTTAGCCTCCTTTAAAACATTATTAAAGTTTTGATTACCACATTTTTCTCTGCTTGGTCCCAAACCTGTAGCAAGTTTTAAGCATTCCACAGCACTGTCGTATATCTCAGAAAGCATCTAGTTTATTCACAGAAGAAGAAAAGAGGTTTTTAGTAGAAACAAAAAAGAACCTTCATTGTGTCCAAATGGAAGGTATTTATGATAAAATATTAGTTATCTTCCTTGTTTTACATTTGACAATGCTTTTCAGCACAATAGGTCTCTCCTTCCAAGCAGTGTTCATCTGATAGTGGTGTTGTAGAAGCAATTTCCATCTCTAGCCATCTCTGTGAAGCCCTTCCCTTCTTCATGGTGCAAAGCTTAAGCCAGCCTTGTCATGGTCCTTATTTATGCCACTTTTTCCCTCCTCTTTCAGTGAGGTCTTAACAGCAGTGTTGGTTGCTGGGCTGTCAGATGAATCCTGACTACATCCATCTGATGTTTAAAATCAAAATAAAATCACTGCTTCACCCTGGAGAGAGTTTTTATTCTGCTGCCTGGGTAAGGTCAGACTTACTTGCAGCATTCTTTGTAGAGCTGTGATGCTCGTGTTGGAAAATGTGAGTGACTAAAGAGTTTTCCCTCTTTCATACTTGGCTGCTCTCAATTTTTAACATGTGGAACATATCAAAGAGAGATGGGCGTTGGGATAAGGCTCCTGTTTGCATAATATGTGTCAACTGTTCTTTTTGCACAGAAAATAATATCAGAAATATATTCATGTAACCCTGTGTTTATATAACGTGGAAGTGAAAGAAGTTGGAAGAGCCAAATAGTTGGAAAGTGGAAATCTAATATTCATTATTCAGCCTTTTACCGATAAAGAAAATCTTGCATGAAAGTAATCTCTCGTGTCTCAGGAATGGTTCCCGGGTCTGGCTTTGCAGTCACATTATAGCTCATGCAATATGTAGCGAACTTCCACAACAAGAGGCAAAACTGTACTGGCTCATGAGACATCTGGTATGACCAGGAAGGCTCATCTGCAGCTGAGAAGGGGACAATGAGACACTTGAATACTTCATGGAAGTTGTAACTTAAGTATCAGCATAGCTTATTATTTTCAGATAAATTGGCTTTTCTGTGAAAAATAATCTGTGGAAGAAAGACATCCTTTTATGTTGTTTGTTTGGTGTTTGTAAATCTGGAACAGGAGAATGTTTTCTAACTAGCTGCCACGACAGCCTTCATTGCTCTGCATTGCTAAACCAACTCGCTGCTTGTGCTTAGGAGAACTAGACCCTATCTACATAAGAAGAAATCAAGTCAATTAGTTGTGCAGTGGAGCCATCTTCTCCTCTGTGCACAAACCAGTGAGGAGTGCCTAATGCCATTACTTGTTACATAAAATCCTGTGTGGAAGAAGTGATATTATTATCTGTTTAATAGGGAGGGAACTTGCTGAAGGGTGATTGAGGCATTTTTGGCCTTGCTTGCCAACGACATATTAATGTTATTGCCTCTATATTGACTAAATTCAGAATGAACGGTTTCCACACTCCTGCTCCGTTCACAGCTGTGAGATCTGCTGTGCAAGTAGCTGATGAATGTTTTACACTGTTTCCTGTCTTACTGGGTATTTCTTGGTCTGGTTGCTTTTCCTTGGTATGCTCTCTCCACTTGTAACTATCTGGCAGGATCTCTCATGGTTTCAATAAATGATTGCTCTACAGCATACTTAGAAGTGACTTGCACTCTACTTGCCTCTTTTTTACTCTGTTGCTATATAAGAATTCAGTAAGAGCCATGGTAGCGAGATTTGCTGTAGCTTCTACTCCTACCTGATGTATCACACAGAATCTAAATTATCTTTGAACTGAGAAGTATAATTCTGTCCTTTAGCTTCAGATTTGAAACCCCCTGTCAGCTTAGCTTAGATAAGTTATTTTGTACCCTTAGAGTGTGAGTATTTAGGTGGCAGGAGGAAAAGGTATATTGCTCTTCATTTGAACCAGTGTATACTTGCTCCTCAGTACTTACTCCTCAAGTGCTGTCAGATGTTCAGGAATTAATGTTTCATAATTATATGCAATGATAATTGGATTATTACTTCCCTCTAACACAAGGGTTTTTTTCTTTTTTAATTTAATCTTGTTCTATTTATTTTAGTCGACTTCTACTCACTAGAGATCGTATCATCTTTTACCCTTCTCCTTGAAAAGATCTTTGTTGTACGGTCTTTGTAAACCTCATCCACTGTGTTCTCTACAAAACACTGATTCGCATCAGTATCGTGTAAAACTCACTTCTGGAACCTCTCACTGTGGCAGCCACTTTCAATATCAATTTCTGTTTCTTACTCTGAGGGAAGCTAAAAATGTGAATTAGGATAAGATATGGAAAACTGTATCAAGTATGTTAGCAAAGCCTATTTCAGAAATTCTCAAACCGTAAAGCTTTGTGATATTTCCTAGTTTGCTGATAAGGCTGCACAGTGTATCTGCAAGAAGAACTGAACACTGATTGTGATCCACTGACAGAGCCAAAAAGCTTAGGAGCTACTGACTTAGCCTTTGGGTGCTTTTACCCTATCTATCTTAGGTGACTCAGGCAACCAACTAATTGAGATTCGTAAGACCAAGGGTAAGAGTAAATTGAAGTAATCAATGGAGGGGTGAGGGATGCCTCCAAACAGAAGAATTTAGTGGACTTAATATAGTGAAGATGTTATGAAAGTACTCTTTTGTGTTCAGTCTGTTTCTTTGCCCACCCTGTTTCGTGACCCGACACATGTCCTTTTCAAAGCATGCTTTTTATCAACTATTTTTTCCTTAGCTGCTTTACAGGGGTATTGATTGCTTCAATAATAGTTCGAACGTTTTGCCAAATACGCTGCCCTCTCATTTTATTTCTTAGGAAGTTCTTTTTCTATAGGTTTTTGGAACCATCACCAACTGTTTGTGATTACGTTATTACTTTGCCATGTTCCTTGATCGATCCCTAGGCTGTGTGATCCCATTATCTAGGAGCTACGCAGAGTGAAGCACTGTTGTTACTTGGAGGACCTCCAAGGAACAGCTTGAAGCCATAGCATGTAGGATTGTTAACCCTGATGGCACTTCTTTATTTCCTGTTTTTTATTTCCCCACTTGATTAACACTGATGAACTACTTCAGCATGGTGCAGAGCAGCCTGGAGTCTTTCCACTCAAAGGATGGGATCCTTAGTTTAGAAGTAGCCATTCAATATTTAGGCCTTCCTATGACTTGTGCTGACTTGAAGTATTGTGCCCTGACCCAAAGCCTCATTAAGCTGGAATTCTGTGTTGCTTTTTTAAAACTGCTGTATGTGTTGAGTCTGGAACTTATTTTTTCAGCTTGGTTAAACTGCTGGGCTCCCATTTCCTACCAAGTCAGGCTTTCCTTCCGTGCTTCAGAAGTCCTGGTTCCCATTCTGGTAGGAACCAGGACAAAAATGGGAGGTACTGGAGGGTATCCCTTCAGATTACTTGTGCTTTTATCTGGAAAGGAGTATCTGTCGTCTTTGCTGTGCAGACATGAAGTCAGTTGTATGGCTCAGCTGTAGGTAAGGAAAACTAGATGGGGAAAATGTCAGTGATTAAATGGAGGAGTTGTTAGAGGACCTCGCAATTCTTCACTTTGAAGAAATGAATTAATTTGCTGCTTAGTGGGTGTTTGTGATACCAGTAAGCAGCGAGAGCTGATTCTTTTTATTTCAGCTTGTTACTTTGCCAGCATGTGCTATTCATGACACGGGGATTTAGTCTCAGTGTAATCTTATAATTATTTGGCTGTGTTCCCCAGTGTAATAATGCAGCTAACCTGATGGTGAAACACAGAAGGAAACTCTCCTGAAATGTGAACCTGGAGGAAGCCACAGCCGAGAGTGTGACTTCTGTTTTGTGACACAAGCGAGCGAGTGCATGTTCAATCTCTCTGATCCCATCGGTCTGCGGCTCGTTGTGTTCCTTCTCTCGCCTCCAGCTCTCACCGTTGTCTAATCAATCCCCTGCCACTCTTCCCAAGCCAGACATCCTCCAGTTCTGCTGTGATTCCAGCTTCCTCGCAGTCTCTGTTTTATTAATACACATGTAGACAACAAATCCGCTCTTGCAGAAGTGGATTAACTCCTCTCTCAAGTGTTGCCCTCTGTCAGGTCCCCACGTTCTCAGCTGCGTTCTGCTTTCCCACCCCGAGAGCTGGGCTCGCCCTGTGCAAGTGCCCCGAGCTGCCCCGCTGACCCTGAGCAAAAGCACGCAGGCTGCCCAGTGCCTCCGGGATGGAGTTTAGAAAGAACTGGAAATGCGCTTGGGAGAGCTGCGGGTGTTTTACCTGCTCCTCTGCACAGCCCGAACCGCAGCTCGCCTGCTCCGGCGGGTGCGGCGCGGCGCGGCTCCGCGGGGGGGCGCTGGCGCACCGGACACCGCCCGCAGCGGCAGCGGGAGCAGCGCCGGGCTGGAGCCCGCCTTCTGCTCAGAGCCCCTCCGAGTTACTGCAGGGGCTCATCCCAGCAGAGCATCAGCGTTCGTGTAGGCACTGGCGAGTGCCTTCAGGAGGGTGTAAGACAACCAGCCCTTACCCCTAGCTTTCGGTCTCTTCTTATTACCATGTCATAGAACCGTAGAATGGTTTGGGTTGGAAAGGACCTTAAAAATCATCTAGTTCCAACCTTCCTGCCACGGGCAGGGACACCTTCCACTAGACCAGGGTGCTCAAAGCCCCGTCCAACCTGGCGCCAAATACCTGCAGGGAGGTGCCTAATTTTTTCATGCTTCTCTCTGAAAATGATTCTAGTTTTGGAAATAACAGCCCAGCCACCTGAGCCTTGTAAAGAAAACAAAGGGACCGGAGGAAAAAGCACTTCTTTCTTCCCTATCTCGCCTGTATTATAATAAAAATAAAATCCAAAGCTGCATTCTTTTTTTAACTGCTCAAGTGCTAAAACAGCTGGCCTCAGAAAGTCAAGATTTGCCAAGGGAATAGCCTTCAGTAAAAAAAGAAGTGCCTTCCAGTGCTCCAGTGAAAATTGTTTGATTTGATATAGTTAATTGAACAGGTTGAAAGTCTGACAGGGTCCGGTTCAGTGCACTTGACACTGAGCTTTATCCTTGTTATTGCAGGATGCACAGCAGAGGGAGGTCACAAATTCATGGCTCTTTTAGCAAAGATATAAGGACCTAGCTGCAGCATTTTCTTCGGAATTCAGTGGAAGGAGCTCTTCGAACAACAACAGCAACAAAAAAGGCTGGAATCTGTCCAGCCCTTACTGCTTTCAAGCATTGATTTTTCAGCCCTTCACCCAATAAGGATCTGCACACCCTGTGAAGTGTTTGTGTGATTCCTCAGATCCTAGAGGTGATCGGCACTTAGCTGATGCAGGAGTAGGCTTCCTGTCCTTCTGTGTGCAGCCAGGAGAATTGCTTGCTACTCAAAAAGGGGAATCCACTGTGAGAAACTTGTGTCTTTTAATTGATAATGGGAGAAGTATAAGCCCGTTTCTAAAAGGGGGGAAAAAAAGGAATACCTGGGGAACTACAGCCCAGTCAGTCTGTCCTCAGTGCCTGGCAACATCATGGAGCAGATCCTCCTGGAAAATATGCTAAGGCACATGGACAATAAGGGGGTGATTGTTGAGAGCCGACATGGCTTCGCTAAGGGCAAATTGTGCTTGACCAGTGATTCTATGATTTTGCTAACTGTGAAGAGAGCCCTACACATATAGAAGTGAGCCTAGACACACAAATGTTAGGAACTTCATAAGCCATTTTCGTCTGAAACAAGGATATGTAGATTAATTCATGAATCTTCTTAACAAGGTACACTAAAGATGTGACTCCTTCAAAAACCCCAGCAAAATACAGTCTTCCCTCCCCTGAGGTTTCATTAACCTTTCTGAGTCCCAAAGTACTTATCAGAGGCAAACTCTGTTATACAGCAATCAACATTAAGTGGTTAACCTCACATAAAACTTGGGGGACTCCTGTTCTAATGGCTTCTTATTAACCACAGCTACAATCTAACATAATCCAGTATGTGAACGCATACATTTGAGGGCTGTGTTCTTGCTGAAAATCAGGTGCTCTGTTCTGGCTGAACTTCAGTGGCTGCTGTTACAGTCTGCTGTGCATTTCAGTCTTTCAGGACTACATTGCTGCATGTTTACAGCAGAAGCAGGGTTAAAGGATCACAAACCCAAATAAAAAGACTCTGAAAGAAACCCAAGCCCCAGATCAGAATGTGATCTATCCCACAGAAGTCTTCAGAACCTCAGGAGCCTGCAACTTACAGGCTGTGCAGACCTTGCCCTGTTCCCCCACAGCTCAGCTTAAAGCACAGTGGAATTCCTGCCCACCCGGTTGGTAAGAGAAGCCTCCAAGTTCCACAGACAAAAATGCTGCTGCTTAATCACTGACTAAAAAAAAATCCAAATGCTCCCCCAAGGGAAATCTGAGGGTTTGTTCTGTTTTGTGAAACGCCGAACAATGATCCCTTGAGGAAATGTGTATCTTTTGTCAGTGTGCCATGTATTTGAGACAAGCTGTCAGTGTAATCCCAGTCCTGTCAGCTGTGCTGACAGGGCACCTGCATTGCGCAGGGCCTGGTGACGTTGTGCTGTGATTAGGAGGTCTTTTACAGATGTGTCTGATCCCCCAAACAAGTTTATGTGTGTAAACCCCAGTCACTTTCTCTGCAGGTTTGTTGGGTGCAGTGAATTGCGGAATTGAGGTTACTTACCTGTTCACAGGTTAAAATCATCAAATCATGGAGTTATTTAGGTTGGAAGGGTCCTTTTGAGATCAGTCCAACCCCCCTGCTCAAGCAGGGTCAGCCAGAACAGGTTGTCCAGGATCATGTCCAGTTGGGTTTTGACTGTTGGCTCAGGTGTTCTGTTTAGTCAAAGTTTTCCTTGACTATCATGTTGAAAGTACACTTTGTAATGTTTGCTTTGCATAGGTTATGTAGATTTTATTTTGCAGTACATGTTTGTGGTCTAAATATAACAAACAGCTCAGAACCTGAAGATGGATTAATAAGGTTATTTAAAAAATGGTGCCAAATGTTGAATAATCCCAAATGGCCTACAAGGAAATGTTTGTTACATGTTCTAATTTTTTGTAGCTGTTGCTAAGTATAAACACTGTCTGGAGAAGCGCCAGGAATGTGACAATCTGATCCGAGCATATCAAACCTATGAAGTACTGCAATCCAATCCACTGTCAAGCGCTAGTTAAATTGCAGTGCTAAAATGCTTGTGTCCATTGGTTTATGGATGCTGTATGCATGTAGATAAAGCTTGTCATATATTGGCTTATCAAAAACAAAGACAAGACAGCTTGATTGTGATGGATGTCACCTGTAAACATTATCAGAAGCTAATCTACTTCTGCATTTGCCATTCACAGGTGTGTGCGGTCCTTTTTTATGTCACATTAAGCCATATTCAGACCAATATCATAGTGACTCATTCCAAGTCCCTCTCATGGAGAAAGCTTCCTTCTGGGATTTTTTTCTTTTTATTACACTGAACACAAGGAGCTACAGACCTGTTAGCCTCTTGCCAATCCTGCCAAAATAATGGAACAGTTAATTTGGGCTTCTGTCAACAAAGAATTGCATTGTACAGTTAATACCAGTCATCCTGATGCCCAGCCTGTCAAACTAACCTGGTGCTTTTTTCTTTCTTTTTTCTTTTCTGTTGGCAAGGGTACAAGTTTAGTAGTGTACAGCTACCACGTGAAATACAGTATCTTGGTTTGCCCCCAAAGCACACAGCTTAGGATCACATAACATCTTAATTAAACATGTGCCTTTTAATTCTGTATGCTGCGTGCTGGAGTCGGGCTGGTTCACTGACAGATGCCTGTACGCAGCAGGGAGACACTAATGAAAAGGGCCTTTATCGGTGTCCCCTGGTTCAGCTGGTTGTGCAGCATCGTTCAGGCTTTCTGTGTTGGTTGCCTGAGTGTTGCAGTTGATGTGGTAGCAAACAATTAGCAGGAAGGGTTAATGGTACAAGTGTGGTGTAAATAATCTAGCTAAGTGGTTCGGAGAAAATTTGCTTTATTGTAGCCAAATGTAGTGCAATATATGAGAAATTCCTTCCTCCTGGATGTGTATGGCCTTTTCTCCCTTGGAAAGCAGGCTGTCAAAGAAGAAAATAAATTGGGAGTTGCTATAGGTAGCCATCTTACTTGTACTCTAAATGCAAAGCTAATGGGACTAGTGTAATCTCTTCTTGTAAAAGTTACATTGAATAACAGGGACTGTTGTGCACAGGTCAGGTCACTTAAGTCTCTACTAAGATACTGTGTCCAGTTGTGATGTTTTCATTCTAAGAATAGCATAGAAGTAGATGGAAGGCGGAGCCCAGCCTTTTCCCAAGCCTGGAAGATGAGCCTTGTGTTGTCATGTTACAGGAGATGAAGCTACTGAAAGGAAGGTTGATAGGTGACTTGATAACTGGGTATAGGGACTTAGCAGGACAAGAGCGTGCGTTCAAAAGCTGAAATTGGAAGCTTGAGCGATTCAGCAATTGGAAAATGAATCCTGGCTTTGCAGGTCATTCCGCAGTGAAGTGCTTACTAGGAAAAAGGGTAGATACTGGCAAAATCAAGTTTTTAAAAGGTGAGGAAGGTGGGTGGAAAAATACATGTGCATGTGCGCATGCAGCACCCGGGCTGCATAGACACAGCAGCGTATCTGCAGTCTCTAGATTCCGGGATACTCTACAGCCTCGTTGTATGAATTTGGGTAGGGAGTGATTTGTATTTGTGGGTTTGGTTTTCTACTTCTTGAGAGTCTAGGCCTTAAGAAGCAAAGGCCCCTGGGGAGCTCAAATGAACCAGGCACCCCATGTAGCAGGAGAAACTTATTAGCAAAACTGGAGCTGAAATAATCTGCCACTTACCCAGCTGTTCTTCCTGTGCTCTACACGTGGCTTTTCCTACAATCTGTATGTCAGACTAGGTCTAGGGTAAAACTTGAGAGATAAGGGCAACTTACCTTTGTATTCCCACTTCAAGCTGGATGTGAACAGTCCTGCATGCTGCTAGGTTTATCCCTGTTGTAAACATCACATTTGGGGTAAGTACTTGTGCTGAGAAAACTACATGGTAAAACCAGTTAGTAATTTATATGTGTAATGTGTGTTTTCCTGACAGCTCTCCTAGGGTTTGAATCTATTATATTTTCCTGTGTTTGAGCAGAGAGCATGTTAGGCTAGATGCATGTAATATAGAAAGTCTGACTTGGAGATTTGAAGTCCTCCTCTGTCTTCTTTTAGAATTCCCCTATGACTTGAATTTTGCAAATGTACCAAATGTGACATACACAAAGATGATGTCAGTAAACAATCTATTGCACGTTTCTCTTGAGTCCAGTGGGATGCTGATACATGCTCACATACCTGACATTCCTTTAATTCACTTCTTAGGCACCATTTCTGTATAAGATTTCCCACATAACCTATTAATAGCATGTTTCCCATGTCTATTTACACATTCTTTGTAGATCATGTAAACATTTGTTGCTGAAGCTGCATGTGATGCTCTCTTGCTGGAACAGGTACCAGAACCTACAGCCTGGTAGGAGACTGACTTCTAGAGCTGTTGCCTGGGAATTGCTGTAAAAAGCACTGTAGGGCAGATATCTAATTCCTATGTCATGCTATGCATTTCCTTACATTTGCAACATCAGAAGTGGCTCTTGCCACTGTCATAAAAATGATAATGAAAATAACTATTTGAAGATCACTTTGTTCTGAAGACGTAACACTTCAAGTATTTTTTTCCCATTCAGAGATGTGTGGCATTCAACTGATGTAGCCTGGATAAGATCAATAGGAGGATTTTAATCATGGAGCTATCTTTGGCCTCCATACACTAAATACAATAGTGCCTTAAGATTTCCTGATCTAATACTGAGCTGCTGGGATAGGGCTTAATGCTGCAAAGTGCAGACATCAAATCAGTCTGAAGAAAAGCAGGGCGCACACTGGCTGTGCTTGTCCCATTTTTACACAAGAGTATGTTCTCCTTGTGCAAATGCCATTGCTTCTTTTTTCCTGTGTGTGTGGCTACTTTGGGTTTAAATAGATTACCTAATCTCAGGATTTGAGATTTTGCAAAAGCTCTTGCGGGATTCAGATTGTGAAGTTCAGGTGTTTTCTGGTGTCCATGCAGAAAAGTAATTCGAGGACTGTAGGTTTTCAGGAGGTTTTATCTTGGTGCATTAATCTCCTTTAACAAAAGCAGAAACAGTTACCTGCTCAGGTCAAAAGAGTGCATTGGCCATAAACTGCACCAGACTTTGTTTTTTGACAAGGCTAAATCTTAAACTGCTGTGTGAATGGTTCAAGGAGAAACACTGACACTGGATTGTTTGAGTCTAATTTCCTGTACCTTTAATATTGCTTTCATAATTTGTAGACCTGCACTGTTGCAGCATGACACAGCTTTGCCTAAGCACAGCGCTCAAGCTAGGTGAAGGATCACATGGAGTATTTATGAGCAGTCTTCTCTCCAGGCCATGAGTGAGGTAGAGCTTTATGAGGGAACAGCCTGTGATACTGCAGTGGAGGAATGCATATTTCAGTGCATATGCACCCACAAACTGCAGCTTGAACTCACGGTGTTGCACGGCATTGATTCCCACATTGCTCATCACCAGATGGATTCAGTGGAGCTATCCCTGACTGCTTATGGTGATCACAGATGTATGTGGTGGTTTCTAGTGTTCTGCAGTGGCCAGTCACTGGAGGACAATGAAGGCTTCATTTTGCCAATGAATTTCATAGCAAGTGGCTGACAAAAGAAGAAGATTTGAGTCTGTTTCAGGTACTGTTGCAAATCCAAGCTCTGTTTTTGTCATATCTAACTGGGAGTTTCCATTTTTTCCTTCTGATTTCAGATATTTGGTCTTTCTGTTGAACAGCCATCTTTTCCAGTAGTGGAAACCTTTAGAAGTACAGGAGGCACAGTTTTGTTTTCTTATTGTATCTGGCTATGCAAAGGCATTGCCTGGCTTGGTTGACTCTGTCCCCTAGCCCAGCGTTGGAGCATGCACAGTCACTTGAAATGACTTTTTGAGTCGGCCTGTTTGAGTAATTGCAGACTGAAATGTTTCTGTTCTGAAAGGTTCTAGGATGAACACATTTCATGTTCTTCATCCTCATGAAGACAGCATGTCTGCTCGAGGCTTACTCTCAAGTTACGCTTTCCAGCTAGAAACTGTGGGGATTTTTTCTTCCTCCCAATAGTTAGTTAATTCTTTTAACTGAACTGCAAATATTTTTCCTGACCTTGTATTGAAAACCACTGAAATTCTGGCAACAACAGTTAAGCCTACCAAAAATCAGTCTGATGCAAAATAACTGCCATGGAAATTTTCAGCCTCAGTGGTTGTGGTTCAGCAACACTTAATGATTATGAAAGGTGTCAAGCAGCTATAATCATAGTCATCAACACCTGTGCTGTATATGTGTACTGAAACATGTATTTGGTCTCCTTTGTTAGGAATATATGCAGTGCCTAATCATTATGAATCTCTCTATTGGCTGCATTGTACTCTTGTCTCTGTAAAGGGAATGTCTGTTTAGAGGGGCTGCTGCTATTCTGTGGATCAAGAGTATGCTTTTATGGAAGCTTTAATTTTCTTCTGATATTGCTTTATTTACAAATGAAATTTTCAAGCTAAAAGTAAGCTATCATTCCTTATATAGAAAATAATTATCAGTAAGCTTAATTTCTTACAAATAATACGTTGTATATGCAGTTTCCATGTGTTGTAATAATTTTCATGGATTTTCTCTCAAACCTCAGAACACATGGTTTTCAAAGACACACTGTATGCATTTTAAAAGCAATGAGGTAGCTGTGGTTACGAGTGTGCCACATCAGGCCAAAGATGCATCTAGCCTAGAATTCTCTTGTAGTCCAAAAGCAGAGCTTAGGGAGGAGTGTGAGTACAGGAATATTCCCTCCAAATACCCTCCTGCCTTCCAACATTTCTTTTGTTCTCAGTCTTCCAGAAGGAAAACTCACATATCTGAGCAGCCACTATGTGAACACATAGCCAAAGTCTCTGTGGTAATATGCATGAGTAAAGGACGGAGATAAGAGCGCTTGTGCAACCTGAAAGCTGACATTTCCCGATTTCTGAGATCTAAGCAGTGCAGCTTTAATATTGACTTTTCATGTGCTCAGCCGTGGTGATGTGTTTCGTACTAGAAGAGATGAACATTTTAAGATGCGAGGGAGTAATCAGGGTATTTAAAAAACCCCACTAAACACACACAAAATCCACCAGACTGGTGAAGGAGAAAACTATGTGCCTTGAGCTTGTAGTTTTTACTGACACTTAGTTAATGTTTTAGTTAAAAAATTGATTTTCTGGGTTATTTGGTAGCACAAATACTTTTGAGTCCAGACAGTGCAACCTAAATGAGCACAATATATGCCCATGTGAGTCTGTTTCAGTTTTCATACGTAAGCAAGACTTGTGGTGTTTCGTAGAATCAACTAGGTTGGAAACAACCTTTAAGATCAAGTCCAACCGTAACTCCAGGACCGCCAAGTCCTCCACTAAACCATGTCACTAAGGGCCTCATCTACATGTTTTTTGAACATTTCCAGGGATGGTGCTTCCACCGCTTCCCTGGGAAGCCTGTTCCAATGTCTGACTAGAGTTTGATCCATAGAATAATAGAATAGCTGAAAGGGACCTTAAAGGCCATCTAGTCCAACCCCCTGTAATAAGCAGGGACATCTTCCACTAGACCAGGTTGCTCAGAGCCCCGACCAACCTGACTTTGAATGTTTATAGAGATGGGGCATCTACCACCTCTCTGGCCAATCTGTTTCAGTGCTTCACCACCCTCATTGTAAAAATTTTCTTATATTTAGTCTGAATCTCCCCTCTTTTAGTTTAAAAGCATTACCTCTGTCCTATTGCAGCAGATCCTGCTAAAAAGTCTGCCCCTATCTCTCTTATAGGCACCTTTTAAGAACTGAAAGGCTGCTCTAAGGTCTCCTTGGAGCCTTCTTTTCTCTAGGCTGAACAACCCCAGATTGAGATATTTCTGTCAGCATTGATGGAAGCCTGCTTTGAAAAACTTGCAGTATTTACTTACAGATCCCTACTGTTGCACTACAGTTCTGACCTTCAGAGACACCACTTCTGAAGAACTCACAGAGCCTTTTTATTGTGTTGAATTTGATGAATGACGCCTGGCTTTCATTTCCCTGACAGACTGCTTATTTTCACCAGGTGTGCTTCAGGACTGACTCTTTGTTTGTTTGTTTTTCCCCTTTATTAGAGAGCTGGTTTAGTTGTCAGTAAAATAACAATTACCGTATCTGAGCATTTATTACTTGTTCTGGAATGCCAGATGTCAGAATACGACTTACAGGAAAAGATGGAAACTTCATCTCTTCTTAGCCATAGTAATCTCAAAAATGTAAAGCAATTTAGAATATGTTTTTTTACATCCCATCTGAGTGAATCCTTCAGTAGTAAGCAAGTATTTGCATACTCTTTATGTAAGCAAGCTCTAGCTAGAGCATCCACTAAATCTTGTACAGTCTATTGTTGACTTGCAAAAATAGCTGGGAACTGTTACACCAATATGATCATCCATCTGGCAGAAAGAAATGCTGTAAGCTGCAGTGCCGTTAACAGTTTTGTATGGCAAAAGCTTTGATGTGCTGGATCCATTCTGTACCTTGATGAATTACCCACTGTAAAAGAACAGTATAAACAACCATAGTCTGAACCGCTCACTTGTACAAACCTGCAATTATAGTTGGTAGCGAGAACTGTGGAAGGAGTATCTTTTGGTAGTATCTCTCAAAAATATATCAAAATGATTAAACAGTTTTCCCAAAGAATTTGAGGATTTGCTAATTCTAGACTGATACATGGGTTAAAAAAAATAAAATATGCAGCTTGCTGGTTTTCAATAATTATTGGCCTTTTCTGAGTGCAGAAAAGTGAAGCTGCCAGATCCGACCTTGGACCAGAATCACAGCTGGAATATTGAACTTCTTTTGGTTTCTGTAAACCACAGTGACCAGTCATGTGCTTGTCCTGTGCAGGAGGTTATTGGAAAGCACTGAAACTGTAACTGCAGGGTCCTAACATGGACAACAAATGAGTTTGACTCAACTTCAGATCGTTGTACTGACATGCCTTGTGTCCATAAACTGTGTATGCCATCTGGTTGTCAAACCACATTGAAAGTGGGATAACTTAGAAGTGGTTTGGATTTGCCCTCAACAAAGTAGGTGTGGATGCCCTTGTGTCCTGTTGCAATTCTTGCAACCATTCTAAGTTTTCAAAGTAGTCCCTCATAACTCATAGAGCCAATAAAGCAGTATCTCTTTGAGGACTGATGTGTTCTCTCCTGTTCCAGTGGCATCCAGGCAGGATTTCATCTCTAGTTTTAGATATTGGTGTGTGGCTGCTACCATCCTGTGTAATATAAATTTGTGGGGAGATCACATGTCTTTGTCCTGATTACTCCTCAGTCACGCCTCAGGCAACCGTATTGTGGTCATGTACTGGAAATGCCCAGTGTAATGGACCCCATGAGAGGGGAGCTTTATCTTTGCCAGCTGTCAGGCAGTGGCTTAACAGAGTTATAGAAGCGGGAGTTGGGGCAGGTTCCAAGTTAAGGGGATGACCAGGGCTCTCTCCAGTACCTTTGTAAAATGGAATAGTCAAACTGTATTGTATTGACTGTTGCCTCTCAACAGTATGATGAGAGCTGTGATGCTGTAACCTAAATTTTTTCTGCAAATCTTGTTATATGTGCCTCATTGTTTTCAAAACTTGTGGTGGTATGAGTAATGTAACTCATACCAGAACCCATGTGCTGCTAACCCACTGAAACAGGGGGAGTCATAGAAATCTTCAGTGGGTCCGAGTTAGAATGAGACAAATCTGGACCATAGATCTCTACCTCAACTGATCATGTTTCCAATTCCTATAAGTATTTAAGACTATGTAGAACTAGAACTTAATGGAAGGAGAAATAATGTACTTACTGCCTTCCTGCCACGCCACGGCTGGACTGAATGTAGCAGTTAGAGATGATGTAAATTCTTTATTCCTCTTTTAGGGTGACAAGAAAGCTCATGAAAAATTATACTTACTTGTCTTTCCACTTATGTGGGTTTTTACCACAATCCAAAAATACTAATAAAGGATAAAAAGTAACAGTACCACCTGACTAAAAGATTTTTAAGAAAGGCACTGGAAATAACTTGTGTTAGCTTTAATTTCTTTGAGATATCAGTGTGAGAATATAGAGAGAAACTTAGCTGGTAGAGGCGCAATTCAGCCTCCTTAAGCAAATGCTGTTTTAGCTTTGCACAGCCTTACGACTCTATAGTAAAAATGCTTTAAGGTGAACAACTTTCATCTTGGTATACTATTGGGTTTTTATTATTAAAAATAATAAATAATATCTTGAAATTTCATTGCATTTGTCATTTGATGACTTCATACTCCTCTCTTCGTTTTGAAGCACTACTGCCATAACATCCAGACAGGCCTTACAACAAATTCAGAACAAAGACTGTGTGAAAATAACTTTGTAATAAATGGCCTATTAAAATTGGAGATATAAAATATGAATAACAGCATGAATGCCTCAGTTATGAGTAACACTTTGCATGAGTTCACACTCCAAGTAGGTAAATATATATGGGGCGATATTTTACTTTATCACACAAGTAGAATTTCCTATCTAGTTCATGGATTTCCCACAAACTGCTCCTGGATTTGAAATAAGAGTGTCTCTCTCTCTTTCTTTTTAAAATCACTTCGCTTCATAGAGGCTGTTTCATGTAATGGAGATTGTGTGATCCTCCATATTGAAGTGTAGGTCTCTTGCTTTCAGAAAACTCTTGATTGCATTGCAGAAGTCAGTCATAGCAAGCAACATTTCCATGTTAAGAGCCTGGTTAGCTGGGTGCTGCTCTGTCCTTCAGGTCTCTAAAAGCCATTTTCCCCAATCATTCTGGAATTCTTCAGGCAGACTTGAATTGATTCTCTTATCTAGGCAAGTGTTTAGTGAAAGGTTTTGCAGGCTTGAGGCTGGCAATTGAATGGCTGGCAATTCCAAAACCCTGCAAGTCAGGATTCCTCTGTCTCTAGATGCGAATGTTCCTGTGGCCAGCATGCGTGTGGGTTTAGTCAGGACTTTTCTAAAATCCTGGCATTGTGGTTCTTTCTAACCTCTTCCCTCACCTCTCTAGGTAAACCTTTTGCAGTGGTCGGTACAGTGCTTTAAAGCTTGATGAAAATATGTACGGTGAATCTCCAAACTCAGAGTGGGAAGTGGCAATGAGACTGTTTCTTATTAACAGCTTTGTACCATTCAAGAACTGTAACAGTACAAACCGGTAGTAGCTGTCTTCATATCGACCACCTTTGTGACAGCAGAGTAGTTTTCTAGGTATCCGTGCACGCTTCTGTTACAGCAGTCCCATTGCAGCGCTGCTACTACCCAGCCAATGGGCAACAGCAGGAGGCTCTTGGCTAGCAACAAGCAAATGCTTTCCCATTCCAGAAAAGTTATTTCACAGGAGATGTTCAATCTGCAGAGTTGTAGGAAGGCGATTTACTTTTATCACATGGTATTTATCCCAAGTCTGGAATGATAATATTTTATCCCATTAATTATTGTGTTTAGGTAAAGACCAAAACCTGGTAACTATCTTTAGAAGTACCAGATTTTTGCCAGTCTTCCTTTCTTTCTTTCTGAGATGCTCTTATTGCTCTTCCTTTAAAGCTGTTCCTGTGGAGCCTGGGCCAGCAATCTAATTGCACTTGCAGGTAGGAGGAGACCAATATTTGTTAGCATTCTTCCTATGTGACCTGACAGTGCTCCAGAAGCAGTACTAGCTTAGAGGTGAGGATTGCAGAATGCAGTATGAGTGTGCCCAAGAAATGCAAATGAACTGACACAGACATACCCTACAACTGTAATGAATGGTCCCTGTGAATCAGGAAGAATATATGTGTAAAAATCCTTGACAGATCTTCTGACGAGTGCAATGTGATATGCAGCATGTTGCCCTTCGGAAGTAATCCAAAATTGGATTTGAGATTACTGCTTTCACACATTGTCTCTTAGAGGACTTCACAGAAACAGGATTCCTTGAAGAAATGCGGTGTTGCTTTCCTCAAACAGTATCCCAGGCGTTTACACCTCGTATCTTTCTCCTCCTCATTTCCAGTGTTTGGACATGTTGGAACATCATGTGGTATAAGTAAGAGGTGAGATAGGTCTGAAAACAGAATTCTTCAAACGCCTAGAAGTGAAAATTAAATTTACATAAAATTGCCATAGTCATTAAAAACTTAACCAAGCAGCTCACCCATTGCTTTTCCTGACTTCCACTGTTGAGCGAACTGTTATTTAATAGTTTAGAACAGGTAAGAAACAGCAGAGGAAATCCTTTCCAATTGCTCTGGCTTGCACCAGTGGACACATAGAATTCGCAAGGGAGGAAATAATTTTTGTCTCGCTTCTGAATTTCTGAGTTCTGAGAAACCAGCTTATGCTTTTGCTTTTCAGGAAGAGATAATGAATCCTGGAAGTCCTCTTGAGTTTTAAGATTGAACAGATGTAGCTTACCTTACGTAAGGTAAGTTACCTTACGTAACAGATAGTTACCTTACGTAGCAGATGTACTTTGTTAGTAGAGCTGGTTGGGTTTTGACAACAGAATTCGTGGCTCTATAATGTCACCATGTTGATGACAGTTGTTCATCAAACATCTTTTGGCACTGAGGCTAGTCAGTAAGGGAGGGCTTGTGGCCATGCTGCTGAGGGCTTTTACTCTTCAGGACAGGATGGCTGTGTTTACACCATCTAAGGGGAAGAGCCCCCAATCTCTGCTCACTCTTGAACCACACACCAGAGTTTCTGTCAAAGTATTAAGTGGCCCAGGCCAGAATCATCCCAGGAAACGCTGGGGTAATTTGATAGTAGAAATGACTGAGTTCCAGTGCCTGGACAATGGTGGCACCGGTTAGTTTAGTGGAACGGACAGTGGAGAATGCACATACTTGGAACCAGCCGCAGCCCTATTTTCAGAGTGTGTGACATCGGGTGAGCTTCAGAAGGCTGAAAACCCCCTTGTTTTACCCTACTGCCCATCCTTCTGCCTTTCTAACCTTGCTAGTTATAGGCTTTCCTATAGAGAAATCCAGTGTCTAATGTCTGGATGCTCCTACTGAGGGATACTGCAGCTGGTGTACACTAGTGTACAAACAATTTTGAGGGAGGTCCCAAGTAGCTAGGTATTTTTTTACCTCTCTCCTTGGTTTGCACATTTCAATGGAATATATTGATATACAAATTATGTAAGACTTGTATTCAGTAGCTGCTAATTTTGACCTTGCTAATTCTATTGAAGTTCAGGCAGCCAGATTTGCTGCTCTCTACCTTAATGGAATAGAATCTGAGAGTCATTGAGGTTGAAAGGCAGCTCTGGAGGTCATCTTGTTCATCCCCCTGATCAAATCAGGGTCAGACAGAGCAGGTTGCCCAGGGCAGTGTCCCATCACTTTTGAGTATCTCCAAGAATGGAAACTCCACAACATTCCTGAAAATAATGTAGAATCATAGAATACCAGCTTGGAAGGGACCTCAAGGATCATCTGGTCCAACCTTTGTTGGCAAAAGCACAGTCTAGACAAGATGTCCCAACACCTAATCCAGCTGAATCTTCTTCTGTTCTCCTGGCTGAGCAGTCTCAGCTCTCTCAGCCTTTCCTTGTCTGACAGATGCTTCAATCCATTAATCATCTTCATGGCCCTTTGCTGGACTTGCTCCGGTATGTCCATGTCTCGCTTGTACTGCGAATTCCAGAACTGGACACGGTATACTCCATTTGTGGCCTCACCAGGCGCAAGTAGAAGGGAAGGATCATCTCCCTGAACTTGTTGGCAATGCTCTGCCCTACTGCAGCCCAGGAGGCTGCTGGCGGAAGGCAAGGGCACGTTTCTGGCTTATGTTCGATTTAGTATCTACCAGGACGCCAAGTCCTTTTCTTGCTAGCAGAATAACAAAAATGTTCCCTCTCCACTGCGAATGGACCTGAATGTGATTTCCTCCGTATTGTTCAAGTAGCACCTGGCTGCTGAGAACAGATACAAGGTCTTGAGGACATGACCAGGAGTGTCCATGGCTCAATGTGTGTTGGAGAAGGAATCTTGGCCTGCCCATCTTCAAAGGTCATCAGGAGCAGGGTAGAAATAACTTCATTTAGATCAGCTTCTTACGCAGCTGTGCCAAAGGATTTGTAGTTGATACTTCAGTCTGTAGACAGCTATGATCCAGCTGATTTACTTCTGGGGTATTGACAGGATTTCAGACTGCCGGTGCTCATGTGGTGCCCAACATGTTCCTTCTCCAGGGAAGCTTTGCAGTCTGAGGAAACTGCAGAAAATGACTTGTTCCAGTGGCAAGAAAACAGAACACTGGTGAGGAAAACCAAGCACAATGTGTGTTGTAAAGAGGACTCCAGGAGAGAGTTATGTAAAAGCAAAGAGTATCTAAAGATCAGGATGTTTGTTTTGGAATTTTGATTATGTACTGGAAGATGAAGTAAATAATTTCTTAGTTTCTGTTGTTGCTTTTTGGGTTTGTATTGCTGCTGTTCACATCTCACTACCTGAATATTGTGACTTGCTGGGGTGTCACAAGACATGAGTCTACAATCCAGGAAAGAGTGTTAAGCCTAAATGTTTTATTTATTATGTAGGAAGAAGAAATTGTATTTCGTGCATAACCAAAACTACATTTGAAACTAACCCTAAAATGATTTGGCTTTTGTATTGAAGACTGAGTGCAAGCTAATGAATGGAGATGAAGATAAACAATTTAGTACTTGACTAAGGATTAAATTTGTGGCTCAGTGTTAGTACTCAGAAACCATTTTCTAGACCCTTGTGGTTTAGGAAAGTTTTGCCAGGCTGAAAATGATGTATTTCATTTCTTTGTTCTGTATGTGTGCACGTAAACCAGTGGAAAAGTGATTTTGTATATTTGTGTCCGGGCTCTGATATGAGCGGATGCATCTTCATGGAACCTGTCAGAATAGTCACTCTTTGTGCCAGGAAAGTGTCTAACCCAAGACTTAACCAGTGTGTCACTGATATCTAATGCATATTCTGTGAGTAAAAGTAAGTGTGCTTAAACAATGTGTAATCTGCTCCTTTCGTCTGCTTAGGGAGCTACTCTTTGGTATTTCCATCGGAAATTTCTGTGATGGTAGTTTCCAGTCTTCTTCCTCTGTATAAATTATTATATGAATATTGTAAATAAAGGTTATAATACATTCGTGAGCCACAGTTGCTGCTTTTTCTCTAATTTGATTTTATTGGTTCATTAGTGTTTGTTCAACTCGGTGCCTCTTTAACAAAAAGACTTACAGGTGGGTCATAGTGTGTTCAAATGCATCCTCTCTGTATACTCTTCTGTAAAAACAAGGTGTAATGGAAGATTTATACATAATACAGTGCTCAACATTTGCTCCTCTGAAGTGATGCGGACTCTCTAAAAGGGAAAAAAAAAATTTATAGTAGAAAGAAAATGCACTGAAGCTATCAGAAAGACAATATAGTATAAAGCAAAAAACCCCAACCCTATTTCCTGAGGTTTGGGAGTTTACTAGGACTTGTTTGGTTTGTATACATTTCTTTTTCTTCTTTTTACTCCTTCTCATACTTTTTTCCAAGGCCTTTTGGAATGCTGGATATCCTGCAGAGGTAAACAGCCTCTCAGTACTGCTGCCTCCTTCTGCAGACCCCAATAACCTGAGCTCTTCTGAAATGTGTCTTCCAAAAACTTCATCTGAAGACCACAAGGACCTGAGAATCATGCATTTTGCTGCTACATGGCTCTGATTGTGAATTGGCCTCACTATGGAGCTAACTTCTCTTTTTAATTAGTTTAGGTTTACCTTGCAGCACTTGTTTCTTGTTAAATCAGATCCCATTGTGAATGGGACGATTGTTCTGCTATTTTAAGATGATGATGAGGTTCTTCTCACAAGCAGCTCAAAGTATCACTACAATCACTGGATGCCATCCACTGACCTTAGGCTCAGCTGTAGCTCAAATTAGCCAACTCTTTTTTTTGTTAATTAGTGCCTAACCTACAAGCTTTTGGAGGCTGAGAGAGTATTTTAGAAAGTGTTGTTACATTCTTGCTTTGCTCCCAAGCTCCTTTCTAAGCACCCCAGGCACAGCTGCACGTTGGGCAGAGAAGAGATTCAGAGCAGCCCTGTGAAAAAGGACTTGGGGGTGTTGGTCAATGAGAAACTGAACATGAGCCAGCTTCAGTGTGCGCTCGCAGCCCAGAAAGCCAACCGCATCCTGGGCTGCATCAAAAGAAGCGTGACCAGCAGGTCGAAGGAGGTGATCCTGCCCCTCTACTCTGCTCTTGTGAGACCTCACTTGGAGTATTGTGTACAGTTCTGGTGTCCTCAACATAAGAAGTACATGGAGCTGTTGGAGCAAGTCCAGAGGAGGCCATGAGGATGATAAGAGGGCTGGAGCACCTCCTGTATGAAGACAGGCTGAGAGAGTTGGGGCTGTTCAGCCTGGAGAAGAGAAGGCTGCGTGGAGACCTCATAGCAGCCTTCCAGTATCTGAAGGGGGCCTACAAGGATGCTGGAGAGGGACTCTTCATCAGGGCCTGTAGCAATAGGACAAGGGGTAATGGGTTCAAACTTCAACAGGGGAAGTTCAGGTTAGATATAAGGAAGAAGTTCTTTACAGTGAGGGTGGTGAGGCACTGGTACAGGCTGTCCAAAGAAGTGGTAAATGCTCCATCCCTGGCAGTATTTGAGGCCAGGTTGGACAGAGTCTTGGGTGACACGGTTTAGTGTGAGGCATCCCTGCCTATGGCAGGGGGTTGGAACTAGATGGTCTTAAGGTCCTTTCCAGCTCTAACCCTTCTATGAGTGTGATCTGGTGCTGAGCAGCCAGAGAGTGAGCAACACATGCAGACCCCGTTACACCTAATGTAGGACCTAGGTGTGATGCTCTGTATTGCAAACTGACATCCTGAATTATCATCCAGAACAGTCCCTTGTGTGGTTGCTGGAAAAGCCTGGAGGTGCCTGAACATCCCATTTCTCTTCTTATTTATGGATTTACCTCGGTGTCTGGAGTTGCTTCTTTATGCATGCACAAAATTGTCCCAGTCTGAGCAGAAGAGCAGAAGTAAAAATAAATTTGGCTTCCCCCTCAGCCTGAGGGCTTTCAAATCCTGCCCCCAAGCTAACCACCTGCCTGGGCAGTTGGTGCTTTTCCTGGTGTGCAGGAAGGGAGGGCTGGGTATCTGTCGGGATGCTCCCCGATGGCTGGAGTGGGTTTTCTGTGTCTGGTCTTGGAGACAGGCAAGGGCACAAACAGCGGTTTTTATATTATATTATTATTACTACTATTACTAATATTCCTGTTTCTCTATACATGGTAGAATGTCTTACTGAGTCAAATGCATGGAGTCAAAAACAGGAGTCAAAATTTAAAAGCATAAGGTCTGGTTTCTGTAACAGGGAGCAGTTGCTTACAAATCAGGACAATCAGTCATTGCGTACGTATCTGTTTTATTTCTCATCCAAAATGATTGTGGTTTCACAGTCTTCTACAGGTTGAGTGTAATTATTAAATAGGAGGAATAGGGCAGAAGAATAAAATTCTTACGTCCTGACTCTCTTCACAGCTATAGTAACAAAGGCTGGAAGAAAAGCAAAGGAGCTCTGCAAAGTTGGTTGTACTACTGAACCAGCAATGCAGCAACAGATCAGTGTGTGTCTGTAAGACCGTGCATATAATTGAGTAGAGATAACTCTAACAATAGGAAAAGTATCTTCCCCTAGGTTATACAATAGGTAGCATAAACTATAAGTTAAGGGCCCATGAGAGGTGGTGTGTGCAGCTTGACAGGTGCCAGGCTGCTAGTTAAATCTTCCAAAGAGAAATGGTAGAGCAAAAAGTGCAGCAGGAGAGCTGACTTCCTTCAGGCTAGGAGAGTTGAAGCAGTCTGCAGTGCTTAACCTGTGAACATGCTGCTTTTAATTTTCCATTTTTATTAACATGAATTATTAACATCATGAATATTAACACAAAACCTTTCTCAATTTCATTTTTTGTCAAAAATGAAGGTAAAGCTGGTGCAGGCATGGAAGAAAGCACTACTGAAAGCTGCTTGGAGATAACAGTGTGGAGCAGGAGGAAGATAAGAGTATAGATTGGGAAATAATGTACTACTGGGTGTACCTCAGCATTGGAATGTGAAAGATAATTTTAATATTTAATACCATTTTAATTTTGCTTTTTTTGTTTGTTTGTTTTAATCAAAGCAGTGATTGGAAAATCTTATAGAAGTTCACAAATTCTGGTCTGCTGAAACCTAAGATGGCCCACAGAGCTTTCATAATGCACTACAGTAAGCTGTCTGGTCACATTATGTAGGTTCTCCTTACTTCCCACACATCTGGCATTAAAAAAAACCTCAGAAAATGAATTAAACATGTTCCAAATACTACTTCTTTGTGTAAGTTTTTGCCTGAATGCTGTATGGCAGTTAGATAATCAGGAAGAAGGGACAGCTTTCCCCAAGATCGCAGAAAAAGAGAAATGGTGGCCCCCACTGCCTTCCGAGGTATTACAGAAATAGGAAAGATAGATACTGCATGTAAATGGATTGTCTTCCCTCATCCTTCCATATATTGCATACTGAGGAATAGTGTCCTTGGTGTGTATTTCTTGGTGTAGCACCTTTGAGGTATTGATTGGATTGATTAGTAGCAAATTAGAGCAAGCAGCAATATTTACTGACAATTCCTGTCCCTTAGATGGGGGCAGCAGGCTCCCAGAGCCTGGTCTTCAGCCACATGAGTGCTTCATACTAGTGTGGTTCGAATAGCTCAGGGTACATTTGTCTGCGATAGGAGCAGGTGTCGTTTGTCACTTAATTAAATGGCAGCTTTATTTGAATTCACATGTGTGCTTCACGGGGCTTTACTGCCTTTGCCGGGTGCACACACCAGTTCTAGGCAGAGCTGCTGAACCCCTTTTGCTTAGAAATGTCAGAAGGTAAGGCAGTTTTCTGTGGCATTTCAAGGATTTCCCAGTTCCAGTGGGGTTGGGCACTTCAGGAATGAGCGTTGGGTTTTTTGTGTGCATGTGTATGTGGTTATTTTCCATGTGGTAATAAATGATTATTTTTTTCTGGAAGAAAACTGATTTTTATAAGATCCACCATTAGGAGTTCAAGGAAAGGCTTTTGTTTGAGTTTGCTGTAACGAGTTCAGTCGATTCTAATGCTTTCCAAATTGGCTTTCCCTTTCCTAATCGGTTCTGTGTAGAAGCTGTGCATTATAATATATGAATGTGTGTTTACTCCTGAATAAATTAACACGAGATTTGCCAGCAGGCATGATCTAATGTGGTTTCTTTTTTTAATTAATAAAGAAATGGGATATGTAATGCATAATGGGTTGCACACTGAGCGACATTAGATGAACTAGGAATTGAAGAACTGTGTGTCCTGCTGATGGTGGACAAAATGAAAGGTGTTGACAGATTCACTCATGCTATCACAAACAAAAGAAGACCTTGAGGTTGTTTATTTGAAGATGGGGACCATAAATCTAGCACACAGATACAAGAAAACATGGATTTAGTTTCTTAAAAAATACAATGCTCAATACATTATTATATGTCTTTATACTTTTATATATAGCTGTAGATAATATATAATTTTGTATGGCCAGGAAGTAGGTTGGCAAATGTATATACAACAAGTAATGTGGATTTATAGACTGCTTACTAAAGGTTTACATTTATCCTTAATTTACTTTGTGGGTCCTATCGGGTCCTTCCTGAGAGCATTAAAAATGGTTGTCTCACATTTTACAGTACATTTGAAAAGTAGTGTAATATGATTTGTACCTGAATTTATATTTCAGAGGGGAATTCAAGTTATTATTATTTCCTCCTATTAAAATCATCAGATCCTGAATATGTTCAGCTGAAAAATAGGAGTGTCTAACAGTCTTTTACTCAAGACTTGTAAGGAATCAATATAGTTCCCATCAGTACAGTAAATTACTTACTGAACCACTTCCAGTAATCATGATGCACAATTTCTCATTAACCCTTTCCCTTCTCTCTATAGAACCAATATTGTCTTAGAATAAAGTTATTTTGTAATATATCTGTCAATCATTAGACACTAGAGTAATTAATTCAATATTTGATAACTAAGGCTGTTACATATCTATAACAGTTCTGTTTAATATTTATCAAGCCTCACCTCTGTGCCTGGCAAAATCTTGGAACAGTTTCTCCTGGAAAACATGCTAAGGCACATGAAAAACAATGAGGTGGTTGGTGACAGCCAACATGGCTTCACTAAGGGGAAATCCTGCCTGACCAATTTGGTGGCCTTCTATGATGGAGCCACGGAACTGATGGACAGCGGCAGAGCAGTTGATGTCATCTACCTGGACTTGTGCAAAGCATTCGACACTGTCCCACATGACATCCTTGTCTCTAAATTGGAGAGACATCAATTTGACAGATGGACCACTCGGTGGATAAAAAACTGGCTCGATGGCCGCACGCAAAGAGTTGTGGTAAATGGCTCGATGTCCAGTTGGAAACCTGTAACGAGTGGTGTCCCTCAGGGATCGGTGTTGGGACCGGTCCTGTTCAACATCTTTGTCGGTGACATGGACAGTGGGATTGAGTGCGCCCTCAGCAAGTTTGCCGACGACACCAAGCTGTGTGGTTCGGTTGATACGCTGGAGGGAAGGGATGCCATCCAGAGGGACCTTGACACGCTTGTGAGGTGGGCCGATGCCAACCTTATGAAGTTTAACCAAGCCAAGTGCAAGGTCCTACACCTGGGTCGGGGCAATCCCAGGCACTGCTACAGGTTGGGCAAAGAGATTCAGAGCAGCCCTGCAGAGAAGGACTTGGGGGTGTTGGTTGATGAGAAGCTTAACATGAGCCGGCAGTGTGCGCTTGCAGCCCATGTCTTGGTTGCTGCTAATTTTGTATTTGAAAATGCAGCTAAATCAAAGATTGTGTTGAGTTGCTTTTCTTTCATGGTTGTGTTTCAGAAGTGGGGAGGAAGGGCAGAAAGGTGCAAGAGAACTGCGACCTGAGAGGGAGTGTATGGAAATAAACTGGCTTCAATTGTACATTTATTGGCAGCAGTAACAATAGTCATCACTTCCTCTTATCAGAGCTATAAACAGACATGATGTGAAGACAAAGGCTGCAGATAATATTCAGAAAGTGCCTTTGTTTATATAGCTGCTTTTTTGAGTGTGAGCAGACATTAATTGACCAGTCTGACAGTGTTTTCTTTCAGAAACGTTACTGTAGAGCTGGCCTCATCCAGATCCAGCAAATAATGAATGAGAAAAAGTCAGAAAATCATTTTACTCTTCTTTGACTACGTTAACAAACAAAAGCGTGTCCAAAGCTAATTTGGTAAATGAGCAAATGCCTTCTTGTGCTTTCCTGCACTTCCACTGGAGCCATACGAGAGTCATGGGCCTCTCCCATTTATGTGATTTACCAGAAATTCCCACAGCTCCATGGAGGTTTGCTGCATTTGTTAACAGGATGAGAAAGCACAAGAATGCTGGCTCTGATGTTGGAGAACTTCCTCAGTTGGGGATCTCTGATATTCATCGAGGTTAGTCATCTTTGCTCCTTCTGGACCCTATCATTAGAAACTATTGTTTCCTCTGCTTTATTTGCATACCAGTATCCTTTGTGTCTCCTATCTGTCTAAGCTGGTCCCCAGTTGAGAGTTGTTCATTGTGTCAGAAGTACCAGGCAGCTACCAATAACAATTTTGGGAGCTAATTCATCATCTAGGCTGGCAGTTGCCATTATGCTAGTAGGTAGATCAATAAAGTGTTTGCTGCTATGGCAAGTCTGGTGAAGAATGAATCCGTTTTTACATTTGAAGCAAGTGATCTTCCCTGATTAGTGAGATATTAGATAGCTGAAGTGGGGCAAAGAGGGTGGTAATGCAAGCTGCAGTTTACCAGGAGTCTGCACCAGTCTTAGAGCTAAAATGATTAATAAGATGAGCCAGCTCTAACTGCTTTTGCAAGAAAAGCTATAGATATGCCACAAGGCATTGATGACAAAGTGGCTGATATGTCTGGCTGACTAGTGATGAGAGTAGTATGAGAAGGAGAGACGTGCTCTTAAATTCTCATGTAAAAAGCAGAAAATCTAGGACTGTAGAAGATCTGATGGGTTATCAAGAACAGCATCGTGAAGTTGTATCAAGGTTGCTCTGAAAATTTTATTGCCATTTTGTGCTGCTTCTTTTACAAGATGTTTCTGAACCCAGTGTCCTCATTTGTATTCATATCCATTTATTTTCTTCTCTACTTAGTTCTTTTTGCCTGATGTTCATCTCTTCCGAACTTCGTTGCTTATTTTAGTAGTTCTTCTTTTTGCCAGGTGTTCATCTTCCTCCGCTGCCGCTGCGAGGCCATTTTCATTCTGTAGGTGACTACTCTTTTCCTCACCTCTTCTCATAATTTCACCATTCCTCACTATGAAGTCATAGCCTCTCTCTCTGCCTGTTCTTGTTCGAATTCTTCTTTCCTGAGTATATGTTAAGAATTTTATACTTGTGTCTCACCAGCACCTTAAAAATTAAATTAATGTCTGTTTGTCTGTCATGGAAATGTCTTACTTGGTAAGTCCTAGAAGGCTTGTTTTTAAGCACTAAAGTGAAGAGAAACCAACAATCAGCCTATATAAGCAAGAGGAAAGCTATGTTCAGATTATTTCAAGCAGAAAACCCCATTGAATTATAATTATGAGTATGTTTGTGGAACTAAAGAGGTAAATACAAAACCAATGTGTTTGAAATTGTTCTACTGCAAAACTAGAGAAGCACATTATTATCAATTAAGTAAGACTATCCCGTTGTGTCAACAGCAATTTAAAATGGCGCTTGCAGCATTTAAGTATAAACTTGAAAAAGTTTTCATCTTGCAAAGTTTAAGGGCTTAGTGAATCCCATGTTCTCGTTTTTCTAGGTTGGTCAGTTGGCTCCATCCAGAAATATGATCAAAAGGCATATGACTGAAGTTTACAAATCACAGAAGCAGCAGATAAGCTGAGTGTTGAACTGTTAACCAAATACTGCAGTGCAAGAACTAGAGAACACTTGAAGCAATTAGTAAGAAATCAATATAAACCAGACAAAAATGGGCACTGAGCTTCTGGAATTTGCTACCTCAGGAGGCTGCAGAGGCAGGCAGTATCAGGAAGATCAAAAAGACAGATTTATGGACATCAGCACAATAAGTAGGAGCTAAAAATGCCATATTCTCTAATAACCCTAGTATAACAGTTCTGGATACTAGCATGGTACAAAGGGAATGACTTCAGAAAGTAGCCTTCCCAATAGCTCTCTCAAAATGTATCTCCTACTACCACTCTGAACGCAGGGCTGGGTGAGCAGTTGGTCTGGCATTAGTGCATTTTCTGATGTCCTTGGCTTCTCCACCTTGTTCTTGTGATCACTCTCCACCTTGTTTCTTTCCTAGATTCTGTGTCCTATGGTAAGTAAACCAAATATCTTGTCTTGATAATCAGGTATACCTATCATATTATACTCAGGAGACCTTTCTTGGCCATGTTTCACACACATCATTTGTTCCCACTAGTGGTTTATCATTTTCATCAGCTTTAAATTAGTCATAGTTTTCTTCAGGGTTTTGTGTGAAACCAGACTCTTACTAAATATCTGCTCTCATTTCCTTGTATTTCTTCAGTTCTTCCTACACATTTAATAAGTCCTTTCTTACCTATTCATTCACTTTCATTACAAGTGTACTTTCATGAGGTGTCCCTCTATATTTCTGTGAACTGGCAGTTGGTGCAGCTTCACAGGCTTTGGTTGAAGAGCAGTAGGTTATACCAGTGCAGGGAGGTACAAGCATTTGTGATTAGGTACAGCAGACTGTGCCGCATTCCTTGCTCTAGGGCCAATGCCAACCTCATCGGACCAACGCTTGTACTCATACTAATGTTCTGTGGCATGCAATGTTTCTCCCTCCATTCAAATTTTCATCTCATCCCAGCTTGATCAAGTGAGAATTGCAGCAGCTAAGTCATATTAGAAAAAATTAGGCCATCAATCCATTATTAAGCTGGAAAGTATTTGGTATTCTGTGTCTGCCATCGGGGTGTCTCAGAACATTCCATGGCTGATCCGTCCTGAGTATGAGAGGGCTGAGAGGGCTGGGGTTGAGGTGTTAAAAGATGCATGCAGATAATGAGGGAGTTGTGGGCTTTCTAAAGCATTTGGTTTCCAGCCTCGCAATTAGCTAGAGCCAAGGCCTAGGTGCTTGTGGCTGCAATCTTTATGGTTCTGTTTGTCAATAGAAATAAAATCTCCTGATCTCTTTTATGCGTGTAGCTGCTACGTCTAAGAGGTAAGGCCAGTTCTGTAGCAGTGGGAAATTTTCCTGAGATGTAGGTGAAGTTCCTTTACTTATGTCCTAGCAAAGATCAGTGTACACTTCTAGAAAATGTTGCATTTGTTCATGTTCTGCTCTTGATAATATATTCTATCCAGCACTCTCTGAGAATTAAAAATCTATCCCTGTTTTTTACTGTATAGCTGTCTAACCATGATGCTTGCCAAAATGACCATCTTTTGTATATGCTTATTAACGTCCTTTGTTAATCTTCTCTTTTGTGAAGAAAACAGATCTTCTTGAGATCCTTCATGCAGATTGTTTCACAGAATCACAGAACAGCTGATGTTAGAAGGCATCTCAGGCAATCGTCTAGTCCAACCTGCTACTCAAAGCAGGGACAACTACAGCTGCTGTCTCAGGACTTTATCAGTCAGGTTTTGAGTGTTTACAAAGACAGAGACTCTACAACCTCTCTGGACAACCCATTTCAACATTCAATAACCCTTACAGAGATCTTAGCACCAAATGATAACTCTGTCTGATATGTAGAGTACAGGAAGCAAGACAGTGAAGCTTCTGAAATCATTAGCTGATTGTCAGGACTTTGGCCTTAGAAACTAATTGGCTTTGGGGACTGATCCAGGAATTAGCAGTATCGTTTCAAAGGCATGACTTAATACCAGAATAAAAAATTATTCCAGTTCTGACTTGAATGCTGTTGTTCTGAGTGTTGAAAGAAGAAAGTATGGGGAGGATTGAATTTTCTCAGTGCAGGTCACCTACTGCATTCTTGGAATGCCACATTTGGATGTTTGTCTTCTCGCCTCATCACTGCCTCAACACATCACATTGGACTTGGTGCAAGAAAGAGTTAATTTAAGGCAACTTGTGCAAGTTGCTGCAGATAGTATGAGTCAAAGACTTTTTTTTCCAATGGCATGGTGCTTTGAGCCCAAGCCACAGAGGAGCTGGCATTCAGGAGTTGAAAAGAGACGTCTCTGTTTTGTGCACACTCAACTTCCAAAGGCAGTGACTGGGACAGAAAACCAATTTGAATATGAAATAAAGAGTTGCCCAGAGGAAGTAAAGAGTAGTGACTGTATCCGTGGCCAAAAAGAGGTGGAGGGCAGTGGATGACATGCATGGCCATTGTCTGTCTTTTCATATTACTGCTGCTGACTCCCTGCCCTAAGATGGCATGCGTGTTGGCACTGTTTAAACTGATGGCTTGTTTATTTTTATTTGCTTTCAGTTGCTAGATTGACATTACAGACCATACTTTTGGACTGCTGTACATCCTTTATAAATTGCTTTAAGATGTTTTACTGTGATAAGATGATATAAAAATTGAAGTCATTATTACTATCTGTATCACCAAGGGAATTGGACAGCTGGCATTGAACTGCAAAAGATTAATTTTCGTATTTTGTTGTTACATTAACCCATAGAATTCTTCTTGTTTATGATTCCAAAGCAAGTTTTTCTAATCAAAAGGTCATCCTCCATAGTGTGTAGTGTTTGAGAGACATGGAAGGGCAGAAAATGTTTGAACTCCGTCTTTTTTTATCTGATCAATAACATCTTGCTTTATTAACAGTAATATCCCATTATTTTGCATTGCATTGTATCAAGATACCACTAACTGCTTGGTTTGGGGCAAATATAATGTGTCCCTTTAATTTCTTGGCATTTATCTTGAATTTTTAAATTAAAATAATAATAAAAATTCTGTACTCATTGCTGTTTTGTAAGGAAAGAGATTGAATAAGGGCCTTATCTTGCTATGTTGAGTAACACTTTATGATGAGCTAAATTTTAGCATTCATCCAAAAGCCACAGTAATACTAGCACAGAGGCTGCTGTGTTGCAGAGAGTGTAACTTGCTCTTCACTATCTTCTTCTGCTTTCAGAATAAAGCCTGAGAAATCAAAGACAGGATTTTTAATAATTAAAAAGCACTTACAATCAGAACTAGAAAGGTAAAAACTGGAGTCTGTTTAAAAAGTGAACTGAACCACATGCCGTTATCCAGGGTAGTATCCGTGTAGCTCCAGTGTCATATGGCAGTATTGGCCACAGCGCGTTTGGATAGCAAATATATGTACTGGGAATCAAGGGTCAGTTAGGGAGCTGCAGGGCAGTCCTCCCTGGGCTAGCTTCACCACAGCAGTGGTGAAGACCAAAGTAAGTAAGTTTGGGGCTTTTTCCTAAAGTAAAGCTCTGCCTGACGCCTTAGCTCTCTGCATGGTCCAAATACGCCTTTAGTGTTGGCCTAGCCAGTGCACTGTTTACTTACAGCATAGCGATGCCCAAAAGATGGAGTTAGAGTTCCGCTAGCAGAATCTGGGGAGTGTGCATAGTTTGATTTTTTTTTAACATTTACAATCTGCATGGGTACATGGTTCAACATTATCCTAAAGGTAAAGATATGCCATGAACTGAGAGTGATTGCCTGCAAAGACCATAGGCTCCTTAGTTGGGTAAATGCCTTTTTATAGTTGGACAAACATCATTTTCAGGAATGATTTAGATATGACTAGTAGTGTGAAGGGAAATCTCTGGCTCTTTTTTCCGTTTTGCTGTAATAGGTTACTGTTGAGAGGGATTTGGAAGGCTGGACACAAAGTACAGGGCCCTTCTGAGAAGTGATTCTATTACACTATAGACATATCTGAATTGCAATGATATTCATCCTCAGTATGCCTTAAATTGATTAAGTTGGTAAAATTCACATTCACTGGTGGATTCTTGACAGTAATGTAGATGCTTGAAAATAGGTGATGGTCTATTTAGGAACCTGGACCAATTGTAGACTTATAGGGGATATCTTACCTGTGGGATACTAACCGGCACTGAAGAACAGCAATTGGTTGTCTAACATGGCACAAGACACCTATTTTACATGACTTACTGTCTCACAAAGCACCAAAACAATACAGAAAATCAAAAGAAAAGGGAGGAGTTGAACATAGATCTCTGACATTAAGGAAGTACCCAACTGATGAAACAATAACCTCTCAGACTGAGGTATTTCAGGGCCAAGATTTTTTTCTATAGCAAATTGTGCTGTCAGAGTAAGAATATTGCATTAATGGAAATCCTTGGGTGATTTTTCTTTTTGCCTTTTGCATCCAGGCCGTGCTTTGCTGAGGCTTACTGACAAAAAGCTTGAACGAATGGGCATTGCCCAGGAAAGCCTGCGACAGCACATTCTGCAGCAAGTCCTTCAGCTGAAGGTGAGAGAAGAAGTCCGAAACCTCCAGCTGCTTACACAAGGTATGAAAAATAATGTTGATATGGACAGTTATTGAGGTCAGGTAGGAGAAGTGTGCCTGAGGGCATAAAAAGTGACTTGACGTTCTCCCGCAAGAAATGATGCGTGAAAATGTCTCATAGATTCCACATGCTTTCCAAGGTGGCAACAAAAGGTAAAATAATGCATAAATAAATGGAGATGTTCAGCTGCCTGTTTTGCATGACAAATAGGCTCCATCTACTGCTTGATGGTAGTCTTATTTAACTGTCTCCTTACTAATATGAAAATAATTACATATAAAGGACACAAGTAGTGAACATAGTGACTTTACAGACATTTTGCATTAATTGCTTACATTCAGTGTTAGTTAAAAGAGTAATCTCTGTAACCTGTATTATGGTAAGAGCTGTCAGTGGAAAATTACCTGTCAGACACTGGTTTTTTACATGTTGGAGTAATTTTATTGACTCGAATAGTGTTGCTTCTAATTTAAACTGCTAAGAAAACTCAAAACTGGGCTCAATATGGAGATTTTGATTAGACAGGGAAGAAGGAGTGACAAAAAAGCTTAAACATATTTTCCAAATGAGATTTGGAAACATATCTTTCCAAAAGATGGTTTATGATGACTTAAGGCTTTCAGCAGCTGTAGTAACTTGGAAGAAAAGCCATCATTGTGGTAACAGTGTAGAGGAACCTGCAGAGACCCTCTACTATGTATCTGCAATAATTTCTCACTGTCAAATGTTGTTGGGTAGTCCAGTGCAATAGCGTAAACCTGATACTTCTGTGGTGTTTTGGTTCGGTGCCCATTAGATGTCACATAATATGAAAAAAATAGTATTCTTCAGTACATGCACTATATTTTCAACAAAATGTCCTTCACACATGACATTATGTTCTTGATTAAGCCTTGCTCACTGTGTTTGGGGAAAAAGCCTCTGATTTGTTGAGTAAGCTGCATTTTATCTCAAAGAGCTGATGTCTCAACTGAATTATTCCTTCAGGCTTGGTGTCATGTGGATTGTGATGAGGAGCGTTTGGTCTCCTTCATTTTGCTGTGATCTGTGATTATGAGCTTTCCTCATCTTGTGTCATGTCAAAGGCAGTGCACATGCTGGAGCATCAGTGTCTTTCTCAAATGTTTAAAACTCTTCCTTTTCCCTTCAGCTATTCATCCTTTCATTCATTATTCCTATGTCCTTTTCTTCAGTGTTGGCTGGGTTCCCTCTTCCCCTACATCTAAAGTGTTACTTGAGAGTTTGCCGAATTGAAGAGCTCTGGTCACCAACCATCAGTTTTAGGTTTGCTTACGGAAGTTGGGATTTTATTGATAGGGGACAATGAGGACCCACTGGCTATAAATTTGGGTCCGTTGATGGCCGCAGTCCAGATAGATTTCTCCATAAACCTATATTTGGCATTGAGAGCTGTGTGTTTCCAGGCTTCTTCTTTATTCTTTCTCTCTGTTCCCCTCTGGACACATCAGCTGGTGTATGAGTCACGTTCAGTCAGACAGTGGCAGCTGCCATTTCAGGAATTCAGGGCAGCATCCTTCGAGATTTATTCCTTGCCTGTGCAGTTGAGGATACAATTTTGGACTTTAGTAAGAGGCAGAATAAACATGTGCTGGACTATGAAGGACAGGCTAGTGATAAATGTATGGATGTGTGTTTAATGTAGTCTCTCTCTGCCATGTAGAGAAAACATTTTTATTTAGTCTGATCATATAAAGGCATGCCAACATATGCTTTATGAAAGCCAGCGCAAGCTCACAAAAAGCTGGTGGTCTGCAGCTCCTGCTGTTTTCCCCCACAGTGGTGCTGGCCATTGCGCTGCACTTCAGCTCTGCTCCAGCCTTCTTAAATAGAGCTGAAGCTATGGGGCAGCACAACAGTGCATAAAACATTCCCCTGTGCATCACAGCTGTGTTAATCATAGAATCATAGAATAGTTAGGGTTGGAAAGGACCTTGAGATCATCTAGTTCCAATCCTCCTGCCGTGGGCAGGGACACCTTGCCCTAAACCATGTGGTCCAAGGCTCTGTCCAACCTGGCCTTGAACACTGCCAGGGGTGGAGCATCCACAACCTCCCTGGGCAACCCATTCCAGTGCTTCACCACCCTCACTGTAAAGAACTTCTTCCTTATATCTAATCTAAACTTATGATCATATGATCATAATTATATGATCCTGGAGTGGGGAGACAGGGAGTGATAGGATGACAGCAGTATTCCTATTCCTTATCACTTCATTTACACCAAGTCAGAGTATGTGTCTGTTGAAAGTGCTTGTTTGCAAGCACTAACGTTAAGATACAATTTCTCAACTACAATGCAGTCTGCAAAGCTGTGTATCAGTTTTTCTCCAAACAGGTTCTGTCCCCTTGCCAGTTTCTTCAAACTGTGTCTACTCGTATTCTTACTATGGTTTATATATTTCTAATCCAGGTTGCTACTGGAATAGCTTTCTGTGAGTGCTTTTCTGTTTTGAAGAACCTTTGGAGAACATTTTTTTCTCTGAAGAGTACCACATTTGCATGCCAGCAGTTTCTGCCTTTTGGAAATCCTGCTTGCAAAATGCAGGTCACAGTGTAGCTATTGCTACACTGTGCTTTACTGTCCTCCAAAATGTCCTCCAAAAAGAGGGGAAAAAAAGCCCTCTGTCTGTTAGTGCACAAGTCAGGAGATCTTTAAGTGAAAGAAGCCATTAGAACCCCTTTCTGAATTAATTTAGCACACAAGCAATGAGGTCTTAATTCAGAGCCCATTGATATTGGTGAAAAGACTTCCACTGACTTCAGCTCATACCCCAGTTGAAGCTGGAGCAAACAGGGAAAGTTTTAAAAGAACATTATGTAATACTTTTAGCAGATATTTTAAGTGGGTTTGTATTCTGTTGTCTGCAGAGAAAGTTAACCTAATTTTAAAAACTCAGGAGAGAACTGGCTTTCTTTTCTACTCCTGTTTCAGAAAATGACTTAAAACTGTTTCATTGTTCTTCATTCAGGACACACCATCCAGTCTGTTCTGGGGATCTTACAGCCAGAATAGTACGTGATTGTGTAATTGAAGGCTTGTCTTGAGTTTGAGGAAGACTTTTGTTTGGAGTAAGAACTGCCTGATTGAGGCTATTATCAGCAGAAACGCTAATCCAACCTCCACAAGGATAGAAGGGCACAGGCCCAACTACTGATCTGTGCTTTTTCCCCAGACTTAGTGATGTTAAGGAACTAATTTGACAAAATATCTTCGAATGTCTCTTGGGGAGAGCTGCATGCTGTTGGAAACACCATTATTGTACTGTTATCGCTGTAAGCCTGAGTTGAAAGATCATTGTAAAAAAAGCCTTACATAACTACACAGAGAAGGAAGAAGTTACTTTGAGATTTTTCATTGTGAGTCCTGCTTTTGGCTGGCATAGAAGAGACTGTCCTCAAAGTGGTAGAACAGTGCTATGTGTGATTCTGATCAAAGTATCCATAGACAGCAACCTGCTGATGGGGCTGAGTTTAAGAAGCATATTTGGATTAAATGATACCCTCATTTAGGATGATGTTGGGCCCCCTCCTAAGCTCCTGTGTGAGTTTCATATAGGGCAAAGCGCTACTTGAATATGCTGCCGGGCCACAGAATGTGCCAAATTTTCTTAAAAAAAAATTCTCTCCTGCTAGCAAAATGTGCTAGAATAAGGCTTTATGCTTCATTGAAAACCATCACAGCTGTTGATACCTGTTGAAGTTATTTCTTCAGTAAGTTTTCTGTTCATCCTGCCCTGGTGCTCTAAAAACACACGTCCCCAGTAATAACCACAATAAGGCCAATTTTTTCCTTCCTTTGATTTCCAAAATAGTCCTTTTCAGAACCTGTTATACTACTTTAGCACTGTATTCTTCCAAGAAGGGAACTAGAGGGCCTTCAAATATGCATTTCGTCTTCTAAACGAAGGTGAAGTAAGAGACATGTATTCTAGTGATGGATCATTCACTGGGTTTTAGAGGAACCGTGTAACAGAAACATCGCCTTCAAGGTCCATGTGGTGAATAACATAGGACCCCTAGCTGAAATGTATTATAAGGACTTTTACAGCATTATTAGCATCTTAATACTAGAGTAAGGGCAGGCTTGATAAAAATCTGAGCTGTTTGGCACTGAACCTTCGCAGGCTGTCAGAAGCATGATGCTCGTTCCTGTTCACTGTATCTGCTTCTTCCTTGTGAATGTTGAAGGTGGGAGGAACCTGAGCACTGCCATTCCAGCTTGCATCACTGCATGTGAGAAGATTTGTTGTCATTTTCCACAATCAAAGCCTTGAAATACTAGACTCATTCCCGTCTTCTGAATTCTCACATATGAAGACCTTTCCTGCTGCGGTGGCTCCAGTACATGGTATGAATGACTAAGAGTTACACACCTGCCTAAAAAGGGACTTGAGTGGTCAGAAAATCTGAGAACATGGGACCTTGCAAAGCACAGAACTAGAAGGTCATTGGAGTTAATAGAAGACAGTTGCAGCTTGCTGTCCTGTTGCTGTGTAGGTTTTATGGATACTGTGGTATCTGAACTGCCACTGCCTACTGTTGTTTCATGTCTCTTGAAGAAGTGTTATAGAATCATAGAACAGTTAGGGTTGGAAAGGACCTTAAGATCATCTAGTTCCAACTCCCCTGCCATGGGCAGGGACACCTCATGCTAGACCATGTCACCCAAGATTCCATCCAACCTGGCCTTGAACACCGCCAGGGATGGAGCATTTACCACTTCTTTGGACAGCCTGTACCAGTGCCTCACCACCCTCACAGTAAAGAACTTCCTCTGTTTAAGTTTGAACCCGTTACCCCTTGTCCTAGCACTACAGTCCCTGACAAAGAGTCCCTCTCCATCATCCTTATAGGCCCCCTTCAGATACTGGAAGGCTGCTATGAGGTCTCCACGCAGCCTTCTCTTCTCCAGGCTGAACAGCCCCAACTCTCTCAGCCTGTCTCCATATGGGAGGTGCTCCAGCCCTCTTATCATCCTCGTGGCCCTCCTCTGGACTTGCTCCAACAGCTCCATGTCCTTCTTATGCTGAGGACACCAGAACTGTACACAGTGCTCCAAGTGGGGTTTCACAGGAGCAGAGTAGAGTGTTGCTTGAGATCAGCACATTTCTTTGTCATCCCTGTAAAGAAGTCAGAACAACTGAGGTTTGTGAGAGAGGGTCATCCTGTTACACTTCCAGGATGTACTGTTTTCTTTCCTGGGTATGTTCTGGACTCAATGTTTTGGCACCCGAGGAATCATGAGTTCCTTCCGCCAGAAACACTCTTTTTCTTGTCTGTAAAAAACAGCAGATGTTGCCTGTGCGAGTGCTCCAGGTAGGCAATGTGTTTGCCTGCCCAGGCAGCTGCTGGGGGAAGTGTGTAACACTTGAGGAATCTCTGTTCCATGTTCCTGTGGTGGTGCTCAGAGGCATGCAGCATTTGAAATGCTGACTGTCCTCTTACCAGGCACCCGTTCTTTTGTTTTCATTGTCTTGACCTCACCTTTTTCTTTTCCCTAACCCTGAAGCTTCCAGCTCATCCGGAAGGGCCTTTCTTCTTATAGCACAAGTTACTATGCAAATGTTTCTTGCATATGCTGCATATGTGGCATCTATCCAAGGTACAGAAAACAACACTTGATATTTCAGAAGAGCTCAAGCAAACTTAATTCCCAGCTGATTTCCTTTGCTGTGCTCTTGTTATGCTCCAAAATGCCTGAGAGACCCTGTGAGTTGTACACAAAGTACAGCATGGAAAAACTGTCATAAATTACCCCAAAGCAGTAATTTATCCCTTATCATAGCATCATAACTGTGTTCCAGGACTCAACATGCTAAATGGCTTGATTGTAAGTAAATAAATCTTAACCTTCTTCTTGATATGGGTTTATTTTCACTATACATCCATATTTCTTCTATTCCTTTCCATTCTGTGTCTTTTTTTCCTGTACCATTGTAGGAATCATGGCACTTGTACTTAACACTGCTCCTCCAGGACTGTAAAATGACTTTGCCTCCATCCATTAGATCACAAAAGAGTAGTTATTTGTTGTATCTCTCCCACTTGCAGTCAAGGACATTTTCAGCTCTTACAGTGGATGCAGGCTCTGGAGTCAGAAGCTGTAGTTGTTCCTGAGACATTTTTCAGATGCTGTTAAGACTTCTGAAAATCAATTTTTTTCAGGTTACAAGTGTGCACTGAGGGGTTCTCTATAGTTTTCATTTGTTTTAGCTGAAGCGCAGTATCGTATGCGGAGTGTGTATCGGAGTGCAGCTAGAAAGTTTAAAATACATGCATCAGTGACGATAAATACCAAATTCCATCCATGGCACCAGTTACTTGAATTTCATGTGGCTGGTTTCTAACTTGAAGAATATACTTTGCAGTGCAATCAATGGTCCCTCATAGACCATTGAATTACTATGGCTCTGTTCGTTACCTTCCAGCTATTGCTGTGATGCAGGTACATATTCATATCAAATAACTGAGTGATTCAGCTGACAGGTAAAATAAGTTCCAGTACACTGGACAATACATTGTAATGCACTCTGGGTAGGCTTAGCACAGAATTGTCCTTCAATATGTGTACTATATTAGTTTGGAGTGTGAATAAGGAAACATGTAGCAACTATGAAATCTGTATTGATGAACTTCTACAGCAAGACTTTTTAGCTGTATGATATTATGATATGCTTGTGTTTTTATGTGTTTCTATAAATAATGTTACAACTCAGTCTATTGGGAATGTGGTATTAGCTGTTTTGTGTGATTGCAAGGACATGTTTGCAGATGTCTGGCTTTCTTATTATTTTATTAATGTTGATTTTTTTTTTTTTGTTCGTTCCTGCTTTTCACATTTCTCAGAAGTCATTCTACAGGAAAATTTAGTCTGGAAAGTTTAGTCCTTCTGACCTGATGCCTACCCAAAACTGTCTTGCACGTTTGATGAATAGATATTACATATACATATATATACACACACATATATGTACATATTTTCCCACTCATGTAAATTGGAAAGAGAAAAAACAATTTTGCTCAAGGTTTAAGAAAAAAAATAAACTTTTGCTGTTTGTGCTGCAGCCAGTCATGAAAGACTTTCAACTAAATAGGGAAGTTTTGAGCAGGCAGAGGCTGTGATTTAACAACAGCTGTTTGTGATCAGTGCCAGTAGAAATCACTTGTTTTCACCCCGCCGAAAAGAACAGGCTGGTGAAAGGGATTCCAGGAATAGGTACAGTCTTTCACACAGAGTTTAAATAAATCAAATCTACATATTGTAAGATGGCGCCGTTTACAATGTAACATATTTGTCATTTTTAATGAGATTTTCCAGAAATCAGACAAAGAATACAATTAGAGTTGATAGTTGTTTTATAAAGGAATTGAGGAAATCAAAGCGCCAGCTGTAATTCAGACCCCTTAGAAAGTACATAGAAATTTTCACTGCTGGGCTTCTGGCTCAAAACCTGACTGACTTCATCAGCTAACACCTTTATGGTCAAGCTGGCTGGATAATGTTGGAAGGAAGATAAAAAATACCATTCTTGGTCAGATCCTCTATCTCTGTGTCGACCTGTGGCAGTAGCAGATGCTGCTTAGGCAGAGGCCAGACCCCTGGTGCCTCTTTGTGGTCCCATCCCCTTGGGCTCCCCAGCATCCAGAATTGCTGCATTAGGAAGAGTACTTCCCTGCCTAATTCTTTCCTCATTGTCCTGAAACAAGTTTTTCACAACAAGTTGTTTTACAAACTAGAACATAGTCACTGACAGCCTCAGTAGTGCCAAAAGCGCCAAAGCCTAACTCGGCATGCCTTCAGTTGGGTATCTTCTGCCTTCCACAGAGACTCTAAGCCATCCTGCTATTGTATGCATGCAGTAGTAGCTACACATCCTCTATTTCACCAGTGACATATCAGACACATTAGATGAATTGTACCTGTTGCTCTCCATTCATTATTACAGAAGCTAAGGGTGGCTGCCAGATGTATATGTCTACACAGAATCATAGAATCATAGAATCATAGAATCGTAAGGGTTGGAAAGGACCTTAAGATCATCTAGTTCCAACCCCCCTGCCATGGGCAGGGACACCTTGCCCTAAACCACGTGGCTCAAGGCTCTGTCCAACCTGGCCTTGGACACCGCCACGGATGGAGCATCCACAACCTCCCTGGGCAACCCATTCCAGTGCTTCACCACCCTCACTGTAAAGAACTTCTTCCTTATATCTCATCTAAACTTCCTCTGTTTAAGTTTGAACCCATTACCCCTTGTCCTACCACTACAGTCCCTAAGGAAGAGTCCCTCCCCAGCATCCTTGTAGACCCCCTTCAGATACTGGAAGGCTGCTATGAGGTCACCACGCAGCCTTCTCTTCTCCAGGCTGAACAGCCCCAACTCTCTCAGCCTGTCTTCATATGGGAGGTGCTCCAGCCCTCTTATCATCCTCGTGGCCCTCCTCTGGACTCGCTCCAACAGCTCCATGTCCTTTTTATGTTGAGGACACCAGAACTGTACGCAGTACTCCAAGTGGGGTCTCACAAGAGCAGAGTAGAGGGGCAGGATCACCTCCTTCGACCTGCTGGTCACGCTTCTTTTGATGCAGCCCAGGATGCGGTTGGCTTTCTGGGCTGCAAGCGCACGCTGCCGGCTCATGTTAAGCTTCTCGTCAACCAACACCCCCAAGTCCTTTTCTGCAGGGCTGCTCTGAATCTCTTCTCTGCTCAGCCTGTAGCAGTGCCTGGGGTTGCCCCGACCCAGGTGTAGGACCTTGCACTTGGCTTGGTTAAACTTCATAAGGTTGGCATCGGCCCACCTCACAAGCGTGTCAAGGTCCCTCTGGATGGCATCCCTTCCCTCCAGCGTATCAACCGAACCACACAGCTTGGTGTCATCGGCAAACTTGCTGAGGGTGCACTCAATCCCACTGTCCATGTCACCGACAAAGATGTTGAACAGGACCGGTCCCAACACCGATCCCTGAGGGACACCACTCGTTACAGGTTTCCAACTGGACATCGAGCCATTTACCACAACTCTTTGCGTGCGGCCATCGAGCCAGTTCTTTATCCACCGAGTGGTCCATCTATCAAATTGATGTCTCTCCAACTTAGAGACAAGGATGTCATGTGGGACAGTGTCGAATGCTTTGCACAAGTCCAGGTAGATGACATCAACTGCTCTGCCGCTGTCCATCAGTTCTGTGGCTCCATCATAGAAGGCCACCAAATTGGTCAGGCAGGATTTCCCCTTAGTGAAGCCATGTTGGCTGTCACCAACCACCTCATTGTTTTTCATGTGCCTTAGCATGTTTTCCAGGAGAAACTGTTCCAAGATTTTGCCAGGCACAGAGGTGAGACTGACTGGTCTGTAGTTCCCCGGGTCTTCCACCTTCCCCTTCTTGAAAATGGGGGTTATATTACCCTTCTTCCAGTCATCGGGAACTTCACCTGACTGCCAGGATTTTTCGAATATGATGGACAGTGGCTTAGCAACTTCATTCGCCAGCTCCTTCAGGACCCGTGGATGGATTTCATCAGGTCCCATGGACTTGTGCACGTTCAGGTTCTTAAGATGGTCTCGAACCTGATCCTCTCCTACAGTGGGCCTAAGGTCTTCATTCTCACAGTCCCTGCATTTGCTTTCCAAGACTTGGGTTGTGTGGTCAGAGCATTTGCTGGTGAAGACTGAGGCAAAGAAGTCATTAAGAACCTCAGCCTTCTCCAAATCCATGGTAGCCAGTTCTCCTGATAGCTTCTGGAGAGGGCCTACATTGTCCCTAGTCTATCTTTTATTTGCTACATATCTATAGAATCCTTTCCTGTTCTCTTTTACATCCCTTGCCAAACTTAATTCTAGCTGGGCCTTAGCTTTCCTAACCTGGTCCCTAGCTTCTCGGGCAATGCTCCTGTATTCTTCGCAGGCCGCCTGTCCTTGCTTCCACCTGCTATAAGCTTCTTTTTTCCCTCTAAGTTTCCTCAGCAGCTCCTTGTCCATCCATGGAGGTCTCCTGGCCCTCCTGCTGCACTTTCTTCTAGTCGGGATGCAACACTCTCGAGCACGTAGCAGGTGATCCTTGAATACCGACCAGCAGTCTTGGGCCCCCCTGCCCTCTAGGACTGTATCCCATGAAACCTTACTAAGGAGGTTCCTGAAGAGGCCAAAGTCTGCTTTCTTGAAGTCCAGGGCAGTGAGCTTGCTGCACGCTCTTCTCACCGTCCTGAGGATCTCAGTAGATGACCAAACTTAGGTGAGATCAATTCCCACTCACTATGCTAGATGTAAACTCCTACACTGGAAGAAGTTGGTCTGAAAGCTGCACAAATTGCCCTCTTCACTCATATGAGTTTTGGCAACACCATTGTTCTGATTTTATGAAAGTGGTGTTGCTGACGCCTGCATGAATGCATTCTGTTTGCAAAGTGTTTCACCATATTGGCACTTTTAACAAAAATGAAAGTCACTTAAAGCCTTTTTGAAACGGTAAAATAAAGTTTTGCTGTTTTGAATCCCTGAAGGTGAACATTGCCAAATAGTTCAAAAGCATTTTTCTTCCTGTTGTTACTAGTATTTATGGCCTGTGCAATAAAGATTTATAATTATGGGAAAGATTCAAGGGAGGCGGGAGAAAAACCCTCACCTTGTTATGCCTTTGTGAAGTTACTTTTCTAAGCAAGTTGTGTAAAAAGAAGCTGTTTTATTTAAAAACTTCTTTCTCTTTTTTTTATTCACATTCTTTAAAAGCCTTTCTGTAATGTAATTTTAAAAATGAATGTGGTTTTATTCAAATAAAAGTTTACTTTTAATGGCTTTTATGCTTCGTGTGATAGAGCACCTTCATTTGCTTAGTTATACATAGGCAGCCAGCAGTGTTATGAACTGTTCCTTTATTACTAAGCAGTATGCAGACCTCTGGCATCTTCCATAAAGGAAAGGGTGTTTTTTTTGAACTCTTTATTTGACATGATCATAAAGCATGGGTACGAGCCCATTGTTTTATGACATGCTCAAGTATGATTAATAATTTTAACTATGCTGGTTCCCCCTCAAGATCAATAATATAGAATTTTTCCAGTCACTATTTGAATGGATTTTAATTGAAATTGATTCCCTATAAAATAATAAATTGAAGTGTATTAACAATGATCTTGTGGTCCTTGACATTAAGGAGTTCTGAACTCTAACAAAATTCTGAACAGTTTTCAAAAAGTACCTGGTTTTCTTCTATGCAGCCAAAGTACTCATAAAGCACCTCTATGTTTTTCATAGAAGTGCCAAGTCCAGCAGCTGAGAGCATCTATACAACAGCTTTAATTTGCAACATGGAAATGTGGCAGGGAATTGTTGTTTAGAAAAAAAAAAAATGTATTTCTATTTTTCAGTTCATCTACAGTTGGATTGTGTGATCCTAAAATTTAAATACATATTGTTATGCATTGTGTTACATTTGAGGGTTTTATCAGTAAAAATACCTCCCAGTCACCTGACTTATTGTTACTTGTAGAAAGAAAGAATCTATTAAGGAAATCTGCCGTGAGTAGCTCTGTAAGAACTCAAGTGTTTTTCCAAAGTTATCACTTGTGGGGATATTGAGCCAGTCTTTGACTGTTTTTCTCAGTGTCAGAGCAATGAGTTGAGGTTTAGGCAGTACATACATGGCAGTACCACACAGTTCAGAAGCTCCTCAACCACACTAGAGTTTCTTCCACATCCTAGACTTTATTCTCAGTTCAGCTTATCCACATCATTGGAAAAGTAGTTGGTTTACATACATTTGGCTTGTACAATAACTTCCACCTGAAGATAACCTGATTAGAAAACAGCCACACTCATGAATGTGCGCATCATTTTATATCCAGACAGCCTGGTATAAAACATCAGGACTCTGACTCTGCATACTCACTCAACTATATAGGAGGGCTGGAGCTCTCATCCTCAGGAACTGCAGGTATAGTCAAGGTGGAGACTTTTGTACATGAACAAACAGGCATGTCAAGGTTCCCCTTCAAGCTCAAGCACAGTCTGAAGACATATACATTGTCATGGTTTTAGAGTTTTGAGTCCTCTCCACTAGAAATAGGATTCAGACCTTCCCAGTCAGTTCATCTGGGATACCCAGCTGCCAATCAGCTGGCATTTGATGATGTGAGATGGAGTTGAAGCAACTCCAACACCCGAGCATTCAAACAAGTAATTTTGCCATATTCCTTCATTTTTTACTGAGACTGGTTGGGAAGCTTATTGTCTATAACATGAGCTGGCAGACTCTGAAGTTCAGTTCTTGGGGTTTTTTTGTGTTGAGAGACCACTGTTGTGCAGGACTTTCAGGAGCTCGTTTTTGAGAGAAAGACCTGAAAGAAACAAAGGTCTTGCACAGCAGAAAGAAGAGGTTCTTACTGATTATGCCTTTGTTCAGGGAGCAGTATTGCAAAGCTTCTGTGGTTAAAATTTACTCTCTAAAGTCCTCTAAGCTATGTGTTTTTTTGTTTTCTTTCCTCTTTAGCATATGTCAGAGGTAGAGATGGAGAAGGAATGGTAATCACATTTCCTTCTTTCTTTAAAGTGTTAGGTCATTCCAGTTGTCTTGAGAAGTAAAGAGGAAAGACATCTTTCTTACTCCATTTCTTTTGGTCTTTCATTCCTTTAAGAACTCCTGAGTAACTGAGGACTGTTGTTAAAGTTGGGCCAAGAGACTAGTATCTCCTGCTCTAGTTTTCTTTTGTTGATTTTCCTTTAACCTGAGTGTTTAGAGGGCTGATTGGACTACGGTTGTCTGGTGAGGAGTTTCTTTAGCTTGTTCCAGATTGTAACTATGTGGAACATTTTTCAGCCGTTGTGTTTTTCTGTCATAAGGTGTCAAGATGGTCCGGCCCTATTTAAAGAACCTTGGATGCCTGAAGGAGCAATCAGCATCATCTTAGACAATGGGCTGGCTCTTAAAAGTGCCAGGCAATTAAGGATGCAGATAGACCTTTGAAAATTCCCTACGCTGATCGCTCCCACAGTGTCATAATTCTTGGTCCAAATTTTAAAGACTTTGAAGCAAATAACCTATATTTCAGATGGAAGGGAGAAGAAAGAGGGAGGGAGGGATAGTCCTATCTTTGAAGCTCCATTGACAAATCAGTTGTCACATGCATGGTTTCTGAATGGATCTTCCTCTAGGCTCAAGAATTGCTTTAATGTGTCCAGCAGTGCAGCTGGCATCCATTCTGTTACAGCTGTTGACTGTGACACTAACCACTGATATTGTTGACTTTTGTAGATCTCTACTTAAACCTGGAGCATGGTTTTTTGAGGGTCATAGAAAAGCAGCCAGCCCTTACAGCCCATCAAGGTAATGAATGTCTTTTTGCTGGGATGTATCTTCATAAAATGAGACATCTATGAGCTTTTTTTTTGTCTTTTTCTAGAAATGTTTCCTTTAGATATAGAGGGTTTTTTTCAGCTATCATCGTGAAAATAGTGTTTTATTTTCTTCTAATCCTAATAAGCTCTTTCTGAGTGAACTGTTATTATTTACTGATATTTGCTTGCTAGAATTGTTTGTTGATAAATTTTCTTTCTCCTTACTTGCATATCAGCTGCTGTGATAAGCAGTAAAATGTGTGACCGTTGCTTTGGAAGCAACTTCTGTTTTCCTTTATATCATTACTGCTATTCTTGGGATTTCTTTAGTTCCCTCTAGTAATGGGAATGTCACTGTGGGTATTTTACTGTACTTCAACATGGCTTAGCTGATCACATGATAATTCTGGTATAAGAATATATGTTTTACTGATTCCTTCAGTGTTTCTCTTGGTCCAGATGATCAGAACCCAGGCTATTTAGGTAAGGAATGTAAACCTGGGACCAGAAAAGAGGAATCATTTTCTCAAGGATATATCTAGGAATTCAGAGCACCTAAACTAGTGTCTTCTTTAAGTTTCTGCTGCTTATAATTCATTTGGCTATAGTCTTTGGGAAAGTCTTTAGCTGACTTAAAACTTGATCCATGCTCTCTTTGCGCACATTCTGTATCAATTCTAGCACAGTGAGAAAACAGCAAGAGTAGCTATGCTACTAAGAAGAATGTAAATTTATGTCTACCACCAGCTATGGGTTGGTTTTATCCCAATTATCTCCCTTTGAAACTCTGAGACCTTAACTTTGCTCTTGGTTCTGTGAGGGCAACTGAACAAGTAACGCTCCATTGATTTCAGTGAAATGTGAAACTAGTTAAAATGAGAACAGGATCAACCCCATTTTTCCTCTGCTGCGTGAGACTGTAAAGCCCATTCAAATCAATGAAGAGTACCAATGACTTTGCTGACCTTTGGATCAAATCCATAAACCTTTTTAGTAACTTAATTAAAATCACAAATACAGAAACATAAGTGTTGTGTTCTCTAACCCAACATAGGTCTTTCTAAAATTGAAAATATGATCCCTGGCCAATTTTATTGTATCAAAAATACAATTTTGATATTTTATTCTTGTTAGAACTTTTTTCTTAACTATAGAAAGCCCATTTTTCACTTGGTCTCAAAATCTCTTTTGATGATATGCACTGCCTATTTTATTTGTAATCCTAATTTCATAATCACAGTTGAAAATGAAAGCAAAAAAACTTGCTTTTATCTTTTATTACTGTTTATTCATGCTCTCTACTAAAATGGCGTAATCAAAGATAAAAACAAGTGTACTGTCTTTTAGGTTGAGCAGTTTCAAGTGTCTGTTGCATTTTATGTTAGCCAGCTACAAGTTAGGTGTCTGGTTGAACTCATTGCTTGCATTCCTCAAATAATCAATGAAGAACGACAGCTACCCCCAGAGATAGTCTGTGCCCTTCTAAAACAGATGCCCACGATAGGAGCAATGCATTGCCATCTGGAGGTTTCTGCCTCTGTCAGCTGGAGGACTTGCCATCTAGTTTGGGATAGCTAATATTAAATAGGAGAAAAGTAAGCAGTAGCTTTTCCTACTTTTTGCTTCTCAGCATGAAACATATAACAAGGCATGTTACCCCTTTTTAATTTGACATCAATCTTCCACTGCCTTAGTATATTAATTTTATTGTCTTTATCTGTACCTGTTAGCAAAATTTGGTGATGCAATGCTCTTAAATTGCTTTTCTTGCTACAATCGATAGCATCATCTTTCGTATTCTGTTACTTTCTGTGAACATTTTTTTTGACTGTTCACTGGCAGTAGAGTTAAAGCACCAACCAAAAAGGCTGAAATTAATGAGTTACAAGTTTCAATTAAGGGGTTTTGGGGATATTTTCTTACATGTAATTTAAATGGTCCTTTAGTCTGAAGCAGACAAGGACTCATTTTATATATTGTCTTGGGGGATATGGTTATAACTTACCTGTGCTTTGGCAGTTTTTCTCAGACAGGAGTGCTTGAATAACTGCAGTTAGACAGATCCTAGTCCTTTGTGTTCTTCCTTTCATCTGGATGTGGTTGAGCCTGATACAAATATTAAAGCATGATTATTGTTGTTGTTATTATTATTATTCTTGTTGTTGGTTTTTTCTGGTTGTGGCTTTTGTTACCTCTGTGAGCTGAGTCCAGGCTCACACACAAAGGCCAGGACCAGGCTGAGGGTCCCAGATGAAATGCTCATTGGGAACTGAACTTTTGCTTTATAACTCAAAAAACTTCGTGAAAACTTATTCCCTTTCATATAATTCATTAGTACAGGCAACAAAGGTGTAAGTTTCTTGAAAACCCTGGATTGCATAGTTTCAATCAAATAGAAAATCGGGTGAAACCTATCAAAAAATGGTCTGAAATAACCGCACAGAAGAGCAACTGAAAAGAAAAGCTTCTTCATATGTCTTTTGTTTGGGCTTTCTGTGTCTCCCTTAAAGCTCTGTTGCATTCTCGTGCAGCTTGTTCATTTTATTGAATACTAAAGCCTTTTACCATCTGCCAAAAGGTTTTATTTTGGGGTTTCCTCTTATGTGGGAGGGTGGTTTCCTCCTTCCCTTCGTGCTAGATTCATTGCTATCTTTAGGACTCAGAGCCTACTGGAGACCTTCCTGTCTCCTTTTTATTACAGTCTCCTCCTTCCTTGCTGCGAGTTCCTGCTCCTAGGGGCAAAGAAGAGAACAAGAGCTGAAGCTGCCTTTTCGAGCTGCCTGGCTGATGCAGACCGATTTTGTTTTAGGCACAGGAGTCCGGTTCCTGGAGTGCAGGGCTGGGTGTGCTCAGCAGCAGCACTCCGCGGGGAGGGTGTTTTTAGGACAGTGTGTGAGGGTACACATAACTGCCCCACACTTTGGCTACACAGTGCATTGGGATTCTGGAAAAGGGCACTGCAACCCATAGCATTTACTCTAAAAGCAGTTTATTCCTCTCTATTTGTTAGTCTTTTACCTCAGCACATTAATCCAACCTGTTCTGCCACTGTTGAGACACCTATAGGCATAGCTCTTTAGTTTCTTCCTATTACAGGGACTTTTAGATGTTTATTTTTTCTATGAACATATTGATTTCCTATCTTTGCCTTTCTTGTGCTCTAGAGAAAAAGAAGTGAAATTGGAGGTGTTATATTTGCAGAGGGATAGAATTGCATCTCTTTTTTTCTCCCTGAAAGCATACAGAGTAGATGCCAGTCGGGGTTTTTCAGCACAGCTCTCAAGGATGCAGGGATACAGCTGCAGTGGGATGTGAGTAGCCAGGTGCTGAGCCATGAACGCAGCAGGAGGAGGCTGCGAGTCTTGCTCAGGCACCTCCATTTAATCTTTGCTGTGGAGCTCTTCAGGTACCCGCCAGCATCTCTCCTCGAAACAGATGCTACGTGGGTGAAACAAAAGGGTCCTGCCTTTTCCCTTCAGCCTCTGCCTGCTGGCAGTGAGAGCAGTCTCTGTCTGAGGAGCAGGCTGTCCTGTTACTGCCTCTCCTAATTTGCTGTACAGCTGAGCCAGTGGCCGGAGGCAGTCTGAATGTGGAGGGCACAGGCACAAGGAGTTGTGCTGGGTGTCGGATCACCTCCTGAGAGCTTTGCCAGGATCCATATGAACCACATTATGCCTCTGCTGAGTGCATTTCTGCCTTGCCTTGTTTGATTTTTTTTTTCAATCACTGGCATTACACCAACCAGCATGTCAGGTAGTAATAGGAATGTAATATTATTTTATCTGTGATTAGCTCATCTCTTGGGCTCTGAGATGTTCTAATCTCTATCCTACCATCATCACCTAGCTCTCTTCAAAGCTCTGTCCTTTGGTTTACTTACTCTCCCTCTGTAATTGAGAACTTTATTGTTGGTCACCATGGAAAATTGTCAGTGCTTAAAAATAAATGATCCATCTTCCAGCCTTTCAGTGCATCTAGTTTTTATGACTATAGGAATCTAATGAAAGGTTGAAATGGGGTTGAGGAGGATGAGGGTGTCCCAGGGTGCTACCTAAATGTCCGATCTACAGATGAAAAGGGATGCTGGGATTTCTGTTCAGGAAAGTGCCGGTAAAACTGCCTATTCCTTAGCACTGGCGATTTTAATGACATTCAATTCCAAAGTCTATGTATAGCTTTGCACAGAGAGGTCAGTGGTGCCCATTTCTAACAGCAGAATGGTGCAACATAACGCAGCAGCCTGAGATGCCATTCTCCAGAAAAATAAAGAGGGCTGTGTGAAAAAATGTCAAGCAGGAGACATACATATCTCCTCATTTAGAAAGCAAAGTGTTGTACTTCAGATTTAACATGGTTTTCCATGTTTTCTCCTTCACACAGATGCACACACATGCACACATTCTAATTGGATAAAAATGTAAACAGTAAATTAAGGATATGATTAAAAATTAAACAGCCACTGCAGAAACTATCAATAGTAAGTGCTTATTAACTTACATATAACAGCTTGCTGATGTGATAGCTTCAAATTGGCTGCTGAAACCGATTTGGAGCAAATAAGGCCAGCTTTCCAAAAGGGTATTTCTGGGTTTCAGTAATCAGACCCACAGCTCTGATTGCTCGTTTTGTTCCTTCACACTTTTTGCCAGCCTTTTTGGGTAACTGATAACATGCACGACTCTTTTGTGAACTACACTGGGCAATATGTTTAATATGACCTCTGGTGCTTGGCAGAACGAGACCGCATGGGTCCCATCGCAGGCATTGTGGGACTTCTACGATTTGCCCCTCATCTCCATCCGCTTTTTCTGAGCCCCTATCCATTCTGTGACCCACTTTGCTGGCTGTTTGTTTACCTACCTGCTGCATGATAAGCTGAAGGGCAGAGCTGATGGCTTTAAATATTTAGGGGAAGATTGAAACAAGATTAGAGATGTCTCCAAACTGGGACTAAACTGGAAGAGCTGAGCAAAGCAGGATCTTTTCCAGTGAGCTCTGTGTTCTTGATTGTTTGTCTTTCAGGTGGCTTGGGTAATATGGATATGTGACCAGTATCTGGTACAAAGGAGCTTTTGCATACTGATTTCCTGCCTTCACACAGCCAAAACTGGTTGCTGCTCACTCCAGAAAGCAGCTGAACTTTGTGCTTGCTGTCTGGGTCTCCTGTGTTCATTTAGGCTGGGGACCTCCTTCCCTCTTTTCTCCTGCCAGTCAAAAGTGAGAAATGAATGAGTGTTACTTGAGTTAAAGATCTACAACCAGCCCAATATCAGTGGGTTGTATATATCCTGAAAAAACCCTTTAATTCTACCTTCCTGTGAGAAAGTAGCACATCCCCTGACTGGCTGCCAAACTCCTTGAATGTGGCTGCAGGTGGCTGAAATGTGGTTTTTGTTAAAACACAGCTGGAAGATGATTTCTGTCATGAACACCTCCGCCCTGTCAACTGTTTCTGTGCTTGTTCTGCTCCGATTGGTGTGGTCCGTGTTCAGAGCCATATAGTGGGTGGCTCTTTGGTAGCTGCCAGTGTTGTAGCTCAGCGTTGGCTGCAGCCGCGCTTTGGGGAGCTGCACAAAGAAGTGGGAATACCGGAGCAGCTGGTGTGTGTTCAGGGCTGCCTTCAGTCACTTAGACCACTGACTTGTGTTTTAGGGATGTGAAGGCTGCCCTGACTGGGGTATTGACAGTGGGAGTTCCTGGATGTAGAAGGGGAATAGCACGAGAAGGGATGCTGTAGCTCTAAGAAAGTAGAGGACATAATGGCTGTGAACCAAGTCTGTGATGCAGAGTGGGGTTCCTGCAGCTGCTGAGAGCCACTGCTGGAGCAAGGATCCTGGATTAGGTGGGCTCAGTATGGGCTTCACTCTTGCTTTCTGTGTTTTGTTTCCTGACTTTGCCAAACACTTTCCAATATAGTTGCATCGCCACCCCAGCCACCAATTCTCAGACTATGGAGAGAAGGGAGAGGAAACCGATAGCACATGATGTGACCAGGTGAAAGACAGGGAACAAGGTTGGAAAACCACTGGCTTAGGCTGGTGAAGCTGAATTGCCGTCAGCAGCAGAGGGAAACCTCTCCAGAGTGGTCTCAAGTGTGCAGAATACTGCAGGGAGCAATTCCTTTTCTTCTCAGTGTCCTGAAGAACAGATGGATCTGACATGTTTATTGCCTTAAGCTGTCTTGTTTTATCAGTACATCAGATTTAGGTGCTTGACAGATGTGCCAAACAGAAAATAAAATTCACCCATGCCCAGTTGTATGGGTTTTAGTATCTCTAGTTCCTATTTAGAACTATTCTTCTTATTGTCCAACTTAGCCTGTTTAGAAATGAGGAAGTATTTTCATTTAAAATTGAGGGAAAACAGACAAAGAAAGTGTTACAAATGCAAACTGATCTTGTGAGCTTTAAAAGCATTGTTTGGCATCTTCAGCTTTTTGGTTCAGAGCTGTGTCGGAGATAGGAATAACATCAAACTCCATGAGAAGGGACCAGGTTTAACCATACTGGTGGTAGTGAAGCAAGATTTTGTACATGTTGCAGCTTGAAATTTTAAAACTTGTGTCACAACTGCAAAAGCATGAAATAAAAGCTTTTTGAAGGCAGCAACATGTTTGCTCAAAAGTAATTGCAACACTGTTCTGAATATCAAAACCCGATTTTATTCACATCTACCGTTTCTCATTCCTGTTTCTTCCCCCCAACACACGCTTGGATTCTATGGGGGTGAAGCAGCAAGTGCTTCTGTATCTTTTTTCACAGCAAGGTCTCTGTCATGGGTTTTTTTTTTTCCCTTCCTCTTTAAAAAACTCAAAGAACAAAAAATGGTGTTAACATACTGCAGTATTTCCAACAGTTGCAAACCGTGAGGTGCAAAGTGGGTATGAAATATTTAATGTGGTTTTAAATTAAAACTGTGCTGCGTATTTACTTTTTTAAAGAAAAGTACATTGGATTTATTTGAATTTCATACAAGAGAGTAAATTTAGATCTTTCAGGTTCTTGTAATTATTTAAATTCATATTTTTCAGTGTATAGCAGTGAGTAATTGCTGCTGAAATGCAAAGGAAGTCAGACAACAGAACTGGGGAAAGTCACTGGTTAAACACCTGTTGTTGAAGAGCTAAACTCTTTTTTTACTTCTGCAGGTGCAGAGATAATATCTTTTTCATGTTTGTTCAGCTATTTCAATCCAGTGACTACTTCATTCAAAAGTAAGAAACCACTTGGGAGGAAAAAAAAGCTGAAAAGCTTGTTTTCCTCTTTTAATCTATAAACAAAATCTGTGCAGTTGGGGATAAGATCTACCAGTTCTGTGATCTTGAGAAATAAGGCAACTAGAACTGACATTCACTTCACCAATGTAATGATTCCTTGCTTAATGAGACTGATTACTTAAAAAGTATAATGATAAGCTTATTTTTGTCTTGATTATGTAGCTTATTTGGAAAATACCGTTCTTCAACGTTTTTATTGCATTTCACTTTTACGCACCAGGATCTATTTTGTAACTAGAACTTAACATTACTCCCAAATAAATAATTATCACAGTCTATCATTACTCATGCCCAAATATAATGAGAACATAAGGAGTGAAAATCAGTCAAGAGTTGTGAATAAAAATGCTAATCATGTAGATAAATACATGTAGGTTGTGTTAACTGAAAAAGAAATGCCATATTTATTGATAGATTCTCTATTTAAATTTATGTCAACAAGCTGACATTGCCCACACTCTTAGGACAAGTAGTTTTTGTATTTTTTTAATAAGTAACAGCATTATTGATAGGAAAAACCTAAAGGATAAGGAGCGTTTTGACTATCAAGAGCTATTAATAGAAAGCAGCTGTATGGAGGACACAGAGGAGCAAGTAGTCTCTCCTCATTTAGCAGTCCAGGCACACGAAGGACAAGGAGGTAGCTGGGAGGAGCCAGCATGGACTTACGAAGGGCAAAGCATCCTGATTGCCTTTTGTGATGAGAAAACTGGCTGTGTGGACAGGGGAGAAGCAGTGCGTGTTGTGTACCTTGACTTTACAAATGCCTTCGACATGGTTTCCCCCAGTGTCAAATTGTAGCCAAACTGCTGATTTATGGAATGGCTAAGGAGATGAGAAGCGAATGGAGAACCTAGTGGCATCCCCAAAGGGTTGGTACAGGGGACAACACTGTCCGAATACCTTGGTTAATGACCACGATGATGAGGCACCATCCACCCTTAGCAAGTCTGTGGGATGATCCCAAACTAAGGGCAGCACTATCACTCAGAGGAGAACCACATCCTATTGGGCTGTAAGAACAGCAGGGTAGCCAGCAGGTCAAGAGAACTGATCGTTCCTTTCCGTTTGCACCAGTGAGATGACATCTTGAGCAGTCTGTGCAGTTTTGTGCTCAGTACAAGAAACACATTGACAAACTGGAGTGAGTCAATGGTCACTAAGTGATGACCAAGGGCCTGGAGCACCTGATGTAGGAAAAGAGGGTGAAGGCTGGATTTATTCAGCCTGAAGACAAGTGTCAGGGGGTGTTACTGCTGTCTGCAACTGCCTGTTGGGAGGGTGCAGAAAAGACAGAGCCAGATTCTTCTCAGATGTGCAAAGGGCCAGAACAAGAGGCAATGGACACAAGTTGGAATACAGAAAATCCTAACTAAATGTAAGGGGGAGAAAAAATGGTGATCAAACAGTGGAATGGGCCCAGAGAAGGTGTGGATCTCCGGTCTTGTAGATATTCCAGAATCAACTGGACACAGCCCAGGGCAACCTTCTCTAATACTAATCCTGCTCTAAGCAGGATGTTGGACTAGAGACCTCCAGAGGTGTGCTCAGTCCTGCACGTTTCTGTGATTGATAGATGCCAGCATGTAAGCTTATTGCCAGAGCTTCTCTTTGTGAGTCACTCAGGGAAAAATAGGATCCATTAGAGATGTTTTGTATGATTTGCTTTAGGCATCTACATCTATGGCGTAAGTTGAATCTCACTCTGGGAAATCTGATCTCTTTTGAGTGACAAGCTGAATAGATGCCCACCCTTGGCGAAGTGAATTTTGTCTAGGCTGTCTAAAGGGTTAAAATCTAAAGAGGGTTACTTTTGTTTCTGAGGGCAAAGGAAATTAGTGAAGGAATTTACCTTATGCTTTATTCTGAGTCATCAGAAGGAAATGGTTGAGAATTTGAAGACAGAAGGCAATGTGAGTGAAAATGATCACAAAAGAGCGTCTGATCTGAAGGAGAGGAAAGAATGAGTATAAGCAGCTGAAAAATGTCAAAGGACTTTAAAAGAGCTGATGTCTTTGAACTTTGGATTAGATAGGGAAGGGCTAGGAAGGGAGGGAAAAGAAAGTTTAAGGGAGCTGACAGCTTTTTGGAAGACAAGATACTACAGACATGGCAGGAGACTGTCCCATTGAATGAGAAAGACACAAAATATGAAAAGTAATTCAGGCTCTCTGCAATTACTTGAAAATCAGGAATACTACAACTAATGAGAACAGGAGAATGCATTGCTGAGACAAAAAATTTAAAAGCAGCACAAACACCTACTTTAATGAGTTGCAACTACAAGGGGTATTAAAATACCCCTTTTCAAGACTATAAAAATAAGGGAAAGATTAAGGAAATCAGAGTTCTGTTACTCTGTGGACAACGAGGGGAAAGCTGGTCAGGATGGAGGATGAGCACCAGCCTTTCTTGGATTCAGTTTTTCCAAACAGGTTAATTGTGACGTGTTGCTTGGAACAGTTAATTTTAAAAGAGGGAAAAGATCACAAGCTGGAGTGGGGGACAGAGGTGGAATATGTTTGCTGGATGCAGCCAAGTCATCGGCGTCTCTTGAAATTCACTTCTGGGAGTCAGATGAGACCATCCCTGAAATTCAGCTTTTATCTTTAAGAACTTGTGAAGGATGAAGAAGGGCAAACTTAAACACTAAAATGAGGAAACCTGTCAGCTTAACTTTGATACATGGTGAAATGCTCTGGAAAATTATGAATCAATTTGTAAACACCTAGAGGATAATGAGCTGGTAGAAAAAGAGCCAGTGTGGATTTATTAAGAAAAAAAATGTGTCAAACCTCTAATTTCCTTTCTGAATGGAGTAAGAGGTGTAGGAGGTGGAAGTAGTAGGTATGTCTTTAGTAAGGGTTTTGGCAGTGTTGTGGAAAGCCATGTAGTGTTCTTACAAGGAAACAGGGAAAAAATCATCTAGGTGAAATTACTCGGGGGCAGATGAAGGACTGGTTCAAGGAATAGTTACTGTTTGCTTGGCAGATGGGGAGGGAGCCTGAAGTGCAGTGCTGTTAGATTCTACCCCCAGTTATGCACTGCTCATGGCTTTCATTAGTGTCTCGGATGATGGAGTGGAAAGTGCAGGGTGCCAGGGACTGTAAGGTCCAGTAGGATTTGGATATTGTGGAGGGCAGGTTTAAAGTCCAAAGCGATCTTGATAAAATGCAGAAATGGTTGAAATGAGTAAAATGGGAAATCAGGAAATGTAAGTGAGGAAGCCTGCAGTGAGGAAGGGAAAACAAGTGTGGGTATGAGGACAAGGGATATCTGAGTAAGTAACAGTACTGTGAGAGAGCATGTGTTGTTGGGTTATCACAAGCTGAATATGAGTCAGCACTGGGATATGTCTGGGGGAGAAAATGGGGAAGACACCAGACTTCACTGTAAGTGGGAGTCTTGCATGTAAGCCATAGGATATCCTTAACACATTGCTGTTGGCTCTCTGTCGCTCTGCTGGGATAATGTCCAGAGCTGGCTTCACACCATGAAACAGCATAGATAAACTGGAGAAAGCCAGGAAGAGAGCTGTAGGAGTGAGCAGAGATTTAGAAACGACCAGTGAGGAAATACTGTAAGAGTTAGGTCCAGGACACTAGGACAAAGCTGGAAAGAGACTCAATCTTTCAGTTATGTGACAGAGGGGACATTTAGGTTTGACATTAGCATTCAACATTAGAATTAAAATTTCTTTCCTGTGAGGGTGCTGAGGCGCTGGCACAGGGTGCCCAGAGAAGCTGTGGCTGCCCCATCCCTGGCAGTGTTCAAGGCCAGGTTGGACACAGGGGCTTGGAGCAACCTGCTCTAGTGGAAGGTGTCCCTGCCCATGGCAGGGGGTTGGAACTGGATGATCTTGAAGGTCCCTTCCAACCCAAACCAGCCTGTGATTCTGTGATTTGTGATATAAAATCATAGCAGTGTTTCCGCATGCCCTCTCTACCTACCCAAAAGTAAAAGGGAGAGTAATTAGTTCACTTTGCACCTCAGGAGGTTTAGATTTTAATATTAGAAACTTAACATAAGCATATTAGAGTGGAGTATTTGGGGGAATGAGACTAGTGGAGGGTTTGTAGGTGTGAGTAATAGGTTAGAGTCACCTGTGAGGATATTTATTTTTGCCTCAAGGGATCGACCAGCTGATCTTTTTGCAATCCACTTCAGTTCTATCTATGGCGCCACTAAAGGAAAATACCAATTAAAAATGCAAAGTAAGAATAAAACTGATTTAAGTCAAGGGTTCCTTTTTGTTAATTTGAACTATGATTATATTCAGCATTTTAAGTAACCCTGGTTTAAATTAAGCCTTTATGTTGCAGTGTTAGCATCTTCTATTTATGGAGGTCTTTTACAATGCTATTTTATTAAAAAAAAAATAAAATTGTTCCTTGGTGTGATAATCTCTTGGAGCATGACTTATACAAGTAATGATGAAGAGACTAAGATGTTCTTAAAACTGTTCTGAGGCATTTGTTTTAATGCCTTAGTTTTTCAGTAAATTGGCTGAATCCATACTGTAAAAACTAGATGTCTCTTGAGACAATATTGTCCTAATAAATACCAATTTCTTAAATAGGTAACACTTGCATAGGGAAATTTCTCCCCTCTAAAAATGAACTACTCTCCAAACACACAGCTCATCCAGCCTTGTATATCTTACCTCATCCAGTGCTGTACTGGTGACATTAATTCAATGAGGAAACCAGAGTGGGAGCCTGCTAGTTATTTTTCATGTTTGATTTCGTTCTCTATGAATTTAATATAAAGATGGTTATGTTAAGCTAATTATTCGTTGGCTTTTTATTTTCTGCTGCCGAGTGAAATCAGGTAGAAGAATTATTTTTTTTCCCTTTTCCCTGAAGAGTGGAACATTTGACCACAATTACCATTTTTTACATTAGATAGAACACCTTGCTGTCTATTACCACAAGTGATTTATTAGTACATAGGGCACACAGAGAAACAGTGTCTGACTAGCCAATGGGACATAGTGATCACACAATGCAGTGCCTGCAGAATCAAATTATATTTGACATTTAATATTAACCCAAACTGCAGAACAAGACTTCAAAGAAACAAACAAAAACCCTCAAAAAAGGAAAGCCCAAAAGAAAACAGAAACCAGGTAATTGCAGGGATAAATTTTCTTCTTGCAGGAAATCAGTGCTGAGCAGAGCGTCCAAGGCAAGGGAAGAGCTGTCTTGATTCATCTGCCTGTCTCTCTGCACGTATGTATGTGCCACGCACCTAAGGAAACAAATAGAAACGAGTGGTCTCAGTGTGGCACTTCAGTTCTTCAAGTTGATTCTGACCAGGAAGATTTCTTGTGTATAAGAATAGGTCATATACGCACTCAAGACTTGTGCTTGTGGCAGTGGGCACATGCTCATCTGCAGGCACAGAAGTACTACCATCCACTGAGCCAGGTGCCAAGCACCTTTCATCTGGGAAAAAAGGATTCTTAACAGCGACATCTAAAGCTGTTTCTGGCTGGTATAACGTATTAACAGCAGGAATGAAAGAGTTAATTCATTTTCCATCCATAATTTTTTTCTTTGTAGAACCGATTTGACACAGTGTAGCAGGGTGCTGTTACTGAAAAATTGAAGCACCAGGTGTGATTAAATAAGATCACACGTTTCATTCCCTCTTTAATTTCACATCACCCTTCAGCAGCTGTATCCCTTTGCTTTCTTATAGTTGGAGAAAGCATTGCATTTACAGCAGGCAGCTTGCTGCACTGGTAGCATGCACCACTGGGCTGTTTGAATCAAATCTGTTTGTGCAGACAAATTGTTTATTGTTTGATGGACCAAACCTATTAGTCTGTTTATTTCTCAAGAGTAGAAAATACAAAGTGATTTTGTGTAACGGAGACAAACCTAGGCTGGCTCCTCAGTATTTCCAGAGGTTCATGCATGCAGCAGAACAGGTTTTGTTCCACTTCCGCAGTAGAAAGGTAAAGACAGCAATGGACTTGGAATCCTTTGTCTGTTCTCACCAAGCATAGCTCTGTGGAATCTGATGAAGTCATCTGCTTTCCTGAGGTTTCATGGCCTGCCACTGCCCTCCTGGCCACTGCAAAGCAGCTGTACTGGCACAGTGCACAGCCTGTGCCTTTGTCCCTTTGCTGCTGCATCTGAGAGGTGGCACTGGGGCCACAATGGCTTTTGCAGTTAGAACATGGTGCCACAAAAAGAAAACAATCAGGTTTTTAGCTTTCCATTGCTTTAGAATAGCATTCCTATAAAAAACTGAATAGGATTCTTAGAATATTGCTGGTAGTTCTTCCAGGCAACATTTCCACTTCCACACTGTGGCTCGCCTCACTTCTCAGCCAAAAGCAACTCAAACCAGAGATAGTTATCTTGTATTTTTTCAAGTCCTTGAGGAGGAGGCAGTTGTTTGCAATACTCTAGCCCTCTTAAAAAGTTCGTGCAGATACGACAGTGTGATGGCCTGAGGTGTTCCCGTGCAGCTCTGCCATAATTAATCTAAAGAGCAGAAGTCTGTGTTCTGTTGTGCATCAGTATGTGATCTGCTGGATTACCATTCTGTGGTGTCAGCTCCAGAGCATACAGTTCCTGGGAGTATGGGTTTGGGTGTTTCTGAAGAAGCCTACTGCTGTAGCTTTGGCTTTGCTTTCTCCTCCTGCCCCTCTGGTGCTGTGTTCCACTGACTTCCTGCTGCACTCAGTGGTGTTATCACACATTTATACAGCTCTGATGTTTCATGATGCAATATGATAACACTTCTCAGAAATATTGAGCAGCATTTGCCAGTTGCCTATTTTTAAGTGTGGGTACCCAGCAGTCTTGCCTGTCCTCCAGCACCCCTAATCACCTGTGTAAACAGACAGTTTTGCTCACCAAGGACTTGTCAGAAGTGCATCCATCAAAATTAAACAGGCGAACTAAACGAGTGAAATTGTAGCTGAATACCATAGCTTTTTCATTCCCAAGTGAACACGGTTTTGTTTGCTATGGCATTATTCCCACATTAAAGAAAAATATGCCAGGGGAGGGTGACAGAAGTAGTTTGGAGGTTCTAGGGATGCATCTGGGCCTGTGTTTGAGTATAAATAATGCCTATGAACACCTGTCTCTTCTTAAATTTGAACTTGGAAGCAGCATTGGGACCAGCTCATTTGATGTCTCCTTTTTTAAATCGAGCTCTGCAGATAAAACTGCCTGCCTGTGGTGCAAGGCTGTCCTTAAAAGTGAGCTGACATTTATGCAAACGTGACTTAGTTCTTTCAGGAAAAGATACTCTTTGATCTACAAGAGGACAAAAAAAAAAACCTCCATGAAACTCCAAAGGAAACCATTTTTCTTTTCTTTATGTTAGTAACCAGTTTTCACAGAGATGGAGGAAGCTGCTCTGACCTTTCTTTCCCTGTGTGATACAGACTGAGCATGACTGCTTTATCCTAAGTGAGGCCAGTATCAAATCAATGGTTGGAACTGACTGTGCCAGTTTCTGCGTAATTATTGCCATATGCAATGGGCTGTGTTGCCTGCAATACTTCTATAGTGACTCCAAGTTTGTCTAGGATTTACTGCTGTTAACACAAACAGGATTATTTCTTAACTGTGCATTCACATATACACAAAGGAGGTGTTTCAAAAGGTGAAATTATATCTGAGTAATTGTTTCTTATTATGCTGGGGATTTTTAAGAGTTACCTTCTGAGGTTGCAAGGAAGGGCTTAGGAAATCTTTCAGGCTGTGAAAGTTACCCAGCCTGAAGTATTCACAAGTCCAATGTTGACCCCCTTCAGAAATAATGAGGTTTAAAAGGAACCCACATTTTGCTCTGAATGTCCTGGGAATTTGAGTCTTTAGGCTATTCTTGGTTTCAGGCTGAAGCATTAAACCTTTTAAAAAACCAAAGTAGACATTTTCATGCCATTCCCTGGTTTGTGGAGCTGTTGCTTTAAGGGAAACACTAGATTAATATCAGGAAAGTTGGCAGTAGCCCTTACTCCTCCTGCCAATGCAAAGCAGGGTGTGATTTTCCCTGCCACATTCCCCATACCCTTTCTTTTCTTTAGGTGGATGAACTTCTCTTTCTTGCTCAAAACCCAAATGCTTTTGCCATTGGTGCTGTTTTTCCAGCAAGGTCCTTTCATGCTGCTCTTTTCCTCTCCACATGCAAAGCAGCCTTTGCTCACACCTGCTGTGAGATAGGATCCTTCTCCCTGAGGAGAGCACAACATCTGTTTTGTTTCCTCAATGGAGAGACAGAGAGATATTCTCAAGAAATCCTCCTCCTTTCCTGCTTGCTAACAACAAAAGAGATTTTAAAGCATTTGGCGTTTCTGGAGAGAGGAAAAAACAGTGGAGCTCGAGACAGGAAAAAACCAGCCATGGAAAAATAAATTGAACATAATTTGAGCTATAATTAAAGGTCTTAAAAATAAGCCAAACTGCCAAGTTGGAAAGAAAAATGTGCATCTTGAAATAAAGTACCTTTATGGAAGGATGTGCTTGGGGTTACAGTGTAGGATTGCCATTCGGGACATCTTGGCTCTATTTCAGTTCTGGGATTCCTGGGCGATACCAGACTGGAAACTTAACCCTTATTTGCCTTGATGGTCCATATGTAAACTTTGGTGGTATTGTGAGTCTTGGTATTTCATAGTGCTTGTAAGCACAAGGACATGATAGAAATTATTTAAATAGAAGCTGCTGTGGCATTGCAGTGATGGCAGCTTTTTGCTTATGATATTAAAGAGTTCACATCCTTTAAAATGTGGGAAGTATTGTGAAATGATATATAACTACATCCATGGGGAATCTGTTTGTTGTTAGCATAGTGTAACCTGCAGCTTCAGGAAGGAGGCTTACTTCAGAATAAGCTAAAGGGTAAAGTGAAAAAGAATACTTCAAAGAACTGCATAGAGAAGGACCTTGTGGTCTGCCTGCCGATGTTGTCTGTGCACATTGCATGTGACTTTGAAAGCAGCAGATTCTGTTACATACAACCTGCTTGACAGTTAGAAGCCAAACTAAAACCAAAGGCTCCACGTTGAGCTTCTGTGACCTGGGAGGGGGGGAAGACTTCACATCTGTGAGGGTGCTTCTGCTCTGACATCTAATAGGAAGCTCACAGGCTGCACAATGGGATGAGTGGGAGAGTAGGGTGCTCTTGCTGCTGCCTGGAAAATCCACATGTGCAGCTTTAAGCTACTAAATAAGCATTGCAACCTACTGATGCTCCCATTTGTGATAGAGCTGGTATCATACAGATGGATAGTTCCATCATTCATAAATTCGTAAAACCATATGAATAAATTCAAAGATTTTTGTCTTTTAAAGGTGACCCACAACTCTCTTTTATGTTTACAGTTGAATACCTCAGCCACTCTGACAACATTACTGATTTGCACTCAGCCAATTTGGATTTTGTGAGACAAATGAAAAGTCTATAATGTGCTGTGACTTCCTCCTGCAGTACAAATCAAAATAAATCAAAGTTATTCTCTCCCGTTTTCACTGCTGGTATCAAAACTGTCTCCAAATCAGCATGGAAGTGTGCTAAGAGGTAAAGATGTGGATTTTGGTGGCATTTTGGTTTAATCTTTTTATAGCTATATTAGTAAAAATGCCCATTCCTTGGTGGTTATTGTGTGTTTGAAGGGCCAGTACAAATTACATTTTCAGAAGTGATGAAGTAGGAGATTGTTGTTTATATAGTATTTCAGGACTTTCTTAATTCACCAAGCATATTCTTTGTACGTTTCTGCAGATCGGTTTGAATGATCTTCTGTATCTAAAAATTCACCTGACAATTTCGCAACCTGATTGCAATCTTGCAACATAGTATTTATCCTCATCTGATGAATTTGGGACAGATGCTGTAGTTTAAAAAGAATCGTCAGGCTTTTAGGTCCATTGCTGTAGCATTTCCACAGTAGTCTGAACTTTGGGCCACTGGTGACAGTTCTGTCCCCTCTCCAATGCTCACTGTGATACCTATATGCATTTCTCAAACCTACCGTTCACTTCCACTGTTATCTCTGTTTGTTACTGGAGGAAACCACCATACTTCCACCATCACCATCCACAGAAAGGCTTTAAAAAGAAGTAACAATGAAAGAAACCCTGACTTCTGGAAACAGAAGATTTAGAACTTAACATTGGTTGAGTTGCAGCAGAAGTAATGAAGTGTGAAATGTGCTATTCCCAACCAGTACGCCATGCTGCTTTAGTTTACAGAATATATAATTATATAACATTAACATTCTGGTACATCGGTCTTTGACAAAAATTGAAATGAAAACAGACAAATGCCTGAATCTATTTATAAAACTATTATTGTAATAGTGGTGGGTAAGAATACAAACTTAAATAATTTTCATTATTTTGTGATTATGCCTTTAAGATTCTTTGATCCTGTGTCTTTGTAAATACTTGCATGTTGTTGCAAACCAACTTAGTTTAGTAAACCTTTACTAAACACTAGTGGTAGTCCTTCCAGCATACTTCTGTCTGAATCCTATGAGCGTAAGACCAGGGATCTTCCTTGAGATCTACTTTTGAACTTCAGGGATAAACTGCATGTGAGATATGTGGAATTGTTTTTTCCAGTCAGACCATGGTCCATTTAGACCAACATCCAGCCTTTGGCAGTGGCTCGAATGAGCTGGTTAACCAGATTTACAATGGTACAGCGATTACAATGAAAAGCACCTCATCCCATCACTCCAGGCGTCTGTGTTAACCACAGAATTGTTAGAATAGGAGATGCCCTTTTATTTCATTTGCAAAGAGATGACAAATGTTTACTGTTAATGGTTCCCACTATCTGATTACAGAGGAAGAGGAGATAATCCTTTCCTAATCTTCTGCAGGCAAATTTCTCCTCTGAGGCACTGTTGGGTCCCAAATTGACCTACTGTGCTTGTGGTGCTGTTCAAGTATCTTTTATTTAAACTATTTTTTGAGAAAATCCATTGAGTCTGGATTGCTCAGGAGACTCTTAGTGGTCTCTGTTGTTATTTGCTTCCATGTAGCTGAGGCCAAAAGAAAACAGATGATTAAAATCAGATTGGATGGTTTAGGAAATGAATATGCTTTACTGACATGCCCACTAATAGCCAAGTCTCCCATGACAAACCTGCCACCAGGGCATCTGCTCTCCTTGAAGGGCCAAGTAACTCATTTTCCAGGTTAGTCAACCTCTCTTCTTCCTTTGATATAATGCTGCTTCTTAGGATCAATTTAGGAGGCTAGGAATTGCATCGTTTGGGGGTTCTTTTTTGCTCATACCTTACAGCGTTTTTTAGCTGAAAACAAACAGGGTTTGTTTTGCTGTGGTGTTTTGGTGTTTTCCCCCCAGAAGATATGTATTAAAAATCAGATTAGCTTTCATCTTTCTTCTGCTTGATAGTGATTTGTACTAAACCCATAGACAACCTAGGGGGTACAGAATGCATATGCACAGTCTGCTTGGGTCAAGAGATGACCTTTCTTGGTTCCTGTCTCCAGAGGAAGCAGAGTTGTTTAGTCTCTGGGATGCTAACAGGGCGGTGCTGAGAGACAAACTAATTTTGGTAGCTTCATGCAGAAAAAAAGCCCTCTGAAACTTAATGACCTTCTGTAAGGGAAAAAGGCTTTAGGCATGAAAATACAAGCAGAAATCAACAAGACTCTCATCTGGGGAGCGGAGAGAATACAGAAAAAGAAACAACTGTGTATTCTGTATGTCTGAGTTAACTAAAAGGTATTATTTTGACATAGCAGCACAGTTGACAGAGCAGGTAAGGTATGATTTTCAACATACTGCAACGCCGTTTTTAAAACACAGCTCCCCATCCTTCACAAGGATTTTTTTTAAGGAATACCTAATATTTAGACATGTTGCACATCATCAAAGGCTTTGAATCAACACAGCACTAAATTCTGAGAATCACTAAATAGAATATTAAAAGCAGGAGGAAACTGAGGAGCATAGTAGGAGGTTGTACTGAATTTGGGGAGGAGGCAGGAACAAAAAGAAATTCATGTTATTGAGATTATGCTGAGGAAGATTGTCAGACTTGTATGGTTTTGTGGGTATAGTACTTGAAAAGTTGGATCTGGTTTAAAAAAAACCCACCAAAATAAAGCAAGTGTTTAGAATATGTTTATGAACAAATAGTTTTCTTACATGTACAGATTATGCTGATGTTCATACAAGAGTGGATGCATGGCATGGGGATGTTTGGGATCAGAACTGTTCTCTCTCATCTTGGACCCCGAAGTTTCTTAGGGAAAAAAGTCTTAAGTTGAATACTGATGAAAAACAGATACACCAGGTTTCACAGATTATGTAGTCCATCCCTTTGCACTGAAAAAAAATCAGTGCATAGGATTTATAGTCTTACCTGGAAAATGGATAGAGTTATTTTTAGTTGGTAATATTAATGGTTTGACAGCATGTCACAAATGCCAATTATACAATGACCTATTGTAATACTAATTGGACATATCATGTAGCAACCATACAGTTGCTGAAGGACATGATAAGGGATAGTAACTTACCCAAATTAATTTGTATGTTACCAGCCCCTGGTCCATGCACTTTGGTGGTGACCAAGAGAAATACGCTTATTCTTACAAAGATGGTAAGGCTGCAGATCTTCAAGAATAAAAGCCCGTGTACTGACACTGAATATTTGATTTCCCTCTGAGAAGAGGAGATGACGTTGTTCCTGTACCACTGCAGGGGCTCCAGTATTGGAGGCTGTCTTAATGCAGAGATTGGGACATCGTGCCAAAGTAGCTACTTGGCGGATGAGTTGCTGTGGGACTTCTCTAGTTGGTATTCCATGTTAGGCAGGTGGTGCTGGGTCTCACTGAAACTCCCACTGTGAAAGAGGCCAACAGATCCTTTGGACTGACACAACAATAATACCAACTTTTTATGGTATATGTGCCAGAGGAATTCAACATATCCCTGAGCTAGCTCAAGCCTTTCTATGTTCCATTTAAGGAATATTGACAAAATGGGCCACATTATCACTCAAGTCATTAATATATAACCTATAAAAGGACGTGGGGAAAAAAAATAAATAAAGGAAAAACTCTAAACCAAACCTATTTTCTGGTCCTCTGCTCCTTCTGCTGGTTATGCAAAAGCAGTAAACAAGCTCTATTCCCAGAGCTGCGCTGACAGCAGTGATGATGGTGGTGCACAAATTAGGAGGTAAACAAAAAGCCGTGTTAATTTCAAGCTCCATTAGAAACACAGGCGGTAAAAAAAAAAAATCAATGTCTCCCAAACAGAAAAGGTCAGAATTGGTAGGCAAAGAAAGCGGCTCTTCCAGTAGGTGGAAGATTTTTTAATTCTTATTATTTCTTTTAAATTGGGTGTAAGCAAGAAGCAGCTACTGGTCAGTGTCACATTAATGACTAATACACTGAAAATAAACAACTAGCAAAAAATGGTTTTAAAGAAGAGTACGCTCTGCTTAGGCTCAGGTTGAAATTCTAGTATTTAAAGGCTCGTTTCTATTTTAAATTGTGCCTGTAGGTTCTGTGGATATTCAGTTACATTTATAATCTTGGCATGACACATTTGAGGGATCATTCTTTTGAAAAGTGTAATCATCAGATTTCACTGTTTTCTCTTGGCATAGTCTATTCTTGGATCCAAATCCTTGGGGCCTGTTAGTTTAAATTTTAGGCTTTGTTGTGCATCCAGATTAAGTCTGAAAATACATGTGTGTCATTTTGTTATCAAGTCGTCTAGCAGAGGATGACAAGAAGAACAAATACTGCTTTGTATGTTTTTGGTTTTTGGTAGCGTGTCACCTTCAACTCCACTAACATTAAATGTTTATCGCTTCATGTGATCTTTGCTTTGCACATTAAGCTAAATTTCACATGGCCACGTTAAATTATGTATGGTGATGGAGTTCTGCGGTACGGTGTCGGGAACCAGTTCTTCAGACGTGAATGCAGATGCAAAAACCTTGGTCTGTGAACACCACAGAGTATGACCTTACAGAGCAAAGTTCCTCTCTAAGTGTTTGAGGAACTGGTGGTCTTAGCATGGCCACAAGTGTTCTGAAAAGTATTATTCTTATCCGTATTAATTATAAATTTGCTCTGCTACAGTTAGAAGTATTTATTGTAACCTCTTCTGATCAAGAGCAATGTTGGGAACAAGGCTGTTGATGCTCCTTCGTTCTCCAGCACCAGCTAGATACAGCATTTTATTAACACTTACTAGTGTCCATCCTGGGTAGTAGGCAGTATTCCCCTCTACAGAATAGGACACAGGGAGTTTGAAGGCAATATTTTATGTATACAAAGGTATTCATGTGATACTTAGATTGGTTTTAAACCATCTTACACAAAAGTATGGTCAATATTTCTGTAGCAGAGTCAGGATCTCTGTGGTAGAGAGCACAGGTAAGAAATACAAAGTAGTCCCAGCTCAACCTATTTCTTTGCCAAGAGCTGCATCTCCTCATTGTCCCTTCATCTCATCCCTAAGACATAGCTTGTACTTCTAATTGTAATTCCCTTCAGTGGACATTAGCACACTTGTTAAATTGGCTGTTTGTGTCCCAGGACTCCTCTGTGTGTCCGGTGACTCACTGAGACCTGCATTCTGCATGCCCTCGGGGAGCATGGAAAAAGTTAGCTCTGTACTTTCAGCCTCCAGTCCTAAAACTGCTGCGCATCGAATTCAGTCCTCCCTTATTGCTTCATTAGACACTTAAAACTGCAGTTGTAGTGAGAAAAAAAGTGTCTTTTAAAGAGGAAGAAGTCTAAAAGGATGTGTCCTTTCCTGTGGATTTCAACATCTTGTTTGTATTATTTCAGTTTTACAAATTACCAGGTGTCTTTGCCTCCCTGGCTGTGCTCTCCTGCCAACCTTACCTACCTGCCTCCTGTTTCTTAATGCAATCACCACCAAAATAGACTTACTCTGCCTGACAGTGTTGTAATTGAGGCATGAAGGTAGCATAGAGAAGTCAGTTCGCCCATCTGTAGTTGCACTGGGAGTATATTGCTAGCAGCAGTCAAATTTTTTTTGGCCAGGAAAGTAAGCAGTAGTGATCTGAGGCTGTGTAGAAAGCTGATGTGTTGAGTGCCAGTTTTCAGAAGTTCCTCTGATCTGTTTACTCTCAAGTTTCAGCTCTCTAGGTTAATGATTGCCCATTTTGAGAACATGACATTTGTATTTATTTCAGCAAATGATAGTTTTCGTCTCTCTAGAGTAGACAATGCTGCGTTCTGTCAAAACTTCAGTTATAAACAGCCTCCTGTCTGCAAATCTGAGGCCAAACACTGCCCCTTGAAATCATGAGAAGCTAACTTCAGTGAGTCTTAGGGGTTGGCTTGCTGGTTTTTGTGTCTGTCTGATGATAAATTATGAACAGCATGTTGAAAAAGACTTTGTGAAACTAGCCTTCGTGTCATCTAAGTAGTAATGGCTTCAGTGATGCTTGAGGGCATACAAAGTGCTCACCGTTTACTACTACAGTGAATTCTTTCACAAGGCTTTCCTCTTCTGCAGCACAATTAATTTTACGATTCATTTACTGACATTGGCATGCACTTAGCTTTATAATAATAGTTAAAATTGGTTTATGATGTCAGTCTTATTTTTAGCACACTGAAAGCAGGGGAATAATTGAAGTGTGCTGTTGTACAATTTAGGGCTTGTGGTGGACTTGGAGAGATGAGGATGTGCCATTCCTGCTTCAGTCAGCCTAGAGGGAATAGCTCTTTAACATTTCATTGTAATCTTTCTGATGATACCTTAAAATGTCAGCTTGTGCCTCATAGCTTAAGTTAAGCTCCCAAAATAACTTCTGATGTACCTCAGAAGTTTAAAAATTAAATCTCGGTGATATACACCAATAACATTCAAATCTGAAAGGCTGTTGAAGTTTGGTATCTCATTTATTTTGGTTTAGTTCTTTTTTCAGTTCTAAGTTGTCTCCTGTATGTTAAAACCAACAAGTTGGCTTTATAGGCTGCCACAGGGTGCTCTGCTGGTCATGCTGAAAAGCTGTACCTGGTCGTAGTGAAGTCTTAGTAACTTTCCAGGACGAGAAGGAATAAGAATTATTTTGTCTTTAGTTTTCTTGTTTGATTTATATGATAGTGCTTTGGTTCTAAAATGTCTGGTTTTCTAATGGAAGTATTTTTTAGCTTTTCTACAAAGAAGTGAATGCATTAGGAGGCCAGTCAAGCATTGAGTGAAATCTGGTTTGGGGCTTACACAACCTTCCTTAAATCTTGTGATGATTCAGAGAAAGGGACATTGATAAATGTTTCCTATCAGGAGTGATGTCTTATCAGGAGTTTGAAGGAGGAAGAGCACTCTGAGACATCTACATGTGAATGGCATCTTACTTGACTTGCCTTCAGGGAAAATAATGTGTGTAGATCCTAAGGTTGGCTCCATCTTTGGAGTTTATGGAACATTTGCCTCTGTGTTTGCTTTTCCCTGTGAGATAAAGGAGTCACTGGGAAGCACTGAAATTCAGTGTATTGGGATGCACAAGACACAAAGCGCAGAGAGCAGCAAGACCTTCATCAGCCAAACAAGTTGATCCATTTGCTGACCTGACCTTACTCGCTTTTTTTTCTGTTAGAAGAGTAGATTATTTGCCAGAGTCATTCTGAACTCTTACTATGAAACACAATTTTTCTGCTGTGCTCGTATCTAAAAGCTATCTATTTTTATTGCTGTCCCCATCTGAAATATTTCAGGCTAATGAAACAATATGATTGTTTTTATCTCCAAAGTATTTCATTTCTACTGAAGAATATCATCCAGAAGAATGCAGATCTAAATCTGAGCAGTTATCTCTGCTAAGCTGCTTTTAAAAAATGAATTAGCTTAGTAAAGAGCTGGCAAATACATGCCCAGCATTTTGTGAGCATTGCTGATTGTGAAGTTTTGTTAAACTGTGCTTTCTCCAAGCACGTACAAAAATAGCAACTTTGGAAATCATGAAGCTGTGTCTTTTTCACAACTGAAGCTATTATGAGACTGCAGGCAGTGTTCTCATTCCCTCTCTTCCCCTTCAAACGCTGAACATCATCTCGGAAATGTGAGGAAGGAGTAAGCGAGGTGCTTAATGTGACTGACTGCTCAAGAAATAGGTACTATTTGCCATTTTAACCATTAACCAGCAATTAGGGTTTGCAGCACTGAATCTCATTCCATTTTCATTAATGAGGTCGTTAACAAAGATATGATACAGTCTTCTCCTCCTGTTACACATGCAACTCAAGTAAGTGAATACTTCAAATATTTCCGGGCCAGTATTACTGTCTTTATGAACCTGCCTCTGTGATGTCTGCAAGCGCAAGCAAAGTGAACTTCCGCAGTCAGGGAAACTGCCACTGCAAAGTGGCTGGGAGTCCTTTTCAGGCCTGGCTCTTGTGTGCATATGAAATCTAAATTGCTTCTCTTTTGTTCCAGGCCTTCTTAGGCTCCCTCCCTCTCTACAGCTTTACGTACTAGCAAGGTCATTCCCCATTGCTGTAATTCCACCTTCCATCATCAATGTCTAAATGATGGTATCACCAATGCTATTCTTTGGGAAGAGCTCCCTGAGAGCTATCGCAATGTCAGTCCCTGGTCTCCTTCATATCCCACCTGATGACTGTACCTGGCCGGCTGAACGTTTGCCAGTGTTTGAGCTACTGCGGTGTGCTGACTGCTTGCTGTCTTGCCGACCAATGTCTCACTGTTTCCTTGTGTCTCTGCATCTGCTGTGTTTGTCTTGTCTTTGAGTACATCTGCACTGCCTTCTGCAGCATGTTGTGGAGAAACATAATCCAGCCAGGGAGCTCGCATAAGTCTATCTGTAGGAGGAAAAGCTTTGTGCTCTGCTACCGTAGCTCCTTTTCATGAGCCAGCTCATTTAAACTGGGATCACTGTACTGTACATTACACTCTAGTGCACGGACTTTGTTTTTGTTTTGCATTGGGAATTCACTTGACATGAGAAGTAGGGGAATGTTTTTATTACTAATAGCTAAATATGTTTTCACATGAATTAGCCAATCAATGTATTAGTATACATTACAAAGCCACCCTATAATGACAGGGAAAATCATAGAATTATAGTACAGAATATCAGGCTAGCAGGGACCTCAAGGATCATCTGGTCTGACCTTTCTTGGCAAAAGCACGGTCTAGACAAGGTGTCCCAGCACCCTGTCCAGTCGAATCTTACAAGTGTCCAATGTTGAGGAATCCACCACTTCCCTGGAGAGATTATTCCAATGGCTGACTGTTCTCATTGTGAAAAAGTTTCCTCTTGTGTCGAGTCAGAATCTCCCCAGAAGTAACTTTTGCCCATCACCTCTCATCTTTTCCATGTGACTCCTTGTAAAAAGGGAGTTTCCATCTTCTCTGTAGCCACTCTTTAAGAACTGGAACATGGGGATAAGGTCTCCCCTGAGCCTTCTTTTCTCTAGACTGAACAAACCCAGTTCTCTCAGCCTTTCCTCATATGACAGGTTTTCCAGTCCTTGGATGATCTTTGTGGCCCTTCTCTGGACCCTCTCTAGACTGTCCACATCATTTTTTTACAGTGGGGACCAAAACTGAACACTGTATTCCAGGTATGGCCTGACAAGAGCTAAGTAGAGTGGGACAATGACATCTTTATCTCTGCTGGTGATGCCCTTGCTGATGTAACCCAGCATCCTGTTGGCTTTCTTTGCCGCAGCTGCACACTGTTTGCTCATATTGTTGTCCAGCAGGACCCCAGGTCCCTTTCTAGAGAGCTGCTCCCCAGCTGGGTAGATTTTAGATCTCTTGGATGCTGCTTTCCCAGAAGCAAGATCTTACACTTGTCCTTGTTGAACTTCATAAAGTTCTTGTTAGCCCGCTCTTCCAGCCTAACCAGGTCATCCTGCAGGGTGGCTTTCCCAGAGTGTCCACTTCCCCACTTAGTTTGGTATCATCAGCGGACTTTGTCAGGGTGCACTTGATCCCATCATCCAAATCACTTATGAATATAGTAAATATTGGAATTCTTCACTGATGCACTGCTTGTGCCCCATCTGATTTGCCTTGCCTGGCTTCAGGACACATAAGGTGTAGTTATAAGTGCAGGCTCCCTCCCTCTCTGTGCAGATCTTAAAGTAATACAGTTATCTGCACAAAGACCATTAGGGGACGATCTCTTAAAAAACCTTCTGATTTGGCATTTCCTTGTCTCTTGTTTTGATAAATGTATAATTTTATAAAATGTTTCTACTTTTTTCTCCTTGATGCTGTTCAGATTGGACTTAAGAAATGCCCAACTGCTCTGCTAATTGATTTTTTCTTACTAGCTTGCTGAAAAGTGAGGGGGAGGACAGAATGCAAAAACTTGACATTTGAGGATATTTTCCAGCATTTTTAGCTATTGTTTTGTGTTGCTGTTGTACCTGCCACTGCCTGGTGAGAATGGCTGCATATGCATATCTAATATAGAAGACAGTGGCTGTCCTAGAGAGCTTACCTACTAGCTAAGACAACTGGTAGGAAGCATCATCTGAAGGTTGCTGCTTGGAGAGTGAGGCACAGAGGAACCGAACCACATGCTTTAGGAAATCTGTGCTGAGACCAGAACTGAACACCGGCTTGAAGCTACTTCAGCCTCAGTTCCTGAAGAAGAATTCTCATCTTTAGTGTTTTCAACACACCATCAGGTAAAGCAATTCTCTGAGAATCTGTGTGGGCAAACCCAAATGCCGAGCATCGTGGCTCCCTTCCTACCTCTGTGCCACTTTCGGGAGCACTAATGAGGCCTACCAGCCTTTTTCACCCAACCTATCTGCTGAAGACTGGAGGAAGATGTGATTTATTAGCTAGGACCACGATGAATAGCATCATAAATCTCCTCTAGACAGCAACAATTAAATTCGCCAGGGCTCTTGGCTTTGCCACGTGGAACCCATGCAACTCTGACCAGATTTGACCAGTTTATTCTGCTAAATGAGGGTGTTGAAATGACCGTCTGGGTTTTATTAATAAGTGTATAAATCTGAACTATAAGGGGGAAAAAGATGAACTAGTGCTAGTATATCTGTGACATATACTTAATAATAAAACTTAAACTCTTATACAGCCTGATACAAATTACTTGCTCTACTGCGCCAGTTCTGCCACAGCTACACATTTCATTTTTGTGATATGCTCTGCGACTGCTCGGCTAGTAAGTGCTAAGAAGGAAAAGTAATAGTTAGATAGATGCATCTGGTATTTATAGAGGACTGTTTTAATGGTGCTAAAAAACTGATGTGCTCAGCATTCCTTGCAGCTGCAGTTGCGTTCGTGTCAGTAATCCTATCAGGAGGGTTGCTGGTTTCCAGAGTAATTAGAACCCTGAAGGAAATAAACACCAAATGAATTCTCTTCTTTTGAAGTTATCTTTTCTCTCCTCTTTTAAATAGCCATTCTCTAGTATAATTACGTACCAGTCATTATAACATTAAAAATAATTTTAAGTGAATGAATGCTATTTTTGTTGTTATTCCTTGCTAATTATTATGAACTAATTGTAATTTGAGATAGTCTTTTAAAAATCTCATTTCATTACAGGATGGCTACTGGCTTAAACTGCTTCCCGCCTTGATCCCAGGGAGAGGCAGCAGCTCCAAGCTGGCTTCATCTAAGCCGGTCTGGTGGCTTGCAGCGCTTGTGGGTGCGGTACAAGTTGTTGCTTAAAGCCATTTTGATAAACTCCTGCCCTCCTGGCGTTTAAGCCACAGGTTAAATACAAATTCACAATACTGTACACTTGCCACCAGCGAAGCGATGACAGGGATACTATATGATAATATAGAGAGGTAATAGCCTTCCTATCTGGCTTTCTGTGACTGTATCTGGGATAATACGTTCAGCCCCGAGCAGCTCATTCCTGAAAAGATACTGGCAGGAGTTCAGAGGACATTAACAACCCATGCAGTCATCTGGAGAGGGTTTGACTCTGAACTGTGGTATCTTAAACGTTTATCTGGGTTATTAGTTTTGCAACGTTTGTGGCTTAAGTCAGATGTTTTGGATTTGTGCTCGTGTGTGCTAAGTTACGGTGTCTAGGTGCTGGGTCATCGTTGTGTAAACTTTGTAGTCTGGTTTGCATTTTTTGGCTCTTATATCCAAACCTGTTTCAAGATTAAAAAATAGAATAATAAGGATCAGTTACAGCTACATAAACAAGTATATATTAATTGACATTTACTGATAATGAGGTATAAGAATGAAAAACCCACCCCACCTCCTAGATCCCAGCTTGAGTTTTTAAGATTGGCTGTTAGAAGAAAAATGTCTTTGTACTCACAAATAGAGCACATTCAGCCCAGAGTTACTAGCACATAATAAACATGGAAACATCTAGTGACACTTTCTTTAATGGACTCATTCTTTAGACTAGTACCACAGCTTTTGTGACTCAGATTCTTCAAATGGCTTTTATAATGTCATTTCTTAAGCAGCCTTAGCTTCTGTTGTCCTGCAATGGCAATTCCCTCCTACCAAGAGGATCAAGGCAACACAGTGCTCTGGCTGTAACCAGGCACGTTTGCAGAAATACCTGACAGAGATGATGTGGAGATACTAAACCTTCAGGTGGTTCTAGTATTTCTAACTGCAGTTCAAAGTGAAGTTCATGAGATACTTCATAGCACTGGCTGTGCTCAGGACTTCTCACTCCTTCTGCAGTTATTTTTCGTCAAGAGAGATTTATAGTGAGAGAGCAAATTGCCATGTTAAATCTGAGCTCAACTTTCAAATCAGTCATTGCCAAACAGGGCCATATATACACAAATACATAGGGGAAAGATAAGCCAAATCTGCTAATGCTTTAAGTCAATGCATCTGTGATAGAGCACATAAAATCCTCTAAGGAGAATTATGATGTTGTGAGTTATGACTATTCTATGCTCGAATGAAAGCATTCACCTGTAGGTTTAAGGGACACAACCTCCTACACAGTGACTTCATTATTTAGAGTGATTTACCTTAGTTTTCCTCAGTGTTTTGGAGCTCATGTATACTGAATTATACTGTATAGATGTTGGGTCATCTTTTTCTGAACCCTGTATTTTATCCTGCCTTTTTTACCTCTTAGCTTTGAAAGGCATCTCTTGAGGAAAGAACATGGGTTTGTACTTGTGATACATCTCAGAGGCTATTTAGATAATGGTTTCTTGACAGAGAGGTGCTTATGTTTTTCTTGCTAAAAGTCTTTTATTCCAATTGTGATAAATTTGTGCTGTAGAACAGTGAAAATAAAACCCCCATAGTTTCTTTCGAAATGAGCTTAGGAGTGTACCATCCAAATGCCTGATGCTGTCAGAGAAACCCTTAACACCTACTGTTGCGCACACTTCTGCTGATCCAGGAGTTTTTAAGCAAGGGAAGCAAGATATTCTTCATAGATGTGTATCAGCCCCAAAAGGAAGAGGGAATCCATTTAGAGGAGAAAATTCTGTTTCCAGGGAAAAATGAAATTACTGCAGAAGGTCTTAAAATCTTGCAGTGGTCTGACAGGCAGCAAATCCTGGGAAGATAGCTGATCACGAATAGCATTGGTATGGCTGGTACAGGCTTCTAACTGATATTTCAGTCAGCTAGATAGAAGCGAAGATAGAAGTGAAGCAGAGGTAGAAGTCTGATCATCCAAAAAACACACACTCACACATACACTATCTTTCATCTGAGAAGAAATGAACAGAGCGGTTCGCTTAGAGTTACGTCAGGCATGAAAAACTAGTTTCCTACTCCAGAGAAAAGTTAACAATGTAGAAAAGGATGCTCTTAATTAATTTTCGCTCTCAACAACATGTTAAAATTTGAATTTCGATGCAGTTAATGGGACAGGAAAATAATAATGCAAAAATATAGGCTGTAATACTGTGCTCTTTGCAATTATTTCTTAATGCTAAATAAACACACTGGTGAGAAAATTGTAATCTGTAATTATTGCACAGTGCTAGAAAGAGCAGTGTGATAGCCAGTGCCAGGTAGGCCCACAGTGAATAAACCACTTATTTATAGCATTATGCAGGGCTGCATTCTGCCAGTGTATAAAAGGAGCAAATTTCAGTGATGAGTAGATTTGGTAAAAGACCATCATGCCAACCTGTTCCAGATTGGTTTTTGGGAGATGGAGAAAGGAGAGAGGAGGAGTAGCAATGTCTATCACAGAGAAAAAAGGCAATGAAATGCGACCCTCTTTTAATTAAAGGTCCCTCAAAGTAATTTCCCCCTTTTGCTTGTGATAATACACTTTTGGCAGGAAGAGTAATGCAGAGAAAACACTCTTACTTATAAGCGAAATCAAGGAGGGCAGGCAAATTGTATTCAATAACAATTTGTTGGAGAATTTGTCATTTGTTTTTGAAGAGCACTTGGAATCAGACAGCAGGAGCAGGGTGTTTTGCTTTTGCCTTGTGAATGGCAGCAGCAGTGGGGTTTGAAAACCTTTTAGAGGAGGCTGGGGATAGTCTCCCATGGGAAATTACGGAAAATACCTGTCAGTCTTAATGGAAACTCATCATTCCAAAAGGAGACTAATGTGCTCTTTGGAAGTATATGTTATCTGCCCTAAGTCCTCTTTGTGGTAACATAAACTTGGGTAAATACAATCGAGGCACTGAAATCTTACAAACGTCTCCCCTGCTGGAGGAATTTTTAGAAAGAGCTACACAGGTTTCCTCTGGATATTTGAATGGTGTGTAAATAAGTACGAAAATTGCCTCTTTTTTTCCCTATTTTGATAATTTTTGCTACTTTTTTTTTCCTTCTTACCTGCACATTTATGACCAGATGGAGCCAATGTGCTTTATTTCCATTTCCCAGCCTAACAGCGCTTTCCTTTTGAAAGGACCATTTAAAGGACGTATGGCCAGAAGAGGTGGGGCCCTTTTTTTTCCCCACTGGTTAGATATCATTTTGGTCAGTCTCCTTAGAGGTTTTAGAGAAGTGCACCACTCCCTTACATGGGATGGGAGAAAACACACAGTTGATGTAGCTTCATTAGTACATTGTGTCTCTCATGGCGGTGTCTTCTGCATAATATGCCCCAGGAAGGATTTTTTGTAAAGGTGAAATGCAGCATCCTGTTGAGCAGAGAGGCTGAATGACCCTGAAGTGGGTCTGCAATTAGTGAGAAATTGTACTGCATCTGACACACAGTGCAGTGCTTTCCAGCCAGAAGAGACACATGCACAGTGCTAGGGAACAGCTGATGGCAAGCCTTTCTGGAGGAACAAGCTGTAACACTGCAAAACTTAATCAGTGCTGTCCTCCCTCTTTCCTGCTCTGTATGTCTTGATTTCTGCTTTGTGCATCTGCTGCTTCTATTGAAGACATTATTTTAGACATTAATGTCTAAAGCAGGGATCCTGCAGAGGACTCTTGCAGTGTGATGGGTTTAGGTGAAGGCACTAAGCTTCAGGAAATGGCCAGTTGTTAGAGATGCTATAGTTGTTGTTACTGGCAAATCTCTTAAAGCTGGAAGGAAGTGGAAATGTAAAGGCATAAAGAAAGTCTAAATGCCATGCTGGTACCAGATTTTACTATCATACTGATAAGTGTAGGGTTAGGTTCAATGCGATAGACTATCTTGGAATAGTTGGCAACCATTGGTACCTTTGACGGAGGCAGAGGCAATTCTGGCCGTCTACCGGAAGTACCAGAGGGCAAGGTATAGGGTATCTATCTCATCTCCTCCGCCTCAAAGTCACCTTGCAAGTTTTAAAAGTCCTTTTAATAGCAGATTTTCTTTTTCTTTTTTTTTTTTGAATGAGCCTCATTACAACTAATTTGTTCAGCTTTTTGTGAGCTGCACGAATAGAAACCTGGTGAAAATGTATTTATCATCTCACAAAATGTATATAAAGATGTCAAACACATAATTAAAAGCGTCCTCTTTAAGATATATTCTTACCAAATCAGTCAGTTGGAGCTTCTAGGCCAAATCTTATCAGCTGGCTGGCAGGGGATATCTTGAAGATATGTGTCATGAGTCCGGATGAGGTGTAAAACAAGTGTATCAGTAGTGCTATTTCAGGTATCACAATCTAATTCTGAGTTCTTGAAGATCTCAAAAGTATAAGAAGATCTTGAAGTAAAATGTTTCAGTCTGATCTCTTAGGAAAATTTCTCTTGCCACAGAGGAGAAAATAAGGCTTGAAGGAGAAGTGTTTCCTCAGTGCTGGAAGTGTGCAGCCCTGACTTAGCACAGCCTGGGTGTTTCCCACCAAATGTGCATTACACACCTAGAATTGGGTGACAAGAAACCTCTTTCAAGCCACCAATTCAGATAGGCTGCCAGAGGACAGTTCGGATTTGAGACTGTATTCTTCCTCCTCTGAATATTATCAGGTTCTGAGCTGATGAAGGCATTTATTTAAATGCTTTCAATTTGGTGGGATGGAGACAGCCTGTAAGGTCTAGCTCTGCAGCCTGGCGGAATTTGCTTGGACAAGAATTTGGCTACCAGGGAGTGAAGAGTTCTGTGGAGAAGCCAGGCAGAGCTTTCTTTAGCAGTCCCTTGCTCCACATCTCTCACTTTATGAAAGTGTTTGATACTGCTGCTGCTTTGCCCTAGACTTGGGTCATTCATTTCTCTGGTTAAAAATTCTTCCTAAAAATCAATTACATCTTTCATTCTCCATTCGTTAAATAAGAAAACCCATAGATTTCTTTTTCATTCCCATGAATTTATGTTACACAAATTAATCTGCGAGGCCAGGCTTGGAGCAGGTCCAGTCAGCAGCTGCTTTCAAGTGTGCTGCACCTAGCGCCATAGATGTGTCTATGGGGGCAGTGAGATCTCCATCCCAACTTGCCACCTAACACAGCAATGGGAATATTTAGTAGATAGTTTTGAGATGTTTCTGTAGCAGTTTAAGGTTGTCTGGGTGGGAGCTGTTGCAGCTTCTCCTCCCCAACTTCTTCCAAGTTCCTAACTCCTCTCTTGAGAATCCTTGGCAGGGGACTTGGACTAGGTGATTTCCAGACCTCCCTTCTAGCCCTAACGATTCTGTGGTTCTGTGGCTCGTACAGCAGTGTGGAGAATTGATTTACTGAGTTGGTCTAGCCAGAAACTGGTCACTTTAATGTCTAATGACTACCAAAGCAGTAGAAGTTTTGTGCACGGAGACATTTGTCATTCACATTAGCATTCTTTGCAATTATGTTCTCATCTTCTCCATGCACACAAATACACGTGCTCATTCATGTTCCATTTGGAATATGGAACTTTAGTGTGTAACTAAGATCACACTTTCTGATCCATGTTTCCACCTTCCTCTGAGCACCAGTAGTGCAGAAAGCAGAAGGGCCTGCACTTTCTGAAAGGTTTGTATTTGAGTTCTCAGGAATTGGTGCAAAAACTCCAGCTCTGTTTCCAGACGTACCTGCTGCACATGCAGGGTATCAGTGCAGGAATGGTGTGTGCTGGATTGGCCTCCTTGAAAATCTGCATCAAAATATTTGCTGTGGGACTGACCTCAATTTGGATCTGGTGGACCCAAACACCAGTGGTGGAGTTGCTTACCCGTATAGATGGGGAGCGCTGTCAATTGGGTTTGCTCCCTGAGGGTGCTCTGTATCCCCAGCTGTTCCTGAGGCAGATAGCGTAGATCAGCTGCAGGTCCTGGCCATGGAGACACAGGTCTAGGCCTCTTCCCAGAGGAAGTTCAGGAGTTCTCTCCACCCATGGAGGGCTCTGCCTGGTGGTGTGGATAAGAGATGAGCAGATGGAGGAGTGAGCACTGCCTGGGGCAGGTCAGCAGGCAATGCAGGCCTAGCCTTCATGTGGGTCTCCTACTGCAGACTTATAAGACAAGCAAAAGCTCTTTCCTTGTATATTCAGCAATTGTTTCCTGGTGATAAGAGGACATTTTAGGGAGGGGACGGCTTTCCTGTACCCACGTCCCCCATACCAAAGCTCTACCCATGACTTTTATAATAACTATTCACTGTTAAAGAGTGCCTTTCCTCTTTGGTGATGTTATTTAGCACAGGCTTCAATTAAACAAGCAAGCTGGGGAAATTAGGGACTGGTTGCCTAGTAACCAATTGCCTTGAGATCTGGAAAGATACAGGAGATTTAAGGGTTAATTTTTGCAGGTGAACGCAGAAACGTCCGGGGATGTGGATGGTGGAGATTTTAAGCCAGAAAGATCTAGGACATGGTTCAGAGAAGTAGAGTTCCCACTGGGTTCTCTCTCCAAATAACAACACAAGAACAACAGTGTTTGTTTAGTTAAAATCCACGCTGATGGAAATTAAGGGAGAAGACAAACAAGATCACTGTTTGAGGGTACTTCCTTGTGTGTGATATTTACATAATTTGCCACAGCATTGCAATATTTTCTAGCTGTGCATCTCATTCAGAGTTCAAAGCTTGCCTAAAATAAGCTGCTGCACATGGCTGCATGGCCTACAAAAGATAGTGAATGCTTTTGTACACGTGTTCCCTGGGATAGCCTCATTTTCACAAGGTACCCACAGGTGTCAAAAGATCTGTTTTAAATACTTCAAAGTTTATTTCGAGAGAGCCAAGGCCTGCATATTGCTTCTGGGGGCTTCACACCTCTGAAAATCAAGCCACAATCATGCTTCTTAAAAACTTCCTATTCTGCCTTATTGAGTGTGTATTTTCCCTTCTTTAATGCATTTAAAGTAGTTTTAGAATTGGATAAACAGAGAAGAGAGATGGTTTGTGTGATAGTGCATGCTACTTCATGAAAATATCCTTAGGATATGCTGCTGAACAATCATGAACTAAAGAGCATGAATCCAGATGTGGAGCTGAGTGGCCTTTTGGGAGACCTGTGTGCCTATCCCCAGTAGAGGGAATAGTGGTGAAGGAGCCAAGAACGAGGCAAGATGTAAAGGTACCTAAGTGTGCTTCAGCCTGGACTCTATTTTACAGTGTCATAATGAAGAATGAAACTCATGTGCAGATAGACAGATTGATTCCCTGTGAAGGTAATCATGAGCCATCCTGTCAAATCTTTTCTTTGCACATTAACTGGTACATGTAGTCTGTCTGCAATATGTACTAGTTATTTTCTGTCTGGATAATGGAGTCCTTTTTTTTCATTATCATTCGTTTTCATTTCTGATGAAAAGCAGAGGGTAAAATTAATCCCTTCCACATGCTGTTGTTATTTCTTTGTGCTTATTTGTATTATGACAGCATTTCAGAAGCCCTCCTTGTGGGCCAACACCTCGCCTCTCTTGGTGTTTTATGAATATGGACTGCAAAGACTGCAAAAGATTACATGCTAAATATGTCAGAAAGCAGCAGGTAAATGCAACAAATAAATATGGGAGAAAAATAAGACAATAGTGCTCTTAAAATAAGCCACAATCCCAACAAATCTATCAAATTTTTGTAGACATCGTGCTAAAGGAAGATGTTTCTAGATTTCTTCCAAGATTTTTCAAGAAGACACTAAGGTGTTTCAAACAAACTCTGCCCAGAAATGGGACCTCTTGGGAGATAATCTAATTGTCTTCTAAGATTTTTGTGACTGGGTAGCAGAGGCTGGTGTCCCTGGCAGAGTTAGGATCAGTAGTTCAGTAACAAATAAGAAATAATGAGTAAAGATAAGCTCTGCTCAAAGGGACCTTGAAAGTCTTCAGGCGTTTCTGAGTCTGCTATTGCAAATATGAATCCATTATCATCAAAGCAATGAAACAGAAACTAGTCTTCATGGCAGCATTTTGAATACAAGGGAAGCAGGGCCAGGAGAGTCTGTGAAGTGTTAACAACCCACAGCTGATGGACTCTGGCTCTCAAAATAGTCACGAGCTTGGACAAATTTTCATTTGGAATTGAGGAATCTTACAAGGGTAAGAGAGAAATGTTGCCAAGACTCCAATATGGTTTTAATCTGTACAAGATTGCCCAGGTCTTTGGCAGAGCACTGTTTGTACTGTCACATTTTAAACTGGTGACTGGATTGTTGTGCATCAAATTTGACATGCATCAGGCCAGGTACAAGTACCTAAAGATCATATGCTCTCCAAGCACAAGGTGTGCTCAGCATTATTTAGGTAGGACCTACAGGCAGTAAGTTTTCTAAATTAAATTACTTTGACCTAGCATGAGGTTTAATTAAATACTGTACTAAACAGATTTAAACAAAAAGGCATTTAGTAAACCACTATGCAAATTTCAGTGTAATTAAAATTTGAGATCTGACGACTTTACACTATCTCTGTAATTGCTGCTAAATGTGAACAGATCAAATAAGTACACTTTTTATTGTGTTTCATTTTTTTTTCTTGTGAAAGCTAAGTTTGCTAATGATTCCTTTGAATTATTTCTCTATCTGATATATGGATTCATCATTAGAGTGGGTGCCTTTGGGGTAGGTAGTTACTGGTTGGTTTGGATGCACCAAAGAAGTCTCGCATAATACAGAGGTGGCAGGGCACTCATTAAAGAAAATAAGATTAAGAATTAACTGAAGACAATAATGAAGAAAAGACTCCTAACCAGAAATGTTCACTACTGGCTTTCCTAGTTAGGCTGGAAAGAGAGGCTCAAAGGGAAAAGTACATGGAACCAATAAAATAGAAAAATGTCCTCCATTTCTCGAATTGGAGTTTCTAGAACTGGAACTGGACCAGCTCCAGTAAAGCAGGACTGTGTCCAGTCCATCAAGAGAGCTGACTAACTTCATCTTTGAGACTAAGGTCAAGAAAGCACTGAGCAATATTCGTCATTTTCTAGTCAAGAACAACTGATCCTTGCTCCGAGTGATAAACAATCAGTACACATACACTGAGAGCCTTTAATAAATGCGTGCAGCTAGGCGATACGGCTCCAGATGTGGAGAAAAGTGGTTCTGCTCTTTGAACTGGTAAAGTCCCTCTGCACCCAAACCTCACAGAGTCAAAAATGGATGTGATGTGTGGGACCAGCCTGTGGCTGCCTCTGCAAAACCCAAGGCTTAACAAAGCCAACATGTTTCTGTATTGGTAGCATCTGCTACTGCTGCTCCTGCTCTGCAGCAGCTGATGTGACCCAGCTGTGGATCAGCATTTATGAAGGAGCTGAGGATTATGTGTTTGCTGCTGCAAACTCCCTGGATTTCCAGGGAAGCCTCTGGAGAGCAATGTGAATGCTCCAGAAGCTGCCAGCTCTCCCTCTTGCTGTCCTCCATGTTGTGCTGCCTCTCCTGCTGCCCTGCCTGTCCCCCCTTACCTTGGGAATTCATCCATCCCCTGCCACCTCAAGAAGTGATTGTGATTTTTGCTTTCAGACTTGCACTCTGTCACAGCCAGTTGAACAGGCAGGTTTTAAGATGGCCTGCAGAAATCTGGAGACAACAGAGTGTAACCATAGATAAAAATTACAATTAAACTTCTATTTTCTGAAAAAGAAAGACCATATGAAAACAATGAGCTCTCCCATTTACCCTCCAGATTGCAAAGGAACAGAAATCAGTTCCTATTGTATTAAGTCCTTAAAAAAAGATCTGACTTTCTCAGCATTTTTATAAATTAGTCTGACTTTGAGCTTGTGGTGGGTGGATGGTTGCAGAGGTGAAAGGACGAGCATTATTTGCATAATAAAATCACAAAGGGAGTGAGTTTGCAAAATTAATTTATTTAAAATTCACCCACCTAACATGCTGGGCATAGGTGCAGAAGATTAATAATAAATATAGTCACCTACAGCATATAAATTAATGGCAACGTCCAGAACGAAGAGCTTCCCTCCCTAGACTCAGAAAAACCTTTGGAGAAGGGATACGCAGCATGAACTGAGCGTGGTTAGAGCAGGGAGGGTTGGGGGCAGGCAGCCCCATGCTCCCCTGCTGCAGCACCCCGTGAGGCTCCAAGCAGGAGCTGCTATGAGGCAGGGTGGCCAAACAAGCAGATCTGAGCGGCAGCGGTACCTCTGTCAAGTGAAGGACATTGCAAGTGTCCTAAAGGATCTGCTCTTGTGTTCCAGAGACATAAGTTTGTCGCTTTCTTCCTCAATCACATCTCTGCAGCTGGTTGATGCAGAATGGATGACTGGAGGGTATTTGGTATTTCCAGGATCTTGTTAAAAATAGCTTTGTTTCCTATTACAAGCATCAGTGGCTGTAATGTTTGCAACAATGACACCACATTGCTGACAAAAGCTTGCTGGAGATACTGTTTTATTGTAGTTTTTGTGTTCCATATTTAGTGATGTGTTACAATTAAAAAGCCCAGACTGAGACACACTATATACTTTCTGCATGCACTGTATTTTCTAGTAGATGGTTTCTGAGACTCCTACCCAATAGGGAATATTTGGCCAAGGGACAGCAAGGATGTTTGAGGTCAGATCTGATGAAGAGTAAGTTTGGGCTCTTTTCTCCTGATTGTAGACCTAATGATGTGATCAACATCTTGCCTAATTTAAATGTCTACCTCCAGATGAGATGAGATGAGATGAGCTATTACTCTCCATTGTGGAAGAAAGAAGGGTAGTCATTGACCACTTGGCTGTTCTGCTCTGTAGACATCTGCTGTTGGCTAGCTGAAACCTTTCCTGATGGGATTGAATGATGGCCCAAAAACATTTAGTAAATAACTCTTCTCCTGGTATTGAAATTACACCAGTAAGGGGATGTCCTAGGAAGCTTCATAACAGAGATTAAAGCATCTGAATATCAAAGTGTATGGGAAGAACAAAGGCTACTGCTAGATTTTAAATGGTTTATGGTTTTAACATACGATTTGCAATTATTAGTGGGTTTATTATGTTTATTTTTTTTAATCAAGTCCGTCCCAGAAAGCACATCTAAAAATTCCACAAGTAGCTTGGAATAGACAGGGGTTTTGTGTTAATTACCATTTTGCTTACTTTAGTTCTATGTGAACCATTGATAGAACCTCTCTGTTCACTAATAATGCTGGTTGTGTCCATACTGTGGAATCCAGTAGTGCTTTCCAGCACATGGGTCTGGCTACTTCTCAGCTCCACTGTGGTGGAACACACACGTTTCGTCCTCTCAGTAAACTCTAACACCTTACTTTACATATAGAGAAAGCCCAAATAGCAGAGCATCACAGGATTCTCCAGTTGGCCATCAGAGGGGAATAATCATAGAATCATAGAATCATTTAGATTGGAAAAGACTCTTAAGGTCATCAAGTCCGTCCATTAACTCAGCACTGCTGAGTCCACCCCTAAACCATGTGTTTTTTAAATACCTTCAGGGATGGTGACTCCACCACTGCCCTGGGCAGCCTGTTCCAATGCTTGATAACCCTTTCCAGGAAGAAATTTTTCCTAATATCCTATCTAAACCTTCCCTGGCACAGCTTGAGGCCGTTTCCTCTTGTCCTATCACTTGTTACTTGGGAGAAGAGACCAACCCCCACCTCACTACAACCTCCTTTCAGGCAGTTGTAGAGAGCAATAACGTCCCCCTTGAGCCTTCTCTTCTCCAGACTAAAGCCCCCCAGGTCCCTCAGCCGTTCCTCATCACACTTGTGCTCCAGACCCTTCACTAGCCCCATTGCCCTTCTCTGGACCAGCTCCAGCACCTTAATGTCTTTCTTGGAGCGAGGGGCCCAGAACTGAACAGAGGATAATTGTGGGCCAGGTGCATTTTATAGCATGTTACTGCCCTATATTATAAATTGAGGCATGGTGATAAGAATTCACCTCAGGCATACATCAACACAGATGGTATTATGTCTTTAATGCTTGGCTTTGCTCCCAAAGTCCATTGTTCAAAGTTTATTGAAAAAATCAGCACAAAATTTATCATATAACGCAATGATAGATTTGCTTTCTGCTTTACTTTCTTCACCTTCCCATTTCTTGTCCCTCTTCTCAGCTGGTCTATATTGTGTCTCTCTCTCTTCTACTTCCAGTTCCCCCACAGTGCACAAGTGCCGCATACCAGTCAGCCATACTTTCCATTCTTCAGTAAGTTAGCTACACAGACAGGTAGATTGCAGCTGCAGATCAGGAGGTCCCACATTGCAAATCAGTAGTAAATGGCAGCTGAAGAGAGTCTGCACCCTGAAAGGAGTCAGCTGAATGAGGTCTGGGGAACTCCATGCCCTGGGTGTGGAGTTGTTACATGCAGGCTAACATGCTACTCAGAAGCAGCAGCCGAGAGAAAGTGCAGTTACTGTCTGCCCAACCTTCATCGAATGGTAACGATCAATAGACGCTATGGCTAATGCTAAAAAAAGACCTGAAGTTGGGTAATTGTAGGAGCTCTTTCCGTTCAGACCATGAGTCCTTCTGGGGAATAAAGAAGCCAGGAAAAAGGGAGTATGCCTAAGTTGAAAGCTCTTTTCCAGGCTAATTTCACAGGTCAGAAGGGCATCTCCATGTGAGAAAGTCAGAGATGGGATGAGATGGCCAGGGTATAAGGTGGAGCTGTCAGAGGCATATGAAGATGGTGGCTCTCACAACAGCATTTTGAGCGCAGCAGGGAATCACTGGGCAGCAGGAGTGGAAGAGGAGCAGGTGGCAGGCAGATAATGTGAGATGTGGTCAGAGATTGGAGGATGAATTTCCAAGTGTTGACAGCATATGGATTAATAGATCAGCAGGATCTTGTAATCTAGATGCAAATCTATAGATCTGCATTGATACAGCGGAGACCAAATGCTGTCACTAAGAGACCTACACAGCTGAACAGGACTTTATGAAGTGATGCAGCAGTGGAAGGGGCTGACAGAGCAGCACACGCAAGTAAAATGGGTCTGAGAGGGATCATTCAGCTTAGTTACGCTGCTTTTGCTACATTCCCTCTACACCCTGGAAGAGATCCTGAGGAATGAGGCCAGAACGAGAACAATGACCCTAATTTGCCATAAATCCTCTCTTCTTGGCCCAACTTTCTCTTGTCTATGCCAGTAGCATAACGGGAGGTCATTTCCTGAGAGCTTTCTCTCTACCAGCTTTTCAGAAGGTGAAGAACAACTATGTTCACTGTGGAGGAATATGAAATATGGCTGATATGGAGGAAAATCATTGAGGTAGTTTTGCACTGGAAATACACAACATGATAAATACACAGCCTAGATGTGGAGAATGCCTTCTTATTTATTCTTGATCTGGAAAAAGCATGAATGATAGCAAATTCTGTCTGCTTCCAAAGAGATTTATCGCTTAATGTGAGCTTCTCAAGAAGGTATGAGAGGAGAATATAAAATGAAACATGGGTGTTTATAACTGAAGAACATTCCCCCTTAGGGGATCAGATCACTTTTTTTTTCTTTAATGAAAATTCAGTCAACTAGATATTTAGTTAGCCCAAGGAAATGTTTTCAGTTATCAATTAAAGGGAGTATGTGTGTTCTGTTGCTTGAAGATGCCATATCTTAAAATGAATCAGGATGCTGGATAATTATCACTTTACTCTTTATTAAATTGCTGCTTTTCCTCCAGCATTGGCTGTAGCAGCTGTTCAGCCACATTCATTAACTGGTAGAGTACAAGTTTTTATTTTAACCACAAATATTAGGGCTAAGGTTGCTTTCTTAAAGTTAGGTTTTCAGCTGATAGCCGATTACTGAAATCAGAAGGAATTTAATCCATTTGCTGTTTAAGTATGATTTCACATAGAGACAGATTTCTAAATATGGGTTAAGTTTGGGGTCCACTTAATTATAAAATTGCTCTCAGTGCTGTTATAAAGATCTGAATTTTTGAGAGCTTACATTAAAAATACAAAATGGATTGCTCGCTGATTAAACCAAGTGAATTAGAAAAAGCATTTCTAAATGAAAAATGCTTTTTCCTGAATATTAATAGGGCAAGGCTAAAAAAAATAATTAGTTTATTGCACGTTCACTCAGATTTTAAGCCAAAGCATAGTTTTACTGTAGATGAAAGGATGTTTAAATGCACTGATGAAGGTGAGGGTTTCATTGGTTTCCACAATTGCAGGCTGCTTCAAAACTTGGTGGTCCTGGAGCACACAGGAATAATGCTGCAGAAGAGTGAGGAGCTACATACACACACAAAAAATAAAGCATTTAACTGTAATATTTGTTAGTATCTCCATGTGATAATGGCTAAGACAAACCTGTAAGCATAGCTTTTGCAGGGGCTGGGGCTAGGCTGTAGCTCTGGTCACTGTATGCCACATTCACATGCTGACTCTTGGCCATCTTTTGTCTCAGACCATCCAGTCTCATCCTAAGCCTCCTCTGGGTCTCACAGGGTCTCTAAGTTCTGTTTCTGAGGTTTTTCTGAGGAAACTGTTAAACAGTTTCAAATCTGTAGAATGAGGACAAGATGCTGAATGGGATGCTTATGCACCCTAAATGATGAAGTTGAAGGTTGATAGGTAAAGAATAACGATTTGAGGAGACTGTCCAACCATAAGCACACAATATGGTACATTTTGAGTTGAGTTAGCATTAGATGCATTTCTGCTTTATTCCTGAAGTGTTACACTGTTTTGCTTAGAAAGTTAGATGCTTTCAAGTAAAGTACAGCTACAAATCTTAAATAAATTGCCATTGCTGGAAGAAGCAATCACAGAAGAAAATAGCTGAGGTGGGAAGAGACCTCTTGAAGATTGACTAGTCCAAGCCCCCTGCTCAAAGCAGGGTCCTCTAGAGCAGGGAGCTCAGGGCCATGCCCAGTCAGGTTTTGAATATCTCCAAGCATACTGACTCCATATCCACTTCAGGCAACTTGTTACAGTGTTTGACCACCATCACAGTCAAAAGTCTCTTCTTGTGTTTAAGTGGAATTCCTGTACATCAAATTCATGCCCACTGCCTCCTGATCTGTCACTGGGCGTTGCATAAAAGAATCTGGCTCCACCTTCTCTACTTCCCCCCATCAGGTGTTCACACACGTGCACAAGGTCACCCTCAGCCTTCCCTTCTCCAGAGCTGAACAGCCCCAGCTCTCAGCCTCTCCTCGCATGACAGAAACTCCAGCCGCTTAATCATCCTCTTGGCCCTTTGCTGAACTCTCTCCAGTAAGCCCATGACTCTTCTGGTCTGGGGAGCCCAGCGCTGGATGCTGCACCTCTGATGTGTCTCACTGGTGTTGAGCAGAGGGAAGGGTCACCTCCCTCAATGTGCTGGCAATGCACTGCCTAATGCAGCCCAGGAGGCTGCTGGCCTTCATTGCTGCAAGGGCACATTGCTGGCTCTTGTTCAGCTGGGTGTCCACCAGCACCCCAGGGCCTTTTCTGCAAAGCTGCTTTGCAAACGTTTGGCCAAGGCATGTACTGGTGCCTGGGGTTATTCCTGCCTGGAGGCAGGACTTTGTGCTTCCCTTTGTTGAAGTTCATGATAACAATGACATTGAAAAAACAGGTTGTGAGACTCACTGAAGCTCAAGTTTGTTCCCTAAGAAGTGGACAAAGCACACTGAATGTTAAGTAAAACTAAAGGATCCACTTGTTTCCCATGATATGGTTAAACCTGGTCGTTCTCTAGACTGGCAGGCCAGGAACTAGTTGCTGAACTGTTAACATTTGGCTCCCACAATCAGATGTGAGTTTGTTATGATTAAGAAGCTTAAGCCAAGCCTGGAAGTGCTGGAAGTATGTGGGTGCCATTCCATGAGGTGGAATGTGGGAGTGATCCACCCTTGTTCATGTTGGGTCATTTCTAGATGCAAATATAATGTGTTTGGGTACCTAATTTTTGACTCCTTTTTCTGCAAGCTTTTTCTATCAAAAAGCTTAAATAACCCTTTTTGGCTGATACACATTCATACCCAGATAAGCCCAAACGTAATGCAGCTTTTCCAAAAACTGCAGTCTCAACAATCCAGCTTTCCTGGCATTCGCAGCCAGTGCTCGAAGGCAGTCTGACATGTTCAGTCCGAGCAAAGGTGGTGTACATACAATGAAAGACCTCTCATTGTTCTCAACCTTAGCTGTGAAATAGTATCAAGCAAGTGCAGGCAAGTTTTACTTTGTGTATTTTCAGCTTAACTTAAGTTTGAAAACAGACAAATGCAATTGCAATGTAGAGGAGAAACCTTAACAAAAATGAGAAAAGGAGTCAAAAGGGTTATGAATAAGCATCTGCTCAAGATTTAAGATCATTATTGTTAAAGCTATGAAGATACATAGACATTGTACGCTATTGAAGATTTAAATATTGATGTTAGATAACAGTAGGGTCAGATGTTTCTTTTTCCTGAGACTATCTCCAAGAAAACTGCTCTCCAAGAAAACTGCTTGGCAGAGTATTTGTTAAACACAGGGCTAAGAGAGGTCCCTTCTGCAGACTGTGCAAATGCACTCAGTAGTTTGTCATCTGAAAGCATAAGGAAGGATTGCCTATAACTTAAGGAAGCTCTCATGATGAAATGGCTTGGAATCACTCACAGTCCCAGTATGCCTTCACCTTAGTTCAAAGTTAGCCAAGGATGGTGGAGGAACACGTTGCATCGGTGTTTACTTTTGCCCATCCCAAACAATTTCAGTTAAAATCAGATTTCTTTCTTATGTCATCTTGTGCTTACAAACCCCCAGAATTACACACCAAGTCCATCACAGTGTTGACAAGCCAGTTGTGTTTTCTGTTGGGTCTCCTTTAAACAAATTCCATGATAAACCTTTACCTATCAAGACTACTGTAAATATAAAAGCATATGTCCCAGGACCAGTGTTTCTGTGTGTTGTTTTGAAGTGTAACACAAAGCCCAAAGAATCCAGATTTCTTGGCATGATAATGTATATTCCAAAAAATGCTGGCTGGAGTCGGGACTTGTTTTCAACGGTTTGGAAGGGGCTCGGGGAAGGAGACAGGGAGCATACGGGGATGGCTATCTTTCCCAGACAGTTGACTGACGCTGTGAAAAACCAAGTTCATGCACAGGAGGCACAACTTCACAGCTCTGCTCTTCACAGGTTGCTGTCAGCACATCTTTCGGAAGGAATCAGCACAGAAATAGGCAGGTTTGGTGCTCACCGCCGATCCCACCCTAACACCATCTGGTGAAAACAAGAAACCCTAGGAGCAATTCGTGCAAGTGGGTTCAGCAAATGGGTTGTGATCTCACCTGCAATGCCTGTAAAATGCTGCCCATTGTCATTTTGTCAAAGGATAATGAGGAAAGGGAAAATGTGCATATATTCTTATGCAAAGATGCAACCTCATATTTAAATCAAGCTTTTCTTAGCCCACAAGTTTTTGATTGAGTTACACAGTTATACAATCCCTAGGCAAGAACAACTTCGTGTTTTCTTTAAGTTTTGAAAATGTATGGGGTTTTAGCATACATTTTAACTTCATTTCTGCTCGCTGCAAAGCAGGGGATAATTTAGATTTATCTTGGGTTGAAATCAGTATGATTCAGACATCGCTGGAACTTTTTTGGCCATCCTTGGCACAGGCTATGGAGAACTGCATGAGTCTGAACTTCTGTATTGAATGCTTGTTGGTCTTTTACCTTCCCCGAAATGGCAGTTTGTAGAACAAGTGATTGAATGCATTTTTTTGCACATACAATAATGAAAAGCAGCTGATGCATAGCAGACAACAGAGGGCCTTTACATCGTCATAAAACAGGTTTTAGCAAAGAGTTTTTAGTAATTAGGTTTTTCATGTTTTCTAAAATTACATCATTTCCTTAATTCAGTTTGCTTACCAGAACTGGGACATATATAGTGAAACCCTTTTGGTTGTTCTCTGGCATTGGAAATTTATCTTTGGATGGTAGTTCTGTTTTTATTTTTTTGGATGGTAGTTCTGTTTTTATTTTTCTGCTTTCATATTCACTGCTAGCAATTTAATCCAGGCTTAGCTGTAAATGAACATATGACTCATTCTCTAGGTGTCAATTTGAAAAGGGAGTCTTTACATGTGTTGCTTCTTATTGTTTTACCTCCTCTTTAATATTTCAAGATTCGCTTTCTATATTAAAATACTCTGAAAGAGAAACAGAGTACTTCTCCAGAGCTGGCCAGTCATCAGTATTGACCACAAAAGTCACTTCTGTTCACAGAAGTGTTTGCTGATCTTTGAAACGTATTGACGTTTTCAGTAAATTTTGCATTGCATAATTGTGGGAATGGCTTTTTCTGTTCTCATGTTGCAAATCTTTTGCACGAATTGACCATTTCTGAGAGGACATTTGAAAAAGTTCAATAAAAGCAGTAGAAAAAGCACTAAAGGACAAATAGAATTATAGGAGGGTTTGAATTTTTGTAGATCTCAACACCCAGAATTGCTGTGATGCTTCTCTGAATCACTTGTTTTCATTTAATACACTGGAAGAAAAATTAAGCCAAGAGCTTTTGAAAGTAACCCCACTACTCTCCACATATTTTAAGCTCTCTAATCAGAACAGCAGTTTAAATATTGTTAAGTTTACTGACTTAATCATAAAATGTTGCAATACAGTAGCAAATGCAATCAAGAACAAGGAACTACGTCTGATTCCATGGAAGAGCACAGGATATCAGCTGCATTACTTCCTTCAAGAGAGATCTTTTAACTGAAAATATTTCTACATGTACTGGGTTAAAGCAGGTGAATTTAAAAATAAACTGTGATTGCTGCAATCGCTGCAGAAGTTTACAGAATATCCACGCTGCATTTGAGTTCTTTACAGAATAGCCATAGTCTGTCTTTTCTCTTACGAAAAAATGATTTTCCAGATTTTTTTACAGCTCATGCTTTGCTTAAAAGTCTATCTGCATGACTTGCTGCCAGAGGTAGCATTTCAACCCTCAGAATCTTAAAACTGTGGCCAATCATGACTGTGACAATAGTTGGTGTTTCTCTACGAGCTACTGCTTCTTAAGGCATGTGAAATCATGAGTTTTCAGCTTTCATTAAGCAATGAAAAAGAAGTTTCTGCCCCTTCATGGTCCAGAGAGAAGAGCTTGGAAATGTGACTCTAACAACTGAAAAATCAGAAAGCAGATCAATCCCTCCTATTGATTTTTCACTCAGCCTCATGGCTTTCTGGAGGGGAGTCTGACTCTCGTCTTCTGCCGAGACTGACAATCTTGCTGGTATTGTGTGCTCTTCGGCAGTGTATTTTATCATCAAGATCAGGGTCTCAAATTTTATACGAAAATAAAACTATTAATGGACAAAATGAGGGTAGAAATATGGGAAAGGGAGAATACTTGGAAAAGTGTGTATATGTGTGCAAGAGCATCTATTTTTAAATGTGCCCTGGAAGTTCCTTTTTGCAGGATTAATTACTTCTATATATGTAATTGTGTGTGTTCACATAAGCACATATATACATGTGCATATGTGTATGTGCTTGTACACGTGTATAAATGGTCTTGCAGAAAAAGAGACAATCCTGCACGATCCTGCATAAGGCCATATCAGGTTTATCTCAAGAGGTTTGATAGCTCAGACACAGTCAGGTTTCCTGTCCTTTTGATATTCAGCACTTGGTTTCACATGATACCTCCAAACTCGTCTCCTCCAGCCAGGAAAGAAAAGTACAGGGCAAAGTTTTGCTGTAATTATAGACGTAATAAACCACTTTTATATTTCTTCAGAAGCATTTAGCTGAGAACACCCATAAGCTTAGATCCAGCAATCTACTATTTTAAGATCGCCCAGAGCAAGTTAATTTTAGGTTTAGTGCTTTGTAATTTAACTAGAGAACTGCACCTAAAATTTAAAATTGAATTTTGCAGACATTAAGACGATTTGCTTCTGTGAGTTTATTATTATTTATACTTGAAGAGTGTTTAATAATTTGCTGTGTTATGTGCACAAAACTACCACTGCAATCCTGGTTTAGCTAATGGTAGTTGGCAGCATCTTTGTTTTTACTCCTGGGCTGTTGTAGAGGCGCTGTACTGTGATCTTACCCTGATCTTAAAGAGCTCCAGCCATGAGTTAGAAGAGCAATACCCCCTCTACGCATAAGCTCCAGAAGTGTCAATGTGGTAGATCTATTGTTTAAAGCAGTGATTTGGAAAGTGGCTGCAGCCTCCAGGAGCCAGGGGTTGTTGCAAGGAGCTGGTGAGAGGTAACGAAGACAAGACCGACTGTGGTCAGCAGGCTTCCAGGCATCACACAGGACCCACACCTCCAGAGGGCGGGTATTTCTGAGAGGGCTACAAAACTGCTCATCTTTCAGAGTTTCCGGCTAAATCTGGAGGAAAACATCAGTTCACAGCCCAAGACTAATCTAACAGCATGATCCAAATGCTCCCACTAGTAACAGCCCTGCCTTCAGCCCTGTCTTGAGAAGACTCAGGCTTGTGCAGGTCTTTGAGGGAGGCCCACTTGGGAAAGCAAAGAACTCTGAGACATCCACAGCTGTCTCATCCCATCCAAAAGAGGAGTAAGTTATCTAAAAGGCAGTCACTGAATTGCCTTTATTTGCACATATGAAGAGAGCAGAGGAAGAGGCAGGGGAAGGATTAACAGTGGTTTTTGCTGTAAATGGCACAGAAATGTGAGCTACATCTGAGCAGAACATTCGCGAGGCTGCTCTCAGTTTGACTGGATATGTGACTGGCTTATACACCACGGGCTTTCCTGCAGCCACCTTCCGGCGGTGGAGATGCCGTGCTGTTAAATTTAACTCTCCTGCTTGGAAACCTGTATATCTGAAAGTGTCTTTCCAGACAAAAACATCGTGCTGGATGAGCTGTAACATTTGCAGTGCATAGAACAGACTTGCTTCATCTGCCTGCGGGTGCCCTACAGACAGGCTACATCCGAGAGGAAACTCTGGTTAAGTTTCCAGGGAGGAAAGATCCAGGGAGGCAAAAGAATGGGAGGAAAAAATGAGCAGGATGAAGGTCTGTGTGACTTTGCATCTTACCATATTAAGTAGAGACAAGTTTATACCAATTAAAAAAAATATCAAAAAAACCCAAACCCAAAAACAACAAGGAAAAAATTGAAGGAAACACGTTTAAACAGCTAAAGGTGAGTCAGCAGACAGGAAGCTAATGCACATGACTGGTGAGATTATCAGTAAATCTTTTTTCCCACTTTTCCTCTCCCCCTTTTCCCCTAAATTACAGTTTAATGACTCTACTTTAAAAAAAAAAACCCACCCTCTGAATTAAGTATAAAGCTTTCCTGGAGCCCAGAATTTCCCTCTGTCCTGTGGAGAGGCTGGCTTCTCCCCCAGCAGTGGGCTGGGGGGGCATTTTAAAGACCAAAACACATATTAAAGCTCACTTGCTAATTATTAAGTTCAGGAGAGAATAACTTTGATTTCACAATAAGCACTTTCAAGGCCATTTTTTCAGCCTTGAATATGAAGAAAGGATGTTCAGTACCTTCAGTATGTAACTGAGAAGGTAATACTGTAGGGCCTGGATTCATAGCATCTACAGAGGCACCGAATACCAAGGATAACCACACTTCTAACTGAGAAGCACCATCATTAATTCAGGGATCTAACGTAATTAAGGGCAATTAATAACCATCATTAATCAAGGTATAAATTAGGTGGGGTGAATGCAGTTGTAAGGGCGGACTGTGGTTCATCTGATTTCTGTATGTAATGGAGGAAAGAGGATCCCAGAAGTCCTCCAGCTTCCTTCCAAAGATCTCTTGTAAAGTACCTTGCTTAGCTACCGATGCCAAAACCCCTGACATCCCTAACTCAGGCTGTCAGTCCAGCGTCTTTCACAATAGCTAATCTTTTACTGGGGAGGTGGGGAGCTGGGTTCTCAGGGGTTTTTTCTTCCTTCTTCAGAGCTGCAATACTTGATAGAACGGATGGAAGCGCATGTACTGGCAAGCCTGCCGCGCTAATCCTCATGGGATGCCCAACTGCCTTGTTTCCTGAGTACATGGTGTTCATCAGTGTAGGCTGGCTGTGATGCAACTCCAGCCAACACCCTGAGTATTTCATAGTCTTGACATAACTTGATTCTAGGAATGACTAGAGCCAAATCTGCTTTAACATTTCTCCTTTCTCATTTATACTTATTCACCTCGATTTCGTGCCCGTGATCCAAGTTTGTAAAGTCAAACCACAGCTCAGGAGAGGAAGGTGTGGCTTTCTGCTTTGTTCTTCCAGATAGACCTGAAATAGGAACAGAGAGAAGGCAAAATTTCTCTTCCTTTGAAGAAGCTGCATCAGTTTGAAGCAGTAGGTACTCAATAGTGTCCATCAGCCTCTTGAAGCAAAGGTCCTCCTGACTCTGAGTTCAGGTTCGGAACACTGTTCATGGGCACTGATGGAGATTTCCATGGGAGAATCCTAATACCACATTTTTAAGCCTTTAAATAAGGCATTTATTAAGTGGCCCATTTTCAAGTTAACAACGCTCAGCTCCTATCACTCAGGTTTCAATACAGATGTTTGAAACAGTTGGGAGCTACTGTAGGTTCAGCATTGCTTAACCAAAAAAACAAAACCCAAGAAACACCAACACAACCCTTTTCTGAAACCCTGTTTTGCATCGGCAAGGCACAAAATGCTGATTTCTGCTCACCTCCAAGCAAAGGGTAATAGCGGATGTTATGTTACTCTAATCTCACTGATGACTATTTTTACAAAACAGACTACAGTACATTTACTAGTACATACATGATGAAAGGGCATAAATAATTTAAACAACAGTTGTCAAAATAAATGAGCAAAGTGCATTTTGTGATAAATTATACTTGCTTTTTTAATGTGTTTCTCAGTTGCAAAATTCAGTAATTTGCCGTGGATCTCCCAATCATTACAGTGAATTAGCAAGCCTCTACTCTCCTCCTAGCCATAATTTTAATCTTAACTAGAAAGGAATTATTTAGTATTATTTTGGCAAGGGTTCCTCCTTAATATTCTTCTACAGCCACAGTCTTACAGTGTAATGTAAGTTATGTATGTATCCTGGTGACTTGGATTTTAGAGCTGAAAGCTGATTATGAACACTAAAGAATTTCAGCTAGCATAAAGATCTAATTGTTTTAAATAGGGTTTAACAACAATTCATATCACTGCCTGCTTCAGTCCTTCCATTGGCATGCGGGTGCCAACCAAATTTATAGTTGCTTAAGGAGTGCATAATGGGAAGTTATCTTTTTAGAGGTCTAATACCAACATTAATGTATACACAGAGCATACATCCACTTAATTTGTCTGCTGGCTTGTGTTTAGGGTATAACTTACATTATGGAACTCTCTTATCATCAGCCTTTTTATATACATATATATATACACACACATCTACGCTTTTTCTCCTTTATAGTTACCCAGAATTATTTGTTTCACTTCCTTTCTCCTGAAGCTAAAGGAGACTGCCACAGTTGAGCATGTCTGCAAAACAGAAGTGAAGTCATTTTTCCCTACCATTCTGTGGGTGTCTATGATGGGTTTTTGTTTTGTTTTGAGCCGGGCTTATTTAAGAGAGAAAAAAACATGGCAGAAACCCCACAGAAATTGGCAGTAGGTTTCAGGTGCAATAGTAATAACCAAAGTATTTTTTTTAAAGCATTTGGCTTGCATGGACTAGTTATGGAGATGAAAGTATGTTGTCAAATAAATCATCGCTGGTGAAGTATCACCATTTTGGTTTTACCTTGAAATCAAAGAGCTGATTTCCCAGAAGTGTTACTCAGAATAAGGAGAGACAAAACAGACGTGCATAGATGCAGACTTATAGGGGTAAGTCTGGCGTGCATCATGACACACAAAGGATGAACTGGAATAGTGAAGAATGTTTTTGTTTGGAGCTGATGACAATGTGGGTGTATGCAGTAATCAGTGCCAACACAAAGAGATAAGACAAATATCTGACATCCAGATAGATAGATAGATAGATAGATAGATAGGGGCGTTTTCCTGATTTATCCCCATGGGGCAGATTTGTTTTGGGGAATAAACCTCAAAAACAAGCCTTTCATTTTAAAGGTACAAATGGGATCTTTCCCCATCTAGATAGCCTACCATGAAATTGAATTTAATGTTCCTGCTGGAGTGGGAGACTGGCTGTTTATATAGTTTGATTTCACATTCGATAGTAAAAGGCCAAAACACAGGGAAAGGGTGTCTGATGACACTAGAAACCAGCTACTGGCTAATCCCTGATGCAGCAGGGTTACAGGTGATGCTTTTAGGTGCTGGAAAAGAGGTGCTGGAAGAGTCATTAATTCCTCAATCATAGTGTGTCTATACATTTCTGTGCATAAGTTTTGGCCTCTTCTTACACTAAGAAAATTCTATGGGCTGGGGAGGTAAGACCAGAAAGTCCCAAAGGCTAAAAGGATTGGAAGCTACTATCCATTAGGATGGATGTGCTTCTGGGTGATGAAAGCTCCATTAGTGCCAGGCAGAAGAGGCTGAAGTGATTTGCTGTGCAGTCACAGAAGGACATTTTACAGCTGGCAGATAGCTGATATCAGACCTTCACAGATTTTTATTTAGGGAAAGGAGAGGTCCAAGAGTCAAAGCACCTGTATGGAATTAAGAGGGGAACTGGTCAACAGGGCACAATTTCCATTTCAGTCCCCCAAATCCTTTGTCTGGTCCTTAAAACATCAAATAAAGATTTTAACACAATTTATAGCCAGCACTGGAACTAACAGTGATTTATCATAACCTGATATTAAGAAAGGAGTCTTGGCTGTTCCCAGCAAAATCAGTAATTCTGCTGCCATGCAGAGGAGTGAGCACCAGCCAAGCTACTATCAGAAACCTCTATAGAAATGACCCAGGGAGACTGTTTTTCACCTTTCTGATGGTTGCCATGGTCTTCCAAAGGCAAAGTTACCAAACTAATTCTGTCTCTCACAATCAAACTCTATAAAACATTTTTAGAGTGTGTTATTACTCATCAGTATGTAAAAATGGCACCGCCTTACTCAAAAAATATGTTCCCTGTGTGTATTCAGATCCATGCATTCAGCCTTGGTTAACTAAAATAGTTTTGTTGCCTTTTTTTCCCCCCTTAGCTCTGTAGATGCAGCACAGCTCACAGTTCATTTTCTCGCTTGTTAACTGAGATAAGCAGTTGGACAGTTGGACTAGATGATCATTCCAACCGAACTATTCTATCAATGAAAACCTTGCTCTTCTGGGTTCCTAGATCAATTTTGAGGTCCCGAGTACCTCCCAGGTTTCTCCATGTTGCCACTGTAGCCAGCAGTAAGGCTCTCCTGAGAGTGATCAGGTTTGGGGCTGGGGACAGCAGGCAGGGACCAGCTCTGCACTGACTGTGTAGGCAGTCTGCAGGCGGAACAGTAGGTATTAGCAGTAGGTGTCTAAAAATAGTTGGATGAATCTGGGCCACTCTTTCATTTGCAAGACCTTTGCTGGTACAGCAGACCAAAAATACCAAGCGTGGTAGTTTGGGTTTAACGTGTTATGTATAATGTAAGTAGCTAATGTGGTGTGATGGGGAATGGATATCAGTGATATACTTTTGTCCTGGTCTTTGGTAGATGACTTGGTGTGGTTTCAGAATGGATCCAGATCCTTACCATAGATTTTAAAGACCATTTGGAGAGATCTAATTAAGCTTTGGCTGTCAGAAGCACAGAAGGCTGTGTCTTTGCCTTGGCTTTAATGGAGAAAGTTATCAAGCTTTTTAGAGGCTGCTTCAAAGGTTTTGGAAGCAGAATCTCAAAACAAGGGGCAGAAAACAGGGTCTCAAAACTGGTTTTCACATTAGATCAGGTGAACTGGAGTTGTGCAGAAATATTAGCCACTCAATCATGAGCTCGTATCCTGGACACTTGTCCTGCAGGCAGTCTGCTCTCTGGGAGTAGGGGTCATTTTCTTTAAAGGTCGTTGCAAATGATATCTCAGCATGGTGGTATGGATGAGTTGCTGGATCTGCAGAATGTAGGTATTTAGTCATAATCACTTGTGATTATTTTATATATGTAGTCATGACTGATAGACTTTGTGATATATATATATGTTTCACATGGCATTTTAGCTGGAGTTATTATAGACATATAGCCTATCTGTATCCTAGACAGAAAACCTGTCTATGTTTTGCATTTATTGTGCAAAAAGCGTTTTTAAAGTGTTGTGCATGCTTACGAGCACCTCATGTTGTCACACCAGAGATGACGGCTGTCTAGCGATAGACCCGGTGAACTCCTTTGTTCATGGGCAAATGAGTATGCAATTGTGCAGTTGGTTTGTAAAGCGCGCTTGAATGAACAGCCCTCGATAAAAGCAAGATAATCACCATTCATTAAAATCTGTTTTAAAAGAGCATGTACATATATAGACTTTCATTTCTGTATCTTCTGCGTTAACACCAAATCAGTGTCATTAATGAAACTGAGTAATTTGCTGTTAGCTGACAATGTGTTTACTGAGTATCTAAATTTAAATATCAGGACTATAACTGCAGTGCATATTTTTCCCATGTACTTTCTTTACAAATGGCATATGCCCCATTTGTCTAATCCCTACTTCTGTGATTACAAAATAGCCAGGTTACATAAAAAACAACTAAATTATATATTTGCATACAATACTGCTGTGGCTCTGCAGAAGCCATTTTGGGCTCTTCAATGCTTATAGGTTCTTTCATTGAAAAGGTTTGTTATTTCACCAGCAGTACTGCAGAGTTGTTCCAGTCTTTTGCTTGGAAACATTTTTTTCATCATTCTACTCCAATTGCTGCAAATGAAGTAAATAATATTTAGTAAAATAAGTAATAAAAGACCATAAAAGAAAGTACTGCTAATGTAGTTCTTCCTGCCATTTAAACCCATGGGATTTTTGTAAGTCGGATTTCAAAGTCTTTGGGTAGAAACCAGCCTTTAGTTAAGTGTTTGAATAGCACAGTGGGACCCCGATTCATGGCTGGGCACTGACAAAGTAACACTACTAAAAATAGTTTGCAGAGTTGGGCCCTCCAGTAGCAAAAGAAAAGTCAGAGAATGCATAATGTGAAGAAATGCTGTGGCTGTTGCCAGTGGGTCTGCTGCCCCTATTGTTATTTAAATCCAGAATTAGCTGTGCCTGTTATCTACCGCACAGTCTATCCATTCACAGGCTGCTGGCTTCATTCTTTATTACCTTTCTAAATCGAGTTAAACATCAATGTTCTTTGGGAGACCATAGTCAGCATTCGGGGAAACACAAGATATGACTCCACGTTATGAATACTTCAATTGCGGAGCTGGCTGAAGAGGCTTCTGCCGCTGCCTGCGGCGTTCCTCCCCGCTCCCTGCCAGGACTGCTCTAGCTATGGCAGAGCAATAAAGCAGATCTGGGAAATGATTTGGTTTAAAGCTTTGGTCTATCTTTTCTCATGGGTTTATTTCACAGGTCCATTGTACTGTGCAGCAGGGTTGGCCCAGCAGCCGGGCAGGGGAGGAAAGGAAGCAGAGTTGGAGGACCACTACTGTCTCCACCATTTCATGATTCATCACAAGGAATCGTGCTCCCAGTATTGTGTGCATGCTGGAAGCAGAGCCGTGGTCTTCAGCTCACAGGCAGAAGGGGAATCTCTTTCCATTGCACGAAGGTGCAAAGAGAAAGCTGGCTTGGTGGTGAACAGAACGATTCCCGTTAGGCATCCTGAAGGGATACTCCAATAAGAGGTAGATATTCCCAAAATGCCATGTGGAGTTTGCATAGGTAAGGATGTTCCCCATCTCAGCGCTACATATACCATATACTTTAGCATAGGAAGCTAGAACACAAAGGAAAACTTGCCTTCGGCTTTCCAGGAGAGAAGGGCAGAACTCTTGGATCACTTTTCTTATACACCAGCTTCAGCAGTCTAATTTTTTAACCAGATATGTCACAGGTTGTTTACTGATTAAACTCTTAAGACTTTGAAGCAGAAACAAAAAGGGTTTTTTGAAAGCTCCTTTTATTTTTATTTTTATTTTTTAATACATAAAGCCATTAATATCTGCAAGATGAAAATCTGGGGTGGATTTATAGCAGCGGATTTAGAAATGCTCACGGGAGTGGCCTGGTCTATGTAAGAGCAATGAACAATATCTGTGTGCAATGAAGAAACACCTTTCAACAATATCAGAAGATGTCATTTCCTGAGATATTAGAATGAATTTCTCATCTGGAATCTGGGCCAAGAGGTTAGAGACAAAGTTCTTGTTGGCAGGCGGTGCTACGGTGATCACAGAGACGTCTCCAGGATGCTCCATTAGGGCTGCAGATATAGTAATCTCACGGGAGCCTCTAACCAGAGAAAGCTGGAAGAAACAGGGGGGCCTGAGCTGTAGCAGCATGTTGTAGTTACGCCCTAGTGAGGTGAGATCATTTCTCTTTGTAGTCTCAGAGCTGAAATAGAAGCTGAATGACAGTATCATTAAGAAGTTGATATTTAACACGTTTACAGCTCTCTCGGTTCCCACCCTCTGCGACCAAACTCCAGAATCCTGAAATCTAGGACTCTCTCAGAGAAAAACCCTTTGTCAGTGGGATGAACTAAGTGGCAGGGCCTGAACATCTCACACTGCTTTTCTGGCAAGGCTGTTGTTTAGTTTTGCAGTCTCTGCAATATTATCACTTCATTTTTTTTCCATTTAGGCATTTTATCAGAACAATGTTGAAATACAGCCTCTCCAGGAAGGCGCAAATACTCCTGTCTAACCTCCTAGCTAACCAGTGCCAGCATCCCTTTCTTCATGATGCACTCATCCTGGTGCAACCTAAACAGGGAGGAGCAGAAAATGTCCTGCCAGTGTTTATTATTGGGCAGTCTGTGATAGTGGCTGGGCTTGTAAAACAAATCTGATGTTGTTGCTACCTGAGCAAGTTACAGTGAGGCAACTGGAAGACTGAGTGTGAATGCTGAAGATGTGTTCCATCCTCTTCTTCAGCGACCATGCACCGAGCTGCCTTGCATTTACCACGGGGTAAAGGCATACACATGGACAGTTAGAGTAGAGCATCTGTTCCGCTGTAGATCCAGACGCCGGTTACCTCGCAGTAATGTGTTCACGGAGGCATACCCTTAATTATCCTAAATACACAAATGCATGATGCAAACTGAGGATTTCACACATATGGACATGCCAGAAGCTTCAAATCTCTTGTGGGTGAGGCTTTAGAAATGTCTTGAGGGGTCACCAGAACTTGTTGCAGCCCCAGATCTGCTTTTGAATGATGTGTCAGCACTTGTTTAGGATAAATATTAAAAGACTTGTAGGAACCATCAGAAAACATTTTCACAAGTGACTTGGAAATCAAAGTCTTGTTGACTTCTAAGGAGACTTTGGTGTGCAAATCACTTGGGTTTTAAAAAAAATCTTGTCCATCTTCTTTCTAGCCAAAATCTGTTTCATGCTCCAGTAGCAAAAATTCCTCCTTCCTGCCTGCCTGCTTGCCTTCTTTCCTGCCTTCCTGCCTTCCTTCTTTCCTGCCTTCCTGCCTTCCTCAAAAATTGAATTGGGATCCGTACTTTTCTGGCACTGGAAGAGAAATACCACATCCCATTAGGTATTTTACCCTGATTTCAGAAGCGCAGAAGTTTGTCTGCGCATGAGTTGCGATAAACTGTTTGGCCCAAGATAAAATGGTAGAACTTCTCCAGTTACAAATTCCTACCCCCCTAATTGCCTAGCATAGCTAAAATATGGAAGGTGTTTAATAATAAAGGATTTTTTTTTGTTTATTCTAGTTTTACTTACCTGTGTGAATTCCTTTAATGCAACGTCCATTGGTTCATATATTGCTAGTGGAAATGCAAAGCAAATCAGTGGCAAAGAGAAACAATTCGGCAACATGGACACAATAAATAATGCAGCTGCAAAATGATACCAGTAGAGCTGAGTAAATAAGTCCTCTAAAAAACTTCAGTACTTTGTGGACTGTTTGCAGGAAGCATCTCATTATCTCAGTTGTGTGTATGAATTTCTAAGAAGATTATTTAGTGTGTAATTTCCTTGTCAAATTCTGATATCCAAGGCCTCAAAGGAATTTAGGCCTCTTATCCCTCACTGGAATCTGTACCGATATTCTTGATATCAGTAGAAATGTAAGCATTAAACACGCTAATCCCGATCATTGCAGTACCTACATTTCACATGCTAATCAGAATTTTTAACAATCAAATTAAGCATGAAGTTGCAATTCCTGTCACCTCTTGTTTGCCATTTAATTGCTGGATACCTACTTTGAGCTCACATTCCGCTTTCCTGATAATTGGTGAAGAGAGGAGCTGCCAAAGAATCATTTATCCAATATGACAAGTAAGTAGGTGGGTCACTTCCAAGGGCCCTGTCCTTCTCCACTGCTTGTCAAAGCAGCCTGGATAACCAGCGTAAAGTGGTTGCCTGTTTAGGATGGGTGAAATGAGTTTGTCTGTACAACCACCGTGGAAACTTCAGAGCTGGTGTTCTGCAGAGGGAGTTCTGATAGCTCAGCACAGGCAGGGATGGATTCTCCTATCCCACTTGTAGCTGTGATTTGCATTTATCTGGGGTTGCAGTCTGCAGTTATGTGTGGAAATACCCTGCTAGCTTCAATCGAGCTACATGTAGAAGTTCCACTGAATCATCTCAGAAGTCCATGCAAGTTCATTTATTTACATCTCTAACCTTAAAGACAAGCTTCCAGGTGGGAAGCAGATAGGGTATGTAGCTTTTTCTAATACTATTCCACTTTATGCAAAACAGTTATGCACTTATTTAACTGTACATCAAAGGGAAGTCTAGTGGTTCATGATATTGATGAGGCCGTCACCTTAACCACTGAGTTGCTGCTCTGCTGCGTATTTTCCTTTCTTGCATCCACCAGTCCATACCAGTATGCTGTGCAAGCAAAGAATCCCCATGACTAATGAAAGTCTTTTTCCCGATACGGTATTTATCCCCAAGCCCCTGTTGGAAGTATGGCAATGCCCTTCTCTCTGACTTTTAAAGGTCAGTTTCTACCTGTTATTAAGTTACTTTCTACCACTAAGTCCTCTCCTTGATTTACAGTGGGTATGCCTCCACTGCAGCACCGGAGAGCATGTCCCAGCCCTGAGCACTGGATGCCCAGCCTGGCTGGTGATGACTGTGTGTGAGGGGGAGGACTTCCCTTGGAAGGAAAACTGGCTTTGCAGGCAGCCAGGGTGGTGTGGAGTACTCCAGCAGGTCCTGTAATCTGCCCCATGGGACCTGCCTGCAACACGTTGCAGACATGGTCCATATCAGTTAGTTTGGGCAAAGGGGCACATTACACAATATTGGTATGGGATGGCAGCAGTCAAGTACAGCACCACCTCCACAGCACACTGAACAACCGTCGTGGTCTGAAACCACGTATATACATTCCTGTGCAATTGTATTTTCAGGAACATCTGTGTGATGCAAAAAGAGACAGAAAGATATGCAGGTGCTTTGGATAGACTCCAAACTGAAATAATGGAAAAGAGGCAAATCAGAATAAAGCAGAATTTGCAACTGATCAGTGAGTTTGTATGCTGAGATAATTATTACTCCCCAAAAACTTGAATGACTGATCATCTCATGCCTTCTGAACACTGGCTAGATATTCTCTGTTTCATACCTGTCATGTTTTCATGAACGCCTTCTTCACTTGGCTCTGTGGTCAATACAGTCCATATCATTTCAGGCCTTGGACTTCACGCCTGACTTCAGAACCAGTTTGATACAATCAGCCCATCCTTCATTTATCAAGCCCTTCTGCAGAGGCAGCATTACTGGTATCTAGGCTCTCTAGTGGGTATATATCAAGATACAGTCTTAATAATCACCTAGGGAGCTCTTCAGAGATGGTAACTCATTTTGATCTCTGTAGTTTCATTTTCCAGCTGCCCAGACAGAGACATGAAGCTTGATTTGCAGAGTGGCAAGCAATCTCTGCTGCCTGCCTTGTCACAGCATCAGTTGTGGGGTTAAAGAGAACCTCTGCCTCGGACAGAAGCTTCCCTCACTGCAGCACTCTCCCTGAGCTTGGTCCTGCAGCCGGGAGAATTAGACTGGAGCCTTTGATTTGATTTTTAAAGCAGCAGTGGTGTGTACACCATGCTAATTTCTCTGTAGAACTTTCTGAGGATGCCTGGGAAGAGTTCCTCATTCTGGTCACAACCAGATCGATGAGGATGAAATGGTGAGTGCTTTTCTTCCAGACAAGCCGGTGGCCATGGAGGACCATGCTGGATTGTAGCATTGACAATCTGCCGATTTCCCTTCAGATGGCAATCAGTAAGAGAGAGTTACCAGATAAAATCAGAGTTTGGGGCAGATGCTCACTGGGAAGTCTGCATAGATATTCAAACACAGAGTTTGCTGTATTTACGGTCCTGTTGTACTCCTCCTTGGAGCTGCAGCTTCCAGACCCAGAGTACGTATTCCAGAAGCCTCCTCAAACGCTCACTCCTCCATAGGGTTTTCACCTACCTCAGGAGCCCCACGGAGCTCAGACAGCCTGAAGCTCTTGGTGCTGGAGCCAGGAGCTGGATGGACAACACCAAGTGCAGCCTTGTAACTGTCTTTGTGCCTAACTAGGAACTGTAAAGTAAGGCACTTTTTTTGAAGTTGAGGTGCTTTTTTTTTTTGATGTATTTTGAAGTTGAGACTTTTTTTTTTTTTGTGAAATGGTTGGACACCAAGTCCATGAGGATAACAGTCATTATTTTCCAGATGCAGGTTGGACATTGTGCATTAAATGTGGTAGGCCACATGCTGAACTGCAAGGATAATGCAATACCAAATGGCACCGGAATGCTCTTTCTCTGTGTTCTGTCTGTTTGGTGCTCAGAGCAGGCCAGGATCCTGAGCAAAACACTGATAATGTGATGTGATTATACAGTCAAAGGGTGTGTATTAATTCATTAATCCAGAAGGCTAAATAAAGTTACTTGTTCAGCTACTTGAAGGGTGAGGGCTGATTTTGTAGACTTGATGATGTGTTTTTGTTTTGTTTTGTGGTAAATGTATGTGTGCATATGTGCAGTCTTTCAGGTGGTTTTAGGAGGTATAATTTCCTTTTTCGCTTGGTTAATCACTTCACGGAATGGAAACTTTCATTTCAGGGAACCTCACAGTAAATATCTCCCTAAAGGTGGATAGTTTGTTCCACCTATTAATCCTGCATAAGCTCTGCATAAGCAGGAAGGGAGTTGCAGCTCTAGAAAGTTTCCAAACCCTTTTGCTATAATACTTCGATTTTTCTAGTGAAGTCTTCGGTTTCATCTGATTGTGTTTCTTGACCTAATACATATTTCACTGTAGGTCCTAAAGCAAGTAATAGGATGATATAATGGACAGAATTAATTCCCGAATACTGGTGCATGCTTCTGAACAGGATAGGCTTGAAAGTGTCTTGCAGAATCTGCAGAAGAAACACAAGGACAAGTTCCAGGTGATGATCAGAGCAGCCACAAAGCCACTGCGGGCCACCTGGGACTGTGTGCTTCAGCACCTTACGTGCATGCTGACGGTACCACTTCAGGCTGTGTCTTTTTTAAGTTCACTCAGTTTGCACACTTCCTGGTGCTTCATATTAAGGCCCAGTCTCTCGAAAGCAATAGATATGCAAAGGCTGACGATGCAGTGCAAATGGCTATTTAGAGCCACAGAGTGTGGAAGACTATTCATCTGTGACAACCTTCTTCACTTCCTGCAGAGCACCCCACTAGGACTTGTGAGATGAAGAACTGATCACAGGCAGGCAGTGAGAGATACGCATGATAAGGCATGAAGTCAGCAATCACATATGCATATTCAGTTTCAGATAGCACCAGCTGAGACTATCAGACTCCTTAGCATTACATTCCTCTAAACCTTTCTGTTTGCTACAGTTTGAGTCTCTGGAGAAGGATGCTGGTGGACAGAATTCTTTGAAAGAAGCTATAAACACGAAGGAAGTGGTTGTATGCACTTTTTCAAACTATTTTAACTGCTTGTTAGTTCAAGGAAATCATGAGGATCTCTTACATCTGTTCAAATGCAGAAGCGTTTTCATTTTTCTTTGTCTGTTTGCAAAAGCAGGTAGGTGGTGGAATGTATCTGAAGTAGAGATGAATGAACCACTTTGAAAGAATGAGTCTCTCCCAGGATTTTGCGTGATTTTTGGAACCAAACTTACAAGCTGGTGAAATTTTCCCATGCTGGTTCGGCTCAGGCATAAAAAGGACATAATTTCTTGGGACAGATTTTTTTCCTGAGGTTTCCAGATTAACACTGTGAAACCAAACTCTGAAGACATTAAAAGGCTTTCAGGATATTTTTCAGAACAAGGCTGGAGTGTGAGCTCAAGCCCTTTAGAGAGTTGTCCACCATGAGCTCTGATTTTTGAAGGAAGGGGCAAAGTACTGAAATTTCTGCATAGATGATCTGTACACAGAATCGACGTGTGTCCTCATTTTGTTTAACCTAGTAAAGTTGCTGAGAGATTTGCTTTGGTAGGAAGGCTGGAGTTGTGTGTGACTCATGAAGAGACTCTTGGCTAATCTGACTATTGAGGGCATTGAATAGCTTAGTGAAACACATTTTGGACAACTACATATTCAACCCATTCTATGTGAACCAACTGTGTTCCACAGAGCAGCTGCAATAACCTCTGACTAATTGGCTTTTCAGAAGGTTACCTGCTGAGAGCATCTGCCATGACATCCATTCTCCCAGAAATGTTTCATCTCAGAATTGCCTGACGCAGGCAACAGAGCCCAGCATCGCACACGGGAAGTGAGTTTTCTCTTGAGTCAGAATATAGGGGAGAGGATTTGCCCGACCTTGTTGAATGTTCATCATCTGTCTTGAGGCACCGAGCATCCTTTTGAAGGCTACCCTGATGCCTTCCTTGAGATGAGCTTTGCCATTGATCCAGACAGTGGATCTGCGAGCGAGCCAGGATCCCGCATACCCACGTACTGGCAGTGGCTTAATAGGGCTCTCAGAGTGTGCCAGGCAGCGTCACGCACAGCGCCGTGCCTGAGCAGCCTGTGCTCAAGCTGCATCCCAGCTGCTGCCAGCAGCCCTTGTGTGGATCTGGGGCTGCTCGCACTGAGAGTGTAGCAGGACGTAAATAACACCAAGGAGTTTATTGCATGTAAAATCTCTTCCACACATCTCATGTGGGAGTATTTATTCAGTAGCGTATTTATGGTGATTCTATCAACAGATATTAAAACTGTATCCAGGAGGATTAAGAGTACCTTGTTATGGGAGCAAGTTGTCCAGAAGAAGAAGTGTCTTTATAAAAAAAGTAACCCTGAATTCATCCTTACAGAAATAGCAACTCATGTGTCGGCTGCCATTTGTTTTAAAGGTTCTGCTCCCGGAGTCTTGTGATGATACATGGATGTCCCTGATCGTTTGAATAAAAAAAGTCTTGTTTCATGGTTGACAAAAATGTCCTAACTAGAAGTAGGGGTGGAGGGAAAGCAACATTTACTTTTAATTCCATGTATTTTCAGCTTTTATAGTTATTTTGCATGGCCTCATTAATGAATATTGAACTCTTGGGATTAGGATTACTGTGTTTGATGCTCTAGATGTTGTGCTCATAGATCCACCTTTTCTGTCAAAAAACCTAAAGACTTGGTTTCCTGCTTGCAAGAATTCAAAAATCAGAAGCAGGAGCGACTTCCTTCCTTTCCCCCTTGGTATTTTTCTACCGTATTAGCACTGCATTTAACAAACAACATTAGATAACCTTCAAGTCTGTATCAGCTACCAGGTCTTAGCGCTGAGGGGGAAAATCAGGCAAGCCAGACCAAGACATGAGTGGTTGGGAATCAAAACAAAATTGGCAGTCTTATCAAAAACCATCACCTCTTTGTTTTCTCTCTCATCTCTGGGTGTTGCACTCAGTCCATTGATTAATGTGTCACTGCTTAACAGAGGCTGCTAGGCTGTGACATTTGCAGTGAGGCAGCTTGCTGTCTTTGTGCAGTCCTGAGGCTTGACTTGCTGCCTGTAGGAGCCGGGGCTGCTCTGAGGTGGATGGAGCAGGCTGGCGAGTGTCGCTTTGCCACCTCCTCTCTGCTGGCTCCAGCTACCTACAGGCGTGCCAACATCTGAGGTAACCTTGAATCTCTGGCACTGTTGACTCTGGTTATCAGAGACGTGTTAGGTAATAAGGATGTGCAGCTATAGATGTGTTTACGTGGAGGTTAAAAGAACCGGTGCTGTTCTCCACCTGGAACAGTAATGGTATGGTTTTATGACAGAGGGAAACCAAACTCTGATACAACTTTAATCTCATCTGACGTGGGACAAATGGCTCCTGTCTCTGCCAAGGCTGCCCTGCAACAGCATTTCCCAGCCCCTCCTAATCCTCCTTCCTCCTTCCACCATGGTCACTGACCAGGATCAGCAGTTCCTGAGTAGTTTCTTTTTACATGAACTTCCATGAGCCTCACAGAGGCACCTCATTCTCTCATAGCTCGGTGATGAGAATTCAGTGCACAATAAAGAAAAGGGTAAATCTACAAGTGGGCTGCCAGCCATTTCCTTTTGCCAGCATACAAAATTCTTCAAAGGTAGCGATATCTCTAACTAGCAAGTAACAAGATGCAACAAGTCTGCATTATTGCACAGTGTATTATCATATCTCAAGTGCCATGAGAAACATAAAGTGTGGCCTTTCTGACACAGAAAAAATACTAGTAAATGTAGCTGAATGCAGATTTTCACCAGGCTTCAAGGAATAGGTGGTAGCAATGATGCCTAGCAAAGATAATAGACGCTTGTTTTCTTTATCAGAGTGCCTCAATTATGAAAATGTGACAAATAGGTAATACCACTAGGTTGAACTGAATTAACATGTGTTTAAAATGAAAGAAAAATATGTCCCTTTTCCAGTTAGAAAAAAATCACACAGTACAGGTACTCAAAACTAAAATACATCTCTGACTTTGAAATAATTGTTGTCTTTCTACAGCAGCTTCTTGAAAATGTCATGTGAGATTAGATCTGTACGCCGTTGTGTTGGTAAGCATAGGAACCCCTGCAAAGGGCGGTCTTTGTTCCAAGAGCTTACAGTCTCAGGCAAGGTTTTCAAAGACAACTGCTCATTTGTGATACCTTTCAAAAAGATCTTACTTTCAGAGAGTGCTGGGTACATACTGTTAGAAAACCAGGGTCCTTAGAGGAGTCTCCAGCTGGGCACCAGAAATTATATAGGTAATCAGGAAGAATGAATGCTTCTAAAACCCTGTCCTCAAAAGACAAAGTAAGAAGAGATGAGCTAGACGACCACTATATCTTCAGTGTGCTTGCTCTAAATGCAGAGCTTAACAGAATTACTACTGTTCCCTTAACCTGCAGCGTTGCTGGTTGTATCCAGACTGGCTCTGTTGGGTGTTCTGCATGGCTGGAAGTGGTTGTGCTCCCTCTGTGGTGTGGATGGAGCTCAGATTGGGATCAGCCCCCATTTCTCCTTGTTCATGAGTTTCTGTCTGAAGGGCCAGCTGGCTCATTTCAAGCTTAAGCATGAGTACAAGCCAATGGCTGAGACAATGTGGGTGATTAGGGAATTTCAGCTCGACTGCAACCCTGAGGCCTGACCTGATATAATTAGCCAGTTCACCCATTTTATTTTAGTCCTACAACTTTGTGGCTAGGCGAGGTATTTTCCATTGCTTGGGAGAGCTGTTGAAATTTCCCCTTCTTTGCAGCAGATGAGCAATTTAACCTCAAAAAAAAAAGTCCTGTTTCTCCTTTCTGAGACAGGCATGTCTCTGTTGATGCCACACAGATGGGAGACATCCTCCAGTTCACCTGGAATCAAACACTTTTGACGTGAGGTACCAGTTTGCGTCTCTCCAAGTTTAAAACCTCCTCCCCCAGATTTCCCCTTTATCTTCAAACCTGCTTAATGTCACCATTGCTTTCTTTTCTGCCCTGAGGGATGTGGTCACTTATCTGTCTAGACCAGCTGCAGGCTCAAAACCTTCCCATGTGCTCTTCCATGGAATAAAACAATTTCTGGGTCCTAAATCTTTCTCAGGCCTCTACTGATGTGGGTGTTTCATGTAGTAGATGATGGTAGGTGGTGGTGGGATCATTGCACTAGAGAACCTTGAGAATAAAAGCAGGGCAGGTGTAAAAACAGAAATCGAAAGTAGCGCTGTAATCGGGTGCATATGCCCACATAAGGAAGGAAATAGCTAAAGAGACTGGGGGTTATTGTTCCTTTATTTCATAGGACATATTTACACTGAGGGGTAAAGTGCTCGTGGCAGGGTGTGGGGTTATTTTTATTCTTATTTGGCATTCTTCCAGCACCTACTGATTTAACATCCCATCCTTTCCCTGCTTGATCAGACCTTCATGTCCATTGCTGCAAGAGTTTGGGGTTGGGAGAAGCAAATATGGGCAAACTGACAGCTTGGCAGAGCCAGTCAATCTGTACCATCAGTGAAGAGCCCACTAGGTGTGATTTTGAAGGGGTGAGAAGCAGAAATCCACTGCCAACCGGAGTTTCAGCTGACATGAATGCTGCCTTGGCAGTATCAGTATCCTATTAGCTTCACAGTTTGGAACCTGGCCCAAAAAACATCATGATACAGCTCTTCCCACATGTACAGATATGTACACTCATGCAGGAAGCAGGACATCAGCTGCAAAGGGTGCAAAGCCCACCCTGATGAGCCTTGTCCCTGCACTGCCCTGATCAGAGAGCTGGTCAGTAAAACAGGGGATGGGTGAGGGCTCTGTGATAAACAAAGCTGTGTCCAAACACGTTGAAATAACACAGTGAACTTGCTTCTGCATGGCTTCTTGACTCGAGCCTAGTATGAGCCTGTGATGGGTTTGCATGCATTTTCATGGCTACATACTGAATAGAGGACTGAATGCTCTTCAGTGTGAGCAGTCCTGCATGGGCACCCATCTCCAGTTCAGAAAGGCAGAACAGGGAGCACAAATCCCCATCAGAAAATGTATAATCATTGAAGAACTTAGGCTGGGAGAGACCTTTGGACATTGTTTCACTCAACTGTGCTCAAAGCAGGGACAAGTTAGGTTGTTCAGGGCCTCTTGTGGTTGAGTTGTGGACCTGGTCGGGTAACTTGTTTCATAATGTGACCACCCTCACTAGGAAGATTTTTTTTCCTTGTATCTAACTGGAATCTCTCTTATTGCCTCTTGTGCCCATTACCTCTTGTCCTTTTGGTGTGCATCCCTTACAGCTTTGCAAGGGATTTCAGGCAAGGAATAGCAGCCACCAAAATTGAGTGTGGTTACTGCTTTTAGCTGGGATAGTGAAACTCTCTGCAACCCCCTAATTATCTTACACGGTTTGAAGTGGGGAAGGAAGTGAGTGAAGTGCTTTCACATCTCTATACTCTCGCCATCCTGGCCAGCAGAAATGGTGAGGGAACATCAGCTCCTTCTTTGGCTCTTGGTGGACCCTTTCCAGCATCTGGTCATCAAGCCTTTAGGTAGTAATGCAAGCCCATCCAAAGACAAGAGCCTGCTCTCTGCAACTCAGAGTAGAGGAAGAGTAAGCAGTGCTTTCACATGAGGCAATAAAACTGAAGTAGGGTTTGTTAAATCATTCAAATTATTGCTGGTCTGCACTTTATATTTATCTACGGAATTGATTAAGCACTGAGCTTGATGAGTAAAGCTGATTGAAAAAGTACCAGGGCCACAATATATATTCTAGGAATAGTTTGTCTTTACAGCAGAAGTACATTTACTCAGCTCAAACCTGACTTTTTTTATAGTAGTTGAAATGCATGGTAATTCCTTCTCTGTGTTCTGTACTCACTGGTTTTGGTTTTCTCTTGTGTTTTTTACAGCCCCAGCAGAGAGCTCTCCATAAACATTTCCAGCCTCTAAAGCTGCTGTCCTGCCACTTGATATGAAAGTGAACTTTCCTTCATGAAAAAAATATAATAAATGGCACTGCCAGAAGGTGACCATGGAGGACTGAAGATGAACTTGAAGTAAAATCAGCCCTCTCATGATGATGCATTCTGGGAAGACCTGGTTTGCTGTGGAGTGAAAGTGTGGTGCATAATATCCAGTGCTAATTTGTTGAAAATGGTCATTGACAGACCTTTAGCTGGAAAATCTCTTCCAGTTCTCATCACTGTGCATAACTTTTGAGTTCCCTTTAGGGGACTGTCTATGCCCTTCACTAGAAGTCCTGTTTTAGCATGGCAACTACTGGATTCTTTTATTATGTATGCAGATGGCATGATGTTTTAGGAAAAACTTACAGCAATTCTCCAATCTCAGTGGATATGTTCACAATATTACACCCCGATAGGAATGTAAACGTCTTGTATATGTTAGTTTTGCAGTCTAATGGTATTCTGTTAAACGATATCAGCACTTCATATGTGCTTTCTGCACAGAACTAGCACAGTCCATATATATATAATGGTCTTTTTTAAACATACTGAGGATCCGTTTCAGTGTTTGTGCTGAGACTGCATCCCAGCTGAAGCCCACTCCTAGCATACCTTCACCAGTTCACAGTAGATTGTGTAGATAGATTTGCACGTGGCAGAGGTGTGACTTCTTTTATCGAGACTTAGAGAACAGCTGGCTCAGAGGTAGCCAAGAACAGGGTAGGTTGAATGAGCTGTAGGACACTGTGTCTGCTCTCCTTCTCATCCACCAAATATCAAAGGTTCTCATTTCTAGTGTGCCAATGTGTTTTCTTACTCAGCGAGGGAGAGGCAAAGGAGAGAGCCTTGCTCAGAGACGTGTGTGACCCTAGGTTTGGGCTACGATAAAACCAGAATAAACTGGAAGAATTCAGGTTCTTTATGCTGGCCACCGTTTATGTTTTGGGCAGGGCTGGGGAATTGTAGTCCAAACCAAACTCTCTGAACAAGGTAAAGTGTAAGACTATACTTTTAAGGAGCAAGACACTCCCTGTGGAGAGGGCAGACTTCTTCATTAACTTTTTCCACTTTCTATCCAAACCAGTATTTTGGTAGGAACTGGGAATAAGCAAATGGTTCCAATAAGCCTTTCAATATACTGTAGCAGGCTCAAGACTGTTGCATTCAATCTGAACATTGTTTTTTGTTCAGTCTCTGAATGGCTGGCCTCATCACTGGTGGTATCACAGCTGGCTGTGGTACTGTTTCTTCCATGGGGACTCAGTGGAATTAGTGTCTGTCCCTCACATCAGGACCTTCTTGGCACACTCTTTATAATGAACTGATGCCATCAGCATACTGAGGGGACTTACCCATTTGTTCCTTCTTTCTTTAAAATCAAAGGTAGCTTTTTTGTGTACTTGAAGACCGTCACTCTCTCCAGCCTGATAGTCAGGTACTATAGAGTGGCCATTAGCCTATATGCCAAACTGTAGGTGAGATGCCATACTGGTATGAAGGTGCAGTGATGGAGAGAATATGCAGCTACATCAAGACAAAGGGACCTTTTTAGAGGAAGCTCCTGTGTTATAATTCTTAAAAACTATTGTACAGTTCATTGCTAGAGAATGGAAGGTGGTGCCCGTATGACAAACAGATAAGTATCTTTAGAGTTTAATTGTTTTCAGATGGATATGGCCTTAGGTTTCAGCTCTCCACCCATCTCACATTCAGCATGTTGGATACTTCTATAGTATTCACTCCAAAAGCAAATTATTTCTGGTGATGACCAAGACTGTCAGAAGTCACTAGTGATTTCTGATGGTTTGGGTCTTTCCATGGGCTCTCAACTGGAGCTCCCAAGAATTACAAAGCGGTAACCTTCTCCATTCTCTTTCTGAAAATCCTGGTCCCCAATTTTAAATTAATTGGTGTAAAAATTTTCCTTAAGATAGAAGAATCTTTGCCAATGGCAACATTTGCACTTTTTAGAGCTTTTCATAGGGTTGCAGGTTGGAATCTGATACCAAGAGACCCAGCCATGCGCATGGCACAGGTCCACTGTAAGCTTCAGCAAGTTTTACAGCTCTTTCTGTTACAGGCTTTAAAAAACACGCTCTGGCAACTGACATCCATGTCTTGTTGGTACAGCAATTTAAAAAGAAGGAGAATGCCATACTTCTACAGTAGGGATTCTCCTATTTTACTACCTAGTGAAAAAATCTGGAACAATTTGAAAGATAAGAGTTTATCATAGAGTGTTATCTTAAAAGGGCATACGAGAAGAAGTTGCGTTAGGCAGAGAGCCACTAGAAGCATTTTTTTGTATCAATGTTAGTTTTGAACATCTTCCAGTATATGGCATGAATTTAGATGTGTGCACTTCTCCTGTTAAAACAGTTTGTTTTAAAAGCTTCCCAGGATTTTAGCTATGGTGACCTAGAAAAGCAGTGTTATAGGCCCTGAGAAATGTGAAAATCAAGTCCAGACCCTTGTGTAGCCAGACTCGGTGAGAAGTCTGCTGTAGGTGCCTCTCGGACAAATCTCCTTTAAAGCTGGTGTAGGTCTCCGTCCTACAGCCAGCCTGTGCATGTGGATAACTGCAAGCATAGCTCCCCTGAGCCCCGTGACACTTCTCACGTGTGTAACTGTCTGCTGGAGCCATAAGGAAATAACTGTACTTTTTGGCTTGTATTTGACTATTCATCGTGTTTGGATTTTTTAATCACTGTTATTCTCCCAAAGTAGGCCATGCTTCCTCAGGGATATTTATGAAATTGTTCTACATCTCCTGAACAACTTATCTGGATCCCAGCGTATTCTTCTGAAAACTTTTTAATATAAATAAACATGTGGGAGAGATTTTTGTTATTGTGAATGGGGGCAGGTACTGTGTTCTCGGAAAGGCTATAGAGTGGAGACAATCAAGTCTATTGCATTTTTTATGCTGAACACCTTATTAATAGCAGACACATCCGCTTTTGCCTGGGTCGCAGGAACAGTTCAGGGGAAAGAATGCTTTATCTCTAGTCAATAAATCATTTACGTCGAGAGTGCCAAAGACCAAGTCAACATGAAAGGGAGTGAATAAGTTATTCCAGCAAAGGAAGTGAATTTAAATATGCTCAGAGCCATTAGTTCAGTGGAAAAGAGTGGGAGACTAATGCTATTTTCATAAAACAGCAATTGTCAGCTCTGTAGAGATAGATAAATTCGCAAAGGCCAGTGCTGCCGTTACACTGATCACTGGTTATGATGTCTGAAACGAAGGAGCACTGTGGGCAGGACGCTGTTCCCGGGTGCAGACCTGCAGCCTTCCTCCCATGCCCGGTGCCTCTCCCGGCTGCCGCGCTCGCCTGGTTTCTTTGTGTTGAGAAAGGCTGCAGCATCAGACCCTGCTAAAAATCACTGATATCCCAAGTGCTTCAGACCATGAGAAGTCCTGCATTAGAAACCTGAAGGAATTGCTCAACCCGAAAAGCGCACTGCAGCTGAGAGCATCCTTTGCACTGTTTTGTTCCTAGGGTTTTTATCTGCCTGGCTTTCTGTGCCTGAACACCACCGTTTATTCCATTAAGGGAAATGCAGCCTTCCAGGAAGGGAGTTTGAAAAAGCTCCACAAGCTCTATGGTTTTGCCTGCCCAGCTGCGCGGCCATGCTCTACCGGTGCATGCATCCCTCCCTCTCTGTTCCTTAGGGTAAGCATTGTCACTTGGCAGCAGCTGCAGCAGCGCTGAGGAAATTAGACTATTGAAAATGACAAGATTCTGGTTTTGTTTTGCCCTGAATTTTTGGAAGACCCCAGGCCAGGCCTCAGCAGATTTACATTGGTGCCATCGAAGTCTCTGGAGATGTGTTGTCTGGTGCCAGCCCTGGAGCCAGGCCTGGGGTGGGTTTTTTGTCACCACTAAAACCAACCTCCACCACAAAGCCGCTCAGTTATTCAACATTGTCTCAGGCAAGCAAAGTAAAACCCGGCATCTTTCACATTGGTCCCCTTTTCACAGTGAACATCTCTGCTATCAGAGTCTCCTCCGCTGCAGGACTGTGCTGCTGTTGACCCTGGTATATATAGACTGTGGTCAATAAGATTTTAATTTAGAAAGAAAAGGTCCTTTGGTGTAATTAAAATTGATGGGTGGAGGGGAAAGTACTACCAGCATTACCTGCAGCCTCCTACAGTAAAATTCAGGAGAGTTATCTGGAGTGCAAAAAACCCCACCAACATAGCGTATGGGTGATTAGGCAGGCTCATGAGGATAAATCAGCAAGTAAGAAAAGTAGATGTTTAATGAGGAAAGCGAAAAAATGTATGGGAAATCAGTGGCAAATAGGTTGGGGCTGGTTAGACCAAAGGCTTTACATATATCCTAATAAATAGCGTGGTAGCAAAGCTAAGCCTGATGCTAGACAGGCACAGCACAGTGATTACTCACAGTACGTGCGCAAAACAACAAATATTCTTGTATTGTATTTGAAAACAGTAGAAGGAGGGAGTCAGACTGCACATTAAAATGTAATTCCTCCTACTCCATCAGTAAGTACAAGTAATGTTAAGCAGCAACTCTCCAAACATATCTTTAAATTTGTAAATTAACTGAAACCAAAAGTGAAGGAAAACTTGCCTGGGCCTCCTCAGGACCAGAAGGCAGAGAAGATGCTTCAAATGGCACAAAAACCCCCACAATAACTCAAAAGAATGGATGATTTGAGCCAAAAAAACTACAGGCTCATTAGCTTCCTATCAGTCTTAGGCAAAATCACGACAAGGTTGATATGGCGCAATTGCTAAAGCAATTAAAAATTGTTAAAACCCTCCAAATGATTTTTATAGAAATGTATCATGGCAAATAAAGTTGCTATCACTTTTTGTGATACCAAAGGCTTGTTGATAAAAGAAACTCTGCTGGCACACTGTACTTAGCCTCCTCTAGATCGTTTGATTCTGATAAAGAAGAAAATAGCACAACGCAAAATTAAAATCACCCATCTTAAGTGGATTAAAACTGATTAGAGGCTGGATCACAAAAAATAGCTGTAAATATGAAATTATCATCAGTGAGACTCTTTCTAATGAGCTCCTCCCAAGGTGTGCTCTATTTCCAATATTCCTTGCAGGAAAAGAGGAAATTGCTGTTGGCAACAGCCAGAGATGACAAAACCAGGGGTGTGGTAAATAATGACATGGAGCAGGTCAGTGGCAGAGAATAACCTGGGGGACTCCAGAGTCAGAAATACAGGAGAGGTGGCAGCACGTCCGGCTAGGGGCATGGGAGTATGTCTGGAATAATACCTTGGAGTGAAGGTGTGATAAATAATCCACTCAACGTCAGCCCCAGAGCTGCTCTTGCCAGCTGGGATCGAGGACTTGGCAGTAGTGATGCTGTCCCAGTTTGTTTGGTTGCTGCCTGCCTGTCAAAAAGGGTATTGACAACTTGGAAAGATTATTTTCTATAGCTCTCAGTGTCATTCAAGGGCAGGAAAACAGGTCTTATTATAGTGTCAGACTAATGAAGCTCAAGCTATTAATTTATCAGAGGCAATTTGAAGAGGTGACTTGATCTCCTTCTGCAATCACAATCTTCTACCTGGGCAGGGAAGTGCTGTCTGAAGGCAGGTAGCTCTTCTATTTAGAGGAAAAGGGAATGATGTGCTCCACTGGTTGGAAACTGATTTCAGGCTAGAAATTAAGTGCAAATGCCCAACAGGGAGGATAATTACCTGTGGAGACAACTTACTTAGTTACCTGGCATGTTCTCCATCACAAAAAGTCTTTAAATGCATGCAGAGTATTTTTCTAAGTCAGTAAGCTCTACCTCAAACTGAAATCCAGGCTCGGTGTGGCAATTACTGGATGAAGTTATTAGGTGTGTGTTATGCAAGGATTAGTCTAGATCATCAGATGTAAACCTCTGAATTAAAAGTATGTTAAAGTTTCCAATAGTGCAGGAAGGCAGGGCAACCTCTAGCCATTTCTTCACACAAAATGGTCTCAATTTAAAAAGCTCATACGGACAGAGCTGTACTTGATGGCATTTGGTATGAGCATCGGTAGGTCTACTCACAGCTGTAAGGTTCTTCTGCACTTAATTAGAGGAAGAGAGCTGGACAAGAAAGGACAACAAAAACCCTTGGACATATAGAGAAAGTCTTGTCTTTCATTAATAACAGCCTGGAACAAAATGCCGCGCTCAAATGATAGGGCCAAGTGCACGTGTAGTCTGAGCAAGGAACAACAAGTGTG